>NC_140594.1:1026630393-1027914411 GCF_964204655.1 Triturus cristatus
CAGAACCACCAATTTACACTAATCTCACTTACCCCTCACACGTGATCAAGGATATGCACTCTGCCCGTAGATGATGACACCCCTCCGAGCCCCGAACATCCTGGCCCAGAGGCAGTACAATGTAGCCCACAAATGCACCAGGGGCATTGTTGAGTGCACATTTGGCATGTTAAAGTCACGCTTCAGGTGCCTGGACATCACTGGTGAAAGAATCCTGTGCAGCCCAGAAATAGTGTGCAAGATGATCATTACATGTTGTGTATTGCACAACATATATGTATGCACCAATGCCCCTTGGATCCAAGTGCCAGATGCACCGGATGATGATGAGGAAGGTGGACCACACCCCACTGCAGATGCAACAGGAATAGCCAGAAGGAACACAATCATTAACAATTTCTTTGTATGAGCACGCCACATTGTGACTGTCCTTAGCAATCATGGAACAGTACAAAATGACGACATTAACAGTATGTGCAAATGAATTAATTCCAAAACACATTCCCTGTGTGCATGTCAGTCCTCTTCATTAGCACATCACTATGACAAGTGTAAGTGCAACATTAAGTGCTAACAATCTCACAAATAGCAAATAGATGGTGGGTATGTCACCTCTGTACAGAGAGGCTAAATAGGGGGTCACACATTCGAAATGCCATTTCAGGGTGTCAAACGCAGTACGTAATTCCACTCATCATCGTATCACGTGTGTACAAAAACATGACTTGAAGGGTGTCATTGGTGTTCATAAAAAGACAACAGGGTGTCATTTGGGGTCAAATATGAAATTGCGTGTGTCCTTTGGGGTCAGATGTGAAATTGCAGTAGTCATTTGGGGTCAAATATGAATTTGCAGGTGTCATTTGGAATCAAATATGAACCACCCTGATGCAGAGATGCACCCTGTGACTCAAGTCCCACAACATGAGCAACATGGATGTAAGGAGGATGGGGGCACAGTGAACACCTCAGCAACATGGGAGATGCACACCACCCAAGAAGCCAGCAGGAATACTTTGCTTGGAACACACCAAGGCGTCCCCTGGACATATGTGCCATGTACAGATCAAATGTGTACACGGTGCTTGTGGGGCTCTGGTTGGCCTCTGTAGTTGCTACAGCTTCCTCCATAGTGCTTCTCAGTTGTTTGGGTTTTCTTTTCTGTTTCGCAGCTTTTATGGTGAATTTTCCTGCTTAACGTGGGAATAGCAAGCCTGGCGCTGATTATCGCTGATATTTTTATCGCAGTTGGGCCCATCGCAACTTTTTTCTCGTTCGGGTTTCCTTTTTTATCGGTGTCCCGGTAATTTTAACGCTAACAGTTGACGCGTTATCGGGAAACTATTGCCTGTTGCCGGCGTGTTGAGAATACGCTGTTAACACGGCGTTAGTTTCCCGCAATAGACGGCGTTATGTAAAATTGCGTTAACCTAGGTTGGCCATAATTATTGCCCGTTCTTGAGAATATCCCCCCTAGGAGTTTATGTTACAGAGAAGGAATTGTTTACCACACAAAAGCATTGTTTTTGTTAATATCAACCAGACAGTAGGTCAGACACAGTAGGTCAGATGTTGGAACTGAACCAAATGAAAATGTATTGTACTTAATGTAGTATTTTAAATTATTCATTTTCCTATTAACTGGTGTGACAATTATCACATAACTAGTTCAGAAATAAATAATATGGTAAATGTGTCAATCCCTCGCACATTTTGCACTTAATGCACCTACTTAATAGTGCTACTAAAATGTTCTAGTTTAGCTTACATGCACAAATAGCCTTTTAATGAATATCACTTTTACAATTGAACAAGAGGGTTTACAGTTGTAGTAATACAGTCACAAAAACGTTTTTGTAAATAAATCTTCTCTCTAGAGTGGGATGTGAGCATTAAAGTAGTAGTCACACATTTGTATTCGCTCCTTTCCACTGGTCAGAAATGTACTCTTGTCAAGAACAGGAAAAATACCCTTTTCAGTCTGAGAATGTAAAGTAGGCAATAGGAGTAGGCAAATCATTTTTTTACCACCATAAGTGATTGCAAACCCCTATTTCTGTATGTTTCAGCTGGTTTCACATCCATCTGCCCTAGATGAAACAAATGTGGAATGCAGGTGTAACCCCCTTCAGCAGAAGAATTCCTCATTACACTCATTGAGAAATGAATGGAACAAGGAGTACTTGTCAGGAGCCATACAATGCAATTACACTAACGGTAATTTCATGAAGCCAATTACACTTCCTGATCCCTGACGTTGTGAAAGAAATTTCATGAGTAGGGGAACCAGTGTGTGATGCTTGCCTGTTGCATTCCCCGGAGAAACCTGCATGCAGGTGCTGCACATGCTCATCCCTTGCAGGGGAAATTGCCATCAAAAGTACTGTAAGGGGTCCAGCCCTAGTGAGCACAACCACCATTTTAAAAAAAAAAGAGAAACAGATAGAAAAAGTGCAGCTGCACAAATTGAATGTATATCTTCATTTGCAAGTCTTCACTATGTACAATTATGCATGCAGAGATATATATACAAATGTATGTATCTTGAAATTTACAAATGGTGTCCCTGAGCATGCCCGGGACCGTGACTGTGCAAGGTTCCATTTATACTCTAGAAAACCTTTGTGAAGTAAAATATATATGCAAATCTGCATTTATGCAAGGTTGGAAGTCTGTATAAGCAGGTTTCTGAATTGTTTTGTGAACAGCAGTGAATAAATCAATAAGCATAAATGTTCTTATGTTATGATATTTTATTTTATTTTATTTTATTTTATTTTATTTTATTTTATTTTATTTTATTTTATTTTATGTTATGTTATGTTATGTTATGGTATGTTATGTTATGTTATGGTATGGAATTTATTTAGCACGACAAATACCTGGCAGGATGTCCTGCATTAAGCAGGAAAAGGGTAGTCAACATTGCAGAACAGGAGAAAGGAACCAGGTTACTGAAAGATAACAGTCATGAGTTGCTTCATGAAGACAATGGGGCAAGAGATAGATTTGAGGGGGAGGCGAAGAGTTTTTCAGAGTTTTGAAGAAAGGAATGAGTATTAGCGCACACCCCAGACGACTCTTTTTGATGTGAGGATGTGCAGCAAGTTTTGCAGAGAAAACACAAAGGTTATTCATGGGAAGATACAGCTGAATTGTATTTCTTAATGAGCTGGAACTTGTGGTGTGAAATGCTCTGTGGCCAGGTTACTTCGCTTTTGTCTCCATTCAATTTGAGACAGTTCTTCTACATTCAGCGTGCAATGCAAGAGTTGAATTTGGATTGTCTCAGGTTGTTGAGATGAAAATGAGTATCATCAGCGTAGGATATGTTTTCAAGCCGGAATGAATGGATGATCTTGTCTAATGGAGACATAGAGATATTGAAGAGAATGGGACTCAAAGACCGCTTTGAGATGAGGCAGGGCAGAGATTTCCTAAAAGGAAGTAAAAAGATGGATTGGATTCTAAAGGAAAGAAACAAGCCAAAACATTTTAGTGCACAATTATTAATGCCTGGACTGAAAAGGTTGTTGATCAAGGTGGAGTGGCAAACAGGAATGAATGATGTGGGGAAATTAAATAATAGAATAGTGGGAGTGTCCTTGAACTGGTATGATTCGAAGATCATCAGTTTTAGACCTGTCAGCCGAAGGGTGGTCTTCCCACAATCATTTTGCCTTTTTCCCTCCATTTATGCTGGAATTTGTTTTTGTTGGCATTAGGACTCTGTGCACTTTACCACTGCTAATCAGTGCTGAAGTGTTTTAGCTCACTCCTCTAAACATGTTAACATTGACCTACGTCTGATTGCCATATTGAATTTACTTATAAGTTTCTTGTAGAGTTATATTCCATATACCTAGGGCCTGTAAATTAAATGGTACTAGTGGGTCTGCAGCACATATTGTGCCCCCCCCACATAAGTAGCCCCTTAAAACATGTCCAAGGCCTGCCTCTGCTGCCTGAATGCAGTTTTAAACTTCCACAATGCCTTGGCAATATAACTCCCTTGTCAAGCCTTAAACTTCCTTTTTTTTGCATATAAGTCTCCCTTAAGGTACGTCCTAAGTAACCCATTGGGCAGGGTACATTTTATTGAAAGTTTGGACATATACATTTAGGTTTTACATGTCTGGGTAGCGAAAAAGTCCTAAATTTATTTTTCACTTCAGGAAGGCCTACCTATCCCATAGGACTGCATTGGGTTGACTTATTACATTTAATAAGTGCTAACCTTTGATTGGAAACCAATAATCATTTCATGTTTGGTATCTATGAAATAATATTTAAACATCATCTTTAATGGTAAAGTCGGATTTTAAATTCCAATTTTGAAAATGGCATTTAGTATTTTTCTGCCATTTGCAATTTGGTGGCTGCAGCCTGTCCCAGATAACATAACTCAGTTTAGTGGACAGTAGGCTTCCTCCCAGACTTTCACACAGCGGAGGGATTAGGTTTGCCTGAATGACTCACTCTTCAGCCCACTTTCGCGACCAGCAGAAGGATTCTCAGAGGACTGCTTGCTGCTGTGGCCTGCTGTGTACTCCACAAGAATGCTTTGCTGCACCTTGAAAGACTGCTTAGCTGCCTGGAGCCTGCCTTGAACACTAAGGGCCTAATTACAAGTCTGGAGGTCTGAGGACCACCAGTCTCATGGTTTACGTGCGGTGGCGGTCCAGCCACCGCTGCAACTGTGGTCTGACCGCTCCATTGCGACTTGGGCGGTAAGACTGTCCTGTGACCGACGCCAGGGAACTGTGGTTTCCCGGCAATTGGTCAGCAGTCAGAGGCTGCAATATGCCAAGCATATTACGAGTTTCCTCTCTGCCAGGGTTTTTATAGCGGCTCCACTGCCATGAAAATCCTGGCAGAGAGGAAACAAAGGTGCCTCTGCACCCTTTGTATGACCTATATGCATGCACACCAGTTCCTGAACAGCATGGCTGTTACAGTCCATGCTATGAAGGAACCTTGTGAGGTGTTCCTATTGCAGTGCCTTTTTCAACGCACCATTGCCTTTGAGACACGCACAGCAGGGGGAACCGCCAGACTATCAAATACTTGTAATCTGGTAGGCGAGCATCAGCGACTCTTGGCGGTGCAGAGATGGGCAACCTGCCACCGTCATGCCCCCAAACTTCCAAAAGTTGTAATTGGGCCCTTAGAGGTCTGCCCTGCTGCATGAGTTCTGCTTCTTCACCTGAAGCCAGGACTACCAGAGTGACTCCAAGGGCTAGTTTGCTGGCCTCCTGTTCAAAGTCACAGGGACATGCAGGCTCCTACCACCTTGAACCTGCACCTGGACCCACCCTGAGGGAGTCTTGAACCCCAAAGTGGTGTCCCTCCAGTACTGCATCCTTGGCTGTGGTGTTAAAGGTGCTCAGATAGCCACAATTCAAAACTTGGGTCTTAGACAATTTTTGACTAAAAACTGGCATGAGGACCGAGGGAAGACTGGGACCAGCTTGCTCGTCTATCCACCCAAGGCACATTACTGGTCACCCTTACTTCGCTGTAGCTCCCACTACATTCTGTGCACAACATCAAATCCTGTTCACTGGTCCTTCGCCAAATGGGTATCTAGCCTCCTGGAAATCTGGTCAGCTATAGCCTCCTGCTTCATCCTACTGGAGAATTTTGACTTGCACAAAAGTGGACGAACATGGAAATCTTTACTGCAACTTTGTCCAGCGCTTCACTGACATTGATGCTCCCTCCTCAGCCACCGCCAGATGCCTTGCCCTACAGAACGTTTCCTTTTACAAACTTTTTCTCCCTAAGTTTTATTTAAGTCAGAAGGTAAGCACCAACGTGGTTAAATCCACTATTTGTATCCCATTCATGCTCTATCATGGTTGGACTTATTTTTTTACATTGACCCAGTCTCACATGATTAGATATGTGTGGTTGACACTTTTATCTTTTAGGTGCTAGTTTGTTATAAACAAAATTAAAATTCATTACTCTGGTTCTACTGATTGGATTTTTGTCATTTGGTGTCAAATCATTTATTAAAATGTACTCTATTTTTCTAAATTGGTGTGGGATTGTTCTTTTGTTCTATTTTCACTGTATTACTGTGTGTGCGCCTCATAAATACATTTCACATTGCCTCTCAGTTAAGCCTGACTGTTTTTTTATGCCATGATACCCAGGCTAATTTAGGGAATTGCGTGATTCACCCTGACAGCGTTGCTTGAACAGGGTCCACCCCCCGCTATTCAAATGAACATCCCAATATCTCACAATCAGTCAATCATTCATATTAAGGCAGTTTCAAAATAATGTTCAGGGCGGAAATTTGACTGGGAAAAATCGAGCAGGCAGTTGCCCTCCAGAAATGAAGAAGATTGCTGTTAATAGCCTTTTCAAGGATCTTGCTGAAAGTGCATAGAACCATCGGAGAGCCAGATTTGGATACTCTGAGAAGTGAGAGAACTTCTTCAGAATGCACCCAGAGATTAAAGTTCAGTCTAGACAGCGGGTCTTGATAACAGTAACAGGGCCCATGGAGGGTTGACAGAAAATGAACCCTGATGGAAGAGACTGTTTTTAGCAAAGAAAATTGAAAGATCCTTGACACAGTTTCTGAGAGGTGGGATGGAGGTACTTCAGATCTTAGGACAGAGAAGATATTTTAAAATTGAGAACATTTTCTTGTAAGAATTAGCAGCTGGTTCAGTTCTATCAGATTAATAGGAGGAGTTGGTAACTCTGATCGATTTTGGGGTATTTCTTAATGTCCCTATCGTTATCCAATTGATCTTGGGCATTATAAGAGAGCTGCAAATTTCATTCAAATAGTTAGCCTTGGTGTTTGACAGTTGGAAGCTCTTTCTAGTGCCAAGGGGCTAAGGGTGCATGGTGGTGGGAGACCAAAGTTGTGAAAGAAGTTACAGTATCAAGCATGGGAGAAGTCCAGGTATTAAAGGAATTGGCTGAGGTAGAAATATTGGAAAGTGTCACGTGGGACAAGCGAGGTATATACTGGTGGCACTGATGATGGCCCAGGGTCTGCTGCTATGAGGCTAGGGTTTTGGACCTAAAGATAATGTGGAGAGGGATGAGAAAAGACCAAAATGTACCTCATGAATGTCAGTCCAGGTTAACAGAAAAAGAAAGTAATGGAAACAGTGATACTGTCAACAATATGGAAGATGGGATCAAGCAAATGATATCTGTGTGGAATGGGTGAAGGTTAAAGAGATGCAGAGAGCATCCAGTGATAAGACAAGAGAGCAGGTATTGTGATTGAAGACGGTTATCCAGGTGAATATTGATATGCCCCAGGAGGTAGAAATTGGAAGATTTTAGAATAAGAGGTGCTGAGAATTTCGGCAACATGTTTAGCAAGCTAACCTTGGAACCTGGGGGTCATTATATTAGAAAATCAGAGTAGATGGTCGAAGAGCTAAAGTTGATTTCAAGGTGCAGGTGTTCTGGGTTAGGCAAGATTGAACAGGTGAGGAAGCACTTATAAATTATTGTAATTCTGCTGCATTTATCCTGATGGTCAAAATAGTCGATGGAAAATTGGATGTAGTAGTGTCCACAATATCTAGGTCTGAAGTCTCATGTAAGTATGTCTCTGTGAGAAAGAAGACTTGTGTATTATGTGAGGAAATGAAGTCAAAGAAGTCAAGCTGATGCTTGGATAACTATCCTACCTTATGGGACAACAGTTGGCAGTGCAGTAAAATGTAAAGGCCATGATGTTACACACAGATCTTGGAGAGAAAGGAGAGAGTAAATGGGCTAGCAGTTAGACTAGAAGGTGTGTTTTGGAAAACAGCAAGCTATGCAAGAGAAAAGGGCCTTTCATTTTTAATAGCAACATTGCTGACAACTAAAAAAAAGGATATTTTTATCCTCTATATTCTGTTCCGTAATATTTTTCCGTTCACAATATTTTGAACACAATATTATGGTTGAATGATATATTCAAGTTGGGCTTCAGGTACATTAGCCCTATTAGATATAAATTCATATGTGAGAATGGCTTACGCCAATGGAAGATGGCTGCTTGTTACCACCAACTCCCACAGGAAGAGAGCAATCAGGCTTTATCAAAGGTAGACACATCTTAGATAATAGCAACATGAGGGGTGATACCCCAAAACTGGTATCGCCCGGATCTGTGACTGAGGGTGAGTGTTTCAAAAGTTTGAACACTCTGTCCATCATTTTATTTGCAATGTTGCTATTTGTGCCCTATTTCGCAAAGGGTACGCCCAGACTTGGGACCCTTGCTTGCTGTGCCACTGGATTAAAGCTTGCCTGGCTGATGAGGGGTGATACCCCAAAATCAGTCCCAGGATGCTTGTTTCTGGTCCATTGAGGAACTGGCTTCTCAGTTCAGGCTGGACTGTTCCCATGGGAAGCAGGGTCAAGACTTATTTGCATATGGCTGTGTCCAAACTGGGATGACGTAGCAAGCAGATGGATAAAACCCAGATCTGTGACTGGGGGTGAGTGTTTGAAAGGTTTCAACACCCCATCCTTCATTTTATTTTGTGATGTTGATATCTCAGATTATACCAGACTATTTTTTAATCTTTTAAGTAAATTGAAAGCTTATAAGCAATTGTAGGCAGTTATCTTGCTGGATGCAAAAAAAATTGTTTGATTGCATGGACTAGAGTATTATTTTTCAAATACTTTCTTGGTTTGGTTTGCTCCCAATTTTATTGATGTGGTCTCACTTCTATATACAGCTAACAAGGCTTCAATTTTTGCTAACAGTTTAATCTCCCCCTCCATCACATTGCATAGAGACAGGGATGTCCTCTCTCTGCTTTGCCCTTCATTCTCACACTAAAACGTTTTCTTGCCAAAAATAAGACAAAACCCTAATATAATTGTAAAAGTTTGTGTTTATGTTGGTGACATCCTATGTTTCCATCCAATCCTGACCCCCCACCAGCATTTGTTAGAAAAGTTATTAGTTTTGCTGCTCTTTCGGGTTATAAACTTAAACTCAGACGAATGCAAAATTCTCCCACTCAGCACTTTGTTTTAAACAATTCATCCAATCTAACTTTGCTTGGAGTCTGTCTATGCTCAAATATTTAGAACTTTGTTTTCCAGACTCTATCAAATAAATAATTTCTCTAAACTTAAATGCAGCTAATCAGTTAACATCCCTAAACATCATTGGCATGCTTTTTCTTTTGTCCTGGTTAGGTAGAGTTGACTCTATCAAAATGGTGTTTGTTCCTTTTGTTCTTTCTACCCTCACCACTTTTCCTATTATTATCCCATCTTGTTTCTTTAAAAAATAAAACATGAATCTTCATTTCTTTGCAATAATAAAAGCCATATGCCTCTTTTAAAGCTCAAACGAAATAACAACATATATAATAATGCTTTCTATGTCAAAAAAATCCCCCCATTAGTTATCAGATACAAATGTAGAAATCTCTTCTCTTTGATTTGGCATTTAAACAATCTTTACACAACTGAGGGGGATATTCTCAAGAACGGGCGATAATTATTGTCAATCTAGGTTAATGCAATTTTACATAACACCGTCTATCGTGGGAAACTAACTATTCTCGACACGCCGGCAACAGGCGATGGTTCCCTGATAACGCGTCAAATGTCCGCATTAAAATTACCAGTACGCCGTTAAAAAACAAAACCCGAATGTGAAAAGAGTGGCGATGGGCCCAATAGCGATAAAAATATCAGCAATAAGCAGTGCCAGGCTTGCTATTCCCACGTGAGGTGGGAAAAATCATCATAAAAGCTGCAAAAAAATAAATAAAAATGAAAACAAAACCCAAACAACTGAGAAGCATCATGGAGGAAGCTGGAGCAACTACAGAGGCCAACCAAAACCCCACAAACCCCCAGAGGACCAGCCAGGGACCTCAGGGAAGGAGAAGGGCAAGGAGAAGAAGAAGAGGAACCCACGATTCAGTCCGCAGGAAAACAAGATCCTGATTACGGAGGTGATAGAACACCACCAACAACTGTTCATCACCCCCACTGTGTCATTGGCAACTAAAAATGCAATATGGCAGTCTATCTTGGGCAAGGTAAATGCAGTTGGAGTGAAGAGAAGGGAAGTGGATTACTGCAAGATGCGCTGGAATGATGTGAAGTGCAAAACCAAGCTGAAACTCTCTAACAACCAGAAAGCAGCAAGGCAGACTGGAGGTGGGAGTCCAGCGCGACAGCAGGAGCTGGATGAGATGGAGAAAATGGTGTCCACAGTTATCAGTGGAGAGATGGTGAAAGGAGTTGGGGGACCGGACACTGCTTAACATGACCTGACCCAACAGCAACAGAGTGAGTAATGACCAGGGACTGGGGGGACGGGGGAGATGTGCATAATGGCACACATGCACAATTAAGTATAGCACAGTGCACACCCACAATGACTCTGGATTATGTCCCTGATCTCCTTGGGATACTGGAGCACACATAGAAACAACTAATAGGCCCCCGCCCACCTGTGATGTCCAGGCACCTGAAATGTGACTTTAGCACACCAAATGTGCGCTCAACAATGCCCCTGGTGCATTTGTGGGCCACATTGTACTGCCTCTGGGCCAGGGTGTTAGAAGCTCGGAGGGGTGCATATCCTTGATCACCTGTGAGATTAGTGAAAATTGGTGGTTCTGCATGCTGTGTTGGCAGACTTACATGTTTTGTGGTGTGTAATTTGTGCGACTTTTGGATTCATGTTTGCCATGTACTGCTTCTGGCAAATGGACAGGATCAATGTGTATTACGTAGCCTCACAGCTGTTCTTCCCTCCACCGAGCCTATTTACTTGTGTGCGCAGCACAGTTGCATCACTTGCACTCCTCTGGCACACCATTGTCATGCCTGTCTGCGCATGTCCGCAAGCCTGACAACAACACTGTAATGTTGCCCGTTGAAGGTGGGCGGCCACATGTGTGTAGGCCCATGTTAAGGATAGGGCGGACACAGATGTAGAGTTCAGGCCTGGCTGAACTCGCGCTGCGATTGAGGCTAGGCCTTTGGCTTAGGCTGCGGCAATGAAGATACACACACAACAGTTGGCGGTCTTGCGCTCCTTTATTTATCAATTCGGGCAAGCCCGCCTTCTGGGTGCATGCTACATTGCAACATTGTCGATTAAGGGCCAGGTGGTGCCAACACTACAACAGAGACACATGCCAGTTACTTTTGTGGCCAGCCTGGAACTGAACCACACCCAGAGCCCAGAACAGAACCACGCCCAGAGCCCTGGGCCATTTCTTCACACCCCTCACACGCCTACATGTGGGCCACTGCCACGGTGCTGGGATGTCATGCACTTCAGAGTACGTCTCCAGTCGTTCCACCCAGGCTTTTCAGTGGCCTGCTTGCGACAGGCGTGGCCCCGTGACTGCGAAGGGCTCCAGTGGCGTTACCAAGGACATGCTGTTGGATGCTGGAGGTGGACTTGTGGGGTAGCCCCATGGGACGGTGATTTGAGGTGCACAGAGGTAGTGGCACATGAGGCACTGTGCCCGGCACGGGCCTACCACCACATGGCGATGACTTGCGGTGCACAAAGGTAGGCCCACCTGAAGAGCAGAGTGGTTGTGCAACCTGCAATGATGCAGTAGGCCTGGAGGTTGGACGGTGACTTGTGGTGCACAGAGGTAGTGGCACATGAGGCACTGCACCCAGCATGGGCCTACCGCCACATGGTGATGACTTGCAGTGCACTGAGGTAGGCCAAGCTGAAGAGCGGAGTGGTTGTGCAACCTGCGATGATGTAGTAGGCCTGGAGGTCTGGACGGGAATGGATTTGTCTGAGATCTGATGGACCGCAGTGTAGGCCGGAGGGAGCAGTCATCACACACAGAACTCCGCGGTGCGGTGCCGCAGGGTGCGCTGGGGGCTTGTTGCACAGAAGTCAGCGATCGGCTGAGGAGGCTTCCAAGCTCACGGGCCTTGGGCTTGAAGATTGCACCGGCACTTGGGGAGCCCTCTTGGAGACACGCTGGTGGCGGCAGGTGAGCCGTGAGGCCTGGGTGCGCAGGGGTGAGCAATCACCGCTGGGTGCTGGACGGGTCTGGGGACCAGCGGGCTGGGGTGCAGCAGGCGCACATGAATGCTCAGGCACCACTGGTCATGGCGACGGCCTCATGGCACAGTGAGGGGCGGCGCCCTGGCAGACACTTCCCTTTAGGCGATGACGAGATGTGCGCCGGGTGGCTTGTGACGTAGCCACCTCGTCACAGGTGTACATTTGGCAATAAGGTGGTCAGCCACGTGTGTGTAGGCCTATGGTCAGGATATGGTGGACACAGAGACACACGCAGTAGTTAATTTGGTGGCCATCCCCGAAGTGAACCATGCCCAGAGCCCCAGGCTATTTATTCACACTCCTACGCTGGACTGGCATACGCCGGCCCATCCCACTATGTTTACGCTTACAGGGGGGGGCGACATAGCTACATGTCCACGGACTTCCCCACTGCCTGAGGTAACATGGTTGCGTCCACTGTCCACAACACTACAAACACCAGCAGTATATGTCCACATGGACATGTCTGTGCTCTGCATACTCAAGACTGTCCAGCACATCACTGCCACACTTGGAATTGTGTACATTCTTATTCATGGGTCACTTGCCTCCTTTGCACATTCTTGGTTCCCACCTCTGCCCGCATTCTGCAATTGTGTGGCAGAGGGGCTATGACCTTGTGGATGGTTTGTCTACATGTCTGGCCCCTGTTACCACAGTTGCTTGTGTTGTCATGTCTGGTTGGTGGGCATGTTGGTTGGCATATTGTATGTTATTTTGTAACGTGTGCATTCCCACATTTGTGCGTTGTATGATTGTGGAGTTGAGGTGTGTGGTGTGTTCCATTGGTACTTACCAACAAACAGTGCATTTCTATAGATGCCATCCTGAAAGTGCTGTTTGATGATGGACTGTCGGAAGATGTAGGAATCATGCACACTGCCTGGGAAGTGTGCAACGACATTGGTGAACAGTCCCCTGTGGTCCACTATTCCCTGCACATTGATGGAATACGTGTGCTTTCTGTTGCGGTAATTGTGTGCAGTGTCAGCAGGGGGCACAAGTAGGACATGTGTGCAGTCAAGTGTCCCCAACACGTGCGGTAAGCCAGCTATGGCGTAGAAGCCTTGCTTGGTCTCCAGCTGTTCCTGCGCATTGTGGGGGATAGTGAAGGTGCTGGGGTATCAAGTTGATGGTGGCATCCAAGACAGGTGTGAGGAACTTTGATTGGGCTGGTTGTGAGACTCCTCCAACTCTGGCAGTTGTTTGTTGGAAGGTACCAGAGGTCAACAAGTGCAGCACAGCCAGCAGGTTTGTCTGCGGAGGGATGTTGGTTGTCTGCTGTGTTGGTACCATCAGCCTGTGGGCAATGTGGGTCAGGATGCGGAGGATGGTTGGCCTTTTGAGCCTGTAGTGGGCAATGACATCCTCTGGCGTTAAGTCTCTGAGGCTGGTGCATTTTCGGAAGGTCCGCTATCTTGTTCTGTGCTGACTCGGTGCAAGTCCGGGGGCAGGAGGTGGTCCTGGGGGTGGTGGTGGTGGGTGTTGTGTCCCTCTTGGGTCTCCAAGCTGCATGATTAGTAGCTCCATGGCATTTGTTGGTCTTCAGATGTGGCTCTGGGCTTGGCTCCCTTTATACTGCAGGTTTTTGTCCTACTTAATACCAGAAAAAAGCAGGTCTTAAGTCCCTGCTGCTAACGTGCCTTATCACCTGTTTTTGGACTGCATCACCGATCTGGCTGGTCGTTGAGAATGTCGCGAAGTGATGTTATCGTAGGTTTTTGCACAGGAACTCCTACTCTGTGTATGATTAGCGTTAGTTGTCGCTGTCAGCCTTGGTGATGTTTTTAGGGGCAGCTATCGCAGGTAATCTGACGATGTGGGCTGTTAGCGCAGACTTGTGAATAGGGCGCTAAATCTATCGCCTCTTTCGTGGTGGAAAAGTGCTGCTAAATCGGCGATGAACCCTTGAGAATATGCCCCTTTGTCTTTCAGTCAAAAGCCTACCTTCAAGTCCTTACCGATCCATAAAAATATTTTCAGATTATTATGACTAGTATTCCTCGCTCACTTTGTGCACAAAGATCAATTTCCCAATTCATCCATTTGGTATAATAAATATATTAAAATTAATAAAATTCCTATTTTTTGAAAATCTTGGAGAGAGAAGGATTTATTTTGGCTCTATCAACTTATTCAAGATGATTATTTTCTCCCCGTTCATTGAGCTCAATTGATTTGTAACTTTCCCCTCTCTTATAATAAAAATGTAATTATTTAATCCACACTATCTCTTAAATGCTGTCCGCACTCACATCACATAATGTCAGGTATCTCTAAAGTCCTCAACTGTCGAATTTGCTATCATTGTCTCCTACAGCTTTTCATATTTCAGACTCATTAATGCATCTCCCAGACAACAGAGGCAAACTAGAAGTTGATTACAGTGGGAATGTCACCTATACATATATTGGCCTGCTAAACTATGGAATAGAATATGGCTAAAACGTCGCAAAACCTCTCAGTCACTTAATACAACTCAAACCTTATTTTTTATCTACAGCACGTTTATGATTACCCCAGTTGCTTTATGCAAAATTAACTCTACCATTTTTCTTCCTGCTGTTCAGGGAAAATACTCACTCTGATCTTAGTCGTATTATTTTTTCCTGTCCCCACACACATACATTTGTGTTGGAAGAATGAACAAAATTAACTCTATCTTTAATACTAGTGTGTCTTTTTCCTTTGCAAACACATTTCTGATGGCTGACAGGTCTGTTCACTCAATATTTATACAGTTGATTTGTTAATTGCTGTTGCTTTTGAGACAATAACTAAGAATGTATTTTTCCAAGCTTGGTGAAATGATTTATGCTACAATCTGAGACCTGATAGAGCATACGTTAGTCCTATTGAACTTGCCATCACAATAAATATTATTTGGTCTCAAGTCTCTGTTTTTATTGATTCATCCTCACTGAGATTTCCTCCTCATCAAGTTTTACTCGAAGAGGATTGAAGGACTGGGTTTTTCTAAGACCCGGCGGTGCCAGGGAACAACACCTGAAACCTTCGCGGGTTACCTGTTCTGGCGTACCAAACACAGAGACACGGGACACTTCCAGCGACGTCAGAGATCAGCGTTTATTTACTGCAGGGATACAGAGGTCACAAGAAGTACACAGCGTGTAGGTTCTCGGAGACTGCTTCAATTTGCAAAAGTGGATCGCTCCTTTTATACACGTTTTTCCCATAGAACAGTATAGTGAACAAAGATTACAACCCGGTTCCCATAATAAACTTCAAAAGGGTCGCGTTCATGTTTCAGGAGGCCGGAACATAGGCCGGAACATAATCACCACAGTATTGCCGGTTCCCAACTGTAAAAACATATCTTCTCTGTAATAAAACACACTCCATCCTGATCGTAAACACATTAGGAGAAGGGACAAGAACAGATGCAAAGAAAGGACAAGGATGCACAACAGATTAGAGAAGAGTGTTAGGAGTAATAAAGGGAACTTGATAACGGGATCAGAGACACCGTGTCTAATGTATGCATGGCTGAAACAATAGACCGGCACGGCAAGATGAGCCTTGAGAGGGGCCATCTGCCTTCGTCGTGTCGTTTCCCTCGTCATAAAAGTCATACTCCAAAGAACACATGTCCCTCATGTAAGCTTGGGAGTCCCAGGGTCACGAAGCGGACAAAGTCCGTTCGCTGGCTACTTGAGGGCAAGAAACAAAATGGATGCCGTATCTAAAATGGAACCCGAGGGGTCAGATGAACAAACCCAAAAATCAGACGAACCATACGTGGTTGCGTAGCGAAACTGCGTACACCCACTATACTCGTCATTTGTGGTTCATAGATACCCAACTCACCCATATTCGTCACCACCCAAAAAGTGTCGTTCCGTCCCACACGGAACCTCAGACGCTCCTTTTGCCCTCATGTAGGCAAGCACTAGTCAAGATCGGAATCTATTTCAATATTCATCAGATCGTGCAGTTGCTGCTGGAACATTATTCTATTCATCAACGTCTCCTTGGTAACAGATGGTCGTCTTATACACGTCGTAGCACATAGGCCACATAAGGCAGGACCACACTGTACACAAAGACAACACGTGAACAGAAACGTTACAACAACCCCTACGATCATCAGAATCTTCCAACCCCAAGTTGACATCAGGCCCCAAAACCATCCTAGTAGCGTCCAATTACCTTCGTCCACGTGTATGGACTCGGAGATTTTGTGCAACTTCGAGATGGCTTGGTAGACAGTTGGAGCATTATCAGGAATAAAAATGCAACAACTCGAATGGATAACTTTACACACGCCACCTCTATCTGCGAGAACAACATCTAGAACCATACGGTTCTGTAACGTCATGAGTCTATCCGCCTGAAGTTCAGCTGTGAGATTACCAAGGGCACTTGCAGTAATATTAGCAGTCGACTCTACTACACGTGTCAGCTGTCTTAGGTTCCTACTATTAACCATAGGTCCCCAAAACGGCAAGAAACCCTTAAAGAAGTCTCCTGCTTCTTGACAGGCAGTATCCTCTTTGCTAATAACGCCTCTCACAACTCTAGTCTTGTGATAATCTGAGGCAACTGTGAAAGTCGGTGGTAAAAGATTCGCAATATAACATGTACCCGAAAAATCACGGGGTAACCATGTATAGGCGCGTTCATAACATACAAAATAAGTGCCCTTAGCGGTCAGAAAAACAGGGGAGGAGAGCATCGGCAGAACATACGTGTCAGTGCAAGCACTGTTCCCAAGTTGTGCTCTCGGATTTCGACCCAGACCTTTCAAGCAGAAATTACCGAGGTGTGGTACAATCCATATTGGGGACGAGCTCTTAAGCTGTCTATCACCCACTGACGTACTATACTCAGCCTCGCTCAGATCCTTATAAGCCTGTACCTCTTCATTTGGGATAAGCGATGCATCAGAAACATCTCTATCTAAATCCGCTATCGCTATCGCCAAAGGTTTGTGATACGGCCCAGGACCAAAATTGGCAGAACGTGGCTCTCGACTGGGGTAGGAATCTAGTGCACTACGGAACATAGTTTGGAATGCTCGAGCCGAACCCTGGGAACTGTAAGGAAAGACCAAATATGGAATACCCCTATCCATGGTATGTGGCATTAACCCACACACCCAACAATTGGTAGTATTCATCACCAACTGATGCTGATGTAGAAGTTGAACGAAGGAGTTATTCATAAATTCTGCACGCCTAACCTGTTCATGTTGAGGCAGGGGATGAAAAGAATGTGGAGAAACAGTGGTGAGGGAGCTCAGTTTAGGAGCAGAGGTAGGTGAAACAGAAGGCAATAACAACTGTATTCCAAAATACACTCCACCCACCAATAACATAGATACGATCAGGAACAATAGGAACACCTGAAACAAAAAGCATTTTGTACATACAACTCTTCTTAATTCTGATCTCTGCGCCGACATCCTTTCTACTTCCAACAGCTTAGAGAATGCCATCCTCTACAAACCGTCCGTGACGTATTTGACGCACTTCGTTCTGAGTAGCGATTATCAATCCCCAGGAGTTCCCAGGAATCGACAAAAGTAACCGACCTAGTGTCAGAAACCTGCTAAACAGAAAGGAGTACCCGCACGGCCCTACGGTGACCCGGATGGAGAGGTTCCGTCGAAAAGTTCAGATTACAAATCTCTAAGCCGTGAGAAAGCACATAAAAACTCAAAAAGGAAGGATATAATTGTCCATAATGTTCATAACATCAAAAGCAAATATACAACTAATTTTTATTAGTCCTTGAACGAAGAAAGTATCGACTTCTTCCAGGTCGAGTTTGCTCTACAAACAATTGTTCGGCTGGCGCAACAGTATTCGATGAAGTGGACAACGAGTCAGACCTTGGGCTTTCTGCTACTGATAACTCCACATGTGGGTTTGGCAGTGACAAATCATTCCCCACAGGTTGAGCGTCGCTAAACTGCACAAAGTGCAAAGGAGTCTCAGTTTCTGTTGTCGAAATCCCAGTTCTCCCAACCATCCGTCGGTAAGGGAATCGGTACCCTTTTCGTATGGCTGGCGTGCACCCACTTCTTCCGGCCCTCCAGTCGAACCGCAGTCCTCGTCGTCAATAAGACTTGAAAGGGGCCTACAAATCTTGGCTCCAAGTTGCGCTTTCGACCCAAATTTCGGGTAACAACCCAGTCTCCTGGCCGGAGCTGGTGTCCAGGGCCCTCTGTCTGCGCCGGTAGAGCTTCAAAGACCTGTTGATGGATTAACCGTAGTTTAGTGATCAAATCATGCAGGTAATCAATTAACATTGGGTACTCAAGACTATTAAAAGCCCTTGGTCTCGGGACCCCCCAAATATTCGCAGGGCGACCGAACACAATCTCATATGGGCTAAGCCCTACTCGAGAGTGTACGGTCACTCTGGTCGATAGGAGAGCCAGAGGCAAGGCATCAGGCCATGATAGACCAGTCGTAGCCTGGATCTTGGCGAGTTTTAGTTTTAGGGTACCATTGTACCCTTCAACCAAACCCGCTGCCTGTGGATGATTAGCGCTATGGAACTTTTGGCGAATTCCAAGACCCTTGCACACACTCTGCATTACACTTCCCACAAACTCACTTCCATTATCCGACCATACAATCCGTGGCATTCCGTACCGAGGAAAGTATTCCTTCAGCAGGATTTTTGCTGTGGACAGGGCAGTGTTATCCTTAAGAGGATAGGCCTCAATCCATCTGGAGAACGCACAAACCACAACCAAAACATACTTTAGGTTATTGCATCTCTCCATATGGATAAAGTCCAGCTGGATAACCTCAAAGGGACAAACGGGAGGAGCAAAATGACCAGGTGGAGTGGGAGTGCCCTTGCCGGGATTGTGCATTAAACACACCATACAGTTCTTAACCACTCTCTCGGCACACTTAGCAATACCCTCGTTTCTCCATACAGGTGACAAAAACCTACATATTCCTTTCGCACTAATATGTGCCAACCCATGAGCCATCGTCACAACAGCTAATACGTACGCATCTGGTAACATCCACCTCTGACATTCCGTCAGGTCAACCCAACATCCATGCATGTCCAACTTTCCCGTACTTTCTTTCCACTTAGTCTTTTCGGCTTTAGTAGCTTCGTTCTGAATTGCTTTCACACTCTCAATAGTATTTTCACACATACCAGTCTCCATCGGCCACCTCACTGAACTCGTGACATACATTCGGGTCGCAAGATCCTTAGCCGTTTCCTTAGCAATCTCATCCGCGAACGCATTACCACGACCAACATCATCCGTCACCTTCCGATGTGCACTACATTTAACAATCGCCACTTGTTTAGGCAGTGTAAGTGCATCCAAAAGGTCATTCACAAGCTGCCCATGCTGAATCTTCGTACCATGTGATGTCATAAATCCTCTTTCTCTCCACAATCTTCCAAAGTTATGCGCAACACCGAATGCATACTGACTGTCGGTAAACACATTCACTCGCTTTCCTTTAGACAAGACACAAGCTCTTGTCAATGCAATCAACTCTGCAGCTTGCGCTGAATTCTGATTCAATCTCGCAGTTTCCACAACCGTGCTCAACGTCACTACAGCATACGCAGTCGTCACATCACCATTCGGCAATTTAAAGCACGACCCATCCACATACAAGGTACCATCGGGATCTGTCAAGGGAGTGTTTTTTAGGTCCACACGACCTTTTGTTTCTTCCTCAGTTCGTAAATAACAATCATGTGGTGGCACATCATCTGATTCCATATTAATCGGCAACAATGTCGCCGGATTCAGTACATTACAACGTTTGATCTGTATATGACTTGCCAAAAGGGTCAGCTCGTACCCAGACAACCTTGCACTCGTCAGATGTTGAGTCTTTGTCCGATTCAAAAGAGTATCAACTGCATGCGGAACCATCACCATGAGCATATGATCCATAACAAGACCTGCGGACTGCCGAATAGACGCCGCTTCTGCCGCTGTCGCCCTCAAGCAACTTGGCAACGCTCTCGCTACCGGGTCTAAGGTCGAGGAAAAATATGCACACGGGCGCTGCTTGCCACCAAATTGTTGCGTTAAAACACTCAATGCACAACCTTCCCTCTCGTGAACGTATAATGTGAATGGCTTGCTGTAATCAGGAGTACCTAACACGGGAGCCGAACACAGTGCATCACGTAGTTCAGAAAAACTTTTCTGACATTCCTCCGTCCATGGCAAAGGAGTCGAAACGTCCTTGCACGTAAGAGCTATCAATGGCTTCGCTAACAGTGAAAAATTCGGAATCCACTGTCTGCAGTATGACGTGATACTTAAAAAGGCACGCACATCTTGAAGTATTTCGGGGTTCCCAAGGCCTACACGCTCCAGAGATTACCCCCATACACAAAAGAACTGTTGGCACGGAAGCTGTAAAAGGCAAAGAACAAGTTTATTAAGACCCCATGGGGTGGTGGTACACTCAAACAGCACCCTTCGGTATTGCAAGAGGTATCACACCGAACACCGGTGTGACCCCGTTTATATACAATTTTGGGGCAATAAAAGATAGGCGGCACAAGTTTAGGACGCAGTTTTAGAGACATACATGGTCATGTTTTGGAATACTGCCAGCTCATTGGAGGGTTTCAAACCCGCTGGTCAGTTAGCGGCACATTCCTGAAGGTATACGGGTCAGTGAGAACTGCGCATGTGTGGCTTGACCAGTACTAAAAATATCCTGTTGCTGGGCAGATGTGAGTGGTCAGTGGAATGGACAAAGGACTAAAGGGCACGTCGGCCACGAGGCCGCTCATGATCTAAGATGGCCGCCTCAGTATTCAAAATGGCGTTTATCATATACAGCCAAGTTAAGGAGGACAACGTGTAGGTTCAGCTAATCGCTAACACGGACGGGCCAATTACGACAGACGACCCTTTTAGCGTTTAGCTGAATCTACCTCATAATGAACATAGTCTGGATGTTCGTCCTCGATGTCAATTAACATAATTTGTGTCACCTCCTTATGCAGCATCATTTTATCGTGAACAAGAGCTCGTCTCGATGGCAAACAGGCCGATAGGCACATTGAACATAATGCAGGACCACATTGGATACACAAGCAGATAAAAAACATTGCTCCCACAAGTATACAGAAAATTGTCAACAGTTTCCAGCCCCAAGTTGCAATCATGGACCAGAACCATCCAGAAAGTGTCCAAGTTCCATTGTCCGGTTGTATTTCGGCAGCTATTTTATGCAGCTTGGAAATCGCATCATACACAGATGGAGAATTATCAGGCACGTAAACGCAACAGCTGCTTCCAATGATCCTACATGCCCCCCCACGATCAGCCAAAACAACATCCAGCACCATCCGGTTTTGGAGGGTGACAATTCTGGAAATCTGCAGTTCTTCGGTAATATTCCCCAGGGCAATAGCAGTGTCATTTGCAACAGCCTCAACAACACGTGTCAGGCGTCTGATCTTCCGACTGTTCAGTGCGGCCCCCACAAAGGAGAATAGTCCCAGATTGAAATCCACATATTGTTGCAACGCAGTGTCCGTTTGATCAATGTCCTCTAGTGCAACAGTTCGCTTAACCCTGTTCAAAACAAAGTCATGGTACAGAGTATAGTCATTGTGATACATCGGTGGGGCAATGAATACAGGAGGTAGCACAAACAATACATAACATGTGCCCAACCACCCCACTGAAAGCTGATGGTACCCCTTCGTTCCACAGATGAAGTAGGTGTTTCTGGATGCAACAAATGAAATGCCATTCGGGCTATCGAACGTGAGAGTAACATTACATTCACTTCTCCCCACTGCAATCGTGCCCTTATTTCGGATACATAAATCAGCTTTTGTAGCAATGACATTTATAACATGAGCACTTGATACATTCACATTTCTCTGATTGCTGTATATTCGTGGAGCAGACACATTGTCGGGCTTATACTCTTCCCATTCAAAACGTGTACCCTCAGCCCGTGGAAACCCATCCTTGTCATGGGGACATTCTTTATTTAGGCGGAAAAACACCCCCCCTTTGGTTGGCCATCTCAAGGTAAAGAGGAGGGTGTACCAGGCATTGCAAGACCCATTATGCGAAAACGGGAGTGGAATAAGTGGGGTGCCCCCTCTCTTCTGGTGCCCAGGCAACATTCCACACACCCAGCAATTAGAGGTATTGGTCATATTATGTGTGTGGTGAAGAATCTGAATGAAGCTGTTATTTAAATACGTTTGACGGTGGCGTTCTTCATGAAAAGGCAAGGTAAAGTGAAAATGTTCAGGCGGTGCCGGGGTAGTCGGCAGCAAATGTTCACGTACAGGCACCACAAGTTCGACTACCCAGGCAATAACAGCTATCACCACAATCGTAAAAACAAAAAGAAAGGTACCCAGTATTTTCTTATCTCGCGATGCCATCGATGCCATAGTTCAAAAAAGTTTTGTGCAAAGTCTCAAAGAAAACAAATCGTTCACAGTTTCTCACAAATAGTCTCTGATACACGTACGTGTATACCTGAAAAAAAGAAAAATGCGGTGCTGAACTCCGAGGTAGCCGTTGTTTTCTTCTCCGGGCCAAGACGGGTGTCGCTACTCTGGCAGAACTGATCCCCCCCCCTTGGAATTCCCGGTTTCCGTTTCACAAACCTGGAGCGGTTACCAACCAGTTCAAAAAGGGAAAAATCTTCTTTATCGCGGTCGTAGATTGTAGCGCTCTCTCCCAGCAGCAGCTTGGTCCGGGAAGGCTCCCTCTACTTCGGCCGACGTCACAGCTGGGCTCTTTTCTTTCTCCAAGATCTCTTTATAATCAGTAAGCACAGCAGGAGTCACCAGATCCGGAGAGACTCGGCGACAGTGAGTCGAATGCACCCACCGCTTCCTGTTGGTCACTCGTACTGCGGTGCGGGTTGCCAGAAGGACCTGCTCGGGGCCCTTCCACCTGGGCTCCAGACTGCTTGCTCTTTCAAACGAACGGATCATCACACGATCCCCAGGACGAAGATCGTGGCCCTCTCCAGTAGAGTTATCAGGGAGCGCTTCTCGAACCTGTTGGTGAATGGAGAGCAAATCATTTGTTAATCGTGCCAAATAATCATTCATCATAACACAAGGCACATCATGTATTAATCGCGGCTTGGGCACTCCCCAAATATTCATGGGGCGGCCAAACACCACCTCATAAGGTGTAAGGCCAGTTCGTGAATGGGGCACTGATCTAAGAGACAGTAGTGCTAGCGGCAACGCATCTGGCCATTTCAATGATGTAGACGCCACAATTTTGGCCAGCTTAAGCTTCAACGTTGCATTATACCGCTCGACCAAACCTGCTGACTGAGGGTGGAATACAGCGTGGAACTTTTGCTGAATCCCCAACCCCTTCAGTACATACTCCACAATCTTTCCGACAAAATGGGGCCCATTATCGCTCCACAAAAATTTGCAAACTCCAAAGCGAGGAAAGAATTCCTTAAGCAACACCTTAGCTGTTGTCAAAGCCGTATTGTCTTTCGTGGGGTAGGCCTCAACCCATTTGCTAAAGGCACACACCACCACTAAAACGTACTTCAGGTTATTGCAGCGCTCGAGTTGGATATAATCCATTTGAAGGACTTCAAACGGTGCAGAAGGTGGAACGAACCCTCCTTTCGGAGTATAGGCCCCCTTTCCAGGATTGTGTTGCAAACATACCAGGCAGGTCTGCACTACTCTCTTTGCAGTGTTCGCAATCTCGGGATGTTCCCAAACTCGTGTTAAAAGCTGAGTTATTGCAAGAGCTCCGACATGCGCCAGTCCATGCGTCATCTGGACCATCGCCTGTAAGTAAGCCGCAGGCAATTTCCACTTCTCCATGTCTTTGCTTCTCCAACATCCCTCATCATCTAGCACCCCATCTACTGCCCAAGCCGCAAGCTCAGATTCTGTAGCTGAATTTTGTATATCCCGTATCTCTACTCTAGCATCACTCCATCGTTCAGCCTGCGATTGTACCACGTACATGGGGGAGCTAGTTTGGGACATAGCCGTTTGCCTTGCTATGCTGTCTGCAAAGGCATTTCCTTGGCCCACCTTATCCGTAATTTTCTTATGGGCACTGCACTTCACTATCGCTACTTTTTTAGGGCCAAGCAGCGCATTTAGGAGATCACGCACTAACTCTCCGTACATAATGTGCTCCCCATGTGACGTCAGAAACCCGCGTTCCCTCCAAAGAAGCCCGAAGTCATGGGCCACTCCAAAGGCGTACCGGCTGTCTGTGTATATGTTCACACATAGGCCAGCACTCAATTCGCAGGCTCTTGTTAAAGCTATCAGCTCTGCTGCCTGAGCCGATTTTTGTGGTATTCTAGCTGTTTCTACCACCGTCTTAAGAGTCGTGATCGCATATGCTGCGGAAGTCGTGCCATCTGGCAGCCTCAAACACGATCCATCAACCCACAGTTCCCCATCCACATCTGGAAGTGGCACATCCTGTAAGTCAACCCGACCCTTTGTCTGTTCCTCAGTCAGGAAAATACAATCATGATGTTTTTCTTCCTGACCCTCTTCGCCCGGATAGGGCAATAAAGTCGCAGGGTTCAAAGTAGCGCATCTCTTCAATGTTATGTGCGGCGCTAAAAGTGTCAGCTCATATCCTGTAAGTCGTGCACTCGTGAGGTATTGGGTCTTTGTTTGATTTAACAGGGCGTCTACTGCGTGAGGAACCAACACCAGCAATTTGTGTGATAACACTATGCCCTCACTCTGTCGTATGGCTACTGCTGTTGCCGCTACTGCTCGAAAACACCCAGGCAGCCCTCGTGCTACAGGATCCAAAATGGCAGAGAAGTATGCACATGGTCTCTGCTTATCCCCGTGTAACTGCACTAACACTGACAACGCGCACCCATCATTCTCGTGCACGTACAATGTGAAAAGTTTCGTGTAGTCTGGTGTTCCTAACACGGGTGCAGAACAAAGGGCCTGTCTCAACTGTTCAAAGGCTTTCTGACATTCGTCTGTCCATTCAAGAGGCATTGGTGTAGTTTTGGACAATAATGCTAGCAGAGGTTTTATGATATGTGAGAAACCCATGATCCATTGTCTACAAAAAGATGTCAACCCTATAAAGGCACGCACATCTCTCTGCGTGCGGGGGACTGGTGTATCTAAAATCGCCTGAATTCGATTAGATGTTAATGCCCTCCCCTCCTTAGACAACAGATGACCGAGGTAGGTCACCTGGGGTCTACAGTATTGAAGCTTTTTCTTGGAGACCTTGTGATTGTTTTGTGCCAAAAAGGACAGCAACGCAAGCGTGCTCTGTTCACATTGTGTATAGGAGTCAGCAGCAAGCAAAAGGTCATCCACATACTGGATGAGCGCAACGCCAGACTGCAATTCGAAGGAATCTAGTTGTCGTTTCAAAGCCTGGCTGTAGATGCTAGGGCTCTCAGTATAACCTTGGGGAACACGACAAAATCTATACGATTTATTATTGAGCGTAAAACCAAACAGATATCTGCTATCTGGGTGAACAGGGATAGAAAAGAACGCATTCTTTAGATCGATAACGCTAAAAGTGGTGGCTGTCGGTGGAACCAAAGTAAACAACGTCGTGATATCAGACACCACTGGGTATTGGGGAATGACAATTTTATTTATTTCACGCAAATCAATAATAAATCGATAGATCTTGCCATCTGAATCTCTCTTAAGAATTGGTAGAATAGGGCTGTTACAGACATTATAAGGGACCTCCTCCACTACCCCCGCAGAAATCAAATCCTGAACAATATGTGTTAGTGCAATTTCACCTTCCTTCGAGATCTTATACTGTGGCACTCGTGGTAGAGGGGCCCCCTCCTTAACAGTGATATGTATTGGTGGGATACGCATCTCTCCCACATCCGTATCTGATGTCGCCCACAACGTGTGCGGCAGAGAGGCCAAAGCGGGAATATCTAAAATGACACAAAATCTGTCACGTGTAGGGCAGTCATCAGGATCAGGGTAGTTGTCATTCAGAATAACCCGCACTCCTTCTGGAGCGCAGCGTATTGTTGCTCGAAAATATTTGAGTAAATCAATGCCCAAGATATTATCTGGGGTATGGGGCGATAACAAAAATTGTCCGAAACTAAAGTACTTGTCAATGCATAGTGCAAGGGGCTTGGACAATGGGCTGGGGGAGGGTGTGCCATCAAACCCTACACACGTAACCATTTCGCCAGACAGGGGAGCCCTCGGAACCAAGTTTTTCGACAGAGCGCTACGAGTAGCTCCTGTGTCGACTAGAAACTGATCAGTAGAACCCAAAATACCCGCTGTTACATATGGACCTTGCTGATCTACTGGCACTTCAACTGATTCCTTACCCCATCCTACGCGATCCTATGCATGCACATAATCCTGATGTTCCACATTCTCTCCTTCCAAAATCTGATATTGATTCCGTCTATCAAACGTATTTCGTTCGTCCTGACCACGGCCCCTCTCCTCAACCTGTCTACGATCACCTCCGCCACCTCTCGCTCCAGTATAACCTCCTCTTGACCTTCCACTGCCTCGACCACGCTGACTACGCTGTTCACGAAGTACCGGACAATCATCGGCCCAATGCCCAAACTCCTTACAATAAGCACACTGATCCTCCGCAATGTCCGTACGACCATACGACGCATTTCCTCCACCTCGTCTACCTCTATCATTCCCTCTACTCTGTGTTCCCCGAACCTGTGCCAACATCACCTTCGTTTTCAATTCCTTCGTCTTTTTCTCTACATTTTCTTTAGCCTCCACTTCCTGCCGCTCATAGTACTGAGCCATAGTTAATAAGGACGCAGGGGTCGCCGTGGCCCAGGAGCTCTCACTCGACTTCAATCGCTTTGCAATCTCTGGTAGGAGATTAGCCACATACTTATCTACAAACAAATGCCGACCCGTATCGTCAGTTAAAGATTGACCACTGTAATCATGAAATGCCTCCTCAAACCGAGTAAAGAAATCTGAGACTGTTTCATCTGGTTTCTGCTTGCACGACGTTATCATGGTCCAATCTATCTTTTTGGCAGGAACAAGCGTTTTCAATTTATGCAAAATAGCTGCCGGAAGATCTAGAATTAGCTGACAAGGCTTACATGCTGGTTCTCTATCTAAATCTGCAGCATTTATCTCTTTCCAGGTCCCCCCCAAAATCGTTTCATCATTAGTTTTACGAATTTGCCTCCACATATCAGGTGGTAAAATTAACCCGAAAAACAAATCTATATCTACAAGAGTCATCACACAAGACGATATAGCCCCCTCTACCCCCTCATAGAATGCCGCTGGGTTCTTTCGGAGATCAGGTAAAGAGTTTTTAAGTGCCATAACATCTGCTCTATTCCATGGTGTATATACCCAATTATACACAAAATATCCCTTCGCATCCTTTGACAATTTATCATCATCCGTACCTTCCCCTTTTGGTGGAACATACAAAGGCGCGGCTTCACGCATAGGCATAACATGCAACGCAGAGCTCTTATCTGAACCACGAAGAGAACACTCCTTAACCGCCCCGTCGTTTCCCGGCTCGGATTCCTTTTTCCTCCGTTTCAGTTCCTGGCGCAAACACGTCGTCTCATCCCGCAGCGCGATCAAATGTTTGAACAGGTCATCCACATCTGTAAGATCAAAATCACCTTTAGCTAAATTCTCACGATATACCGACAAAGCTTTAGGTTCTAACGTTTCAGAAACTTCACGATATGCATTTACAACTTCATCCGCTAAAATGGACAAGAAATACATTAATTCAAGATCCGACCACCCCTGTTTCTCCGCTACCACCTGTTCCTGAGTAACACAATGCTTATTCACTTTACGAGCCCAACCGCGCAAATGAGCGGACCTCTCCGCAGTAAACCTGAGAGCCGATACCCCTTTCTGGCTCACTTGAATCTGCCCCTCATCCTCGGAGTCCGCAGCCGGAGCCGTCGGTGAAACGTACGGAGGCGGTGACCGATCTAACAAAGAAAAATCATCAATTTCATTATTAAGGACAGGATAAAGCGGTCGGCGAATAGGAAACTGCCCAATCGTTTGCAATTTACGTTCCCGTTCCTCCCTCTCTTTCTTCTCCTGCACCTCCTTCTCCTCAAGCTGTAAAGCCTTATCCCGAGCAGCCTTACGCTGCTCTTTATCCGCCAAGGCAACCTCACGCTTCATTCGTTCACGCGCCGCTTTCTCCCACATTCGTACACAATCAAACATATTTTGTCTAGACCTACGTTGAAACATACATTGCTCGACAAATTGGATTTTACTCAAATCGTATGACCCGTGTAGGGGCCATTGCAATTCGGAATCGGCCTTAGTGTACTTATGCCATAATTTACTATACATAATAGGTGGAAGGCCGTGCTTGATATACATGTCCCTATTTGGTGTTCCCTCTGGGGGAGCCGGCTGTGATTCCGCTAACCTAATTGATGCATCATCTCCTAAGCAACACATTCCCCGGAGCTTGCTGAAAACAGGCATGTTCGAAAAGTATCACAAAAGCGTGACACCAGACCAAATGGCACTTACAGTTCTTCACACGATTGTGCCGCTCAAATGAAAAAACAAGGTTAGAGAAACATCTCTACATGCCTGCCTATGTGAAGTGCACTACACATATAAGTTCAAAGATCACAAATTCAAAATGTTAGCTAACTCAGATCAAAGTTCACAAAATTCGGCGAGCGTCCGAAGACTGCCTCACCGATCACAAATCTCAAGACTTCAGTAAGCGTCCGAAGACTACCTTACCGAACACAAATCTCAGGACATCAGTAAGCGTCCGAAGACTACCTTACCGAACACAAAGCTTACCAATTCTCAAAAGTCCAGATTCCAACTGCCAAGGTCTTGTAAGCCAAATCAGCCAAACGGCACTTTCTCAGTGAAGCGGACACTCGAAAACTCAGTCGGAGACCGGCGCCACCTGGAAGGTCAGATCGGAAGGAAAGGAAAAAACACCTTGGCAGCCAAGACTCGGGTCACTCGTGGCAGTGCGCGTCCATGGCGAGTTTCCAAGCCTTCGTCACGACCTCTCCTTCGGGCATCCGAGTCGCCGATGAGTCCCTTCGTGGTCGCCAATTGAAGTATTTCGGGGTTCCCAAGGCCTACACGCTCCAGAGATTACCCCCATACACAAAAGAACTGTTGGCACGGAAGCTGTAAAAGGCAAAGAACAAGTTTATTAAGACCCCATGGGGTGGTGGTACACTCAAACAGCACCCTTCGGTATTGCAAGAGGTATCACACCGAACACCGGTGTGACCCCGTTTATATACAATTTTGGGGCAATAAAAGATAGGCGGCACAAGTTTAGGACGCAGTTTTAGAGACATACATGGTCATGTTTTGGAATACTGCCAGCTCATTGGAGGGTTTCAAACCCGCTGGTCAGTTAGCGGCACATTCCTGAAGGTATACGGGTCAGTGAGAACTGCGCATGTGTGGCTTGACCAGTACTAAAAATATCCTGTTGCTGGGCAGATGTGAGTGGTCAGTGGAATGGACAAAGGACTAAAGGGCACGTCGGCCACGAGGCCGCTCATGATCTAAGATGGCCGCCTCAGTATTCAAAATGGCGTTTATCATATACAGCCAAGTTAAGGAGGACAACGTGTAGGTTCAGCTAATCGCTAACACGGACGGGCCAATTACGACAATCTCTCTGGGTCGTCGGCACGGTCATTCGAGCAATTGCTGCAATTCTTTCAGGGGTCAACCTTCTTCCCGCCTTTGACAATAAGTGACCTAAGTAGGTAACTTCTTGACAACAATATTGTAACTTAGAAGGTGACACTTTATGGTGTAAGTCACAGAGATGCTGCAATAGTGACACAGTAGCAGTCCGGCAAACTTGTTCAGTATCTGTAGCTACCAACAGATCGTCAACGTACTGAATCAAAGCCGCACCAGTTGGCAGCACAAATGCATCTAGTTGACTTTTAAGAGCTTGGCTGTAGATCGATGGGCTCTCACAGTAGCCTTGAGGTGCGCGTTTGAACCGGAAACTGCGACCTCCTAACGAAAATCCGAACAAATCACGACTTTCCTCAGCAATCGGAATGCTAAAGAACGCATTCTTCAGATCGATTACCGAGAACCACGATGCAGAGGCTGGAATCAGAGTCAGTAAAGCTGTAATGTCTGGAACCACAGGAAACTGCGGGACAACAATTTTATTTACTTCCCGCAAGTCAATAACTAGACGGTACACGGGAGGCTTGGACGGATCAGTTCGTTTCAAAATAGGCAACACGGGACTATTACACACGTTACCTCGTGTCTCCTCGATAACGTCTTTACTGATCAGATCATAGATGATCGCTAATAGTGCCCGTTCACCATCAAGGGAAATACGATACTGTGGTATGCGTGGTAAGCGCGCATCAGCTTTCAATTGAACAACATAAGGTGGGATGCTCAGTAGGCCCACATCATTGGGACCTGTTGCCCACAAAGAAACCGGAAGAGAACTCAATTCCGGCGGGAGCTTATCGATTGACAGGTACATAGGGGAGATCACATTCTCACCCAAGGTAAGCTCCACACCCGTAGGAGAGCAGTACAAAGTCGCATGTAATCTCTTCAGCAAATCCAAGCCCAAAAGATTCTCACCACAACCAGTAGTCAAAATCAAAGGAGCTTCTAACTCATGAGACCCAATCGTAAGGGGCAAGGGGCTAGAGACTGGATTGCTAACGGGGGCGCCAGAGAATCCAACGGAAACATTCGTTAAGCCAGACAAAGGCGCGCCAGGGAGTTTCGAATGCAAAATGGAACTTTTTGCTGCACCAGTGTCCAACAGAAAAGGCTCAACGACGCCCAATGTGGCTACTGCAACATAAGGCCCTCTCTGATCAACCGGAACTGATACTTCTCCCTTCCTTTGTCTATGGCTGTCCTAGTAGATACCATCCGTATCAACATCATGCTCAACGTAATGGTCATCCACATGATACTGCGCAGATCTACTGGACGATGGTTCACGTCGATCGAAACAATTCTGCGAGTCTGAGGAAGTGGCAAAACGCTCGGCCTGATTCTGAGTAACTCCACGACCTCTACCACGTGAAGCTTGTTGAGGACCACCACGACCTCCTCGAGCTGACACACCATTATTCCTATCACGGAGAACCGGACAATTAAACTTCAAATGGCCCTCCCCTCGACAGTACGCACATTGATTATATCCCAACACAAAACGAGGTGCGGGAGAGTCATTCCGTGTCTGCGATCTAGAGAACTGTGATTGCGATCTATTTGGCTGGTGCGAATCATTGAAATTTGAGCGCGGAGGATACGCTTGCTGCAATAGGACCTTAGTTTTAAGATCCTTCGTTTTCTTATCTGCACGTTCACTTTCCTCCTTTTCCCTATTTTCGTAATATTGGGCCGTAGCCAATATTTGAGCAGTGGTAGAAACAGCCCATGAACTCTCAGAATTTTTCAACTTATTGCTAAGTTCGGGCAACAAGTTCGATACAAACTTATCAACAAACAACCGCTGACCACCTTCTGAACCCATGTCCTGGCCACTATGATCGACAAATGCTTCCTCAAATCTCGTAAAGAAGTCGGATACGCTTTCATCCCTCTTTTGCTTGCACGCGGACAACTTGTCCCAATTGACGCGCATCGCTGGCATAAGCGTTTTCATGAGGGTAATTATCCTCTGGGGCAATTCCACAATAAGCTGCTCAGGCTTAGCTCCACCAACTTGCTGAGCGTCTGCCGCTGTAAGGGCAGCCCAATCACCGCCCAACTCGGCCGCGTGATTCTCGTGACGAATTTTCGCCCAAATCGGCTGAGGCACTACATTGCCAAACAACATATCAATATCAGCAAGGTTCATAACAGTAGCATCCACCAATTGAGACAACTCCTTATAATAACCCGCTGGATTTTTACGGGGATCAGGCAAAGTTTGCTTCACCTGTAAGACTTCCGATCGTTTCCAAGGGAGGTGTATCCACACTCTCTGAAAACGGCCTGGGACAGCAGGGTTAGCATTAGGATCACCTGGCATCCATACTGGGGGAACTTCCCGCATCGGATATTGACCAGGTTGTGCCATCCACGCTGCATTCTCTTCCTTAAACAATGCTCGAGGTTGCACTGTACATCGAAATGATAACAGACGTTCTAGAGCTTCTCGAACCTTGTCACCCACGATCACACCAGTTGTGAACCGATGCTGGAGATCAGAAACCTCTGACGGTACATTATCTACCACCTCGTAATCCCACTCCTCCTTCAACGATTTACACAATTCCTCGAACACGAATCGTTGAGTGGGCGCATTAAACTGAGAAAATGTGTCAAACACTACACGTGAAGAGTATTTAACGGGATTACGTATCCATTTATGTGCCATTTTTACCAGCGATTCACGTTCCCTATCATCAGGAAGCTGACTACGCCGCTGAGCGGCATCAGAAAGAGTTGAGCCGAGTATTGGCCCAAAAAGCGGAGAATAAAGAGTAGCAACAGCAGTCAGGAGACGACTACGAACAGAAGAAGAAGGGGTAGAAGATGCAGGCGCAGCAACAGTAGGGGTAGAGGCAATAGAAGTTGACGCGGCACCAGGAGTAGTAGGAACGACAGACTGAGGAGGGACTTGAAGGGGTGCAGTAGGAAGAGAAGCCGGTAAAAGAGGAGGGACTATTTGTGGCACGAGGGGTTGCGGGGGAGCGGGAGGAACAGCGGGCTGACCAGCGGCCGCCAAAACAGCAGGTGGGGGAAGAGGTAGAATCACCGGACCCAGAGTATCGGGAGCATAGGGAGGTGGTGATTTCAACAGATAAGACAATAGCGAATCCTCTACCGCTTCTTCACCTGACTTATCGTCATTAGACGGTAGCACCGGATAACATTTATCCACCGCCATATGATGAAGTCGAGCCCTAACTTCCTGCTCTTTCTCATTTTTGTCTCGCTGATACTGTTCAGCATCTTGCATCACCGCAATAACACCGTCTCTTTTATTTTTCTTACTCTGTTTGATTTCTTTCTGCTTGGCCTCTTTCCGCCACAACCAGAAGGAATCAAACATGGCCGGCCTAGCCTTCTTTTTAAACAATTTAGCTTCCAAATTATCTAAAACGGCAGTTTCGAAACTACCATGAGATGGCCAACTAAGAACCCCATCATTTTTAGTGTAGCGGACCCAATATTCATTATACACGATAGGACCCACGCCATGGCGACTATAGAGCTCGTAAATTGGAGTTCCAACCGGAGGTATCGGACATGAATCCTCCAGCCGGGAATCCATTCTGCAACATTTGAGAAACCCGAACAAAGGACTACGGCTAGGCATCGCGCACACTAACCGAGTTTACAAACTTCAAGGGCTATCGAATTTATGATATCCTCGCAAAAAGTTTGCGAGACCCTCGGTTTTTGGCAATTGCAATCGTCAAATAAAACCCAACAACTAAGAACCACTAATGCTATGGTACCATGCAAACAACAAAGGAACACTGGGAGTGACCCACAAATACTTAACTGAAAGAACAATGGCGTCACCAGGAAGGCCCGTCTATCGTCTCGCCGTACAAAGGACTACGCCAGGCGCCAAAACAGGTCGACAGTCAGGGCATCAGTCCGTCGCAGCCGTCAGGAGGCGGGGATCTTCGCGGGAAAAGACGTCGGGCCACTTATTTCGACAACTGGATCGATGAAGCAGGGTGCACCTTCCCTCGGAGATTTCACACGAAGTTCCTCACGATCGTCGGGCTTTGGACCGGTACCGCTGATGTCGCCCCACATTGGGCGCCAACTGAAGGACTGGGTTTTTCTAAGACCCAGCGGTGCCAGGGAACAACACCTGAAACCTTCGCGGGTTACCTGTTCTGGCGTACCAAACACAGAGACACGGGACACTTCCAGCGACGTCAGAGATCAGCGTTTATTTACTGCAGGGATACAGAGGTCACAAGAAGTACACAGCGTGTAGGTTCTCGGAGACTGCTTCAATTTGCAAAAGTGGATCGCTCCTTTTATACACGTTTTTCCCATAGAACAGTATAGTGAACAAAGATTACAACCCGGTTCCCATAATAAACTTCAAAAGGGTCGCGTTCATGTTTCAGGAGGCCGGAACATAGGCCGGAACATAATCACCACAGTATTGCCGGTTCCCAACTGTAAAAACATATCTTCTCTGTAATAAAACACACTCCATCCTGATCGTAAACACATTAGGAGAAGGGACAAGAACAGATGCAAAGAAAGGACAAGGATGCACAACAGATTAGAGAAGAGTGTTAGGAGTAATAAAGGGAACTTGATAACGGGATCAGAGACACCGTGTCTAATGTATGCATGGCTGAAACAATAGACCGGCACGGCAAGATGAGCCTTGAGAGGGGCCATCTGCCTTCGTCGTGTCGTTTCCCTCGTCATAAAAGTCATACTCCAAAGAACACATGTCCCTCATGTAAGCTTGGGAGTCCCAGGGTCACGAAGCGGACAAAGTCCGTTCGCTGGCTACTTGAGGGCAAGAAACAAAATGAATGCCGTATCTAAAATGGAACCCGAGGGGTCAGATGAACAAACCCAAAAATCAGACGAACCATACGTGGTTGCGTAGCGAAACTGCGTACACCCACTATACTCGTCATTTGTGGTTCATAGATACCCAACTCACCCATATTCGTCACCACCCAAAAAGTGTCGTTCCGTCCCACACGGAACCTCAGGATCCTGAACCCCCTTGAATCCCTATTTTCTTGTTTGCCCTTGGTTATAGTAATATTTAATTGATACTGTACTTATATGGCTTGTATATTTTCAGACTTTGTTGTCTTTATTTCAACATTTTCCTATAGTCTTTATAAATACGCTCTTTGTTTGTCATTTGCTGTACTACTATTGCCTTTTTCCTTTCTTTTCTCTCTTTCTTTTTCTCCCTCTCTCTCTTGTTCTTGATGATTATTTACTTGGCATCATATTTCCATTACTTGTTATGCCTTGAATAATTATAATGCTCTTTTTAATTTCACCATTTCCATATTGCACTATAAGATTGCTTACTTATGTAAGCCATGTGTTTAATACATTTCTTTTTCCAAACTTACAAAAATATATAAATACATTCAATGTTTCAGCATTGGTTGGTAAGGTGCTTGTTATTCTTGGTCTGAACCGTTATAATTCCTCTTCATTCTCCTAATCATCTAAATATTCTAAACCTAAAGTTCTTCTACATATGCGGACATATATATATATATATATATATATATATATATATATATATATATATATATATATATATAGGTTTCAGGGACGTTATAGTTAGACATTAGCATTTACAAAACATTAGAAATTCACTGAAAAAAACACAGGTTTCAGGGATGTTATAGTTAGGTGGACATTTTACTTGTACAAAACCAGAGAAATTCGGCTGTTATAGTTAGTTTAGATAACTATAACTCACGCCCCCGCAATGCACTGCTGATGATGGCACATATTACATCATTCATGACATGGTCAGCGACATCACTGATGACATCACTGATGTTATCTCAAATGACATCACTGATGACATCATCCACATGATAATCTGATGCACCTCCTCATACCCTCATATAACCTTTGATACACCCACTATAAAATACAGAAACAGCAGACACACCAATACCAGTTAGTGCATGCCCACTCAATAATTCTAAGATCTATACACACATGTACTCATTCTCCCATACAGTCACTCATACATGCAGTCATCCATTTATACAGCACTATTATATGCACTCACATATCTATACAGACACTCACACACCGCTACTCATCCATAGAGTTGCTCACACACCTGGTCAGTCATGCAAAGAATCAATCACACTCCCATTTACTCACCTATACAGTTATACACACACCACCTCACCTATTCAAACATATACTAACACATACTTACACTCTTGTACTCTTATACAATAACTAATACAAGCACACACTCATCCATACAGCCACTCGCACAATCACTCACTCTCACATATAGTCATTTAAATACTCCAACAGCCACATATACTGCCTTCACATGTGCAGTTACTCACACATGTACCACTGAGGCATCCATTCACTCACCAAATCACCCATACACACACTCACTCACCCACCCATACATTCCTTCACAGATGCACTCTTGAACCCATACACCCAGTGAATCACTCACTCACAGATCTTTGCACAGAGTCACACCTCCCACCCACCCACACAGACACTCAGGCACCAATACAGATACTCAGACAACCAATCAATAACCCATATAGACCCTCATTTAGCTACTCACCAGCCCATGCAACCGCTTACACACTAACTGACAAACTAAACTATGTGAATGTCTGTATCAGTCACTAACCCATGCAATTAGTAATCACCCACTTATACAGTCAGTCATGCACCTACTAAATCTTCCATTCAGACACTTGTAAACCCACTCATTCTTCAATACACCTTGGCATATATATATATATATATATATATATATATATATATATATATATATATATATATATATATACATCGCGGCGCCCCCCCTTGCAGCCAACAACCATTGGGTGTCTACGAAGGCATAGGGGAGGGAGGCAGCAGTATTAACTGCGGAGGGACTCGCAAAGGGTCTCACCTTGTAACTTTTGAACAACTGGGACCGTCTGCTGTGGCGACAGTGCTGCGCGTCAGCCAGCGATGTGCTGGGACTCCACTGGGTGTTCGAATAGCCGGTCACTGAACGGGCTATCCTGTTGGATGTGGCATAGCGCACCGCAGCGGTCTTGAGTATGGCGGAGCCTTCAAAGAGAGGTATTGCACCTTTAAAAGTGAGCTGGGGAGAGTCTTCTACTCGATGGGAGTGGCGGCAGCAACATCTAAATAGACCCCAGGTGAAAACCACTCATTGATGAACCGGCACTGAGGAAAGCTGATGGAAGCTGAAATGCATCCGCCTAGAGGTTCTTTTTCCCTTTGGACTCTGTTTGAACTTGGTAGAGAATAAAACCTTTGTGAGACGTACCCTAGCTGTGTTAAACCCTTTTTATTTTGAGAGGGTATTGGACTATAGTTATAGTTAGGACCTATTTTCCATAGGAAATCCGCAACATTCTATTTGGAATAACCTTGGTGCCGGTTGATGAATCCTCGCGAAATTTTCCAAACTTTGCCAAGCTCCGTTCCGCTCGTACCCTGAAAGTTTTGCGGTGATCCGTCAAGCGGGGGCCGAGAAAAAAGGGGGTACCAAAACGCGTTTTCCCCATCCAATTTCCCATAAGATCTGTTGTCACAGCTACAGCCCGAACTGCTGAACGGAATGACACCAAATTTGGCAAAGAGGTAGTCCTCAGTTCGGACTCGTGCCTTTTGCATATATGGTGTGAATCCGTTCAGTAGTTCCTGAGAAAATTATGGTAAAAAAGTTAGTGATATCTATGGCCGCTGAGGATTCGCGGACCGTACCCGCACCATAAGCGCACCCTCCTCAAACCGAGCGCGCACCCTCCCGATCGCGCGCTGAATGCTAATTGGTTGTCGAGTGTCTCTCTACATTCGAAACCAGGAACTGTTGGCGGCCATTTTCTGCCTCGGTAAAAGCGAGGCTGAAGAAGCAAGGGGAATAAGTGTGTAAAACATATAAAGGGGGCAGAGTGGAAATACGCTGACCCTCTAGTGGTGCTTAGGAGGTCCCAGAAGGACCCCCTGGGACCCCCTTTTTAAAAAAAAAAAACGGCGAAATACACGCACGGTGCGCGCATCCTAACGCATTGGGTGCACGGATTCTCACGCGGTAGGGTGCGCGGATCCACGGCAATGTTGTTTGAAAGAAGACAAGAAATCATTGGTTGTATGACTACTTTCTACACTGAAAGGTAGGGTGTATATTTCTGTTTTTAAAGGTATGATTCTTATTGGTTAACAAAAACAGATTGTAAGGAACTTTATATTTGATAAGCTGATATGTTGAAATGTCAAGCACACTTCCTGTCTTGTGTAGGAACATTGTGTGCTGAACTTGTGACCTGTGAGCTCAGTGCAGTGTTCCATTACCTGTTTCTATGGTAACAGGCAGAAGGCAGATTGGGGGAAGGGTTGAAATGTATTTCAGTTGGAAAGGGTTGAAATGTTTAACCAATAGAAATGTGTATTTGCTTGTGTGAAGGATTGTGATTTGATGTTTACATGTATATGTGTGGAAAATGAAAGGGAAACTTTTCCATTCTTTGTTTTTCCTGAGAGGTGCACAGTGCAGAGATTCTGTAAAAGAAAATATGGTGATTGATATACTTCTTAATCTGCAAAAGAACTTGAAAGATGAGTTATTTAATTGTGAGGGGATGTATGTAGACTATTTTGATTTTAATCAGACTAATGTATTTCTCCTGCTAAAGTGTAGGGAGTACTTTTTTTCTCTACAATGTGTATGCATGTAGAAACCATTCTGTGATAAGCATTTGTGTTTTTCATGTGTTTGTAGACAGATAACTGTGCTGTTTTTCTATTTTGGTAGAATTAGAAACCAGTCATTGTTTATGAATTTGTGAAATGAGTTATGTTATGTTTCTATAGTAAAAAGTCAGCTTTTATATATAATGTGTTTTTACAGTAATGGAATAGTATAAATTTGAAAGTTATTAATATACATTTATTTGTGATTCTTTTTTACAGATACAGAACAGGAGTGTTTCTCATCTGTTTGCACTCTTCTCATGCAAGATTGTTTGGATGAAGGGTCCTTAGGTGTTTCATCATGCTTGCTGTGCCGCACGAGTATTTTTTGTTAGGATCCCCTCGTAACAGAACTCTTTGGCAAATCTTGCGAGTGATGAAGGTGGCATTGGTCTTTGTTTGCCCCTTGGGAAAGGTAAAAAATGTCCTCACCACTTAAGAAAAACGTTGTGGGCGTGGTGCCTTCTGCAAAAAAAATTCCTCAGATTCGGTAAATATTTTAAAGCGGCAATATTTACAGTTTTTGTAAGTTAAACTTATAACATTTTGTTAGCTGTATGCATTTTATATATCTGTGATTTGTTTCTTTTGGTATTTTGTTGAGAATACCATGTTGTTTATTTTTAACAATCTTTCTGATTTTCCAGGTCTGTCGTCCACACCCATGATTCCCACAGTAGTGTTCCGCCTTGTTGTTTTGTATTATTGTTGTTACATTTTGTTTATTAGTTTATTGTTCATATATATGTTATTAAAAAAATAAAGTTTGAAAATAGTTTATCGTTTATATATTTATTATTATAAAAAATAAAGTTTGAAAAAAATATTAATAAAGTTTTTGGTTGTTCTCTTAACTGCTGTGTGACTCTTTCTTGTTCTTATTACTGTTATTTGATGGAGTCCACCATGGTGTTACATTTTGGGGCACTTATCGCTGGAATACTGGTGATATCTGCAGTTTGCACCAACTTCTGAATAGTGTGTTAGATTTATCTCAACTTTACTTCCGTTAAAGTGCTGATAAGGAAATGGAGAGTAGCCGTTCCCGTGCAAAAAGACACGAGGTGCACCTTTTCGATTTATTCTAAATACTAAAATCCTGTATTGAATTGCACTGAGGTATTGGCTGCACTTACAGTGTACACACAAAATCGATTAAGAAATCTCATTGTATTTATATTGATTGGGAATAGTGCGTCAGGTGCTGGATCTTGACGAGATACACTGCTCAGTTCGTATATTGTTCTGCACACGAAAAAAATCACATCACAACTTTCACACCAATTGCAATGCGAAACAGATTCCGGCGATAAGACACGTTAGCACCGGGGATTTTACACCAGCTTTCTGCTGGTGTTAAGCAGGACAACTATCTGCACCATGAAAGGGAACACAGCCAAGAGGAACACCAGAACACCCACAGGTGCCATAGAGTCAATGAGCATGATACAGGGATACCCATGAGGACCACAAGACTCATAGCAACAACTTCAGGACCGCCAATGCCCCCCAAACCCGCATCTGAGCAAGTGTGTCCCTGTGGTCATTGTGTTAGCATGATAGGCACGAGCCCTGCAATATCACAGTGAGCTGTCACCTCAGCTTTGGCAGTGAGCCTGGACATGTAGCTACGCACGCATCCTCCTGCATGTACAACCGGCGTGTGTTGGTCCGGGGTACACAGGTCAGCGCAGGGGTGTGCCTATTCGGCAAGGGGAACAGGGTGTCTCGGACATGTCCGTGTACAGAAGGTGCGGTAAGTGTGTCTCTGTGTTCTGGTGTGGCCTGCCACAAGGGCCGCAGCAGTCAATGTTGTAAAGTGGCATCCATCACCTCCAAACGGCACTGTGATGGTGTAGTTGGAATGCAGCAGGACATGCGTGAATAGGCATTACAATGGTGTGCCGTACGAGTGCACGAGATACAACAGCGCACCGTACATAAGTGTGGGGGCTCGTGTGAGGGAGGAGCAGCTGTTTGGCAACGTAACAGACAGTGAACTCGCCCATATGCCACATGCAAGGCATCTCATCCATGATGACCACGGTCGCAGACATCCCACAACACCAACGACTGGCCTTTGTACACATCCTGTATGAATACAGCGTGGTTTCACTTCTATGCTCGTTTAGTGGTGCGATGGTGGCGGGTTGTGTGACTTTTGCTCCTTGTTGGTGTGTTTCATTTTGGCCATTGTTAGTCTATATGTGTGTTGTACTTAATTGTGCATGTGTGCCATTCTGCCCATCTCCCCCCTCCCCCCACTCTCTGCTTCTTCCTCTTCCTAGTGCTGTTGTGTCTATAATTGTGTTGCTGCACACATAAATACATGTAAAGAATAAATTAGAATAGTTCCTTGATTCTTTTAGGTTTCAAAACTTCTCTATTGGTTTCTTTTTAATTTTCCATATGAACCGTTTTTTTAATATTCAACAACACATAGAAGTCAGAAGTGCAATGTATTCTATCAACACACTTTCTAGAACATTCTACAATACGTGCAGGCTAAAAGTTCATCAATTTTTTAAAACTTTACGATATTTTTTTGCAACATTTTCTTGAACATTTAATGACACGTGCAGGTTAAAATTTGACGATTGTTTTAAGTTCGAACAGTGCCTTCCAAATGCAAGTAGCAGGTGTGGTTGATCTGAGCACATTTTATCCTTTGATATGTACTCCACGTTGAAACTGCTTTTTCTTAACCAATCACAAAGATGCTTTTCCACAAAACTAATGTGCACCCTACTTTTAAAAAATAATGCTTTTCATGATATCTTTAGAGATAAGTTATAGATAGGAATTAGCATTTAAAAAACCTTTGAAATTCACTGAAAAAACCATAGGTTTCAGGGGTGTTATAGTTAGGAATTGGCATTTAAAAAACCTTTGAAATTCCCTGAAAAAACCAAAGGTTTCAGGGGCGTTATAGTTAGGAATTCGCATTCAAAAAACCTTAGAAATTCACTGAAAAAAACCATAGGTTTCAGGGGTGTTATAGTTAGCTGGACATTTCCCTCGTACAAATCCCTAGAAATTCCCCTGTTATAGTTAGTTCAGCTAACTATAAGTCGCGCCCCCCCAGTGCACTGCTGATGACATCACATATTCCATCACTCATGACATGGTCAGTGACATCACTGATGACATCACTGATGACATTTCAAATGACATCACTGATGACATCACTGATGACATCATCCATGTGATAAATTACTGCATCTTCTCACTCCCTAATTTAACCGTTGATACACGAACTCAAAATTTCAGACGTCCATTCTCAAAACCATAGATACTCCAATACCAATAACTACATACCCACTTATTAACTCTTAGGTCTACATACACCTCCACTCATTCACATGTACAGTCACTCATACTTACAGCCACTCCGTACAAATCTATCATATGCATTTATACACCTACATAGACACTCACACACCACCAATCATCCATAGAGGTACTGTCACACCTAGTTAGTCATGCAAATAATTAATCACACTCCCATTTACTCACCTATGCAGTTATACACACTCAAGTTCACTTACTCATAAAAATAGTACCACATTCTTACGCTCTTATACAATCATTGCTACAAGCACACACTCATCCATACAGCCACTCTCACAATCACACACTCTCACATATACCCACTTATATACTCTTACACGAATAAATACTGCCTTTCACATATGTAGTTAGTCTCAAATGTACCACTGAGATATACATTCAATCCCTAACATACCCATACATACACTCACTCAACCATACAGTTCATCACAGATGCACTCTTAAAACCATGCACCCATAGAATCACCCACTCACACATCTATGCACAGAGTCACACACAGCCTACCCACACAAACACTCAGGCACCCATACAGATACTCAGACAACCAATCGATAACCCATATAGACACTCATATAGCTATTCACAAAACCATGCAGCCACTTATACACCAACAGACAGAAACATACAGACATTCACACAGTTTCGTCACTAGTCTGCAGTAAGATACATTTAATGACTCACTTATAGAGTCAGTTACGCACCTACAAAATCATCCATTCACACACTTGTACAGCCACTCATTCTTCCACAGGCCTTTCACTATAAATATATAAAACATATTTAAGATTTACAGAAACACACAGTCACTGGATGATGTCATCAGTGATGTCATCAGTGATGTCATTTGAGATGTCATCAGTGATTTCATCAGTGATGTCACTGACCATGTCATGAGTGATGTAATATGTGACATCATCAGCAGTGCATTGCGGGGGCGCGAGTTATAGTTAGCTGAACTAACTATAACAGGGGAATTTCTAGGGTTTTGTACGAGGGAAATATCGGGCTAACTATAACACCCCTGAAAACTATGGTTTTTTCAGTGAATATATATATATATATATATAAAACATATTTAATCTTTGCAGAAAAACACACTCACTGGATGATGTCAGCAGTGATGTCATCAGTGATGTCATTTGAGATGTCATCAGTGATGTCATCAGTGATGTCACTGGCCATGTCATGAATGATGTAATATGTGACGTCATCAGCAGTGCATTGCGGGGGCGCGAGTTATAGTTAGCTGAACTAACTATAACAGCCGAATTTCTCTGGTTTTGTACGAGTAAAATGTCCAACTAACTATAACATCCCTGAAACCTGTGTTTTTTTCAGTGAATTTCTAAGGTTTTGTAAATGCTAATTTCCAACTATAACGTCCCTGAAACCTATGATTTTTAAGTGAATATATATATATATATATATATATATATATATATATATATATATATATAGCTCCAAAAGTTCAATTCATCCAAGTGAAAAGATGACGACGCCGTGTCTTGCTGAATAACACGATTTTAATTGTCAGCTGCTGGACGCGTTTCGCCTGACCTGCAGGCTTGTTCACCAACAGTCTACAATAAAGTTCTTCACCATTTTGAACACAGAAGGGTCCTGTCACATGATTGAAACTACCACAATAGTGCATTAGAAAACAGACTCGTAGTTTTCACAAATTCAATGCTTAACCCCTTCAGTGCCCATGACGAGCTGGACTCGTCATGGAGCACAGTCGCGCTGTGCCCATGACGAGTCCAGCTCGTCATGGGACCCACCCTTGGGGGAAGCGCTGGCGCTCCCCCCGTGATTCCGCGACCTTTTTTTTTTTTGCTTGGGAGGCAGGGGAAGACCTTCCCCTGCCTCCCCCCGCCCCCCCGCCCGCGTCATCAATGACGTCAGCGCGGGAGCCGCGCTGACGTCACCGGAGGCTTCCCCTTTGCTCTCCGAGGCGCTGGAAGCCATTTGCTTCCTGCGCGTCGGAGAGTAAAGGTCAGTTTTGGGGCTGGGGAGGGGGTATCAGTGGATGTGTGCGCTAGGTAGGGTGGCGGCACAATGTTGGGGGGGGGTGTAAGTGGGTTTTTGAGATCTCTGCTTTGTTTCTGCTCTTTGATCGTCAAAGCGCAGGCGATTTGATGCGAATTTCGAAAAAAAAAAAAACGCTCGTTTTCGTTTCTTTGTCTGTTTCACCTGGGGGGTGCTGCTAGCGTGGGATGGGGGTGGGGGGCATAATAAAGTCAGTCCTAGGGGTTCCAAAGTGGCCAGATTGATTTTATTGGCTTATAAAAACACCAGCATCCGAGTTTGCCAGTGCAGTGTGACTTTCGTTTTCTCCTGTAACTTTGAACTGCATTGTTGTACCAAGGGGGGGCGAAAGAAAGTGAGACAGGGGTTGCAAAGTGGCCAGATTGATTTTATTTGCTTCCAAGTACACCAGCATCAGAGTTTGCCAGTGATGTGCTTTTTTCGATTTTTTGTCTTCCTTTGAACTGTATTGTTGTTCCCAGGGGGCAAAGTAAAGTTAGACAGAGGGATTGCAAAGTGGCCAGATTGATTTCATTTGCATCCAAGCACACCAGCATCAGAGTTTGCCAGTGCAGTGCGACTTTCGTTTTCTCAGCCTTACTTTGAACAGTATTCTTGTTCCCTGGGTGGGCGAAATAAAGTAAGACAGAGGGGTTGCCAAGTGGCCAGATTATTTTTATTTGGATCCAAGTACACCAGCATCAGAGTTTGCCAGTGATGTGCTTCTTTCGTTTTTTTGTCTTCTTTTGAACACTGTTGTTGTTTCCAGGGTGGGCGAAATAAAGTTAGACTGAGGGATTGCAAAGTGGCAAGATTGATTTTATTTGCATCCAAGTACACCAGCATCAGAGTTTGCCAGTGATGTGCTTCTTTCGTTTTTTTGTCTTCCTTTGAACAGTGTTGTTGTTCCCAGGGGGGGCGAAATAAAGTTAGACTGAGGGATTGCAAAGTGGCCAGATTGATTTTATTTGCACCCAAGCACACCAGCATCAGAGTTTGCCAGTGCAGTGCGTCTTTAGTTTTTTCGCCTAACTTTGACCAGTATTGTTGTTCCCAGGGGGGGCGAAATAAAGTTAGACAGAGGGATTGCAAAGTGGCCAGAATGATTTTATTTGCATCCATGCACACCAGCATCAGAGTTTGCCAGTGCAGTGCGTCTTTAGTTTTCTCGCCTAACTTTGAACAGTATTGTTGTTCCCAGGGGGGGCGAAATAAAGTTAGACAGAGGGATTGCAAAGTGGCCAGATTGATTTTATTTGCATCCAAGCACACCAGCATCAGAGTTTGCCAGTTCAGTGCGTCTTTAGTTTTTTCGCCTAACTTTGAACAGTATTGTTGTTCCCAGGGGGGGCGAAATAAAGTTAGACAGAGGGATTGCAAAGTGGCCAGATTGCTTTTATTTGCATCCAAGCACACCAGCATCAGAGTTTGCCAGTGCAGTGCGTCTTTAGTTTTCTTGCCTAACTTTGAACAGTATTGTTGTTCCCAGGGGGGGGCGAAATAAAGTTAGACAGAGGGATTGCAAAGTGGCCAGATTGATTTTATTTGCATCCAAGCACACCAGCATCAGAGTTTGCCAGTGCAGTGCGTCTTTAGTTTTCTCGCCCAGCTTTGAACAGTATTGTTGTTCCCAGGGGGGGCGAAATAAAGTTAGACAGAGGGATTGCAAAGTGGCCAGATTGATTTTATTTGCATCCAAGCACACCAGCATCAGAGTTTGCCAGTGCAGTGCGTCTTTAGTTTTCTCGCCTAACTTTGAACAGTATTGTTATTCCCAGGGGGGGCGAAATAAAGTTAGACAGAGGGATTGCAAAGTGGCCAGATTGATTTTATTTGCATCCAAGCACACCAGCATCAGAGTTTGCCAGTGCAGTGCGTCTTTAGTTTTTTCACCTAACTTTGAACAGTATTGTTGTTCCCAGGGGGGGCGAAATAAAGTTAGATAGAGGGATTGCAAAGTGGCCAGATTGATTTTATTTGCATCCAAGCACACCTGCATCAGAGTTTGCCAGTGCAGTGCGTCTTTAGTTTTCTCGCCTAACTTTGAACAGTATTTTTGTTTCCAGGGGGGGCGAAATAAAGTTAGACAGAGGGATTGCAAAGTGCCCAGATTGATTTTATTTGCATCCAAGCACACCAGCATCTGAGTTTGCCAGTGCAGTGCGTCTTTAGTTTTTTCGCCTAACTTTGAACAGTATTGTTGTTCCCAGGGGGGGCGAAATAAAGTTAGACAGAGGGATTGCAAAGTGGCCAGATTGATTTTATTTGCATCCAAGCACACCAGCATCAGATTTTGCCAGTGCAGTGCGTCTTTAGTTTTTTCGCCTAACTTTGAACAGTATTGTTGTTCCCAGGGGGGGCGAAATAAAGTTAGACAGAGGGATTGCAAAGTGGCCAGATTGATTTTATTTGCATCCAAGCACACCAGCATCAGAGTTTGCCAGTGCAGTGCGTCTTTAGTTTTCTCGCCTAACTTTGAACAGTATTGTTGTTCCCAGGGGGGGCGAAATAAAGTTAGACAGAGGGATTGCAAAGTGGCCAGATTGATTTTATTTGCATCCAAGCACACCAGCATCAGAGTTTGCCAGTGCAGTGCGTCTTTAGTTTTCTCGCCTAACTTTGAACAGTATTGTTGTTCCCAGGGGGGGCGAAATAAAGTTAGACAGAGGGATTGCAAAGTGGCCAGATTGATTTTATTTGCATCCAAGCACACCAGCATCTGAGTTTGCCAGTGCAGTGCGTCTTTAGTTTTTTCGCCTAACTTTGAACAGTATTGTTGTTCCCAGGGGGGACGAAATAAAGTTAGACAGAGGGATTGCAAAGTGGCCAGATTGATTTTATTTGCATCCAAGCACACCAGCATCAGAGTTTGCCAGTGCAGTGCGTCTTTAGTTTTTTCACCTAACTTTGAACAGTATTGTTGTTCCCAGGGGGGGCGAAATAAAATTAGACAGAGGGATTGCAAAGTGGCCAGATTGATTTTATTTGCATCCAAGCACACCAGCATCAGAGTTTGCCAGTGCAGTGCGTCTTTAGTTTTTTCGCCTAACTTTGAACAGTATTGTTGTTCCCAGGGGGGGGCGAAATAAAGTTAGACAGAGGGATTGCAAAGTGGCCAGATTGATTTTATTTGCATCCAAGCACACCAGCATCAGAGTTTGCCAGTGCAGTGCGTCTTTAGTTTTCTCGCCTAACTTTGAACAGTATTGTTGTTCCCAGGGGGGGGCGAAATAAAGTTAGACAGAGGGATTGCAAAGTGGCCAGATTGATTTTATTTGCATCCAAGCACACCAGCATCAGAGTTTGCCAGTGCAGTGCGTCTTTAGTTTTCTCGCCTAACTTTGAACAGTATTGTTGCTCCCAGGGGGGGCGAAATAAAGTTAGACAGAGGGATTGCAAAGTGGCCAGATTGATTTTATTTGCACCAAAGCACACCAGCATCAGAGTTTGCCAGTGCAGTGCGTCTTTAGTTTTCTCGCCTAACTTTGACCAGTATTGTTGTTCCCTGGGGGGGCGAAATAAAGTTAGACAGAGGGATTGCAAAGTGGCCAGATTGATTTTATTTGCACCAAAGCACACCAGCATCAGAGTTTGCCAGTGCAGTGCGTCTTTAGTTTTCTCGCCTAACTTTGACCAGTATTGTTGTTCCCTGGGGGGGGCGAAATAAAGTTAGACAGAGGGATTGCAAAGTGGCCAGATTGATTTTATTTGCACCAAAGCACACCAGCATCAGAGTTTGCCAGTGCAGTGCGTCTTTAGTTTTTTCGCCTAACTTTGAACAGTATTGTTGTTCCCAGGGGGGGGCGAAATAAAGTTAGACAGAGGGATTGCAAAGTGGCCAGATTGATTTTATTTGCATCCAAGCACACCAGCATCAGAGTTTGCCAGTGCAGTGCGTCTTTAGTTTTCTCGCCTAACTTTGAACAGTATTGTTGTTCCCAGGGGGGGGCAAAATAAAGTTAGACAGAGGGATTGCAAAGTGGCCAGATTGATTTTATTTGCATCCAAGCACACCAGCATCAGAGTTTGCCAGTGCAGTGCGTCTTTAGTTTTCTCGCCTAACTTTGAACAGTATTGTTGTTCCCAGGGGGGGCGAAATAAAGTTAGACAGAGGGATTGCAAAGTGGCCAGATTGATTTTATTTGCACCAAAGCACACCAGCATCAGAGTTTGCCAGTGCAGTGCGTCTTTAGTTTTCTCGCCTAACTTTGACCAGTATTGTTGTTCCCTGGGGGGGCGAAATAAAGTTAGACAGAGGGATTGCAAAGTGGCCAGATTGATTTTATTTGCAACAAAGCACACCAGCATCAGAGTTTGCCAGTGCAGTGCGTCTTTAGTTTTCTCGCCTAACTTTGACCAGTATTGTTGTTCCCTGGGGGGGTGAAATAAAGTTAGACAGAGGGATTGCAAAGTGGCCAGATTTATTTTATTTTTACCAAAGCACACCAGCATCAGAGTTTGCCAGTGCAGTGCGTCTATAGTTTTTTCGCCTAACTTTGAACAGTATTGTTGTTCTCAGGGTGGGGCAAAATAAAGTTAGACAGAGGGATTGCAAAGTGGCCAGATTGATTTTATTTGCATCCAAGCACACCAGCATCAGAGTTTGCCAGTGCAGTGCGTCTTTAGTTTTCTCGCCTAACTTTAAACAGTATTGTTGTTCCCAGGGGGGGCGAAATAAAGTTAGACAGAGGGATTGCAAAGTGGCCAGATTGATTTTATTTGCATCCAAGCACACCAGCATCAGAGTTTGCCAGTGCAGTGCGTCTTTAGTTTTCTCGCCTAACTTTGAACAGTATTGTTGTTCACAGGGGGGGCGAAATAAAAGTTAGACAGAGGGATTGCAAAGTGGCCAGATTGATTTTATTTGCATCCAAGCACACCAGCATCAGAGTTTGCCAGTGCAGTGCGTCTTTAGTTTTCTCGCCTAACTTTGAACAGTATTGTTGTTCCCAGGGGGGGCGAAATAAAGTTAGACAGAGGGATTGCAAAGTGGCCAGATTGATTTTATTTGCATCCAAGAACACCAGCATCAGAGTTTGCCAGTGCAGTGCGTCTTCAGTTTTCTCGCCTAACTTTGAACAGTATTGTTGTTCCCAGGGGGGGCGAAATAAAGTTAGACAGAGGGATTGCAAAGTTGCCAGATTGATTTTATTTGCATCCAAGCACACCAGCATCAGAGATTGCCAGTGCAGTGCGTCTTTAGTTTTCTCGCCTAACTTTGAACAGTATTGTTGTTCCCAGGGGGGGCGAAGTAAAGTTAGACAGAGGGATTGCAAAGTGGCCAGATTGATTTTATTTGCATCCAAGCACACCAGCATCAGAGTTTGCCAGTGCAGTGCGTCTTTAGTTTTTTCGCCTAACTTTGAACAGTATTGTTGTTCCCAGGGGGGGCGAAATAAAGTAAGACTTAGGGGTTGCCAAGTTGCCAGATTGTTTTTATTTGCATCCAAGTACACCAGCTTCAGAGTTTGCCAGTGTATTGCTACTTTCGTTTTCTCATCTAACTTTGAACAGCATTGTTGTTTCCAGGGGGGGGAAATAATGTAAGACAGAGGGGTTGCAAAGTGGCCAGATTGATTTCATTTGCATCCAAGTACACCAGCGTCAGAGTTTGCCAGTGTTTTGCTACTTTCATTTTCTCGTCTTCCTTTGAACAGCATTGTTGTTTCTAGGGTGGGAGAGGTTACCATTTCTGTAGGTACTGCAATACCTGGTTGATGGGTGAATTGGAAAACACAATGTGCACCATGGTTGTACTTTATACTCTTTGTAAGTTGACACCACTACATTACACCTGCTTGTGCTAAGACTAGAGGTATAAAAGTGCAATAAATGGCAGACACGCAAAACACAGGAACACACTGGGTAGGCACTTCTACGGGCATGGAGAACAGAATTTCCTATAATGTAAAGACTTACTTCACACAATGGAGAGGGTGTGAATTAAGTTTGGAAGTGTCTTTGCAGGAGGAGAAATTTGAGGTTAGTTTTGAAGGACTGGGAAGAGGGAGGGGGTGGTCCGGAGCTGAGGCTCAGTTCCAGAATCTTGCCGCGTTGCTTGTAAAGGATTGGGCCATCAATCTTTCCTTTTTGAAAGTGGGAGGGTCAAGCAAAACATTTTGCGCAGTACGTGATGGTCTAGAGCATTATATGTATATGTTACAATAAAGTTTTTTTTCCTCTTTTTTTTCTAGACTAAAGCTTTTCAACGGTGGCTGTTCTGCAGTTTTGTGTAGTTGCATTGTGTTGGTAAGAATTTTTTTGTTGTTGTATTTACACCAAATGAGTAATAATGTAATGTCCGAATGATTTTTTTTGTAAGTGATGTCATAATGGCGGCATATTTAGTTAGTGGTTTGAGCATGAAAATCTTTGCGATGTGTTTTGCATAGTCTTATGTGTAATTGTTTTTCTCTTTCTTTTTTAGTGGGATATTGTTGATCCATACTGTGTCTGTACAGAGTAGGTGGTGGTGAGTAGTTTTGCTGCCTCTGGCAAGTGAGTGGTATTGTTTTGGAGTATATTTGAGTTTTTGATAAAGGTGCTTTTTGCTTATTACTTATTTTACAAAGAGTTTGTTGTTGTTGACAAGTTACATTTATTAGTAAGCAATATGGCTAGCCGTAGAATGACTGCTCAACAGGTGGTCGGTATGCTTCTTGAATCTTCCTCTGATCATGATTATGAGACTGACAGTGCGTCTGAGGGAGAGGAGGGAGGGGAAGATTCTGGCAGTGAGTTTTCACTCAACATGGAATCATCGGATGATGAAGGTACTCTCAGTGCAGATGAAGGTACTCTTGGTGTGGATGAAGCAACTCTCAGTGCGGTTGAAGTGCCTGTCTTAGAGGAGGAAACTGCTGTGCCGATGGTGCAAGAGGCATCTGGATTGCAGTCTGAGGCTGCTAGGCTTCCTACTGGAAGTGCTGGACTTTGGGTTGATCCAAACATGGTGCAGCCGGTGTTGCCTGCCTTTAGTGGTGTTGCAGGGTGTACAGTGAATTGTGAAAACTTTTTGCCTATTCAGTTTTTTCAGTTGTTTATGGATGATGTATTTTTGGGTGAGATTGTTGAGCAGACGAATTTGTATGCTGAACAGTTTTTGAGGATCAACAGTGACAAACTTAGGCCCCAGTCTAGAGCTACCCGGTGGACTCCCACATATCTGGAAGAGATTAAGAAGTTTTTGGGTTTGACTTTATTGATGGGTGTGGTAAGGAAGCCAACCTTGGCTTCATATTGGTCTACTAGCCCCTTGTTGGCAACTGCCATATTTCCTGCAGTTATGACTCGTAATCGGTATTTACTTTTGCTACGTATGCTGCATTTTGTTGATAATTCAATGGCGTTGCCACGAGATCACCCTGACTGTGACCGTCTTTTTAAGATTCGGCCCGTTCTTGATCACTTTGTGGATCGGTTTTCTGAGATCTATACTCCCGGGAAAGAAATATCTATTGATGAGTCTTTGGTCTTGTTCAAGGGCCGTTTGGTTTTTAGGCAGTACATCCCTAGCAAGAGGGCACGCTATGGAATTAAGCTGTATATGTTGTCTGAGAGTAGGACAGGATATGTATTTAATTTTCGTGTGTATACTGGTAGAGATTCTGCCATTGACCCCCCAGGATGTCCGTCCACTTTTGGAGTTGCAGAGAAAATTGTGTGGGATCTTGCTAGGAGACTGTTTAACAGAGGCCACCATTTGTACCTGGATAACTTCTATACTGCTGTGCAATTATTTAAGGAATTGTATAAAGTGGACACTTTTGCATGTGGCACAATCCGCTCTAACCGTAAAGCTTATCCGAAAGAGCTTGTTTGCAAAAAACTTCAGAGGGGGCAGTGCAGTTCCTTGCGTAGTGATGAACTACTAGCTGTGAAATTTGTGGACAGGAGGGATGTGTACATGCTGACTACCATCCATGATGAGAGTACTTCACCTGTGGCTGTTTGGGGTCAGGTTGCTGAAGTGCGCAAACCTGTGTGCATTCTAGACTACAATAAGCACATGGGTGGTGTTGACAGAGTAGATCAGAGGTTGGAACCTTACTCTGCTATTCGTAAGGCTTATGTTTGGTATAAGAAGTTGGCCATCCATTTCTTCGAATTAGCAATGTTCAATGCTTTTATTGTGTTCAAGGAGTGTTCTCCTGCGTCAAAGTTGACATTTATTCAGTTTCAGCACTCTGTGATAGCTAGCCTTGTTGTTGTGGAACAGGCAAGTGTTCCTAGATTTGGAGTGGTGGAGGATGTGGTTCGATTGAAAGATCGCCACTTTCCTGATTTCATCCCTCCCACACCGGCAAAAGATTTTCCCACTAGGAGATGTAGAGTCTGTTGGCGAAGAGATAAGCGGAAGGAGACTTGTATGTACTGCTCCGACTGTCCATCTAAACCTGGGCTGTGTGTCCCTGCTTGTTTTAGAGCGTACCATACCCAAAAGAAGTTTTGGGAGCAATCATGAGTGGTAAAGTTAACTGATTGGTTTGTTTTCTTTGGAAAATGTGATTCTGTTTCCAGGTTGGCTTTAGTGCAATGTGTTAAGTTTCTGATTTTGTGTTTGTAGATTTTTATGTATTTGTGATTTGTTTGTGTTTTTATTTTTGGCTAAAAAAATCCTAAATGTGTTGGCAGTGTGTGTGGACTGGCACTTCTTTGGCGGTGTACGTGGAATGGTGCTTGGCTGGCGGTGTGCGTGGACTGGTGCTTGGCTGTTGGCGTGCGTGGCCTGGTGCTTGGCTGGCGGTGTGTGTGGACTGGTGCTTGGCCGGCGGTGTGCGTGGACTGGTGCTTGGCTGGCGGTGTGTGTGGACTGGTGCTTGGCTGGCGGTGTGCGTGGACTGGTGCTTGGCTGGCGGTGTGCGTGGACTGGTGCTTGGCTGGCGGTGTGCGTGGACTGGTGCTTGGCTGGCGGTGTGCGTGGACTGGTGCTTGGCTGGCGGTGTGCGTGGACTGGTGCTTGGCTGGCGGTGTGCGTGGACTGGTGCTTGGCTGGCGGTGTGCGTGGACTGGTGCTTGGCTGGCGGTGTGCGTGGACTGGTGTTTGGCTGGCGGTGTGCGTGAACTGGTGCTCGGCTAGCGGTGTGCGTGGACTGGCGCTCGGCTGGCTGTGTGAGTAGTGACTTGCTGCTGGTCACTACACACACTGCTAGCTGAGTGCCACTCCACGCAATCCATCTACTTGTGTAGTTTCTGTTTCAGGAATGTGGGCGTGTGAAAGTGATGGGCCCTTGAATGGCGCTGTGTGCTGGTGGGAGTTTTGTTATGTGATGGGCCCGCGGCTGGCGGTATGAATGGTTTTGTATGTCTCACGCGTATGAAAGGTGTATGAATGGCCTGTAAAGAGGTTGGTGCCTTGTCGTGGCTTTACAGCTCACGAGCTGTGAGTCAATGGTTCAGTTTCTCGCCCTTTCAATTATTAACAGTGCATTTCATTGTTGTGAAATCACTTGCTAATACAATTGTATATTCTAAACCATCACTCACTCTCGTGCCAAATCCAACCAGTATGTGTGTGTGCTTGAGGTTTAGATGGCTGTGCAGTAATATTTGCCTTTCTGAAGCAGGGTGTACCTTGTCCCTTTTGTGAATTTTGTAATGTGTTTTTTTTGTGCCTGGTGGTGTGAATGGTCTTGTGTGTATCACGTATGAAAGATGTGTGAATGGCCTGTAAAGCGGTTGGTGCCTTGCCGTGGCTTTACAGCTCACGAGCTGCGAGTCATTGGTTCAGTTTTTTCTCCATTGAATTATTGACAGTGCATTTCATTTTTGTGAAATCTCTTGTTAATAAAATTTAATATACTGAACCATCACTCGCCCTCGTGCCAAATCCAACCAGTATGTGTGTGTGTTTGAGGAATAGGTGGCTGTGCAGGATTCTTTGTCTGTTTAGTTTCTCTGCCAAAGTGTATGTTCCATGTAAAAATAACCCACCGACTGTAGATATTGTGGTAAACCCATGGGAGTTCATGGTGATGTCTCTCTTGTGAATTTCAAAAAGGTTTTTTATCCTCAATGTCCTGCAAACCTCAAAATATCGATCACATTGTCCATGCAATTTTGTTCCAAAATTCTCACGTTGTAGAAACAATGTCGAAACTTTCTTGTTTTGCAAGTGGGTCAACTGTTTTTTTGGCCCGTGCTCGGCGGCCATCTAGGGAAACCTACCAAATCCACCATTTCTGAAAACTAGACACCCGGCGGCTTCCAGGGAGGTATGGCTTGCGTGGATCCCCCAACGTTTCCTTACCCTGAATCCCCAGCAAACCTCAATTTTTGCTGAAAAAATCACTTTTTTCACACATTTTGGGGTGGGAAAGTAGTGGCATCACCGGGCTCACACAAATTTACCACCACCCAGCGTTCCCCCAGGTCTCCCGGTAAAAATGGTGCCTCACTTGTGTGGGAGGCCCAAGTACCCGCCGCAGGCAAGGGCCCAAAACGCAGTGAGGCGACATCAAAAGGGCCTGTCGCAAAACCATCTGGTTTTGCAAGGGGGGTCACTTGGGTTTTTGGTCCGGTGCTCGGCGGCCATCTAGGGAAACCTACCAAACCCACACATTTCTGAAAACTAGACACCCGGCGGCTTCCAGGGAGGTATGGCTTGCGTGGATCCCCCAACGTTTCCTTACCCAGAATCCCCTGCAAACCTCAATTTTTGCTGGAAAAAGCACTTTTTTCACACATTTTGGGGTGGGAAAGTAGTGGCATCACCGGGCTCACACAAATTTACCACCACCCAGCGTTCCCCCAGGTCTCCCGGTAAAAATGGTGCCTCACTTGTGTGGGAGGCCCAAGTACCCGCCGCAGGCAAGGGCCCAAAACGCAGTGAGGCGACATCAAAAGGGCCTGTCGCAAAACCACCTGGTTTTGCAAGGGGGGTCACTTGGGTTTTTGGCCCGGTGCTCGGCGGCCATCTAGGGAAACCTACCAAACCCACACATTTCTGAAAACTAGACACCCGGCGGCTTCCAGGGAGGTATGGCTTGCGTGGATCCCCCAACGTTTCCTTACCCAGAATCCCCTGCAAACCTCAATTTTTGCTGGAAAAATCACTTTTTTCACACATTTTGGGGTGGGAAAGTAGTGGCATCACCGGGCTCACACAAATTTACCACCACCCAGCGTTCCCCCAGGTCTCCCGGTAAAAATGGTGCCTCACTTGTGTGGGAGGCCCAAGTACCCGCCGCAGGCAAGGGCCCAAAACGCAGTGAGGCGACATCAAAAGGGCCTGTCGCAAAACCACCTGGTTTTGCAAGGGGGGTCACTTGGGTTTTTGGCCCGGTGCTCGGCGGCCATCTAGGGAAACCTACCAAACCCACACATTTCTGAAAACTAGACACCCGGCGGCTTCCAGGGAGGTATGGCTTGCGTGGATCCCCCAACGTTTCCTTACCCAGAATCCCCTGCAAACCTCAATTTTTGCTGGAAAAATTACTTTTTTCACACATTTTGGGGTGGGAAAGTAGTGGCATCACCGGGCTCACACAAATTTACCACCACCCAGCGTTCCCCCAGGTCTCCCGGTAAAAATGGTGCCTCACTTGTGTGGGAGGCCCAAGTACCCGCCGCAGGCAAGGGCCCAAAACGCAGTGAGGCGACATCAAAAGGGCCTGTCGCAAAACCACCTGGTTTTGCAAGGGGGGTCACTTGGGTTTTTGGCCCGGTGCTCGGCGGCCATCTAGGGAAACCTACCAAACCCACACATTTCTGAAAACTAGACACCCGGCGGCTTCCAGGGAGGTATGGCTTGCGTGGATCCCCCAACGTTTCCTTACCCAGAATCCCCTGCAAACCTCAATTTTTGCTGGAAAAATCACTTTTTTCACACATTTTGGGGTGGGAAAGTAGTGGCATCACCGGGCTCACACAAATTTACCACCACCCAGCGTTCCCCCAGGTCTCCCGGTAAAAATGGTGCCTCACTTGTGTGGGAGGCCCAAGTACCCGCCGCAGGCAAGGGCCCAAAACGCAGTGAGGCGACATCAAAAGGGCCTGTCGCAAAACCACCTGGTTTTGCAAGGGGGGTCACTTGGGTTTTTGGCCCGGTGCTCGGCGGCCATCTAGGGAAACCTACCAAACCCACGCATTTCTGAAAACTAGACACCCGGCGGCTTCCAGGGAGGTATGGCTTGCGTGGATCCCCCAACGTTTCCTTACCCAGAATCCCCTGCAAACCTCAATTTTTGCTGGAAAAATCACTTTTTTCACACATTTTGGGGTGGGAAAGTAGTGGCATCACCGGGCTCACACAAATTTACCACCACCCAGCGTTCCCCCAGGTCTCCCGGTAAAAATGATGCCTCACTTGTGTGGGAGGCCCAAGTACCCGCGGCAGGCAAGGACAACAAACGTAGTGAGGCGACATCAAAATGGCCTATCGCCAAACCACCTGGTTTTGCAAGGGGGGTCACTTTGGTTTTTGGCCCGGTGCGCGGCGGCCATCTAGGGAAACCTACCAAACCCATGCATTTCTGAAAACTAGACACCCGGCGGCTTCCAGGGAGGTATGGCTTGCGTGGATCCCCCAACGTTTCCTTACCCAGAATCCCCTGCAAACCTCAATTTTTGCTCAAAAAATCACTTTTTTCACACATTTTGGGGTGGGAAAGTAGTGGCATCACCGGGCTCACACAAATTTACCACCACCCAGCGTTCCCCCAGGTCTCCCGGTAAAAATGGTGCCTCACTTGTGTGGGAGGCCCAAGTACCCGCGGCAGGCAAGGACAACAAACGTAGTGAGGCGACATTTGGGATAGGCAATGTTGATGTCGCCTCACTACGTTTGTTGTCCTTGCCTACCGCGGGTACTTGGGCCTCCCACACAAGTGAGGCACCATTTTTACCAGGAGACCTGGGGGAACGCTGGGTGGTGGTAAATTTGTGTGAGCCCAGTGATGCCACTACTTTCCCACCCCAAAATGTGTGAAAAAAGTGCTTTTTCCAGCAAAAATTGAGGTTTGCAGGGGATTCTGGGTAAGGAAACGTTGGGGGATCCACGCAAGCCATACCTCCATGGAAGCCGCCGGGTGTCTAGTTTTCAGAAATGTGTGGGTTTGGTAGGTTTCCCTAGATGGCCGCCAAGCACCGGGCCAAAAACCCAAGTGACCCCCCTTGCAAAACCAGGTGGTTTTGCGACAGGCCCTTTTGATGTCGCCTCACTGCGTTTTGGGCCCTTGCCTGCGGTGGGTACTTGGGCCTCCCACACAAGTGAGGCACCATTTTTACCGGGAGACCTGGGGGAACGCTGGGTGGTGGTAAATTTGTGTGAGCCCGGTGATGCCACTACTTTCCCACCCCAAAATGTGTGAAAAAAGTGCTTTTTCCAGCAAAAATTGAGGTTTGCAGGGGATTCTGGGTAAGGAAACGTTGGGGGATCCACGCAAGCCATACCTCCCTGGAAGCCGCCGGGTGTCTAGTTTTCAGAAATGTGTGGGTTTGGTAGGTTTCCCTAGATGGCCGCCGAGCACCGGGCCAAAAACCCAAGTGACCCCCCTTGCAAAACCAGGTGGTTTTGCGACAGGCCCTTTTGATGTCGCCTCACTGCGTTTTGGGCCCTTGCCTGCGGCGGGTACTTGGGCCTCCCACACAAGTGAGGCACCATTTTTACCGGGAGACCTGGGGGAACGCTGGGTGGTGGTAAATTTGTGTGAGCCCGGTGATGCCACTACTTTCCCACCCCAAAATGTGTGAAAAAAGTGATTTTTTCAGCAAAAATTGAGGTTTGCTGGGGATTCTGGGTAAGGAAACGTTGGGGGATCCACGCAAGCCATACCCCCTGGAAGCCGCCGGGTGTCTAGTTTTCAGAAATGCGTGGGTTTGGTAGGTTTCCCTAGATGGCCGCCGTGCCCAGGGCCAAAAAGCCAAGAGACCCCCCTTGCAAAACCAGGTGGTTTTGAGATAGGCAATTTTGATGTCACCTCACTATGTTTTGCGCCGTTTCCTGTCGCGGGCACTAGGCCGAGCCACACAAGTGAGGTACCGTTTTTCTCGAAAGACTTTGGGGAACGCAGGGTGGGTGGAAATTTGTGGATCCACGCAGATTCCGGAACTTTCCACGACCGAAATGTGGGGAAAATGTGGTTTTTTTGCCAATTTTTTAGGTTTGCAAGGGATTCTGGGTAACAGACCCTGGTGGGAGGCAGTCAAGTCACACCATCCTGGATTCCCCTGGGTGTCTAGTTTTCAAAAATGTATAGGTTTGCTAGGTTTCCCCAGGTGCCCGCAGAGCTAGGGTTCAAAAACTACAGCTAGTCATTTGTCCAAAAAAGGGTCATTTTTCACTGCGAAATTGAGGTGTGACCAGGTTGCGTTTTGCGCCGTTTCCTGTCGCGGGCACTAGGCCGATCCACACAAGTGAGGTACCGTTTTTCTCGTAAGACTTTGGGGAACGTGGGGTGGGTGGAAATTTGTGGATCCACGCAGATTCCGGAACTTTCCACGACAGAAATGTGTGGAAAATGTGTTTTTTTTGCCAATTTTTTAGGTTTGCAAGGGATTCTGGGTAACAGACCCTGGTGGGAGGCAGTCAAGTCACCCCATCCTGGATTCCCCTGGGTGTCTAGTTTTCAAAAATGTATAGGTTTGCTAGGTTTCCCCAGGTGCCCGCAGAGCTAGGGTTCAAAAACTACAGCTAGTCATTTGTCCAAAAAAGGGTCATTTTTCACTGCGAAATTGAGTTGTGACCAGGTTGCGTTTTGTGCCGTTTCCTGTTGCGGGCACTAGGCCGATCCACACAAGTGAGGTACCGTTTTTCTCGTAAGACTTTGGGGAATGCGGGGTGGGTGGAAATTTGTGGAACCACGCAGATTCCGGAACTTTCCACGACCGAAATGTGGGGAAAATGTGTTTTTTTTGCCAATTTTTTAGGTTTGCAAGGGATTCTGGGTAACAGACCCTGGTGGGAGGCAGTCAAGTCACCCCATCCTGGATTCCCCTGGGTGTCTAGTTTTCAAAAATGTATAGGTTTGCTAGGTTTCCCCAGGTGCCCGCAGAGCTAGGGTTCAAAAACTACAGCTAGTCATTTTTCCAAAAAAGGGTCATTTTTCACTGCGAAATTGAGGTGTGACCAGGTTGCGTTTTGCGCCGTTTCCTGTCGCGGGCACTAGGCCGACCCACACAAGTGAGGTACCGTTTTTCTCGTAAGACTTTGGGGAACGCGGGGTGGGTGGAAATTTGTGGGTCCACGCAGATTCCGGAACTTTCCATGACAGATTTGTGGGGAAAATGTGTTTTTTTTGCCAATTTTTTAGGTTTGCAAGGGATTCTGGGTAACAGACCCTGGTGGGAGGCAGTCAAGTCACCCCATCCTGGATTCCCCTGGGTGTCTAGTTTTCAAAAATGTATAGGTTTGCTAGGTTTCCCCAGGTGCCCGCAGAGCTAGGGTTCAAAAACTACAGCTAGTCATTTTTCCAAAAAAGGGTCATTTTTCACTGCGAAATTGAGGTGTGACCAGGTTGCGTTTTGCGCCGTTTCCTGTCGCGGGCACTAGGCCGATCCACACAAGTGAGGTACCGTTTTTCTCGTAAGACTTTGGGGAACGCGGGGTGGGTGGAAATTTGTGGATCCACGCAGATTCCGGAACTTTCCACGACAGAAATGTGTGGAAAATGTGTTTTTTTTGCCAATTTTTTAAGTTTGCAAGGGATTCTGGGTAACAGACCCTGGTGGGAGGCAGTCAAGTCACCCCATCCTGGATTCCCCTGGGTGTCTAGTTTTCAAAAATGTATAGGTTTGCTAGGTTTCCCCAGGTGCCCGCAGAGCTAGGGTTCAAAAACTACAGCTAGTCATTTTTCCAAAAAAGGGTCATTTTTCACTGCGAAATTGAGGTGTGACCAGGTTGCGTTTTGTGCCGTTTCCTGTTGCGGGCACTAGGCCGATCCACACAAGTGAGGTACCGTTTTTCTCGTAAGACTTTGGGGAATGCGGGGTGGGTGGAAATTTGTGGAACCACGCAGATTCCGGAACTTTCCACGACAGAAATGTGTGGAAAATGTGTTTTTTTTGCCAATTTTTTAGGTTTGCAAGGGATTCTGGGTAACAGACCCTGGTGGGAGGCAGTCAAGTCACCCCATCCTGGATTCCCCTGGGTGTCTAGTTTTCAAAAATGTATAGGTTTGCTAGGTTTCCTCAGGTGCCCGCAGAGCTAGGGTTCAAAAACTACAGCTAGTCATTTTTCCAAAAAAGGGTCATTTTTCACTGCGAAATTGAAAATGGTGCCTCACTTGTGTGGGAGGCCCAAGTACCCGCGGCAGGCAAGGACAACAAACGTAGTGAGGCGACATTTGGGATAGGCAATGTTGATGTCGCCTCACTACGTTTGTTGTCCTTGCCTACCGCGGGTACTTGGGCCTCCCACACAAGTGAGGCACCATTTTTACCAGGAGACCTGGGGGAACGCTGGGTGGTGGTAAATTTGTGTGAGCCCAGTGATGCCACTACTTTCCCACCCCAAAATGTGTGAAAAAAGTGCTTTTTCCAGCAAAAATTGAGGTTTGCAGGGGATTCTGGGTAAGGAAACGTTGGGGGATCCACGCAAGCCATACCTCCATGGAAGCCGCCGGGTGTCTAGTTTTCAGAAATGTGTGGGTTTGGTAGGTTTCCCTAGATGGCCGCCAAGCACCGGGCCAAAAACCCAAGTGACCCCCCTTGCAAAACCAGGTGGTTTTGCGACAGGCCCTTTTGATGTCGCCTCACTGCGTTTTGGGCCCTTGCCTGCGGTGGGTACTTGGGCCTCCCACACAAGTGAGGCACCATTTTTACCGGGAGACCTGGGGGAACGCTGGGTGGTGGTAAATTTGTGTGAGCCCGGTGATGCCACTACTTTCCCACCCCAAAATGTGTGAAAAAAGTGCTTTTTCCAGCAAAAATTGAGGTTTGCAGGGGATTCTGGGTAAGGAAACGTTGGGGGATCCACGCAAGCCATACCTCCCTGGAAGCCGCCGGGTGTCTAGTTTTCAGAAATGTGTGGGTTTGGTAGGTTTCCCTAGATGGCCGCCGAGCACCGGGCCAAAAACCCAAGTGACCCCCCTTGCAAAACCAGGTGGTTTTGCGACAGGCCCTTTTGATGTCGCCTCACTGCGTTTTGGGCCCTTGCCTGCGGCGGGTACTTGGGCCTCCCACACAAGTGAGGCACCATTTTTACCGGGAGACCTGGGGGAACGCTGGGTGGTGGTAAATTTGTGTGAGCCCGGTGATGCCACTACTTTCCCACCCCAAAATGTGTGAAAAAAGTGATTTTTTCAGCAAAAATTGAGGTTTGCTGGGGATTCTGGGTAAGGAAACGTTGGGGGATCCACGCAAGCCATACCCCCTGGAAGCCGCCGGGTGTCTAGTTTTCAGAAATGCGTGGGTTTGGTAGGTTTCCCTAGATGGCCGCCGTGCCCAGGGCCAAAAAGCCAAGAGACCCCCCTTGCAAAACCAGGTGGTTTTGAGATAGGCAATTTTGATGTCACCTCACTATGTTTTGCGCCGTTTCCTGTCGCGGGCACTAGGCCGAGCCACACAAGTGAGGTACCGTTTTTCTCGAAAGACTTTGGGGAACGCAGGGTGGGTGGAAATTTGTGGATCCACGCAGATTCCGGAACTTTCCACGACCAAAATGTGGGGAAAATGTGGTTTTTTTGCCAATTTTTTAGGTTTGCAAGGGATTCTGGGTAACAGACCCTGGTGGGAGGCAGTCAAGTCACACCATCCTGGATTCCCCTGGGTGTCTAGTTTTCAAAAATGTATAGGTTTGCTAGGTTTACCCAGGTGCCCGCAGAGCTAGGGTTCAAAAACTACAGCTAGTCATTTGTCCAAAAAAGGGTCATTTTTCACTGCGAAATTGAGGTGTGACCAGGTTGCGTTTTGCGCCGTTTCCTGTCGCGGGCACTAGGCGGACCCACACAAGTGAGGTACCGTTTTTCTCGTAAGACTTTGGGGAACGCGGGGTGGGTGGAAATTTGTGGATCCACGCAGATTCCGGAACTTTCCACGACAGAAATGTGGGGAAAATGTGGTTTTTTTGCCAATTTTTTAGGTTTGCAAGGGATTCTGGGTAACAGACCCTGGTGGGAGGCAGTCAAGTCACCCCATCCTGGATTCCCCTGGGTGTCTAGTTTTCAAAAATGTATAGGTTTGCTAGGTTTCCCCAGGTGCCCGCAGAGCTAGGGTTCAAAAACTACAGCTAGTCATTTGTCCAAAAAAGGGTCATTTTTCACTGCGAAATTGAGGTGTGACCAGGTTGCGTTTTGCGCCGTTTCCTGTCGCGGGCACTAGGCCGAGCCACACAAGTGAGGTACCGTTTTTCTCGTAAGACTTTGGGGAACGCGGGGTGGGTGGAAATTTGTGGATCCACGAAGACTCCGGAACTTTCCACGACCGAAATGTGGGGAAAATGTGTTTTTTTTGCCAATTTTTTAGGTTTGCAAGGGATTCTGGGTAACAGACCCTGGTGGGAGGCAGTCAAGTCACCCCATCCTGGATTCCCCTGGGTGTCTAGTTTTCAAAAATGTATAGGTTTGCTAGGTTTCCCCAGGTGCCCGCAGAGCTAGGGTTCAAAAACTACAGCTAGTCATTTTTCCAAAAAAGGGTCATTTTTCACTGCGAAATTGAGGTGTGACCAGGTTGCGTTTTGCGCCGTTTCCTGTCGCGGGCACTAGGCCGACCCACACAAGTGAGGTACCGTTTTTCTCGTAAGACTTTGGGGAACGCGGGGTGGGTGGAAATTTGTGGGTCCACGCAGATTCCGGAACTTTCCATGACAGATTTGTGGGGAAAATGTGTTTTTTTTGCCAATTTTTTAGGTTTGCAAGGGATTCTGGGTAACAGACCCTGGTGGGAGGCAGTCAAGTCACCCCATCCTGGATTCCCCTGGGTGTCTAGTTTTCAAAAATGTATAGGTTTGCTAGGTTTCCCCAGGTGCCCGCAGAGCTAGGGTTCAAAAACTACAGCTAGTCATTTTTCCAAAAAAGGGTCATTTTTCACTGCGAAATTGAGGTGTGACCAGGTTGCGTTTTGCGCCGTTTCCTGTCGCGGGCACTAGGCCGATCCACACAAGTGAGGTACCGTTTTTCTCGTAAGACTTTGGGGAACGCGGGGTGGGTGGAAATTTGTGGATCCACGCAGATTCCGGAACTTTCCACGACAGAAATGTGTGGAAAATGTGTTTTTTTTGCCAATTTTTTAAGTTTGCAAGGGATTCTGGGTAACAGACCCTGGTGGGAGGCAGTCAAGTCACCCCATCCTGGATTCCCCTGGGTGTCTAGTTTTCAAAAATGTATAGGTTTGCTAGGTTTCCCCAGGTGCCCGCAGAGCTAGGGTTCAAAAACTACAGCTAGTCATTTTTCCAAAAAAGGGTCATTTTTCACTGCGAAATTGAGGTGTGACCAGGTTGCGTTTTGCGCCGTTTCCTGTCGCGGGCACTAGGCCGAGCCACACAAGTGAGGTACTGTTTTTCTTGTAAGACTCTGGGGAACGCGGGGTGGGTGGAAATTTGTGGATCCACGCAGATTCCGGAACTTTCCACGACAGAAATGTGGGGAAAATGTGTTTTTTTTGCCAATTTTTTAGGTTTGCAAGGGATTCTGGGTAACAGACCCTGGTGGGAGGCAGTCAAGTCACCCCATCCTGGATTCCCCTGGGTGTCTAGTTTTCAAAAATGTATAGGTTTGCTAGGTTTCCCCAGGTGCCCGCAGAGCTAGGGTTCAAAAACTACAGCTAGTCATTTTTCCAAAAAAGGGTCATTTTTCACTGCGAAATTGAGGTGTGACCAGGTTGCGTTTTGCGCCGTTTCCTGTCACGGGCACTAGGCCGACCCACACAAGTGAGGTACCGTTTTTCTCGTAAGACTTTGGGGAACGCGGGGTGGGTGGAAATTTGTGGATCCACGCAGATTCCGGAACTTTCCACGACAAAATTGTGGGGAAAATGTGGTTTTTTTGCCAATTTTTTAGGTTTGCAAGGGATTCTGGGTAACAGACCCTGGTGGGAGGCAGTCAAGTCACCCCATCCTGGATTCCCCTGGGTGTCTAGTTTTCAAAAATGTATAGGTTTGCTAGGTTTCCCCAGGTGCCCGCAGAGCTAGGGTTCAAAAACTACAGCTAGTCATTTTTCCAAAAAAGGGTCATTTTTCACTGCGAAATTGAGGTGTGACCAGGTTGCGTTTTGCGCCGTTTCCTGTCGCGGGCACTAGGCCGATCCACACAAGTGAGGTACCGTTTTTCTCGTAAGACTTTGGGGAACGCGGGGTGGGTGGAAATTTGTGGATCCACGCAGATTCCGGAACTTTCCACGACAGAAATGTGTGGAAAATGTGGTTTTTTTGCCAATTTTTTAGGTTTGCAAGGGATTCTGGGTAACAGACCCTGGTGGGAGGCAGTCAAGTCACCCCATCCTGGATTCCCCTGGGTGTCTAGTTTTCAAAAATGTATAGGTTTGCTAGGTTTCCCCAGGTGCCCGCAGAGCTAGGGTTCAAAAACTACAGCTAGTCATTTTTCCAAAAAAGGGTCATTTTTCACTGCGAAATTGAGTTGTGACCAGGTTGCGTTTTGCGCCGTTTCCTGTCGCGGGCACTAGGCCGATCCACACAAGTGAGGTACCGTTTTTCTCGTAAGACTTTGGGGAACGCGGGGTGGGTGGAAATTTGTGGATCCACGCAGATTCTGGAACTTTCCACGACAGAAATGTGTGGAAAATGTGGTTTTTTTGCCAATTTTTTAGGTTTGCAAGGGATTCTGGGTAACAGACCCTGGTGGGAGGCAGTCAAGTCACCCCATCCTGGATTCCCCTGGTTGTCTACTTTTCAAAAATGTATAGGTTTGCTAGGTTTCCCAAGGTGCCCGCAGAGCTAGGGTTCGAAAACTAGAGCTAGGCACTTTGCAAAAAAAGGGTAATTTTGCATTGTGAAAATGTGGTGTGACCACGTTGCGTTTTGCGCCGTTTCCTGTCGTGGGCACTATGCCTACCCACACAAGTGAGGTACCATTTTTATCGGGAGACTTAGGGTAATTCAGATTTGTAAAGGAACTGTTATTATCTATGGACTTTACATTCATTTCTGCTTTCCAAATGAAAGATATTGTGTAAAAAAGAAGTCATTCTAAAAAATGACTGATAATTCTCATGCTAGTATGAGTATTCCCAATTTCAGAAATGTGCAAATATCTACTGTTTCTAAACTCTATATTTTGTTCCCAAATCAGAAATACATAGGTGTCTTTCATACCGTTTGTTCCATGTACACTTTTTTACAGAATAATTACTATATACCCGATACATAATAAAAAACCATTGCAAGTTACTACTCAGTTTTTGGCTCTGGGTTCGTCGGGTTCTTGGTGAACCTACAAGTCCTATATATCCCCACAACCAGTAATGTCCAGCGGATGCAACGGTAAATTGTTTTCAAAGAGCTGTCATAATTAGAAGAAGTTACAGGTGAAAACGTTGACACAAAAGGCTGTTTTTTTCAACTGAATTTCAATTTATCCTACATTTAACTGTTTGTTTCTATAAAAAAACCTTGATGGATCTACACAAATGACCCCTTGCTGAATTCAGAATGTTGTCTTCTTTTCAAAAATGTATAGCTTTCCAGGATCCACTATTGCTTTTGTACCCATTTCAGCCACTAACTGGAAGGAGGTCAAAAGCACAAAAAATTGCAAAAATAGGCTATGTCCCAGAAAAATGCCAAAACTGTGTAAAAAATGTTGGATTTCTATCAAAAGTCAAGTATCCCCGAAAAGCTGGGAAAATGGTGATTTCAACCCCACAAACCCTTTTTTGATAACATTTGCAGGGAAAAACCCAGATGCTTTCATTTGCAGCCCGTTTTTCCAATTTTTCCAAAAAAACCCAAAATCTTGCTGTATTTTGGCTCTTTTCTGTGACCCCTCCAGGGGAATCCACAAACTCTGGGTACCTTTAGAATCCCCATGATGTTGGAAGAAAAGGACGCAAATTTGGCGTGGCTACCTAATGCGGTCAAAAAGTTACAGGGGCCTAAGCGCGCACTACCCCAAATAGCCAAAAAAAGGCCTGGCACAGGAGGGGGAAAAGGCCTGGCAGCGAAGGGGTTAAATGCATCAATATAACCGATTTCAAAAAATACAAATTAATTAACAAATGCATTTCACAGGTTATACATATTATTGCCTTCGTTTATATTAATTAATGTAATCCTATAATCATGTGAGAGTCACAAGTAAAAACGAGAAAATAATTTTTCAAATACTTAATGACTTCACCCATTCACAAATGTTTAAAGTTATAAACTTTGTTTAGCAAATCGGATAAAGAGTAAGTGACGTGTGGTATAACGCCCAAGTGGGCTTAATCGTAAAGGTAGTTACTTGAACAAGTTATACGACCCTTCTAGTGTGTTCCACCCTGTGTAAAAAACAATATGTTTTAAATTAACATAATATTCATGTCATGCTATCGCACACGTAAAGAAAAAAAAGGTTAAAAACTGTAAAGGGAAAAAGTTCTCATACTCTACATAATCTACAAATGTGTATGGAGATCCTCCTCCATATTTAAACCTGATGGTACTTTACAATTTAATTTAATTATATATGAGGATTCCAATTTTCTCAATGTTTTCTCCCGATTTCCTCCTCTAATGCTGAATTTCACAGAGTCAATTACAAAATACGACAGACCAGTTATATTTTTCTGATGGAATTGGTCGAAGTGTCGAGCTACTGGGTAGGCTTTGTCGCCATTTTTGATGGCTCTCAGATGTTGTAGTATCTGTTTGTGAACAGGTAAGATCGTACTGCCCACATACCTTAGTCCACAAGGACATTGTAACACATATACAGCATGATCAGTCTTGCATGTATAGTGTCCTCTGATTTTAAACGCCTTGTCAGACAAGCCGGTTGTGTATTTGGCAGTATTGATGCCATGTACACAAGCTTTGCATTTCATGCATTTAACAAAACCTTCTCTTTTTGATAACCACATAGTAGCTGCCGTTTTAGTAGGGGGAGTTTTTAAAACATTTCTAACAAGCATTTGTTTGAAACTAGTAGCTCGTCTAAATGTCAGCTGTGGTCTTTTTTGGACAATTTTGCTCAGAACTGGGTCACTACGTACTAGATGCCAATGTTTAGACATGATGATTCTCACTTTTTTATGTTGGGCATTATAGGTGGTTATCATTCTGCACTCACTACTGTTAGACATTTCCTTTTTCTTTTTGGGGTTGCTTTTGTTAAAAAGGATTTCCTCCCTCGATCTCTTTTTTGCTTTCAACATTGCTGCTTTAATGCAATGTTCTGAGTACCCTCTTGCCTTAAAACGAGTCTGTAGTCTCAAGAATTCTTCATCACAACTTTCTTGGTTACTGCAGTTGCGAATTGTCCTCAGACTCTCACCATAGGGAATACTTCTTATTAAGTTCTCAGGATGAAAGCTTTTGGCATGCAACAACGTGTTTCCTGCTGTTGGTTTGCGGTATAGGGCTGTTTCAAGTTTGCCATCTTTAATAAAAATGGACAAATCTAGAAAGTTAATAGTGGAGTTGCTGATTGTGCTTGTAAATTTTAAATTGAGATTGTTGTTTTGTAGTCTCATAATAAATTCATTTAAAGACTCCTCTGAGCCTTTCCATACCACAAATAAATCATCAATGAATCTACTCCATTGCATCACATTGTTTTGCCATTCATTAGGATACAACTTGTGGACTACCTGCTCCTCCCACCAGCCCATATGCAGATTCTCAAAGCTGGGGGCGAAGCAGGTACCCATCGCTGTACCGCATATTTGGTGAAACAATTCACCATTAAAGAGGAAATAGTTGTTCTTGAGGCAGAAGGATGTCATGTCAATCAACATTTGAGTATGAGCCCAAACCTTGACAGGTCTATTGCCCAAGAAGTGTCTTATTGCATTTAGCCCATCTGAATGTTTGATGCTGGTGTAAAGAGTTGTTACATCAATAGAAGCCATCACAAAATCCTCTTCCCATGGTAGATCATAAACCTGTTTCAAAAAATCTCTCGTATCTTGTATATAAGATGGAAGACATTTAGCTAAAGGACACAAGAAGGAGTCAACAAATTTAGAAGTATTGGCTAAAGCACTATTAATAGCCGAAATGATTGGTCTCCCTGGAGGATTAACTTGGTAATTATGAATTTTTGGAATTAGATATAATACAGGAGTGACCGGATTACTGATTTTCAAAAATGCTAATTCCTCATCTTTCAACAGACCTTGCAGATGCCATTCCGCTAATTTGGTATTGAATATTTCATGACTGTGCAGCAATACAGACTCAGATATTTTTACATAATTCAACCGATTACTCAATTGCTTATAAGCCTCTTGAAGATATTGCTGTTTACCCCATAAAACCACATTGCCTCCCTTGTTAGCATTACAAACAATACAGTCTGAGTTTTTAGACAATTTACTAACCAAAGCAAAATAATCCCGTTGATATTGTGGATTTTTTTTTTTTATGTGATGATAGTGTGTTCGTACATAACTGCTTAAGGTCATTAATTACTAGATCATTGTAAATGTCTATGGCATCTCTTCCTGACATCGGTGTAAATCTAGAAGTGGGTCTAAATGGAGTGGGATCATTACTCATGATGTTGATGCCTTCTTCTTCTGCAATGAGAGTTGCTTGGTTAGTGTTCTCCTGCGAGTCTCCCAATTCAATAGATTCAGAATGTTCTTGAAGATGAAACATGTCCAGCATCAGGTTCATATCATCAACCACTAACTCATTGTTTTCTACAGATGTTAAGGCTGACTTGGTAGGTGGTTTACAGTTCTCTTTATTAGCAAAATATTTCTTTAATTTCAAAGATCTGATGAACTTGAAGGTGTCAACTCTCGTTTTAACGTAATCAAACTCCTCTATGGGACAAAAGGATAGACCAAGCCTCAAAATATTTTGTTCTTTCTCGGTTAGCGTGATATTCGTCAAATTGATGATAGAGGTTTTATCTTCTGAATTCATTTCGGCCTGTTCTTGGGAAGCGATCCGCCCTCTGTGTTGTTTGGCGTTTTTCCTCCTCTTCTGCCTCTGCCTTTTCCTCTTGGTGGTTTTGCGTGTTGAATTGGTGGTCTGGGTCGGAGATTGAATCTCCTCTCTTGCTCTAAAAAACCAAATTCCTCAAGTATCGTAGGTGCAGGGCCAATTCGTACACTGGGACCTTCGTCACCGTCAGTATCGAGTTCTGAGCTCGGAACACTGCTCAATTCTGAATGGCTCTGGCTTTGATCTCTACCTCCCATATTCATTTTTTGCCGCCGCAATGTATCGCATTTTTTAGCGAAAGTATAAATTTGGCCTCTTTCGTAATCCAGCTTATCTCGCACAAATTTTTGTGCTTTTCTCAACTTGATAGATTCCTCCAATTTGTGGAGTCTGCTCTGCATATCAGTCTTAAATTTGCTTATAGGTTCCTGGTCAGTCTCTTTGTCAAGGAGTGCTGAGATTTGTTCAATTTCCTCGATAATTTTGCATCTGTCGATTTCTGCATATTTTACCAGAATCACCAACATCCTCTCAGAGGATTCCTGATTATTTTCAGCCCATTCACGTAGCATGTTTGGGTTAGGGTCCTCATATGTTGGAGCCACTAGGATTCTCAGTCCTCTCGGAATGCGCTTTACTTCAAGATATCTTTTCAATATATATATATATACATACATTTTTTTTTATGGTATTTGTACAGGGCTTGTTTGTTGAGCACTTGATAAGAGAATCCTGGGTTCACAGCCTGTAGTAATTTGTTGTTTGTTTCTTTTCTCTTATTTCTTCACATAAAGGTATCAATCTCCTTTTTTCTGATGGTGGCAATTTCCGGTTCCTAAAGTTGATGACCTACTCAGTTAGGTTTTTGGTTATTCTTACCAACTATTCTCTTATGTGAGATCTTCATAACCGGATCTGCCTAATTCTTTGTCTCGTCATACGAATGGCCTGGTGGACTGACAAATGTAAAATTCTAGATTTACACTGTGAATATATATACTGGCACATTCTGTATATTATTACCATGTATATATACATGCATCCTTATTACTTTTCTTTTCTCTGTCCCCTTTTTCCCTTTTTTTTCATCCTATTATTATTTGCACTCTCTTCACTTTCGATAAAGTTCTTTTGATGTATAGATATGTATATGATTTCAACCGTATCCTGGGTCTTTTTGATCAGTTCTTTTTTCTGGTTTCCCTGCCACACAATGGAGATTTTTATTTTTCAGATACTAAAGGATATGGTCAAGGATAATGAAAACACTACATTTATCGTGGGGCACAATCCTGCACCCTACAGCATGGGGTACGTGCGGGGGGAAAAAAGGGAATAACAATGCAGACAGTTTAGGACAAACAACAGTTACAGGCAAAGACTGAGAGCCGTTGCAACTTGCAGGCATAAATGAAGTTGTAGCAAGTTTGACAAAATAGAGACCACAACGAGTAAGCACAATGGATATTTGTGGCACTATTTTTTAAAAAGTCGACGTTTCGATCCCAAGCTCATTGATTAACGTGATCATCTTCAGGACTAAATTTATAACATTTGGCTGGTTTTTAACGCCTGTCAGAGTAAAGAAAACAAAGAAAATAGCTTGTGTGAACAAGGGAAAACTTAGAACATATTAAGATTACTCGAAAATTATAGCATGTCAGAAGGTCAAGGTTATCAATTGTGCACATGGAGTTGTGGTTAAAATGATCGTGCTCGGGCCTATTCCGGTCAGGTGAGTGGGGATTTGTTTGTGAGTGTGCTATGGCAAGCAGGATTTAATAAGTGACATTCAATGGGGGAATGATGAATGACTGGAGGTGTTTGGAAGTTTAAGGCATCGGCGGGCTACCTAGTTTCTACGTAAAAATGGTTTAAAAACTAGAACCACGTGAGTTATTAAAGGTGTGTGAATGTGCATTCCGATCGTGAGCGGCATGGGGGACAGTCGTATTTATTAAAAAATAAGAACCGGTGTTGGGAGGACGTGAAGTTATGAGAAACACGTAACCGGGGGTGTTAACCATTACGGAATGGCGCGTGACTCAGTGAGAAAAGTAAGTGTAACATGTATGCTTACCCCGATTGAGGACATAGGGGTATCACATATGGCAGGTCAGAGTGGAAACTGACAATGAAGAACAACGTTGTTGCTTTTGGTTTGGTCGCTGTGAAAAAAGTTACATTGTGGTTGGATTTGGTGTGTCATAATCGATGTGGGGTTGGGATGTAAATGAGTCTAGGGCACATACCTTGCAGTTAAGGTTTCTATAAAACTTAGTGGGCGCTGGAGCGTGCTGCTCCTTGCCTGGATCGGCTGTTGGGTAGTTAGACTGTGGTGCAGATGGGCCACATTTCAATGCGCCAAGTTATTGCTTCAATATACTAATATGTTACAGTCCAAGCTTGAGGGAATTGAAAATAAGGGGAGGTTTTAGTCAAAGGCTGCCTAAGTGAGGAAAAATCCTTAAAACAGTAAATTACATCGGGGTGAGGGGTTGTCTTACCTGTGGAGAGATACAGCAATGGAGATCTCTGTCCTCAGCAACAATGTGCTGTGTAGTAACTGGCTCAATGGCAGGCACTGGGCGCTGGTGCTTAATGCTCTCATTTAAAAACCACTGAAGGACCTCAGAGGGGTGCCAAAAGGGAGGAAGGACTATGGATGGGTGATAGCTGTGTGTAACAGCGGTGGCCATCTTGGGTGAGTGAAAAACCAAGTGCGGTTAGTGTGAAGTGCAATGCAAGGGCGTGCGTAAGTGTCAATGTGTGACAAAAAAGGAGTAATTTACGCATTAACTTATTACAGTTATTTACAGAACATGCTTGGGATAATGGCCTGCACAATTGGAAATAAAATTTGAACATGTACTGACGAATGTGGTATATACAGTTGAAAGTCACAGTTTGTGGCATATACAGGTACAAGTCAAGGTTAAGAATTTTCTCAAGAGATCAGCCAGAACAACCAATTAAAATCCAAGGTGTTGCAGTATGGTATTAGTCAATTCATAAGAGGGTAGTCCAGTCCTCATTCCTATTCAGGCCATTTTTGATTGTATCAAAAAGGATTATTTCTTTTAGTTCTTCACGGTTTAACAAATGGGTCATGTTGCCTCCTCTCTGTGGCAATTTGAGTACCTTCAGAATCGTCCAGCGGATGTCATCTTCGTTGTGTTTGGCATCCGTGAAATGTTCCACCAGTGGTGCGTTGGGTGTGTTACACCTGATGCGACTTCTGTGCTGTCCAATTCTTGTCTTTACTTTTTGTGTAGTCTGGCCAATGTACAGTTTCATGCAAGGACAATGTATTAAATAGATAACATTGCAGGTATTGCAATTAGAGAAGGCATTCGAATTAACTGTAATGTTATTGGCAGTGAAACTTTTGCCTTCAATCATAAAATCACAAACATTACAACCACCACATTTGAAATGTCCTAGGATAGGAGAAAGACCCCAAAAAGAATCAAGTGTTACATGGGGGACAGTGGTGGGAAGAGCTGCTCTTACCAAGTGATCTTTCAAATTTCTGCTTTTACGGAAAGCGAATAGCGGTCTTTCAATGCTAAGACTACCTGGATTAATGACTGGCCAGTGCTGAATTATAGACTTTCTTATTTGGTTGGATACTGGTGAAAAGGTAGTGACGCAGGCTATTCTTTCCAGTTCACGTTTGGGTTTGGGAGTCAGAAGTACATCACGAGGGCAGTACCATGCCCTTTTGGATGCATTTTTTACTATCCCTTGGGGTAACCACGATCTTTCAGTTTAGATGAGAGAGTGGCTGCCTCTCTGAAGTAGTCTGCTTTGGAAGAGCAGTTGCGCCTGATTCTCAGAAATTGAGAATATGGAAGTGAATCCCTCAGGGCCCTGGGGTGGTTACATCCGTAACTGAGCAGCGTGTTCCGCTCAGTGGGTTTTCTGTACAGGCGTGTGAGCGATTCGCCTTCAGAGTGGAAGATTGTCAGGTCAAGAAAGGCAATGGCAGATTTATCAGTGGAGATCGTAAACGATAGGCCTGAGCAGTTGTTATTTAACCAATGGAGGAATTGTTGTAGTGCACTAATATCATGTCTCCAAATGATAAAAATGTCGTCAATATATCTTCGCCATAGGCAAATGCCTGGGAGGAATGGATTTGTGTCAGTGAGAATGGAACCTATCTCCAATTGGTCCATGAACAGAATCGCTAAGTTGGGGGCAAAAATTGCGCCCATAGAAGTCCCTTTGATTTGTTGGTAATACAGGTTATTATTATTATTATTAGGGAGGTTTATAAAGCGCTTGGTTACGCTAGAAAGCGTGTCCCCGCGCTACACCTGAAAACTCAAAGCAGTAGTGAAGAGTAGGCTCGATTATCTTGAGAAAAGGTGTGTTTTTAAGTTCTTCCGGAAGCTGGATTCCGATGGGTCTAGGCGGAGATTAGGAGGCTCTGCCAAATGGCGAAAAGAGCGTCCACCCATACGGGCCTTTCTGATCCTAGGAACCACAAGTAGACCTCCGTGTGAAGAGCGCAGAGCACGTGAGGGTGCATACTTGATGACAAGGTTCTGGAGTGGTGACGGCGCTTTCCGAGCAAGAATGCAGTGACAGGTGAAAAGGTGAAAAGGTGAAAAGTGAAAAAATTTCTTGTCAAACAGATTTCTAACAGTTGTAAAATGAATAGTGTTGGAACAGTATGGGGGCGGGGGCGGGAGTCAAGTGTTTTGTGTATTACCAATAGAGCCGCTGTCTGGGGAATGTTGGTATACAGGGACTCTATGTCCATGGTGCATAGTGTATCTGATGTGGGGTCGAATGGATGGTGTTCGATAAGGTTTATCATAGCCATGCTATCTCTCACATAGCAGGCAGTGACAGGTACAAATTCTTTGATGAAGAAATCTACGTAAGAACCAAGAAGCTCAAGGATTGAGCCGCAGGCTGACACAATTGGTCGTCCAGGAGGGTTGGTAGAATTTTTGTGGACTTTGGGAAGGGTATAGATGACCGGTGTGCGTGGTGATTTCACATTTAAGAAAATGAATTCTTTTTTGCTTAAAAAGCCCTGACTGACAGCTTCAGTTGTAAGTTTCAAGATAAGGGCCTGAATTTCCTTGGTAGGGTTGCCTGGAAGTCTCTGGTAGTGTTCAGTATTGCCCAATTGGCGTAGGATTTCTGTTGTGTAAGTGTCTCTCTCCTGGAGCACTATGCCGCCACCTTTGTCGGCACTCTTTATCACCAGGGTTTCATTGGTTTTGAGCGTATTAATCGCTTGTTTCTCTTGGAGAGTAATGTTATAAGGTATAAATCTTTTTTTGCTCTCCAGATTGGCCAGATCTTTAAGTACTAACTTCTCAAAAGTCAGAATCTCCACTGGTAACATACTAGCAGTGGGTAAAAATGTAGATGGGGGACGGAAAGGGGTATTAGCAGTGTTGGTAGGGGATGGGTGGAGTTGAAAAAAGGCTTTAAGGCGGATCCGTCTAAAAAATCTGAGGAGTTTCGTTTGTAGCTCCATAAAGTTGGGACGGATAGTAGGTACAAACGAGAGCCCTTTCTTAAGCAAGGAAAGTTCAGACTCTGTTAATATTTGTTTGGACAAGTTGAAAATAGGAATGACATCCGTCATTGCTGTGGTATCGATGGGGGACTCTACCATTTGTAATAGTTGTTGCGTGTTTTGCGTTCCCCTGGTGGGTTGTACCACCGTTGTGTTTTCTTCGCTTTCCCTCGTTGTGGTGTGTCTACTTGGCCTCTGCCTAAAAAATTGTCAGAATGAGCACCTCCTCGTCTTGTTGAGCTTGATCCTTCTGCTTGATCTGAGCTATCTGAAGAGTCGGCAGAGGTATCTGAAAAGCCTACCAGGTTTTGGCGCCTGTTGAATCGACCCCACGGTCTACTTTGTTGAAGGTTAGAGTAGAATCTATTGTTGTAAAAATCTTTTTGGAGATAGGGGTAGGTGTTTTCTATATTGTATAGTTTAATATCTTTTTTGATTTTATTAGACTTTTTGTTCTGCTCTAGTCTATGGAAGTCTGCGATTGTTTTTTCGACCTGTTCTAATAATTTCTTGGTTTCTTCTGTACTTCCTGAGTCCTGAAGCTGCTTTTCAATGTCCAAAATCTCAGCATCTAATGTTTTAAGGGTTTCAGTTGCAATATCTATTCCTAACACTAGCCAGTGTCGGGAACAGGTAGTGCCAATGTAACTAAAGTTGGAGATGTACTTGGGATTGTCTGTGAAGATACCGGGGATGTTCCTGACTTGTAAGCCTACGGGGATTACTTCTGCTTTCAAATATTCTGTAAGCATTAACACCATTAATTGTAACCGGATTTGTTTTTTCTTACGTTTTTCAAGTTGCTCTGGGAGAGAAGAGTTAGTGAGGGTTGGGGCATCCGGAGTGTCTGAGAGAAGGGAGGGACCTGAGCATATTTTCTTAATGTAATCGTCTGAATAAAGAGGTGCAAGTGCTGACATTCTGAGCTAAAGAGTAATAGAGGGTGTAAAGACACATACAAGTGAGAGGTACTAGGAAGGCCCTGCCTGTAAGAAGGTAGGGAAGGGTATAGAAAACCCTTGCAATCCAGCGATTGCGCTAATCGTATTTTATACAAACAAGGGAACCCGAAAAATGGCTAAGGACCACGGGTATCAATTATATATGTAGAAAACAATGGTCCTGAGCAGACACTAAATTTTACATAAAATTAAATATAGACCACAATGGGTTACTATACACATCCGATGTCCAGCCGGACAGGGGATTTTTATTTTTCAGATACTAAAGGATATGGTCAAGGATAATGAAAACACTACATTTATCGTGGGGCACAATCCTGCACCCTACAGCATGGGGAACGTGCAGGGGGAAAAAAGGGAATAACAATGCAGACAGTTTAAGACAAACAACAGTTACAGGCAAAGACTGAGAGCCGTTGCAACTTGCAGGCATAAATGAAGTTGTAGCAAGTTTGACAAAATAGAGACCACAACGAGTAAGCACAATGGATATTTGTGGCACTATTTTTTAAAAAGTCGACGTTTCGATCCCAAGCTCATTGATTAACGGGATCATCTTCAGGACTAAATTTATAACATTTGCCTGGTTTTTAACGCCTGCCAGAGTAAAGAAAACAAAGAAAATAGCTTGTGTGAACAAGGGAAAACTTAGAACATATTAAGATTACTCGAAAATTATAGCATGTCAGAAGGTCAAGGTTATCAATTGTGCACATGGAGTTGTGGTTAAAACGATCGTGCTCGGGCCTATTCCGGTCAGGTGAGTGGGGATTTGTTTGTTAGTGTGCTATGGCAAGCAGAATTTAATAAGTGACATTCAATGGGGGAATGATGAATAACTGGAGGTGTTTGGAAGTTTAAGGCATCGGCGGGCTACCTAATTTCTACGTAAAAATGGTTTAAAAACTAGAACCACGTGAGTTATTAAAGGTGTGTGAATGTGCATTCCGATCATGAGCGGCATGGGGGACAGTCGTATTTATTAAAAAATAAGAACCGGTGTTGGGGGAGGACGTGAAGTTATGAGAAACACGTAACCGGGGGTGTTAACCATTACGGAATGGCGCGTGACTCAGTGAGAAAAGTAAGTGTAACATGTATGCTTACCCCAATTGAGGACATAGGGGTATCACATATGGCAGGTCAGAGTGGAAACTGACAATGAAGAACAGCGTTGTTGCTTTTGGTTTGGTCGCTGTGAAAAAAGTTACATTGTGGTTGGATTTGGTGTGTCATAATCGATGTGGGGTTGGGATGTAAATGAGTCTAGGGCACATACCTTGCAGTTAAGGTTTCTATAAAACTTAGTGGGCGCTGGAGCGTGCTGCTCCTTGCCTGGATCGGCTGTTGGGTAGTTAGACTGTGGTGCAGATGGGCCACATTTCAATGCGCCAAGTTATTGCTTCAATATACTAATATGTTACAGTCCAAGCTTGAAGGAATTGAAAATAAGGGGAGGTTTTAGTCAAAGGCTGCCTAAGTGAGGAAAAATCCTTAAAACAGTCAATTACATCGGGGTGAGGGGTTGTCTTACCTGTGGAGAGATACAGCAATGGAGATCTCTGTCCTCAGCAACAATGTGCTGTGTAGTAACCGGCTCAATTGCAGGCACTGGGCGCTGGTGCTTAGTGCTCTCATTTAAATAGAGCGGGAAACCACTGAAGGACCTCCGAGGGGTGCCAAAAGGGAGGAAGGACTATGGATGGGTGATAGCTGTGTGTAACAGCGGTGGCCATCTTGGGTGAGTGAAAAACCAAGTGCGGTTAGTGTGAAGTGCAATGCAAGGGCGTGCGTAAGTGTCAATGTGTGACAAAAAGGAGTAATTTACCCATTAACTTATTACAGTTATTTACAGAACATGCTTGGGATAATGGCCTGCACAATTGGAAGTAAAATTTGAACATGTACTGACGAATGTGGTATATACAGTTGAAAGTCACAGTTTGTGGCATATACAGGTACAAGTCAAGGTTAAGAATTTTCTCAAGAGATCAGCCAGAACAACCAATTAAAATCCAAGGTGTTGCAGTATGGTATTAGTCAATTCATAAGAGGGTAGTCCAGTCCTCATTCCTATTCAGGCCATTTTTGATTGTATCAAAAAGGATTATTGCTTTTAGTTCTTCACGGTTTAACAAATGGGTCATGTTGCCTCCTCTCTGTGGCAATTTGAGTACCTTCAGAATCGTCCAGCGGATGTCATCTTCGTTGTGTTTGGTATCTGTGAAATGTTCCACCAGTGGTGCGTTGTGACTTCTGTGCTGTCCAATTCTTTTCGTTACTTTTTATGTAGTCTGGCCAATGTACAGTTTCATGCAAGGACAATGTATTAAATAGATAACATTGCAGGTATTGCAATTAGAGAAGGCATTCGAATTAACTGTAATGTTGTTAATTCGAATGCCTTCTCTAATTGCAATACCTGCAATGTTATCTATTTAATACATTGTCCTTGCATGAAACTGTACATTGGCCAGACTAGACAAAAAGTAAAGACAAGAATTGGACAGCACAGAAGTCGCATCAGGTGTAACACACCCAACGCACCACTGGTGGAACATTTCACGGATGCCAAACACAACGAAGATGACATCCGCTGGACGATTCTGAAGGTACTCAAATTGCCACAGAGAGGAGGCAACATGACCCATTTGTTAAACCGTGAAGAACTAAAAGCAATAATCCTTTTTGATACAATCAAAAATGGCCTGAATAGGAATGAGGACTGGACTACCCTCTTATGAATTGACTAATACCATACTGCAACACCTTGGATTTTAATTGGTTGTTCTGGCTGATCTCTTGAGAAAATTCTTAACCTTGACTTGTACCTGTATATGCCACAAACTGTGACTTTCAACTGTATATACCACATTCGTCAGTACATGTTCAAATTTTACTTCCAATTGTGCAGGCCATTATCCCAAGCATGTTCTGTAAATAACTGTAATAAGTTAATGGGTAAATTACTCCTTTTTGTCACACATTGACACTTACGCACGCCCTTGCATTGCACTTCACACTAACCGCACTTGGTTTTTCACTCACCCAAGATGGCCACCGCTGTTACACACAGCTATCACCCATCCATAGTCCTTCCTCCCTTTTGGCACCCCTCGGAGGTCCTTCAGTGGTTTCCCGCTCTATTTAAATGAGAGCACTAAGCACCAGCGCCCAGTGCCTGCAATTGAGCCGGTTACTACACAGCACATTGTTGCTGAGGACAGAGATCTCCATTGCTGTATCTCTCCACAGGTAAGACAACCCCTCACCCCGATGTAATTGACTGTTTTAAGGATTTTTCCTCACTTAGGCAGCCTTTGACTAAAACCTCCCCTTATTTTCAATTCCTTCAAGCTTGGACTGTAACATATTAGTATATTGAAGCAATAACTTGGCGCATTGAAATGTGGCCCATCTGCACCACAGTCTAACTACCCAACAGCCGATCCAGGCAAGGAGCAGCACGCTCCAGCGCCCACTAAGTTTTATAGAAACCTTAACTGCAAGGTATGTGCCCTAGACTCATTTACATCCCAACCCCACATCGATTATGACACACCAAATCCAACCACAATGTAACTTTTTTCACAGCGACCAAACCAAAAGCAACAACGCTGTTCTTCATTGTCAGTTTCCACTCTGACCTGCCATATGTGATACCCCTATGTCCTCAATTGGGGTAAGCATACATGTTACACTTACTTTTCTCACTGAGTCACGCGCCATTCCGTAATGGTTAACACCCCCGGTTACGTGTTTCTCATAACTTCACGTCCTCCCCCAACACCGGTTCTTATTTTTTAATAAATACGACTGTCCCCCATGCCGCTCATGATCGGAATGCACATTCACACACCTTTAATAACTCACGTGGTTCTAGTTTTTAAACCATTTTTACGTAGAAATTAGGTAGCCCGCCGATGCCTTAAACTTCCAAACACCTCCAGTTATTCATCATTCCCCCATTGAATGTCACTTATTAAATTCTGCTTGCCATAGCACACTAACAAACAAATCCCCACTCACCTGACCGGAATAGGCCCGAGCACGATCGTTTTAACCACAACTCCATGTGCACAATTGATAACCTTGACCTTCTGACATGCTATAATTTTCGAGTAATCTTAATATGTTCTAAGTTTTCCCTTGTTCACACAAGCTATTTTCTTTGTTTTCTTTACTCTGGCAGGCGTTAAAAACCAGGCAAATGTTATAAATTTAGTCCTGAAGATGATCCCGTTAATCAATGAGCTTGGGATCGAAACGTCGACTTTTTAAAAAATAGTGCCACAAATATCCATTGTGCTTACTCGTTGTGGTCTCTATTTTGTCAAACTTGCTACAACTTCATTTATGCCTGCAAGTTGCAACGGCTCTCAGTCTTTGCCTGTAACTGTTGTTTGTCTTAAACTGTCTGCATTGTTATTCCCTTTTTTCCCCCTGCACGTTCCCCATGCTGTAGGGTGCAGGATTGTGCCCCACGATAAATGTAGTGTTTTCATTATCCTTGACCATATCCTTTAGTATCTGAAAAATAAAAATCCCCTGTCCGGCTGGACATCGGATGTGTATAGTAACCCATTGTGGTCTATATTTAATTTTATGTAAAATTTAGTGTCTGCTCAGGACCATTGTTTTCTACATATATAATTGATACCCGTGGTCCTTAGCCATTTTTCGGGTTCCCTTGTTTGTATAAAATACGATTAGCGCAATCGCTGGATTGCAAGGGTTTTCTATACCCTTCCCTACCTTCTTACAGGCAGGGCCTTCCTAGTACCTCTCACTTGTATGTGTCTTTACACCCTCTATTACTCTTTAGCTCAGAATGTCAGCACTTGCACCTCTTTATTCAGACGATTACATTAAGAAAATATGCTCAGGTCCCTCCCTTCTCTCAGACACTCCGGATGCCCCAACCCTCACTAACTCTTCTCTCCCAGAGCAACTTGAAAAACGTAAGAAAAAACAAATCCGGTTACAATTAATGGTGTTAATGCTTACAGAATATTTGAAAGCAGAAGTAATCCCCGTAGGCTTACAAGTCAGGAACATCCCCGGTATCTTCACAGACAATCCCAAGTACATCTCCAACTTTAGTTACATTGGCACTACCTGTTCCCGACACTGGCTAGTGTTAGGAATAGATATTGCAACTGAAACCCTTAAAACATTAGATGCTGAGATTTTGGACATTGAAAAGCAGCTTCAGGACTCAGGAAGTACAGAAGAAACCAAGAAATTATTAGAACAGGTCGAAAAAACAATCGCAGACTTCCATAGACTAGAGCAGAACAAAAAGTCTAATAAAATCAAAAAAGATATTAAACTATACAATATAGAAAACACCTACCCCTATCTCCAAAAAGATTTTTACAACAATAGATTCTACTCTAACCTTCAACAAAGTAGACCGTGGGGTCGATTCAACAGGCGCCAAAACCTGGTAGGCTTTTCAGATACCTCTGCCGACTCTTCAGATAGCTCAGATCAAGCAGAAGGATCAAGCTCAACAAGACGAGGAGGTGCTCATTCTGACAATTTTTTAGGCAGAGGCCAAGTAGACACACCACAACGAGGGAAAGCGAAGAAAACACAACGGTGGTACAACCCACCAGGGGAACGCAAAACACGCAACAACTATTACAAATGGTAGAGTCCCCCATCGATACCACAGCAATGACGGATGTCATTCCTATTTTCAACTTGTCCAAACAAATATTAACAGAGTCTGAACTTTCCTTGCTTAAGAAAGGGCTCTCGTTTGTACCTACTATCCGTCCCAACTTTATGGAGCTACAAACGAAACTCCTCAGATTTTTTAGACGGATCCGCCTTAAAGCCTTTTTTCAACTCCACCCATCCCCTACCAACACTGCTAATACCCCTTTCCGTCCCCCATCTACATTTTTACCCACTGCTAGTATGTTACCAGTGGAGATTCTGACTTTTGAGAAGTTAGTACTTAAAGATCTGGCCAATCTGGAGAGCAAAAAAAGATTTATACCTTATAACATTACTCTCCAAGAGAAACAAGCGATTAATACGCTCAAAACCAATGAAACCCTGGTGATAAAGAGTGCCGACAAAGGTGGCGGCATAGTGCTCCAGGAGAGAGACACTTACACAACAGAAATCCTACGCCAATTGGGCAATACTGAACACTACCAGAGACTTCCAGGCAACCCTACCAAGGAAATTCAGGCCCTTATCTTGAAACTTACAACTGAAGCTGTCAGGCAGGGCTTTTTAAGCAAAAAAGAATTCATTTTCTTAAATGTGAAATCACCACGCACACCGGTCATCTATACCCTTCCTAAAGTCCACAAAAATTCTACCAACCCTCCTGGACGACCAATTGTGTCAGCCTGCGGCTCAATCCTTGAGCCTCTTGGTTCTTACATAGATTTTTTCATCAAAGAATTTGTACCTGTCACTGCCTGCTATGTGAGAGATAGCATGGCTATGATAAACCTTATCGAACATCATCCATTCGACCCCACATCAGATACACTATGCACCATGGACGTAGAGTCCCTGTATACCAACATTCCCCAGACAGCGGCTCTCTTGGTAATACAAAAAACACTTGACTCCCACCCCCGCCCCCATACTGTTCCAACACTATTCATTTTACAACTGTTAGAAATCTGTTTGACAAGAATTTTTTTCACTTTTGATAACCTGTATTACCAACAAATCAAAGGGACTTCTATGGGCGCAATTTTTGCACCCAACTTAGCGATTCTGTTCATGGACCAATTGGAGATAGGTTCCATTCTCACTGACACAAATCCATTCCTCCCAGGCATTTGCCTATGGCGAAGATATATTGACGACATTTTTATCATTTGGAGACATGATATTAGTGCACTACAACAATTCCTCCATTGGTTAAATAACAACTGCTCAGGCCTATCGTTTACGATCTCCACTGATAAATCTGCCATTGCCTTTCTTGACCTGACAATCTTCCACTCTGAAGGCGAATTGCTCACACGCCTGTACAGAAAACCCACTGAGCGGAACACGCTGCTCAGTTACGGAAGTAACCACCCCAGGGCCCTGAGGGATTCACTTCCATATTCTCAATTTCTGAGAATCAGGCGCAACTGCTCTTCCAAAGCAGACTACTTCAGAGAGGCAGCCACTCTCTCATCTAAACTGAAAGATCGTGGTTACCCCAAGAGGATAGTAAAAAATGCATCCAAAAGGGCATGGTACTGCCCTCGTGATGTACTTCTGACTCCCAAACCCAAACGTGAACTGGAAAGAATAGCCTGCGTCACTACCTTTTCACCAGTATCCAACCAAATAAGAAAGTCTATAATTCAGCACTGGCCAGTCATTAATGCAGGTAGTCTTAGCATTGAAAGACCGCTATTCGCTTTCCGTAAAAGCAGAAATTTGAAAGATCACTTGGTAAGAGCAGCTCTTCCCACCACTGTCCCCCATGTAACACTTGATTCTTTTTGGGGTCTTTCTCCTATCCTAGGACATTTCAAATGTGGTGGTTGGAATGTTTGTGATTTTACGATTGAAGGCAAAAGTTTCACTGCCAATAACATTACAGTTAATTCGAATGCCTTCTCTAATTGCAATACCTGCAATGTTATCTATTTAATACATTGTCCTTGCATGAAACTGTACATTGGCCAGACTACACAAAAGTCAAAGACAAGAATTGGACAGCACAGAAGTCGTATCAGGTGTAACACACCCAACGCACCACTGGTGGAACATTTCACGGATGCCAAACACAACGAAGATGACATCCGCTGGACGATTCTGAAGGTACTCAAATTGCCACAGAGAGGAAGCAACATGACCCATTTGTTAAACCGTGAAGAACTAAAAGCAATAATCCTTTTTGATACAATTAAAAATGGCCTGAATAGGAATGAGGACTGGACTACCCTCTTATGAATTGACTAATACCATAGTGCAACACCTTGGATTTTAATTGGTTGTTCTGGCTGATCTCTTGAGAAAATTCTTAACCTTGACTTGTACCTGTATATGCCACAAACTGTGACTTTCAACTGTATATACCACATTCATCAGTACATGTTCAAATTTTACTTCCAATTGTGCAGGCCATTATCCCAAGCATGTTCTGTAAATAACTGTAATAAGTTAATGCGTAAATTACTCCTTTTTTGTCACACATTGACACTTACGCACGCCCTTGCATTGCACTTCACACTAACCGCACTTGGTTTTTCACTCACCCAAGATGGCCACCGCTGTTACACACAGCTATCACCCATCCATAGTCCTTCCTCCCTTTTGCCACCCCTCTGAGGTCCTTCAGTGGTTTCCCGCTCTATTTAAATGAGAGCACTAAGCACCAGAGCCCAGTGCCTGCCATTGAGCCGGTTACTACACAGCACATTGTTGCTGAGGACAGAGATCTCCATTGCTGTATCTCTCCACAGGTAAGACAACCCCTCACCCCGATGTAATTGACTGTTTTAAGGATTTTTCCTCACTTAGGCAGCCTTTGACTAAAACCTCCCCTTATTTTCAATTCCTTCAAGCTTGGACAGTAACATATTAGTATATTGAAGCAATAACTTGGCGCATTGAAATGTGGCCCATCTGCACCACAGTCTAACTACCCAACAGCCGATCCAGGCAAGGAGCAGCACGCTCCAGCGCCCACTAAGTTTTATAGAAACCTTAACTGCAAGGTATGTGCCCTAGACTCATTTACATCCCAACCCCACATCGATTATGACACACCAAATCCAACCACAATGTAACTTTTTTCACAGCGACCAAACCAAAAGCAACAACGCTGTTCTTCATTGTCAGTTTCCACTCTGACCTGCCATATGTGATACCCCTATGTCCTCAATTGGGGTAAGCATACATGTTACACTTACTTTTCTCACTGAGTCACGCGCCATTCCGTAATGGTTAACACCCCCGGTTACGTGTTTCTCATAACTTCACGTCCTCCCAACACCGGTTCTTATTTTTTAATAAATACGACTGTCCCCCATGCCGCTCACGATCGGAATGCACATTCACACACCTTTAATAATTCACGTGGTTCTAGTTTTTAAACCATTTTTACGTAGAAACTAGGTAGCCCGCCGATGCCTTAAACTTCCAAACACCTCCAGTCATTCATCATTCCCCCATTGAATGTCACTTATTAAATCCTGCTTGCCATAGCACACTCACAAACAAATCCCCACTCACCTGACCGGAATAGGCCCGAGCACGATCGTTTTAACCACAACTCCATGTGCACAATTGATAACCTTGACCTTCTGACATGCTATAATTTTCGAGTAATCTTAATATGTTCTAAGTTTTCCCTTGTTCACACGAGCTATTTTCTTTGTTTTCTTTACTCTGACAGGCGTTAAAAACCAGGCAAATGTTATAAATTTAGTCCTGAAGATGATCCCGTTAATCAATGAGCTTGGGATCGAAACGTCAACTTTTTAAAAAATAGTGCCACAAATATCCATTGTGCTTACTCGTTGTGGTCTCTATTTTGTCAAACTTGCTACAACTTCATTTATGCCTGCAAGTTGCAATGGCTCTCAGTCTTTGCCTGTAACTGTTGTTTGTCCTAAACTGTCTGCATTGTTATTCCCTTTTTTCCCCCGCACGTTCCCCATGCTGTAGGGTGCAGGATTGTGCCCCACGATAAATGTAGTGTTTTCATTATCCTTGACCATATCCTTTAGTATCTGAAAAATAAAAATCCCCTGTCCGGCTGGACATCGGATGTGTATAGTAACCCATTGTGGTCTATATTTAATTTTATGTAAAATTTAGTGTCTGCTCAGGACCATTGTTTTCTACATATATAATTGATACCTGTGGTCCTTAGCCATTTTTCGGGTTCCCTTGTTTGTATAAAATACGATTAGCGCAATCGCTGGATTGCAAGGGTTTTCTATACCCTTCCCTACCTTCTTACAGGCAGGGCCTTCCTAGTACCTCTCACTTGTATGTGTCTTTACACCCTCTATTACTCTTTAGCTCAGAATGTCAGCACTTGCACCTCTTTATTCAGACAATTACATTAAGAAAATATGCTCAGGTCCCTCCCTTCTCTCAGACACTCCGGATGCCCCAACCCTCACTAACTCTTCTCTCCCAGAGCAACTTGAAAAACTTAAGAAAAAACAAATCCGGTTACAATTAATGGTGTTAATGCTTTCGGAATATTTGAAAGCAGAAGTAATCCCCGTAGGCTTACAAGTCAGGAACATCCCCGGTATCTTCACAGACAATCCCAAGTACATCTCCAACTTTAGTTACATTGGCACTACCTGTTCCCGACACTGGCTAGTGTTAGGAATAGATATTGCAACTGAAACCCTTAAAACATTAGATGCTGAGATTTTGGACATTGAAAAGCAGCTTCAGGACTCAGGAAGTACAGAAGAAACCAAGAAATTATTAGAACAGGTCGAAAAATCAATCGCTGACTTCCATAGACTAGAGCAGAACAAAAAGTCTAATAAAATCAAAAAAGATATTAAACTATACAATATAGAAAACACCTACCCCTATCTCCAAAAAGATTTTTACAACAATAGATTCTACTCTAACCTTCAACAAAGTAGACCGTGGGGTCGATTCAACAGGCGCCAAAACGTGGTAGGCTTTTCAGATACCTCTGCCGACTCTTCAGATAGCTCAGATCAAGGAGAAGGATCAAGCTCAACAAGACGAGGAGGAGCTCATTCTGACAATTTTTTAGGCAGAGGCCAAGTAGACACACCACAACGAGGGAAAGCGAAGAAAACACAACGGTGGTACAACCCACCAGGGGAACGCAAAACACGCAACAACTATTACAAATGGTAGAGTCCCCCATCGATACCACAGCAATGACGGATGTCATTCCTATTTTCAACTTGTCCAAACAAATATTAACAGAGTCTGAACTTTCCTTGCTTAAGAAAGGGCTCTCGTTTGTACCTACTATCCGTCCCAACTTTATGGAGCTACAAACGGAACTCCTCAGATTTTTTAGATGGATCCGCCTTAAAGCCTTTTTTCAACTCCACCCATCCCCTACCAACACTGCTAATACCCCTTTCCGTCCCCCATCTACATTTTCACCCACTGCTAGTATGTTACCAGTGGAGATTCTGACTTTTGTGAAGTTAGTACTTAAAGATCTGGCCAATCTGGAGAGCAAAAAAAGATTTATATCTTATAACATTACTCTCCAAGAGAAACAAGCGATTAATACGCTCAAAACCAATGAAACCCTGGTGATAAAGAGTGCCGACAAAGGTGGCGGCATAGTGCTCCAGGAGAGAGACACTTACACAACAGAAATCCTACGCCAATTGGGCAATACTGAACACTACCAGAGACTTCCAGGCAACCCTACCAAGGAAATTCAGGCCCTTATCTTGAAACTTACAACTGAAGCTGTCAGGCAGGGCTTTTTAAGCAAAAAAGAATTCATTTTCTTAAATGTGAAATCACCACGCACACCGGTCATCTATACCCTTCCTAAAGTCCACAAAAATTCTACCAACCCTCCTGGACGACCAATTGTGTCAGCCTGCGGCTCAATCCTTGAGCCTCTTGGTTCTTACATAGATTTTTTCATCAAAGAATTTGTACCTGTCACTGCCTGCTATGTGAGAGATAGCATGGCTATGATAAACCTTATCGAACATCATCCATTCGACCCCACATCAGATACACTATGCACCATGGACGTAGAGTCCCTGTATACCAACATTCCCCAGACAGCGGCTCTCTTGGTAATACAAAAAACACTTGACTCCCACCCCCGCCCCCATACTGTTCCAACACTATTCATTTTACAACTGTTAGAAATCTGTTTGACAAGAATTTTTTTCACTTTTGATAACCTGTATTACCAACAAATCAAAGGGACTTCTATGGGCGCAATTTTTGCACCCAACTTAGCGATTCTGTTCATGGACCAATTGGAGATAGGTTCCATTCTCACTGACACAAATCCATTCCTCCCAGGCATTTGCCTATGGCGAAGATATATTGACGACATTTTTATCATTTGGAGACATGATATTAGTGCACTACAACAATTCCTCCATTGGTTAAATAACAACTGCTCAGGCCTATCGTTTACGATCTCCACTGATAAATCTGCCATTGCCTTTCTTGACCTGACAATCTTCCACTCTGAAGGCGAATTGCTCACACGCCTGTACAGAAAACCCACTGAGCGGAACACGCTGCTCAGTTACGGAAGTAACCACCCCAGGGCCCTGAGGGATTCACTTCCATATTCTCAATTTCTGAGAATCAGGCGCAACTGCTCTTCCAAAGCAGACTACTTCAGAGAGGCAGCCACTCTCTCATCTAAACTGAAAGATCGTGGTTACCCCAAGAGGATAGTAAAAAATGCATCCAAAAGGGCATGGTACTGCCCTCGTGATGTACTTCTGACTCCCAAACCCAAACGTGAACTGGAAAGAATAGCCTGCGTCACTACCTTTTCACCAGTATCCAACCAAATAAGAAAGTCTATAATTCAGCACTGGCCAGTCATTAATGCAGGTAGTCTTAGCATTGAAAGACCGCTATTCGCTTTCCGTAAAAGCAGAAATTTGAAAGATCACTTGGTAAGAGCAGCTCTTCCCACCACTGTCCCCCATGTAACACTTGATTCTTTTTGGGGTCTTTCTCCTATCCTAGGACATTTCAAATGTGGTGGTTGGAATGTTTGTGATTTTACGATTGAAGGCAAAAGTTTCACTGCCAATAACATTACAGTTAATTCGAATGCCTTCTCTAATTGCAATACCTGCAATGTTATCTATTTAATACATTGTCCTTGCATGAAACTGTACATTGGCCAGACTACACAAAAGTCAAAGACAAGAATTGGACAGCACAGAAGTCGTATCAGGTGTAACACACCCAACGCACCACTGGTGGAACATTTCACGGATGCCAAACACAACGAAGATGACATCCGCTGGACGATTCTGAAGGTACTCAAATTGCCACAGAGAGGAAGCAACATGACCCATTTGTTAAACCGTGAAGAACTAAAAGCAATAATCCTTTTTGATACAATTAAAAATGGCCTGAATAGGAATGAGGACTGGACTACCCTCTTATGAATTGACTAATACCATAGTGCAACACCTTGGATTTTAATTGGTTGTTCTGGCTGATCTCTTGAGAAAATTCTTAACCTTGACTTGTACCTGTATATGCCACAAACTGTGACTTTCAACTGTATATACCACATTCATCAGTACATGTTCAAATTTTACTTCCAATTGTGCAGGCCATTATCCCAAGCATGTTCTGTAAATAACTGTAATAAGTTAATGCGTAAATTACTCCTTTTTTGTCACACATTGACACTTACGCACGCCCTTGCATTGCACTTCACACTAACCGCACTTGGTTTTTCACTCACCCAAGATGGCCACCGCTGTTACACACAGCTATCACCCATCCATAGTCCTTCCTCCCTTTTGCCACCCCTCTGAGGTCCTTCAGTGGTTTCCCGCTCTATTTAAATGAGAGCACTAAGCACCAGAGCCCAGTGCCTGCCATTGAGCCGGTTACTACACAGCACATTGTTGCTGAGGACAGAGATCTCCATTGCTGTATCTCTCCACAGGTAAGACAACCCCTCACCCCGATGTAATTGACTGTTTTAAGGATTTTTCCTCACTTAGGCAGCCTTTGACTAAAACCTCCCCTTATTTTCAATTCCTTCAAGCTTGGACAGTAACATATTAGTATATTGAAGCAATAACTTGGCGCATTGAAATGTGGCCCATCTGCACCACAGTCTAACTACCCAACAGCCGATCCAGGCAAGGAGCAGCACGCTCCAGCGCCCACTAAGTTTTATAGAAACCTTAACTGCAAGGTATGTGCCCTAGACTCATTTACATCCCAACCCCACATCGATTATGACACACCAAATCCAACCACAATGTAACTTTTTTCACAGCGACCAAACCAAAAGCAACAACGCTGTTCTTCATTGTCAGTTTCCACTCTGACCTGCCATATGTGATACCCCTATGTCCTCAATTGGGGTAAGCATACATGTTACACTTACTTTTCTCACTGAGTCACGCGCCATTCCGTAATGGTTAACACCCCCGGTTACGTGTTTCTCATAACTTCACGTCCTCCCAACACCGGTTCTTATTTTTTAATAAATACGACTGTCCCCCATGCCGCTCACGATCGGAATGCACATTCACACACCTTTAATAATTCACGTGGTTCTAGTTTTTAAACCATTTTTACGTAGAAACTAGGTAGCCCGCCGATGCCTTAAACTTCCAAACACCTCCAGTCATTCATCATTCCCCCATTGAATGTCACTTATTAAATCCTGCTTGCCATAGCACACTCACAAACAAATCCCCACTCACCTGACCGGAATAGGCCCGAGCACGATCGTTTTAACCACAACTCCATGTGCACAATTGATAACCTTGACCTTCTGACATGCTATAATTTTCGAGTAATCTTAATATGTTCTAAGTTTTCCCTTGTTCACACGAGCTATTTTCTTTGTTTTCTTTACTCTGACAGGCGTTAAAAACCAGGCAAATGTTATAAATTTAGTCCTGAAGATGATCCCGTTAATCAATGAGCTTGGGATCGAAACGTCAACTTTTTAAAAAATAGTGCCACAAATATCCATTGTGCTTACTCGTTGTGGTCTCTATTTTGTCAAACTTGCTACAACTTCATTTATGCCTGCAAGTTGCAATGGCTCTCAGTCTTTGCCTGTAACTGTTGTTTGTCCTAAACTGTCTGCATTGTTATTCCCTTTTTTCCCCCGCACGTTCCCCATGCTGTAGGGTGCAGGATTGTGCCCCACGATAAATGTAGTGTTTTCATTATCCTTGACCATATCCTTTAGTATCTGAAAAATAAAAATCCCCTGTCCGGCTGGACATCGGATGTGTATAGTAACCCATTGTGGTCTATATTTAATTTTATGTAAAATTTAGTGTCTGCTCAGGACCATTGTTTTCTACATATATAATTGATACCTGTGGTCCTTAGCCATTTTTCGGGTTCCCTTGTTTGTATAAAATACGATTAGCGCAATCGCTGGATTGCAAGGGTTTTCTATACCCTTCCCTACCTTCTTACAGGCAGGGCCTTCCTAGTACCTCTCACTTGTATGTGTCTTTACACCCTCTATTACTCTTTAGCTCAGAATGTCAGCACTTGCACCTCTTTATTCAGACGATTACATTAAGAAAATATGCTCAGGTCCCTCCCTTCTCTCAGACACTCCGGATGCCCCAACCCTCACTAACTCTTCTCTCCCAGAGCAACTTGAAAAACTTAAGAAAAAACAAATCCGGTTACAATTAATGGTGTTAATGCTTACAGAATATTTGAAAGCAGAAGTAATCCCCGTAGGCTTACAAGTCAGGAACATCCCCGGTATCTTCACAGACAATCCCAAGTACATCTCCAACTTTAGTTACATTGGCACTACCTGTTCCCGACACTGGCTAGTGTTAGGAATAGATATTGCAACTGAAACCTTTAAAACATTAGATGCTGAGATTTTGGACATTGAAAAGCAGCTTCAGGACTCAGGAAGTACAGAAGAAACCAAGAAATTATTAGAACAGGTCGAAAAAACAATCGCAGACTTCCATAGACTAGAGCACAACAAAAAGTCTAATAAAATCAAAAAAGATATTAAACTATACAATATAGAAAACACCTACCCCTATCTCCAAAAAGATTTTTACAACAATAGATTCTACTCTAACCTTCAACATAGTAGACCGTGGGGTCGATTCAACAGGCGCCAAAACCTGGTAGGCTTTTCAGATACCTCTGCCGACTCTTCAGATAGCTCAGATCAAGCAGAAGGATCAAGCTCAACAAGACGAGGAGGAGCTCATTCTGACAATTTTTTAGGCAGAGGCCAAGTAGACACACCACAACGAGGGAAAGCGAAGAAAACACAACGGTGGTACAACCCACCAGGGGAAGGCAAAACACGCAACAACTATTACAAATGGTAGAGTCCCCCATCGATACCACAGCAATGACGGATGTCATTCCTATTTTCAACTTGTCCAAACAAATATTAACAGAGTCTGAACTTTCCTTGCTTAAGAAAGGGCTCTCGTTTGTACCTACTATCCGTCCCAACTTTATGGAGCTACAAACGGAACTCCTCAGATTTTTTAGACGGATCCGCCTTAAAGCCTTTTTTCAACTCCACCCATCCCCTACCAACACTGCTAATACCCCTTTCCGTCCCCCATCTACATTTTCACCCACTGCTAGTAAGTTACCAGTGGAGATTCTGACTTTTGAGAAGTTAGTACTTAACCCCTTGGATGCTCATGGCGGAGCTGTTCCGTCATGAGCATCAGTTGGGCTGTGCTCATGACGGAACCGCTCCGTCATGAGGACAGCCCCTGGGGGAAGCACTGGCGCGCCCCCCCTGGGGCATCGATCGTGCCCCCACAGACGGGGATGGCAGCGGAAGAGTTTCCGCTGCCACCCCCGAGCCCCCCCACGCTTCCTGGTGACGTCAGCGCGCACAGCGCACGCCGGCGTCATCAGGAAGTGCTTGGACGCCTGGAAGCATTTGCTTCCAGGCGTCCACAGCGAGTAGGTGAGTCTTGTGTGTTCCGGTGGGGCGGCGGGGGCCTTTCAGAGCGTATTGAGGCATCGGGGGAGAGGAAATAGTATTTCCTCTCCCCTGATGTCTCAATACAGGGCATTCCTGCTCCACGATCGCGCACAGCGTCGCGATCGTGGAGCAGGGATGCCCCACTAGACACCAGGGATGTGTTTTATTTTATTTTGGAAGGGACCCCTTGGGTAAGGGTCGCTTCCTGGGGGCCATATATAATTATAAGACTTTTCTGCCTCCTCTGGGGGCAGATCGGTGTTTTTTTTTCACCGTTTCTGCTCCCAGGGGGGCAGAAAAGCCCACTAGACACCAGGGATATCATTATTTATGTAGGAAGCGACCCCTTGAGCAAGGGTCGCTTCCTTGGGGCCCTAAATTGTTGGAAGACTTTTCTGCCCCCTCTGGGGGCAGATCGGTGTCATTTGTTTTGCCGTTTCTGCTCCCAGGGGGGGCAGAAAAGCCCACTAGACACCAGGGATCCTATTATTATTGTAGGAAGCGACCCCTTGGGCAAGGGTCGCTTCCTTGGGCCCACAAATTTTTGAAAGACTTTTCTGCCCCCTCTGGGGGCAGATCGGTGTCATTATTTTGCCATTTCTGCTCCTAGGGGGGGCAGAAAAGACCACTAGACACCAGGGATCTTATTATTATTGTAGGAAGCGACCCCTTGGGCAAGGGTCGCTTCCTTGGGCCCCTAAATTTTTTGAAGACTTTTCTGCCCCCTCTGGGGGCAGATCGGTGTTATTTTTTTGCCGTTTCTGCTCCCAGGGGGGGGGGCAGAAAAGCCCACTAGACACCAGGGATCTAATTTTTGTTGTAGGAAGCGACCCCTTGGGCAAGGGTCGCTTCCTTGGGACCCTAATTATTTTGTAGATTTTTCTGCCCCCTCTGGGGGCAGATCGGTTTTATTTTTTCGCCGTTTCTGCTCCCAGGGGGGCAGAAAAGGCCACTAGACACCAGGGAATTAGTTCAAATAAAAATAGAAGTGACCCCTCGCTTCCAGGGTGTAATTTGTTTTCTGGCACACAACCCGATTGACCATTTGGGTAGTGACATAGCATGTTATAATGTTTATTGTTATATTTTTTGTGAATTCCAATTGTAATGTTTTTTTTTTGTTTACTTTTTTGTTCTAGGTGAAGGCTTTTCTTCATTTCACGTTGCAGTTTTGTGACTGGTGGTTCTGCTGTTTGTGTAGTTTGGTAAGAGACTTATTTTTGTACAATGTAAATGTGTTTGATTTCTCTGCCTGTTTTGCAAATGGTGTAATAATAGCAGTATGTTTGGTTTTTGAGTGTCAAAAACTTTTTGCATTGGTGCTCGATGTGTATTTTGTTGTCTTGTGAGCAATTTGTTTTTTTTTCTTCTTTCTAGTTTGATATCGTTGGTTTTTGCTTTGTCACTGCAGAGTTGGTTTCTGGTGAGTGCAGCTGTCTCTTGTAATTGGATTGTATAGTTTTTGAGTACATTGATCTTTGTGATAAAGGTACACATTTCTTTACTTACTTGGTTTGCACATTGTTGGTTGTTGTTGACTTGTTTGTGCAGTCTTCTATCTTAGTAAGTATAATGGCTAGCCGCAGGATTACTGCTCAGCAGGTTGTTGGTTTGCTGTTTGAGTCTTCCTCTGACCATGGTTCAGAGACTGACTCTGCATCTGAGGGAGAGGAGGCAGGGGACGATTCTGGCAGTGAGTTTTCTCTCCGTATGGGGTCATCGGATGATGAAGATACTCTTAGTGCGGATGAAGTGCCTGTGTTAGAGGAGGAGACTGATGTGCCGATAGTGCGGCAAGAGGCATCTGGGCTGCAGCCTGCGGCTGCAAGGCTTCCCGTTGGTGTAGTGCGGCAAGAGGCTTCTGGGCTGCAGCCTGCGGCTGCAAGGCTTCCCGTTGGTGTAGTGCGGCAAGAGGCTTCTGAGCTGCAGCCTGCGGCTGCAAGGCTTCCCGTTGGTGTAGTGCGGCAAGAGGCATCTGGGCTGCAGGCTGGGGCTGCAAGGCTTCCCGTTGAAAGTGATGACCTCTGGGTTGCCCCTGGCATGGTGCAGCCGGCATTGCCAGAGTTTACTGGTGTTCCAGGGCCTAGAGTGAATACTGAAAACTTTTTGCCGGTAAATTTTTTTCAGTTGTTTATGGACGACGTGTTTTTGGCAGAGATTGTTGAGCAGACTAATTGTATGCCGAACAGTTTTTGAGGGACAACAGTGCCAGTCTTAAGCCACACTCTAGAGCTACCCGGTGGACTCCCACAAATGTTGAAGAGATGAAGAAGTTCTTGGGTTTAACTTTTTTGATGGGCATGCTAAGGAAGCCATCAATGTCTTCATATTGGTCTAGCAGTCCCTTGATGGCAACGTCTATTTTTTCGGCAGTGACAGGTATTTGCTTCTGCTTCGGATGATGCACTTTGTTGATAATGGTTTAGCGTTGCCACAAGATCACCCTGATTGTGACCGTCTTTTTAAGATTAGGCCTGTCCTTGATCACTTTGTTGATCGATTTCCTGAGATCTATGCTCCTGGGAAACAAATTGCAGTGGATGAGTCTTTGGTGTTGTTCAAGGGCCGCTTGTTTTTTAGGCAAGACATTCCTAGTAAGAGGGCACGCTATGGAATAAAGCTGTATATGCTGTGTGACAGTAGGACTGGATATGTCTCTAATTTCAGGGTGTACACCGGTAAGGAATCTAGGTTTAACCTCCCTGGTTGTCCGTCCACTTTTGGAGTGACTGAGAAAATTGTTTGGGAACTTGGTAGAGGAATTTTTAACAAAGGCCACCATTTATATGTAGATAACTTCTACACTGGTGTGCGGTTGTTCAGGGAATTGGCCAAAGGGGACACTGTTGCTTGTGGCACAATCCGCTCTAACTGTAAAGGTTTCCCGAAAGAACTTGTTTGTCAAAAGCTTGTGCGGGGACAGTGCAGTGCGTTGCGTTGCCAGGAGCTTCTTGCTGTGAAGTTTACAGACAGGAGAGATGTCTACATGCTGACTTCCATCCATGATGAAAGCACTGCACCTGTGACTGTTTGGGGTCAGGTCGCTGAAGCGCGCAAACCTGTGTGCATTTTAGACTATAATAGGCACATGGGTGGTGTTGACAGAGAAGATCAGAGGTTGGAACCTTACACTGCTCTTCGTAAGGCTTACATTTGGTACAAGAAGTTGGCTATCCATCTTTTCCACTTGGCAATGTTTAATGCTTTTGTTGTATTCCAGGATTCTTGCCCTGAGTCAAAGATGACTTTTGCTAAGTTTCAGGAGTCTGTAATAGGCAGCCTTGTTGTAGTGGAACAGGCAAGTGTTCCTAGAGTTGGAGTGGTGGAGGATGTTGCTAGATTGAAAGAACGCCACTTTCCAGATCACATTCCTCCCACACCCGCAAAAGATTTTCCCAGTAGGAGATGTAGAGTCTGTTGGCGAAGAGGTTTGCAGAAGGAGAGTCGTATGTACTGCCCTGATTGTCCCTCTCATCCTGCACTGTGTATCCCTGCTTGTTTCAGAGCGTACCACACGCGAAAAAACTTTTGGGAACATTCATGAGTGGTAAAGTGAACTGGCTGGTCTGTATTCTTTGGAAAATATGATTCTGTTTCAAGGTTGGTGTTAGTGCAATGTATTTAGTTGCTGATTTTCTGTTAGAAGATTTGTATCTATTTGCAATTTGTTTGTGTTTTTATTTTTTTCTAAAAAAATCCTAAATGTGATGGCGGTGTGTGTAGGCTTGCGCTTGGCTGTTGGCGTGTGTGGTCTGGCACTTGGTTGGTGGTGTGCGTGGAATGGTGCTTGGCTGGCGGTGCGCGTGGACTGGCGGTGCGCGTGCACTGGCGGTGTGCATGGACTGGCGGTGTGCGTGGACTGGTGCGTGGCTGGTGGTGTGCATGGAATGGTGCTTGGCTGGCGGTGTGCGTGGAAGGGTGCTTGGCTGGCGGTGTGCGTGGACTGGTACTTGGCTGGCGGTGTGCGTGGACTGGTGGTGTGTGCGGACTGGTGTTTGGCTGGTGGTGTCCGTGGACTGGAGCTTGGCTGGTGGTGTGCGTGGACTGGAGCTTGGCTGGCGGTGTGCGTGGAATGGTGCTTGGCTGGCGGTGTGCGTGGACTGGTACTTGGCTGGCGGTGTGCGTGGACTGGTGGTGTGTGCGGACTGGTGCTTGGCTGGTGGTGTCCGTGGACTGGAGCTTGGCTGGCGGTGTAGGTGGATTGGCGATTGGCTGCTGGTGTGCCTGGACTGGCGATTGGCTGGCGGTGTGCCTGGACTGGCGCTTGGCTAGCGGTGTGCGTGGACTGGCGTTTGGCTTGCGGTGTGTGTGGACTGGTGCTCGGCTGGCTGTGTGTGAGTAGTGACTTTCTGCTGGTCACTACACACACTGCTAGATGAGTGCCACTCCACGCAATCCATCAGCCTGTGTAGTTGCTGTGTCTGGATTGTGGGCGTGTGAAAGTGATGGGCCCTTGAATGGCGCTGTGTGCTGGTGTGAGTTTTGTTATGTGATGGGCCCGCGGCTGGCGGTGTGAATGGTTTTGTATGTCTCACACGTATGAAAGGTGTATGAATGGCCTGTAAAGAGGTTGGTGCCTTGTCGTGGCTTTACAGCTCACGAGCTGTGAGTCAATGGTTCAGTTTCTCGCCCTTTCAATTATTACCAGTGCATTTCATGTTTTGTGAAATCACTTGCTAATACAATTTTATCTACTGAACCATCACTCACCCTCGTGCCAAATCCAACCAGTATGTGTGTGTGCTTGCGGATTAGATGGCTGTGCAGTAATATTTGTCTTTCTGAAGCAGGGTGTACCTTGTCCCTTTTTGGTGATTTTTGTACTGTGTTGCTTTTGTACCTGGTGGTGTGAATGGTCTTGTTTGTATCACGTATGAAAGGTGTGTGAATGGCCTGTAAAGTGGTTGGTGCCTTGACGTGGCTTTACAGCTCACGTGCTGCGAGTCATTGGATTGGTTTTTTGTGAATTTAATTATTGACAGTGCATTTCATTTTTGTGAAATCTCTTGTTAATAAAATTGAATACACTGAACCATGACTCGCCCTCGTGCCAAATCCAACCAGTATGTGTGTGTGTTTGAGGAATAGATGGTTGTGCAGGAATCTTTGTCTTTAGTTTCTCTGCCAAGGTACACTTTCCATGCAAGAATAACCCACCAACTGTAGATATTGTCGAAAACCCTTGGGAGTTCATGGTGATGTCTCTCTAGTGAATTGAAAATTATTTTTTATCCCCATTGTCCTGTAAACCTCAAACTGTCTGCCACATTTTCTTTGCAGTATTATTCCAAAATTCTCACGCTGTAGTAACAATAGTTAATCTGGTTTTGCAAGGGGGGTTACTTTGGTTTTTGGCCCGGTGCTTGGCGGCCATCTAGGGAAACCTACCAAACCCACGCATTTCTGAAAACTAGACACCCGGCGGCTTCCAGGGAGGTATGGCTTGCGTGGATCCCCCAACATTTCCTTACCCAGAATCCCCTGCAAACCTCAATTTTTGCTCACAAAATCACTTTTTTCGCACATTTTGGGGTGGGAAAGTAGTGGCATCACCAGGCTCACACAAATTTACCACCACCCAGCGTTCCCCCAGGTCTCCCGGTAAAAATGGTGCCTCACTTGTGTGGGAGGCCCAAGTACCCGCGGCAGGCAAGGGCCCAAAACGTAGTGAGGCGACAACAAAATGGCCCATCGCAAAACCACCTGGTTTTGCACGGGGGGTCACTTTGGGTTTTGGCTCGGTGCTCGGCGGCCATCTAGGGAAACCTACCAAACCCACGCATTTCTGAAAACTAGACACCCGGCGGCTTCCACGGAGGTATGGCTTGCGTGGATCCCCCAACGTTTCCTTACCCAGAATCCCCTGCAAACCTCAATTTTTGCTCAAAAAATCACTTTTTTCACACATTTTGGGGTGGGCTGCTACTTGGCTGGCGGTGTGCGTGGACTGGTGGTGTGTGCGGACTGGTGCTTGGCTGGTGGTGTCCGTGGACTGGAGCTTGGCTGGCGGTGTAGGTGGATTGGCGATTGGCTGCCGGTGTGCCTGGACTGGCGATTGGCTGGCGGTGTGCCTGGACTGGCGCTTGGCTAGCGGTGTGCGTGGACTGGCGTTTGGCTTGCGGTGTGTGTGGACTGGTGCTCGGCTGGCTGTGTGTGAGTAGTGACTTTCTGCTGGTCACTACACACACTGCTAGATGAGTGCCACTCCACGCAATCCATCAGCCTGTGTAGTTGCTGTGTCTGGAGTGTGGGCGTGTGAAAGTGATGGGCCCTTGAATGGCGCTGTGTGCTGGTGTGAGTTTTGTTATGTGATGGGCCCGCGGCTGGCGGTGTGAATGGTTTTGTATGTCTCACACGTATGAAAGGTGTATGAATGGCCTTTAAAGAGGTTGGTGCCTTGTCGTGGCTTTACAGCTCACGAGCTGTGAGTCAATGGTTCAGTTTCTTGCCCTTTCAATTATTACCAGTGCATTTCATGTTTTGTGAAATCACTTGCTAATACAATTTTATCTACTGAACCATCACTCACCCTCGTGCCAAATCCAACCAGTATGTGTGTGTGCTTGCGGATTAGATGGCTGTGCAGTAATATTTGTCTTTCTGAAGCAGGGTGTACCTTGTCCCTTTTTGGTGATTTTTGTACTGTGTTGCTTTTGTACCTGGTGGTGCGAATGGTCTTGTTTGTATCACGTATGAAAGGTGTGTGAATGGCCTGTAAAGTGGTTGGTGCCTTGACGTGGCTTTACAGCTCACGAGCTGCGAGTCATTGGTTTGGTTTTTTGTGAATTTAATTATTGACAGTGCATTTCATTTTTGTGAAATCTCTTGTTAATAAAATTGAATACACTGAACCATGACTCGCCCTCGTGCCAAATCCAACCAGTATGTGTGTGTGTTTGAGGAATAGATGGTTGTGCAGGAATCTTTGTCTTTAGTTTCTCTGCCAAGGTACACTTTCCATGCAAGAATAACCCACCAACTGTAGATATTGTTGAAAACCCTTGGGAGTTCATGGTGATGTCTCTCTAGTGAATTGAAAATTATTTTTTATCCCCATTGTCCTGTAAACCTCAAACTGTCTGCCACATTTTCTTTGCAGTATTATTCCAAAATTCTCACGCTGTAGTAACAATAGTTAATCTGGTTTTGCAATGGGGGTTACTTTTGTTTTTGGCCCGGTGCTTGGCGGCCATCTAGGGAAACCTACCAAACCCATGCATTTCTGAAAACTAGACACCCGGCGGCTTCCAGGGAGGTATGGCTTGCGTGGATCCCCCAACGTTTCCTTACCCAGAATCCCCTGCAAACCTCAATTTTTGTTCAAAAAATCACTTTTTTCACACATTTTGGGGTGGGAAAGTAGTGGCATCACCGGGCTCACACAAATTTACCACCACCCAGTGTTCCCCCAGGTCTCCCGGTAAAAATGGTGCCTCACTTGTGTGGGAGGCCCAAGTACCCGCGGCAGGCAAGGGCCCAAAACGTGGTGAGGCGACATCAAAATGGCCTATCGCAAAACCACCTGGTTTTGCAAGGGGGGTCACTTTGGTTTTTGGTCCGGTGCTCGGCGGCCATCTAGGGAAACCTACCAAACCCACACATTTCTGAAAACTAGACACCCGGCGGCTTCCAGGGAGGTATGGCTTGCGTGGATCCCCCAACGTTTCCTTACCCAGAATCCCCTGCAAACCTCAATTTTTGCTCAAAAAATCACTTTTTTCACACATTTTGGGGTGGGAAAGTAGTGGCATCACCGGGCTCACACAAATTTACCACCATCCAGCGTTCCCCCAGGTCTCCCAGTAAAAATGGTGCCTCACTTGTGTGGGAGGCCCAAGTACCCGCGGCAGGCAAGGGCCCAAAACGTAGTGAGGCGACATCAAAATGGCCTATCGCAAAACCACCTGATTTTGCAAGGGGGGTCACTTTGGTTTTTGGCCCGGTGCTCGGCGGCCATCTAGGGAAACCTACCAAACCCATGCATTTCTGAAAACTAGACACCCGGCGGCTTCCAGGGAGGTATGGCTTGCGCGGATCCCCCAACGTTTCCTTACCCAGAATCCCCTGCAAACCTTAATTTTTGCTCAAAAAATCACTTTTTTCACACATTTTGGGGTGGGAAAGTAGTGGCATCACCGGGCTCCCACAAATTTACCACCACCCAGCGTTCCCCCAGGTCTCCCGGTAAAAATGGTGCCTCACTTGTGTGGGAGGCCCAAGTACCCGCGGCAGGCAAGGGCCCAAAACGTAGTGAGGCGACATCAAAATGGCCTATCGCAAAACCACCTGGTTTTGCAAGGGGGGTCACTTTGGTTTTTGGCCCGGTGCTCGGCGGCCATCTAGGGCAACCTACCAAACCCATGCATTTCTGAAAACTAGACACCCGGCGGCTTCCAGGGAGGTATGGCTTGCGTGGATCCCCCAACGTTTCCTTACCCAGAATCCCCTGCAAACCTCAATTTTTGCTCAAAAAATCACTTTTTTCACACATTTTGGGGTGGGAAAGTAGTGGCATCACCGGGCTCACACAAATTTACCACCACCCAGCGTTCCCCCAGGTCTCCCGGTAAAAATGGTGCCTCACTTGTGTGGGAGGCCCAAGTACCCGCGGCAGGCAAGGGCCCAAAACGTAGTGAGGCGACATCAAAATGGCCTATCGCAAAACCACCTGGTTTTGCAAGGGGGGGTCACTTTGGTTTTTGGCCCGGTGCTCGGCGGCCATCTAGGGAAACCTACCAAACCCATGCATTTCTGAAAACTAGACACCCGGCGGCTTCCAGGGAGGTATGGCTTGCGTGGATCCCCCAACGTTTCCTTACCCAGAATCCCCTGCAAACCTCAATTTTTGCTCAAAAAATCACTTTTTTCACACATTTTGGGGTGGGAAAGTAGTGGCATCACCGGGCTCACACAAATTTACCACCACCCAGTGTTCCCCCAGGTCTCCCGGTAAAAATGGTGCCTCACTTGTGTGGGAGGCCCAAGTACCCGCGGCAGGCAAGGGCCCAAAACGTAGTGAGGCGACATCAAAATGGCCTATCGCAAAACCACCTGGTTTTGCAAGGGGGGTCACTTTGGTTTTTGGCCCGGTGCTCGGCGGCCATCTAGGGAAACCTACCAAACCCACGCATTTCTGAAAACTAGACACCCGGCGGCTTCCAGGGAGGTATGGCTTGCGTGGATCCCCCAACGTTTCCTTACCCAGAATCCCCTGCAAACCTCAATTTTTGCTCAAAAAATCACTTTTTTCACACATTTTGGGGTGGGAAAGTAGTGGCATCACCGGGCTCACACAAATTTACCACCACCCAGCGTTCCCCCAGGTCTCCCGGTAAAAATGGTGCCTCACTTGTGTGGGAGGCCCAAGTATCCGCGGCAGGCAAGGGCCCAAAACGTAGTGAGGCGACATCAAAATGGCCTATCGCAAAACCACCTGGTTTTGCAAGGGGGGTCACTTTGGTTTTTGGCCCGGTGCTCGGCGGCCATCTAGGGAAACCTACCAAACCCACGCATTTCTGAAAACTAGACACCCGGCGGCTTCCAGAGAGGTATGGCTTGCATTGATCCCCCAACGTTTCCTTACCCAGAATCCCCTGCAAACCTCAATTTTTGCTCAAAAAAATCACTTTTTTCACACATTTTGGGGTGGGAAAGTAGTGGCATCACCGGGCTCACACAAATTTACCACCACCCAGCGTTCCCCCAGGTCTCCCGGTAAAAATGGTGCCTCACTTGTGTGGGAGGCCCAAGTACCCGCGGCAGGCAAGGGCCCAAAACGTAGTGAGGCGACATCAAAATGGCCTATCGCAAAACCACCTGGTTTTGCAAGTTGGGTTACTTTGGTTTTTGGCCCGGTGCTCGGCGGCCATCTAGGGAAACCTACCAAACCCACGCATTTCTGAAAACTAGACACCCGGCGGCTTCCAGGGAGGTATGGCTTGCGTGGATCCTCCAACGTTTCCTTACCCAGAATCCCCTGCAAACCTCAATTTTTGCTCAAAAAATCACTTTTTTCACACATTTTGGGGTGGGAAAGTAGAGGCATTACTGGGCTCACACAAATTTACCACCACCCAGCGTTCCCCCAGGTATCCCGGTAAAAATGATGCCTCAATTGTGTGGGAGGCCCAAGTACCCGCGGCAGGCAAGGGCCCAAAACGTAGTGAGGCGACATCAAAATGGCCTATCGCAAAACCACCTGGTTTTGCAAGGGGGGTCACTTTGGTTTTTGGCCCGGTGCTCGGCGGCCATCTAGGGAAACCTACCAAACCCATGCATTTCTGAAAACTAGACACCCGGCGGCTTCCAGGGAGGTATGGCTTGTGTGGATCCCCCAACGTTTCCTTACCCAGAATCCCCTGCAAACCTCAATTTTTGCTCAAAAAATCACTTTTTTCACACATTTTGGGGTGGGAAAGTAGTGGCATCACCGGGCTCACACAAATTTACCACCACCCAGCGTTCCCCCAGGTCTCCCGGTAAAAATGGTGCCTCACTTGTGTGGGAGGCCCAAGTACCCGCGGCAGGCAAGGGCCCAAAACGTAGTGAGGCGACATCAAAATGGCCTATCGCAAAACCACCTGGTTTTGCAAGGGGGGTCACTTTGGTTTTTGGCCCGGTGCTCGGCGGCCATCTAGGGAAACCTACCAAACCCACGCATTTCTGAAAACTAGACACCCGGCGGCTTCCAGGGAGGTATGGCTTGCGTGGATCCCCCAACGTTTCCTTACCCAGAATCCCCTGCAAACCTCAATTTTTGCTAAAAAAATCACTTTTTTCACACATTTTGGGGTGGGAAAGTAGTGGCATCACTGGGCTCACACAAATTTACCACCACCCAGCGTTCCCCCAGGTCTCCCGGTAAAAATGGTGCCTCACTAGTGTGGGAGGCACAAGTACCCGCGGCAGGCAAGGGCCCAAAACGTAGTGAGGTGACATCAACATTTCCTATCCCAAATGTCGCCTCACTACGTTTTGGGCCCTTGCCTGCCACGGGTACTTGGGCCTCCCACACAAGTGAGGCACCATTTTTACCGGGAGACCTGGGGGAACGCTGGGTGGTGGTAAATTTGTGTGAGCCCGGCGATGCCACTACTTTCCCACCCCAAAATGTGTGAAAAAAGTGATTTTTTGAGCAAAAATTGAGGTTTGCAGGGGATTCTGGGTAAGGAAACGTTGGGGGATCCACGCAAGCCATACCTCCCTGGAAGCCGCCGGGTGTCTAGTTTTCAGAAATGCATGGGTTGGTAGGTTTCCCTATATGGCCGCCAAGCACCGGGCCAAAAACCAAAGTGACCCCCCTTGCAAAACCAGGTGGTTTTGCGATAGGCCATTTTGATGTCGCCTCACTACGTTTTGGGCCCTTGCCTGCCGCGGGTACTTGGGCCTCCCACACAAGTGAGGCACCATTTTTACCGGGAGACCTGGGGGAACGCTGGGTGGTGGTAAATTTGTGTGAGCCCGGTGATGCCACTACTTTCCCACCCCAAAATGTGTGAAAAAAGTGATTTTTTGAGCAAAAATTGAGGTTTGCAGGGGATTCTGGGTAAGGAAACGTTGGGGGATCCACGCAAGCCATACCTCCCTGGAAGCCGCCGGGTGTCTAGTTTTCAGAAATGCGTGGGTTTGGTAGGTTTCCCTAGATGGCCGCCGAGCACCGGGCCAAAAACCAAAGTGACCCCCCTTGCAAAACCAGGTGGTTTTGCGATAGGCCATTTTGATGTCGCCTCACTACGTTTTGGGCCCTTGCCTTCCGCGGGTACTTGGGCCTCCCACACAAGTGAGGCACCATTTTTACCGGGAGACCTGGGGGAACGCTGGGTGGTGGTAAATTTGTGTGAGCCCGGTGATGCCACTACTTTCCCACCCCAAAATGTGTGAAAAAAGTGATTTTTTGAGCAAAAATTGAGGTTTGCAGGGGATTCTGGGTAGGGAAACGTTGGGAGATCCACGCAAGCCATAACTCCCTGGAAGCCGCCGGGTGTCTAGTTTTCAGAAATGCGTGGGTTTGGTAGGTTTCCCTAGATGGCCGCCGAGCACCGGGCCAAAAACCAAAGTGACCCCCCTTGCAAAACCAGGTGGTTTTGCGTTAGGCCATTTTGTTGTCGCCTCACTACGTTTTGGGCCCTTGCCTGCCGCGGGTACTTGGGCCTCCCACACAAGTGAGGCACCATTTTTACCGGGAGACCTGGGGGAACGCTGGGTGGTGGTAAATTTGTATGAGCCCGGTGATGCCACTACTTTCCCACCCCAAAATGTGTGAAAAAAGTGATTTTTTGAGCAAGAATTGAGGTTTGCAGGGGATTCTGGGTAAGGAAACGTTGGGGGATCCACGCAAGCCATACCTCCCTGGAAGCCGCCGGGTGTCTAGTTTTCAGAAATGCGTGGGTTTGATAGGTTTCCCTAGATGGCCGCCGAGCACCGGGCCAAAAACCAAAGTGACCCCCCTTGCAAAACCAGGTGGTTTTGCGATAGGCCATTTTGATGTCGCCTCACTACGTTTTGGGCCCTTGCCTGCCGCGGGTACTTGTGCCTCCCACACTAGTGAGGCACCATTTTTACCGGGAGACCTGGGGGAACGCTGGGTGGTGGTAAATTTGTGTGAGCCCAGTGATGCCACTACTTTCCCACCCCAAAATGTGTGAAAAAAGTGATTTTTTTAGCAAAAATTGAGGTTTGCAGGGGATTCTGGGTAAGGAAACGTTGGGGGATCCACGCAAGCCATACCTCCCTGGAAGCCGCCGGGTATCTAGTTTTCAGAAATGCGTGGGTTTGGTAGGTTTCCCTAGATGGCCGCCGAGCACCGGGCCAAAAACCAAAGTGACCCCCCTTGCAAAACCAGGTGGTTTTGCGATAGGCCATTTTGATGTCGCCTCACTACGTTTTGGGCCCTTGCCTGCCGCGGGTACTTGGGCCTCCCACACAAGTGAGGCACCATTTTTACCGGGAGACCTGGGGGAACGCTGGGTGGTGGTAAATTTGTGTGAGCCCAGTGATGCCACTACTTTCCCACCCCAAAATGTGTGAAAAAAGTGATTTTTTGAGCAAAAATTGAGGTTTGCAGGGGATTCTGGGTAAGGAAACGTTGGGGGATCCACGCAAGCCATACCTCTCTGGAAGCCGCCGGGTGTCTAAATTTCAGAAATGCGTGGGTTTGGTAGGTTTCCCTAGATGGCCGCCGAGCACCGGGCCAAAAACCAAAGTGACCCCCCTTGCAAAACCAGGTGGTTTTGCGATAGGCCATTTTGTTGTCGCCTCACTACGTTTTGGGCCCTTGCCTGCCGCGGGTACTTGGGCCTCCCACACAAGTGAGGCACCATTTTTACCGGGAGACCTGGGGGAACGCTGGGTGGTGGTAAATTTGTGTGAGCCCGGTGATGCCACTACTTTCCCACCCCAAAATGTGTGAAAAAAGTGATTTTTTGAGCAAAAAATGAGGTTTGCAGGGGATTCTGGGTAAGGAAACGTTGGGGGATCCACGCAAGCCATACCTCCCTGGAAGCCGCCGGGTGTCTAGTTTTCAGAAATGCGTGGGTTTGGTAGGTTTCCCTAGATGGCCGCCAAGCACCGGGCCAAAAACCAAAGTGACCCCCCTTGCAAAACCAGGTGGTTTTGCGATAGGCCATTTTGATGTCGCCTCACTACGTTTTGGGCCCTTGCCTGCCGCGGGTACTTGGGCCTCCCACACAAGTGAGGCACCATTTTTACCGGGAGACCTGGGGGAATGCTGGGTGGTGGTAAATTTGTGTGAGCCCGGTGATGCCACTACTTTCCCACCCCAAAATGTGTGAAAAAAGTGATTTTTTGAGCAAAAATTGAGGTTTGCAGGGGATTCTGGGTAAGGAAACGTTGGGGGATCCACGCAAGCCATACCTCCCTGGAAGCCGCCGGGTGTCTAGTTTTCAGAAATGCATGGGTTGGTAGGTTTCCCTATATGGCCGCCAAGCACCGGGCCAAAAACCAAAGTGACCCCCCTTGCAAAACCAGGTGGTTTTGCGATAGGCCATTTTGATGTCGCCTCACTACGTTTTGGGCCCTTGCCTGCCGCGGGTACTTGGGCCTCCCACACAAGTGAGGCACCATTTTTACCGGGAGACCTGGGGGAACGCTGGGTGGTGGTAAATTTGTGTGAGCCCGGTGATGCCACTACTTTCCCACCCCAAAATGTGTGAAAAAAGTGATTTTTTGAGCAAAAATTGAGGTTTGCAGGGGATTCTGGGTAAGGAAACGTTGGGGGATCCACGCAAGCCATACCTCCCTGGAAGCCGCCGGGTGTCTAGTTTTCAGAAATGCGTGGGTTTGGTAGGTTTCCCTAGATGGCCGCCGAGCAACGGGCCAAAAACCAAAGTGACCCCCCTTGCAAAACAAGGTGGTTTTGCGATAGGCCATTTTGATGTCGCCTCACTACGTTTTGGGCCCTTGCCTTCCGCGGGTACTTGGGCCTCCCACACAAGTGAGGCACCATTTTTACCGGGAGACCTGGGGGAACGCTGGGTGGTGGTAAATTTGTGTGAGCCCGGTGATGCCACTACTTTCCCACCCCAAAATGTGTGAAAAAAGTGATTTTTTGAGCAAAAATTGAGGTTTGCAGGGGATTCTGGGTAAGGAAACGTTGGGGGATCCACGCAAGCCATACCTCCCTGGAAGCCGCCGGGTGTCTAGTTTTCAGAAATGCGTGGGTTTGGTAGGTTTCCCTAGATGGCCGCCGAGCACCGGGCCAAAAACCAAAGTGACCCCCCTTGCAAAACCAGGTGGTTTTGCGATAGGCCATTTTGATGTCGCCTCACTACGTTTTGGGCCCTTGCCTGCCGCGGGTACTTGTGCCTCCCACACTAGTGAGGCACCATTTTTACCGGGAGACCTGGGGGAACGCTGGGTGGTGGTAAATTTGTGTGAGCCCAGTGATGCCACTACTTTCCCACCCCAAAATGTGTGAAAAAAGTGATTTTTTTAGCAAAAATTGAGGTTTGCAGGGGATTCTGGGTAAGGAAACGTTGGGGGATCCACGCAAGCCATACCTCCCTGGAAGCCGCCGGGTGTCTAGTTTTCAGAAATGCGTGGGTTTGGTAGGTTTCCCTAGATGGCCGCCGAGCAACGGGCCAAAAACCAAAGTGACCCCCCTTGCAAAACAAGGTGGTTTTGCGATAGGCCATTTTGATGTCGCCTCACTACGTTTTGGGCCCTTGCCTTCCGCGGGTACTTGGGCCTCCCACACAAGTGAGGCACCATTTTTACCGGGAGACCTGGGGGAACGCTGGGTGGTGGTAAATTTGTGTGAGCCCGGTGATGCCACTACTTTCCCACCCCAAAATGTGTGAAAAAAGTGATTTTTTGAGCAAAAATTGAGGTTTGCAGGGGATTCTGGGTAAGGAAACGTTGGGGGATCCACGCAAGCCATACCTCCCTGGAAGCCGCCGGGTGTCTAGTTTTCAGAAATGCGTGGGTTTGGTAGGTTTCCCTAGATGGCCGCCGAGCACCGGGCCAAAAACCAAAGTGACCCCCCTTGCAAAACCAGGTGGTTTTGCGATAGGCCATTTTGATGTCGCCTCACTACGTTTTGGGCCCTTGCCTGCCGCGGGTACTTGTGCCTCCCACACTAGTGAGGCACCATTTTTACCGGGAGACCTGGGGGAACGCTGGGTGGTGGTAAATTTGTGTGAGCCCAGTGATGCCACTACTTTCCCACCCCAAAATGTGTGAAAAAAGTGATTTTTTTAGCAAAAATTGAGGTTTGCAGGGGATTCTGGGTAAGGAAACGTTGGGGGATCCACGCAAGCCATACCTCCCTGGAAGCCGCCGGGTGTCTAGTTTTCAGAAATGCGTGGGTTTGGTAGGTTTCCCTAGATGGCCGCCGAGCACCGGGCCAAAAACCAAAGTGACCCCCCTTGCAAAACCAGGTGGTTTTGCGATAGGCCATTTTGATGTCGCCTCACTACGTTTTGGGCCCTTGCCTGCCGCGGGTACTTGGGCCTCCCACACAAGTGAGGCACCATTTTTACCGGGAGACCTGGGGGAACGCTGGGTGGTGGTAAATTTGTGTGAGCCCGGTGATGCCACTACTTTCCCACCCCAAAATGTGTGAAAAAAGTGATTTTTTGAGCAAAAATTGAGGTTTGCAGGGGATTCTGGGTAAGGAAACGTTGGGGGATCCACGCAAGCCATACCTCTCTGGAAGCCGCCGGGTGTCTAAATTTCAGAAATGCGTGGGTTTGGTAGGTTTCCCTAGATGGCCGCCGAGCACCGGGCCAAAAACCAAAGTGACCCCCCTTGCAAAACCAGGTGGTTTTGCGATAGGCCATTTTGTTGTCGCCTCACTACGTTTTGGGCCCTTGCCTGCCGCGGGTACTTGGGCCTCCCACACAAGTGAGGCACCATTTTTACCGGGAGACCTGGGGGAACGCTGGGTGGTGGTAAATTTGTGTGAGCCCGGTGATGCCACTACTTTCCCACCCCAAAATGTGTGAAAAAAGTGATTTTTTGAGCAAAAAATGAGGTTTGCAGGGGATTCTGGGTAAGGAAACGTTGGGGGATCCACGCAAGTAGGGGTGGGCGGAATTTGCGTAATCGCGTTACGCAAATCTCTGCGAAACGGTAAAAAAACTCCGCGAACAAGCAGAAATTCCGCGAACACGCGGAATTGTTTGCTCGCGATGCTTTTTTCCTGTTTACGATCGTTGTTTGCGTGCTCGGGGAGAAATATCTCGCGAACACACATTTTTAGAACGCGAACAAGCAGAAAAATTTCGCGAAGTTGCGGAAAGCAGAATTTTGGGCAATTTTGCGTTCTCCGCGGAACGCGAAATTACCCAAATTCCGCAAATTCCGCAAGCGGAACGGAATTTACCGCCCAGGCCTACACGCAAGCCATACCTCCCTGGAAGCCGCCGGGTGTCTAGTTTTCAGAAATGCGTGGGTTTGGTAGGTTTCCCTAGATGGCCGCCAAGCACCGGGCCAAAAACCAAAGTGACCCCCTTGCAAAACCAGGTGGTTTTGCGATAGGCCATTTTGATGTCGCCTCACTACGTTTTGGGCCCTTGCCTGCCGCGGGTACTTGGGCCTCCCACACAAGTGAGGCACCATTTTTACCGGGAGACCTGGGGGAATGCTGGGTGGTGGTAAATTTGTGTGAGCCCGGTGATGCCACTACTTTCCCACCCCAAAATGTGTGAAAAAAGTGATTTTTTGAGCAAAAATTGAGGTTTGCAGGGGATTCTGGGTAAGGAAACGTTGGGGGATCCACGCAAGCCATACCTCCCTGGAAGCCGCCGGGTGTCTAGTTTTCAGAAATGCATGGGTTTGGTAGGTTTCCCTAGATGGCCGCCGAGCACCGGGCCAAAAACCAAAGTGACCCCCCTTGCAAAACCAGGTGGTTTTGCGATAGGCCATTTTGATGTCGCCTCACTACGTTTTGGGCCCTTGCCAGCCGCGGGTACTTGGGCCTCCCACACAAGTGAGGCACCATTTTTACCGGGAGACCTGGGGGAATGCTGGGTGGTGGTAAATTTGTGTGAGCCCGGTGATGCCACTACTTTCCCACCCCAAAATGTGTGAAAAAAGTGATTTTTTGAGCAAAAATTGAGGTTTGCAGGGGATTCTGGGTAAGGAAACGTTGGGGGATCCACGCAAGCCATACCTCCCTGGAAGCCGCCGGGTGTCTAGTTTTCAGAAATACATGGGTTTGGTAGGTTTCCCTAGATGGCCGCCGGGCACCGGGCAAAAAACCAAAGTGACCCCCCTTGCAAAACCAGGTGGTTTTGCGATAGGCCATTTTGATGTCGCCTCACTACGTTTTGGGCCCTTGCCAGCCGCGGGTACTTGGGCCTCCCACACAAGTGAGGCACCATTTTTACCGAGAGACCTGGGGGAACGCTGGGTGGTGGTAAATTTGTGTGAGCCCGGTGATGCCACTACTTTCCCACTCCAAAATGTGTGAAAAAAGTGATTTTTTGAGCAAAAATTAAGGTTTGCAGGGGATTCTGGGTAAGGAAACGTTGGGGGATCCACGCAAGCCATACCTCCCTGGAAGCCGCCGGGTGTCTACTTTTCAGAAATGTGTGGGTTTGGTAGGTTTCCCTAGATGGCCGCCGAGCACCGGGCCAAAAACCACAGTGACCCCCCTTGCAAAACCAGGTGGTTTTGCGATAGGCCATTTTGATGTCGCCTCACTACGTTTTGGGCCCTTGCCTTCCGCGGGTACTTGGGCCTCCCACACAAGTGAGGCACCATTTTTACCGGGAGACCTGGGGGAATGCTGGGTGGTGGTAAATTTGTGTGAGCCCGGTGATGCCACTACTTTCCCACCCCAAAATGTGTGAAAAAAGTGATTTTTTGAGCAAAAATTGAGGTTTGCAGGGGATTCTGGGTAAGGAAACGTTGGGGGATCCACGCAAGCCATACCTCTCTGGAAGCCGCCGGGTGTCTAGTTTTCAGAAATGCGTTGGTTTTGTAGGTTTCCCTAGATGGCCGCCGAGCACCGGGCCAAAAACCAAAGTGACCCCCCTTGCAAAACCAGGTGGTTTTGCGATAGGCCATTTTGTTGTCGCCTCACTACGTTTTGGGCCCTTGCCTGCCGCGGGTATTTGGGCCTCCCACACAAGTGAGGCACCATTTTTACCGGGAGACCTGGGGGAACGCTGGGTGGTGGAAAATTTGTGTGAGCCCGGTGATGCCACTACTTTCCCACCCCAAAATGTGTGAAAAAAGTGATTTTTTGAGCAAAAATTGAGGTTTGCAGGGGATTCTGGGTAAGGAAACGTAGGGGGATCCACGCAAGCCATACCTCCCTGGAAGCCGCCGGGTGTCTAGTTTTCAGAAATGTGTGGGTTTGGTAGGTTTCCCTAGATGGCCGCCGAGCACCGGGCCAAAAACCAAAGTGACCCCCCTTGCAAAACCAGGTGGTTTTGCGATAGGCCATTTTGATGTCACCTCACTACGTTTTGGGCCCTTGCCTTCCGCGGGTACTTGGGCCTCCCACACAAGTGAGGCACCATTTTTACCGGGAGACCTGGGGGAACGCTGGGTGGTGGTAAATTTGTGTGAGCCCGGTGATGCCACTACTTTCCCACCCCAAAATGTGTGAAAAAAGTGATTTTTTGAGCAAAAATTGAGGTTTGCAGGGGATTCTGGGTAGAGAAACGTTGGGGGATCCACGCAAGCCATAACTCCCTGGAAGCCGCCGGGTGTCTAGTTTTCAGAAATGCGTGGGTTTGGTAGGTTTCCCTAGATGGCCGCCGAGCACCGGGCCAAAAACCAAAGTGACCCCCCTTGCAAAACCAGGTGGTTTTGCGTTAGGCCATTTTGTTGTCGCCTCACTACGTTTTGGGCCCTTGCCTGCCGCGGGTACTTGGGCCTCCCACACAAGTGAGGCACCATTTTTACCGGGAGACCTGGGGGAACGCTGGGTGGTGGTAAATTTGTATGAGCCCGGTGATGCCACTACTTTCCCACCCCAAAATGTGTGAAAAAAGTGATTTTTTGAGCAAAAATTGAGGTTTGCAGGGGATTCTGGGTAAGGAAACGTTGGGGGATCCACGCAAGCCATACCTCCCTGGAAGCCGCCGGGTGTCTAGTTTTCAGAAATGCGTGGGTTTTGTAGGTTTCCCTAGATGGCCGCCGAGCACCGGGCCAAAAACCAAAGTGACCCCCCTTGCAAAACCAGGTGGTTTTGCGATAGGCCATTTTGATGTCGCCTCACTACGTTTTGGGCCCTTGCCTGCCGCGGGTACTTGTGCCTCCCACACTAGTGAGGCACCATTTTTACCGGGAGACCTGGGGGAACGCTGGGTGGTGGTAAATTTGTGTGAGCCCAGTGATGCCACTACTTTCCCACCCCAAAATGTGTGAAAAAAGTGATTTTTTTAGCAAAAATTGAGGTTTGCAGGGGATTCTGGGTAAGGAAACGTTGGGGGATCCACGCAAGCCATACCTCCCTGGAAGCCGCCGGGTGTCTAGTTTTCAGAAATGCGTGGGTTTGGTAGGTTTCCCTAGATGGCCGCTGAGCACCGGGCCAAAAACCAAAGTGACCCCCCTTGCAAAACCAGGTGGTTTTGCGATAGGCCATTTTGATGTCGCCTCACTACGTTTTGGGCCCTTGCCTGCCGCGGGTACTTGGGCCTCCCACACAAGTGAGGCACCATTTTTACCGGGAGACCTGGGGGAACGCTGGGTGGTGGTAAATTTGTGTGAGCCCGGTGATGCCACTACTTTCCCACCCCAAAATGTGTGAAAAAAGTGATTTTTTGAGCAAAAATTGAGGTTTGCAGGGGATTCTGGGTAAGGAAACGTTGGGGGATCCACGCAAGCCATACCTTTCTGGAAGCCGCCGGGTGTCTAAATTTCAGAAATGCGTGGGTTTGGTAGGTTTCCCTAGATGGCCGCCGAGCACCGGGCCAAAAACCAAAGTGACCCCCCTTGCAAAACCAGGTGGTTTTGCGATAGGCCATTTTGTTGTCGCCTCACTACGTTTTGGGCCCTTGCCTGCCGCGGGTACTTGGGCCTCCCACACAAGTGAGGCACCATTTTTACCGGGAGACCTGGGGGAACGCTGGGTGGTGGTAAATTTGTGTGAGCCCGGTGATGCCACTACTTTCCCACCCCAAAATGTGTGAAAAAAGTGATTTTTTGAGCAAAAAATGAGGTTTGCAGGGGATTCTGGGTAAGGAAACGTTGGGGGATCCACGCAAGCCATACCTCCCTGGAAGCCGCCGGGTGTCTAGTTTTCAGAAATGCATGGGTTTGGTAGGTTTCCCTAGATGGCCGCCAAGCACCGGGCCAAAAACCAAAGTGACCCCCTTGCAAAACCAGGTGGTTTTGCGATAGGCCATTTTGATGTCGCCTCACTACGTTTTGGGCCCTTGCCTGCCGCGTGTACTTGGGCCTCCCACACAAGTGAGGCACCATTTTTACCGGGAGACCTGGGGGAATGCTGGGTGGTGGTAAATTTGTGTGAGCCCGGTGATGCCACTACTTTCCCACCCCAAAATGTGTGAAAAAAGTGATTTTTTGAGCAAAAATTGAGGTTTGCAGGGGATTCTGGGTAAGGAAACGTTGGGGGATCCACGCAAGCCATACCTCCCTGGAAGCCGCCGGGTGTCTAGTTTTCAGAAATGCATGGGTTTGGTAGGTTTCCCTAGATGGCCGCCGAGCACCGGGCCAAAAACCAAAGTGACCCCCCTTGCAAAACCAGGTGGTTTTGCGATAGGCCATTTTGATGTCGCCTCACTACGTTTTGGGCCCTTGCCAGCCGCGGGTACTTGGGCCTCCCACACAAGTGAGGCACCATTTTTACCGGGAGACCTGGGGGAATGCTGGGTGGTGGTAAATTTGTGTGAGCCCGGTGATGCCACTACTTTCCCACCCCAAAATGTGTGAAAAAAGTGATTTTTTGAGCAAAAATTGAGGTTTGCAGGGGATTCTGGGTAAGGAAACGTTGGGGGATCCACACAAGCCATACCTCCCTGGAAGCCGCCGGGTGTCTAGTTTTCAGAAATGCATGGGTTTGGTAGGTTTCCCAAGATGGCCGCCGAGCACCGGGCCAAAAACCAAAGTGACCCCCCTTGCAAAACCAGGTGGTTTTGCGATAGGCCATTTTGATGTCGCCTCACTACGTTTTGGGCCCTTGCCTGCCGCGGGTACTTGGGCCTCCCACACAAGTGAGGCACCATTTTTACCGGGAGACCTGGGGGAATGCTGGGTGGTGGTAAATTTGTGTGAGCCCGGTGATGCCACTACTTTCCCACCCCAAAATGTGTGAAAAAAGTGATTTTTTGAGCAAAAATTGAGGTTTGCAGGGGATTCTGGGTAAGGAAACGTTGGGGGATCCACGCAAGCCATACCTCCCTGGAAGCCGCCGGGTGTCTAGTTTTCAGAAATGCATGGGTTTGGTAGGTTTCCCTAGATGGCCGCCGAGCACGGGCCAAAAACCAAAGTGACCCCCCTTGCAAAACCAGGTGGTTTTGCGATAGGCCATTTTGATGTCGCCTCACTACGTTTTGGGCCCTTGCCAGCCGCGGGTACTTGGGCCTCCCACACAAGTGAGGCACCATTTTTACCGGGAGACCTGGGGGAATGCTGGGTGGTGGTAAATTTGTGTGAGCCCGGTGATGCCACTACTTTCCCACCCCAAAATGTGTGAAAAAAGTGATTTTTTGAGCAAAAATTGAGGTTTGCAGGGGATTCTGGGTAAGGAAACGTTGGGGGATCCACGCAAGCCATACCTCCCTGGAAGCCGCCGGGTGTCTAGTTTTCAGAAATGCGTGGGTTTGGTAGGTTTCCCTAGGTGCCGGCAGGGCTAGGGTTCAAAATCTACAGCTAGTCACTTTGCCAAAAAAAGGGTCATTTTTCACTGCAAAACCACGTCGCGTTTTGCGCCGTTTCCTGTCGCGGGCACTATGCCGACCCACACAAGTGAGGTACCATTTTTCTCGTAGGACATTGGGGAACGCGGGGTGGGTGGAAAATTGTGGATCCACGCAGATTCCAGAACTTTCCATCCCAGAAATGTGGGGAAAATGTGTTTTTTTTGTCAATTTTTTACGTTTGCAAGGGATTCTGGGTAACAGACCATGGTGGGAGGCAGTCAAGTCACCCCATCCTGGATTCCCCTGGGTGTCTAGTTTTCAAAAATGTATAGGTTGGCTAGGTTTCCCTAGGTGCCGGCAGGGCTAGGGTTCAAAATCTACAGCTAGTCACTTTGCCAAAAAAAGGGTCATTTTTCACTGCAAAACCACGTTGCGTTTTGCGCCGTTTCCTGTCGCGGGCACTATGCCGACCCGCACAAGTGAGGTACCATTTTTCTTGTAGGACTTTGGGGAACGCGGGGTGGGTGGAAATTTGTGGATCCACGCAGATTCCAGAACTTTCCATCACAGAAATGTGGGGAAAATGTGTTTTTTTGTCAATTTTTTACGTTTGCAAGGGATTATGGGTAACAGACCATGGTGGGAGGCAGTCAAGTCACCCCATCCTGGATTCCCCTGGGTGTCTAGTTTTCAAAAATGTATAGGTTTGCTAGGTTTCCCTAGGTGCCGGCAGGGCTAGGGTTCAAAAACTACAGCTAGTCACTTTGCCAAAAAAGGGTCATTTTTCACTGCAAAATTGAGGTGTGACCACGTTGCGTTTTGCGCCATTTCCTGTCGCGGGCACTAGGCCGACCCGCACAAGTGAGGTACCATTTTTCTCGTAGGACTTTGGGGAACGCGGGGTGGGTGGAAATTTGTGGATCCACGCAGATTCCAGAACTTTCCATCCCAGAAATGTGGGGAAAATGTGTTTTTTTTGTCAATTTTTTACGTTTGCAAGGGATTCTGGGTAACAGACCATGGTGGGAGGCAGTCAAGTCACCCCATCCTGGATTCCCCTGGGTGTCTAGTTTTCAAAAATGTATAGGTTTGCTAGGTTTCCCTAGGTGCCGGCAGGGCTAGGGTTCAAAATCTACAGCTAATCACTTTGCCAAAAAAAGGGTCATTTTTCACTGCAAAACCACGTTGCGTTTTGCGCCGTTTCCTGTCGCGGGCACTAGGCCGACCCGCACAAGTGAGGTACCATTTTTCTCGTAGGACTTTGGGGAACGCGGGGTGGGTGGAAATTTGTGGATCCACGCAGATTCCAGAACTTTCCATCACAGAAATGTGGGAAAAATGTGTTTTTTTTGTCAATTTTTTACGTTTGCAAGGGATTCTGGGTAACAGACCATGGTGGGAGGCAGTCAAGTCACCCCATACTGGATTCCCCTGGGTGTCTAGTTTTAAAAAATGTATAGGTTTGCTAGGTTTCCCTAGGTGCCGGCAGGGCTAGGGTTCAAAAACTACAGCTAGTCACTTTGCCAAAAAAGGGTCATTTTTCACTGCAAAATTGAGGTGTGACCACGTTGCGTTTTGCGCCATTTCCTGTCGCGGGCACTAGGCCGACCCGCACAAGTGAGGTACCATTTTTCTCGTAGGACTTTGGGGAACGCGGGGTGGGTGGAAATTTGTGGATCCACGCAGATTCCAGAACTTTCCATCCCAGAAATGTGGGGAAAATGTGTTTTTTTTGTCAATTTTTTACGTTTGCAAGGGATTCTGGGTAACAGACCATGGTGGGAGGCAGTCAAGTCACCCCATCCTGGATTCCCCTGGGTGTCTAGTTTTCAAAAATGTATAGGTTTGCTAGGTTTCCCTAGGTGCCGGCAGGGCTAGGGTTCAAAATCTACAGCTAGTCACTTTGCCAAAAAAAGGGTCATTTTTCACTGCAAAACCACGTTGCGTTTTGCGCCGTTTCCTGTTGCGGGCACTAGGCCGACCCGCACAAGTGAGGTACCATTTTTCTCGTAGGACTTTGGGGAACGGGGGGTGGGTGGAAATTTGTGGATCCACGCAGATTCCAGAACTTTCCATCACAGAAATGTGGGAAAAATGTGTTATTTTTGTCAATTTTTTACGTTTGCAAGGGATTCTGGGTAACAGACCATGGTGGGAGGCAGTCAAGTCACCCCATCCTGGATTCCCCTGGGTGTCTAGTTTTCAAAAATGTATAGGTTTGCTAGGTTTCCCTAGGTGCCGGCAGGGCTAGGGTTCAAAAACTACAGCTAGTCACTTTGCCAAAAAAGGGTCATTTTTCACTGCAAAATTGAGGTATGACCACGTTGCGTTTTGCGCCATTTCCTGTCGCGGGCACTAGGCCGACCCGCACAAGTGAGGTACCATTTTTCTCTTAGGACTTTGGGGAACGCGGGGTGGGTAGAAATTTGTGGATCCACGCAGATTCCAGAACTTTCCATCCCAGAAATGTGGGGAAAATGTTTTTTTTTTGTCAATTTTTTACGTTTGCAAGGGATTCTGGGTAACAGACCATGGTGGGAGGCAGTCAAGTCACCCCATCCTGGATTCCCCTCGGTTTCTAGTTTTCAAAAATGTATAGGTTGGCTAGGTTTCCCTAGGTGCCGGCAGGGCTAGGGTTCAAAATCTACAGCTAGTCACTTTGCCAAAAAAAGGGTCATTTTTCACTGCAAAACCACGTTGCGTTTTGCGCCGTTTCCTGTCGCGGGCACTATGCCGACCCGCACAAGTGAGGTACCATTTTTCTTGTAGGACTTTGGGGAACGCGGGGTGGGTGGAAATTTGTGGATCCACGCAGATTCCAGAACTTTCCATCACAGAAATGTGGGGAAAATGTGTTTTTTTTGTCAATTTTTTATGTTTGCAAGGGATTATGGGTAACAGACCATGGTGGGAGGCAGTCAAGTCACCCCATCCTGGATTCCCCTGGGTGTCTAGTTTTCAAAAATGTATAGGTTTGCTAGGTTTCCCTAGGTGCCGGCAGGGCTAGGGTTAAAAAACTACAGCTAGTCACTTTGCCAAAAAAGGGTCATTTTTCACTGCAAAATTGAGGTGTGACCATGTTGCGTTTTGCGCCATTTCCTGTCGCGGGCACTAGGCCGACCCGCACAAGTGAGGTACCATTTTTATCGTAGGACTTTGGGGAACGCGGGGTGGGTGGAAATTTGTGGATCCACGCAGATTCCAGAACTTTCCATCCCAGAAATGTGGGGAAAATGTGTGTTTTTTGTCAATTTTTTACGTTTGCAAGGGATTCTGGGTAACAGACCATGGTGGGAGGCAGTCAAGTCACCCCATCCTGGATTCCCCTGGGTGTCTAGTTTTCAAAAATGTATAGGTTTGCTAGGTTTCCCTAGGTGCCGGCAGGGCTAGGGTTCAAAATCTACAGCTAGTCACTTTGCCAAAAAAAGGGTCATTTTTCACTGCAAAACCACGTTGCGTTTTGCGCCGTTTCCTGTCGCGGGCACTATGCCGACCCGCACAAGTGAGGTACCATTTTTCTTGTAGGACTTTGGGGAACGCGGGGTGGGTGGAAATTTGTGGATCCACGCAGATTCCAGAACTTTCCATCACAGAAATGTGGGGAAAATGTGTTTTTTTTGTCAATTTTTTATGTTTGCAAGGGATTATGGGTAACAGACCATGGTGGGAGGCAGTCAAGTCACCCCATCCTGGATTCCCCTGGGTGTCTAGTTTTCAAAAATGTATAGGTTTGCTAGGTTTCCCTAGGTGCCGGCAGGGCTAGGGTTAAAAAACTACAGCTAGTCACTTTGCCAAAAAAGGGTCATTTTTCACTGCAAAATTGAGGTGTGACCATGTTGCGTTTTGCGCCATTTCCTGTCGCGGGCACTAGGCCGACCCGCACAAGTGAGGTACCATTTTTATCGTAGGACTTTGGGGAACGCGGGGTGGGTGGAAATTTGTGGATCCACGCAGATTCCAGAACTTTCCATCCCAGAAATGTGGGGAAAATGTGTGTTTTTTGTCAATTTTTTACGTTTGCAAGGGATTCTGGGTAACAGACCATGGTGGGAGGCAGTCAAGTCACCCCATCCTGGATTCCCCTGGGTGTCTAGTTTTCAAAAATGTATAGGTTTGCTAGGTTTCCCTAGGTGCCGGCAGGGCTAGGGTTCAAAATCTACAGCTAGTCACTTTGCCAAAAAAAGGGTCATTTTTCACTGCAAAACCACTTTGCGTTTTGCGCCGTTTCCTGTCGCGGGCACTATGCCGACCCGCACAAGTGAGGTACCATTTTTCTCGTAGGACTTTGGGGAACACGGGGTGGGTGGAAAATTGTGGATCCACGCAGATTCCTGAACTTTCCATCCCAGAAATGTGGGGAAAATGTGTTTTTTTTGTCAATTGTTTACGTTTGCAAGGGATTCTGGGTAACAGACCATGGTGGGAGGCAGTCAAGTCACCCCATCCTGGATTCCCCTGGGTGTCTAGTTTTCAAAAATGTATAGGTTTGCTAGGTTTCCCTAGGTGCCGGCAGGGCTAGGGTTCAAAATCTACAGCTAGTCACTTTGCCAAAAAAAGGGTCATTTTTCACTGCAAAACCACGTTGCGTTTTGCTCCGTTTCCTGTCGCGGGCACTATGCCGACCCGCACAAGTGAGGTACCATTTTTCTCGTAGGACTTTGGGGAACGCGGGGTGGGTGGAAATTTGTGGATCCACGCAGATTCCAGAACTTTCCATCACAGAAATATGGGGAAAATGTGTTTTTTTTGTCAATTTTTTACGTTTGCAAGGGATTCTGGGTAACAGACCATGATGGGAGGCAGTCAAGTCACCCCATCCTGGATTCCCCTGGGTGTCTAGTTTTCAAAAATGTATAGGTTTGCTAGGTTTCCCTAGGTGCCGGCAGGGCTAGGGTTCAAAATCTACAGCTAGTCACTTTGCCAAAAAAAGGGTCATTTTTCACTGCAAAACCACGTTGCGTTTTGCGCTGTTTCCTGTCGCGGGCACTATGCCGACCCGCACAAGTGAGGTACCATTTTTCTCGTAGGACTTTGGGGAACGCGGGGTGCGTGGAAATTTGTGGATCCACGCAGATTCCAGAACTTTCCATCACAGAAATGTGGGGAAAATGTGTTTTTTTTGTCAATTTTTTACGTTTGCAAGGGATTCTGGGTAACAGACCATGGTGGGAGGCAGTCAAGTCACCCCATCCTGGATTCCCCTGGGTGTCTAGTTTTCAAAAATGTATAGGTTTGCTAGGTTTCCCTAGGTGCCGGCAGGGCTAGGGTTCAAAAACTACAGCTAGACTCTTCGCAAATAAAGTGTAAATTTTCAGTGTGAAAATGTGGTGCGTTCACCTTAGGTTTTGAGCCACTTCCTGTCGTGGGCACTATGCCTACCCACACAAGTGAGGTACCATTTTTATCGGGAGACTTAGGGTAGTTCAAATTTGTAAAGCAACTGTTATTACCTATTGATTTTTGATGCATTTCTCCCTTCCAAATGAAAGACATTGTGTAAAAAAAAAGTCATTGTGAAAAATGACCAATAATTGTCATGCAAATATGAGTATTCCCAATTTCGAAAATGTGCAAATATGCACTGTTTCTAAACTCTGTAATTTGTTCCCATTTCAGAAATACATAGGTTACTTTCATACCGATTTTTCCATGTATACATTTTCCCACAATAATTGCTATATACCCGGAACAAAAAAAAAAAACATTACAAAATGCTGCTCACTTTTCTACTCTGGGTTCGTTGGGCTCTTGGTGAACCTACAAGTCCTATATGTCCCCACAACCAGGAAGGTCTACCGGATGTAACGGTACATTGCTTTCAAAGAGATGTCATAATTCGAAGAAGTTACAGGTGAAAACGTTGACTCAAAATGCTGCTTTTTTCAACAAATTTTTAATTTTTCCTATATTTAACTGTAAGTTTCTATAAAGAAACCTTGATGGATCTACACAAATGACCCCTTGCTGAGTTCCGAATTTTGTCTACTTTTTAAAAATGTATAGCTTTCCAGGATCCATTATTGTTTTTGTACCCATTTCTACCGTTAACTGGAAGGAGGTTGAAAGCACAAAAAGTAGCAAAAATAGGGTATGTCCCAGAAAAATGCCAAAACTGTGTGAAAAATGTTGGTTTTCTGACAAAATTCTGTCATTCCCTAAAAGCTGGAGAAATGGTGATTTCGGCCCCACAAACCCTTTTTTGATACCATTTGCAGAGAAAAACCCAAAAGCTTTCATTTGCAGCCCGTTTTTCCAATTTGTCACAAAAAAAACAAAATTTTGCTGTATTTTGACTAATTTCTGGGAACCCTGTAGGAGAATCCACAAACCCTGGGTACCTTTAGAATCCCCAAGATGTTGGAAGAAAAGGACGCAAATTTGGCATGGATACCTAATGTGGTCAAAAAGTTACAGGGGCCTAAGCGCGCACTACCCCAAATAGCCCAAAAAAGGCTTAGCACAGGAGGGGAAAAGGCCTAGCAGCGAAGGGGTTAAAGATCTGGCCAATCTGGAGAGCAAAAAAAGATTTATACCTTGTAACATTACTCTCCAAGAGAAACAAGCGATTAATACGCTCAAAACCAATGAAACCCTGGTGATAAAGAGTGCCGACAAAGGTGGCGGCATAGTGCTCCAGGAGAGAGACACTTACACAACAGAAATCCTACGCCAATTGGGCAATACTGAACACTACCAGAGACTTCCAGGCAACCCTACCAAGGAAATTCAGGCCCTTATCTTGAAACTTACAACTGAAGCTGTCAGTCAGGGCTTTTTAAGCAAAAAATAATTCATTTTCTTAAATGTGAAATCACCACTCACACCGGTCATCTATACCCTTCCCAAAGTCCACAAAAATTCTACCAACCCTCCTGGACGACCAATTGTGTCAGCCTGCGGCTCAGTCCTTGATCCTCTTGGTTCTTACGTAGATTTCTTCATCAAAGAATTTGTACCTGTCACTGCCTGCTATGTGAGAGATAGCATGGCTATGATAAACCTTATCGAACACCATCCATTCGACCCCACATCAGATACACTATGCACCATGGACGTAGAGTCCCTGTATACCAACATTCCCCAGACAGCGGCTCTATTGGTAATACAAAAAACACTTGACTCCCGCCCCCGCCCCCATACTGCTCCAACACTATTCATTTTACAACTGTTAGAAATCTGTTTGACAAGACATTTTTTCACTTTTGATAACCTGTATTACCAACAAATCAAAGGGGCTTCTATGGGCGCAATTTTTGCCCCCAACTTAGCGATTCTGTTCATGGACCAATTGGAGATAGGTTCCATTCTCACTGACACAAATCCATTCCTCCCAGGCATTTGCCTATGGCGAAGATATATTGATGACATTTTTATCATTGGAGACATGATATTAGTGCACTACAACAATTCCTCCATTGGTTAAATAACAACTGCTCAGGCCTATCGTTTAGGATCTCCACTGATAAATCTGCCATTGCCTTTCTTGACCTGACAATCTTCCACTCTGAAGGCGAATTGCTCACACGCCTGTACAGAAAACCCATTGAGCGGAACACGCTGCTCAGTTACGGAAGTAACCACCCCAGGGCCCTGAGGGATTCACTTCCATATTCTCAATTTCTGAGAATCAGGCGCAACTGCTCTTCCAAAGCAGACTACTTCAGAGAGGCAGCCACTCTCTCATCTAAACTGAAAGATCGTGGTTACCCCAAGAGGATAGTAAAAAATGCATCCAAAAGGGCATGGTACTGCCCTCGTGATGTACTTCTGACTCCCAAACCCAAACGTGAACTGGAAAGAATAGCCTGCGTCACTACCTTTTCACCAGTATCCAACCAAATAAGAAAGTCTATTCAGCACTGGCCAGTCATTAATGCAGGTAGTCTTAGCATTGAAAGACCGCTATTCGCTTTCCGTAAAAGCAGAAATTTTAAAGATCACTTGGTAAGAGCAGCTCTTCCCACCACTGTCCCTCATGTAACACTTGATTCTTTTTGGGGTCTTTCTCCTATCCTAGGACATTTCAAATGTGGTGGTTGTAATGTTTGTGATTTTACGATTGAAGGCAAAAGTTTCACTGCCAATAACATTACAGTTAATTCGAATGCCTTCTCTAATTGCAATACCTGCAATGTTATCTATTTAATACATTGTCCTTGCATGAAACTGCACATTGGCCAGACTACACAAAAAGTAAAGACAAGAATTGGACAGCACAGAAGTCGTTTCAGGTGTAACACACCCAACGCACCACTGGTGGAACATTTCACGGATGCCAAACACAACGAAGATGACATCCGCTGGACGATTCTGAAGGTACTCAAATTGCCACAGAGAGGAGGCAACATGACCCATTTGTTAAACCGTGAAGAACTAAAAGCAATAATCCTTTCTGATACAATCAAAAATGGCCTGAATAGGAATGAGGACTGGACTACCCTCTTATGAATTGACTAATACCATACTGCAACACCTTGGATTTTAATTGGTTGTTCTGGCTGATCTCTTGAGAAAATTCTTAACCTTAACTTGTACCTGTATATGCCACAAACTGTGACTTTCAACTGTATATACCACATTCGTCAGTACATGTTCAAATTTTACTTCCAATTGTGCAGGCCATTATCCCAAGCATGTTCTGTAAATAACTGTAATAAGTTAATGCGTAAATTACTCCTTTTTTGTCACACATTGACACTTATGCACGCCCTTGCATTGCACTTCACACTAACCGCACTTGGTTTTTCACTCACCCAAGATGGCCACCGCTGTTACACACAGCTATCACCCATCCATAGTCCTTCCTGCCTTTTGGCACCCCTCTGAGGTCCTTCAGTGGTTTCCCGCTCTATTTAAATGAGAGCACTAAGCACCAGCGCCCAGTGCCTGCCATTGAGCCGGTTACTACACAGCACATTGTTGCTGAGGACAGAGATCTCCATTGCTGTATCTCTCCACAGGTAAGACAACCCCTCACCCCGATGTAATTGACTGTTTTAAGGATTTTTCCTCACTTAGGCAGCCTTCGACTAAAACCTCCCCTTTTTTTCAATTCCTTCAAGCTTGGACTGTAACATATTAGTATATTAAAGCAATAAGTTGGCGCATTGAAATGTGGCCCATCTGCACCACAGTCTAACTACCCAACAGCCGATCCAGGCAAGGAGCAGCACGCTCCAGCGCCCACTAAGTTTTATAGAAACCTTAACTGCAAGGTATGTGCCCTAGACTCATTTACATCCCAACCCCACATCGATTATGACACACCAAATCCAACCACAATGTAACTTTTTTCACAGCGACCAAACCAAAAGCAACAACGCTGTTCTTCATTGTCAATTTCCACTCTGACCTGCCATATGTGATACCCCTATGTCCTCAATTGGGGTAAGCATACATGTTACACTTACTTTTCTCACTGAGTCACGCGCCATTCCGTAATGGTTAACACCCCCGGTTACGTGTTTCTCATAACTTCACGTCCTCCCAACACCGGTTCTTATTTTTTAATAAATACGACTGTCCCCCATGCCGCTCACGATCGGAATGCACATTCACACACCTTTAATAACTCACGTGGTTCTAGTTTTTAAACCATTTTTACGTAGAAACTAGGTAGCCCGCCGATGCCTTAAACTTCCAAACACCTCCAGTCATTCATCATTCCCCCATTGAATGTCACTTATTAAATCCTGCTTGCCATAGCACACTCACAAACCAATCCCCACTCACCTGACCGGAATAGGCCCGAGCACGATCGTTTTAACCACAACTCCATGTGCACAATTGATAACCTTGACCTTCTGACATGCTATAATTTTCGAGTAATCCTAATATGTTCTAAGTTTTCCCTTGTTCACACAAGCTATTTTCTTTGTTTTCTTTACTCTGACAGGCGTTAAAACCAGGCAAATGTTATAAATTTAGTCCTGAAGATGATCCCGTTAATCAATGAGCTTGGGATCGAAACGTCGACTTTTTAAAAAATAGTGCCACAAATATCCATTGTGCTTACTCGTTGTGGTCTCTATTTTGTCAAGCTTGCTACAACTTCATTTATGCCTGCAAGTTGCAACGGCTCTCAGTCTTTGCCTGTAACTGTTGTTTGTCCTAAACTGTCTGCATTGTTATTCCCTTTTTTCCCCCCGCACGTTCCCCATGCTGTAGGGTGCAGGATTGTGCCCCACGATAAATGTAGTGTTTTCATTATCCTTGACCATATCCTTTAGTATCTGAAAAATAAAAATCCCCTGTCCGGCTGGACATCGGATGTGTATAGTAACCCATTGTGGTCTATATTTAATTTTATGTAAAATTTAGTGTCTGCTCAGGACTATTGTTTTTTACATATAATTAATTGATACCCGTGGTCCTTAGCCATTTTTCGGGTTCCCTTGTTTGTATAAAATACACAATGGAGAGTTATATTTGTTTGTTCTATTTATTGATGAACTTTACGTAGTTACTATGTGCACATACTATGTAGTTAACACCTGTATTGCGTATTTTGCACATTAACATTTTAATTGTAAATCTTGCACTTTAAATGCTACGAATTGCACTATAAAAATCTGCGTATTTGCACAATCTACAATTGCACTTTAGAACCATGTGTTTAAAGGTTCATTAGATATGTTTCAAACATGCTCACAATATCACAATGGCATCAACCAGATAGCAGTCATAGACAACATTGTGGTTCACTGTTTTTTATACAAGCTCGGGACACATTGATTGAAAAATATATTTGTATACTTTGCATCAAGTCTATTTATCATGTATGTATTTCTTTTATGTCTAGTATCACTAGCATCACATGACCATAGAGTGCTTAATACATAAGGACAATGTAAACGGCAGTTACCTTGTGTGATCAAGGCCATCTTGTGGCCGAAACGCGTAATGGCGTGCTGTGCGGGTGCGAATGCTCATTAAAACCCTTGAACCACAAGCTGGTGTCCATGTGCTTTCTTCCTCGCCGTTTGGAAGTGGGAGACAGCGTTTGGAGTTAATATATACATACATACATACATACATACATACATACATATATATCTCAACAGCAAAACTTTCCAGTATCATAGAAAGAAGGCATGCGCACTCCCAGCAGGTAAGTTCCATATGCTCATTTAATGAGCAGCACACTCTACGCGTTTTGACACCAGAAGTGTCTTGTTCACGAGTAAGTAGTGGGAGTCACAAAATGATTTATATATCACAATTAGATATAAACATAGAAAAAAACAAATGCCGTAACCGTAATAGCGGAGTCTATGTTAGAATGTCTCACATCAGTTAGTGATAGCTAAAGATATACACATATACTTAAAATAAATTATGTTGATCAAGGACAAAAGGAAAAACATAAAAGGGCATGCTGAATATAACCCAAATCTTAAAGGTAACTGTGCCAGTTTACACAAGCATAATTACATAGTGGGATCACATTGACTTATGTCCGAATGCATGTCAAAGCCCAAGTGGGCAATTTTCAAAGTGGAGTACCTCACTGCCCAAGTGGGCAAAGAGACTGATAGTATACATAAGAAGCTTTATTAGTAAGTGTATATCGCTGCTCTAAAATTCAAGATAAACGTAGCCTTTTTACAAGACCAGCAATAAAAAATCAAAAAATCAAAAAACAAATAGTAGAAAAATCCAACCCAAATGGGCATAATTAATCACATAATCACATAGGCTAATAATATAAATGCATTTGTAAATCTAATCCATCCAAAGAATTACAATTAAGCATTTAATAGCTCAAAGAAAATTACTGTCTTAATGCATTCAAATGAATAATACATTCTTTCCATGTACACTACTTCTAAATATTGCTGTACTCATAGTTATTCTAATTGGCAACTCCACATGAATTTATGCATCATAAAATTAGTTTTCATCCATAGCTCAAAATATATATATATATACACATATATATATATATATATATATATACACATATATATATATATATATATATATATATATATATATATATATATATATATATATATATATATATATATATATATATATATATATACACATATGCTCGCAAGCTGCTAACGGTTCCTTATGGTTCCATAAATCACAACGGGTGATGGAAAGCCGGCACGGACCACGGTCCAGTGCTTCAAGTGTTTTTATTTTTCAGTGCTCAGTCGGCCATGACGCGTTTTGATCCTTCCTGGATCTTGATCACATGATATATATATATATGTATATGTGTGTCTTCAACTTTGGTAGAAGTAACTTTTGAAGTACATCATATGCTTGGTCACAAAATTCTCTTCACATAGTAGTGGTACAGAACAGCCAAGCCAATATGTGAATTTCAGTTCCTTTATACAAAGTCTTCTCAACTCTTAATAAAGGGATCCCAGATTTATCCTGGAAATATGCACTGTATAATATAGACTTCCAATATCAGAAAAAACGGCTATAGCCTCCCATCGATACAAACACCAGTCACTTACCTGAAATTCTGAAGCCCTAAAGAAGCAAATTAATTTTGCGAAACACATGTTGGCCTGTTATCAAGTATATATTGTACTTCAAATGTTACTTCTACCAAAGTTAAAGACAACTATTTTTGTGACTGCACAATGCCGGTGATAATAAAATAATTTTGCATGGACAATTAAGATGCAAAGAGTGTGTTTTTCTCAGTGCATTACCTAATATATACATATATAGGATGTATGACGTTACAACGCACACTTTTACAACGCATGCACTTACAACGCATTTTTTACAACGCATAATCCATTACAACGCATGACATTACAACGCAGGACACTACAACGCATTTTTAAAAAATACCTTTACAACGCATTACCATTACAACGCATACTACCTTTACAACGCATACCATTACAACGCATAATATTAAATTACATTTAAGGTAAGTATTAGATAGTATAGGGGTAAAAATTACTATTCTAACTCCAGGGGGTGCAACAGTAGGGTAAGTGTTGGATAGTGTAGGGGTAAAAATTACTATTCTAACTCCAGGGGGTGCAACAGTAGGGTAAGTGTTGGATAGTGTAGGGGTAAAAATTACTATTCTAACTCCAGGGGGTGCATCAGTAGGGTAAGTGTTGGATAGTATAGGGGTAAAAATTACTATTCTAACTCCAGGGGGTGCATCAGTAGGGTAAGTGTTGGATAGTATAGGGGTAAAAATTACTATTCTAACTCCAGGGGGTGCATCAGTAGGGTAAGTGTTGGATAGTATAGGGGTAAAAATTACTATTCTAACTCCAGGGGGTGCATCAGTAGGGTAAGTGTTGGATAGTATAGGGGTAAAAATTACTATTCTAACTCCAGGGGGTGCAACAGTAGGGTAAGTGTTGGATAGTATAGGGGTAAAAATTACTATTCTAACTCCAGGGGGTGCATCAGTAGGGTAAGTGTTGGATAGTATAGGGGTAAAAATTACTATTCTAACTCCAGGGGGTGCATCAGTAGGGTAAGTGTTGGATAGTATAGGGGTAAAAATTACTATTCTAACTCCAGGGGGTGCATCAGTAGGGTAAGTGTTGGATAGTATAGGGGTAAAAATTACTATTCTAACTCCAGGGGGTGCAACAGTAGGGTAAGTGTTGGATAGTGTAGGGGTAAAAATTACTATTCTAACTCCAGGGGGTGCAACAGTAGGGTAAGTGTTGGATAGTGTAGGGGTAAAAATTACTATTCTAACTCCAGGGGGTGCAACAGTAGGGTAAGTGTTGGATAGTGTAGGGGTAAAAATTACTATTCTAACTCCAGGGGGTGCAACAGTAGGGTAAGTGTTGGATAGTGTAGTGTAATATTATGCGTTGTAATGGTATGCGTTGTAATGGTAGTATGCGTTGTAATGGAATGCGTTGTAAAGGTAGTTTTTAAAAATGCGTTGTAGTGTCATGCGTTGTAATGTCATGCGTTGTAATGGATTATGCGTTGTAAAAAATGCGTTGTAATGGTAGTGCGTTGTAAAAGTTGCGTTGTAAAGGTTGTTCCCCACATATATATATATATATATATATATATATATATATATTACTGCTCCCAAGGTGCCCACGTGGCAGGAAAGCACTCCAGAACCTGCGATGCCTCTCGATGCCCCAGCAGAGGAAAATGCGGCCAGACGCGTTTCGAGTTTCCATCTCTTTTTCAATGGCCGTTCACCTATTTCCTGTGGCCAAGTCCCGCCTACATACTCTGCTCCTGCCTCCTGATAGGCGAGTGTGTGACTGGCAGTTCCCACAGAATTGTGGTTAATGTAGTGCGGCACCAAATGAAACCCTGAATGGGTGCCAAAGGATAAGGATCACTGATGCACGCCCTGAATGGGCTGACCCCTCTGTAAACTTCTTCTTGGCTTAGATTCCCTCGAGGAACTGGGGAGATCCCCAGCTGACGACCCGCTTGTGTTAGAGCGGTGGTGCTCTCCTCGCGGCTGGACAAGCCGCGTTTAAATTACTGCTCCCAAGGTGCCCACGTGGCAGGAAAGCACTCCAGAACCTGCGATGCCTCTCGATGCCCCAGCAGAGGAAAATGCGGCCAGACGCGTTTCGAGTTTCCATCTCTTTTTCAATGGCCGTTCACCTATTTCCTGTGGCCAAGTCCCGCCTACATACTCTGCTCCTGCCTCCTGATAGGCGAGTGTGTGACTGGCAGTTCCCACAGAATTGTGGTTAATGTAGTGCGGCACCAAATGAAACCCTGAATGGGTGCCAAAGGATAAGGATCACTGATGCACGCCCTGAATGGGCTGACCCCTCTGTAAACTTCTTCTTGGCTTAGATTCCCTCGAGGAACTGGGGAGATCCCCAGCTGACGACCCGCTTGTGTTAGAGCGGTGGTGCTCTCCTCGCGGCTGGACAAGCCGCGTTTAAATTACTGCTCCCAAGGTGCCCACGTGGCAGGAAAGCACTCCAGAACCTGCGATGCCTCTCGATGCCCCAGCAGAGGAAAATGCGGCCAGACGCGTTTCGAGTTTCCATCTCTTTTTCAATGGCCGTTCACCTATTTCCTGTGGCCAAGTCCCGCCTACATACTCTGCTCCTGCCTCCTGATAGGCGAGTGTGTGACTGGCAGTTCCCACAGAATTGTGGTTAATGTAGTGCGGCACCAAATGAAACCCTGAATGGGTGCCAAAGGATAAGGATCACTGATGCACGCCCTGAATGGGCTGACCCCTCTGTAAACTTCTTCTTGGCTTAGATTCCCTCGAGGAACTGGGGAGATCCCCAGCTGACGACCCGCTTGTGTTAGAGCGGTGGTGCTCTCCTCGCGGCTGGACAAGCCGCGTTTAAATTACTGCTCCCAAGGTGCCCACGTGGCAGGAAAGCACTCCAGAACCTGCGATGCCTCTCGATGCCCCAGCAGAGGAAAATGCGGCCAGACGCGTTTCGAGTTTCCATCTCTTTTTCAATGGCCGTTCACCTATTTCCTGTGGCCAAGTCCCGCCTACATACTCTGCTCCTGCCTCCTGATAGGCGAGTGTGTGACTGGCAGTTCCCACAGAATTGTGGTTAATGTAGTGCGGCACCAAATGAAACCCTGAATGGGTGCCAAAGGATAAGGATCACTGATGCACGCCCTGAATGGGCTGACCCCTCTGTAAACTTCTTCTTGGCTTATATTCCCTCGAGGAACTGGGGAGATCCCCAGCTGACGACCCGCTTGTGTTAGAGCGGTGGTGCTCTCCTCGCGGCTGGACAAGCCGCGTTTAAATTACTGCTCCCAAGGTGCCCACGTGGCAGGAAAGCACTCCAGAACCTGCGATGCCTCTCGATGCCCCAGCAGAGGAAAATGCGGCCAGACGCGTTTCGAGTTTCCATCTCTTTTTCAATGGCCGTTCACCTATTTCCTGTGGCCAAGTCCCGCCTACATACTCTGCTCCTGCCTCCTGATAGGCGAGTGTGTGACTGGCAGTTCCCACAGAATTGTGGTTAATGTAGTGCGGCACCAAATGAAACCCTGAATGGGTGCCAAAGGATAAGGATCACTGATGCACGCCCTGAATGGGCTGACCCCTCTGTAAACTTCTTCTTGGCTTAGATTCCCTCGAGGAACTGGGGAGATCCCCAGCTGACGACCCGCTTGTGTTAGAGCGGTGGTGCTCTCCTCGCGGCTGGACAAGCCGCGTTTAAATTACTGCTCCCAAGGTGCCCACGTGGCAGGAAAGCACTCCAGAACCTGCGATGCCTCTCGATGCCCCAGCAGAGGAAAATGCGGCCAGACGCGTTTCGAGTTTCCATCTCTTTTTCAATGGCCGTTCACCTATTTCCTGTGGCCAAGTCCCGCCTACATACTCTGCTCCTGCCTCCTGATAGGCGAGTGTGTGACTGGCAGTTCCCACAGAATTGTGGTTAATGTAGTGCGGCACCAAATGAAACCCTGAATGGGTGCCAAAGGATAAGGATCACTGATGCACGCCCTGAATGGGCTGACCCCTCTGTAAACTTCTTCTTGGCTTAGATTCCCTCGAGGAACTGGGGAGATCCCCAGCTGACGACCCGCTTGTGTTAGAGCGGTGGTGCTCTCCTCGCGGCTGGACAAGCCGCGTTTAAATTACTGCTCCCAAGGTGCCCACGTGGCAGGAAAGCACTCCAGAACCTGCGATGCCTCTCGATGCCCCAGCAGAGGAAAATGCGGCCAGACGCGTTTCGAGTTTCCATCTCTTTTTCAATGGCCGTTCACCTATTTCCTGTGGCCAAGTCCCGCCTACATACTCTGCTCCTGCCTCCTGATAGGCGAGTGTGTGACTGGCAGTTCCCACAGAATTGTGGTTAATGTAGTGCGGCACCAAATGAAACCCTGAATGGGTGCCAAAGGATAAGGATCACTGATGCTGTTGGCCACAGGAAATAGGTGAACGGCCATTGAAAAAGAGATGGAAACTCGAAACGCGTCTGGCCGCATTTTCCTCTGCTGGGGCATCGAGAGGCATCGCAGGTTCTGGAGTGCTTTCCTGCCACGTGGGCACCTTGGGAGCAGTAATTTAAACGCGGCTTGTCCAGCCGCGAGGAGAGCACCACCGCTCTAACACAAGCGGGTCGTCAGCTGGGGATCTCCCCAGTTCCTCGAGGGAATCTAAGCCAAGAAGAAGTTTACAGAGGGGTCAGCCCATTCAGGGCGTGCATCAGTGATCCTTATCCTTTGGCACCCATTCAGGGTTTCATTTGGTGCCGCACTACATTAACCACAATTCTGTGGGAACTGCCAGTCACACACTCGCCTATCAGGAGGCAGGAGCAGAGTATGTAGGCGGGACTTGGCCACAGGAAATAGGTGAACGGCCATTGAAAAAGAGATGGAAACTCGAAACGCGTCTGGCCGCATTTTCCTCTGCTGGGGCATCGAGAGGCATCGCAGGTTCTGGAGTGCTTTCCTGCCACGTGGGCACCTTGGGAGCAGTAATTTAAACGCGGCTTGTCCAGCCGCGAGGAGAGCACCACCGCTCTAACACAAGCGGGTCGTCAGCTGGGGATCTCCCCAGTTCCTCGAGGGAATCTAAGCCAAGAAGAAGTTTACAGAGGGGTCAGCCCATTCAGGGCGTGCATCAGTGATCCTTATCCTTTGGCACCCATTCAGGGTTTCATTTGGTGCCGCACTACATTAACCACAATTCTGTGGGAACTGCCAGTCACACACTCGCCTATCAGGAGGCAGGAGCAGAGTATGTAGGCGGGACTTGGCCACAGGAAATAGGTGAACGGCCATTGAAAAAGAGATGGAAACTCGAAACGCGTCTGGCCGCATTTTCCTCTGCTGGGGCATCGAGAGGCATCGCAGGTTCTGGAGTGCTTTCCTGCCACGTGGGCACCTTGGGAGCAGTAATTTAAACGCGGCTTGTCCAGCCGCGAGGAGAGCACCACCGCTCTAACACAAGCGGGTCGTCAGCTGGGGATCTCCCCAGTTCCTCGAGGGAATCTAAGCCAAGAAGAAGTTTACAGAGGGGTCAGCCCATTCAGGGCGTGCATCAGTGATCCTTATCCTTTGGCACCCATTCAGGGTTTCATTTGGTGCCGCACTACATTAACCACAATTCTGTGGGAACTGCCAGTCACACACTCGCCTATCAGGAGGCAGGAGCAGAGTATGTAGGCGGGACTTGGCCACAGGAAATAGGTGAACGGCCATTGAAAAAGAGATGGAAACTCGAAACGCGTCTGGCCGCATTTTCCTCTGCTGGGGCATCGAGAGGCATCGCAGGTTCTGGAGTGCTTTCCTGCCACGTGGGCACCTTGGGAGCAGTAATTTAAACGCGGCTTGTCCAGCCGCGAGGAGAGCACCACCGCTCTAACACAAGCGGGTCGTCAGCTGGGGATCTCCCCAGTTCCTCGAGGGAATCTAAGCCAAGAAGAAGTTTACAGAGGGGTCAGCCCATTCAGGGCGTGCATCAGTGATCCTTATCCTTTGGCACCCATTCAGGGTTTCATTTGGTGCCGCACTACATTAACCACAATTCTGTGGGAACTGCCAGTCACACACTCACCTATCAGGAGGCAGGAGCAGAGTATGTAGGCGGGACTTGGCCACAGGAAATAGGTGAACGGCCATTGAAAAAGAGATGGAAACTCGAAACGCGTCTGGCCGCATTTTCCTCTGCTGGGGCATCGAGAGGCATCGCAGGTTCTGGAGTGCTTTCCTGCCACGTGGGCACCTTGGGAGCAGTAATTTAAACGCGGCTTGTCCAGCCGCGAGGAGAGCACCACCGCTCTAACACAAGCGGGTCGTCAGCTGGGGATCTCCCCAGTTCCTCGAGGGAATCTAAGCCAAGAAGAAGTTTACAGAGGGGTCAGCCCATTCAGGGCGTGCATCAGTGATCCTTATCCTTTGGCACCCATTCAGGGTTTCATTTGGTGCCGCACTACATTAACCACAATTCTGTGGGAACTGCCAGTCACACACTCGCCTATCAGGAGGCAGGAGCAGAGTATGTAGGCGGGACTTGGCCACAGGAAATAGGTGAACGGCCATTGAAAAAGAGATGGAAACTCGAAACGCGTCTGGCCGCATTTTCCTCTGCTGGGGCATCGAGAGGCATCGCAGGTTCTGGAGTGCTTTCCTGCCACGTGGGCACCTTGGGAGCAGTAATATATATATATATATATATACATATATAACAACAACCTGATCGTCTTTCCACAAACAGACACCAACTCCGTGAAATATTTTGGCACGGAAAGCGATTTATTTCAAACCCAGGTCAGACGCGTTTCGGCGGTAAAACCGCCTTGCTCACTGCATGAAATGTTCTGTCAGTGTCAGCCATACAAATACCTCCACCATTTACCTTTGGTTGCCATGGCAACCAACAATGTCATAGACATAGAAGTTTTCACCGTGACTTTGCAAAATACAATAGTGTGTGAAAAATGCAAAAACATACATCGATAGCTAAACAAGAAAAGCTAGCAACATAAGGCGAATAAATTCCTAAAATGAAAATTGAGTTAGAAAGTCACTCTAAAAATAGAAAACATACGTAATTAGGAATACCGCTGGGATAGAGATGGGACATCCAGACTCAGTGTATCCCATGTAATGTGCTCTATGCCAAGGTGAATGTATTAACGTACGGAGGGGGGTGTAGTATGAAATCATTAAATATCAATGTTTGTAAACTCCACCGGCCTAATAATAAGCTTCGTAAAAAATTTCGTAAAAAATCTCCGCTAGTGTGTACAGTCTCATATTACAAGAGAAGAATGGAAATCATAGTGCAAAGTAAAGAAACTGGAGACTGCCACTCTAAGTATTTTCTTGCACCCAAATGATGGGACCAGCATAGATGGCAAGTGCCTCTATCTGTAGAATTAAAAAGGAAAAAATAGGTTGTGTGTCACCATACTGAGCCCCTAATGCTAAGCAATGATGCCTAATTAAAGAGGGGAAATATAAACACAAACATAAGCAGATCTCCCGCCCAAGTGGGCAAAAGAAAACTTATACGAACTGTAATGGCTGGCCGGAAAAAGAAAATGTATTGCATTGTACCCTCCAATTGTACCTGAACAAAGAATAACTTGGAATATAAACACATGTAAAGTGGGGCGGTATTCCAGGTAAATGTGCAGTGGGATAACATAATGTCAGAGTTGGAACACACATGCTACGAGGAAAGGGTTCAAAAGGGGTGGCCAATCTTCTCAAATAAAGGGTCAGAGATGGACATTAAGCGCTTCATCGGTATTCACCCCATGTGGGATTTTGGAATTAAGGAGAATGATATATCTTGATTCCAATCTCCGTAATGCCAGTTGCCTGTTACCTCCCCTAGGATTTTTAGGGACACTGTCGATCACAAAATAGGAGAGGTCCTGGGTCTTGCTTCTGTGGCACAAGTTGATATGGCGTGCCACTGGGTATGTTTGGTCATCATTCGCAATTGCTCTCAGGTGTGCAAAATGCGAACGTGAACCTGGTGGATCGTGCTGCCAACATACATTTTCGGGCATGTGCATTGTAACACGTACACGGCGAAGTCCGTTTTGCAATTAAAACTGCCACGGATAAGGTATGGTGAATGTCTGAAAGGCATGGTAACAGACTTGGTGTTTGTGCCGTGTCGGCAGGCTTTGCATCTACTACACCTAATGAAACCTTTGGGTGATTGAAGCCAAGTTTGACTTTTCGCTACAGAAGGTGAATTGCGTACCAATTCCTGGCGCATAGATTTAGCTCTTCTGAAGCTGATGGCCGGGGTTTTAGGGCATTTAAGTCCCAAAACCGGGTCACTGCGGACTGTCTGCCAATGTTTGTGCAGGATTTTTCTAAGTGTAGTAAGGTATGCATTAAATCCTGTGATCAATCTCGGGATGCCAGCCTCTTTACTTGTTTCTTGAACAAAAGATCTTCCCTTGTTCACAGCTCACTTCTGTTTTTGGCTTTATCTAGGGTTTCTGCTTTGTATCCTCTGCTCTGTAGTCTACTAAACAGTTCGTTAGTAGATTTCTTGAGACCCTCTTCCGTACTGCAGTTGCGTCTCATTCTGAGACATTCTGCATAGGGGATACCTTCCTTAACGCTGTTATGATGAAAACTATCTGCGTGTAGGATGGCATTCCCTGCGGTGTCTTTCCTATATGTTCTGGTCAGTAGGCAGTTGTTTTCAATATATACTTCAATGTCAAGAAACTGAATACAGTTTTTGCTGGTGTGACTAGTAAATGATAAGTTGACTGTTGTTGTTCAATTCATTTGCAAAGACTTTGGCACTTTCCTCAGTTCCCTGCCACAGTATGAATATATCATCAGTGTAACATACATAGATGTTCACATTTTCAATCATGGCAGTTTTGTGTCCCTTCATGAGTACTTGCTCCTCCCACCAGCCCATATGCAAATTAGCATAGCTGGGGGCGAAGCAAGTACCCATGGCAGTGCCCTGTAGTTGTTTATAAAACAATTTATCAAAAATAAACACATTGTTTTCCAGGCACCATTCTGCCATACATAGCAGCATAAGGGAATGTTCTTGCATGTGTATTGGTCTAGTATTTAAATAGTGCTTCAAAGCATTGAGGCCATCCTTGTGTCTGATGCTCGTATATAACGAGTTCACATCAAGGGTCATCAAAACATAGTCCTCCTTCCAATTGACTTCGAATATCTTGCTTAGGAAATCGCCAGTGTCTTTAATGTGAGATGGTAATTCACAGACCAGTGGTTGTAAAAAGAAGTCGATAAACCGAGAAGTGTTTTCAAATAAACTCCCAATTGCTGCAATGATTGGCCTACCAGGTGGGTTGATTGCGTTTTTGTGAATCTTGGAAATTAGATACAGTTGCGGTATTACTGGATAGTCTATTTTCAGATACTCGAATTCTGATTTGGTGATTAAATTTGCGCTTTTCCATTCATATAGGGTTTTATGATATTTTTCCTTTATGCCTACTATAACCGTTGGCGCTATCCTGCAGTAGCAGTCCTTGTCATTGAGCTGTTTCATTGACTCCAAGTTATAGTCCTCTAAGGGCCACAGGACAACATTACCCCCTTTATCAGACCATCTGACTACTATATCCTGATGTTCCTTAATTTTACTCATAACTTTATTGTAATTAGTTCTGTTTGTATTGCGTGTTTTATATATATATTCACTGAAAAAACCATAGGTTTTAGGGAAAGTTATAGTTAGTTGGACATTTCACTCGTACAAAACCATAGAAATTCCCCCTTATAGTTAGTTCAGCTAACTATAACTCGCGCCCCCGCAATGCACTGCTGATGACGTCACATATTACATCACTCATGACATGGTCAGTGACATCACTGATGACATCACTAATGACATTTCAAATGACATCACTGATGACATTTCAAATGACATCACTGATGACATCATCCAGTGACTGTGTGTTTCTGTAAAGTTTAAATATGATTAATATATATAGGGAAAGGCGTATTGAAGAATGAGTGGGTGTATAAGTGTCTGAATGGATGATTTAGTAGGTGTGTGACTGACTCTATCAGTGAGTGATTAAACGTATCTTACTGAATGCATGGGTTAGTGACAAAACTGTTTGAATGTCTCTATCCGTCTGCCTGTTGGTGTGTAAGCGGGTGCATGGGTTAACGAATACCTACATGAGTGTCTAAATGGGTTATTGATTGGTTGTCTGAGTATCTGTATGGGTGACTGAGTGTTTGCGTGGGTGGGGTGTGTGTGACTCTGTGTATAGATGTGTGTGACTGTGTGTATAGATGTGTGAGGGGGTGATTCACTGGGTGCATGGTTTCAAGAGCGCATCTGTGATGGACTGTATGGGAGGGTGAGTGTGTTGTATGGGTGTGTTAGTGAGTGAATGTATATCTCAGTTGTATATGTGTTAGTAACTACATATGTGAAAGGCAGTATATATGTGTGTTGGAGTATATAATTGGCTATAAGTGAGGTTGTGTGATTGTGAGAGTGGCTGTATCGATGAGTCTGTGCTTGAATCAGTGATTGTATAGAGCGTAAGTATGTGCTAGTATTTGTATGAGTAAGTAAGCTGGTGTGTGTATAACTGTATAGGTGAGTACATGGCAGTGTGATTAATTATTTGCATGGCTGACTGGGTGAGTGAGTACCTCTATGGATGAGTGGCAGTGTGTGAGTTTCTATATAGGTGTATGAGTGCATATGATAGTCCTGTACTGAGTGACCATAAGTATGAGTGACTGTACGGGTGAGTGAGTGGATGTGTGTGCAAACCTAAGAATCAGTGAGTGGGTATGTAGTTATTGGTGTTGGAGTGTCTATGGTTTTGAGAATGGCAGTCTGTAATTTAGAGTGGGTGTATCAAAGGTTACATTAGTGTGTGAGAAGATGCATCAATTTAGCACATGAATGATGTCATGAGTGATGTCATGAGTGATGTCATTTGAGATGTCATGAGTGATGTCATCAGTGATGTCACTGACCATGTCATGAGTGAGGTAATATGTGACATCCTCAGCAGTGCATTGCGGGGGCACGAGTTATAGTTAGCTGAACTAACTATAGCAGGGGAATTTCTATGGTTTTGTAGGAGTCAAATGTCCAACTAACTATAACTTTCCCTAAAACCTATGGTTTTTTCAGTGAATTTCTAAGGTTTTTTAAATGCTAATTTCTAACTATAACGTGCCTCAAACCTATGTTTTTTTCAGTGAATTTCAAAGGTTTTTTAAATTCTAATTTCTTACTATAACTTGCCTGAAACCTATGGGTTTTTCAGTGAATTTCAAAGGTTTTTTAAATGCTAGTTTCTAACTATGCCTGCAGAGGTAGGTCACGTGAAGAAAGAAGAAAAAACGCACCGAATGAAGCAAAAGAAATGCAGAAAGAGGCAACAGAAGTCCACAAAGAAGACGAAAATTGCAGGCAGAAGCAAGGCGTGTAGAAAGAACCAACAGGGGAGCAGAAAGAGGCCTTGTTGCAAAATCATCCTGTACCCTCAACTTTTTCAGATGCGTACTGGTGGTAATTGACTCTGACTAACCAGTCCTAGAGCCAGTGCTATTCTAAAAGACCCTTAGAATACAGTGAAAACACCTACATACACTAGGGAACACTATGCATTGGGGTACTCCTGTGATTACCATGGCATCCTCTGTAAGCCCCTAGTACATAATAGGGTAGGAGGATTAAAACTACCTCTTAAAATGCGCCACATGGCGCGTTTGCACACTGGTGAAGGGAGGGGGGCCTGAGGTGACTTGTGTGCAAACACACCCCGTGGCTGTTTTAATTTGGGGGATAAAGTCCCCTTGAATCCTGAGTGTCCCTTGGGTCCAACTAGCCCACCAGGTAGCTCCAGTTAGTGCCACAGAGCTGCGTTGCAGAGAGGTGTAAAAAGGGGGACGGCCTGGACCACCTCTCTGCAATGCAGCACAGTGGCGGTTACTGGAAGCACCTGGTGGGCTAGTTGGCCCCCAGGGGCCCTCTGGATTGAAGGGGAATTATTTCCCCAACTTAAAACACGTCACAGGGCGTGTTTGCACACTGTTTGACAATGTCACCTCAGGCCCCGTCCCCTCCCTTTACCAACTTGTAAACGCACCGTGTGGCCGTTTTAAGTTGGGGGATTAAGTCCCCTTGAAACCTGAGGGTCCCTGGGGTCTAACTAGCCCACTAGGTACCTCCAGAAAGCGCCAGAGAGCTGCGTTGCAGAGAGGTGTATAAAACGGGCGTGGCCTCTGAACACCTCTCTGCAATGCAGCTCCCTGGTGCATACTGGAGGTACCTGATGGTGTAGTTGGCCCTCAGGGACCCTCATTATTGAAGAGGAATTATTTCCACAACTTACAACTCTATTTGTGAAGCCAGGTTAGGCCCGCGTAACTTTTACCTCCTCAAATCTGTGCCAAGATTCCCATTTATGATGGAAGGGTCCACAAGCGGCAGAGAGAGCTTTGCAGGAGGCTGCTGGCACAGCGCAAAGAGCAAGCCAGGCTTTGCAGGCAGGCATTGCTGGAGCTTCGCATTAACAGTCCCTGCAAGCAGCCGATGCTTTAGTCAGAAGAGTCAGACTGACAGAACTTCGGGTTGAATCAAAGTGCGAGCGGTGATGTCTTGATGTGAACAGACCCATTTTCTGTTTCAATCAACCCAAAAGATTGATTTCAGCTGTCTGAGCAACAACAAAGGTCCAGGACATGAGGAGCTACACTTGGGGGTCAGGAACTCACTTCAGCTGGGTCAAGGTGCTGGGGCAGGATGTTGAGAGCCTTTTGTGTCGCTGAGGCTCAAATCAGGAGGCCAGCAGACTAGCTCTTCCAGTCACTCTGATAACCCTGGGTTCAAGATGAAGTTGTAGGTCCCTCTCTCATTCCCCAGGCAAGAGGGCAGCAGGGCAGAAACGCAACAGCACAATAATGCAGCAGCAGGCCAGTAGTCCAGCAGAGTGGCAGTTCTTTCAGCAGCACAGCAGTCATACTTCCTGGCAGAGTATACACAGATCCAGAAGTATACTGAATAGTTTGTGTCTGAGTTCCCCATTTAAACCCTGGTGCTCTGGTTATGGAAGGTGGGAGAGGCTTCTAGACAGTGACTTGGAAGTGCATGAAATTTCCTGCCTAACCCTTGTCCTGGTTCCAAGCTGGCTGTAGTGGCAATGTGAGGTTGTTAGGACCTTTGTGTGAAGGTCGAGCACAGGTTATTTGGTTGCAAGTGGGGCTGTGCTCAGCTCCACCCCCATCCTGCCAGCAGGTGGCCTATTGAGGCACACCTAATCTCTCGATTGTGTCACTGTCTGAGAGGAATTCAAAAAGTGTAACTGTCATTTACACATCCAGTTATGAGACTAGGCTAAAGGCACAAAAGAACAGAAAAATAACAACTTTCTAAAAGTGGCTTTTTTAAAATTATCATCAAAAACCTGACTTTACCATTAAATAGTGCTCGTCACAACAATTCCGTAATCACCGATCATGACATAGCTAACAGCTCCCATTTGGAAATTTCAGCTTATTAAATGTAATAATGAATACTCGTCATTGGCAGCTTTTCATTAACCTGAGGAACCACCACTGAGACTGAAGAAAATGTTGCTTGTGTGTGACCTATCAAGTGTGTCACACATATCTTAGCCTCCCAAGGTTCTCATAAAGGGAGAAAAATTGTCTTCCTCATAAAAAAGCAACAAATTAGTTGTGTGGCAATTAGCATATGCCTTTATTTAATGCCCACACTAATGATTAAAAACAGATTTCATGTCTATATCATTTTAATGTGAACTGCCTACATTTTTCATTGCCACCCCACAACTTAGTGGCAGTTTTATGAGGGCATGAGGACCAGTGATTACCAAATTTTACATCTGACTGTATGCCCCCTGGGTGAATGCCTTAAAGTAGGCCACAGGAAGAGAGTATCAGGAAACAAAGTTATGGTTGCCACCGGTGTCGGCACCCAGGCTTTCATCTGACCCGCAACACCAGCGGCAACCTTAACTTTGTTTCCTGATACTATCTTCCTATGGCCTACTGGTAGGTATTCACCCAGAAGTGTCATTTCCGTGGCATAGTTGGGCAATCACTGGACCTCATGCCCTGATGAAACTGTCAATTAGTTGTGGGGTGGAAAGGTAGATAAATACTGGGACAGGACCCTCGCTTAATAGAAATCCATTGAGATTAGGGATGCCCTACGAGTGAGAGATGGAGTGTGATTTGTCCTTCAAGGGCACTGTTGGTAATAGAGGGGTTATTAATGCTAAGTCAACATGACAGTTTAATACTGGATTTAGGCTGCAATTGCATGCCTGGGATATGGGCTCCTTACGTGGGTGACACAATACGTGCTGCTGGCCTACTAGTAGCAATTAATTTACAGGCTCTGGGTAAAAGGTATACAAGTCTTCAAGGGAATTACAAGTACATTAAACATGGCAATTGGGACTATGCCAATTTGATCATCTTTAGAGGACAGAGCACAAGCACTTTAGCACTGGTTAGCAAAGTCCTAAGGCCAACAAAAATATGGAGGGTAAAGGAAAACGTTTGGACGCTGCGGAGATGGCCAGGTACAACAGTAACAAAGTAAAAATGCACCACAGAAAAGATCCTTCACCCAATTAAATCAATACAGTAAATTGTAATAAATATAACAAGACCAAAATTACAAAAATACGATCAGCAGAACCAAAGATATGCAGATTTAAAGATTTCCGTGGAAATAGTGCCAATAAGCACCAAGTCCCAACTGTGGAAATCTGGTCATTTTAGATTGGCACAAAGTCACAAGTTTAGACTGACCTCGATGGAGAGCAGCCTGACTATAGGGACCGAGTTAAGCCCACTGAGTATGAGAACCTTAAATCCTGATTGCGGAGCATTGTGATGTCTTATGTCAAGCATGCTTTGGGCAGCCGAGGTGATGAGAGGTATGGGTCAGTGATTCTTCATAGGATGTCACCAGTCAGCAGGTCAGCACAGCAGGCAGCAGTCTTTTATGGCAGCAGTCCAGCAGAGTGGCAGTCCTTTCAGCAGCAAGGCAGTCAATCTTCCTGGCAGAGTCTTCCACAGGTCCAGAAGTGTACTGAAGAGGTGGTGTCTGAGGTCTACTATTTTTACCTGGTGCATATTTTGAATTTGGAGAACATTCTAGAATTTCCCATGGAAGTGGACAGGTTTCCTGCCTCCCTTGCCTTGGCTGATTGGGTGTGTGCAATCCTTTGTGTGAAGGAAGGACTCAACCTATTCAGATGTAAGAGAGGCTGTGCCCAACACCACACTCCCATCCTGCCAGAGATGGCCCATCCAGGCACTTCTAAGCTCTCTATTGTGTGTGGCTGTCTAGGAGATATATATGCAAAGACAACCTGCCAACTGCACCCAGTCAGAGACAGGCTGCAGGCACTAAATGGCTAAGGCAGGAATGTGCCAACTTCCTAATAGTGGCATTTTCAAATTTGTAACCAAAAATCAGAAATCCTCATAAAAGATAGTCTTGGGTGGAAAACTCGGGAACTCTGCAGGGGAGTGCCGAGTTCCTGAATTCTGCCTTTCTTGGTGCAAAGCAGGGTTTTTGAACACTTGAGATTTGTTTTGGGGCTCATGAGTGAGTGCCATGATAAACTCGGGCTGCTAGTGAGCTCACGAGATAGTTCACGCTCTATTGCATGCCTTCCGGCCGCGATTGTGCCGCAACTGCACCGCTCGAGCAGCTTTTGCACTTGAGAAGCAGCTGTGAGGCTTTTCGAGTGGATTTTCATCTCCAAAGGGCATTGAAGTTTTTTTTTTGCGCAAGAAGCCTTTTGTTTTTTTACTTTTTTTCCAACAGGAAGGAAGTGCCCCAGAGACACTAACTTCATGCTCCTGTCTAGCAGGCACCTTCCAGTGCTTTGTCCAAATCCTGGTCACTTTTCATTTAGATTTAAAGCTGGAAAGATCACTCCCCATGTCTGCTGCATATAAACCATTGGATTTACAGACTTTGTATTTGAGATGTCAAAAGTAAGTTCAAAAACTGTTGCAAAAGGGTGTTGATTGTTTAATTCAAGGCATGCACCAGGATTTAGTAGTACTTTTATTTGATTTCTTAACAGTTATTGTGGTGGGCCTCCGCAGTTTCAGTAGGGGCCTTCTAATTTGCAGGTAATGTTTCTTCTTTTGTAAAAGAAAAATGTTGCAGAGTTTAATACGTAATCTCTATGTTTTTAATAAATTTGCAATATTTTTTTAATTCACCATGTGGTCTAGTCTGCCAAAGGACCTTCCAGCCAGTAGATCCAGTAGTAGTCATGGGTGCATGAAACAACTGTTGTATGGTGTCTGTTAAATTGAAACATCATTTTGGCCATGGATGGCATTGGATTAAATGACAAACTGCGGTGCTTGGGGTATTTCATGTTTTGTTTCTGCAAACAGTGTATAGGTGCAGTAAAATATTGATGCCTTTGGAGCTTTGGATTGATAAAATACCATCCAAATCTATAATACTGTGCCTGGAGTAGTAAAAGGCTTTGGCCATTTCACTGCTTGGCATGGATAGCACTATTCTAATCCTATTCTTAAGAACTTTGCTTTAGGAATGGCAAAATACTTTGTCTCTTTCTATCTCGGTGTGGATGGCACTGTGCTAATCCTATGCTTAAAGACTTTGATAGAAAAGCAGACATTTTAGGTGAGCAAATTTAGAGTTTAGCTGGTGTTGAGAGTGCTCTATACAGGAGCTGCTTTCCACCTAAACTTGAAAACTACCCAGAGTTCTCTGCTTCTCTTTTGCATATATATTACCTATTGGCAGTCGCCAGTAGGTAGTTATAGTTACAACCTAGTTTCCATAGGAAAAGCATTTTTTGATTTGTTAATAACTTTGGCGTCGTTTGACGAATCTTCACAAAATTCTCCCCCAAAAAAATCTATCTATGTCAGCTCTTATCCTTAAAGTTTGGGGGTGATTTGTCAAGCGGGGGATAAGAAAAAAGGGGGATCCCAAAACACGTTTTCCCAATGGTAATTTTCTTAGGAAATTTTGCAACGAGCTACAGCCCGAACTGCTCAACGGAATTAGCCCAAATTTGGCAGAGAGGTAGAGCTTGGTTCAGAAAGCGACCTTTTCTTTAAATGGTGTAAATCCGCTAAGTATTTTTTGAGAAATTCAAAGAATAAGAGTCAAAAAATAAATTTCCCATAGGAAACTTTGTGCAAGGCTAGAGCCGAAACTAATGAACGGAATTACCACAATTTTGGCAAAAAGGTAGTGCTTGGATCAGAAAGTGACCTTGCACGAGCTTCACTGTGATAGGCTGTCAACACTCCAAACCAGGAAGTGTTGGCAGCCATCTTGTGACTCGATAGAAGCGAGTCCCCAGAAAACAGAGAAACAAAGGTATAAAACAAGAGAAGGGGGCAGGGTAGAAACACCCTGACCCCCTAGGCCTGCTCAGGGGGTCCCAGAAGGGACCCTCAGGGCCAAAGAAAGCATTTAAAAAAAATAGATATCTGCGTAATTCGCGATGGGGTCACGGGTTCCTGTGTTTTATTTTAATGAGACCCCGGGGTGGGCTAGTCCCGGGAGCATTTCTTAAAAAATGATAGCGGGGGCTCGCTGGGGCTGTGGGGGCCCACTGGGGTCCCCGCAGACCCGGGGCTTCACTCATGAGGGAGGGGGGTTGCGCGGCCCCCCTCCTGGAGCCCTCCATGTGCGTATAACTTTGGTGTTGTTTGACGAATCTTTACTAAATTTTCCAGAAAGTTTCTCTTTTTTGATTAGCTGGTATCTTGAAAGTTTAGGGGTGTATTGAGGACATACAAGGTTGATTGTTGATTGAAAGCATGTTTATTGTGAGATATTTGCACCCACGACCAGAGCCATCCAGCTGCAAAGACATATTACAGGGTGATTGGTTAAGGGGATGGCCGTGAAAAAAGGGGGGTCCGAAAAAGTGCTTTCTAAATGCATTTTCCATAGGAAACTTTAGACAAGGCTACAGGTCAAACTGCTAAACGGAATTATGCCAAATTTGGCAGGGAGAAAGGTCTTGGTCCAGAAAGCGTTCAGCAGTTTTTCAGATATTAAAGGAAAAAAATATATATATATCTGGACGGTGCCTAGCTCCCGACCACGAACTTGCCTCTGATTGGCTGCTAACACTTCAAACCAGGAAGTTTTAGTAGCAATCTTGTGCCTCGCATCGAGTGAAAATATAAAAGAAAGGTCCCGGGGGCAATTTAATATACCGGAGCTCTGTCTGTGCGAGATACCCCTTTCACGCTGCGTCTCCCCACATCAGCAGGTAACGCACCCTTTTCCCCCATCAACAGCATACCTCCAACAACATTCTTGGGCTCGTAAGCCTCCCTCTGCGAACCACTTGTCGGCTCACAGCTCTTCGGGTGCAAGTTCTCGGGCCCGCAGTTGTATCTGTGAAGCCAAGACTGGAAATATACCGCAGGTCTCTCTCTGCGAGATACACTCTTCACGCTCCCTTTCCCCACATCACTGTTCCGCAGCTATCCCTTTCGAAGCCGATGGCCCACACCTTTCCCTATACTAGTTTGCCCACAGGTGTTCCTCTGCGAGCTGGCCCGCAGCTCTCCCTCTGTGAACTGATGGGCCGCGGTTCTCCCTCTTTGAGCCTGCCAGTCGGCTCGCAGTTCTTCATCTACTAGTCTCTGAGAACAGATGCAATGGAGGCATCAATCATGCAGGTCTGACACCCAACACTGCTCCGACATCACCAAGCAGGAGCTCCTTGACCGCCATCCCCCCTCACCCCCACGTCCACCCCCACAAACAAATGTGACAGTCACGTTAGGAAATCGGGAATGTAAAAAATTGGGTAATGTTCTAAAATTATTAATAAGAAGATGCTTGTGAGGTTGGACAAATAAGAATCTTAGTCATGTATGGATTTACATATAAAACATTGTATTAAAACAAAACAACAACAAATAAAACTATGTACAGCCATGTCGTGTCATCGCTGGACCATTTGTGAATCACAGTCTGCAAGACAAAAAGAAAGATAAGATGGTGCATCATGCGTCCAGCAAAGGAGGAAGAGAGAAAGAGTGAGGGAGAGAGAAACAAAGAATGAGTGAGAGAGAGAGGAAGACAAATAAAGAGAGAAAGAGTGAGAGAGAGAAAGAGGGAAAGAGTGAGATACAAGGAAGAGAGAAAGAGAGAAACAGTTTGAGAGAGAGAGAGAAAGAGTGAGAAAGAGGAAGAGAGAGAGAGAAACATGAGAGAAAGGAAGAGAGACAGAAAGAGTGAGCGAGAGGAGACAAAGAGTGAGAGAGAGGAAGACAGGGACAGAGTGAGAGAGAGAGGAAGACAGAGAAAGAGAGAAAGAGTGAGAGAGAGAAAGAGAGAAAGAGTAAGATACAAAGAAAAGAGAGATAGAGAGAAACAGTGTGAGAGAGAGGAAGAGAGAGAAAGAGAGAAAAAGAAAGAATGAGAGAGAGAGAGGAAGAGACAGAGAAAGAGAGAAAGTGTGAGAGAGAGAAAGGAAGAGATGGAGAGGGAGAGGGAGTGTTGACACTGGAGAAAATCTTCGCAGCTTACCTTTGTGCCACTGGTGTGTCTCCAACCACGTGCCGGGACATAGTGCACCCTCAAGTTTAGTCATCTGAAAGATAGTATAGAATTAGTAATTGCAGAGTACATACAACTGCATGCACCTAATTCTCTGTTTCAGCAATGCACACACAGGCTGCTGCAGCCCATCCACTCCCACTGCTCAGAGGTGTCTGTGCACTCTTGTGCGCCTAGGCTGCTGCACACTATCCACTCTCACCGCCCAGAAAGTGCTGAAAGAAGCCTCTCTGCTCACCTTCTGCCACCGGCATGTGTGTAAGAGGGTACACCACGTGCCAAAGCAACTTTCTCAGCTGTTGTCACGATAGCCACGCATCATCGCAGGTTCTATACACGTTCAGCTGTGGTGGTGTTGGGGGACACGTCGATTCATGAATCACAGCCTGTTAGATAAAAAGCACGATAAGATTGTGTGTCATCCATCCATCAAATGAGAGAGAAAGCGAGAGAGAAAGAAAGAGTGAGAGGAAGACAGAAAGAAAAAGAAAGAAAGAGAGAAACACAGAGAAAGAGAGAAACAGTGGGAGAGAGGGAGAGAGAGAAAAAGAAAAAAGAGTGAGAGGAAGACAGAGAGAAAGACTGAAAGAGAGAAAGAGAAAGAGAGAGAGAAAGAGTGAGAGAGAGGAAGAGGAAGAGAGGGAGAAAGAGTGAGAGAGAGGAAGTGAGAGAGAAAGAGTGAGAGAAAGGAAGAGAGAGAGAGAAAGAGTGAGAGTGAGGAAGACAAAGAAACAGAGAAAGAGTGTGATACAAGGAAGAGAGAAAGAGAGAAACAGTGTAATAGAGGAAGAGAGAAAGAAACAGTGTGAGAGAGAGGTAGAGAGAGAGAGAAAGAATGAGAGAGAGGAAGAGAGATAAAGAAAGAATGAAAGAGAGAGCAAGAGATAGAGAAAGTGAGAAAGAGTGTGTGAGAGAGAAAGGAAGAGATAGAGAGTGAGAGAGAGAGAAAGAGTGTGAGTGACAGAAAGGAAGAGATGGAGAGGGAGAGTGAGTGTTGACACTGTCGAGAAAATCATCACAGCTAACCTTTCTGCCACCAGTGTGTCTCCAACTACGTGCCGGGATTTAGGGCAGCCCTGAAGCTTAGTCATTTGAAACATAATATGGAATCAGTAAAGGATTAGTACATACAACTGTGCACGCTTAATCGCTGTCCCGCCTTTGTGTATCCAGGCTAGTGTACCCCATCTGTAGTGTAGTTCCTATATTCCTGATAGGCTCTGCACATTGGAATAATATACACTATAGATTTGACATAGGACTGAGGTCAGTATGTCTCTATCGAGTACATTAAACTTAATTACTTGTGTATGCCAGCTAACTCAACGGTCACTAGAAACTTCTCAAATAAACAAGAAGGAATTAGTTTCTGACAACCGCATAAACATGACAACTTTGTTTCCCTTAGAATCGGAACAATCTCAGAACCGTGGAAACAATAGATAACAGTTTCACTCAGCCAATCGCGCATCCTTCATTTCTACAGAGCTACACAGAAATAGATAGACGGGCGTTTTCAATAAAAAGGGTTTATTGAACAGTCTTATTTCTTGTGCAAGAGATATGAACTGCTACAATCATAAGACAGTATGCGAAGTATAATACGTACAGCGTTAGCAGTAAGATAAAATAATACTGCAATAGCATGGTTTATAGCTATGACAGATATTCATAAAAATACATACATAAATAACACAGGCTAAAATGTTAATACTCATCTGATGCTTCTAGCTAGTTCTACCCCAGTGTACCTAACCTAAGTGTAGTACGAGGTAAGAAGTAGGTGCTGTTTGTCTATAGTCTAGTTTAGCTATAGTTGCCAGGATTTGCCAAAAGTCCCTCTAGGTTCTAGTCCGCTCCATAATTTTAGAATGAGTGAGGTTGGAATCTCTTTCCGAGTCTCAATCTCTAACACCCCACAAGGGGAGTCAGAAACACTGGAGCTGGATTCTCTGCGAGGAGGATGACAGCATCTGGCCAGTGCGTCAGGTGGGGACTTGACTTCCTTCCGAACTTGCTGTGGCGAGCTTTGTCGTGCAAGTAGGGAGCTGAACCGTGGTTTGCCATGGTAAGTGAAGGTATATTTATACCTTGAAGGTGTTTAGGAATGCCAGTATTGACGTAAAAGTCGGGCAGAAGAACGTCATGAATTAACCCCTAAGGAATAGATGTTCATGCATAATGCATGAGTTCTTGGAGAAATCAATATCCAAGTAAGGGAAATCCTAAAGGCTTAAGAGTCTGGTTTTCCAAGAACTCATTGTGACGTAGATGAACGGATGTAGGTGGCCACGCCTGTATTTGGTTAGCATGGATAATGCCTAAATTAGGGTAGGATTTCTATGCCTAAATATCAGCAATGCGAATTGTGCCTATATAAGGACATAAACCGGGAAACCTATATACCGTATCTAAATCGATACACAACACCCACTCCACTTTCGTATGAACAACATTACTAAATTCTAAACATGCTAAACATATCTAAAATATAGCTACATATGGATGGCTAAGAACATGTTGAAAAATACATTTGGAAAATGCATAAAAACTGATGCTATGCATAAAAATGCATTAGTGCTGTACACATCAAAGCAATGTATAATTCGTAAGCATATATTTACATCGAATGCTAAATGAATGAACATACATATATACATTATGAAATGGCTCGTAAATACAGGAGAAAAAATGCCGAAACCATTTCATGTCAAGTTACATAAATTAATTGTGTTTGACAAGGTGATATATTCTCTCTGAAAGTGTATCAAAGAATTCTGTTCTCTATGAATAGTTCTACTATAAGCAGATTACTGTGCCATAAAAAGAAAAATTCAAGTTTGGAAAAAAACATTAATCACAGGAAAAAGGTCCAAGTGTAGTCTTTTTTTGAAAAATGAAGGCCAAATTCAGAGTCTTTCCGGTACACTGTGTCCTGAATCAAAAGTCAGTGTATGAGGGTGGAGAAAACATGAAATCGTCTAACCCTGTAGACAAAAAGTCATCTTCCGTTGTAGGTGAAAGTTGGATTACCTCGTTTAGAAGACTAACCGCACATAGATGAGAAGCATCACCTTCAGCATTGGTCGCATCAGCAATGTTCTTATCGGATGTTACATGCGTGCCTGTTATTTCCTCTTGTACCTCAGCAGTAGCACTTTGCGTCTGTGAGATCTCAATGAATGCCATCATTAGGATTGGTAGCCGCTGGGGACAACACACAGCATGGGCCATTCCCGAGTCCAGCAGAGTATCGATATCCGTAGGCATGACTGATGGGAGTGTTAGATAGATGTCTAGCACGCATTCTTCACCGCAAAGCAGGCAGCGTAGAACAGGTAAGATGCAATCTTGCCAGATTGGTCTGAATGACAGAAACCATGTGGTATTTAATTCTCATAGACGAGGTAAACCCAAAATTTGGACGATGCGCTCACGACACCTTATCTCCAATAGAGCTCTCTCTATGCTGCTTGAAATGACGTCAGATATTTGGCTTGATATATAGGAGCAGTAGGAGCAAAAATAGGATCCCTGCAACGAGTATTCCGAGGACTGCTTGAAAAGGTGCTAACAGTCCTGAAAACACGGTCTTAAATACATGTACAATACTGCTTGTATCAGACATGTTTAAGATACATTCTAACATTTCTGAGAAATGTATTGGGCAGTTTGTATTCAAAAGGGCATGTATCTCGGCAGAAGTCCTTGAGACTTGTAGATCATAGGTTTCTTTGGCCGAGGTCAGTGGCACAGTTTGTTGTAAAAGAATGGCTTTCATTCTGCTTGGAGTATCAATTCGTATAGAAGAGATGTTCAGTGAAGGCCATAGAGGCGACTCCCTGACTGTCTGTATTTGTGGAAACAAGACTTGCATACAACAAGTGACCCTGGATGTAACCGTTACTAGATATGGGATACCTGGCAACATGCCACAGTAGCTGTGATCATTCAACATGAGGTAACTTCCATTTGAAAGTAGTCCAAAAATTGGATTAATCACTACAGCTGGTGAGCCTTGCAGGTGACAGGATAAGTTTGTAGTGGAACCATCGCAGGCCCCGTGAAAATTAATACCCTGACAAAGGAGAGAACCGCTTAGTGCGTTTTCACAGTTTGTACTGCTAAGAAACACTTCACGCCCCCCACTCCAACATCTATGTGTGTAAGGTAAATCCCAAGATGCCTTGATGTATTCTTTACCCAACCTTTCATATTTACCTGCTGGTATATGTTTTAGGCAATATTGAAAATGGAAAGTTGTAACAGGCAGAGTAATTTTACCTTGTATGATCCACTCAGTAGCTGTTTTTTCTGCCACCATAAATGGTAATTTCTCCAGTGTTTCAATGCTCTGCACCGTATTGTCTGCTCCCCTTTGTGCCTGTCTGATCTGTTTATCAGTGAGATTGAATTCTGAAAACAGTGACTTACAGCCTCATGCATCAACCCAAAATCCAGTCGGTAAAATACCGATTCGGTAATAGCTCCCGGTATGTAGTAAAAAATACCCAATCCCAATGCATCAACCCAAAAGCAGAAATCGCTATTTAAGGAATCCTTAAATAGCGATTCTTTAAATAGGGATTCCTTAAATACCGATTCCTTAAATAGCGATTGCATTTAAGGAATCCCAAAGTGAGATTCCTTAAATGCAATGCATCAAAGTTAAAAAATTAGCGATTTCGCTAATAGGGGGAGCAAATTACCATGAAGATGAACTGCATGGTAATTTGCAAAAACTTTGAAAAATGCACTTTTGTGCATTTTTCAAAGTTTCATGTTGCGCACACACATGCCCTTAGAGCATGTGTGTGTGCAACATATGTGCACATATCATTTTCAGGGGTGCAACAGGGTGTCCTTTTGACACCCTGGCACCCTTGAAAGTGCTCCCGCTATTAGCGATTCGGTAATACCGAATCGCTAATACAGACTGGCTTTACATTCATTCCTATGGGCCTCCAAGCCCATAGGAATGAATGGGTAGGTATTCCTTATTACCGATTCGGTATTACCGATTTGGTAATAAGGAATATTAAGGAATCGCTATTTGAATAGCGATTCCTACATGGATAGCCTTTTGCTATTCCTTATTAGCGATTCCTTATTTTTCGCTAATAATGAATCGCAAATGGCATTGTTGATGCATAGGCCCCATAGTGTTTATTAAATGCCAAGGCACATAGCCTGAACGCAAGTTTTGGAGCGTCCAGCCTAATAGCATTATAGAATGTAATTGAGACTGACCATGTTGCAACATGACCAAGTCTTGTTCCATGATGTCTATGGCAGAAGACACAATGCTGTCAAATGAATATATCCAATGAATATATCCTGGACGACAGAGTCGTTAACCCATTGTCTAGTACAGAGAGAGATTTCTCTAAATTTATACGATCAATTTTTCGTATTCGTTCTGCAGTCTCTGCTTGGGTAATCTTCCACATTTCATTATAAGCAGTGTAGAGACCGGCATGTATGAAACGTTTTTGACGCGGTTTTCTTTGTCCTAGCAAGAATTCCCTATGGTCTGCGCCTTCTAAGATAAGTGTTGTTTTACATCCTGCAGTGTAGCTTTCTGTAGCGAATCAAGGCAGAGTTTCCCTAAACTGTATGTTGTTACTACCCCTTGATGCTGTCTTTGAACATAGCGTGGGTCTGGCCTATTGATAGTGAAACCCTGTGTTTTGTTAAGGAATCGATCTTGACAGTTGTTTGTGTCTGTGGGCCAGAGCAACCATTTTTTCCATTCTGGATCTGATCTGTTGTGATGTTATGTACGTCGACCTCCCCCGTGTATGCTATTACTTGCAGGTATAGGTATGGTCGGTGTGTTCATGTCTTTCATCTTAGCTAATCCAAGGCAAGACGTTTGTTGGACCGTGTCATTCAAAAAAATAATTTGCTCAGGGATGATACAGGCTCTAAACAAAGCTTCTACCCCCTGCACTTGCCAATCTTTTGTACCCCAGACAGATATTGTCTCAATGTTGTCTTTCCAAAAGTCGAAACCTTGTCTAGACAGTTGGGCAACAAAGACTGCAGAATAAATCTGTTTCGTATTTGTTAACATATTTTTCATTCCTATCATATTTACATTCTTGAAATAAAACGTTTCTGGATTTGATAATTTGAACCCTGAAAAATATGGAAATTTCATTGCAAAAGTTTTTGAGCTACCCTTTGGCGGTGTAGGACAATGTTCCCATTGGTTATACATAAATACATTTCTAGGTGAAGAAATGATGACCATAGTGGTTATAACAATACATTTGTTCATAGTCTGATGAACCCTCTAAATATTCATGAATTCTGAATACTGCAGACATTTCTAGATCAGACATCATGCTATTAACAGTCTTGGAATCCCAATCATCAGAAAAGGTACCTGAGGCAATAAAGTCACTTAATGAAATTTTAAAAAAGTGTGGTATCTTCAAATGTTCCGACGGGCCAAAAATGTAATATTCAGTTCTGTCCCAAACTATACCATCTGGTATAGGAACGGCTGTGATGTTCACTGCTGACAAGTCTCTTGCTTCACGATGGGATGATTTGTGTGGCTGGAGAAGTAAGTTCACTCTTTTACTTGCTGTGTCCATTTGAATATATCTTCCATTTATCATCATACCCAGAGTAATTACCAGAGCTAACCAAAGTAGAAAGAAGAATATTCCCAAAACAATCCATAGTTCAATCCATGGTGAAACCAGATAAGTCTTTTTCAGGAGATGAAAAAAGTCTGCTGCTTGTTCTTTGAAAGTTCTTTGTGCTGGCGTCGTTACAGGTTTGCTGGGATCCTCAGAAAACGTATCAAAGTTAATTAAATAGCCAGAGTCAGTTCTGTCAATTGTTTTGAATTGCATCAGGATTCGTTGAAATCACTGGAACCAGTTGATCACTTGCTACTTCGTTGTAGACAGGTGTATCAGGACAAACTGTTATTTGGGTCTCAAAAGGGACGAGTTCCATAGCTTTGTTGCTTAGTCCTTAATTTCTCACTGTAGAATCTTCAAAGGTGATGAGTCTCTCAGTTTGAACCTCTTGGATTGTAGCTAGCAGAGTGCGCCTGCTACATTTTCGGAGTCCACTTGGCCTGCTGCTTAGTATCGGCCACATAGTGTGGTTTGATCAGGTCGATGGACACAAAACCTTTCTCCTTTTTACCAGCAAGGGGCGGCAGTAGTACTGTTCACGACCCGTGGATTGCTAGGACAGGTACTGGTTGTCTGTAAGAAGGCCCAAATTCCTTCTTGTCCGCGATCTTTTCTCTGACTAGATCACCAAGCTTTGGGATCCAGACAGGCCTTGCTGGGATGGTTGGTTTTTCCCCAGTGGTGGTTGGCTTCAGGAACACGTTGCTTTGTTTCGATCTTAGTTCATTTAAGTCCTGTAAAACAGCCAAACGATCTTTGATATCAAACGTTTTATTTTCCACCACTGTGCCTTTCATGTCAAGGTCCGGAATCAACATTCTAGTTCCAAATAGGACTTCATATGGAGTGACACCCCCTAGAGAAATTCTTGGCAAATTGTTCAATAAGTGTTGGACCCCATAAAGATGTTTGACCCACCCATCATCCAAACCTAATACCCTAGCTGTTGTGGACTGCTGTATGTCCCATTTTTTTCTTTTCACAACAGAATTTCCCTCAGGATGGAATGGAGAAAAATACCGCAATGCTACGCCCAAACTGGCCATGGCTTCCTTGTAAGCTCGAGAGCTAAACGCAGGACCCTGGTCAGAATGTAGTGTGCCAATTGTGTATGTGCCGATAAAGACTCGCAAATCTTTTATAACAGTTCGAGCGTCAGCCGAGCGCTGAGGCCAAATCCAAAGGATCCTTGTACACGAATCCACTGTGACTATGATATATTTATAGTTACCATCCCTTTGTAAGGGACCGCAGTGGTCCAGGTAAACACATGCTGATGGTTTATCTTAAATTAACAGGGGCGTCTGCATGGGACGTTTCACAGTAGAGACTTTCATCTTCTGGCATATTTCGCAGTCCAAAACATAATTCCTGATCTGCTTCCTAATGCCTGGCCACCAGTATCTCTGCTTTAATAACGATACTGTGGCTGAACACCTGCATGGGCAGAGGCGATCCCTTCATGTACTGCTAGGATTAGTACTAATCTATGTTCCATGTTTGGTATTACCCTATCCCCCACTCCAGGGATTCGAGCACATGGAACATTGTTCGCATCAATTATATATGAGTCTTTGAGTGGAAACTTTTTAGGTAACGCTGCACCGCTGCCTTTGCTTGAAGCATTGACAGCCAGTAATATTTCACTGTCTATTTTCGTTTTTGAACGAGTGATTGCAGCTACAGAAGCCGTTTGCACAGCCCCTTTCTCGGCATTATCAGCCAATGATTTTCCTTCAATGTGAACGCCATCACGTTGATGACTCAGCGTGTGTATCATGTGAGTCTTTTGTAGTCCGTTTCTCAACTGAGCTACTTGTTCCCAAAGCGTTTTATTCTTGATTGTGCCACCTTTTGCATCTTCGAAACCATTTTGAAGCCAATTCTGTAAATATTCATTGTATATTTGAACACAATAAAGAGAATGGCACACTATGAGTGTAGGGAATTGACGATCCATATTTTCAAGTGCCATTTTAAATGCTTGTAGTTCAGCTCGCTAAGCTGTACAATCTCCTAGAGATTGTTTATTTGAGACCATTGGTCTAAATTTGCCAACGAGCATACGACCTTTAACGATCATGCATGCTGCACTATAAGCTTGCTCACCCCCCATAGCGGATTGTGCAGATCCGTCAGTATAAATTATAAATTCGTACTGGTCAAGAGGGAGAATTTCAGTAGGCAGAGGAAATTCGTGTTTGTATTGCAGGAATGCTTGTGATTTTAAATAAGGATCAAAAACATATTCAACATCAATTGCAGCAAGAGAATTAACCCATTGTATTTATCTTGGATGTAAAGCTTTTGCATTCGTAATACTCGCTTTTGTAACTGCCTCTAAGGCTGGTACAGGAGTGACGACCATAATGCGTTTCCCCTGTGCTAGGGCTCTTTCTTTTGCTACAGCGGTTTGAACTGGTGTCAGAATTTTTTCTGTCGATGTGAATTTTATTTCAGCTTATGTATACAAATGTGATTTGTATGCAATTTGTACTTTTTCACCTTCATTAAAAGTTAAGTAGGTGAATCCGCATTGACCCAGAATGATTTGGATCACTAAGTTGCGTACGTTTACGTGTGTTTGTAAGTGTTTTGTTGCTAACATGTCAGCTTGAAGTGAACGCAGGATATCTGTGTGTTCCTGTGTCCAATGTGTGATTTTAAAATCAGGTTTGATCAATTCGTAGAGAGGTTTAACCCTTTCTGCGTAGTTTAGAATGTATGTTCTTCCAAAATTTAGGAAACCTAAAATCGATTGTAAGTTTTTCATTGTTTTTGGAGGTTGGAGCTGCGCGCACTTTACTAAAGAGTTGGCTGCCAGGCTTTTGCCTTCACTTGATAGTTCATATCCTAGGAAAAGGACGTTGAGCTGGGCAATTCTTGATTTTTTTAAATTGAATTTATAACCTTCAAAGGTGAAGTCCAGTATAATGGTATTCACCCTGTTCAAGTGCCTGTTCAGGTCATCGTCTGTCAGATAGATATCATTGACATATGACATATGCCTCGTCATCATAGATTTGTAGTAACTCTGTTACCCTTGCTGAGAATAACCCTGGACTATTCTTGAATCCCTGTGGGAGACGACAGAATTGACGCTGGGTCCCCATTATTGAGAAAGCTGTCAAATACCAACTTTCAGGTGCTATGTTTTGACAAAAGAAACCGTTAGAAATATCTAATGTGGTTTTATAATTTTTACGCACAATGTTATTCATTAATGCTGTACTATCTGCATTTTGCACTGCAAATACTTTACAGCAAGAGTTTAAGTATCTGTAATCCAAATCTAGACGATATTTATTGTCTGGTTTGGAAACAGGAAGCAAAGGATTGTTCATTGATGAGGTGCATGTTTCAATCACCCCTTGGTATTCAAGTTGATATAAGATCTCCCTGACCTGTTTTTTAGCTTCTTGCTTAACTGGATACTGCCTTTGTGCAGTTGGTTGATTTTTTAACTGGATCTTATGGTGAGGTGAGTCCTCATCCCATCCTACATGATTTTTGTATAATACTGGGGCTTGGGCCACTGCCCATTTCCTGGCATAAGTATATTTCAAATGTACTGTAACATGGTAAGAGAAGGCTGGCATAATGATGTCTTCACCATGTGGGCACTCTCTGACAGATTTTGGTGGCCAGACCCGTTCTGCTAGAAGTATGTCATAATCCCTTGAAAGATGATCCCAAAGGAGTGCTTTCACTTTTCTTGGTATGTCTCCCTCCATACGGAGTGTTATTTCATATAACCTATGTGGAGAGCTAACCCAGGTGTCTACAGTCTCAACTTGAATGTCCTCATTCAAGTCCACTGTCTCCAGAAGTCCCTTCAGGTTCTGGCGAGCTATTGTTACTTCTGCTGCGCTGTCCAACATTGTCTGAGCCCATTCTCCGTTCTTGAGTTGTGTTCTCAGATTCCTCGGCATGTCTTATCTTCAGACCTGCTACTTTCTTCTTGGAGAATTGTGGTTTTGTTTTTTTCTGAACGTGTTGAACGTCTTTGAACTTCACGCATTCTTCTTTTTGATCTGACCGTCCTCTTCTTTCGGATGTCTGTGACGATATCTGAAAGGTACGAGAGGAACGTGTATCAGTATCTTGATACCTGTCAGGTTTTCTCAAATTATCCCTATTCCTGAGGTTATACCTCCTTTCAGAGGACTCCTTTTGAGAAGACCTACCTCGGGATTGAGAATCTTTCTCTTTTGAATGTTTTTTGTTATTTTCCCACTTCCTTTTAGAAGAGGTAGGATTGTTTTAGTAAAGGCCTTTTCAGGACTTTCAGACAGTTGTGGTTTAACTGTGTAATTCTATTAAAGTTTGTATCTGATTAAGTAATTCTATGTCGGACATTGCTTCAATGTCAGGATGAGGTGTGTAGCCGGCTAAATTTGGCCATGTTGCTCCTGGTCTACCTAGTGGACCGAGCCTGGTAATGTGATTGTAATGTTTTAGGGTGCCTTTAAACCAGAGATCATGCTCCTGGTATGTGAGTGGAATTTCAATATCCTTGAAAGGAATATATGCCTCAGGTGGTTCATCTTCTTTGTTGAAGTGAAACATTTTAGTTACTGGACTTGATTCTGGGAATACTATCCATGAATACTATACCTCTGTCTGGTGAGATTCATGTGCCTCTATCACAAAAACTGCTCTACCACCTCTTGGTGTTAGGCCATGTTTTGAACGTTTTAGAGTGATGGCTCTCCTTAAATTTTGAGCAATGATTTTTGCATTCGTATCGGTTTCATCAAAACCTATAAAATCAAAAGCTGCTACGATTTCGTTGGGTACAGCTCCACTGGTTCCGGTGTTATTGTCCTCATTTTGGGACGTTGTTTAATGAAAATTACAGAGCAAGTTTCAAGGGAACAAAGCTAAGGTGCACAATAATTTGGAACACTGACATAAAGACGTGTATTCAGCCCTAGTGGGCGTGCTTTCATGAATGATTTCTAATGAAATAATAAACAATCACAAAATTATATAATTTCGTAAAGGATATGCAAAATATATGTTATATAACATGACAATGCGTTTTCAATCACGATGTAATTCGGCAGTGGATATGTCCATTTATTTTGTATATTTATACAAAATTCAGGTACTAACTTTTCAAGCATGAAGTGTAATTTTCGAAATGCTACTGGGTAACTGATACCCTTTGTTTGATCTTCTGCACTAGGCTAAGATGGCCGCCAAGTTTACCAAATTGCCACTCTACACATTCTCTGGTGTTAAGAGTCTGTTGTTTATTTTGTTTATTTTTGTGCACAGGAACTGTATTTAACTTTATACAAAAAAACGTCATTGTAACGTGAACAAGGCGAAAGCTGAAACGCGTTGTTTGTGCAGTCCATTAAACCAATTTGATAACTGCAAATATCCCTGGTGTCCGTGTATACTTCCTGGAGGAGAAGTGTATGGTGTTGCATATATATATATATATATATATTATCTTCTGGCGGTCGCCAGTAGATAGTTATAGTTAGGACCGAGTTCCCATAGGAAATCTGAAAATTCTATTTTGAATAACTTTGGCGCCGGTTGACTTATCTTCGTGAAATTTTCAAAACTAATGGGGCGCTCTGCTCAGCTCCTACCCTGAAAGTCTCGGGGTGATTCGTCAAGCAGGGGATGAGCAAAAAGGGGGGTCCCAAAACGCGTTTTCCCATGCATTTTCCCATAGGACCTTTAGTCGAAGGTACAGCCCGAACGGCTGAACAGAATTACTTGAAATTTGGCAAAGAGGTAGTCCTCAGGTCAGGCATGTGCCTTTTAAATATATGGTGTCAATCTGTTCAGTAGTTCCTGAGAAAATTGCAGTTAAAAGTACATAAATATCTATATGCGCGCACAGTGCGCGCACCAAATGTCCGCGAGCGTAATTCTGATTGGTGGTTAGATGTCAGTCAACAATCCAATCGGTCGAAAACAGGAAGTGTCGGACGCCATTTTGTGTGTGACAGTGAAAAAGAAAGGTGGAGAACGTGAAAAGGGGGCAGGGTAGAGAGTTTTTGACCCCCTAGCCTTTGTCAGAGGGTCCCTGAAGGACCCCGAAGGGTGAAAAAAACATTTTATATTTTTTCAAAAAATCGCGGGGTGCGCGCATGGTGCGCACACGGTCTAAAACCCTTAAAAACAAAAAAAAACATTTTAAATTGTTTATAAGTGTATAGAAGATATTAACTATGCTGTTCAACTTTATCCAAATTAAAAAAAAAAGAGCTGAGCCATTCCATATTACAGGATACAGTCAATCTATAACTATATACATAGGTAGTTTATTGTAGAAAAAATAATACTGCAATAGCATGGTTTATAGCTATGACAGATATTCATAAAAATACATACATAAATAACACAGGCTAAAATGTTAATACTCATCTGATGCTTCTAGCTAGTTCTACCCCAGTGTACCTAACCTAAGTGTAGTACGAGGTAAGAAGTAGGTGCTGTTTGTCTATAGTCTAGTTTAGCTATAGTTGCCAAGATTTGCCAAAAGTCCCTCTAGGCTCTAGTCCGCTCCATACCTTTAGAATGAGTGAGGTTGGAATCTCTTTCAAAGTCTTGATCTTATATAGTATATAGTATATATGACTGCGTACGCCTAAATCTCTGTGCCGCCTTTGTGCATCCAGGCTGCTGCACCCCATCCACTCCTGCCGCCCAGACGTATTTGCCCACCGCTGCGCACCCAAGCCTCACTGCTCACCTTTTCGTGGACAGGGCACCCTTCACATCATGTAGCCACGTTCCACAAGCCTACAAGTCTTACATTTCCTGCTGCGTCTTGATTTTTCCATGGCAGAGGACATACTAGTGCACCTATCATCATCGCAGATTGCACACCTGCTCAGTCCTTGTGGTGCCACTAACTCAGTGACCAGTGAGGTCACCCAAGTGGTGGTAGGCCACCCTGTTGGATGGCTCAGGCCTACATGAGGTGTCCGGACCACTGGGACGGGCCATCACAGTGCATGCGGTGGGAGCAACTCTAAAATGGCGTAGAGAACGTGCACCCAGTCTTTTTTATTGGTAGGGTCACGTGTCTTGTGATGCCTGTGCTGGATGGGTGTGGTGTGGGTGTAAACCAGCCATGAGGGAGTGGCTGTGGCATATTGACAACCAGACCTGTGACCAGCAGATCACTACAATGAAAAGCTGGGCCATGTAGCGTTGTTGTCCTTCCCTGTTAGCGTAAGCAGAGTGGGCCGGCCTGGCATATGCCAGTCCTGCGTGAGGCTGTGAAGAATGACTCCAGAGCTATGGGCGTGGCTCCATCATGAGCTGTATGAGGAATCAACTGATGCCATGCGGGTGTTCTTGTTTCAGTGCTGCCGTCACTCAGGTCGCAAGCATCAATATGTCACTCTGTGAGTCAAGTCCCACAACATGGCCAACATGGAAGGTACGGGGAATCACTGACCCTACATTGATCCATAGTTCCACACAAGAAAGATGGTGGACATGACACAACTGTGTGGATGTGAATGTTTATTGCACATTCAGTGGAGTATTGCAGCTGTAGCAATACAGGGCCATGCAAAGTCCAAGTCAGTGATTGTGAGAGTGCTGTATGGATGAGTGTGTACTTGTATCAATGATTGTATAAGAGAGTAAGTTTATGTTAGTATCACTATTAATAAGTGAGGTTGTGTGTGTATAATGGTATAGCTGAGTAAATCAAAGTGTGATTGATTCTCTGCATGACTGACTAGATGTGTGAGTAACTCTGGATGATTGGCGGTGTGTGAATGTTTGTATAGGTGTATGAGTGCCTATAATAGTGTTGTATTGATGAGTCACTGTATGTATGAGTGACTGTATTGGTGAATGAGTGGATGTGTGTGTAGACCTAGGAATCAGTGCGTGGTACGTAGTAACTGGTATTGGTGTCTCTATTGTTTCGAAAATGGCAGTCTGTTTTTAAGAGTGGGTGTATCAAAGGTTTTATTAAGGTATGAGGAGGTGCATCAGATTTTCACGTGGCTGATGTCATCAGTGATGTCATTTGAAATGTCATCAGTGATATCATCAGTGATGTCACTGACCATGTCATGAATGATGTAATATGTGACATAATCAGCAGTGCATTGTGGGGACATGAGTTATAGTTAGCGCAACTAACTATAATGTCCAAATTTCTATGGTTTTGTATGAGTGAAATGTGCAACTAACTATAACGTCCCTGAAACCTATGGTTTTATCAGTGAATTTCGAAGGTTTTTTAAATGCTAATTTGTAACTATAACGTCCCTTAAACCTATGGTTTTTTAATTGAATTTCGAAGGTTTTTTAAATGCTTATTTCGAATTATAATGTTCATTAAATCTATGGTTTTTTCAGTGATTTTAAATTATCCTTCCATTCTTAACCTGGTGAAAACAGCCAATATCGCCAGTTTTCCAGCAATAGCTTCCGCCCAAAAAAAATCACCACAAAGAGAGTAACAACTAACACTAAGAATAATAATATAACAGGCGATAAACTGCGTTAGCAGTAGGAATGTAACATCTGCCTTTTACTGGTGTAAAGTAAGACCATCTCATGTCATAGAGCTACTGATCATGCACCTCCCACACCCAAGAAGGCCACAAAACCCACTGCCACCACCCTCAGGACCTCCTCCCCAGACCAACCCCACCTACTGCCACCGAGGCAGCGCACAACAGGACAGCGGACCTTCCAAAAACGGCATGGCCCTCAGCCACACAATAGCTGAATGTTGAGAGATGTAGCAACCAAACATGTGTGAAGGACGCAAGTCACCCACCAATAATAATGCACACAATATTAAGTGTAGCGGTGATGTGACCTCACTATGCAGAGCACAAACCTCTCCTTGTGTACATATAGTGCTGGTGCTTGTAATGTTGTGGACAGTGGACGCAACCATGTTACCTCAGTCAGTGGGGAAGATCTTGGTCATGTACCTGTGTCGTCATCCCCTGTAAGCGGAAGCGCAGTGGGCTGGTTCAACATACTCCACTCCAGCATAGTATTGTGAATAAATAGGCCGGGGCTCTGGGCGTGGTTCACTTGTGTAAAGGCCAACGCGTCTGCCAGGGCAGCAGCCCTCACCCTGCCACAAGGCCTCCGCCATGACTGCCAGCCTCCTCGACACAGGCCCTCTGCAAATCCAGCAGCACAGCACCACAGACATATGTCTGTACAGACTACTGCCTTCGATCTACACTGCGGACAGCAGGGCTCACAATTCAGATTGAGTCGAGATTGCAGATGACCCAGTCCAGTACACAAGACACATTGCTCCCAGTGCGGCCCCCCCGGACCACGCATTATCGCAGAGTGCACACACGCTGAGCGCCAAAGGTACCACTAACTCAGTGCACCAGAAGTCAATGTCATGTGGCCTTATTAAGGCAGAATTCATTAGACAAAAAACATTGCTCCCAGTGTGGCCCACTCGGACCACACATCATCGCAGGGTGTGCACATGCTGAGTGCTTCAGGTACCACTAACTCAGTGGTACTGATACACTATATATTCAAAAGTCAGATCTGTGGATACTTGTTATATTTTAATCCAGATGCCCTACTTGTGCACGTGTGTCAATATTTATTTGAGTAATTTACACGGTATAATCAATTTATATAAATAATTTTTTTGTATAAATTATATTAAGATAGTAATTATTTGATTAACTATTCATCGTTTAGATTGTCAGTTTATGTTGAAATAACGCACATTTCTGATATATTAATTGACATTGTCAAGGTGGCCGCCATGGGTTGCATTAACTGTTCACTTTTGGTGTAATGGTTTGTCCTTTCACTATGTTTGGTGCACTTGTTTTCATGAATTATGATTCTCATGTCATGTCATGTTACAACTAAATAGTTTTTATAGTCTGTCTTCCAATTACTTAGACGTACTTGTTACATGCACTGTGTTCCTATGTTTACCATTACACAGGAAGTGTTTAAAAGCCCATATCCCCTTCTGGGTCTTTGTATGATTTTTTGACAAAGACCGTGCTGTCGAAACGCATCAAGTCAATAAATACTTAATTTCCACGTTCCAGAAAAAAGCAAGGACAACTTGGAAGTTGCAGTGTATGACTTTTACTGACTACACCAGCAACGTGTTTCAGCTTACGCCTTGATCACACTAAAGGCTAAGCAGTATTATCACATATTTAACAAGTGCACCAAACATAGTGAAAGGACAAATCATTACACCAGTCAATATATACTTAATTTCCACGAATTACAAATCCTGAGTGCGACTCTTCTTGCGCTCCAGCAGCGCCAGGCATTTGCCATACTTATATATATATATATATATCATCTACTGGCGGTCGCCAGTAGATAGTTATAGTTAGGACCGAGTTCCCATAGGAAATCTGAAAATTCTATTTTGAATAACTTTGGCGCCGGTTGACGATTCCTCGCCAAATTTTCAAAACTAATGGGGTGCTCCGCTCAGCTCCTACCCTGAAAGTCTCGGGGTGATTCGTCAAGCGGGGGCAAGGGGGGTCCCAAAAGCATTTTCCCCATGCAATTTCCCATAGGACCTTTAGTCGAAGGTACAGCCCGAACGGCTGAACAGAATTACTTGAAATTTGGCAAAGAGGTAGTCCTCAGGTCAGGCATGTGCCTTTTGCATATATGGTGTCAATCTGTTCAGTAGTTCCTGAGAAAATTGCAGTTAAAAGTACATAAATATCTATATGCGCGCACCGTGCGCGCACGGTGCGCGCACCATAACGTGCGCGAGCGTAATTCTGATTGGTGGTTACATGTCAGTCAACATTCGAATCAGTCGATGAAAAAAACATTTAAATTTTTTTTTCAAAAAATCGCGGAGTGTGCGCACCGTGCGAGCACCGTGCGCGCACCGTGAAAAAACTTTAGAATAAAAAAAAACTTTTAAACTGTTTATAGGAGATATTAACTATGCTGTTCAACTTTATCCAAATTCAAAAAAAAAGAGCTGAGCCATTCCATATTACAGGATACAGTCAATCTATAACTATATACATAGGTAGTTTATTGTAAAATAAATATATAAAAAATATGATAATACTTACATAAATTAGCATTTAAAAAACCTTACAAATTCACTAAAAAAACCATAGGTTTCACGCACGTTATAGTTAGAAATTAGCATTTAAAAAACCTTGCAAATTCACTTAAAAAACCATAGGTTTCACACACGTTATAGTTAGGAATAAGCATTTAAAAAACCTTGCAAATTCACTGAAAAAACCATAGGTTTCACACACCTTATAGTTAGCTGGACATTTCACTCATAAAAAACCATTGAAATTCCCCCGTTATAGTTAGTTCAGCTGACTATAACTCGCGCGACCGCAATCCACTGCTGATGACGTCACATTTTACATCACTCATGACATGGTCAGTGACATCACTCATGACATCACTGATGACATCTCAAATGACATCACTGATGACATCACTGATGACATCATCCAGTGAATATGTGTCTTTCTGAAAAATACATATTTTTTATATATGTATATCTAAAGGTTAATGGAAGAATAAATGTGTAAATAAGTGTCTAAATGGATGGTTTTTTTTGTAAAATTAATTGTATAACTGACTTATTAACAGTATCTTAGTGAATACAGTGATGGTTTTTTCAGTAGTGGTCGTAGTAATTAAAAAATAGCCGTGTGTGGTGAGGTGATCTACGTGAGTGTAAGTAAAAAAAAAAAAACGGGTAAAGAGAGGCGGCGGCAGAACAAGTCTCTAACCTCCCTGCACAAGCGGGATTTAGCCTCCTGTACCCGATGGGTTTCCTCAAATTGAGTAAACAAGGTTCAATTTGAACTTTTTAGTACCGGTTGGACAAATCATTCCATCCTTACCTGGGAGCCCCTTGAATATTAGGGTCCCCACACTTACACTCGGTCCTGATGAAAGCCCACCTGACCCTTAGGGGCACGAAATAGGGCTGAAACATGTCGACCTCTTTTTCTGGACATTCTCACATAGTGCACTAGACCCTAAAGCGTCTATTTCTGCACGAAAAGCGTTTTTAATAAACTCGCACCCCGTTTTATTAAAAATTATTGACTGGTTTGACGAGTTTTTTTTTTTTGTTTTTTTTTAACTTACACTCACGTAGATCACCTCACCACACACCCGGTTATTTTTTCATTACTACGATCACTACTGGAAAAACCAGAGGCAAAACCTCCGGGTGGAGGAAGCACACAGTAACCCAATGATGATGCTGTCACGTTGTTAAGCACAAGCGGATAATCGAACATACCGCTGAAATACCACCTGCAATAAACGTGATTGAGGGTTTCTTAACAGTCCCTGAACTGTTGATGCTAACTTTGGTTCTTTCAGGACCAGTGATCCACTCTCAACCTGATATTTAAGCATTTGAATAAGAAGCTGAGTGGGTCGCAACTCCTTCTTTCTCCCTCTCCTTGATTTATACATGTGACTGAGATTCAGCAATTTCTGCCTCTTCTACCTCAAGGACCCCAAGCTACCAGTATTCCTGCTGGATACGGTCCAGCCTCTGTTGCCACAGACACACCGCTTTCTTTTGCCTGGTGGGTGGTACGGGTGGACCAGCAGGAGTAGCTTTTTTACAAAAAAGACACATTTTAAATAATGCTCTGTGCAAACAATTTTTTTAATTTAGTAAGTGGCACAGTAGCAGTACATTAATGTTACCCTAGGGCCATTGGAATTTAATTTGAATATGCAAGTAGGGTAGAGATTTTGATATGGAATAGAGGTTTCACCACCCTGATCATCAATTTGTCATCTTTGCCTTATTCTGTCACTGTACTAGTTGACGGAAGTCAAAAGGGAAAAATCTGAACAGGCGTAAAATAAATCTGTTATGGGAAACCATGAAAATATTTTGGTATCACTTCACATGGCTATAAATTCAAATGTGGCACATGCCTACATGTTTTTTCTCAGATGTTTGGTAGGCTGGGACAGAAGAGCTTAGGAAAAAAGAAAGGAGTGGAGTACTAAGAGATGACTGAGTGGGGAATGGAAACACACCTTGTGTGTTTGGTTTGCAGTGCATTGAAAACTTTGTAAATGCTGCATAAACTGAAGCTGGCACACATTGCAGAGTCAACGTTGCAGTCCAAATTGAACCATACTGCACTTCGGTCATAGGTCGCAAAATGCCATGGGTCGGGAGGAAGGGGTGATGAATGATGGGTGGGATACATCTGACTCACTTAACAAATGTAGTGGGTCAAGGGAGTAGAACAAATATTAAAAAATGCCCCCCACTTTGAACCATAGCTTTTATAACCGTACACAAACAAAGTAAGAGCAGCATACTCATCTCCTTGAGAAGAGCTGCCTTTGCATATTCATCCAAGCAATCCAAATATTCATTCATCTTTTCACTCTAATTCACCCATAGCCACCATGATTACGCTTTTACTTTCTCCCAACCAGGCTTTCACCTAAATTTCCAATCCATTATACATTCATTTAATATCCACCATTTGTTCTAAGCATCCTTTCTCCCATCCATCCCTTTAAGCCGGCATCACTGGTGGTCTGTGTGGCTAAAATAAAACACTATACATATTTATATTTTGGATGCCAGATATGCCTCCCCTTAATTTCTTTCAATTAAAAAAAATATAACCACAATACATCACTGCAGTTTGATTAGAACTGAAGTATCTTCTAACAAATATATCATTCTGTGCATTTGGTTGGTTGACAATGTTAGACAAGCCAGGTAGTGAAGCATCCCAAAAACCCTTTTCGTAATAGAGGGGCAGAGCTATAAACTATGATGATCATGAATCATAATGACTCAGTCATTGAAACGCAATGGGGTGGAATAATGGTAAATGGAAGACATATGGTGTTGGTTGGCAAATGCAATGGGACCGCATACTTTTTTCAAGCCATGCTTCACTGTCATGGAAACTGCTGGTATACTGTATAAATGAATTAAACAGCACATAACATGGGGGAGGGGCATGTCCATGGCCACTATCTTGTGAAACCAACAGTTAGAGCATGAGTAGGAAAAAGAAAGCCTTCTCAATGAACATACATGGAGAATATTATTTATAATACTAGCTTACATGAGCCTGTAATCTTCACGGTAGACAGTAGACAGTTGATTACCAAACATGTCCTCTTATTGCTCATTTTTCAGTACCACAAGATGTATGGGAGAGAGGTTAAGATTGCCAAGAAAGCAGAAGGTAAGTGAAATAGAGACTAGAGTCAGCTACCAAAAAAGAAAAACATGTACTATAAGGAAAAAAAGATAATGCATGGATAACAGGAATGAAAAAAATGAATAGGGGAGTTGGGAAATAAGTATAAAAATAAACAAGACAACATTTTAAAGTAGCATAGTGGGCTGAGGAAAGAGAGCTAATCCTTTGTGCTTTGCACAAGTGGGTTCATATCCCGTCCTCGTTGCCACATGAAAGGAAAACAACAGGTAAGGGGTCAGAGCAACTTTATTTCTCACCAGCAACACCAGCCTCCAGGCAGCAATTCCCGTCCTGGAACCCAGCACCAACATTACAGTACCCCAAGATCCTACCCTAAGCCCACAACAATCATAAAATTTAACATTAGGGAAATAATAATAATAATACATAATATGAGTTATTAAGTTGAGCAAAGTCCTCAGTAGTGGTGCTGGTTGTCGGTGCCTCCTCTCCAGCGCTTCCCAGATCTGCCTCGGCAACATAACTCTTCTTGCTCTTCAGTGCTGATGTAAAGGGAAATAAAGAAGATAAAAAATAGATTAATGTTTCAGTTAATCTCTACTAAAGTATTATGACAAGCAAACACGGTCACACTATACTTCTCAAAAACAGATCACCTATAGTACTAGTTTGGAGTATATTGACTACTCTTGAGTTGCTCATACTAATCCTTAAATCCCTATTCCAATTTTCCTAAACAAAAACTACATTTGTAACTATTGCATCGCAGTGAGTGATCTTTGATACTCTTCTTATTTCTCAGCCCCCTTCATGAACCAACTCAGTCTCCCTTTTTTGCAATGCAGAGTTGCATACTACACATCACTGTGAAATAGCATGGAACTGTACAAACTACATAAACAAAGTCACAGAGAGAACGCTGACTAACTTCTATCACTGATTCACTATGGTGACAGGAGTATAGAATTCAATGGCTTCTTCATTAATCAGCCAAAGCGAGCATCAATGAATCGTGTTGTGTTTTTCACGCATGATTTGCAATGGGGATGGGCGTGCAGGCAAATTCTGCTCGCCTGCGGAACTCCGCCTAGCAAGGCAGAATTTGTTGCCAGTCCGCAGAGTTCCACGTACAACGACTACGCGATCTCTGCCTGGGCCTAATAAAGGAAGATTTGTCATTACAATGCCAAAGAGTCAGACACCAAACATGAACTGTTTGCCTGTTGTGATTTGGAAGTTATGGCTTATTAAAGGTAATAAAGTAACTCAAATGTTATCCTACGTGAGAAGCAGACCTTGTCATAAGGAAAAACAAAGTTAAGAGTTTTTCACTACCAGGACATGTAAAACTTAAAATGATATGTCTTACTTGTTAAATACATTGCACCATGACCTGTGAGATTTGTTTAGGGCCTACCTTATGATTGACATATGTATTAAAAAGGCAGGCTTGAGCCTGACAAAAAGTTTAATTTGCTGCACACACAGGCTGCAATGGCAGGCCTGAGGCATGTTTAAAGGGCTACTTAAGTTGGTGGCACAATAAGTACTGCAGGCTAACTAGTAGCATTTACTTTGCAGGCCCTGAGTACATGTAGTATCACTCTAATAGGAACTTATAAGTAAATTAAATATGCCAATTGGGAACAGGTCATTGTTGTCATGTTGTATGGAGTTAGCACGCGCATGTTAACACAGGTTAGTACCGCCATCCGTATTATGAGTTGCCTGTTCCACAAGCTGACTAACGCGGTCCAACAACCTGCTTCAAGGTAGCGGTGATGAAGGATTTGGGGTGTAAGGTCACCCCTTTCTTCTTCTTCCAGGCAGATTCCGCTGTGGATTTCTTTCTCCAGGCCTCCCATTCACCGCAGGATATTCACATCATGGATTGTGACCCTGTTTGTGAAGATCTACAGGTGAGTCCTTTTCGTACCATTTACCCATTACCAGAAATGCCCACATATGGGCTGAACCACGGTAATGGGTATATGTTATTTTTCCACATATATCATGCATATGTGTGCTTCCTATACATCTGCAGTTGCAGACACAGGCATCGAGATATTTGTATAAAGTACTCACCACCACTGCAAGATCCTTGTCTCCATGAGTGAAAAGGCCCCGTGGTCAACTCTTAATATGGCGGTCTTTGGACCACCAGCGCTGTGGGCTGCTGTGAGGGCAGACACGGTCCTATGGCGGTCGAACCACAAATCTCGTAATAAGGCCCTGAGTCTGAACATAAAGGGTTTCACTGGGATTGAGGATGAGCAGCATACAATCAACTTCAAGGCCTGCCTTGGCATGGACTTCAGGCTTTGCCTGCTCAGAGCTTTCCCATCTTTTTCGTTCACTGCACTGGGAACCCACTCTTCAGGAATCCACTGTCATCGAACCCCACATTGGATCCAGCTTGCAGCTTACTCTACAGATGACATGGTGATGACAGTTTTTTCTCCATAAAATTTTCTAAGCCGGGACATACATTTTCCAGCAGGATGAACCTGGTCCCTAAATCCGACCAATAATCCATCGCGATCAGCCTAAACATTTGACTTTGACCGAGTATAGCATGATCAGTTGCATGAGGCTTGATCATTGCACTTTGTGATGCTATTATTTAAAAAAACTATTTAAATCATGTCTCTGTTTCCCCTTATTGGATTTTTTGTATTTGCGTGTCATTGCGTTCATTAAAATATTCTCTAATTTGGTATTAAAAATATGGTTGTCTGACGGGCATAGACAGACGCATTTTCGGCAAAGAGATTCCTGGCCAGGCAGGTGTGAGCTCTAAATCGTGCAAGTGGTTCACAAATACCTATGAGAAAATCAGTCTTGTTGCCCCGTGTTTACTTCTCGTTAGGCAATTTTTGACAGCAGAATAACAGTTCACCTCTTTGGTTTAGTATGTTCATGCTGAGTCATGCTCACTCACACTGTTCGAATAGGTAATTCGACTATACAGTCATTAGGGTAATTGAGCAAGCAGCCCACAGATGATGCTCATGGAAAAATATGTCACTCCATCAGCATGGAAGTACAAATAAAGACAGGAGTGGCATATTTTAACCTTATCAATTTGAACTGTTGTGACATCCTTCTAATAATAAAAAACAACTCCAAATGAGTTCCATATGAATGTTGAATGGTGTTTTATTTTCTTTTGTCATTTTGCTTGCTATCAACAGCTATTCATTCTGTGAGAAGGAACAAGTGGTTTAAAGACAGAGAAAAGTACTTAACTCCTAATCCAATTGTTTTGTGGAACCAAGCGACATAATATCCCTTGGAACTTTCTTTGTAATAGAAAAATCAACCTTGATTTTTTTTCCTTACATGAGCAATATATCACTCTGACATAATGGATTTTAAATGAACTAAGTCAGCCCTTGAATGTTCTGGCCCTTCTGCAACGTGTTTATTAGCATTTTACATTTGAAATGTAGATTTAATATTAATTTGGATTATTTTCAACAAGCTGAACCAGAAATAATGAAATGATGTGGTACTTTACAATGCACTTAATTTCCTTGTTCTTGTTGAGACAAGAATTTTAAAACATACTTTTCCTCAAAGGGTAACTCTATCTGTGAAAGATCCCTGCACATGAGAGGGAGGGCTGGCACAGGCGGAGGTCAGTGGCTGGATATTTGTGAATAGCATAGGTGGGTACGTGAAATAGTACTAATATGTTAAAAAAAAGAATGTTACTAATGGAGTGCTTTATCCCATGCTCTAAAATGCTATTGTGAATAGGCCCAGTAATCAGCAATGCAATGAAGTAGTAAGACCGGTAAACATCCTTTACGACGAATGTGTTACATCGCACGCCATTACTCCGCATTTTTTACTCCGCAAAATCTTTTACAACACCGCAAACCATTACAACGCATACCCCAAAGTAACACCCCAGTGGAGTTGGAATAGTAAATTGCGTTTTAATGGGGAATGCTTTTTAATGGATTGCATTTAAAGCCCTGCATTGTAAAAGATTTTGCAGAGTAAAAAATGTGAGTAATGGCACGCGATGTAAAACACTTGCGGGGTAAAGTGTCATATTCAGTAAGACTAGGGCCAATTTTAAATTCATGTAAGAGTACGCAAAAAGTATAACAGAAGTACTACTTAACATACTCCAAAAAGCCTTTGTAAATAGGCTGCAAGGTGTTTACTTTCTAGGGGTGAGTCTGGTTGTACACTGTAGTTGCCAAAATAAACACAGTCTGCTTACTAAGGCAAATAAAAAGTCATTATTACAATAGGTTTTTGATCCAAGTGCAGCTACATTTGCATGCCTTCAGTGCTTCTTTATTTTCCTAACATTAAATACATTTATGACCAGGTTTTCATGATTACCCTTTCAAAGCCATTCATTTTACCACTGATCTAACATGCATTTTTGATTATCCTTCTCAAATGTATAAGGTGTCTATAAATGACTCACAAAGTGTGAAACTTGTTATGCAAATGCCTATTATTAGGCTCCATCAATTTTGTTTTATTTTCTGTATATTGGGTTTTCTTTCTTTCTTTCTTTCTTTCTTTCTTTCTTTCTTTCTTTCTTTCTTTCTTTTTCTCTCCAGATCTAGGGACATATTAACAACGGCCAGCGATAATTATCGCTGGTCGTGCTTTGCGATAAATATATTATTGCAGGCTATCTCTGGAATTTATCGCCCTGGTAGCACGTTATTAACAACGCGTTACTCCAGGGCGATAAAAATTCCAGAGATAGTGAGGTTATCACCATTTTGCAGGGAACATCGCTGGTTTTCCAGCGATGTTCCCTGCAAAACGGCGATAACCTTGCTGATACGACCACGGGGTCGTATCCGCATAATCCACTCCAATGTTAGGGATAGGTATGTCTGCATTTTAGCAGACGTTAGTTTTTGGAGAAAACAGCTGTATTCTCCAAAAACTAACGTGTGCTAAAATGCTGGGGCAGCCTTGTAAATATCGCGATGTGAACATCAGTGATATTTACAAGGTTGTCCATCTGGGGTACGCCCAGTGACGCCCACTTTACATCTCATTAGAGATGCAAAGGGAGGCGTTGGGTAAAATGGTGCTAACATGCGATTATGCATGTTAGCTAGGCCTGGGTGAAAATTTCGTTCAGTTCGCGGAAATTGCGATAATTTTACATTTTCGCGTTCCGCGGAGAGCGCGAAAATGTCCAAATTTCCGGTTTCCGCAGCTTGGCGATAATTTGTTTCTTGCTCGCGCTGTAAAATAATACATTCTCGCGCGCGCGCGATCGCCTTACCTGAATCCCTGCGTTCGCCGACAAGTTTTCTTGATCCGGTCGCGTTCTCCATGAGATGTTGTATTGTTTTTAGCCATTTGCGCTGTCTCGCGACAGTTCGCGCCCGCAGTGACGTCATGAGTCGCGCAATCATGTCTTTCTCTTCTCGCGATCATGCACCGCGAGACAACTCAAAATCTCGCGAACATGTGGGAAAAAACTTCTGCATTTTCGCGATATTTCCGCTTGTTTGCGATAATTTTAAACATTTTCGCGATAATTTGCGTAAGTTAATTTCGCAAATTCCGCCCACCCCTAATGTTAGCACCCTCTTGTAAATTTTACCTCTGCGTTTTTGGCTTTTTAAGCCAAAAAAGCAGAGATAAAGCCCTTGAAATTATGCCCCCTAGTGATTTGTTGACAGCAGTTGGAGCAGGAGTAATTCCAACTGTGACAGGGTGATAAACTGGGCCGTTGGCTGGTGATGTACCTCAGTACCTTTCACAAACATTGTTATTACCTTGCCTGTTGGATGGTCACAATGTTTCCACTGACCCTCTAGACAAATCCAGTGGGCAGGTACAGGAAGTGCAGTCATTCCTTTGATTTGTGCAGGTATGGTATGGGAGTGTACAGGAGGTGAAGTGCCCTCCTGCTTGCAGCCTTCAACCATGTCAAGAACCGCAGCAGGTGAGAAGTGGTAACTAGCAATGACTGCTTACCTAGCCATGCAAGAGATGTCCTCTCCCTGTAAATGATTTCTGTCCTCCTCAGATAAATGTTCCTTTATATGAGGAACAACGCAGCAAAGATACTCACTGAGATGGTGAAACAGATGTGTTTTATGCGTGTCTATCTTTCTTATGTGGGTAGGCTCTGTGTAATTGGGTGATGTTATAATAAGTTTCACATTTGATGGATGTGGTGGAGAGCCTTTACATCATCATCAAAGTCTTTATTTCGGTTTTACAGTACCATAAAAGAAGTAAGCACATGAATCTAGTGTGACAATGAACAAAAGGTACTATAAAATACTCCCTATACAGACTCTTGGGAATTTAAAAGCAAAGAATAAGAATTAGCAAAAATACTTATCACAATATAAAAAGTACAAAGATAAACAGATTTCAATATTTAAAAGATATAGCCTATTAAATCACAGCTAAAATAGCATACAACCCAGTTATTTACAAAACAAAGTGCTAGTGCAAAGTACACGCCCGACTGGTCTGGTCATTTAGATTTCAGTTGATTTTATTTGTGCCAGTCGGGGCAGTGGATAGAGCCCTCCTTCGAATGGCCCAAAATTGGCCCAAAAATGTTGCTGTTGCATAAGCATAGAGTGGTCTCGCATCTGACTTTAAAATACATAGGGCATCTTTATGACTATGTGTACCAAGTTGTCTACATACCGGGGTGAGCCAGTTCCTTCTAGGTCTAGCATAGGCATCACAGGCAAAAAGTACATGGCCTATTGTTTCGTTGGGGCATGGACAAGAAGGGCAGCCCTTGTGATATATTTGTCATATTTGTGTTGGTAAAAGCATTAATGGGTAGACAGGTGTATCTAAACTGAATGTATAATTTTCTGTTTCCCGGCTCTTTTATAAAATCTAGATAATTTTCTAACCTGTTGCTGGATTTAATATCAGTGAACATATCAGTTAGGCAGCCATGGCAAATTTTCAAAAAAATCTTCTGTTCTACCCATGCCCAAAACTGTGATTTTAATAGGTCCCTAGAATATGTGGGGGGAAAACCTTCTAGCTCCTTAGGCACACCTAGATCCGCTCGGATGGCATTTATGTATTTGATCCACCTAATTTTATGGTTTGTGTCCAAGGCAGAGACTTCATTAAAAGCGGCTGCGTAGGAAGACAGTTTGGGCGTTGTGACTAATCTATGCCAGAAAAGCAATGGGCACAAGCTCACCTGGTCATTGATAGATTTGACACCCATATCAAGTTTCAAGGGAAGGAGAGGAGTGCTCTGTGGAAGTGATACCAGGCTTCTTAGAAACGTATTTTCTATTGTTGAAAGAATGTTAACATTTATAGAACCCCTCAGTTCTGCCCCATAGAGCACACTACTTGCTACCTTGCAACTATACAACTTCAGTACGGGGGCTACAGGCTTGGTATAAGAGAGACAAAGCTCCCGTCGCAAGGCCCCAGTTAACTGAGAGAATTTCAAGGACGCCCACTCTAGATGTTTCTTCCATACCATTCCCTCGGACAGCTTGATTCCCAGGTAATCAAAGGAACTCATTCGTTCGAGCGGGACACTATCAATGACCAAGTTACCTTCAAAAATGTTATGGGGATTTAGCATCATCAGCTTAGTTTTAGTAGTGTTGATGACCAAACCCCTCTCATCACAAAAGGTCGAAAAACAGTTTAAAAGTTTTTGAAGGCTGATAGGAGTTTTGGACACCAAAAGGGTGTCGTCTGCAAACAACAAAGTAGTTATTTTGTAATTTGCCAACGAGGGAGCATCGGCCAGAGTATAACACAAAAGATCGGCCACCTAATTTACATAAAGGGAGAAGAGGGTGGGGGCCAGGACACACCCTTGATGTACCCCCACCTGATCTTAAAGGGCTCAGTATTTTGGCCCTGGTTTCCCCACCTTACAAAGGCAAAATGTTCCTCAAGTAGCCTGATGAGTGGTTCTACAAATTCCAAAGGCATGCCCATAGCCCGAAGGACCTGCCAAAGTAAGTCCCTGGGTATTAGGTCGAAAGCTGTTTTCAAATCAATGAAGGCAAGATATAGACTGCCTTTGCCCAGCACAACTACCTTCCAACACAGCAAAACCAGGTGAAACGCCTGGTCGATGGTACCAGTCTTCTGCTGAAAGCCCGCCTGGAGAGGAGAGAGGATGAAATTTTCCTCCATCCAGGTCTGGATTTTAACAAGGAGCGAGCAGCAGAAGACCTTCTGGGCACAATCTATCAAGCTAATTGGACGGTCGTTGGCGGGCTTCGGCACGAAAAAGGTCTCCAGGGATGCCATCGGGACCGGGGGCTTTTGCTGGAATAATGGCATCAAGGCAGCACAAAATCTCCTCCTTAGTGAACGTGAGTGTACATGCAGAAAGACCTATGTCGTGGAGCATCTGGGAGCTATCAATAAAAGGACCGCCAGAATATAGCCCACTAAAATGTTTATGCCATTCGACGGCCGGAATATTATTTGCCAAGGGAGGTGTACATTCAAAATTACTTTTGGATACCAGGGACCAAAACGTCCGACTATCAGGATGCCCAATGGTCTCTCCTAGCTCCTCCCATCTCATCCCATTCTTTTTTGGCTTTACACTGTGCCTGTTTGTAATCCTTCCTAGCTTTACAAATACTTGTTGGCTCTCTGTTCTTAATATCAACAGTCAATCTCCCTCTTAGGGTCCTACACTCTTTATTGAACCATGAATATCTTCCCAAAGGTCTTCCCTGAGTTAACGTGGTCTTATTAATCTGAGCGTGAAAGAAACAGGCCAGGTAATCCAAGAATTCCCTATGGAGGGTGCTACAACTGCTCTGTTTAGGCAAGTCTTTAGTCACAGATACTAGGGTTGCTAAATGCTTAATAAGGGCATCCTTAATCAGTTCGATCTTTGATTCGTCCGCCAGAACCGCAGGCCATTTAAGTTGTTGCTTGTCACTTGTGGGGATTAGAATCTTTGTGCTTGATGGTATCCGGGGCTCTCTCCAAATACCACCCCAGGGATTATAAATAGACAGAATAAGGGGGTTATGATCACTGTCACACGATGGAATTATGGCCATATCCTGTATCAACGGCCAAAGTGTCAGGTCCATTAATAAGTAGTCAATCCCATTTGGTCCAGCAAAAGTAATTCCTCCTCCTCTATCCGAAGTAGGTCTACCGTTTGTGGCCCTTAACCTATATTCTAAGGTTATCGCATTTAACTGGAGTGCAGCTTGCAACAATTTTTTAATCGGGGAGAGTTCCAGCGGGGGTACCCTCCAAAATGTGTCCTCCTCATTCACGTCGCTGGCCTCTGCCCAGTCGAGAGGTTCAAATGTTACATTGATGTCCCCACCAACTATGAGTGGATAACTATCAAACCTGGCTTCCAATAAGTTGTCCAAGACCTGAAGAGTTGGGGAACTCCCACCTCTGGTGCTCCCAGCGTATACATTATATATGTCACCCGTCATGCCCTTACCATTAGTTATCCCAAGAACATCTGGGCTGATTGTAACCAACTCTTTGGCATCGCAATTTAATGCAAGACTTACAAATATGAGCAGCCCTCCTGAGGGCCGACCATGTTTGGATGGTATTGCAGGTCTGTGGAAGCTCATAAAGCCTGGTATGAACGTGGGGGACAAACTCCAGGTTTCTTGGAGTAAGCAAATCTCAGTCTGTGAGATGAGCTCCAGCCAATGCGGGTGATCAAGCTTCCCCCTTATACCCGCCATATTCCATGATGTAATTCTCAACATTTGCCCACTGCCTTTGGGAGTAGAAACCAAAGAAAGTGAATGAGGATTCGATTTGGACAGTGTTTGGCAATCAGTGGATGATTCCGGGCCTCTGGTCCGGATATAATCCTTCATCACCAGGGGTGGGTAAAGGACTAGAGCCAACAATGTAGGGTGTAACATGCTCTCTTGCTCTCTAGATGTTACGACAGGATAGGGAAATACACGGTCAGTGTTGGTCATAGGGCCTATACTAAAGTTGCTGAAGAAGACCTTAATGGAGGCTAGGGTTAGTCAATCAACCTGGGATAAAAATGAAATATGAGGATCCCCAAAGGACAAGCACATATTTCCTGCTTGAACTGGTATTAAAGGAATGCTTAATCTCAACCTGATTTTCGTGAAAGGGCTTGGATGCGATCTAGTCTCTAGAGCAATCAGATCATGCGCCAGATGTTCGGATGCTAGTCTTAGCTCAATTGCGTCATCTGTACTCAGATGTGAGGATCATCTTTTGGCGTATACAATGTCATCTCTAATTACCGACCTGCTCCTCCTAATGTGCCTCAACCAATGTATAGACTTCTTTTTTAAGGCATCAACATTCTCATACTTAATATGTTGTGGGTCTACTTTGGTCATGTAGATGGACAATGGTAATGGGTTTCTCTGCTTGCGATGTGATAGTGAGGAAGAGTGGCAAGGTAGGGACAACCTATTACAACTTGTGGCCATACTTGGTACGGGTGGCCCTATCATTGACCCATGCCCAACTTGATCCTGTGTCAAACCCATACCTTCCCAACCATGCTCGACATTTATCCCACGTAACTCCAGAGATGTACCTTTGATTACTCTTGTGCTATAGTTTGGTTGATGGTCGGAGGGCAGGGGCAAGACGTTGCAATCAAGTTGCTTCCCAGAGGGCATTGGAAGTTCCATATTCGGGCCAGCATTGATGGATGAAGAGGGCAATTGTAATGATTGAGGTGGTTGGTGTAGGTGTAGTCTAGTATAGCCATCTAATTGCTGATAGAGTTTAGATACCAAGGAAGATAATGTCTCAACGCTATTTCTTAAAGCTATAATTTCCCTTTGAAGATCAAGGTTCGAGGGTGTAGGGCCAGAGTTAGCTTCCCTTTCTCCCTGTAAAGTGTTTGAACTCGGGTCATTATTGTTTGAGTGTGTGCAGTTCGTGTTGGTATGCACTGCTGCTGGGAGTGGGTCATCAGCAAGGAGAGCAAATTGATTACTGATTGGGAGCTCATCAGATATAACACTATCAGAGAGACTTGCTTCCCTTTGGGCAGACGAGGGGCTTAGCATATTACTATTGCGTACTTTCGCAGCTGGGGTCATTTTCCTTTTCCTTGCTACTTTCTTAAATAGGTTTGGGACATTCCTGTACCCTACATTAGTGGGTCCTGTAGAACGTAAGTGACATGGGAGCTTGGTATGGGAGATGTCCTTGATAGGGGGGAAGGAATTGGTACAGGCGTGAGTAACAATTCTTCACAATCTGTAACAATATTCTCTATGTGACCGAGAACATCCTGTCCCTCCATCACACCCAGTTCCCTGTACCAGCGGCTGAAGCCGTTTTTTAGATTTTTTCCTGATAGTACCTCCGAGCCCAATCTTGGTACCTTTTCTTTTCCCCATGTCTCTAATTAAACAATCAAACCTCAACAGGAATGCTGCGAACAGTACTAGACCCAGCAGAGCTATGATAGCCAATGGCCAACAAAGAGCAGACTATTGGTCCAATGTTAGAGTCCAGTAGTCCTTAGAGATGCAAGGGTAGATTAACAACAGTACCTTAATGAAAGGTGGCCTGGGGATCCGTGCCTGTGATGTTAAGGGGGTGGCCCAGCCCAGCCTCCTCCGGGTGATGACGGGCAAGGACGGGCCCGCCCTTCGCCCGAGCTTCGCCCGGGTACTGCACACACGCGCCTCGCGCTGCGGGAGCCCGCTCTGCCCTTTAAACTGGTGCCTCCTGGCGCGGACGATGATGTTTGGTGCGCGAGGCACCCTGGGGCGGCAAGTTCTGGTCCCCTGTGGTCCCGGTGAGGCTGCGTTCCGGCTGCTGTGCTAACGGACGTCCCGCGCTGCGGGAGCCCGCTCTGCCCTTTAAACTGGCGCCTCCTGGTGTGGACGATGATGCTTGGTGGCCGAGGCACCCTGGGGTGGCAAGTCCTGACCCCCTCTGGTCCCTTTGAGGCTGCTTTACGGCTGCTGTGCTAACGGGCGTCCTTTACACCCCTTCAGTAGCTCGTATGCTGCATATGTATGAAGCCTGGCTGGAAGTTGGAACATGTATATTATATAACTTGAATCTAAAATAAATGTTTGCTTTTTATTGTTAAAATCATATTTAATAAATTAGACATAAATATAAAGGAAGACATAAAATAAATAAATGCATAGAAAATAAAGCAAATGTAACTTGGTGATGTGATTAGATTTTGAAAGTTTGTAAATGGCAGCCTACTTTTTGTTAGATCAGCATTATAATATTACAATATGATATTGTGTCCCAGAAGCTAGTTGAGGTATTTATATGAATCGGTATTGCAGTCTGCCAGCACTACATTTTTGTTGCCAATCCGTTTTAGATTCTGGGCTCCTCAGCCTTGATGATAACATCAACTATATGTACTACTGTAAAGACAATGTAGTATACCAGTTGTGTTGGTCATGACAACTTGGGAGCTGTCATAGCTATTAATAATATTCCTTAGTGGGCTTGTCAACTAGAGTATTTCTGTTAATGGAGTGCTGTAAGAAGGCTAATGCCACAATCCTGCAAAGGTGCTATGTTCAAACCTATTAAAAGTCTGATATTAAAGAGGATGGCAATTATTATTTAATTTCTAAAATCCTGACTGTATTCCTACTCTAAAGAACAATGCAGTGAGTGGAAGAATGTGAACTAATGCAATGGAAGCAAATGAGTTTCAACAGGAGTTATTGAATATTGCACCATTGCCTTTCATGTTGGCCTCTGGCCAGGAGATAAAGGGATCAGTTGGGATGTTTGCATTACTGTGTGTGATGAGTTTGATAAGTCAGTATTGTGGGCAAAGCCTGCAAAATTGAACACACACCCTCATTTATTGGCAATTTTCTAAGCACTTGATAGTGATAATTAGCTTAGGTAGAGCAAGATTCCTCATGCTGTTAGTCTATACGTGTAATGATTCAGAGTGAAATATGACTGGGATGTATCAGTATTGAATGCACTTTATCTGGCACTCTTTCCTCAGAGCTTGAAGGTAGTTTATAGATTTTCTCCCAAACTGGTCCCCTCGTTTTCCATGCCACTTTTCTGCTGATGAGATGGCAATTACAGATTATATGGAATTGGGCTTCAACATTTGTTAATAGCCCTAGGAAAGGTGGGCCATATTAATGAATGTAAAAAAAAAACTATTAGTTTTTGGTTGATCTAGAGTGAATAGTGTTTGGTGGTTTGTAGTCTACTCTTCAGAGAGAGTTCCATCTTGTAGATAATTTTGGGGGCTATTTTCAAATTCTGTTTCCCTATCACTTCATCTGTATCTGATGTTGTCTTGTGCAATGGTATCCATGCCACGAATATTTAGATCTGTCGTAATTATAGTGACCTTGTAACTTGGCTGTTAGTGGACACATTTAGGGAAGGGTTAAGGCGCAGATTCCATACGGTGTAGACCATCTTGTTTGATTTATTGGGTCCATCTCAACTATTAGAAAGAAAAATATTTTTAAAACATTGTAACTTTCCTCCCATTGTATGGTGGGGACGCTTAGAATCAAACGGAGCACGCCATCTTGGGTGATTCTGGCCTATTACAATGTCTTTATTACTCTAGTCTTATAGGTAAAACTAGGATTTCTTCAGTGTATTAAGAAGTGATGTTGGCCGAAACTAGTAAAAGCTACTAGGTAAAAGTGAGCCAGTGTGAAGAATTTCTTTAGGAATATACATTGCCACAATTGAGTTTGTTGACACAAGGAAGAGCTTCCCTAAATTGGCAGATGACAGAGGCTAGCTCGACATCAGATGTTTCCTATCTGACCTGTAAATCATCTGCTGCACTCAAGGTGCGAAAAATTGTCAAACTGGCTGTACTCCCTTATTTAGACTGGCTGTACTCCCTTATTTAGACAGGCTGTACTTCCTTATTTAGATGGACTTTGCAACAATGGATTAAGGAATGAAGTCCTAAGGTCTAAAATCAGATTGAGGCCAGGATTTAGAATCGTTGGAAACATGCCAAATTATCCCCAAAGCAGGGAAACATTTTTACATGTTAAATTTGAGTGCTGATCTTTGCCACATTTTAAGAGTGTTCATAATTCTTAGATGCATAGTGCAGATATCTAGTACAGTAGTGTATCAAGTGAGATTGCAATTCACTTGATACAATTGATAAAATGTTGAGAGAAATTGACTTATTTGTGTCATTTCCTAATTGTGATACCAACTGTATAATTGTGGTTGTTGCGATTTTTTTGACATATTGATTTTATCGAATGAATGTCTGTTTGCAGTGGTTCATCATCTAAAGAAATATAAATATTTGTTCGTTATTTTAAAGACAATGAGTTTGAATAAACTTAGTTTTCTATGGAAAAAATATATGTTTTTATATCTATATTTTAAATATTAGTTGTCTGAAAAATGTCTTCTAATCAAACGAGCACCAGCTGCTGTACCAGTAAATGACCTTTACTCATAATTAAGTAGCAGAGAGAGACCGGTTCTGACTGGGCTTTGCTTAATAATAGGCTGCCCTGCGGTTGCAACAATAAGTCACTGTAGGACACTTCGTTCTGTTTTTGTCTTATTTTAGCAGGCCCAGCAAGCTATTTTTATCTCCCTTGCTGAAGTCCCTGAATTTTTCTCAAGTGAGGCCGACTTTGGTTTACCAGCAGATGCTCCCCAATAAATTTGTTATGTTTGCTGTTTCATGCTTCTTATGTGCTGCATTGTTGTTTAGGAGACCGAGACCCAATTTGTTCTTGTACTGTTCCAGCTGACTGAGGTTTTCTGTTTTATTGACTGTCATTTTTCTATGGAAGTTTTTTACTGAGATGATTTTATATTTCTGTCTTGTGTATTCTTTTATGGTTGTTCTTCGCAACTGAATGAAGATTTTATGATGATTATGAAGTAGCACAGAGATGTGTCTGATATTGTCCTCCCTCTTTAATGCACATTACCAAATTAGCAACCATTATTTACCTCTACAGTCTGATTTTATGAATCAGGAAGTATTGAGCCATAACCTCACAGTAACTGACTATATAAGGAGGCAGGTGGCACGTTTTTTACAAAGCATGAAATAAATGTGTATATATTATACCTTTATGAAGTACTCTGGGTATGACCATAGCAAAAAAGAGGACCACTAAGCTGTATAAGAGAGCTAAAACATGGAGCAAATGTAGCTAATGTGGTAGTCCTCTTAGAAAAACTCTTTCTAACATACTATTGTTTGAGTAAATACTATCAAGGTAACCATACTTAATGTGATCATAAGCATAACAGTCAAACCAACAGGAAATTGTAAAGAGCACATTAATTTGCCCATGGTGAGCAGAGTGACATGCAAGGTGAATGTCCAAAATACCGTTTTAAAAATATCATGGTGCAGCAACATCATGTCAAAAATATTGCCAAGTCAAATATCATGATGGTCAGAATGCAGAAGGTAAGAATATTGTTAATTTGCTATGTAATATAGATGCATATTTATAATTAGTTTTTTCAAATATCGTTGTATATACTATTGGTTACAACATTATAGTTGTTTTAAATATGTTTTCAAATAATCCAATATGTATTAGTTATTATATTATTTTAGGTAATAATATCATTTAATATAATTTAAAAGTTTGAATGTGTACTAATTTCTAAATGAGTGGCTAGTTGTCGGGATTCTAATGGAATAGGGTGGAATATGATTGAAATGATAAATTATTTTTCTGTATTTTCACATATTTATTAGTATTCTAAATATGTAATTAATAATTCATAATGTAATTAATTTAATGTATTACATTGTATTTCAATTGTTTAAGTGCAATTGGTGATTTTTAAGGTGTCATTTAATTTCTCTCAAATTTAAATACTAACTTAATATAATAGTGTGTTGTTTTGATTTGTAAGGCGATAGGGTGTGAATGTATTCAACATGACAACACTTTGTACATTTTGCAAAGGAATGAAGGACAATACAGGGCATTGGCTAACCTCGCTGCTTGGACATTTATTGGGGAACTTTAATTGGCTAATGTGCGCCATTCAACACATGTTCCACTTCAAACTCTGCCCCCATTGCTTTGTAGTAACAAGAACAAATCCTACCGAATTTGCCTAATAGAATACTGGGTACGTACATGTAAAATGAAGAGTGATTCACTATGAAGTCATTCAGTACACATTTTCAGAGTATAGGTAAACAAATACATATCTAAACACAATTAATATTACTCAGAAGCATAGAGACTACCCAATAAACAAAACATTTTCTAATAGATTCCATAAAAGTCAATGCAGCAAAACTACTCAAGGAGTGGGTTACACAGTTATCACACAGTGAGAAACAGCAATGACAGTAAACACAAGTGTTTATATAAACCGCAAATGAGTTGGGTCTGGTAGCACAGCTGGATATCCAACTGTGAGCTACATAGCTCAGTCTTTCATTACATGAAAGGGTATCTAGTCTATTTCCTATGTTGTAAAGACCAGCTTTGTCCATATTATCTACTACCAAGGTCATCATCAGGACAGAAAAGCGATGGGTAGGCATTGAGATCCACTGTTTCCGCTGTGGGGCCCTTCAAGCCCCAGGAATCCTTGTGCCAGTAGGTGCCGTTAGGTGACCGGGAGCTGGACTAACTCCTGCTACAAAGCACTGCCCCAACTCCTGCTGCCCAGGACACCATCACTGTTGCTGCCGTAGAGGACTTCAAGCCCCAGGAGTCCTTACCCTAGGAGGCTCAGTTAGCTGACTGGGGGCTGAACTAACTTGTGCTACAAAGCGCTGTCCCCACTCCCTCTGCGTGGAATGCCCGAGGGCCACACGCGGGTGAAGCCCGGGCCAAGGGTGGGCTGGTCTGTGCTCATCAGGACTCGGAGGAGGCTAGGCTAGGCCAACCCCTTAGACTCATTCTTTGGACATCAAGGTATAGTGTGTGCCTCAATTGTAGTACAGCTTGGAAAGGTCTTAACCTCTTATTACCTTGTTTTATTTGATGGACCCCATATTTCTTCAAGACGCGATAACTTTGTGCTGTAGTCTTGAATTTTAGGAGAGTGTTGTTCCATGCCTAGCTACCATTTGAGCTGATTGAGTCTAGGAATGAGCAAAAGAAAGGCTGCCAACCATGGGGCTGAGGTGGCAGTAGCGAATGTCAAAAAAGACAAAAAATTTCTAAAACAGGCTGGTGAGAATTGTGTGCTCACCCACATCGATAGCCTCTTGGTTGAATGCAAAGAAAGTGTAGACCTGCCAGCAGATGCTCCTTCTCATTGTTCAAGTTGCTCATTATCATATGTGGGTCACAATACATTAAATACCATTCCAAAGATGTTCAAGAAACCCACCAATAATAGCCTTATAACAGGTGCCCCAACGCTAGAAAAGTTACCTTGTCTGAACAAGGCGCCCTGGGCCTGCTAGATTCAGAGATTGTTTATTGCAACAGATTGCTACCTCTCCAAAGTATGACTGATGACCCCCAGAATGCCAAGGAGCGGGTGGGTGAGGGGGCTCCCTCAGCATTAGCAGTGGGTCTTCAGCCCCCTGATACCAATGTCCATAAGCATATCAGCGACCTCAGAGCAGAAATTGTTGCTCTCAGGTCTATGATAGGGGATCTCACTGGGCTGGTGAAACAGTTGCTAGTAAGGACCCAGGGGACTTGCATGCAAATGAATTTACCATCCTCCCAGGTTAATAACATTGCAACCGAATTATCTAATAAATTATTACTCTTCGAGTCTTTAGGAATTCCTGCCCCTCACAGATCAGAGCATGTATATGCAGCTAGAAGATCTGATAACATGGTTAATAGCAGGAAGATACCAGGCAGCCCTAACAACCTAATCTGAACAAACTAGCACATCAGGGGCATGAGTGGGAAGATAATGTGATTAATTGGATTTGCCATGTGAGAGGATGCAGGTTTGTAATAATGGAAGACATTGTCAGGGTCAAGAGATGTGAGTTCTCTAATAACCCCACTGATTGTATCAAACTGCTTCTGGTAGATGGAAGGTTAGTCGAAAACTTGATGGCCTTGGACACTAGATCTTGCCCTTGAGGTTCCGTGTGAGACGGGACGGCACTTTTTGAATGGTGACGAATATGGATGAGTTTGGTATCTATGAACCGCAAATGACGAGTATAGTGGGTGTACGAAGTTTCGCTATGCAGCCACGTATGGTTCGCCTCATTTTTGGGTTCGTTCATCCGAACCCTCGGGTTCCATTTTAGATACAGCGTCCATTTTGTTTCTTGCCCTCAGGTAGCCAGCGAACGGGCTTTTTGTCCGCTTCGTGACCCTGGAACTTTCAAGCTAGTACGAAGGACACGTGTTTCTTTGAGGTAACTTTTACGATGAGGGGAATGACACGAGTGAGGCAGATGGCCCCGCTCAAGGCCCATCTTGCCGCTCCGGTCTATTGTTTCAGCCACGCATACATTAGACACGAGGTCTTTGACCCCTCTATCGAGTTTCCTTTATTGCCCCTAACACTCTTTTCTAAACCTGTTGTGCATCCTCGTTCTTTCCCCGCATTCTGTTTTTCGTCCTTCCTTAATGCTTTTATGGTTGGGAGGAAATGTGTTTATTGCGGAGGGAATATGTTTTTACAGTTGGGAACTGGCAAGACTGTTGTAATTATGTTCCGGCCTCCTGAAACATGAACGCGACCCTTTTGAAGTTTATTGTGGGAACCGAGTTGTAACCTTTGTTCGCCATACTGTGCTATGGCAAAAATGTGTATAAAAGGAGCGACCCACTTCTACGAATTTGAAGCAGTCTCCGAGAACCTACACGTTGTGTACTTCTTGTGACCTCTGTATCCCTGCAGTAAATAAACGCTGATCTCTGACGTCGCTGGAAGTGTCCCGTGTCTCTGTGTTTGGTAAGCCAGAACAGGTAACCCACGAAGGTTTCAGGTGTTGTCCCCTGGCACCGCTGGGTCTTAAGAATAACCCAGTCCTTCAGTTGGCGCCCAACGTGGGGCGACATCAACGGTACCGGTCCAAAGCCTGACGATCGTGAGGAACTTCGTGTGAAATCTCCGAGGGAAGGTGCACCCCGCTTCATCGATCCAGTTGTCGAAATAAGTGGCCCGACGTCTTTTCCCGCGAAGATCCCCGCCTCCTGACGGCTGTGACGGACCGATGCCCTGACTGTCGACCTGTTTTGGCGCCTGGCGTAGTCCTTTGTACGGCGAGACGATCAACGGGCCTTCCTGGTGACGCCATTGTTCTCTCAGTTAAGTATTTGTGGGTCGCTCCCAGTATTGCTTTGTTGTTTGCATGGTTCCATAGCATTCGTGGTTCTTAGTTGTTGGGTTTTATTTGACGATTGCAATTGCCAAAAACCGAGGGTCTTGCATTTTTGCGAGGACATCGTAATTCGATAGCCCTTGAAGTTTGTATACTCGGTTAGTGTGCACGATGCCTGGCCGTAGTACTTTGTTTGGGTTTCTCAAATGTTGCAGCATGGATTCCCGGCTGGAGGATTCATGTCCGATACCTCCGGCTGGAACTCCGCTTTATGAGCTCTATAGTCGCCATGGCGTGGGTCCTATCGTATATAATGCATATTGGGTTCGTTACACTAAAAAGGATGGTGTCCTTAGTTGGCCACCTCATGGTAGTTTCGAGACTGCCATTTTAGATAACTTGGAAGCTAAATTATTTAAAAGGGAAGCTAGGCCGGCCATGTTTGATTCCTTCCGGTTATGGCGGAAAGAGGCCAAACAGAAAGAAATCAAACAGAATAAGAAAAATAAGCGAGAAGGTGTCATTACGGTGATGCGCAATGCGGAACAGTATCAGTTAGATAAAGATGAGAAAGAGCAGGAAGTTAGTGCTCGGCTTCACCACATGGCAGTGGACAAATGTTATCCGGCGCTACCTTCTACGAACGATAAGACAGGAGAAGAATCAGTGGAAGATTCGCTTTTGTCTTATCTGATGAAATCGCCACCTCCCTATGCTCCTGATGTTATGGGTCCCGTTCGTCCACCTCTTCCTCAACCCGCTGATTTGGCGGCTGCTGGTCAGCCCGCCGTTCCTCCCGTACTCCCGAATCCCCTTGGGCCACAGATCGTACATCCTCTTGTCCCGGCTTCTCTCCCTACTGCGCCTTTCCAAGTTCCTCCTCAGCCTGTCGTTCCCGCTACTCCTGCTGCTGCGTCTACTTCTACCGTTTCCACCCCTATGGCTGCTACGCCTGCATCTTCGTCTTCTTCTCCTTCTGTTCGTAGTCGTCTCTTGACTGCTGTTGCTTCTCTTTATTCTCCGCTCTTTGGGCCGATACTTGGTTCGACTCTTTCAGATGTTGCTCAAAGACGCAGCCAGCTTCCTGATGGTAGGGAACGTGAATCGTTGGTGAAAACGGCACGTAGATGGATTCGTAACCCTGTTAAATACACCCCACGTGTAGTGTTCGAAACGTTTTCTCAGTTTAATGTGCCCACGCAGCGATTCGTGTTCGAAGAATTGTGTAAGTCATTGAAAGAGGAGTGGGACGATGATATAGCTGATGATATACCACCTGAGGTTTCCGAGCTACAGCTTCGGTTTGCCACGGGTGTCATTGTAGGTGATAAAGTTCGAGAGGCTTTGGAGCGTTTGTTATCATTTCGATGCACGGTGCAACCACGTGCACTGTTTAAAGACGCGACCGCGGAATGGATGGCACAACCTGGTCAATATCCTATGCGGGAATTTCCCCCGGTATGGATGCCAGGTGATCCTAATGCTAACCCTGTTGTCCCAGGCCATTTCCAGAGAGTGTGGATACACCTCCCTTGGAAGCGATCGGAAGTTTTGCAAGTGAAACAGTCCCTACCTGATCCCCGTAAGAATCCTGCAGGGTATTATAAGGAGCTGTCCCAATTGGTGGATGCTACTGTTATGAACCTAGCCGACATTGATATGTTGTTCGGCAATGTGGTGCCTCAGCCGATTTGGGCGAAAATTCGGCACGAGAATCACGTAGCCGAGCTAGGCGGTGACTGGGCTGCCCTTACAGCGGCAGATGCCCGGCAGGTCGGCGGGGCTAAACCCGAACAGATTATTGTGGCTTTGCCCCAGCGGATAATTACCCTCATGAAAACACTAATGCCAGCGATGCGCGTCAACTGGGACAAATTATCGGCGTGCAGGCAAAAGAGGGATGAAAGTGTTTCTGATTTCTTTACAAGATTTGAGGAAGCGTTCATTGATCATAGTGGTCAGGACATGGGTTCCGAGGGTGGTCAGCGGCTGTTCGTTGATAAATTTGTATCAAATTTGTCACCCGACCTTGGCAACAAGTTGAAGAATTCTGAGAGTGCGTGGGCTGTCTCTACCACTGCCCAAATATTGGCTACGGCCCAATATTACGAAAATAGAGAAAAAGAGGAAAGTGAGCGTGCAGAAAAGAAAACTAAGGATCTCAAAACTAAGGTCTTGTTGCAGCAAGCCTATCCATCGCGTTCGAATTTCAGTGATACACAGCAGCCAAACAGATCGCAATCACAGTTCTCTAGACCGCAGCCGCGCAATGCTTCGCCTGCGCCTCGCTTTGTGCTGGGATATAATCAGTGCGCGTATTGTCGTGGGGAAGGCCATTTGAAGTTTGATTGTCCGGTTCTCCGTGACAGGGCCAATGGCGTATCGGCTCGGGGAGGACGTAGCGGTCCTCAACAGGTCTCTCGTGGTAGAGGTCGCGGAGTTACCCAGAATCAGGCCGAACGCTTTGCGACGTCTTCGGATTCGCAAAATTGTTTCGATCGGCGCGAACAATCGTCCGGTCGGTCTACACAGTATCATGTGGATGATTGCTATGTTGAGTGTGATGTTGATGCGGATGGTATCTATTAGGACAGCCATAGACAAAGGAAGGGAGAAGTATCAGTTCCGGTTGATCAGAGAGGGCCATATGTTGCAGTAGCCACTATGGGCGTTGTTGAGCCTTTTCTGTTGGACACTGGTGCGGCAAAAAGTTCCATCATGCATTCAAAACTCCCTGGCGCGCCTTTGTCTGGCTTTACGAATGTTTCCGTTGGATTTTCTGGCGCCCCCGTTAGTAATCCAGTTTCTAGCCCTTTGCCCCTTACAATCGGGTCTCATGAGCTGGAAGCTCCTTTGATTTTGACTACTGGTTGTGGTGAGAATCTTTTGGGCCTAGATTTGTTGAAAAGGTTACATGCGACTTTGTACTGTTCTCCTACGGGTGTGGAGCTCACGTTGGGTAAGAGCGTGATTTCCCCTATGTATTTATCGATCGACAAGTTCCCATCGGAATTGAGATCTCTTCCAGCCTTTTTGTGGGCGACAGGTCCCAATGACGTGGGCCTGTTGGATATACCACCTTATGTTGTCCACCTAAAAGTTGGTGCGCGTTTGCCACGTATACCTCAGTATCGTATTTCCCTTGATGGTGAAAGGGCACTATTAGCGATCATTTATGATCTGATCGGCAAGGATGTTATTGAGGAGACACGAGGTAATGTGTGCAATAGTCCCGTGTTGCCTATTCTGAAACGAACGGATCCCTCCAAGCCTCCCGTGTATCGTCTAGTTATCGACTTACGGGAGGTAAATAAAGTCGTTGTTCCGCAGTTTCCTGTGGTGCCAGACATTACAGCTTTACTGACTCTGATTCCAGCCACTGCATCATGGTTCTCGGTCATCGATCTGAAGAATGCGTTCTTTAGCATTCCGATTGCTGAGGAAAGCAGAGACTTGTTTGGTTTCTCATTAGGTGGTCGCAGCTTCAGATTCAAACGCGCTCCACAGGGCTACTGTGAGAGTCCATCAATCTACAGCCAAGCTCTTAAGAGTCAGCTTGATGCATTTGTGTTACCGGCTGGTGCAGCCTTGATTCAGTACGTTGATGATCTGTTGGTTGCTGCTGACACTGAACAGCTCTGTAGAGCCGCTACAGTGTCCTTGTTACAGCATCTCTGTGCTTTACATCATAAAGTGTCACCTTCCAAATTACAATATTGTTGTCAAGAAGTTACCTATCTCGGTCACTTATTGTCAAAGGCGGGAAGAAGGTTGACCCCTGAACGAATTGCAGCAATTGCTCGAATGCCTGTGCCAGCAACTCAGAGAGATGTGCGTGCCTTTTTAGGTATCACGTCATATTGCAGACAGTGGATCCCGAACTTTTCACTGTTAGCGAAGCCATTGGTAGCTCTCACGTGCAAGGACGTTTCAACTCCTTTGCCTTGGACGGAGGAATGCCAGAAAAGTTTTTCTGAACTACGTGATGCGCTGTGTTCGGCTCCTGTGTTAGGTACTCCTGATTACAGTAAGCCTTTCACTTTATACGTCCATGAGAGGGACGGTTGCGCGTTGAGTGTTCTAACGCAACAATTTGGTGATAAGCAGCGTCCGTGTGCATATTTTTCCTCGACCTTAGACCCGGTGGCTAGAGCGTTGCCAAGTTGCTTGAGGGCGACAGCGGCAGCTGCGGCGTCTATTCGGCAGTCCGCAGGTCTGGTCATGGACAATATGCTCATAGTAATGGTTCCGCATGCAGTTGATACTCTCTTGAATCGGACAAAGACTCAACATCTGACGAGTGCAAGGTTGTCTGGGTACGAGCTGACCCTTTTGGCAAGTCACGTACAGATCAAGCGTTGTAATGTACTGAATCCGGCGACACTGTTGCCGATTAATATAGGATCAGATGATGTCCTGTCCCATGATTGTTATTTACGGACTGAGGAAGAGACAAAAGGTCGTGTGGACCTGAAAAACACCCCCTTGTTAGATCCTGATGGTACTTTGTATGTGGATGGCTCTTGCTTCAAATTGCCGAATGGCGATGTGACGACTGCGTATGCTGTGGTGACGTTGAGCACGATTGTGGAAACTGCGAGATTGAACCAGAATTCAGCACAAGCGGCAGAATTAATTGCATTAACAAGAGCGTGTGTTCTGTCGAAGGGAAAGCGAGTGAATGTGTTTACCGACAGTCAGTATGCGTTTGGTGTTGCGCACAATTTTGGAAGATTGTGGAGAGAAAGAGGATTTATGACATCGCATGGTACAAAGATCCAGCACGGGCATCTCGTGAATGATCTTTTGGATGCACTTACGTTGCCTAAACAAGTGGCGATCGTCAAATGTAGTGCACATCGGAAAGTGACGGATGATGTTGGTCGTGGTAATGCATTTGCGGATGAGATTGCTAAAGAAACGGCTAAGAATCTTGCGACTCGAATGTATGTCACGAGTTCAGTAAGGTGGCCGACGGAGACTGGTATGTGTGAAAATACTGTTGAAAGTGTGAAAGCAATTCAGAACGAAGCTACGGAAGCTGAAAAGACCAAGTGGAAAGAAAGTACAGGGAAATTGGATATGCATGGATGTTGGGTTGACCTGACGGAATGTCAGAGGTGGATGTTACCGGATGCGTATGTATTAGCTGTTGTGACGATGGCTCATGGGTTGTCACATATTAGTGCGAAAGGAATATGTAAGTTCTTGTCTCCTGTATGGAGGAATGATGGTATCGCTAAGTGTGCCGAAAGAGTGGTTAAGAATTGTATGGTGTGTTTGATGCATAATCCCGGAAAAGGCACCCCCACTCCACCTGGTCATTTCGCTCCTCCTGCTTGTCCCTTTAAGGTTATCCAGTTGGACTTTATCCATATGGAGAGATGCAATAACCTGAAGTATGTTTTAGTTGTGGTTTGCGCGTTCTCCAGATGGATTGAGGCCTATCCTCTTAAGGATAATACTGCCCTGTCCACAGCAAAAATCCTGCTGAAGGAATACTTTCCTCGGTACGGAATGCCCCGGATTGTGTGGTCGGATAATGGAAGTGAGTTTGTGGGAAGTGTAATGCAGAGTGTGTGTAAAGGCCTTGGAATACGACAGAAATTCCACAGTGCCAACCATCCTCAGGCAGCGGGTTTGGTTGAAGGGTACAATGGTACCCTGAAGCTGAAACTCGCTAAGATTCAAGCTACGACTGGTCTGTCATGGCCTGATGCCTTGCCTCTGGCTCTCCTATCGACCAGAGCAACTGTACACTCTCGAGTAGGGCTCAGCCCATATGAGATTGTGTTCGGTCGTCCTGCGAATATTTGGGGAGTCCCGAGACCTAGGGCTTTTGATAGTCTTGAATATCCAATGTTGATCGATTACTTGCATGATTTGACCACTAAACTACGGTTAATTCACCAACAGGTCTTTGAAGCTCTACCAGCGCAGACAGAGGGTCCTGGACATCAGCTTCGGCCAGGAGATTGGGTGGTTACCCGAAACTTCGGTCGGAAGCGTAACTTGGAGCCCAGATTCGTCGGACCCCACCTAGTCTTGTTGACGACGAGGACAGCGGTTCGACTGGAGGGCCGGAAAAATTGGGTTCATGCCAGCCACACAAAGAAGGTACCGATCCCCTTACCAACCGACGGTTGGGTGAGAACTGGGATTTCGGCCGCAGAAACTGAGACTCCTTTGCGTTTTGTGCCATTTAGCGACGCTCAACTTGTGGAGGAGGATTCGTCATTGTCAGATCCACAGGTGGAGTCATTAGTAGCAGAGAACCCAAGGTCCGACTCGTCATCTGTTTCATTGAACACTGTTGCGCCATCTGAACAATTGTTCGTAGAGCAAACTCGACCTGGAAGAAGTCGATACTTTCTTCGTTCAAGGACTAATAAAAATTGACAGTATAGTGGTCTTTAACGTTACGAATATTATGAACAATTACATCCTTTCTTTCTGAGTTTTTTGTGCTTTCCACTGCTAAGAGACTTGTAATAAATCGAGGAAACCTCGCCATCCGGGTCACCGTAGGGCCGTGCGGGTACTTCTTTCTGTTTAGCAGGTTTCTGACGTTAGGTTGGTTACTTTTGTCGATCTCTGGGAACTCCTGGGGATTGATAATCGCTACTCAGAACGAAGTGCGTCAAGTACGTCACGGACGGTTTGTAGAGGATGGCATTCTCTAAGCTGGTGGAAGAAGAAAGGGTGTTGGCACAGAGATCAGAGTTATGGAGGGTTGCACGAACAAAATGTTTTTTGTTTCAGGTGTTTCTATTGTTCCTAACTGTATCTATGTTATTGGTGGGTGGAGTGTATTTCGGAGTATCACAATTCTTTCCTTCTGTTTCACCTACTTTTTCTCCTGACTCAAGTTCCCTCACCACTGTCTCCCCACATTCCTTTCATCCTTTGCCTCAACATGAGCAGGTTAGACGTGCGGAATTCATGAATAATTCCTTTGTTCAGCTCCTACATCAGCATCAGCTGGTGGTGAATACTACCAATTGCTGGGTATGTGGGTTAATGCCACACACCATGGATAGGGGTATTCCGTATTTGGTCCTTCCATACAGCTCCCAGGGTTCAGCTCGAGCATTCCAAACTATGTTCCGCAGTGCACTAGATTCCTACCCCAGTCGAGAGCCACGGTCTGTCAACTTCGGTCCTGGGCCGTACCACAAGCCTTTGGCGATAGCCATAGCAGATCTGGATAGAGATGTTATTGATGCATCACTCATTCCAGATGAAGAAGTGCAGGCCTATAAGGATCTGAGCGAGACTGAGTATAGTACGTCAGTGGGTGATAGACAACTTAAGAGCTCGTCCCCAATATGGATTGTACCGCACCTTGGAAATTTCTGCTTGCAAGGTTTGGGTCGAAATCCGAGAGCACAACTTGGGAACAGTGCTTGCACTGAAACGTATGTCCTACCGATGCTCTCCTCCCCTGTTTTTCTGACTGCTAAGGGCACCTATTTTGTGTGTTATGAACGCGCATATACATGGTTACCCCGCGATTTTTCGGGTACCTGTTATATTGCGAATCTTTTGCCTCCAACCTTCACAGTTGCTTCGGACTACCACAAAACTAGAGTCATGAGAGGCGTTATTAGCAAAGAGGATACTGCTGGTCAAGAAGCAGGAGACTTCTTTAAGGGTTTCTTGCCGTTTTGGGGACCTATGGTTAATAGTAGGAACCTAAGACAGTTGACCCGTGTGGTAGAATCGACTGCTAATATTACTGCAAATGCCCTTGGTAATCTAACAGCTGAACTACAGGCGGATAGACTCATGACGTTGCAGAACCGTATGGTTCTAGACGTTGTTCTTGCAGATAGAGGGGGCGTGTGTAAAATTATCCATTCGAGTTGTTGCATTTTTATTCCTGACAATGCTCCAACTGTTTATCAAGCCATCTCAAAGTTGCACAAGATTTCCGAGTCCATACACGTGGACGAAGGTAATTGGACGCTCCTAGGATGGTTTTGGGGCCTGATGTCAACCTGGGGTTGGAAGATTCTGATGATCATAGGGGCTGTTGTAGCGTTTCTGTTCACGTGTTGTCTTTGTGTACAGGGTGGTCCTGCCTTATGTGGCCTATGCGCTGCGACGTGTATAAGGCGGCCATCTGTTACCAAGGAGACATTGATGAATAGAATGATGTTCCAGCAGCATCTGAACGATCTGATGAATATTGATATAGATTCCGATCTTGACTAGTGCTTGCCTACATGAGGGCAAAAGGAGCGTCTGAGGTTCCGTGTGAGACGGGACGGCACTTTTTGAATGGTGACGAATATGGATGAGTTTGGTATCTATGAACCGCAAATGACGAGTATAGTGGGTGTACGAAGTTTCGCTATGCAGCCACGTATGGTTCGCCTCATTTTTGGGTTCGTTCATCCGAACCCTCGGGTTCCATTTTAGATACAGCGTCCATTTTGTTTCTTGCCCTCAGGTAGCCAGCGAACGGGCTTTTTGTCCGCTTCGTGACCCTGGAACTTTCAAGCTAGTACGAAGGACACGTGTTTCTTTGAGGTAACTTTTACGATGAGGGGAATGACACGAGTGAGGCAGATGGCCCCGCTCAAGGCCCATCTTGCCGCTCCGGTCTATTGTTTCAGCCACGCATACATTAGACACGAGGTCTTTGACCCCTCTATCGAGTTTCCTTTATTGCCCCTAACACTCTTTTCTAAACCTGTTGTGCATCCTCGTTCTTTCCCCGCATTCTGTTTTTCGTCCTTCCTTAATGCTTTTATGGTTGGGAGGAAATGTGTTTATTGCGGAGGGAATATGTTTTTACAGTTGGGAACTGGCAAGACTGTTGTAATTATGTTCCGGCCTCCTGAAACATGAACGCGACCCTTTTGAAGTTTATTGTGGGAACCGAGTTGTAACCTTTGTTCGCCATACTGTGCTATGGCAAAAATGTGTATAAAAGGAGCGACCCACTTCTACGAATTTGAAGCAGTCTCCGAGAACCTACACGTTGTGTACTTCTTGTGACCTCTGTATCCCTGCAGTAAATAAACGCTGATCTCTGACGTCGCTGGAAGTGTCCCGTGTCTCTGTGTTTGGTACGCCAGAACAGGTAACCCACGAAGGTTTCAGGTGTTGTCCCCTGGCACCGCTGGGTCTTAAGAATAACCCAGTCCTTCACCCTCCCGCATCATCCAATATTCAATTCAAGCACCAACTAATATATAGCCTTCTGACATCTGCCCCCCTTTGCCCAAAAGTTTGTCCAGGACCCAACTCTACCTTGGGCAAAAATGATTGACTCCAGAGCCAAAGTACTTGGGTTGACATAGAACCTCCCATAGAATTGTCTAATACCATTTTGAGCATTCCTCCTGTAGTTAGGACAACAACTAATGATACCACCAGGAACTGGGTGGGGAGATGCAATAGCTGTGGTGGATTGGATAAGCAGGATCTGGTGGGACAATGTGGGGTCCCTTCTCCAGTAACAACAGCCAACAATTTGCCTAGTATTGTTGCCCTGGGAGTTGATATTTAACCAGTCCCTAGCCCACACTCTCACTCCACCATTGAATCAACAACTATGCTTTCAGTAGTTTCCTGAAATGTGGCAGGGGTGAAGAGTAAATTAATCCTTCTACATTGGAACCACTTCATAAAAGCCTTTGATATTTATATCTTACAGGAAACTTGAAGTGTAGAGCCACTGCACAAGGCTGGGTATGTAAGCTATTTCCTTCCTGCATACTCTAATAAACCAGGGCACCCTGCTTGGGGGTGTTAATAGAGGTTAGAATAGCCATTTGTTGGCTAATTTCACAGCTCCCCCCTGATAGCCTAGGTATTCTGGGAAATCGACTTACGGGTCATTCTGTTTTTTTTATCAATATCTACAATGATTATGCAAGAGGAACCAGCGGTGGCAGGCCACCAGCCACAATTAAAAAACTAGAGGAGCTTTCGGTCAAAAGAAACCCTACCTCCTCCTTGATACTAGCGGGCGACTTTAATGCCACCTTCAAACCCTTGGACAGGGATGATGTATGTGAAATAAGGGAGGTAGACAAATTGTGGTCAATTCCATGTCTAGACTTACCCCTATTAGGAAATTGTTGCAAGTTGCGCTACAAATAAAAGATTTGACTTTGGAATTTGGGGTAAAAGGCTACAAATAGAAGGACAACATCCAATAGAATGGGAGCTACCACCTTCAAGAGAACAAAAGTATGAGGCATATCAACTAAATTCTGTTAGACCTGTGGCTTTCGCACTGCGTTATTGATCTGGTCATGGGTACAAGTTCAGATAGTGGCCATAATCCCCTCTGTTTGAGACTGATGTTCCTATGAGGTGCCATGTATGGTAGGCCTGAAAACCAACACCTAACCAGGGAGGTTCATTAATCCAATGATAAGCACCACCTTAAGCGGCATAAGATGATTCTCCATGAAGATAAGCTTCAGCTTATACACCAGGATATGTTAGCTTGCACTAGAGATAGGAGCCTTTTATGAGAAACCAGGAGGGTTGGCTGCGGTCCCTGATACTCATTTTCTATTCTTCTTTGTTGGGGTCTTATTTTATTGCACCTGTGCATAATATTAAGTCTTCTCTAGACCCATTAATATGCAATCGAAAACCAGGTTAAATCAAGAAAGTAGATGCCTTAGGGACCAACTCTCGTTGTTCATAAAATCTAAGAATCATGGATGCGTAAGAACTACTAGAATAGCCTATAAGAATGCCCTCTCAAAAGCAAAAAGGGAGTAGGATGAGACAAGATGGCAGCTCTTCAATACAATTAAAACAGATAAATATCCCTTTTGTTACACACACATCAACACCCATCATTCATTACTGTACTGCTAATATTTAAAAACTGGGAAAACATTTTAGGTCTTTTTCTATTAAAGTATATCCACACTTTATACACACTGACCACTGTATTATGTACAAATATCAAATTTATTGTACATTAAAACCTACATTACATTAATAAACGCCACATATTAAAATCAAATGCTTTAAAAGTACAATTTAAAATTTGTAGACTGTTGCATTCCACGTAGTTTCATATTTATATGGAAGGTTCCCAAAACTAGCGATTTATGAAAAATACAGCTAACTCGATCAGGGTGCATGCTATTACTCCTTTTAGCGGTCAATAGAAGTAAAGCAACATTTTCTGGAAATACAAAAAAATATGTTACCCGGATACTGAGTTCTAACTCGGCACGATATAACGGACTGTCCACATTTAGGAGCCGATTCCGATCCGTTAACAAAAATTACCGTACGACTCGTATCCGTATTTTTTTACGTACGAAACGTACAAGTGCCGTTCCACCGTACGTGAAAAATATGTACGAATCGCTTCGGGAAAAGTCTACGAGACGTCCCCGGACAGTTTTACATACAAATCGTAAAACTGAAGTCCGAGCGCGCAAATACGATCCGTCTCCAAGGCAACTATAGTCCAATCGTATGACAGTCCATCGTATATAATATCGTGACGTCCCTTCCGCTTCCTCTTTTTTCACTGCTCGTTAGTTAAGTGCATTCTTTACATTCTTGCCTTAATCTGACATTGTTGCGGTTTGTATAGCGGTTTCTTGTGCACGTATTAGCATTATTGCCTTGGTATTGTTTCATATTCCCTGCGCAGCAGGCTCTTGCCCGAGAGCGTTCTCTCCCTTGCAGTTTCTCCCGTTGTGCGCTCTGCGCGCGGTGAGATCCTTTCAGGCGCGTCTGGTCCGAGCGAGGCAGCTCCGTCGAGAGCTCCCGCTGATCTTTACGCGCGTTTGGGAATCCGGTCACTCCTTTAGTGTCCGCTTGATTTTCGACCAACCCTCGCCTAAATTTGACACCGCTACGCGGTGATTTCCCCACACGCCCACGTTAGTGACCAGCGCCACCTGGTGGTGGTAATTGGTATTGCACCTCAGTCTATTCTTATAACAGCTTTGGGGAAAGCCCAGCTGTTGGAGCACCGGCGATGGTGCTGCCTTAAGGATTTTAAGGGCATTTGTTCTGTGCTCACACCCTCTGCTATCATGTCTTCTCCAGAGGACCATTTTTACTCCTCCTACCAGGAAGTGGAGGAGGAATGGCCCCCCAACTTTTCGCTCCAGCAGTGGACCAAGACCTCTCTCTGGCTATTTCTAGGGCGCTGGCTCCTCTTAGGGATCAGGTTGATAAGCTGGTGAAAAGCATCCCTGGGGTGTTCACTGACCAAGATCTGGTGGTGGCAGGTCCCAGTAGCTCTGAGATGGGGAATAAAGGGGCCATTAAGCATAACGCGGGGCACTTGGAAGGATTTGATAAACTTACTGAGACCTTCCTCAAGAGTGCGGGAACGCTAAAACATGCACCCTGCCAGGAGGAGGAGGATTCCGGAGAAAATTGCGACGCTGTAACCACGATTGTAGACCCCGATGGCGGGTTTCCCTTAGAGGGAGAGGGTGTATTGGAGGACAATTTCTCCTCCGATGAGGTTAAGGACTCGGGGCGTCCCTGGCATCCAGAGTCCCACTCCTTTCAGTCCCGGGTTGGGGACAGGGTCCACTCGGACATGTTCGAGCCTACCCAAATTTACCATCCTAGGTCGGCGGAGTGGACCCCTGACACCAAAGTGGCAGAGTATGTGGTGGGGAAAATCCATCAACCCCTTGAAAGGGAGGTCAGGAATAGGATGAGGGGAGAATACCCTAGGCCCTCACTGAAGGGGAAGGTGGCACACACGCCTGAAATTGATGAGAAACTTTGTACCTTTTTCTCCAAGTATATGAGGGATCTTGAGACAGGAATTGATAGGTCTTGGACGTGGTAGGGCCCTTGACCCAAATTATTCAATTGGCGGAGCATTCAAAAGAGTCAGGATCCCCTTTGTCCACAGATATTGTGGCTGGTTGGGTGCACTACCCTAAGCCCTAAAACACTACCCCCTCCACTACCCAAACACCACTGCACTACCCTAAACCCTAAAACACTACCCCAGGACCACACCCCACACTACCCAAACATAACTGCAGAACCCTAAACCCTAAAACACTACCACCAGCACGACTCCCTATACTACCCAAACACCACTGCACTACCCTAAACCCTAAATCTACCCCCAGAAAGACCCCCTACACTACCCAAACACCACTGCACTACCCTAAACCCTTAAACTACCCCCAGCACGAAAAAAACATAGGTTTCAGGGGTGTAGTTAGTTGGACATTTCACTCATACAAAACCATAGAAATTCCCTCGCGCTGCTGCAATGCACTGCTGATGATGTCACATATTACATCACTCATGACATGGTCAGTGACATCACTCATGACATCACTGATGACATCTCAAATGATATCACTGATGACATCATTCCTTGTGATAGAGTGGCAGACCTCCTCTCACCCTAATATAACCTTTGATACACACACTCAAAAATACAAACTAATATTTTCAAAACAATGGACATACCAATACCAGTTACAACACACCTATTCAGTAATTCCAAGATCTACACACACACATCCACTCATTCACCAACATTTCCTATACAGTCACTGATACATGTACTCACTCATCATATGTACACATGCACCTATACATCCTGTTACACACCGCCACACATCCATAGAATTACTCACACACATAGTCACACATGCAAACAAAGTATCAAACATCCATTTACTTGCATATACAGTTATACACACACTATCAAACTTACTTCTAGAGAAACTTCCACATACTTACTCTCTTAAACAATCACTTATAGATACACCTACTTATTTGTACAGGAACTCTTCCAATCTCTCACTCTCACAAATACTCACTTATATACACCAATACTCACAAATACTAGTTTAAAACATATGTAGTTACTCATAAAGACACTATTGAGACAGTCATTCACTCACTAACACACCCATGCACACACTCATCCACCCATACAGTCCTGCACACATGCTGTCTTCAACACATACATACAGTGAGTCACTCATTCATGCACCTATGCACTACGTAATACCCCCCACCGAACCATACAGACACTCAGACACTCATACTGATACTCAAAAAACCAGCTAATAACCTATATAGACACTCATGTAGCTACTCACCAACCCATGCAGCCACTTATACACAAAGTGAGAGACTGATAAAGATATTTACATATTTAAACATTACTCACTAAGCCATGTATTCACTAAGATACACTTAATCAGTCAGTTATACAATCAATTTTTCAAAAACAAATCATCTATTTAGACACTTATATACACATTTATTCTTCCATCGACCTTGAGATATACATATATAAAACATATGTAATTTTCTGAAAAACACACATTCACTGGATGATGTCATCAGTGATGTCATCAGTGATGTCATTTGAGATGTCATCAGTGATATCATGAGTGATGTCACTGACCATGTCAAGAGTGATGTAATATGTGACATCATCAGCAGTGCAGTGCGGGCGTGCGAGTTATAGTTAGCTGAACTAACTATAACGGGGGAATTTCAATGGTTTTGTACGAGTGAAAAGTCCAGCTAACTATAACACCCCAGAAACACCCCAGAAACCTATGGTTTTTTCAGTGAAAAAAAATAAAAAATATATATATATGTGTATATATGTGTATATATATATATATATATATTTTTTTTTATCCTTCTTCAAAGTAACACGCACTCTCGAAGTTTTAAATGGGGTGTGAACAAGACATTCATTTGTCGAAACGCGTAGCAAACAATAAATTGGCTTCCTGCTAAGCATTTAAAACTTCGAGAGTGCGTGTTACTTTGAAGAAGGATAAAGATTACTTCATTGATTCCCTGAACCAGAATGACAAAAATCTCACTTTTACCAGCACAATCAGTAGAAATGAGGTAGACTATTTAGACACCAAAGTACTGATAGTTGATAACAGAATCCAGACCATACTTCACCGCAAAATCCCTGCAGGCAACACCCTTCTTCATGCCCTGAGCAGTCACCCGGATAATCTCAAATGGAGCATACCCTATGGTGAACTGCTCAGGGCAAGAAGAAACTGTAGCACTCTGAATGACTATCAAAAGGAAGAAACTGTGATGATTAAGAGGTTCAGAGAGAGAGGTTACCCTCCTTGGGTACTCAAAAGGGCAGCAGAAAGGATATCCACGACCGAGAATGGTAGACTACTGGAAATCACATCTGAAAAACCTATTGATAAGGAAGAATCCAATACTACACGTATGATTCTTACCTATAATGGCAATTCTGATCAGGTACGCAAAATCATAGTACAAAATTGGAAAATATTAAAAAATGACCCCATAATAGGAGGGGAACTACCAGACAGGCCCAGTATAACCTACAGAAGGGGACGCAACCTTAGAGACATGTTGGTACAGAGTGATGTATCAGCAAGCACGAACACCAGAGGCATTAATCTAAAAGGCTTTTTTCCATGCGGCCATTGTAAGGCTTGTGCCAATAGCCAGATGACAAAGGAATTTTGGAACACCAGTACCAACACGATGATCAGTATAGATCAATTCTTAACATGCAATAGTACCTTTGTCATCTATGTACTGGAGTGTCCGTGCAAACTAAGATATGTGGGCAGTACGACACACATGGTGAAAAAACGCATCCTGGAGCATCTGAGGGCAATCACAAACAAGGATAAACAATATCCTATCGCCAGACATTTTGAAAAACACCATTTCTCAGATTGCACTAAACTCTCCTATTATGGCATAGAACAAGTCATATCAAAAAAGAGAGGAGGTAACCGTACCCTAAGACTTAGGCAACGGGAATCTAGACACATTATAGGGATGTGCACAAGATTTCCAAATGGGCATAATTTGGATGAAGAAATGGCTATCCATTTACAAACTGAATAAACCTCCAAGCCCCAGGGTCTTAACAACTCATTTTGATATTTTAACTCTGTCTTTTAATCTCATTTTTAGCATGCGATGATTATTGGTATAATCTACATACATATACAGGTTTTTGACCATGAAATCTCTCTTTGTCTTTCAACAGGAGGAAAGGAAGGGAACATGTCCTCATCCTATGACAACGTTATCCCTACCCTTTTCTTCATACATCTTCCAGACATTCTACAAGACACAGATAAGAGTTTGAGATATTATTTGTTTCACTGCGATAACCTTTATCGTTTTATTTTCACATTTAATTTTGTGTGCAACTTGTTTTGTAGATCACTAATAGGGGGAAAAGCAAGACATACAATTTTGCCAGATCATGATAAATGCACAATTGAATTGTCGGGCACCATGCCTGTTATTGTACAAAGGCAGTATTGTGACAAAAATACATGATTGTACAAGCCATTTAAATACCAATTCGGAACTGATTAAGACATAGGCACTAAGCCTGCTAAAATATTGAGATAATGACAAAGTATTACATATGTCTTTTAATTCAGATTAACCTCAACCATGGGCACTATTTGCATTGTATTGTCACTTGACATGATTCTTGTGATCCGATCACGAATGATGAGATATGGTTAACGGGGCGCTTCGGTACAAATAACCTGGTTACAACAGGTTCTCAGGCACTTTGCCTATTAATGTACATAGAAAGCAAATCAGACACAGTATTTTGTATTAAATCAGAAATGCTTTAACTATGAATTGATAGACATTACTGCATGTTAGTACGAACTACGATGTGACACTTATCGATGGCTAACAACACGAATGTACTTTATTTTCTTGTAAAATCAATAATGCACAATAGGCACTATTTGCATTACATTGTCGTTGGATGTAACACATAATTTTAATTATTTGGTGTATAAATGATCAATGACATGCTCTTTGTATAAACACCAGTAGTCTGGTAAATGCGCATTTGACACTACAAGATGGCGCCACTAAAACTCGGAACCTCAAGACTGCTTTGATAGTCTGCCAACTCTGTCTATGAACGCATGAAAAAGTATGTAATGCTTTATTGTTTTGAAAAACGCTGTGTGAACAAGCCCGTTCTACGGGTGAAACGCGTCACGGCGGGTTTATGGAGTTAATAAACCCCCTTATGGTTACTTTACTTCGGTAAATTTGGTGTGTTTTTGGTCCACGAGCGTGAATGGAACTCCGTTTTGACTGGATATTGGATTACCGGTTTCTCCACCGGCTTCGCGCCACCCCTCAAAGGGCTTGAACTTCGGCAGGAGACAGTCGGAGCTTATATATATATATATATATATATATATATATATATATATATATATATATATATTCACTTAAAAAACCATAGGTTTCACACATGTTATAGTTAGCTGGACATTTCACTCGTGAAAAACCATTGAAATTCCCCCGTTATAGTTAGTGCAGGCAACTATAAGTCACGCGACCGCAATCCTCTGCTGATGACGTCAGATATTACATCACTGTATTTAGACACTTATTTACCCATGTCTTCTTCCATTAATTTTTAGCTATACATATATTACAAATATTTTTTTTCAGAAAGACACATATGTCACCAGTGATGTAATATCTGACGTCATCAGCAGAGGATTGCGGTCGCGTGAGTTATAGTTGCCTGCACTAACTATAACGGGGGAATTTCAATGGTTTTTCACGAGTGAAATGTCCAGCTAACTATAACATGTGTGAAACCTATGGTTTTTTAAGTGAATTTGCAAGGTTTTTTAAATGCTAATTCCTAATTATAACGTATGTGAAACCTATGGTTTTTTCAGTGAATTTGTAAGTTTTTTTAAATGCTCAGTTATGTATTTTTATTTATTTTTTTAAAGGTTTTTCACCGTGCGCGCACCGTGCGCGCACCGTGTGCGCGCTGTGGGCGCACGGTGCGCTTAGCGCACCGCGCCCCCACGTCACGCAGTTCGCGGAATTTTTCCGTTTCTACCGTACGCGTATGCTACGCGTACTCCGCGATTTTTTGCAAAAAAATTAAAGGAAATTTTGGCCCTTGGGGGTCCTTCTGGGACCCCCTGCCAAAGGCTAGGGGGTCAGGAACTGTCCACCCTGCCCCCTTTTCACGTTCTCCACCTTTGTTTTTCACCCCCTCAGACTGCGAGAGACAAAATGGTGGCCGACACTTCCTGGTTTCGACCGATTCGAATGTTTACTAAGATCTAACAACCAATCAGAATCGCGCTCGCGCACGGCAGCGTGCGCGTACGGTAAGTTTTACCGTACGCGCACGGTGCGCGCTTATAGATATATATATCCTTTTAAATGCTATTTTCTCAGGAAATACTGAACAGATTTACACCAGACCTGCAAAAGGCACATCCCTGACCTGAGGACTACCTCTCTGCCAAATTTCAAGTAATTCTGTTCAGCCGTTCGGGCTGTAGCTTGGACTAAAGGTCCTATGGAAAAATGCATGGGGAAAACGCGTTTTGGGACCCCCCCTTTTTCTCAGCCCCTGCTTGACGAATCCCCCCGAGACTTTCAGGGAAGGAGCAGAGCGGAGCGCCCCACCTATTTTGAAACATTTGCGAGGATTCGTCAATCGGCGCCAAAGTTATTCCAAATAGAATGTTGCGGATTTCCTATGGAAACACGATCCTAACTATAGCTATCTACTGGCGACCGCCAGTAGATAATATATATATATATATATATATATATATATATATATATATATATATATATATATATATATATATATATATATATATATATATATATATATATATATATATATATATTGGATAAAGTATCCTCTGCCATTATATGGATATTTTAAGTCACCAAAGTCTCTTTGACCATTTAGAGGAATAAGGCCACAGACTGAGTTAGTTCATAAGTCATGGAATGCTGAGGTGACTTGCAATAGTCTTATAATGTACAGCATGCACTTTATTCCTTATAATACATGGTCACACCAGAACCCTTACCTTATATCCCTGTGGTGCTCTTTCATATGTAAGTGGTAGGATGTTTGGAAACATGAAGAATAAATTAGAATCACTAGTGCAAAATAAAACACACCAGAAAGCAGACTTGTTTTAAAAAAGATACTAGAATGGGTATAGTGCAAATCAGATTTGAAAAAAAAGCTGTACCTTAGAATGATGGAAACATGTAGAGCATTCTATCTTTCTTATAATTGCCTAAGTCATGGAAAAAATAAACATGTTGACATAATTATTTCCTTTCTGCTTTTCACTGTTTACCTAGAAAAACTGGGGAAAAGAAGGAAAAGCCACGTTTTGTTTTCATTTTTAGAAGTGTAGATTTGAATATGCACTATGACCTTCCTTTCCCCTCGAATGCTGAGCCTGTCAGCAGGCACTGTGAGATCATAACTCAACTTTAATAAAGTATTACAATTGAAAAGGTACCTAATTTTCTTATTACAGGCAACTAGGTGGGCTATATTAAGAAAATTAGAGACAAACTTTTATACAGGGATTGCAGGCTCCCATATATTAGCTTGATATTAACTTCATTGGCATTATATTGGAAATATTTATGGCACTATTACTACTGCATCATCCTATGCAATCACTCATTAATGCATTCTTACACTCACCAATTTATCTAGCCATACATCAGTGAGATCAATCAATCAATCAATCAATCAAAAAGTACTTTATTCGACTGTCAAGAGTCATAATACAATATTATAGAAATACACATTCCATCAAAATACATTATAATAAAATCATCCTGCATTACAATTACAGTATTCCTGTTAAAAAACCTTCAAAAGCTATATCATATGAAGTGCAACTGTGCTAGAATAGTAAACCAAGTCCGCAGGTAATATCACATTTAAAAAATGCAAGGTATTAGTTAAGAAAACATATTTGAAGCAGCTAGTAACACAGGATTGCTATAACAACGATAATCTAGTCCTATGTCTAATGGCTCCGACTAAAAAGCTTGCGACCCCAAAACAGACCATAGGTGAGGCTAGCATTTGTAGCTAGAGCAGGACTGGCCTCACTTGGGCAAACTGACAATCTCTAAGTAAAGGAAGAATGTGCTGCCTGCGCAAATAATCATAATAAGCACAGAAGAACATTAGGTGCAAGGTATCACAGGGGCAGGGTTTTAGTGATTCCGGTTTTGAGTATCCTTTCATAAATGCCAGCAGCCAGGGAACCATATTTAAACAAAATTTTGTCAAGACAAAACGATGGTATGGATTGTTGACAAAAGATAAATATGGTTGCTGCTGTGGACCTAAACTCAATGTAACAGGCCTTCTCACCAAGGGTTTAGCTAACTCAACCTCCTCCCTGAGGCATTTCCGCCTATCCATAAACTGCCGTTTAAAATCTGTAATCGCTGTCTTGCCCAAGGGCCTCGGGATCAAAAAAATGTCTTAACAACCAAGACATCTTGTCTCTTCCTTTATGTATTTCAGCCAAGGAATGTGTAGGGCTCCCTCTAGCGCAATGTAATCCGAGATTATGAGTTGGTTTAAATTTGGGGAAGGTTGAGCCCAGATTCTGAGCCAACGTAACAACGGGGCAACTGCAATCTGGTCCGAAATATACCCCACCCCCAATTCTTCATGCAGACTGTAGATGGGAGTAGCAACAGGGACCCCAAGAAGTTTGCGCATAAAATTATTCTCCATCACTTGTATACCCTTCACGTCCTAATAGCCCCAAATATCACATCCGTACATAACCATGGGAATACATTTTGCGTTATAGACCTTGAGTAGTGCAGGGAGGGGTTTTGACCCTAGTCTCTTTGCGAAGTCCAGAGTGGCCTCAGCCACTCTAGCTCGGACATTCTTCTTAAGTTTTCTTTGCTTACACCATGGACCTTTGTCATCAATGAGTACCCCTAGGTATGGGAACATGGATACCTTAGTTAATTTGTCCCCATTACAGTAAAAGTTGGCCTGGGCCGCCTTTCGAGCCCATATGGACATTGCATGAGATTTCTTAAAATTCGTGATTAAGTCTAATGGATTCATCAAATCTATAAAACAGTTTAGGAGTTGTTGCAGGCCCCTTGCAGTTCTAGACAATAAAACCGCGTTGTCGGCGTACAGGAATGCGGGGATCATTTTAGTGCCAGCCCTAGGTATGTCCTTGCAGCATGATATTAAAGTGTCCCCCAATTTATTAATGTATAGCGTAAATAACAGGGGATCCAAAATGCACCCCTGCCGGACCCCCCTTCCTACTGGCCAGGCGTCTGTCAGGCTGCCGTCTTCAATAAACCATACCGCGGCCGTGGTGTTAGCATGAGCAGTATGCAGGAAGGAGATCAGTTCTGCATCTAGCCATATATCATGAAGGATCAACCGCAGCTTAGACCTATTGACAAGGTCAAAAGCTGAGGTTAGATCCATAAAGGCCAGATGCAGGGCCCTTCCCTTGGCAACGGTGTACTTCTCGATCACCAAATGGAGATTCAAGCATTGATCTAGTGTCCCTTTCCCCTGCCTGAATCCATATTGGAGATCGGAGATAACATTGGCATGATCAAGCCAGGCTATGAGGCGATCCAGAACTACCTTACCCATAATTTTGGAAGCAGAATCTAAAAGCGAAATTGGTCTATAACATGCTGGGTCGTCACGGGGACCCTTTTTAAAGATGGGGTCAATGACTGCCTTTGCCCATGACGAGGGGAAGCCGCAAGCACATGCAGCATTAAAAACAGGTGTTAAAACCTTGGCCCAGACTTTGGGGTCAGCTTTATAAAGATCAGCTGGTACCCCATCAGGACCAGGAGCCTTTCCGCCTGATGTTGAAATAATGGCTTTATAGACCTCATCTGTTCTGAAATGGAGAGGGGAACTAGCTAGTCCGGGAACTGTATGTCCCACAGCTTCTGCTAGATTGGTATTACTATAGATATTGCCAAAATGCTAGACCCATTTCTCTACAGGTATTATGCAATCCTCGCTAGAATTTGACACATCAGAAAAAAGGGGACTGTTAACTATAGACCAAAATCTAAAGCTGTCAGACTGAATGCTGGCTTGACTAAGCTCCTCCCAGGCATGCTCTCTTAGTTGTTTTTTCCTCACATGAACTGCTAATTTATATGCCTTCCTGCAGCTCCTAGTTAGTATTGGGTCCCTCAGTTTTTGCTTAACAGCCTTCATTAACTCCTTATGGGCGGTTGAGCAAGTATCATCAAACCACCTTTTTAGTTTTGGGGATTTCACTTTGGTTTTAGTCACTAAATTAGAACCAGCCTGTTTAATGATGGTATCAAAGGCATCTAAAGTAGCTCTGTCCTGTAATACCGGGTCCATACATACTTGAAGCTCCGAGGCACAGGTGGTATACAAATTCTCCAAGAAACTCTCTGGAGTGATCTTTTCCCACCTCAACCTTCGTGCTTTGTCTTTAGCACTGATATTTGTATTAGTAATTTGGTTCGCAGCCCTCCCTTTTAAGACAGACGAGAGGAGGAGAACCAATATTAAAGGGTTATGGTCACTAAAACAGTTACAAACATTGTTAAAAATCTGAACAGCCGAAATTATTAAGGCAGACAGAAAAATAAAATCAATTATACTTGAGCTACCGTTACCTACATGGGTGGGAACCAAGACAGACTTATCTGGTTGCTGTAAACAATGCAGATTGTACGTAGAGAGCAAACCTTCTAAGAAAATGCCTGATAGTGTGTGCTCAAAGTTGTTTGACACCTGTAAATCGCCTTCCTCCTCCAACATTGAGGGACAGTTAAGACAACATTTTCGAGTATTAAAATCCCCCAAAATTAGCATGTCATAATGAACTTGACTGCCTTCCCCGTAATTTTTTACTAGGTCTTCAAAGGCTAAAAGGTGTTCGGTCTCATGAATCCTGGAAAAAAGAATTATAAAAATTCACCACTAACAAGGTAGTAAGGTTCTTTCCTGACAGTTCCACTGCTAACAAGTGGGGTGATGGAGAATCAATCAGTTTGGACCTATAACAAAGTTTAAGACTGAACATTAAAAGAAGACCTCCCTTGGCTCTGCCCATATTAGACGGGATTGCATGTTTGCAAAACGAGGTGAAGCGATCAAAATAAAAACAATCATTGGGCTCCCAGTTCTCTTGTAGAGCAATAATATGGTGTTTTGCAAGAAAGTGTGTCCAAGAAATATCACCCTCCTTTGATCTAAGTCCAGCTATATTCCAGGACAATGCCTTTGTTGAAACATCATTGGAAATAATTGGGATAGAGGTAGAGTTATGTTGATTATCCAACAAACGTTGGGGTGTGGGAGCAACTATTATTGGTTCAATATGAGCTTTCGGTTGTGAATTCCTGACCTGTGTTGTCCCCGCTACCACAACCAGTCAATCATTTTCATCAAGTCCCTGAGGATTAGCTAATGGTAGATACTGATTTGTTAGTGGTAGTGTAGTATTTGAACTTATTTCTTGGGGGCGTGTAACCAGCTTAAACGGCCTCTGCCAACCTGGCATCTGCCAATCGCGGTTTATTGAAGAATGTTTAGGGGGATAACAAGTTTGCAACGAGACTATTTTAATTTTATATTTGATACCATTCTTATGTTGACAATCTACTAATGCTTTTGCTTGCATGGGATGCCTGAAATTGACAATTATGCAATCCCCCGAAATATTTTTCCTAGTCCCATGACCGATCAAACCAACCCTTCTGGCCATAATGATGTCTGGAGAAATATTTGAGCCATTTGTCAAAATATTGTTACACCAATGAATAGTCTTGTGTATGAGATCCAATGAGGTTTCCTTAATTCCAGATGTAAGTGGAGGAACCCACAAAAGCACAGCTACTAAGGGCGCTGATTGGGGTGGGAGATCAAGTATGCATTTGTTTGCAGTTGTTAACGATTTGTGGTGAACTAAAGTGTGTGTAGATAGCGGGTCCTCGTTGACACTTTCCTGCACTTCCTGATGGACTGCCTGGGATCAAAGATTCCCCCTCCCCCCAAGAGCGCAATCAGTAATTGTATTACTATGATGAGACATACCCGATTGGGCTTGAGTACTGGTTGGCTGATGTACTTGGGTGCTGCCAACCTGGGGTATATGTGCCGAACCAATAGGAACTTGAAAGGCGTCCCCCCTCCCTCCGGCTACTGGGTCATACCCAGAAGAACAGTTATTGTGCATGGAAACCAAAGAATCAAATTTTGACTTAATGCCTTCTAACTTGGAAACTACAGGTACTAACAAGGCTTTGGTCATGGTCTCTAGCCTTAAGAAAAGGCTGTCCAGCAGCAGTTCCAGATTTAATTCAGCCGATGGCGGAGTTGTTTTTGTCCGCGGAGACTTTCTCAGAGCTTTGCTTCTGCCAGTTCGTTTTCTCTTGGTCGGGGGGCAATCCAGGTCATCGCCTACTGTTAGAGTGGCTACAGGAATACCGGTAAGTGAGACCTGGTCACCCATTTGGCCTTCCGACAATATGATTGGGTGTATGGTAGAACATATTTCTTCTAATTGGGACACTGTTTTCCTCCTAAATGAAACCGCGCCCAGGATTACCCAGTGCTATTTTCTCAGTATCCAGGGAGAGTCTTTTCTCAGTTAGGGCTATCTCCTTTGTTATGGCATTAGCCGCCCTGGTTAAGAAGGAATCTTTCGTTCTGACTGGGCCTGCAGCATTCGTCCCTGAGGGTCCCCCAACAGCGAGTTTCCTTTTACCTATTTCCAGCTAATCACTTTCACTTGATATAGACTTGATATAGCCCACAGTACCAAATCTGAACACTTCTGCTTCAGAATAGGGACGACAAGAGGCACTTCTTAAAGTTGGTGCCCAGGGGCTACAAAACGCTAAAAGTTAGGCAGTAAAATTATAGCTAAGAAGGGCACAGTCACCACAATAAGTAAAGGTCATGCAGTACCTTGCGGGCTTTAGTCCACTGAGCCGTATCCTGGCGAAACAATGTTCTGGCCACATGGATCAAGGGACCTAGCCCAGCCCAGCCTCTCACAGCCACGGACGGGCGCAGATGGGCCCACCCTTGGCCCGGGCTTTGCCCGGGCGCGTCCCGCGCTGCCGGAGGGCCGTGGTGTTTTTATCGTGCCTCCTGGCACGTTTGCGGCGTCAGGAGCACGGGAGCGTGAGGGCTTCTGGGGGTTGTAGTTGGGCCGTTCCCCTCACGGCCTGGAATGGTGGAATTCAGCCGTTCCCCTCATGGCAGCAGCCGATGCTGCTTAGCAGAGTCCCGGTGTTTCCGTTGCACTCGCAAAGCCACAGAGCCTCCACAGCAAAAACACACATAGGGACAGTTAATGAGATTCAAATAACTCATCAGAGAGTGTGACCTTTACCTCCCCTAGGTTCGGCAACCAACGCAGTGGCCGTTGGAAGCTCCTGCTCAGCACCGGGTTACCTCTTGTTGCAGGGCCAGCACGTTACCCCGTTGCTCCACTCATATCTTCAAGGGAATCCGCTAAATCGTGGAATATCCTTGCAGAATTATTCTTTCCCTGCTGTCATCGTCATTGTAAGTATGCCGCTACACACTCCTCGATGGCTTGCTGGCTCGCTGGCTCACGGTTGGCAGCTCACCATTCTCGGCGCAGCGTGACCCCATGTTGACATAAATATTTCCTTTCTACTTTTCACTGTTTACCTAGAAAAACTGGGGGCATATTATCAAGCACGGCGTTAAAATTATTTCCGCTTTAGCGGCATAAAACTGCTGCTAAAGCGGCGATAATGGGCTTGATAATATGCCACAGAGAATTCCAATAGAAGCCCATGTTGACACCAGAACATGTGTGTTGCTTGTTTTTACTTAGGCTTAGTTATGATTGTTTAAGACATGTTCCTTTCATACTATTCAGGAATGTTATTCTAAGAAGCCCTTTGAGAATGTTCTTCGGTCAGTTGCTGTTTTATGCTTTGTGGATAGGACGTTTACCTGTATTGAAATAATTGAAGAATAAATCCTCCATCCTTCAACCTTCTACTGGTGTGATCTAACTTTATTACACTGGCGACGAGGATGGGATATGAACCCACACGTGCAAAGCACAATGGATTAGTGGATTAGAATTGAATATAAAGCGAAATTTACTTCTGGAAAGATATACATATCCTGCAGAGGTGATTGTATCATCAGCTGGATTCATCAGGCTGATCTAGGTGTGATGTTAGTCCCTGGTGCTGACCCTTGTGTTATAATGAAGGATTCTTTTACCTCTTCAGCTAATCAGGTTGAGAACAACTCTGTATGCATAATTGAAGATACCAAGAAGTTAGTTAATGTTACTCAGATACAAGACTTACGTTCTGAATTTGAAGAGGTTTTTAGAGAGAAGTTGGGATGTCTTTCTGACTATACTCATAGGATTATTCTCAGAACTAACGCTGTTCCAATCTCTTGCAAAGTACAAAGTGTACCCCTGGCACTAAGAGAGTCCATGCGAAGTGAATTAGAGAAACTCAAAAAGGAGAGTATCATAGAGGAAACAGATGCAAGTGATTGGTTGGCTCCAGTCGTTTTGGCTCGCAAAGCTTCTGGTGAGATTAGGCTGTCTGTTGAGCTTTGGAATCTTAATCGTGCAGTTGTTACAGATAAATACCCTCTCCCAAATATCTCTGAGATGTTGACTCAATTAGAAGGGGCAGAAGTATTTTCCACTCTAGACCTGAGGGCAGCATATCTCCAAATCAAGATAGATAGTGATTCCATGAATTTGACAGCTTTCATTACACCTTTTGGGACATATAAATTTACACGCCTTCCTTTTGGTCTCAACTCAGCTGCATCGGTCTTCCAACGACCCATGGAAAATGTTTTACAGGGGTTAGCAGGTGTTAAGATATATCAGGACGATGTTCTAATACATAGTTCGTCACAAAAAGAACCTGATGAGAGATTCAGAGCTGCATGATCTAGATTTAAGTCTCGTGGTTTGAGGCTGCGTGAGAATAAATGTAAGTTCAATCTTGCTGAGTTAGATTATTTGGGACACAAACTGACTAAAGAATGTGTAAAACCTAGAGATCATTTGGTCAAAACTATTGAAGGTCTTTCCGAACCTCAGAATAGAAATGAGTTAGTTACCTTCCTTGGGATGGCAGAGTATTATAATACATTTGTTCCTCAGCTTGCTTCACGCACATATGCTCTAAGGTCACTCTTAAAAAGGAGTACAAAATTTGTGTGGTCAACCAAATGTAAAGCTGAGTTTGAAGACATTAAGAATGCTCTAGGTAGTGCACCTTCACTTCACAGTTTTGACATCCTGCTTACGGACGCTAGCTCAAAGAGGCTGGGTGCAGTACTCAAACAAATATGAGATGCTAAAGAAGTGACCATCATGTTTCTTTCTAGAGCACTTGTGGGACCAGAAACTCAATACTCGGTCATTGAAAAGAAGACTTTATGCATCTTCTGGGCCATTAGAAAATTTAAAAAAGTTCTGTGGGGAAGCTATTTTATTGTTCGTTCAGACCATAAACCATTATAAGATCTCTTTACTAAAAAAAGTTTAGAAGCTGTTTCCTCAAGAATTAGCAAGTGGATTGTTGCTCTCCAGGATTATGATTTGTGGTAAATTACATACCTGGTGTAGAAAACAATGTATCAGATTGTCTCTCTCGTCTTGTTCAAATCAATTTGAATCTTGATTCTGAGAACCTAGGTGATTTTTGGGATGATGATGGGTGCAAAGTATGTGAAATAATTACAGATGTTTTGAGTGGGAAAGAGTGGAAAGATTCTTTAAATAAAGATACTCTTCTGATGAAAGTATCTCAGTTGGTGACTGAAGGGTGGAAAAGTATGAAAGGTCTGGATGGAGATGTTTGCAAATACTGGAATGTTCGTGACAAATTATCCATCAGTTCCGGAGTCTTATGGAGGGGTACGAAACTCGTGCCTCCCACCTCTGTCAGGTCAAGAATCATTCATCAAACTCATCTAGGACATCTAGGTATCTCAAAGACTAAAGCAAGAATTTGCATGCACTTCTGGTGGCCAGGTATTGATCTTCAAGTTGAGCGGGTGGTGAGAGATTGTGCAGCATGTAATACATGTGATAAAACATTAATGACGAGAGTTCAACCAATGGTAATACTCAAAGAACCTACCAGGTACTGGGAGGAAATTGCTCTTGATCTTCTAGGACCTATCTCTGGTTCTTCTGGTCAATACTATGTGTTGATTTTGATTGCCATGTTCTCTAGATGACCGGAAATCAAAGTTGTAAGGAGCACTGAGACCAAAGATGTTATCAAGCTTTTAGAAGAAATCTTTGCCAGGGAGGGTCTTCCCGACTCTCTTCTGACTGATAATGGAGTTCAGTTGGTCTCAAGAGAAATGGAGGAGTATTTAGCAACAAATGGCATTAAACATAAGCGATGTTCTCTCTATGATCCTGAAACAAAAGGGATGGTAGAGAGATTTAATCGAGTGCTTAAGGAGTCTATACAGTTGGCCAAGGTTCAGGGAAAAGACTGGAAGTCGGAAATTGCTGAACGCGTGAGAATCTATCGTCTCACTCCTCATTCTACCACTAATAAAGTTCAGTTTGAACTGTTTAGAGGACGCAGTCCTAATACTCATCTTTTTCAGTCATGGATGAGAGACAAACATCTTGTCACTTATCCTGAAAAAGTTTCGGGTGTTGCTGCTTCTGATGATCACAATAACCCACAAAAATTGAAAACTTTAAAAAGAAAGAATTATTTCGACGATAGGCATGCTGTTTCACACACTCGAGTACAGGTGGTTTGACATAGTGAAAGTTCACTTACCCCAGATATCTGGTGGATCATCAAAATTTTCTTCTCCTTTTGTTGTTAAAAAATGCTTTCAAAATGCTGTCAAGTTAAGTGATGGTCGCATGTGGAATTTAAGTAGAATTGCTCCTTTACCTAACAAAATCTCTGTTATACCTAATGCACATAATGAAGCATGTATCAAAACACCTATGTTGCGGAGGAGTTGTCGTATTAGGAAGAATCCAGTGCCTCTTCGCGATTTTGTTTTGAAGTAATTGTGGAAAGGGGAAAGGTGTGTAACATGTATCTTCGCTTGTTTTTACTTATGCTTAGTTATTATTGTTTAAGACATGTTCCATTCATACTATTCTAGAATGTTATTCTAAGAAGCCCTTTGAGAATGTTCTTCGGTCAGTTGCTGTTTTATGCTGTGTGGATAGGACGTTTGCCTGTATTGAAATACTTGAAGAATAAATCCTCCATCCCTCAACCTTCTACTGGTGTGATCTAACTTTATTAGAAATGGGAATTCTCAAGGGCATATTATCAAGCCCATTATCGCCGCTTTAGCGGCAGTTTTCTGCCGCTAAAGCGGCGATAATTTTAACGCCGTTTCTTGATAATATGCCCCCTGAAGAGACAAAGGAAAAGCCACGTTTTGTTTTCATTTTTAAAAGTGTAGATTTGAATATGCACTATGACCTTCCTTTGCCCTCGAATACTGAGCCTGTCAGCAGGCATTGTGAGATCATAGCTCAACTTTAATAAAGTATTACAGTTGAACAGGTATCTAATTTCCTTAGGCAACTAGGTGGGCTATATTAAGAAAATTAGAGACAGACTTTTATACAGGGATTGCAGGCTCCCATATATTAGCTTGATATTAACTTCCTTGGCATCATATTGGTAATATTTATGGCGCTATTACTACTGGTGTCCTGTTTGCATCATTCTATGCAATCACTCATTAATTCATTCTTACACTCACCAATTTATCTAGCCACACATCAGTGAGATCACGTATTCATCTATTCTCCCATCTACGTATCCATCCCCTCAGACACTTACTTATACACCCAATCAGGGGCAAACTCATCCATCCAACTTGTCACACATCACAACACGCACCCAATTACACATTCATGCATGCAAACGCCAAACTTGCTTAACAATTGCTTTTATCTGGCTTGCCAATTGCGTATAAGCTATTTTTTCTGGCGTCTCCATTTTTATATTTTTCGATTATTGTACTGTATAATATTTTTGTGTGCTATTCAGGGAAAATTCAGATATGAAGACAAAATTGTTTCTATGCTGTTGTTCATTTTGGAGTGTTGTTGATTAACCTTTTCTCTCAGCACTAGTGTTGGAGAAAGCAAGTCATCGCCACCTCGATAACAAGTACAAAGAACAACCATACACCTTAAACAATGCAGAAAATCATTAAAGACTGCAAATAATCTATACAGCGATTACATTCCTCATGAATACGAACAAGTAAAAAAACAAATCATTCTCGAAAGCAATGCACGAAGAAGGGCATCCAATATCTGTCAGCAGCAACCGGATTAATTCACCTTTCCCACATTCTCAAAAGAAAACACACAGAATTAGTTCCTACTCAGAAATAAACATGTAATCTTTGAACTAGAGTGAATTGCAATAAAGGCCTATGAAGCACCAAAGCAGCAGCAGGCACAGGTGGGCAAATGGGTCACAAATGTTCTTCGAATGCATAATTTCCCCTGAGACTAACAACAGGTTTTGTTAGCCTTTGTGTCTGAATGTGCGGCGCAGATTATAGGATAGAAGCAGATGGCACCCTGTTTAGAGCTAGATGGAAAACACTGGTCTGGCTGTGCAAAGCTCCTGGGGATTTTCCTTGAACAGCTATTTCATTAGTAACCAAATTATGTAAAATTTCTGAAAAACTGTTATTATGGCCAGAGTATAATGGAGGGCAGAGCTAATTTATGTGTGTGCATTTATGCCAGGGAAGTGAAATATATGTGGCCAAATAAAACAAAAAATTGGAAACAACTATAATACTAACCCTGCATTGACCAATGTATGATTACAGAGCAAAAGCCGAACTCTGCTTTATTATAATAGCACAACCTGAGTAAATGAATAAATCATTTTACTGTCTCAAATAATACAAGCTAAACATCACTTTAGAGAGAAAAATACCTGTTCTGCTGATAAACCGGCATTTTTAATCAGATTCTATCTGTCAGCACGGATTTTGATACGACCTGTTTTTGTCTTTTTTTTTAAAACGACATCAAGCCATTTTTACCATAAAACTATGAGCCCCATTATGATGGCGGTCGGACCAGCATCCGACCACCATTGTGTCGGGAACGGGACCAGCTGACAGGGAGTCAGCAGCCCCACCAGGGGAATTATAATCTGACCGCAGTGGAGGCAGTCAGAAACATGCCTCATAGCACTGAGGCTTGTGCGGGGGCCCAAAAAAGGGCTGAAGCACAAGCCTCACTGCTAAGACACATGTTTGTTAACATCCCTGCACCATGTGGCAGTAACCATGTTGTGCCTGCCACATGGTGCAGGGATGTTTCCCAGATCCCATACTGGAGGTGGAGGGGTAATGGGGGGGCCCACTAGGGGCCCTCAAATTCCCTTTCCGCCTGCCTTTTCATGGTGAGTTAACCGCCATGAAACGGCCATCGGAGAGGGACATTGTAATCCCTACGGTGGTGCCTGTGTAGGGATTGCAGTCTCTCAGACGGACCGACGGGGTCAAGAAGCTCATCGGATGCATGGCGGTTTGTCACTCCGCCATTCCTAAATCTGCTCACCATCGTAATGCGGTGGGCGGTCCTGCAGGGTCCAATGGTGGTGGGACTGCCACCGACGTCCTGACAGTGGCAGTACCACCGCCATCGTAATGGGCCCCTTAGTCACCAAAGCGCTTTTTAGGTCTGGGTTGACAGTGCATTTCCAGAAATAGAATAATGACAATCAAACACTGGGAGTAAACCCGCACAATCCAACACATTCCATACTGTTGCTCAGTTTGGAGTGGGAACAGTACATTTATTTCTTCCAAAGTCTAACACTTTTCCTACTGTTGCTAAAACTGGGGTCGGAATTGTAAATATTGCCACTCCAAAGTTTTATGGTGGCAGCTGTATAAGGCTTATAGGTGTGCCTTAACTGCAGATGCCGTTGTGACAGCGCCTGCAGCACGTATGATTGCCACACCATGCAGGAACTGGGGTGCAATTCCAGGGGGGCAAAACATGTGCCCTCGCATTGAAGTACTGGGTATTTTAGACCCAGCGGTGCAGGGGCACACACCCTATGACTTCGGGGTTTCACCCTGTTCCGGACCTACAGAAACACAGAGTCTTCTGGGTGAAGTCAAAGAATCGTTTATTGGCTGCAGACCAATGACAGGTATCCTAGAAGTACAACAGCGTGTATGTTCTCAGGAGACTGCTGCAAATCATAGGAACGGACTACATCTTAAATAGGCCTTTTTCGGCCTCAAGCATACATTCCTGAGTTTTATGAAACGGCAATATAACAGTGTACATTACAAAGAAAAGGCAGAGTCATGATGACCATCCCACATTCCAGTTCGGCCAACCCACAATGATTTACACAATAAGGTTGCGATCCCACGTTAGATGTCAGTAGACCCCCCAATAAACATGAGCATCTTCTGTTTTGGGAAACAAGTCATAAAGCAGGAACAAGCAGGTGTGGAAGAGATTAGCCGGGGGTGTGTGTAGGATGAGAAGGGTTTTATGATGGGTCGAGCCCTGATGCTAATCACAGGTGGACGGAGGAAGGGGAGCTCGTGAGACCAGTTTGACCCGGGGCAGCAGAGCCAGCTGCCCAGGTCACAGAGAAGTCACGGGAAAGCACATGTACTGAGAGGCCCGTATTTGCTCCATTATAGCCTATGTGAGGGCAATGACAAGATGGCCACTGCTTCCAAAATGGAACCCGCGTAGTGCAGCAGAAGAACGTGTACGCAGTGCATTCAGGGCTAGAACGACGAGTAAAGCACTCGTACATGCCGCATTTACCATTTGCGGTTCGCTAATACCAGATAGACAGGGGTAGGGCCTTGTCCCCTACGCGGTCCCGAAGATTAAAGTACGACAGCATGCACCCCCAGGGCCAGGAGCGGCAGGGGTCCCTGTTAGAGCCCCCTTAGTTGCCCCTCTGCCATCCTTTTCATGGCGGGCTCACCACCATGAAAGGAGCTGTGGACAGGCAACTCATAAAATGCACTGTCAGCAATTTGCTGCCCCCTTTGCAGCTCGACTGCCTCGGGATAATGGATCCCTGACAGACATGGCGGTCCTGTGGCGATCTGACCTCTTCACTCCGAATACTGTGAGTACAGTGGTCCTGTGGACTGTCGGACTTGTAATAAGGCCCTACATTTGATGCTTCCAAAGCCCAACACTTTCCCTACTGTTTCAAAGATTGGCGTGGGAACACTTTCCATGATTTTCCTTATATAGGGGTGGGAACATTACATTTTACACCAACAAAATGTAACACTTTTTCTACTTTTTTTTACTTTGGAGTGGGAATCCTGAATCTGATTTCTCCAAAGGTCAACACGTTCACTACTGTTGCTTACATTGGAGTCAGAACAGTAAATGTGACTACTTCATAGCCCACCACTTTCTCCACTGTTCTTTAGTTAAGACTGGCAGTATTTATTTTATTTTTGTAATTTTGTCATTGCCATAAAAATAAATATGCTTTTAATTTTTCATTTATATTTGAATTTGATATATTTTGTACTCATTTCTTTTTTAATTAGAAATGTTTATTGTCATATGTATGCTTTTACTTTAATTATTAATAATTTTAATGGGTTTTACATTTTTTGATCATTGTAATTGTTTATTCATATACATTTTTTTATTAAAAGATAAAGAGATGCATTATTAATATATCGCCCTCTATTATTGTTTTATGATAATATAGGAGCAATATGAGTGTTCCAAGGATCTCTGGGAAAATTGATTCCCTCACACTTAGACATTGATGTGATATTGCTGTAAACAAATATAAAAACCCAACAAAGTTTTTTCAGAGGATAAAATGTGTTGGCCGGGCTGTTTTATTGATGTTTTGAAGAATAATAAAGAGAATTGTTTTGAGACTTCATACTATGACTCCCATGTTATTTTGGTCTTGGAGAAGAGTGTATTAAGATTGACGCTTTAGAATTGTGTGTTATTCGTGAAAGAAGGAGAAAAAAGAGAACATGCTTTATAATATAATTGTTGGACTCTTGAGGCACCCCCTTTTGTGTGTTTTTGTCTGATCAAATGTATTCATGGTTGTTGAGTAGTTTGACCATTAGAGGGTGAGTGTCTAAAGCAATTACCAAACAAGACTAGCATTAGTGCAGCCATTAGTAGGCATAACTACTCTTGCTTTGGGATTATCTGTCTCCAGAGATGACTCACCCATGGGTGTGATCACCAGTAAGTCAACATTAAGTCTACTGGGGTCAAACTGCCCTTGAAAACTGAACCCCATAAAAACATTTCCCAACTGGGCTCTTCAAGTAACTACTACAATAAAACATATATTAACATGAATTTACAGCTTCCTTAGGTTATTTCTGTGACATGGTAAGTGAATGAAGACATTGTTTTATATCTTGAGTTTAAGGTAGCAGGTACTATAAATAACTTAAAGTAGCTTTGGGCTGGGCTTATCAAGAGTCTTCCTGTTCTTAGAAATGTGTGGTAACAGTTCCATGCCTTTCCACAATATTTGTAAGGCTGATGCGATGCATTTCTCCACAAATAGTCCATTCTAAAATGTACATCATCTAATTTTATTTTTCCCCTTGTAGTTATGATATATAACCTATTTTCTCGCATATGGGCTAACGTTCCCAATTTCTGCTGGCCACAGATCACTGATACACCTGTCCTGTTGGTGGGTAGAGGGCTTCAACAACAATTTGCTTGCTCTTGTGTCATAAACTCTGCTTATTGGCTTTGCACACAGCAGAAGGCTCCTTCTACTTTGACTACCTGCAGACATGGTTTCTGATCATAGATAATTTGCTATTGGTCTAATCTGATAGGCACATGATAATGACATAATGTGGTTGGCGCAATTGTGAGTGTGAGAGGAGAACTGCCAATGCTGAGAGTGGAGCAGTTAGCTATAATGAATATGAGGGTATGGCTAATGTATAGAAATAAACAAACGCCATTATCACGATGCGTCGCTATAGTTACCTGCATAATTTTTTGATAGGCAAAGTCACTTGCATGTTCCTACAGTGGCAGACTTGAAGTACTACAGAAATAATTAATGCATTAGTTTGTCTTTAGAAATGTCTGAAAAATACCTGATTTTTAGCTATCTTCTGTGGAACCAATGCTGTAAAATGGATCATTTGTATCCATTCTTCATACATTTTTTTGTACAGAGAACAGAACACTCCACTCTTCCAGGGACAGGTGCATACACGCTTATAAGGACAGGAATTTTTTGAAACTCTAAAAGCTATGCTATTTGTGTCAAAATCTGAGCCAAATTGTGCTGATTCTTTTTTTGCATTAGCCATCAGTTTTTAAAGAGGTTCCTGGGGAAAGCTCTCTTGTATCACTCTTGGTGGGTTCAGACAAGCTTCCTTTCCTCTTTCCCTAGTCATGGAGAAGAAGGAAGCGCAACAAGTTCACATTTCACCAGACGCCGCTGCCAATTTTTCATGTATTACCATATTTGCGGTTTATTTTTTTCAGTATTTCACAAAACATTATTTAGTTCGCTTAAATAAAGGGCATTCTTTACTCTGCTTCGCTTAAGTCTTGAAAAAATGCCTTTTTGTTAATTGTAAATGATTTTTGTTCATGACCATTTATGCTATTACTTATTTACAGTATTTACATTACGATTTATTTATATATATCTTATCTACTTCATTGGCTTCATGGTACCACTTTAAAAATATTAACGATCTTCTTAATACCGCATTGTGATGTAGAGGGTAATATCTCTTCCATTGACAATTTTTCGATTAAAGATAATGTAAAACAGATCCATTTGTATGCGGTATATCACAATAGAATCACTTAGATGGAGCTCGACTAATATCTTTTAAAAAGGGGTTGAATCGCTTTTCTCTTTGAGCAGGATAATATGTGAATAATGTTAAAGTCTCCATTTAAAACAAAAAAAGCATAAATGAAAGTTACATTTACAGACCTTTTAAACATTGCAAACTTACTTAAATAATGATGCCATAAAAGAAGTGCTCCTGTAGTAAGTGGGAAAATAGCATTAACTTCGAACGTTTTACCACAACTAAAGTTATTTATAAACATTAAATATATCTCTTTGAAGTTGTGTTTTTTGTCTGCTTTCGTTTGTACTTTTATTATCGTTTTATCACGCATCTCGCTAAAACATTTGTCTAATCTGCAACAGACTTTAATGTGAGAAGAGTGCTCTTTAGCAGTTCTAAAGAGAGTACAACCAGAGTAATTTGCTTCATTTTACAATCTGCATTATATTTGTGAAACACAGGCAGTTCTTATGCACTCAAATCAACAAAGGAAAAACAAAGCCTAGAAAAGTAACTGGGGAGGGCATCCAGACAAATGTCCTTGCAAGAGAGCACATACAAAACATAAGGTTGTAATAGTGGAAAGCAGGCTGCCAATAAGGTGTACCTACACACTGCCGGATTAAACCCTGTAGAGACCCCCAAGCAGGCCAAATATCCCCTTGCCCCCCTCGCAAATTATCTCCAAATACACAATACACTGGATTTGTTTTTGCAAACTGACAGCTGCTAGAAGATGAGCTTTTAATAGACAAACTATTAAGTGAATCAGATGTCTCTGGATTATGTACTTTAATTTGTTAATGGGTAGATTAAATTAATACAGTATTTTCTCCATAGAGTCTTTAATGTAACGTATTGGTTTCTGTGAGTTGATTATTTTTTTTCTATCTTTTAGCAAAAATATTTAAGAAAGTTTGATTGTAATTTTCTTTCAAGATCAAATCAATATTATTTTGATCCGTTTTTGCGGGGATCTTAAAAGGATTAGGGCCCATAGGCCGGTGTCTACTTTTGCCTGCGTGGTTATCCAGCACTGTAAATACGTACTTGTATAACAATATACTTTGTAGCACAGACGTGCAAAAAGGAAATATGCATGAAAACAATCATGATTGAACTTCCGACATTTGGCCTGATGTTAATAGAATTAGGTCAACACAGTTGGTAGTATAGTGATCGATGTCTGGTTTTCATACACAACTCAATTGCGTTGCTGAATTGTAGTAATTTTTGCAAAATCCATTAATTTTGGGATTATAGTAAAGAATGTCAAACTGGTACAGAAAATAAATTGTAGTTTATCATGAGTGTGTAGCTTAATAAGTCAAACACTTGAGATGCCTGTGTGGAAACAGTACTAGGTTACCCCCGCACCCCCTTTCGTCCTGAAGAAGACTCGCAGCGGAGGTATAAGTCACCCTCTATGCACAAGCCGAGTCGAAACGTCGACGCACCCCACCTACCAACGGCCTGTATCATATCACATCCCCTTCGCTTGATGTTGCATTTATGCATTTACAAAAACTATAAAAAAAATTATAAATAATTTATTTGGGACAGGCCTTTCTGTACTGGTTTCTTTACCAGTCCATTGCCAAAATATTAAAAATGTATAAACTCTGAATATGTGTGACTATTCACTTTTCACTACCTATCACAAGCACACCTATTCTTCTCCTCCTCCTTGAGCAACCTTGTATCGTCCTTTTTAAAATAATTTTGATTTGTTTCAACTATATGAAATTAAATATACTGAACTTAAACAATTCTTGGTGCTTTTCGTGTTTTACATTGACTGTACGTTTTGAACAATGCTATCTTCGACAGCAGGGTATGTTGTTGCTTTCATTTTTGGTATTCTTTATCAGGGTTTGACTTATTAAGGTACACACACATGATGAACTATAATTTATTCTTCTCTAAAGCAGTCACGGACCACTTGTTTCATTACCGCATTGTACCCAGGTCTTGTGGCGATTATTGGGTTACCCCATTATTTTATAATGGTACAGAAAATAGGCATGGGCGCCCCATTAGTGAATAAAGAATCACATGTGCAATGCATTTTTGTGGCCACCGACTGTATGCTTTTACATATGTACAAAATACAAATTGTGACTCAGAAGCACGTTACAGAATCACACTTTATGTTTGCAGTACGGGATTCGGTAGGGGCGTGTTTAGTTCGTCTCTTCATAATACTGAATCTGAATGGGATGTATGAATATTTTGCAACCAAAATTACAGCTGCAAAACATTAATATTTTGCATAAGCAGGTGGTAACCCATTAGCAAATGGAAAGCTGTCCCCAGAGGACCCCTTCCCAGTTGAGAATGGAAAACAAATGAAAAACAAATATTTTTTAGAGTAGGCAGCGGTGGAGGCCATCTCCCATCAATGGCAGAGCAGTGGCCGCAACAGTAAGTGTGTGAGTGTTTGATTGGTTCTGATGCTCCGTCCATCACCGCCCCCTTTTGTACCGCTTTGTTCGCCATAAGTTGGCAGGGTATGCTCAGACGTGAGTCCCTTGCTCACTTTGCCACTGGATTCAAGCAAGCCTGGCTGAAGACGGCTGAAATGCCAGAAACCGGTCCTAGGAAGCTTGTTTCCGGTCCAGGGAAGGCATGGCTTGGCAGTTCGGGCTGGACTGTTCCCATGAGGCACAGGGTCAGACTGATTTGCATATGGCCATGTCTGAACTGGGGTGGCAGAGTGGGCTAAAGAACGGTGATGGATCAAACCCAGATCTGTTGACTGGGTGTGAGTGTTTGATTGGTTCTGATGCTCCGTCCATTACCGCCCCTTTTGTACTGCAACAGTAACCTGACACATTGCCCATGTGTAATTTACAGTGAGTTATAATTACCATCGAAATTGCATGTTTTTGGCATCAACCCTCCCTTCTGTAATCTGGTTTCTGTAATCTGGTTGTAATCAAACTCCACACACAAAAACCTTTGTTTTAACCAAAGCACCTTAAGCTAGAAATGATGCTGAGCACTAGTTCTGGTCTATAGCAAAAGGGCTAGAAACTGTTTAGGGGGTATCCCTCTTGCAAACATGGCGATAATGTTTTCCTCAGAGCCTGTTTCTATTAAGGAATGTGTGCTAAGGCGAGTCTAATGGTAACTGCAATATGTAGACATTCAATGTCACGGTGTAGGTTTTGCCTCCTCTCTTCTCATAAAGTATGGTGGACATTTAAGACCAATCAGAAATCGAGACACAAGACAACCTTTTGAAGCATATTTTTCTAATGAGCATGCTCCAATTGAATTAAAGATAACACAATTGTTTTTCTTTTTGATCTTAAAAGCTTGAAACAGTGAGCACAGACATATACTAAAGGAAGTCAGGTGAACTAAAAGCATGAACAGTGTTGAAACCGATGATAATATTTGTAAAGAATTGCGTACAATGTTAAAACTAGACAAAATGTTGGTAAATTCTGGTATGCCCGATGAAGAATGCCAGTGCCTCTCCGATCTAATATGATACTATAGCTCCTGTTACAAGTGAGCCACATTTAAGTGCAGGGATTAGATTTGCAGACATTATTTATATACCTAAAATTAGGTGTTTTTAGGTATTTCACCTAGAAAGAGGAAAAATATGTGAACTTAGCAGGTAACAATCTGCATGCAAATCCCCATTCTAGTCAGAATAATGGACTGTTTCCTGCGTCAATTTACCACTTGCTTGGAGAAGGTCGTACATAGGAACAAAGGGATCACGGTAGGTAGGGGAGCAGTGGACAGGTAGTGAGGGTGTGTAGGGTTGGGGAGGGTGGAGCAAAGTGGAGAGCAGCCATACATGCGGCCCTATTGCCATAGGAAGGGGTCATGGGGAGCCTAGTTGTGCTTGTGCCCACAGACCATGCCTTCTGATGCGTAGTCGGATATCAATAATACTTTAAGATGTGTAATATTAGCGAACATGTATAAACTGAACATATATAAATTAATTGATGACACACTTGAATCATGCACTATTGACTTTCATTTCTAAAGTAGAGTTATGTCATATCATAAATCTATATAATGATAATATGCTCCCATTTTTTACTAAGATTTCTATTTATTACATAAATGATGGGGCTTCATTGTTTCAAAAATGGGACCCCATATGTCCATCCACTTTTTATTTTGCTAGTGGATAGCACACTTTTCTTTCATTTTTCTTAGATGATTTTTCCTTTAGACTTCTAATATACTCTTATGTATGATCCCATGTTCCTAAGTTTTCACTTTAATACATAAATGATGCATTTCATAGTTTGAAAAATGTGTCCCTATGTTTCTATCCATTTTTTGTTGTTAGATAGCACACTGTCCATTTTTCCTCACATTATGTTTCTTTGTTATGTTCTTTTCCTTTTGAGCATTGGAAGCTTTGAGTGGTGGCCATGGCACAATCTGAGAAGCTGCTGCAAGAGATCATACAACCCAGGGTTCAGACTCACCCTTCGTATTAATATGTTCCTTTCCGAACTAAAGTAATCTTATGAATAATCATCTAGAACCTAAAACCGTAACTTTCTATTAGATATACGCCTCTGCATTTTTATTATATTTCATACATACAAGATATATTTCTTTCTGCTTCATCGCTCATCAAATTTTATGTTTTGATGCCTGCAGTAAGAAGTCAATTACCTCAGACGCCATTATAGGCTCTATATCATAATTCGGACACTCACTAATTTTTTGGGTATATACATAGCTGAACTAAGGAGGAACAAATAAGCACAATCTGAGCGAGCAGACTATTTCTCCACGATTTTGTTTTCCATGCAGAGCCTTCTGACCAGAAATTTGGGGTCTACATTGGTTTTCTAAACATGTTTTCCATATAACCATCCCAAAATTTAACATAAAATCTAAAATGAACCCAGGTAATTGATTTTTCTTCCGGCTCTTGATTCGTGTACTTGATAAGGACACTGACTCCAATATGATTTTGTTTTTTTGTCTACCCACAGTCTAATTCTACAGCGTCTGTCAAGGTTACTCATGAAGAGTGTTTTCTCTTTACTCTATTTATCAGAACTAATTAAAATGTGTTCATCAATAGGTCACAGATCCACAGAGTAACAATATTAACTAATATTTATGTTAACCTGTGATATTTGAGATGGTAACATTTGCCTTTGCCATTATCTAGTCACTGTCATGCACTCACTTGGTCCCAACCGCAGAGATGATGCTGGAACTCCTATCCCTCCCGAGGACAATGCAGATCTAGGAACCGAAACTTGAGAGCCCACACTCCACCCTGAAGGAAAGGAGAGTTGGGATAAAACAGAAAAAGAGAGACTTGCAGTACTGGATCTGCTCAGTGGCTGTGAGACACGGCCTAGCCGGATTTGCAGCTCCTGAGGCCTTCTGTGTATGCGAGGTAGATATACACATGTCTATAACCTCTGGTTTTAAGATGACACAATACACTGGGAATAACAAGAGGAGGCAGTGACCATCAGTACAATAACAGTCCTCTATATACTATGGCCACTGGTTCAGTGACATAAGGTTTCAACAGCTGCTCGGCATGAGAGCAGAATAGCCCAAATCACAGATTGGAATGTGGCACTCCTAGGAATAAACTCAAAATACAGATTGGAGTTATTGGCACTCCCAGATATAACCTTGGAACATAGGTTGGAGTTTCATGCACTACTAGGGATACGCTCGGAGAAAAGGTTGAAGTTACTTGCACTTTTAAGGATACACTTGGAGCAAAGGTTGGGGTTACTTGCACTCTAAGGGATACACTTGTGACAAAAGTTGGAATTACTTGCACTCCTAGGGCTACACTAAGAGCAAAGGTTGGAGTTAGTTGCACTTCTGGGGATATAATCAGAACACAGGGTGGGGTAAAAAGTTGATGCATATATCAAAGACTCAAAATTGCTTTCACTTGGCACTACTGTTCATCAGAGAAACATAGAACTAAAGTATTTAATCATTGTGCTATGACAGTTCTATCATCAAGGTTGTAGGAATGTTCTGGAGGATAAACACACAAGAAGCGCTTGAGTAATTCATAGAGAGGAAATGGAGAAAAATCCTAGTCTTTGAAGACGGGGATAATCAGTCCTGTTTACTACTGTAGGAGGTTTAGTGCGCACTAACCTGTTATCAAGTACTTAGCCTAGTTCTTCTACTTAATTGAAGTACAAAGAAGATCTTGAGGCTTTGACTCAGGGAGTGCATGGGTCCCTAGGAGTTGTGTAGGAAGGAGCGAGGAGAAAGATATCGAGGGAACTGGTGCAACAGGAACCACCAGTTCGATTGGACCTGAAGGAGACTGGTGTGCTTTTTGGTTCCAGCTGGATTCTTCAGGTAAGCGGAAAGGGTGAAGTTTGTTCCGCAGGGAGTGAGGCCAAGCCAAGATTCATGTTTGGGCAGGGTTTATATACCCTCTTGAAGGATCAATGGATTTTGCTAGAGCATGTGGGGCACACAGCCGTCTTAAAGGTTCTTGAACCTTGGGGAAAACAGGTGTTAGTAAACTTGCTTTGACCTTACAAAATGAGCAGATGTAACTTGTTGATCAGAACCAATTAACAGGAAACTAATACATTCTTTTCGCTCAAACATGCATAGCGGAAAACAACACCAAAGCTCCAGTAACAGTGAATGCAAGGCTTGCCCTTGGTTCACTCAATTTTAGGAGAAGCTTGCAGAGATTAATGGAAAACAACACCAAGGCCCTAGGAACAACAAGAGCAGTTAATCCATTGCTTCGCAGGATGTGGGTAATCCTTGCAGGGATTCAAGCACAATGGAATTACGGGTGCTAGAGAAGCACCAGTCATGAGGGTTCTGGGGAAGCACCAGTCATGAGGGTGTTGGGGGGACATTAGTTATGGTGGATGTTGGGGTGCATCAATCATGTGGGTGGTGGGTGAATATCAGTTATGAAGGATGCTAGGGGGACTTTATTTATGAGGGTGTTGGGGGAAATTCGGACATGAGGATGCCCGGGAAGCATCAGTCATGAACGTGTTGGGGAAACATCTGTTATGATATCATAGCATGCATAGGGTGCCATAGTGGTAAATAGTTGCAAAAACAACAATTGATGGACAGAATGCAGAACAATGTCATACATTCACCCCAGTACAGAGATCTGGGCCTAAATCTATCGTTTTTTTGCTCACCATGCCATTCCAGTTTGAACCCAGCCATATGCAAATCAGTCTTGACCCTGTGCCCCATGGGAACAGTCCAGCCTGAACTGCCAAGCCAGGTCCTCCCTAGACTGGAAACAAGCATCCTAGGACCGGTTTCGGGCTTTCAGCCCTCATCAGCCAGGATAGCTTGATTCCAGTGGCATGGAGAGCAAGGGACTTACGTCTGAGCATACCCTTCCCACTCGGGGTGACAAATGCAAAAACAACAATTGATGGACAGAATGCAGAACAATGTCATACATTCACCCCAGTACAGAGATCTGGGCCTAAATCCATCGTTTTTTTGCTCACCATGCCATTCTAGTTTGAACCCAGCCTTATGCAAATCAGTCTTCACCCTGTGCCCCATGGGAACAGTCCAGCCCGAACTGCCAAGCCAGGTCCTCCCTGGACTGGAAACAAGCATCCTAGGACCGGTTTCGGGCTTTCAGCCCTCATCAGCCAGGATAGCTTGATTCCAGTGGCATGGAGAGCAAGGGACTCACATCTGAGCATACCCTTCCCACTCGGGGTGACAAATGCAAAAACAACAATTGATGGACAGAATGCAGAACAATGTCATACATTCACCCCAGTACAGAGATCTGGGCCTAAATCCATCGTTTTTTTGCTCACCATGCCATTCCAGTTTGAACCCAGCCATATGCAAATCAGTCTTGACCCTGTGCCCCATGGGAACAGTCCAGCCCGAACTGCCAAGCCAGGTCCTCCCTGGACTGGAAACAAGCATCCTAGGACCGGTTTCGGGCTTTCAGCCCTCATCAGCCAGGATAGCTTGATTCCAGTGGCATGGAGAGCAAGGGACTCACGACTGAGCATACCCTTCCCACTCGGGGTGACAAATGCAAAAACAACAATTGATGGACAAAATGCAGAACAATGTCATACATTCACCCCAGTACAGAGATCTGGGCCTAAATCCATTGTTTTTTTGCTCACCATGCCATTCCAGTTTGAACCCAGCCATATGCAAATCAGTCTTGACCCTGTGCCCCATGGGAACAGTCCAGCCCGAACTGCCAAGCCAGGTCCTCCCTGGACTGGAAACAAGCATTCTAGGACCGGTTTCGGGCTTTCAGCCCTCATCAGCCCGGATAGCTTGATTCCAGTGGCATGGAGAGCAAGGGACTCACGTCTGAGCATACCCTTCCCACTCGGGGTGACAAATGCAAAAACAACAATTGATGGACAGAATGCAGAACAATGTCATACATTCACCCCAGTACAGAGATCTGGGCCTAAATCCATGTTTTTTTTGCTCACCATGCCATTCCAGTTTGAACCCAGCCATATGCAAATCAGTCTTGACCCTGTGCCCCATGGGAACAGTCCAGCCCGAACTGCCAAGCCAGGTCCTCCCTCGACTGGAAACAAGCATTCTAGGACCGGTTTCGGGCTTTCAGCCCTCATCAGCCAGGATAGCTTGATTCCAGTGGCATGGAGAGCAAGGGACTCACGTCTGAGCATACCCTTCCCACTCGGGGTGACAAATGCAAAAACAACAATTGATGGACAGAATGCAGAACAATGTCATACATTCACCCCAGTACAGAGATCTGGGCCTAAATCCATGTTTTCTTTGCTCACCATGCCATTCCAGTTTGAACCCAGCCATATGCAAATCAGTCTTGACCCTGTGCCCCATGGGAACAGTCCAGCCTGAACTGCCAAGCCAGGTCCTCCCTAGACTGGAAACAAGCATCCTAGGACCGGTTTCGGGCTTTCAGCCCTCATCAGCCAGGATAGCTTGATTCCAGTGGCATGGAGAGCAAGGGACTCACGTCTGAGCATACCCTTCCCACTCGGGGTGACAAATGCAAAAACAACAATTGATGGACAGAATGCAGAACAATGTCATACATTCACCCCAGTACAGAGATCTGGGCCTAAATCCATCGTTTTTTTGCTCACCATGCCATTCCAGGTTGAACCCAGCCATATGCAAATCAGTCTTGACCCTGTGCCCCATGGGAACAGTCCAGCCCGAACTGCCAAGCCAGGTCCTCCCTGGACTGGAAACAAGCATCCTAGGACCGGTTTCGGGCTTTCAGCCCTCATCAGCCAGGATAGCTTGATTCCAGTGGCATGGAGAGCAAGGGACTCACGTCTGAGCATACCCTTCCCACTCGGGGTGACAAACGCAAAAACAACAATTGATGGACAGAATGCAGAACAATGTCATACATTCACCCCAGTACAGAGATCTGGGCCTAAATCCATCGTTTTTTTGCTCACCATGCCATTCCAATTTGAACCCAGCCATATGCAAATCAGTCTTGACCCTGTGCCCCATGGGAACAGTCCAGCCCGAACTGCCAAGCCAGGTCCTCCCTGGACTGGAAACAAGCATCCTAGGACCAGTTTCGGGCTTTCAGCCCTCATCAGCCAGGATAGCTTGACTCCAGTGGCATGGAGAGCAAGGGACTCACGTCTGAGCATACCCTTCCTACTCGGGGTGACAAATGCAAAAACAACAATTGATGGACAGAATGCAGAACAATGTCATACATTCACCCCAGTACAGAGATCTGGGCCTAAATCCATCATTTTTTTGCTCACCATGCCATTCCAGTTTGAACCCAGCCATATGCAAATCAGTCTTGACCCTGTGCCACATGGGAACAGTCCAGCCCGAACTGCCAAGCCAGGTCCTCCCTGGACTGGAAACAAGCATCCTAGGACCGGTTTCGGGCTTTCAGCCCTCATCAGCCAGGATAGCTTGATTCCAGTGGCATGGAGAGCAAGGGACTCACGTCTGAGCATACCCTTTCCACTCGGGGTGACAAATGCAAAAACAACAATTGATGGACAGAATGCTGAACAATGTCATACATTCACCCCAGTACAGAGATCTGGGCCTAAATCCATCGTTTTTTTGCTCACCATGCCATTCCAGTTTGAACCCAGCCATATGCAAATCAGTCTTGACCCTGTGCCCCATGGGAACAGTCCAGCCCGAACTGCCAAGCCAGGTCCTCCCTGGACTGGAAACAAGCATCCTAGGACCGGTTTCGGGCTTTCAGCCCTCATCAGCCAGGATAGCTTGATTCCAGTGGCATGGAGAGCAAGGGACTCACGTCTGAGCATACCCTTCCCACTCGGGGTGACAAATGCAAAAACAACAATTGATGGACAGAATGCAGAACAATGTCATACATTCACCCCAGTACAGAGATCTGGGCCTAAATCCATGTTTTTTTTGCTCACCATGCCATTCCAGTTTGAACCCAGCCATATGCAAATCAGTCTTGACCCTGTGCCCCATGGGAACAGTCCAGCCCGAACTGCCAAGCCAGGTCCTCCCTGGACTGGAAACAAGCATTCTAGGACCGGTTTCGGGCTTTCAGCCCTCATCCGCCAGGATAGCTTGATTCCAGTGGCATGGAGAGCAAGGGACTCACGTCTGAGCATACCCTTCCCACTCGGGGTGACAAATGCAAAAACAACAATTGATGGACAGAATGCAGAACAATGTCATACATTCACCCCAGTACAGAGATCTGGGCCTAAATCCATGTTTTTTTTGCTCACCATGCCATTCCAGTTTGAACCCAGCCATATGCAAATCAGTCTTTACCCTGTGCCCCATGGGAACAGTCCAGCCTGAACTGCCAAGCCAGGTCCTCCCTAGACTGGAAACAAGCATCCTAGGACCGGTTTCGGGCTTTCAGCCCTCATCAGCCAGGATAGCTTGATTCCAGTGGCATGGAGAGCAAGGGACTCACGTCTGAGCATACCCTTCCCACTCGGGGTGACAAATGCAAAAACAACAATTGATGGACAGAATGCAGAACAATGTCATACATTCACCCCAGTACAGAGATCTGGGCCTAAATCCATCGTTTTTTGCTCACCATGCCATTCCAGGTTGAACCCAGCCATATGCAAATCAGTCTTGACCCTGTGCCCCATGAGAACAGTCCAGCCCGAACTGCCAAGCCAGGTCCTCCCTGGACTGGAAACAAGCATCCTAGGACCGGTTTCGGGCTTTCAGCCCTTATCAGCCAGGATAGCTTGATTCCAGTGGCATGGAGAGCAAGGGACTCACGTCTGAGCATACCCTTCCCACTCGGGGGGACAAATGCAAAAACAACAATTGATGGACAGAATGCAGAACAATGTCATACATTCACCCCAGTACAGAGATCTGGGCCTAAATCCATCGTTTTTTTGCTCACCATGCCATTCCAATTTGAACCCAGCCATATGCAAATCAGTCTTGACCCTGTGCCCCATGGGAACAGTCCAGCCCGAACTGCCAAGCCAGGTCCTCCCTGGACTGGAAACAAGCATCCTAGGACCAGTTACGGGCTTTCAGCCCTCATCAGCCAGGATAGCTTGACTCCAGTGGCATGGAGAGCAAGGGACTCACGTCTGAGCATACCCTTCCTACTCGGGGTGACAAATGCAAAAACAACAATTGATGGACAGAATGCAGAACAATGTCATACATTCACCCCAGTACAGAGATCTGGGCCTAAATCCATCATTTTTTTGCTCACCATGCCATTCCAGTTTGAACCCAGCCATATGCAAATCAGTCTTGACCCTGTGCCACATGGGAACAGTCCAGCCCGAACTGCCAAGCCAGGTCCTCCCTGGACTGGAAACAAGCATCCTAGGACCGGTTTCGGGCTTTCAGCCCTCATCAGCCAGGATAGCTTGATTCCAGTGGCATGGAGAGCAAGGGACTCACGTCTGAGCATACCCTTCCCACTCGGGGTGACAAATGCAAAAACAACAATTGATGGACAGAATGCAGAACAATGTCATACATTCACCCCAGTACAGAGATCTGGGCCTAAATCCATCGTTTTTTTGCTCACCATGCCATTCCAGTTTGAACCCAGCCATATGCAAATCAGTCTTGACCCTGTGCCCCATGGGAACAGTCCAGCCCGAACTGCCAAGCCAGGTCCTCCCTGGACTGGAAACAAGCATCCTAGGACCGGTTTCGGGCTTTCAGCCCTCATCAGCCCGGATAGCTTGATTCCAGTGGCATGGAGAGCAAGGGACTCACGTCTGAGCATACCCTTCCCACTCGGGGTGACAAATGCAAAAACAACAATTGATGGACAGAATGCAGAACAATGTCATACATTCACCCCAGTACAGAGATCTGGGCCTAAATCCATCGTTGTTTTGCTCACCATGCCATTCCAGTTTGAACCCAGCCATATGCAAATCAGTCTTGACCCTGTGCCCCATGGGAACAGTCCAGCCCGAACTGCCAAGCCAGGTCCTCCCTGGACTGGAAACAAGCATCCTAGGACCGGTTTCGGGCTTTCAGCCCTCATCAGCCATAACGCTTTTCGCCCTAAGTGGGATGGGTATTCCCAGACGTGGGACCCGTGCTCACTACGCCACTGGAGTCAAGCTATCCTGGCTGATGACGGCTGATAGCCAGAAACCGGTCCTAGGATGCTTGATTCCGGTCCAGGGAAAACATGGCTTGGCAGTTCGGGCTGGACTGTTCCCATGAGGCACAGGGTCAAGACTGATTTGCATATGGCAATGTCTGAACTGGGGTAGCGTAGTGGGCAAAAGAACGATGGATTTAACCCAGATCTCTTGACTGGGGGAGAATGTCTACATTGTCAGCATTCCGTCCATCATTTGTTTGTTGTAACGCTTTTCGCCCTAAGTGGGATGGGTATTCCCAGACGTGGGACCCGTGCTCACTACGCCACTGGAGTCAAGCTATCCTGGCTGATGACGGCTGATAGCCAGAAACCGGTCCTAGGATGCTTGATTCCGGTCCAGGGAAGACATGGCTTGGCAGTTCGGGCTGGACTGTTCCCATGAGGCACAGGGTCAAGACTGATTTGCATATGGCAATGTCTGAACTGGGGTGGCGTAGTGGGCAAAAGAACGATGGATTTAACCCAGATTTCTTGACTGGGGGAGAATGTCTGCATTGTCAGCATTCCGTCCATCATTTGTTTGTTGTAACGCTTTTCGCCCTAAGTGGGATGGGTATTCCCAGACTTGGGACCCGTGCTCACTACGCCACTGAAGTCAAGCTATCCTGGCTGATGACGGCTGATAGCCAGAAACCGGTCCTAGGATGCTTGATTCCGGTCCAGGGAAGACATGGCTTGGCAGTTCGGGCTGGACTGTTCCCATGAGGCACAGGGTCAAGACTGATTTGCATATGGAAATGTCTGAACTGGGGTGGCGTAGTGGGCAAAAGAACGATGGATGTAACCCAGATCTCTTGACTGGGGGAGAATGTCTGCATTGTCAGCATTCCGTCCATCATTTGTTTGTTGTAACGCTTTTCGCCCTAAGTGGGATGGGTATTCCCAGATGTGGGACCCTTGCTCACTACGCCACTGGAGTCAAGCTATCCTGGCTGATGACGGCTGATAGCCAGAAACCGGTCCTAGGATGCTTGATTCCGGTCCAGGGAAGACATGGCTTGGCAGTTCGGGCTGGACTGTTCCCATGAGGCACAGGGTCAAGACTCATTTGCATATGGCAATGTCTGAACTGGGGTGGCGTAGTGGGAAAAAGAACGATGGATTTAACCCAGATCTCTTGACTGGGGGAGAATGTCTGCATTGTCAGCATTCCGTCCTTCATTTGTTTGTTGTAACGATAGTGGTAAATAGGCCTGGGCCAAAATTCCGTTCCGTTTCCGGAAATTGTGATAACTTGGCATTTTCGCGTTCCGCGGAAAGCGCGAAAATGTCAAAATTTCCACATTCCGCAGCTTAGCGATAATTTGTTTCTTGCTCGCGCTGTAAAATAATACATTCTCGCGTACGCGCGATCGCCTTACCTGAATCCCCGCGTTCGCCGACAAGTTTTCCCGATCCGGTCGCGTTCTCCACGAGATGTTGGATTGTTGGTATCCATTTGCACTGTCTCGCGACAGGTCGCGCCCGCAGTAACGTCATGCGTCGCGTGATCACGTCTTTCTTCTCGCGATCATGCACCGCAAGACAAGTGAAAACAAGATGGCCGTGCCCGCGAGCAACCGCATGGGTAAGTTGGCGAGCCGCGACCACTCAGAAAATACCGCGAACGGGCGGGAAAAAAACTTCCGCATCTTCGCGATATTTCCGCGTGTTTGCGGAGATTTTTAACATTTTCGCGATAATTTGCAAAAGTGAATTTCGCAAATTCCGCCCACCCCTAGTGGTAAAGCAACATGAGCCCTGCGTGCTAGACTGCTATGCAGAGGACGCAAGAGGGGTTGCAGCAGAGAGAGAGAAGGAGGGGGTCATGATAGTGTAAGTTTTAATATTAAACATAAAATAACATAACAACTGACTACAGTTATTATTACTTGTACATGTATTACTCTCCTCACCTCCACTTATGATGTGCCTTATTTTTTTCCTGACAAATTATTGGCTTTTTCAATGACAGACAGTTTTCTCATTATACATATGAATAGCTACAGGGTATACTTCAACTGGTTTTCTGTTTACTGTCTCTGAGTGTACAGCTGTATGTTATTTTACATGCAGTAATTCTTAATTCGATGCATGGTATCACTAATAACACATTGTATATATCTTGCAACATTCTGTAGGTGCTTCAAACTATTTTTGATGAATGGGCATTTAATTGCCTTGTACTTGTTTGTGCCGCCCTTACAGGTTTGGAAAAGTAAAAGTGGACCTCGAAATGTGTTGGGTGTCAACCTAAAAAGTGCTGTCAATTTATGATATACTGAACTGTACAAAACTAAAAAGGTGATCATTGTAGTTAATTAAACCAGAATAAGAAATGTACTGGCAAGGATGATTCATAGGAGATATCTGACTTCCTAGTTATTGGCTTGACACTATGTATTTGATAATATGATTGGTGGTTATTAACCATTTTTTCCAACTAATATATCTGATTCAGCTTGGTGGGAGTAGCACAGGGGTTCACTCTTTCACAAAATATTTTTACTACGTTTCATGTCTGAAGGCTCATTAAGTCGCAGCCCTCAGAAAATGGTAACTGGTGGTGTCATTTGGTTAATGTTCATAATCAGTAACTTTTCCAGAAGAAGCATGACGTTCAGTTCCAACTACACCCTGTGTCACTGCTACATAATGCGGGGAATGAAACACACATTTCTGAATGAGCTGCAAATTAATGCAACAACATGATTGGCTTAGTGCAGTTCATTGAGGGTCCATCATCCTTTTGGTGTGCTTAATGGTCAAGACAGGGTGGCCTGAAGAGAGAAGACAATCCTTGTTCATCAAGCTCTTCATGCAATCAGATAGGGAAAATGCCCACTGGAGCCTACTTGCTGACTAGTAAACAGCAACTTTGAAGTTTTCTACCCAACTCTAGGTGATGGCATTTTCTTGCCCTTTAAGACATTGTCATTGCTTGCCAAGGAAAATAAACCTCAGCCTTCTCTCCAGCAAGTTAGGGAACTCATCAGACTAACAAAGTTCTGAGTATTGTTTGAGCGTCGGGTTGGCGACCCCGCTCCCCTCTTTGGGTCCATCGCGGTGCACGGCCTCCCTCAGTCTCATACCAGATTATGGTCTTGATTTCAAGCGGGGTACTAGCCTGACTGTTTTGGAGTGCGAGGCACAGGTCATGATGATTAGCAGACTTTCTACTTAGCTTGTACGCTGATCCTTCTGACCCTGACATCGTGGGTCACTTGTCTCATGCTCTCCATCCATAATTTATATATATTTTTTATTTTAGTTTTTATCTCCTCTCTTGTTTTATTATCTAGGACACTACATTCGAGTGTAGACACTAGCCGGTACTGATGCCGCACATTTTTTACCTTAATGGGGTGAGTGATGTCTTGTAGCTCTCTCATTTGCTACACAGCGTTCTTTGCATAACTCCTGCTACTGTTAGCCATTATCTAGTGCCCACTGCACGCATGCCACCATTCACTTATGTGTAGCATGCCGTTATTACACCATGAACACTTTGTGGTATATACTTCTACCTCGTTACCTGAACATCGTGACTTGGATCATTAATGTTGTTCATTTGTTTTAATTACAGGTTGTGTTTTTAGTTCAACAGGTACCACTTATTTGGGTGCTTTAATGGTGGTCAATTTCTCACTTCACACCACTGATTGACCATTACCAATAAGTGTAGGATGACCCTACTGGTCCTGACGAATTGCCATTTAATAGATTAAGGGGCAAGAAACATGTTGACCTTTTTTTGACTGGCGCATTAATTTCATATCCTTAGAGTGAAAACACTCGCCGTTTTACTTTTAATTAGAGTAGGGGCCACGTTTCATTAAAAATTATCTTGGGTGGACAGCCTCCTCTATTTTAACCCACCATCTTACACACCACTATCACCTACACTGACATAGGGCCCTCACATGCACTTCACCGTCCGGCATAAGGAATAAAGATCTCTGCCAGGAAGGCCCCGCTTCGGGGGCCGATCAGGTATTGCAGCGCCGACCTGATAAGGAGCAGACCCGATGATGAAGCAAGACACCTAGCTGGCTGGGTGTGTGAGGGTCTTTTTCCAAAAAGGAGAAGACTCTTCTCCACATCTGTTTGACTCTACATCACCTTGTGGAGCCAATGATCATACACAACCGTTAGTTTTAGTACTTAGAAACTGCATACCACTATTACAGAGTATTGTTGAAGCTCCAAACACTGTCAGCTTTGAACCACACCCATAGATCACCACTGAGTGGCCACCTGAGTGTGATCACAAGGACAGCCCTCAAGATAAAAGTGTGTGATAATGCTAAGTTGACTGATTCACATCATCGTGCAATTTTTATTTTAGACTTTGCATGATTCTCAAAGTGTTACGTGGCAAAATTGTGATGTTTTTAACAATGGAGAAATTCAAGGTACGCTGAGTAGCAGGACAGCTTTCTGACTGCTGTACAAGGCCACTCATGGGAGTGTATGCGCTTCATCTGCCCAGCTCCTCCCAAAAGCCATAACAACTCAGCCCCAGTCCTCTGTGTGGAGCCAGCATATTGCCCCCCCAACCCACCTAAACAATATCACCTGTCTATGCTCACCTGCAGCATGCCTCACACTCACAGTACTGGACATTATACAGCAAGTAAACCTCACTGCTGTTGGGATGGTGGTGAAGCTGGTGGTGAAGCTGAGTGAAGGAAAGTGCATCTACCTTTGAAAAGGGCACAACTTGCCTTGATACAATTTTAGAAACGTGTTAAATTAGCCTTACATTTTCACATTTTTTGTTTCAGTGAATGCACTTTCTAGTTAGGCTAGTGCTCATGTAATGTATTTGTCATCACTGTACTTAGCCTTCAGTTTGTGATGGCATAGACTGCATGTTTCCTCAGTCTAGCTATTTGGCCCACCCATTTCTTTACTCTTTAATTTGGTAAAATATTCCTACTTTAACCTTCCACTTTTTCTTATGGCTAGGTAGTGAAGTGGTAATATGTTTTTTTTCTTAGGGCCTTATTTTAAGTGTGGTGAACATAAACTGTGTCAAAATTGGGGCTGATGTAAAATGTGCCTTACTACAATTAGCTTTGCCTACAGTGCACTTGTAATACAGTGGAAGGGGCGTCCACCATGTTTGTGTTGGAGTGCTCTATAACCTACACACTAAATAAGGCCCAAACTCATCTATACTATTCGGAAAATGGTCTGTAACTCTTAGGGTCAAACAATTTATGTTCATTGAAGAAGTGTATTTTATACATTAAGTACAAATAAGGTTCCCAAGCATTCTGCAACCGGAGGGAATGTTTTTATATGCAATCCTTGACCTGAAAACGCAACCATACACAGAGACCAAGACGACTGATATAAAAATAGGACCTTCAGATCAACTCTTCAGTTCACTTTCTGGGCCTGTGGAAGGACTCCCAGAGAACTGCCTACTGCCTTGGCCTGCTGTGTACTCCACAAGACTGCTTTGCTGCACCTGGAAGAATTGCTTTGCTGTCTGGAGCCTGCCTTGAACCCACAAAGGCCTGCCTTGATGCTTGACCCTGTGCTACTTCTTGAACCCAGGACTACCATTGTGACTCCAAGGGCTAGTTGTATGGCCTCCTGATCAGAGATTTAGGGACAGAAAAGGCTCCAAACATCTTGAAACCGCACCTGGACCCAGGCTGAGTGTGTCCTAACCCCCCAAGCAATGGCCCTTCATTCCTGGACCCTTAATGGTGATGATAAAGGTAGCCAGAAAGCCAACATCCAAAACGTGGGTGTTATACCTATCAACTTTGGGTTGGTTTTCTCCAAAACATTTTGCTGTCCTTCTCCATTTTCCTACCACTACTTACCAGTGGTAAAGTGTTTGCGCTCTCTCCTCTAAAGGCATGGCAATATTGGTTTATCTCTAACCGGCATATTTAATTTACTTACGAGTACCTTTTAAAGTGAACTATATGTGCCAAGGGCCTGTAAATTAAATGTTGCTCGTGGTCATGCAGCACTTGTTGTGCCACCCACTTTAGTATCACAGAGGACAGGGTGCAGTGTATTTAAAAAGTAGGACATGTACTGTTAGTGAAAAACTCTCAAATTCTTTTTTCACTACTATAAGGCCAGTCTTTCCCATAGGATAACATTGAAATTGCCTTATCAATGTTGTTAAGTGTATTTTCAAATGGGAAAAGATGGCAAGTTCAAGTTTGATGTCTCTGGAATCACAACTTAAAATCCTAGCTTATAGTGAAGTTTAATTTCAAATTGCCATTTTGCAAAAGACACTTTTTAAAATGTGACATTTTCCTGCCTTATCTATTTAGTGCCTCTAGCCTGCCTGTAGTCACATGACTGGGTGTAACTGACCGTTGAGCTTTTTGTATTTCTCCTAGGCAGCCACACACAACAGGGAGCCTAGGTGTGCCTGAGCAGGCCATCACTGTCATGATGGGAGAGAGGAGCTAGGCACAGCAGTACTTACACCTGAATAGGCTGTATCCTGCCTCCACACACATGGCAGCATACCCACTGTAGTTAGTCTGGAGACAGGACAGGCAGGATACTTGATGACATCAAAGGGAACTAGAACACTTGACCTTAGACACCACCACTTCAGTACACTTCTGGACCTGTGGATACTCTGCCAGGAAAAAAAGACTGCTTTGCTGCTGTGAAGTACTGGGTATTTTAAGCCCAGCGGTGCAGGGGAACACACCCTCTGACTTCGGGGTTCTTCCTGTTTCAGACCTACAGAAACACAGAGTCTTCTGGGTGAAGTCAAAGATCAGTTTATTGGCTGCAGACCAATTACAGGCGTCCTAGAAGTACAACAGCGTGTATGTTCTCAGGAGACTGCTGAAAATCACAGAAACGGGCTTCTTCTTAAATACAGAATATCCTGCCTCAGGCATACATTCCTAGGTTTATGGCATGGTCATTTAAAGTATACATTACAAAACGAAAAGGCAGAGTCATGATGACCATCCCACATTCCAGTCAAGCCAGCCCGCAATTATTTACACAGCAAAGCTCAGATCCCACATCAGATATCGATAGGCCCCAATAAACATGAGCATCTCCTGTTTTGGGAAACAAGCCATAAAGCAGGAACAGTCAGGTGAGAAAGAGATTAGCTGGAGGCTTGTGTAGGATGAAAAGACTTTATGGTGTGTCAAGCCCTGATGCTGATCACAGGTGGCCAGAGGACGGGGAACTCGTGAGACCAGTTTGACCTGGGGCAGCGGAGCCCAGCTGCCCAGGTCACAGAAGAGTCAAAGAAAGCCACATGTGCTCTAAAAGGCCCGTTTTCGCTTCATGCTATATAGCCTATGTGAGGGCAACCATAAGATGGCCACCGATACAAAATGGAACCCACGTAGTGATGTGAAATAGCGTATACACAGTGCATTCATAGCTAAAACGTTACAGAAAGCACTCGTACATACCGCATTAACCATTCGCGGTTCACTATTACCGAGATAGACAGGGGTAGGGCCCTGTCTCCTACGCGGTCCCAAATCCTAAAGTACAACAGACCCTCCTTTTGTCCTTACATAGGCAATAACTATACTCATTTCAATCCGAGTCTAGGTCAATATTCACGAAGTCATGGAGATGTTGCTGTAGCATCATCCTATTACTTAGCTCGTCCCTCGATACAGTTTTCCTTACACATAATGTAGCACAGAGGCCACATATCGCAGGAGCACACTGTATGCACAGACAGAACAGGAAAAGGATGGCTAAGATCATTCCAATGACCATCAGAACTTTCCAACCCCAGGCAGATATCAGTTCCCAGAACCATCCCACCAGTGACCAATCTCCTTTATCCACGTGTATGGACTCAGATATTTTATGCAGTTTGGAGATGGCTTGATAAACTGTTGGAGCGTTGTCTGGTATGAAAATGCAACAACTGGATTGGATAACCTTACATACCCCACCGCGGTCTGCAAGTATGACGTCTAGAACCATGCAGTTGTGCAAAGTCATGGGGCGATCCGCTTGGAGCTCAGCTGTCAAATTACCAAGGGCACCAGCCATAACGTTAACAGTGGATTCAACCACAGGAGTCAGCTGTCTCAGGTTCCTACTATTAACCATAGGTCCCCGAAACGGCAGGAAACCCAAAAAGAAGTCTCCCGCTTCCTGACCGGCAGTATCCTCCTTACTAATCACGCCTCTCACAACTCTGGTCTTGTGATAGTCAGAGGCGGCAGTAAATGTTGGCGGTAACAGATTTGCAATATAACATGTGCCCGAGAAGTCAGGGGGCAACCATGTATATGCTCGGTCATTGCAGATAAAATATGTACCCTTGGCAGCCAAAAACGCAGGGGAAAACTGTGACGGAAAAGTGTACGTTTCAGTACAGTCACTTCTTCCCAGTTGAGCCCTAGGATTCTGACCATTACCTTGCAAACAGAACCGACCTATGTGGGGTACGACCCAGATTGGGGATGAGATTTTCCGCTGTCTTTCACCTAGACTAATACTATACCCCGTCGCGTTCCATCCTACATAAGCTCTCAGCTCTTCTTTGGGAATGGATGAGTATGCATCGATATCTCTACTCATATCGGCAACTCCTTTCACTAAAGCTTTGTTATTGGTGCTAGGTCGGATGGAACGCGGTTGTCGCGGGGAGTACGCATCTAGTGCATAGAGAAACATGGTCTGGAATGCCCATGACAATCCATTGTAACTATACGGCAGCACCAGATAGGGAATACCCTTATTAATGGTATGTGGCATTAAACCACACACCCAACAATTGGTTGTATTCATGACTAGTTGGTGCTGGTGCAGCAGCTGGATAAACGAGTTATTCACAAACTCTGATCGTCTAGCTTGTTCATGTTCAGGCAGAGGGTGAAAAGAGTGTGATGAGACAGTAGGAGGAGGTATAGGCTGTACAGTGGGTGCAATGGGCTCTTTAGAGGAGAAGAATACAAATCCTACAGTAAACACTACCATACTACATAAAACAAATAGGCATAAAAATACAAAACGTTTGCGTGTCATGATTTTACACATTCTTGTTTTAAAGTTCATTTCCTCAGTGAGTCTCTCCATCTTACAAAACTCCATCCTCTAATCGTGCCGCTCGCTGCGGGTGAGTATCTTCTGCTAAGGAGTACGCCTGTCAGTCCAGGGAACGCCCTAGACCAACCAGAACCGTCGACCTAACGTCTTCGGCCTGTACCCCAAAGTCTTGGCACCGCGACCCTGCGGCTGAACCCGGATGGTGGTTCGAAAAACAAAAATCAAGAAAGTCCTTCAGATGGGAGAGCTCTGGTTATCAAAAAATAGAAAGGTAAAGGAGAAGAATATTTATTTGTCCGTGGGCCTGGGCCTCAGATTGTAACGGAAACGGCCAGGCACTGTTTGATCTTGAAACAAGAGTTCAGGCTCTGTAGTGTCCAATCGAGCTGACGGTGGCACCGCTTCTTGCAAAATATCGTCACTTTCCTGCGCTGAAGCTGTGCCTTTTATGCGTGCATCACTGAACGGCACAAAACGAGATACAGTGTCTGCTTCAGAGTCTGCGATACCCTCCTGGACCCACTGGTCATACGGCAGAGGCAAAGGGATCCTCTTCACGTGGGCGCCGTGGATCCAGTTTTTCTTCCCCTTCACTCGAACGGCTGATCTTGTCGACAGCAGCACGAGGTGAGGGCCAATCCAGCGGGGCTCCTCATTGGTCTTCCGCTAAAAGTTTTTCACAAGGATCCACGTGCCTGGTTCGATAGGGTGTCCAGGAGCTTCAGAAGCCGGGGGAGAGTATCATGCACCTGTTGGTGTAAAACACGCAGTTTAGCTGTCAATTCGTGCAAGTAATCAAGTAACACTGGATGCTCGATCTCACTGAATTTCGTCGGTCTTGGCACACCCCATACATTATCCGGGCGGCCAAATACGACCTCGTAGGGACTAAGTCCCACTCGTGAGTGTACGGTCATTCTGGTGGATAGGAGTGCTAGAGGCAGAGCGTCAGGCCATTTAAGACCTGAGCTCGCTTGGATTTTGGCCAGCTTAAGTTTGAGAGCTCCATTGTAGCGCTCTACTAATCCAGCTGATTGGGGGTGGTTTGCAGCGTGAAACTTCTGCCTTATACCTAGTCCCTCACACACATTCTTCATCACTTTACCCACAAACTCACTTCCATTATCACTCCACACCATTCTTGGCATTCCAAACTAGGCCTGGGCGAAGCACTACGCTACGCTCGCGTAGTTTGCGAAGTTCGCGCTACTTCGCGCTACGCGAACTGCACGTAGCACAGTGCGAACACGCGTAGCGTAGTGTTGCGTAGTGCTGCGGTCATTTTTTGCTTGCTCGCGGTCCTCAACGTCAAGTTGGCGACCGCGAGCAAGCAAAATGACATCCTGGCGAGACTTTTTCCTTGTTCGCGATCGCGAGCATGGAAAATAAACCTCCCGGCGAGATTCCAAACGCGAGAAGGTCAGGTTTCTCATTGCGAGGGGTCGCGTATGCTCGCGACCGCTCGCGATGAGAAACTACCAGTTCGCGTTGAGAAAGCTGCAGCTCGAGGAAAAATCTACTCGAGCAGCAGAAAACTACAGCTCGCACTGTGCAAGATGCCATTTTCAATGATTGCACAGTGCCGGTTGCTTGTCCGCACTGTGCAATCATTGAAAACAACATCTTGCACAGTGCGAACATGTTACTTCGCAGTTCGCGAAGTGCTACGCGTAGCTCGCGTAGTGCGAACTTCACTTTGCGTAGCTTCGCGAAGTGCTACTTCGCGAACTACGCCCACCCTTATTCCAAACCTAGGGAAAAATTCCTTCACAAGGACTTTGGCTGTGGATAGAGCAGTGTTATCTTTTAGAGGATAGGCCTCTATCCATTTTGAGAAAGCGCAAACAACCACCAATACATATTTCAGGTTGTTGCACCTTTCCATGTGGATAAAATCTAGCTGCAAAACTTCAAAAGGATATGATGGAGGCGCAAAATGACCAGCTGGAGTTGGGGTTCCCCTACCAGGGTTGTACTTCAAGCATACCATACAACTCTTGACCACATTCTCTGCACACTTAGAAATTCCAGCATTCTGCCATACTGGAGCCAACAACTTACAGATTCCTTTCGTACTGATGTGTGCCATTCCATGTGCCATAGTAACCACTGGAAGCACATATGCATCAGGTAACAACCATCACCTATGTTCTGACAAATCAATCCAACAACCATTCTCATCCAACTTACCCATACTTTCTCTCCACTTGCTTAACTCTTTCTCTGTGGCTTCAGCTTGAAGGGACTTTACACTTTCTATTGTGTTTCACACATTCCAACATCCCCAACCCATCTGGCAGGGCCTGCAACATACATTTGAGTCTTTACATCTTTTGCTGTTTCTTTCGCGACTTCATCAGCAAACGCATTACCACGACCAACATCATCAGTGATTTTCTTGTGCGCACTGCATTTCATAATCGCAACTTGTAACGGTAGGGTCAGCGACTCAAGGAGATCATTCACCAACTTGCCATTCTGAATCTTAGCTCCATGCGAAGTCAGGAACCCACGTTCCTTCCACAATCGCCCAAAACTATGAGCCACGCCAAAGGCGTACTGGCTGTCTGTATATATATTCACTTTCATTCCTTCAGACAACACGCATGCTCTCGTAAGAGCAATCAATTCTGCTGCTTGAGCCGAATTTTGTGGCACACGCGCAGTTTCAACAATCGTGTGCAAAGTCGTGATAGCATATGCAGCAGTCGTTTCACCATTCGGAAGCTTGAAACACGAACCATCCACCCATAAAGTACCATCACACTCAGTCAGGGGAGTATCTTTGAGATCTACTCTCCCTTTCGTTTCTTCTTCTGTTCTGAACAGACAATCATGTTGCTCTATCTCATCTAGGTCTGCTGGAATTGGTAATAGTGTAGCTGGATTCAACGTGTTGCATCTCTTTATGTGTATGTGGTTTGCTAACAGTGTCAGCTCATAACCAGATAATCGCGCACTAGTTAAGTGTTGTGTCTTGGTCCTGTTTAACAATGTGTCCACAGCATGTGGAACCATAACAATCAATGTATTATCCATTACTAGTCCAGCAGACTGTCGAATAGACATGGCTGCGGCGGCTGTGGCTCTCAGACAGCTTGGCAATGCCCTCGCTACAGGGTCCAAGGTTGACGAAAAATACGCGAATGGACGCGGTCTGTCGCCAAAAGGCTGTGTTAACACTGATAATGCGCATCCATCTTTCTCATGAACATACAATGTAAAAGGCTTGCTATAGTCAGGGGTACCCAACACAGGAGCTGAACACAATGCATTACGCAATTCCAAAAAACTTTTCTGACACTCTTCAGACCATGGGATAGGATTCCGTGTGTCCTTACATGTTAATGCTAACAAAGGTTTTGCCAACAAGGAAAAATTAGTATGAAGTAATGCCCAAGAAAGCACGCACTTCTCTCTGTGTTCTTGGCACACTCAACTGTGCAATGGCTTGAATTCGTTCTGGGGTCAGTTTCCTTCCCTCCTTCGATAAGAGATGACCTAAGTAGGTCACCTCTTGTCGACAATATTGCAGCTTTGAGAGAGACACTTTGTGATGGAAGGCAGACAAATGACGCAACAATGACAAGGTAGCTTCTTTGCAAATCTCTTCAGTATCCGCGGCGATAAGTAAATCGTCAACGTACTGAATGAGGATAGCGCCACTGGGTAAAACCAGTGCATCAAGCTGCGCTTTTAAAGCCTGACTGTATATTGATGGACTCTCACAGTAGCCTTGGGGAGCGCGTTTAAAGCGGAAGCTTCGGCCTCCTAAACTGAAGCCAAAAATGTCTCTGCTCTCCTCTGCAATTGGGATGCTAAAGAAAGCATTCTTTAGATCGATCACTGAGAACCATACAGCGGAGGCTGGAATCATGGTTAACAAGGCAGTTATATCGGGGACAACTGGAAACTGTGGTACAACAATCTTATTAACCTCTCTAAGATCAATCACAAATCTGTAAACAGGTGGCTGTGAAGGGTCCGTTCGTTTTAAGACAGGTAAAACAGGACTATTGCAAACGTTGCCTCTTGTCTCTTCAATTACGCCCTTCTTAATCAAGTCGTTGACAATTTCTAACAACGCTTTCTGACCTTCATTGGAGATTTTATACTGGGGAATACGTGGCAATCTGACATTGGCTTTTAAAGTAACCACATATGGCGGTATTTCCAAAAGACCCACATCATTGGGACCAGTAGCCCAAAGAGCATCCGGAAGGGATGACAATTCAGGTGGCATTGTATTTTTAGACAAATACATCGGGGAAATCACTTTCTTACCTAATGTAAGTTGTACTCCTGAGGGAGAACAATATAGCGTGGCATGCAATCTTTTTAGCAAATCTAAGCCTAGCAAATTTTCACCACAACCTGTTGTTAGGATGAGGGGTGCTTTTAGCTCACAAGGTCCAACAGAAAGCGACATAGGACTAGAAATCGGGTTCCTAACTGGGGCGCCAGAAAAACCTACTGAGACATTCATTTCGCCAGACAAAGGCGCGCCAGGGAGTTTTGAATGCATAATTGAACTCTTCGCAGCACCAGTGTCCAGCAGAAAGGGCTCCGTTACATTTGCTGTAGTTACTTTAACATAAGGTCCGCTCTGATCCACTGGCACTGAAACAACTCCCTCTCTCTGTCTACGGCTGTCCTAGTAATCATCATCTTCTACATTGTCATCTTCTACATAATAATCAGTATTGTAGTACTGAGCTGTATTACCAGTTGAGTTGGCTTGCTGGTCAAAGCTATTTATGGTATTTTGAGGCGGAAGAGGACGCGCGTTCCGGAGAACATTTCCACGCCCTCTGCCTCTAGGAGCTTGCTGACCACCTCTTGCGCCATACGCATTACTGTTACGCTGCTTTAATTTAGGGCAACTATATTTAAAATGACCTTCCTCTTTGCAATATGAACATTGTTTGGGACCTACAGGGATTCGTGGTTGATAATACCCGTTCATTTGCTGATTATTCTGAAACTGTTGGGGCTGGTGATAGACACCTTGTGTTTGCCTATAATTACTCTGTCCTCCACGTGGCGGATAGGCCTGCTGCAAGAGGACCTTTGTCTTTAGTTCTTTCGTTTTCTTATCGGTTCTATCCTTCTCATCTTTGTCTCTATTCTCATAATACTGTGCAGTAGCCAGTATTTGCGCTGAAGAGGAAACAGCCCAAGAACTTTCTGAGTCTTTAAGTTTCTTACACAACTCGGGGAGTAGATTCTGCACAAATTTATCGACAAATAGCCGTTGGCCACCTTCAGTGCTCATGTCTTGACCACTGTGGTCGATAAACGTTTCTTCAAACCTGGTAAAGAAATCGGACACTGTCTCATCTTTCTTCTGCTTACATGCAGACAGTTTATCCCAATGTACGCGCATCGCAGGCATTATAGTTTTCATGTAGGTAATAATTCTACCAGGGAGCGCTGCTATGAGGGGCTCAGGTTTTGCACCACCAACTTGTCTAGCGTCTGCAGCAACGATATTAGCCCATGTGTCACCCAATTCTGAAGCGTGATCTACATTACGAATGGATCCCCATAAAGGCTGCGGGACCACATTCCCAAACAGCATATCTATGTCGGCTAGATTCATTACACATGATTCTGCAGTTTGTGACAACTCCTTATAATATCCTGCAGGGTTTTTACGGGGATCAGGCAATGTCTGTTTAAGTGCTAACACCTCAGATCGCTTCCATGGGACATGCACCCAAACACGCTGAAAATGTGCTGGAGCAGCAGCAATACCTAGAGCGGCATCAGCCGCAACGGCTTCCTTCCATACCGGAGGGACTTCTCTCATGGGGTATTGTCGCGCTTTTCCCTCCTTCCCCACAGGGAAATCCTGGTCAAACAATGATTGCTGACAATCGCCATTTCTGAGGGACAGTAAAGTCGCAACTGCTTTATCTACATTGGGGCCCACAATTACACCTGTTCCGAAATCAAATCGCACTCGACACAATTCCTGTGGGTTTGGGTTTGCACCCTTATCCTCCAATTCCTCACAGAGGAATTCACACATTTTATCAAAGACATACCTCTGTTTTGGGGCATCCAATTGGTGAAAAACGTTAACAACCTGTTCCACATCATAGAGTGAAGGGAAACCAATCCACCTACGCGCCAGATGATCTAACACCTCTTTCTCTTCGGGACCAGGTAGCTGACTACGCAATTGCTTACGCTGTAAACCAGGAGTCGCAATAGATGACCCAAAGAGAGGCGACAGCAGACTAGTAACTACATTAGCTAGTCGTTGTCGTGCTGAAGGAGAAGTTGAGGCGAAAACGGGGGGATAGACAGAGGGAAGAAAAACAGATTCAGATACAGGTACCGGGGTAGTGTAAGAAGGAGCGCCAGGGGAAACTGCTGGTGTGCTAGGCAAAGTCGCAGGAAGCGCGGGGGTAAGAGGTAGCAAAACTGGTGGCCCTTGAGAGGGCTGCACTACAGGGATAGGAGCCAGCTGAGGAGGAGCTGGCGGCTGCGGGAAGGCTTGCGGCATATTTACTGGAGGCTGCGCATTTACAAGCTGTGGAGGTGCGGTGGCATTTTGCGCATACGGGGGTGGCGAACTTAACAAATGGGACATTAGGGAATCTTTCTCATTCTCTTTTGTCTCATCTTGCACAAGGGGTGACAAAACAGGGTAACATTTATCAATCCCTAGTTTGCGCTGTCTGTGCAACTGTTCCCTCATTTGTTCCTCCTCATTATCTTTAAATTGCACAGCTGCTTGCATCACTGACATACCTCTTTCCTTCTTATCCCTTTTCGCTAGCTTTATTTCCTTCTGTTTGGCTTCCTTTCGCCATAGGCGGAAAGAATCAAACATCGCCGGCCGGGCTTTCTTTTTAAACAATTTAACTTCCAAATTATCTAAGATATCTGTATCGAAACTACCATTTTGGGGCCATTTTAAAACACCGTCCTTTCTGGTGTATCGGATCCATATTTCATTATATGCAATGGGGCCCACGCTATGTTTTACATAAAGCTCATAAGTTGGAGTTCCAATTGGAGGAACCGGACACGAATCCTCTAACTGGAAATCCCTTCCACAACCCAAACAAAACAACCTACAAAATACACTAGAACCAGGCATCTTCGCTCACTAGTCTAGTTTCAAAACGTCAAAGTATTATCGAATACGATAGTCTCGTGAATACACGAGTCCTCTGGCTTTGGGACTTGCAAGCACCAAATCGAAATGATCCCGAAGGATACCAAATTCAAACTAGGAGACGCTCCACTTATACTTAACTGAATATTGATGATCGATGGCGTCACCAGAATACTCTCTCGATTGTTTCGCTCTACCAAAATCGTCAAGGGTCCAAAACAGGGCGATTAATCAGGGCAGCAGTCCTTCGTAGCCGTCGGGACGCGGAGAACCTCGCAGAAAAGACCTTCGGACCACGTCGACATGCAGGGGTCGATGAAGTGGCGGCCTTCCTCCAGAATTTCCACACAAAGCTCCTCACGAACCTCTGGCTTGGACCGGTACCGCTGAAATTGCGCCGAGTTGGGCGCCAACTGTAGTACTGGGTATTTTAAGCCCAGCGGTGCAGGGGAACACACCCTATGACTTTGGGGTTCTTCCTGTTTCAGACCTACAGAAACACAGAGTCTTCTGGGTGAAGTCAAAGATCAGTTTATTGGCTGCAGACCAATTACAGGCGTCCTAGAAGTACAACAGCGTGTATGTTCTCAGGAGACTGCTGAAAATCACAGAAACGGGCTTCTTCTTAAATACAGAATATCCTGCCTCAGGCATACATTCCTAGGTTTATGGCATGGTCATTTAAAGTATACATTACAAAACGAAAAGGCAGAGTCATGATGACCATCCCACATTCCAGTCAAGCCAGCCCGCAATTATTTACACAGCAAAGCTCAGATCCCATATCAGATATCGATAGGCCCCAATAAACATGAGCATCTCCTGTTTTGGGAAACAAGCCATAAAGCAGGAACAGTCAGGTGAGAAAGAGATTAGCTGGAGGCTTGTGTAGGATGAAAAGACTTTATGGTGTGTCAAGCCCTGATGCTAATCACAGGTGGCCAGAGGACGGGGAACTCGTGAGACCAGTTTGACCTGGGGCAGCGGAGCCCAGCTGCCCAGGTCACAGAGGAGTCAAAGAAAGCCACATGTGCTCTAAAAGGCCCGTTTTCGCTTCATGCTATATAGCCTATGTGAGGGCAACCATAAGATGGCCACCGATACAAAATGGAACCCACGTAGTAATGTGAAATAGCGTATACACAGTGCATTCATAGCTAAAACGTTACAGAAAGCACTCGTACATACCGCATTAACCATTCGCGGTTCACTATTAACGAGATAGACAGGGGTAGGGACCTGTCTCCTACGCGGTCCCAAATCCTAAAGTACGACAGCTGAAGGACTGCTACTCTGCTGGATTGTACTCTGCTGGACTCCTGCTTTGCTGTGCTGTGCTGAGATATTACCTGCTTTCCCCTTGCCTGGGTTAGAAGGACCATACCTGCATCTCTTGAACACAGAACATAGAGTGACTCCCAGGGCTGGTTTACTGGCCTCCTGATCTGAAGCCTCCGTAACATACCATGCTTCCAACAACCCTGCATCTGCACCTGGCTTCTTCCATCTGTGAGTCTACCCTGCCAGGTGGTGCCACTTCAATCCTGAGCCCTTCAAAGTGGGCTTAAGGTGCTTTGCCAGCCTCTGTGGATTCAGCGGAATTGGCGCATCTCCTCTGCTCTGTGGCGCAACCCTAAGGAGAACTGATGCATCTCTGCTACTGCATGGATTGGACCCGTCACAAAGACTTGCATTGCCGCCACAGCCTGTATGCGTTTGGAGTCGTCTATACGTGACGCATCCTTGGCACAGGCCCTCTTATCTCTTAATGACTGTAGCCTCAACAACGGCTCCTGACTCTACATCGCATCCTCGCTGCCTCGCTGCCTCTTGCAACTGACGCATAGACCCCAGTAAGAGAACCATCACTGGCTCTGGACTTCACATCGCAAGATCCTGTTTCTGGTATCCTTGATGTCCAAGCAACAGGACCATGCACCGCTGCCTCCCCACATCTCAGAACCAGCGCATCGCGTTGGCTGTGTGACACATCTTCGACGCGGATCCATGCAATGCTCTGCAAACCAGAATTTAAGGTAATTCCTTCAACTGTATGTATAATTATTTGTAGAGCGCACTGTAACCCTACGGGCATCCTGGCGCTATAGACATAATGCAGGGCAGAAACAGAGTGGGGGGAGCAAGGAGAAACTGGCCTAACTGGGTCACTGTAGCCGGTCCACGCTCCATCACAATTGACTTGACATTCTGACTTTGTCCCGGTTCGGTGCAACCAGATATCCAGCATTGGTGCTTTAGGCCCCTTGGTGCTAAATTCCATAAAATATTTCAAATTCAATTTATCTGGTCCACTAATTGACTTTTGTCATTTTTGTCTTGTTTTTATTTATTAAAATATATTTTTCAAATACAGATGTGGGCTCCTTTTGTGGTGTGTTTTCACAGTGTTACTGTTTGAAGTGTTGCACAAATACTTAATACATTGCCCCAAGTTAAGCCTGCCTGCTCTCTGCCTATCTAACCGAGGGTTGAGCTCAGGTTAATTTAGGGTTTGCTTGTGACTTCACCCTTAGAAGAATTGTGGTTGCTGCTTGAGAAGGGTCTCACCCTCTCCTGAACTAGTAACCCAATTTGGGATATTTTGGGGTACAAAACTGCTCTGAGCATTGACAGGACTGGGACCAATCTGCTTGTATATCCACTCAAGGTGCATTGAGGGTTGGTGTGTCTTCTTGGCTGCCCCAGCTATGATCTTTTCCACAGCAGCAAATCCTATTAAGTGGTCCTTCTCAAAAGGGGTATCCTGCTTTGTGGAACTTTCATCGGCTACAGCCTCCAGCGTCGTCCTGCCGGAGGTTTTCGACTTCCCAAAAAGGGACTAAGCCCAAACATGGAACTCTTCCCTGTGACTCCAACTAGCTGCTCGCCGGCGACGTCTCCTCCTTGGACACCACCTGCAGCCTTGCCCCTCTGAACTTCTACCTTCTCAGAGAGTTTTTGCTGAAATTTCTTCTAAATCAGGGTCGAAAGAAAGATGGAGTCTGAGTATCTGACCTGCTGTTCGCTGCCTACACCATGACGCTTGGTAAATCGGCCGTCGGCAATGCTGCTTAGAGTTTGGTCCCGGCTGAGAAAGCTGCTGCTCCTTGCACTGAGAGGATGCCGGCATTCTCGTCACGGATTCAAGTCAGGGAGTGGCAGCCCGATCTCATTGGACTGCTTGTTGGCGGCTGCCGCAGCATCTTTACTGCACCTCGTCGGGGCCCAGGAGCTAGGGCGGATTGCTGCCAAAGGGGTATCACAAAGGAGTGAATGGCTATGAGAGGGGCAAGGGCCACCAAGATTCGAACCCTCCCACCAACTGCAGGGATTGTTGGCGCGGCTTCAACGGTAGCTGGGGGCACATCCAGTTAAGTCGGTATTAAAGGTAAAAGGGACGCTGGAGGAGGTCGCAAGAAAGCTATACAGTGTGGGACTGTGGGGGTTGCTCACACAGAAGGGGGAGACTCTCAACCCTCTATTGTAAATCTGTTTCCCCCCTCTTGTATCGCTTGTTCTAGGGGGAGGAAAGCAGATGACTCTCACACTGATGGGGTAGCCACTGGGTTACCCACTAAGCCTTTGGGAGTAGAGCTTTGACCTATAACCGATATACGTCCCCGCTATAATTTTATTGGGAGCAAAGGATACCATTGAAAGGAAAGGAGAGAATGGCTTTGGTCTTTATTGCTATGGCCATACTCAGGCTCTATATTGCCTCGGCATGGCTGGATCCCAATTGCTCTTTGCACTAGACACTTTATAGACCTCCGATTTGGCATAGGTAATTAGGGAGATGTTGCCTGTACGTAGAAAATTATTTTGAAATATTGTAATGGGTCATCAGGGAGAATAAGCACGTCCAAAGAGCATTTTGCACTGCACTTGCAGTTTGCATTTGGCACTTAGCACTTTATGTCATCTGTGCACTTTTTCTGGTGATTTTTTACTCTTTACGATGAACTCAGTTGCGGATGAAAGAATGCATACTTAACTTGGTGGGCTTTTGCTAGCCATCTATTGATCTGTGTTGATCCGGGGGGGGGGGGCTTTGGGAGGGTAAGGGTGGGGGGAGCTGGTATTACGTGGAATAATTGTATTTTGTTGTATAAGCATTAAAAATGGTAATAAAAAATGACATTTCTTCTAAGTACGAAGGTAAGCACTGACCGGGCCCAATCCTTTTTGTATCCGACTTTCACTCCATCGCAGTCAGCCATATTTTTTTACTTTGATCTAATCGCATATGACTATTTGGGCAAGGTCGGCACTTTGATCTTTTAGGCAGTAGATTTTACCTTAAACTTTAAAAATGTATAACTCCAGTTCTACTTATTAGATTATTGTTGATTTGGTGTCAAATAATGTATTAAAATGTACTCTATATTTCTAAATTGGTGTTGGATTTTATATTGCATTGAGTTTTTTATTTTTACTGTTTGTGTGCTGCATATATACTTTAAACATGGCCTCTAAGTCAAGTATGAGTGCTAGTCTTTCAAACTACCAGAGGGTTAAGCACAAGTCAATTTAGTTAGATTTCTAATTCATGCTGACAGGAATTGCGGCTGTTCATTGAGCTGGGTTAGCACCCCCATTTAACCAACAACACAATTTCTAGCACTATGACTATTTCTTGCTAAGGGTGTTTATGTTGACGAGTTGCATTTGCAAAACATCACTCTGAAATGTCCATGAAATGAAGACTATGAAACAAGTGTTTCTTTCCTTATTCAAAATAAAATTCATAGTTATTTCTCTAAAAGATCAAAATCATTTGGATTGTGTAGTACTTTTAGTCTGTAAAACATGGTAGACTATGCCTGACCTTATTTTAGTTTACTGTTAGGATTGCAGTATTGTAAATGGGTACTTTAGAATATGCTTTTCAATGCCTTCATCTCACTATTATCATTGTTGTTTACTTAATTACATTTGTAATATATTAGTATGTAATAGCAAATTAGGGCACTTTCTTCTGAGCAGCTATCCTTGAAAACATTGGGGAAACAAAAATTATTTTTGTGGAGAGTTTTCAAAGTTACAATCTGTAGCAATAAAAAAAGTGTTGCTACAGGCTTTCCATATTTCATTTGCATTAGATGAAGTGTGTGCATTGCTTGCTTGATATGGCCAGCACTAAAGTTGACCAAAAAAATAAGGCACAGAAGCCAAGGGCCCCAATGTTTTTGGCCATAACAGTCTAAAACCACTTGTCTGATCTCAGAAGTTATATCAAAGGGGATGATGGACGGAGCGTTAGAGCAAATCAAACACTCACCCCCAGTCAACTGATCTGGGTTTAATCCATCATCATTCTTTAGCCCACTCCACCACCCCAGTTCAGACATGATCTCAGAAGTTAAGCAGTGTTAAGCCTGGTTAGTACCTGGAAGGGAGAGCACCTGGGAAATCCAGGTGCTGTAGGCTTTTCATCTGTCTGTTTTCTCTGCTTAAAGTGGCGTGTGTGGCATGTCTTGCATGCTATGGCCACCACTAAAGTCGTTAGTTAAAAATTAGATGCGCATTTATCAAATTATCACACAGTGAAGCACAGAGCAGCAAGTCACCTTGCTGCATTGCGTGATAGGGAAAGGGCAGGAATGCACAATACTTAACTATATACTGGGCATTCCTGTCATTTCCAAGCACTGGTGCACAATGTGCTGTCTAGTGCCAACGTAGGCACCCTTGCATTGTGGTGTAATGGTGCCTAAATTGTAAGCAGCATTGTGCAGAAGAGACACCTTCCAGCACAAAAACAATCCAGAGAGGTATTTTCTTCTTTCTATTTGCGCTGCCGAATGCAGCATTCATAGAAAGAGGAAGTAGTGAGGAAAAATAAAGATATTTCTACTAGTTACGCCTCCCCTGGGGAGGTGTAGTACTTTGATGCATTCCCAGCTTTACCAATGTTGATAAGTCTGGGGATGCGCCAAAATCCATGGGTGGATATGTGGGAACACCCCCAATCCACCCATGGAATGCCTTGCTTGGGCAGGGTGATGCAATGCAGTAATTTGTGCTTTGTTACTCTGAAATTATCAAGTAATGCAGGGCCACACACGGTGGCCTTGCATGGCTTGATAAATCCGACTTCGATTTTGCATTGCTCTTGCGCAAGGGTGACAAATAACTTAAAAAATAGGCCCTTAAGGCCCAAAAATTCAGTGGCCTCAATCCCCACCCTGAAAGCACTTGTACTCATCTGATCTCAGATGTTAAGCATGGTGGTACCTGGATGGAACCATCCTGAGAATAACAAGTGCTGTAGGCTTTTCATCTTCTTTTATTTTTGCTTTGGGTGAAGTGGGTGGCATGTCTCACTTGAGATAGCCAGCACTAGTCAAATGAAAAAACAAAGGCTCCAAACATCTGTGCTCTCATTGTTTACAGCCACCCTGAAAGATTCTGATCACTGATGCTACGCAGGATCAGGCCTGCTTATCACCTGGATGAGCGGCCACCTGGGAATACCAGACGCTGTAGGGTCTTCGTCTTTTTTTTGTTTTTGCTTTAGGTGAAGTGGGTGTCATCTCTTGCTTGCTATGGCCAACACTAATTTCAAATGAAAAAAGCTAAGGCTCCAAACATCAATGCCCTCAATACGTATGGCCATATGACCATGGAAGCACCTGATCTTGTCTGATCACAAAAGTGAAGCAGGATTGGCTCTAGATAGTACCTGAATGGGAGACCTCTGGGAATACCAGGTGCTGTAGGCTTTTCATCTTTTTAGTTTTTGCTTTAAGTGAAGTGGGTGGCATGTCTCGCTTGCTATGGCCAGCAATAAGGTTCAATTCAAAAAGCTAAGGCTCCAAACGTCAATGCACTCACTCAGTGCCTACGTCCATACCACCCTGAAATCACCTGTTCCCATCTGATCTGAAAACTTAACCAGGGTCAGCTCTGGTTAGTACCTGATTTGGAGACTACCTGGGAAAACTAGATGCTGTAGGATTTTCATGTTTTTTGCTTCTGCTAAAGGTGAAGTGTGTAGCATGTCTCGTTTGCTATGGCCAGCTCTAAAGTAGAATGAATAAAGCAAAGCTCCATACACCAGTGTTCTCAATGCCTAAGGCCATACGACCCTAAAAGCACCTTTATCTCCTCTGATCTCAGAAGGTTAAGTAGTGTCAGTCCTGGTTATTACCTGGATTGGAGTCTGCCTGGAAATACTAGGTGCTATATTCTTTTCACCTTTTTGGTTTTTAGCTTTAGGTGAAGTGGGTGGCATGTCTTGCTTGCTATGGTCAGCACCAAAGTAGAATGAATAAAGCTAATGCTCCAACTTTAATGCCTTCAATATCTATGACCATACCACAGTGAAAGCACCTAATCCCGTCTGATCTCCGAAGTTAAGCAGGATTAGCTCTAGTTAGTACCTCCTTGGGATACCACCAGGGAATACCAGGTGATGTAGCTTTTTATCTTTTTTTTGTTTGTGCTTTAGGTGAAGTAGGTGACATCTCTCACTTGCTATGGCCAGCACTAAGGTTAAATTAAAAAAAGCTAAGGCTCCAAATGTCAATGCCCTCAGTGCCTACAGCCATACCACTCTGAAATCACCTGTTCTCATCTAATCTCAAAAGTTAAGCAGGGTCAGGTCTGGTTAGTACCTAATTTGGAGACTACCTGGTAAAACTAGGTGCTGTAGGATTTTCACCAGCGCCTAAGGCCTTACCTCCCTGAAAGCATCTGATTTCCCCTGATCTCAGAAGCGAGGTTGAGTCAGGTCTGGCTATTACCTGGAAGGGAGTGTGCCTGGGAAAACTAGGAGCTGTAGGCTTTTCATATGTTTTTTTGCTATATATGAAGTTTGTAGCATGTCTCGTTTGCTATGGCCAGCACTAAAGTCAAATGAATAAAGCTATGCCTCCAAATGTCAGTGCTCTCAATGCCTAAGGCCATACCAGCCTGAAAGCACCTGATGTCCTCTGATCTCAGAAGTTAAGCAGTGTCAGTTCTGCTTATTGCCTGGATGGGATCTGCCTGGGAATACCAGGTGCTATAGTCATTTTTTTTTTACTTTTTTACTTTAGTTGAAGTAGGTGGCATGTCTCTTTGCTTTGACCAGCACTAAAGTTGAATGAATAAAGCTAAGACTCCAAACATCATTGACCTCAATGCCTATGGCCAAACCCACCCGTAAGCACCTGATTTTTATCTTATTGCAGAAGTTAAGTAGGATCAGGCCTTGTTAGTACCTGGATAGGAGACCGCCTGGTAACACCAAGTGCTCTATGCTTTACATCCTTTTTTTTGTTTTTGCTTTAGGTGAATTGGGTGGCATGTCTTGGTTGCTATTGCCAGTACTAAAGTGGAATGAAAAAAGCTAAGGTTCCAAGCATCAGTTCCCTCAATGCCTACAGTCATGCTACCATGATAGCACCAGATCTCATCTGATCTTAAAAGTTAAACAGGGTTGGCCTGGTTAGTACCTGGATGAGAGACTGCCTGGGAATACCAGGAGCTGTAGGCTTTTCATTTGATTTCATTTTTTGATTTTTGTTTTTGGTGAAGTGTGTGGAATGTGTGGCTTACTATGACCAGCATTTACATCAACAGAAAAAAGATAAGGCTCAAAAAGACAGTGGCCTTAAAATCTATGGCCATACCGCCCTGACAGCAGCTGATTTGGTCTGTTTTCAGAAGTTAGGCCATGAGCCATGAACCCAAATGTAGGCCATTGGTATCAGCGGGAAGAGTTTGAACATGATTTTTTGCAAGGTATAGATGCCTAGAGATGGAAAATATGTGATAGCAAGTCATCATCACTCTTTGCCTTTTTTCTGATATGTTTGGGTTAGCAACCATAGCCCTCCAAAAAATGGTTTTCACATTTTTGATAAATAGTATATAAATTCATCATAATATGTGGAAAAATAAATCTAACTCCACCAGATTGGTTACATTCAGTATTATTTAAAAAATAATGCTGATTATTAATTGTAATAACAATATAGTCATTAAAATAATAACAATAAAACATCATTGTATTCCTTATATATTGATATAGATTATATGCATAATTTTCACTTACAAGTTCAAATAATAATGGTTACATCTTACACAGGCACTTTATGTCATGAGTGAACCTAAACACCATTTTATTATTCACATTCATCGTCATCATCTTCCTCTTCTGGATACGTGTCATTATTCTCTGGGTCTGTTTCATTTTCACAGGCAGAAAGTCTGTACATGTCAATGAACTTGAGGTCATATAGACAGTAGACAAATGTTGACAGTTTGAAGTTCCTAATGCAGGTCTAAGCTAGTAGATCTAACACAGCCTTAAGTCCTGGCTGCTCCTCCATCCAGTCCACTACCAGTTGCTCTGCACCCTTGTGTTTTTCCAACTTCCACCCTCTCCCAATTGGACTAGGTGTCTGTGGATCATTCAAAAGACATCGCTTGCTTATAGCTGCTTGGTATTTCACACATTAGGAATGTTTCTTTAGACAGTTCCTGCAACGGTGAAAGTTGATAACTGTCTATCTCACCCTTCTTTGCGCAGAATAGGTGATATTATAAGTCAAAGCAAAACCAAAGGGGATGATGGACGGAGTGTTGAACAATGCAAGCACTCACCCCAGTCAATTGATCTGGGTTTGATCCACCACCGTTCTTTAACCCACTCTGCCACCCCAGTTCAGACATGGCCATATGCAAATTAGTCTGACCCTGTGCCTCTTGGGAACAGTCCAACCCAAACTGCCAACCATGTCTTCCCTGTACCGGAAACAAGCATCCTAGGACCGGTTTCTGGCTAATCAGCTGTCATCAGCCAGGCTACCTTGAATCCAGTGGCAAAGTGAGCAAGGGACCCACGTCTGGGCATACCCTGTCAACTTAGGGTGAACAAAGCAAAACTAAAGGGGTTGATGGACGGAGTGTTGAACAATGCAAGGACTCACCCCCAGTCAACTGATCAGGGTTTAATCCATCATCATCCTTTAGCTCACTCAACCACCCCAGTTCAGACATGGCCATATGCAAATAAGTCTGACCCTGTGCCTCTTGGGAACATCCAACCCAAACTGCCAAGCCATGTCTTCCCTGGACCGGAAACAAGCATCCTGTGACCGGTTTCTGGCTAATCAGCTGTCATCAGCCAGGCTAGCCTGAATCCAGTGGCAAAGTTAGCAAGGAACCCACGTCTGGGCATACCCTGCCAACTTAGGGCGAACAAATCAAAACTAAAGGGGTTGATGGACGGAGTGTTGAACAATGCAAGGACTCACCCCCAGTCAACTGATCTGGGTTTAATCCATCATCATTCTTTAGCTCACTCCGCCTCCCTAGTTCAGACATTACCATAGGCAAATCAGTCTGACCCTGTGCCTCATTGGAACAGTCCAGCCCGAACTGCCAAGCCAGGTCCTCCCTCGACCAGAAACAAGCATCCTAGGACTGGTTTCGGGGTTTCACCCCTCTTCTGCCAGGATAGCTTCCAGTGGCACAGTGAGCCCGGGACCCACGTCTGGGCATACCCGGCGCACTTAGGCCAGGAAGCAAAAGATAAATAATTGAAGATTACTTTTGGGTAGGACCTGTACTAAAACTAAATCAAATCCCTTACGTAACAAGGATGTCTCTGACATGCTGTCGAAAGGAAAAAGTCAACTATTTAGTCTATGGGAAAGAGGAAAGGAAAAAAATCTCCAAGTTGGATTAAATACCGCAACTATTGGGAACGGGGGAGGAAATGTGATTGGGAATGGAATGATGGTGAAATGGTAAATACTGTTAATAATGTCCATGATATGGTTAAGGTTGTACAATCACATTCTACTGGCAGTAAGCATGCAGGAGGAGAATTCCTAGAATATCAGAGGCATCCAGTGCGGTGCCTTGGGGACCTAACTGGCTCTCCAGGTCTCCAGGTATCTTTTGGACCTACTATACCATCTCTTATAACAGCAGATGTATTTCCACACAGAACACCACACATACCTCACAGAATCATAAAAGAGCCCCTTGGTCCCTATACAGTAGAGGATGTCCAAAATAAAGATTTTACACTCCCCCATCTAAACTTAGAGCTCCGCAAGAGGTATATTTATTGTGATACTAGCAAGACTACAGAACTAGCAAATACTCCAGCAATAACAGTCCCTATAGGACTAAAACTATTCAGTAGTACTCCATCAAATAAATCAAAGTATTCTCTCTTGCATTCACACCCCTCTCTGACCTGGGACCTAAATATCAGTGATACCCCACCCAGTCAAGTTATAAGGAAGGATATAATAGTCTCGGACTCACTAGTATCCTTAGAACATCTATTATGATCTATTCTAATGCTACTCGAACAATTTGTAGGAGGTTCAGACTGTGTGTTGGAAACCATAAATCAAATATTAAAGGTATTGTTAAAAAGCAATCAGGAGAGGGGGTTTGTTCAAGAATAGATACTAAACAAGTAGAAGCGGAAGAAAAGGCAGAAGAGGTTCTAGAGAATATACTTGAGAATGCTAGTAGTCACCTAATTTACACTGCTCATGATGCCAATCCCCACATTGATAAGCAAATGGATAAAGTGGCGATGTTAGAGAAGACCCCTGAACCTTTACCTGAACCTATACAGGTTATCTATGACTCAGCTCAAGAAGTAAAATGCTCGGTGGATTCAGCGAAAAGGATAGACAAGGAAGTATTCCCTATTTTCAAAAGCCAGTTAATTGATGAGAAAGAAAATGTTTTAGGAGCTTTACACTTGGAAAAAAATGGGAGAAATGGGAAAAAGGAAAATAATAGAGGGAAAAAGATTAAATCAACACGAAGATTCTCAAAAAAGAAGCAAAGGAGAATTTGTTTTAAAGAAAACATCGAGGCCTCAGTTAGTAAGGAAACTTCCTCCCAGACTCCGCAAAATACATCACAAGATATGAACCAAAAAAATGAAGTCAATCTTGTGAACTCAGAGAATAAAGATCTAACAAGATCAATGATGGCCTATGAGGCCTCCCCTTCGAATATTGCATACCCCATAAGAGATTCAGACAATATTGTAATAGAGGGATCTCCATTACTTATAACAGCGGAGCAGTCAAGGCCTATTAACCCTTTTCCATCAGTACTTAATCCCTTGGCTGTCCCCTTCTCTGACATTGTAAAAATGAGAGGTAAACCAGAGATAACTGATGTTGAACTTATCTGGGAAAGTATGGACACACTCCAGTTAGATTTTTTCCCTCTGTTTGATACGGATTTAATATTAAATAGGACTTTGCTTCTTAAATGTCTCCTGGAGATTGAAAGTTTGAAACTTATACAAAGTAGTGATATAAGTTTAGTTTCCATCTTAAAAACAGAAGTTGGTTATAAGTCGAGGGTAAGGTTTAATTCCAAAATTATTGCAAACCTTATATTACAATGGTCAGAAGGCCTACAAAGTAGGGGGATTGATGTCATTCCATTCTCTGAGAAACCCCGAAATAGAGCCCTCGACAATAGGTCTTTGTCAACCCACCTACTTCCAGACAGTAGAGATTGCTCGTATGAAACAGAGGAATCAAAAATCTGTATTACAAAAAATGGCAGACAAGTGAAACTCTAAGATTGGACCCCCTTTTCCTTTAAATGGAACTCCAAAGAAGAGAGTCCAAAATGAAACTGGTTACCTGGTGTCCTATCGAGCAGATCCAATAATAAACATCCACAACAGCCATCCTTCTAGCAATGAATTAAAAATATCTTGGAATGCTGCAGGAATAAAGAATAGTAGGGAGAAGTTACAATACTTATGCACACTAGATGCAAACATGATTTGTCTTCAAGAGACCTGGTGTACAGAGGAACTGCTATGCAAGGACTATTTTACTTTAGATTGCAAAGCAACCCCATTCAGGAGAGGGCATGCAAAGGAAGGGGTGGCCTGCTTACTGTCAAATAAGATAACATGGAATTATGATTACTATAAAGATCCTGGGTTGGCTCCTGAGGCGAAAAGCCGGGAGTAGACGCTGTTGCTGCTATAATTAGACCTGTTCTCCTTTTAAAACTGTTTTTAACTTTGTACAGCACTCTGGCACTTTAGGGTATCACGGAGCTGATCTAGCGCTCACGTGACCCCTTACACCGGCCTCCTTCGCCGCTGGCCACGCCCACCGCTAGGCCACGCCCCCTTCCCGCCCTTCTTAAGCGCTGATTGACGAGCGCTCGGTTGGGTTGGCTCCTGAGGCGAAAAGCCGGGAGTAAACGCTGTTGCTGCTATAATTAGACCTGTTCTCCTTTTAAAACTGTTTTTAACTTTGTACAGCACTCTGGCACTTTAGGGTATCACGGAGCTGATCTAGCGCTCACGTGACCCCTTACACCGGCCTCCTTCGCCGCTGGCCACGCCCACCGCTCGGCCACGCCCCCTTCCCGCCCTTCTTAAGCGCTGATTGACGAGCGCTCGGTTGGGTTGGCTCCTGAGGCGAAAAGCCGGGAGTAGACGCTGTTGCTGCTATAATTAGACCTGTTCTCCTTTTAAAACTGTTTTTAACTTTGTACAGCACTCTGGCACTTTAGGGTATCACGGAGCTGATCTAGCGCTCACGTGACCCCTTACACCGGCCTCCTTCGCCGCTGGCCACGCCCACCGCTAGGCCACGCCCCCTTCCCGCCCTTGAGACCTCCTATATTAAATGTGCAACTACAGAACGCGCAGCGGACGTGCGCAGCGGGCGCGCCGTTTGCGCGCCAAAGGCGCGCCTAAGGCAAGCCCGTCTGCGCCCGTCCGCGGCCGGATGGGGCTAGGGGCACGACTCCATGCCAAATTCATCTCTTACTCCTCTGAGGAGCTTACCACCCTCCAAGGCCATTGGCCACTCTCAGATTGTGTCTGTAGGCACATTACCTCATTAGGTCTTGTACCTTCTTCCACTCCTACTCCACCGTTTTCTTTGCCCGCCTCTTCCCCACAATGCCCTCGCCCACCCGACCCTCTCCCTCCGACTCCGTCACTATCCATTCTTTTACTTAACACCAGGTCAGCGGTCAAGCACCATCATGAGCTCTTTGTCTTGCTCGACTCTGAGAAGCCTGACTTATTGCTCTTGACCGAAACCTGGTTTTGCGACTCCTCCCTCCCCGTTCTCTTGGCTACCCTCCCCCCCTCCTATGTGGCCTTACGGGCTGACCGTTCGGCAGGCAGGGCTGGTGGTGGAGTGGCGATAATCGCTCGATCGGAACTAAAGTTTCAAACCATTCCCTCTCCCCCCATTCCTTCCACTGAATTCCTTACAGCTCGCTCCCTCGCCTTTTCCCCCCCAATCACCTGTCTCCTAATGTACCGTCCTCCCAAGCCTTCGCCCCTATTTTTGCCGGCTTTTCAAGACCTACTAGCCAACATGGTGGTCAACTATGCATCGGTCTTGGTACTAGGGGATTTCAATTACTGGCCCTCGGACCCTTCTGAGTGCACAGCCTCGAAAGAATTTACTGAGTCCCTCACATCTCTAAATTTTATGTCGCACGTCTCTGTCTCCACTCACTCTCACGGTCACATACTTGACCAGGTCTGGTCCCTTAACCTTCCAGTCTCCCCGGTGACGGTTTCCCCCTGTCCTTGGTCCGATCATGCCCTTATCTCCTTCTCTATCTCTCCCAACTCGGTGCCCAAAGTTCCCCACGCCAAAAATACCTGGGCGCGAAATTGGAACAGAGTTGACTTTCCTACCCTGACGTCCCACCTTCGGAATACTATCCCATCCCTCTCTGGTCTTCCGTCCGACTCTCAAGCCAACACCATCAACACCTGGATGACTATGGGTTGTGACTCAGTGGCTCCCCTGCGTCGCATCTCCGCCCGGCGACCCAAGGAGTCTAACAGGTGGTTCAATGACCACCTAAAAGAATTAAAACTGTCCGCCCGTCAGGCAGAAAGGCACTGGAGGAAAAATTACTGTCCCTCACTTAAAACCCTTTATCTGCCATCACTCGCCCACTACAAGACCGCAATCCTTGCTGCCAAAACTTCTTATTTTTCTACAAGAATTTTGTCTGCTGAAAATAAATCTAGGGAGATCTTCGGCATAGTGCAGGACCTAGCCTACTCCGACAGGGCTTCACCTCAAATCCCCCCATCCCAGCCTCTATGTAACCAACTAAACACCTACTTTCTTGATAAGATTGTTACCATTAAGGCCAACATCCCCCCTCCCTCCCCTGCTTTTGTTGACCCTTCTCCTCCCACTATTCAAAACCGTCTTACTTCCATCCCTCCCCTCACTGAAGAGGTATTCCTGGAGATACTTCCCAAAGTAAAATCAGGCTCTCCGGCTGACATCTGTCCGGCGCGAGTCCTCCAACAAATCTATTCCTCTTGTCCTGAACCTCCCATCACCTTCCTTAACAGCTCCTTAGCGCAGGGAGTAGTGACCCCTACGCTCAAATCAGCCACCATAGTGCCCATTCTAAAGAAGCCTGGCGCTGACCCATCCATCTCAGCAAATTACCGCCCCATTTCCCTGCTGCCCTATCTGGGCAAGGTGCTGGAGCGCTATGTCACCGCGGTATTCAGCACCCACGTAGAGGCCAATGGGGGACTGGCTTCCCGCCAGGCTGGCTTTCGACCTAGGCACTCGACTGAATCAGTCGTGGTATCAGTCCTAGACAACCTCAGGAAGGGTATGGATAACAACAAACACCAGGTGCTGGTACTCCTCGATCTCTCCGCCGCATTTGACATGGTAGACCATACCATCTTATTGTCCCGTGTCAAGGCGGCTGGAATTGAGGGATCAGCCCTGGTGTGGCTTTCCTCCTTCCTGAGGGGCCGCACCCAGGCGGTCCGACTAGGAGACTTCACAACCACACCACTCCCCGTCACGTGTGGTGTCCCCCAGGGTTCTTCTCTGTCTCCCCTACTATTTAATCTTTACATCTTCCCCCTCATCTTTGCTCTTCAGCAGCTGGAGGTCACCGTGTATAATTACGCGGATGACCTCCAGCTCATCTTTGACCTATCCTCTTCTCCCCTCTCTGTCTCCAGCTTCCAGCACACTATGTCATTTATCTGGGACTGGATGAACCACAACCATCTCAAATTGAACCCGGATAAAACCGAGTTGGTTCTTACCGGAGGCTCTTCCAGTCCCTGGAACTCTCTCTTCTGGCCCTCAACCCTTGGTCCCGCCCCCACCCCTTCTACCACGGTCAAAACACTGGGGGTCAAAATGAATAATCAGCTCACCCTTCACTCTCAAATTAGTTCTGTAGTTTCTTCCTGCTTCCTCACCCTCCGTACTATTCGCACTGTCGCCCGTTTCTTTTCCCCTCAGGCACTCAAAATGATCATGGCCGCTTTAGTGATATCACGGCTGGATTATGCCAACGCTCTTTACAACGGCATACCAGCATACAATCTTAGGAGGCTACAGTTGGTTCAAAACCAAGCCGCCCGGCTGGTCTTTGGTCTCCCTCGCTATCATCACTCCACACCCCTCCTCAGGGAGCTCCACTGGCTCCCTGTTAAGGAACGTTCTCTGTTTAAAACCGCCTGCATGGTATTCCAGGCCCGTCAAGGCACCGCCCCCGCCTTCATTTCCTCATTATTAAAAGAATATGTTCCCCCCAGAGAACTTCGTTCCTCCACCAAGTCCCTCCTTCAAATCCCACGCTTCAGATGCAAAAAGTGGGGTGGGTCCAACTTCTCCACCCTGGCCCCCACTCTTTGGAACTCCCTCCCAGACCACCTTCGTGCGGCTACCCATTATGTATCCTTCCGTAAGGATCTAAAAACGTTTCTTTTTAAACAGGCTTTCCATGCGTAATCTTCCCTTCCCGGCTCTACCATCGGTTCTCGCTTTGTCTCTGTAGCCATTACCCTTTATCAGCGCCAAGAAACCGTTCGGTGTACGCTGCACTTTATAAATGTTTTAAATTAGAAATTAGAAATCCTAGTAATTTTTTTTAGCAATAACATTGTATAATCCTGATAACAATGTAAAACACCCACCACTGCTGTTGATAAATGCTTATATTCCACCTGATGCCTCTCACAATGTACTCTTAAAGACGGTTTTTTCCTACATTAAGAAAGTTAATGATGTAGAACTTCCCCCTCATATAGTCTTGCAGGGGATCTGAATTGTAAAATCTCTAACTCTACCTTGGATATATTCTGAATTAAAGAAAAAGAAGCACCTTTGCTAATCCCACATGCGCTCTTTCCACAAAATATTAGAACAAATAAGAGAGGGAAAATGCTTATTGCTGAATTAACGAAGGTTGATGGCATTATAGTAAATGGAAGATTGCCTTCGGATACACCAGCTACCTTTACTTGTAAAACTTATAGTGGAGACTCTATTTTAGACTATGTGGTAGTGGGAAGTACCTCCTTCTTCTTATTGAAAGATCTTAAAGTCTTTAATTCTTCCTATAGTGACCACAAAGTACTAACTCTTACTCTAAATCTAAATTTATTCTCGAACGATCCATGGGCACTAAACTGTGAATTTGTTAGTTTTGCTAAGAAAACAGGGAGATGTCATTGGGATATCAAAGCTATCTTGGGCCTGGACAGTGTTTTAGAGGCCACTGTAGCGAACTTGTCTAGCTGGAATGGAATAGAAATTGTCAGTTTTAACGCATTTATGACTAAAGCGATAGAAATTGCGAAGAAGACAAATCAAAGAAAAAGTATTAAAGAAGTCCCCAGACCCCTCCTGCCGTTTAATCTTGAAATAAATTAATTAATTAGGGAACAGTACTTGAATTACTCCTTGGAAAGATATCATAGTATTTTACTAATAAAGAGGAGGAGGACTAGGGTAAAGGTAAAGTTAAGAAAAGAGAGGGAAGATAACATCTGGATTAAACTGAGAGAAGCAGCATTTAAAGGCCAAGTAAGAAAGTTTTGGTCTCTTATCGGGGAGTGATGTGGAGCTAGATCTCAACCACTCCCAGTGGTGATTGAGGAGCATAAATGGGTTAGCTTTATTCAGGACTTATATGCAGGTAAAGCAATTGCAATTAATTATATCTCACCAAAGGAAGATCCTTCATCGTATGGATCGCCATCTGAAAAAGAAATTGAAATGGCGATCAAGGGGATGCGATCCTGCGGAGCGATGGGCCCCGATTTACCAATCACAGTTTTAAAACAAAATAGTACTCTGTGGAGTAAAATTCTTGATCCGGTGTTTAATTATTGCTACACAAATAAAATGGTTCACCCCTCTTGGAAGGGAAGTATATTAGTCCCCCCGTTTAAGAAAGGAGATCGAGACGCCCCACACAACTACCGTCAAATTGCACTTCTTGACGCAGTGGTTAAAATTTTTGCTAAATGCCTCTTGATCCAAATTAATGATTGGGTGGATGCGGGTAAAATTTTACCATTTGAACAAACCAGGTTTAGGAAAAAGCATGGAACTATTGACAAGTTAACTGCACTACAGGTAATAAACGAAAAATATGTTAAAGTTAGAGAAGGAAGAGTGTACACAGCCCTTATAGATTTCTCCTCAGCATTCGATAAAGTAGATCGTCTCTTGCTGTGGAGAAAACTGTCGGATTTGGGTATGCCGAACATCCTCTTGGAGCTAGTTTGTGCTCTCCATACAGACACTTGGTGTAGAGTCTTAATGGGAGGGGAAAGGGGTCTCTCCCAAACCATCCCTACTGCAAATGGCCTAAAACAAGAGTGTTTATTGGCTCCTTTACTTTTCTCCCTATATTTATCTGATCTTCCTCACGTTCTGTCTCAAAGTGAGGGCATCACCCCATTACTGGGGGGAAAACCGATTGCTTGCTTACTTTATGGTGACGACATATTAATATTGGATCTAACACCTAGGGGATTAAATAGTCGTCTGCAGGCACTACATAAATTTGCAGAGGCCCACTATTTAAAGATTAATGTATCTAAAAGTAAAATAATGTGCATGCACGGAAGAAAAAAGTTGCAGTATGGGAATTTTATTTGGTCTGTAGGTGGCCAAAGACTGGAACTTGTAAAATCTTACGATGTGTGGCAACTTAAGTGACAAAACCCATATAGAAAATAACATTCATAAAGCTATTACACAGGGGAAAAGCTTGGGCTCCCTCTATAGATCTACCGGATAAAGACACTTTGCACTTTTATTAGAGGTATTTCATGCTAAAATTCCTGCTTCCCTGTTGTATGGTATTGAATTACTTGATATAGGAAAATGGGGTTTCTTAAATACAGCAGAAGGCAACATTTTAAGGTGCCTAGCCTCAGTCAACTCTGCTTGCCCCGTGGCTGCACTAAGGTTAGAATTCGATTTAAGAAGTAGGGTACAGGGTCTTGCAGGGATAGTGCGATAGTGCGATGGGTTACAAGCCTGGTAAAGGGTGATCCTGGCACACTAAGATTTTTAATCCAGAAAGAAATATTAGAAAGTTTAAAGGAGCAGTCATTAATTGTTACAATTTTTAGAATTGCGGTTGACTTGCTACAACTGGATGAATACGTACTTTTCACCCTATTGTCATATCAATTAAGGGCCACTTTGAAGCAGGCCACTTGGAAATTAAGTTTCACCAGGGTTAGGGAAGCTCGTATTTTTAAGAGAGGTACTCATCCGGCCACAGACTCCTGTGTGATAAATAAAGTACAGGCTTATATCTCTTGGAACCTGCCCCATGGAGTGCGCTGCTTTTGGCTAATATTGATGCAGGGTATGCTTCCTTTAAACAATGTACTATCTAAATGGTATGGTTTTTCACCGATTTGTAATCTGTGTAATAACTCTATCCAGGACGTTAATCATGTGCTATTTATTTGCCCCGCTCTATTATATCGGCGTAAATGAATGAGACCAATTTGTTTACAATTATCTATCCTTTCTGCCTCTGCACTAACAGATTCTGTTTATGAACCACCAAATGAACTGTTTTGTCGTAGGATTTTTTACTTTTTTAAGTGCTTTTTAAATATGTACCAACACATTCATATGAAGGTTATAATTATCAATTTTGGTTTTATTCTGATGTTTATAGGATTTAGGGCATATTTGTTATTGTATATAATTATACAAATGTTTTGTATTTGGAGATCTTTCTTAATTTTTTATGTTGGCTTCGCAAATGATTGTACAAACCTTGTTATACAAAATTTCTTATTTATACGTTGTTGGCCTTTTAGTTTATGTGGATCTCTTTGGAGTTCCAAGATCATAAACAAATAAACTTGAACTTGAACAAACAATTGATGGACGGAATGCAGAACAAATCAAAACATTCACCCCCAGTCAAGAGATCTGGGTTAAATCCATCATTCTTTTGCTCACCATGCCACCCCAGTTTAGACCTGGCCATATGCAAATCAGTCTTGTCCCTGTGCCTCATTGGAACAGTCCAGCCTGAACTGCCAAGCCAGGTCCTCCCTGGACCGGAAACAAGCATCCTAGGACCGGTTTTGGGGTTTCACCCCTCTTCAGCCAAGATAGCTTGATTCCAGTGGCACAGTGAGCCCGGACCCACGTCTGGGCATACCTGGCGCACTTTGGATAGGAAGCAAAAGACAAACAATTTATGGCCAGAATGCTTGTTTCCAGTCCATGGAGGACCTTGCCTGGCAGTTCGGTCTGGACTGTTCCCATGGAGCACAGGTCAAGACTGATTTGCATATGTCTGGGTCCAAACTGGGGTGGCCTAGTGGGCAAAAGAACGATGGATTTAACCCAGATCTTTTGACTGGGGGAGAATGTTTGCATTGTCATCATTCCGTCCATCATTTATTTGCTGTAACACTTTTCGCCCTAAGTGGGATGGGTATGCCCAGACGAGGGTCCCATGCTCAATGTGCCACTGGATTGAAGCTAGCCTGGCTGAAGAAATGAAATGAATTTGTACTTGTATAGCGCACTAATACCCCGGACCGGGGTTTCTTGGCGCTGTACTCATACCGCTGTGGAACCCTTCCTGTCTTTTCCCTGTGAAATGTCCACTCCTGGGCACCCCCAAGGTGAAGCCAGGCATTCCAGCGCTGTTGGGGCCGTTGTGGAGATTAAGCAAGCTATTGCCCAGAGTTGCAGAGTGGGACCCATGATTAGAATAGGCACCGAGGCGAGAATTATCAGGTCCGAGGAAATTGAGCCCAAGACCCGACGAGGCGGGATTTGAACCCTGGTCCCGGGCCAGACCTCTGCATCAGGGTCTGCCGCTCTAACCATTGAGCAACACTTCTCCACATACCCTGAAAACAGTCCCAGGATGCTTGTTTCCAGTCCAGGGAGGACCTGGCCTGGCAGTTCGGTCTGGACTGTTCCCATGGGGCACAGGGTCAAGACTGATTTGCATATAGCTGGGTCCAAACTGGGGCGGCGTAGTGGGCAAAAGAAGTATGGATTTAACCAAGATCTTTGGACTGTGGGAGAATGTTTGCATTGTCAGCATTCCATCCATCATTTGTTTGCTGTAACACTTATTAAGACTTTGGCAGTCTGACAGCGGATGGTGCAACGTGCAGTCCTCTGTAAAACCACCAAAGCTGTGGTGCTGCTGCCTGCCAGATTAGGATTTTAATCCTGGTCTGGAGGGTAGATGTATGGCTGCCTGACAGTGGTGGTCTGTTAGGCTCGTTGAAGATACCGCTGCTCTCAGAGCACCGACAACACCTTCCTGCACTGTGTGGCATGCATGCCACACCATGCAGAACTGGGGGTGCAAATCCAGGGGCACTACATGTGCCCATCCACATGCACCCCCTGGACCCAGAGGAAGCAGGGGGCCCTGTTAGGGACACCCTTTGTTGCCTACCTGCCACACTTTTCATGGCAGGCTCAACGTCATGAAAAGGGCGGTGGAGAGACGACACGAAATATGCTCAGCGATGCCGCTGCTACACCACCAGCATACTTCAGCCTCTAAACGCTACGTGTGCTCCATGGGATCCTGGATCTCCCTCGGTCACAGCAGTCTTGTAGCGGCCTGACTGCCCCAGTTGTAATACTGGGGGCAGGTTCACAATGTGGCGGTGATCGGACCATCATCACGGGTTTGGCGGTCCTATGGACCGCTAAACTCATAGTAAGGCCCTTAGACTTAGGAAAGGTCAACTTTACTATTCCTACTTCAACAAAAACAAAACAAGGGAAAGTGTTAGATTTTGGAGGGGACAGATTGATTATTGAAATTTGAGCAATGGTAGGGTAAGTGTTCACCTTTGAAGGTGTTAGATTTACTATTCCCACTCCAATCAGATAAACAGCAGAAAAAAGTGTAGAATTTTGGAGGGAACAGATTGACTATTCCCACTCCTCATTTTTTGTAAATCAAACGGTTAAAGATAACATCTTTAAATATCTTTACAATAATACAACTATTAATTAAATATAAAACAAATACAATTAATGATAATAAATGCAAATGTTAATATCATGTATAAATAGCTCTCCTGAGGCGGAAGCCGGGAGCCACATTTGGATATATTTTAAAATTTGCCTATTTGCACTATTGTGATTTTAATACTTGTGTGCCTACTTGCTGTTGTTCGTTGCTGCTCCGTGGGTCTTGGGGTTACCTTGCACAGCGGTCCCAGCACTGTTGCAGGGAGGGTCACTACAGCGCCGCCATCACCCTCGAGATGATAGACCACGCCCCCCACAATAAGCCACGCCCCTTTTTCGACACGATAAACGTCGCGCTGATCTACGAGCCGGCGTTTAGATAGCTCTCCTGAGGCGGAAGCCGGGAGCCACATTTGGATATATTTTAAAATTTGCCTATTTGCACTATTGTGATTTTAATACTTGTGTGCCTACTTGCTGTTGTTCATTGCTGCTCCGTGGGTCTTGGGGTTACCTTGCACAGCAGTCCCAGCGCTGTTGCAGGGAGGGTCACTACAGCGCCGCCATCACCCTCGAGACGATAGGCCATGCCCCCCACAATAAGCCACGCCCCTTTTTCGACACTATAAACGTCGCGTTGATCTACGAGCCGGCGTTTAGATAGCTCTCCTGAGGCGGAAGGCGGGAGCCACATTTGGATATATTTTAAAATTTGCCTATTTGCACTATTGTGATTTTAATACTTGTGTGCCTACTTGCTGTTGTTCATTGCTGCTCCGTGGGTCTTGGGGTTACCTTGCACAGCGGTCCCAGCGCTGTTGCAGGGAGGGTCACTACAGCGCCGCCATCACCCTCGAGACGATAGGCCACGCCCCCCACAATAAGCCACTCCCCTTTTTCGACACTATAAACGTCGCGCTGATCTACGAGCCGGCGTTTAGATAGCTCTCCCGAGGCGGAAGCCGGGAGCCACATTTGGATATATTTTAAAATTTGCCTATTTGCACTATTGTGATTTTAATACTTGTGTGCCTACTTGCTGTTGTTCATTGCTGCTCCGTGGGTCTTGGGGTTACCTTGCACAGCAGTCCCAGCGCTGTTGCAGGGAGGGTCACTACAGCGCCGCCATCACCCTCGAGACGATAGGCCACGCCCCCACAATAAGCCACGCCCCTTTTTCGACACTATAAACGTCGCGCTGATCTACGAGCCGGCGTTTAGATAGCTCTCCTGAGGCGGAAGCCGGGAGCCACATTTGGATATATTTTAAAGTTTGCCTATTTGCACTATTGTGATTTTAATACTTGTGTGCCTACTTGCTGTTGTTCATTGCTGCTCCGTGGGTCTTGGGGTCCCAGAGCTGTTGCAGGGAGGGTCACTACAGTGCCGCCATCACCCTTGAGCCGATAGACCACGCCCCCCACAATAAGCCACGCCCCTATTTCTCTACCAATAAGAATGCCTACTACTTGGAAGCGCAGCGGACGAGCGCAGCGGGCGCGCCGGCAGCGCGCCTTCGGCGTGCCTAAGGCAAGCCCATCTGCGCCCGTCCGCGACCAGACCGCGGCGAGCGCGGCCCACTCTGCGATCAGGGGTCTGCTAGCGGGCGGACTTCTTAACGTAAGATCATTGCCGAAGCATGCCACTGAAATTCAACTATTAGTAGAAACTTATCAGTTAGATGCTCTTTTTTGTACCGAGACGTGGACCCACTCTGATTGTGAAATCGAACTTGACTGGGCGTGCCCGCAGGATTATAAAATCCTGCATCTACCCAGACCCAAAGGTCGGGGGGGGGTGGGAATTATCTATAGAGCCTCCTGGCACATTAACATCCTAGATATGGACCCGGTTGTTGGGACCGAACTCCTCGGCCTCTCAATTAACAATCACTTAGGAGCTACTTTCACGGTAATTATCTGTTATCGCCCACCGGGGGCTTTCAGTGCCCAGCATCAACAATCGCTACTTACTTCTCTCTCCAATATGGCGACTTCTCACAATAAGCTAATTATTCTAGGGGACTTTAACTTATGGCCGAATGGTCCTTTAGATACGGAACTGCATAATCTTTTGCTCTCTTGTGAGAGCGTGGGGCTGCAACAACTAGTCAGGGAACCCACTCATAAAGCAGGGCATCGACTTGATCTTATTTTTTCCACCCCTCAGCTAGTACATCTGAATGATATCCTGCCCATGGGCTGGACTGACCACTCCCTCCTTAAATTTTACATCAACTGTAAGGGGGCTAAAATGCCGGCACGTAGTATCGCCTCTTAATTTATGTATAGAGACTGGAAAGCTCTGGAAAGGCGGAGAACTACTGGTGCCGTGATCCAAGTGGAGGACAGTTTCTCTCCAAATTGTCCAGTTGAGGATAACTATGAGGCTTTTTGTCTTAGGATATCGACAACTATTGACTCCTTAGTTCCATTAAAGAAATGCAAGCACAAGGGTAGAGTAGCAGCTCCTTGGTTTGATGATTCGTTAAAGGCCCTTAAATTGGCCTGTAAGCAGGCTAAAAGAAAATGGAGACAGGGTTACCTCGATGCTAATAAGCAACTCTGGAAAACAAAACTCTTGGAATACAAACCTGAGATTATGAAATCCAAATCTGCTTACTTTTGTTCTACAATTTGTACAGCCGCCAACAGTTCCAAAAGTATTTTCCAGATTCTGAACAGCCTCTCTCACCCTGACTGCGCTAAAAAGTCAATCCCTCCCACACAACCCCTTTGCGACAATCTTGCGCTGTTTTTCAAGGAAAAAATTGAGACTATCATTCGAAACCTGAGCACTTCCCCCACACTGGTCAGCCCAACCAGCCCTGAGGTCGTCATCATTGATTATGGAGTGGTGAGCCCAGGGTGCCAGCCTATGGACTGCTTGTGGAAGTTTCCCTCCATTACTGAGGCAGAATTCGATAAACTGGCTCAAGGGATTTCCTCGGGCTCTCCTCTCGACCCCATTCCCCCTAAAAACTGGAAGACATCCGGAGAGGAACTCTTTCCCACTCTTTGCAGGATCTGCAATCAATCCCTGCGTAGTGGCTTAGTTCCTACTCCCTGGAAGCAGGCTCTTATTAGGGCACTATTGAAGAAACCCTCTCTGAACCCTGAGTGTCTACAGAATTATCGACCCATTTCCCTGCTACCATTCCCGGCAAAAATTGCCGTGCGCTGGGTGAGCTCGTGTCTCTCCAAACATCTGGAGCAGAATCATTTCCAGGACGAAATACAATTCGGCTTTCGTCCAACCCATGGCACCGAAACAGCTCTACTTACTGCCATGGAGGTCCTTCGTATGCGTGCAGACAGGGGCCAGGCAGTAGCCTTGATCCTGCTGGACCTGTCTGCCGCATTCGATACGGTCAATCACGTGATTCTATTGGAGAGACTAAGAGAGGCCGGGGTGGGTGGCACTGCCCTGCATTGGTTTCACTCCTTCCTGCGGGATAGGAAGCAGGCTGTGTCCCTCCCCCGTTTCAATCGGCCTTCTCCCCGGTGATCCATGGGGTGCCTCAAGGCTCGTCCATCAGCCCGATTTCATTTAACATCTACCTAAAACCACTGATCACGTTAATAAAATCCCACAGGCTAAAAGTAATTAATTACGCCGACGACTCTCAGCTTATCCTCTCTTGGGAGGGTGAGGAATCGATTCCTTTGGAATCGTTTCATGTCTGTCTGCAAGACACGGCTGGCTGGTTACACAATAATTCCTTACAGTTCAACGCCTCCAAAACCGAGGTTTTGTTCTGTGGCGGAAGTCGGATTGACCGCCCGTTCCCGGCGGAGTTTTGGCCCCCTGAAATATCAGAAAAGCCACAGCCGGTCACCACGGTTCGCAATCTGGGTGTTATGATGGACAACAAACTCAGCACGGAAGCCCAGGTTGCGAAAACAGTGTCCACCTGCTCGGCCCTTATTCGTTCTCTTCGCAAGATCTTGCCACTCCTTCCCTCACAGGCCCGGGCCTTAATAGTCAGGTGTACCATTCTTAGTCGCCTTGACTATTGCAATGCACTGTTGCTCGAGGCCCCGTCCGTGTTGCTAGACAGACTCCAAAGAGTTCAAACAGCCGCTGCCAAACTGGCCCTGGGTTGGCCTAGGAGATCTTCGGCCACTGCGGCAATGGCCGAGCTTCACTGGCTCCCTATGAAAGAGAGAATTGCTTTTAAATCTCTCTGTCTTGTTTTTAAAGCTTTACATGGAGTCGGGCCCGGCCCCCTGCAATCTATGTTTGACTGGTACATTCCAACTAGAGCCCTCTGATCTACTACGGCCTGTCTTGTCAAAGTACCAAGATTTAAAAAGGTCAGGACAGGAGGAAGATCTTTCAAGGTTGCAGCAGCTAAACTTTGGAACAGCTTGTCTTTGGATGTCCGTCAAACTAGTGAACTTCTCCCTTTTAGGAAACGGGTCAAAACTTGGCTGTTTCCTAGATGTTAACTGTTCACTATCCTACTGTCATCTCCCAGTGCATCTATTTTAGGAGTTATCTTCAGCGCCAGGATACCTGTAAGGTGATAGCTGCGCTATATAAATGTTTTTTTTTTTAAATAAATAAATAAAAAATAAACAATTTCAATTAAAATATTTCCCACCCTACTACTCTAAAGAATAAACACAACCAATTAAAATTGATAAATGATATAAAAGATACATTATAAATATTACATACAAATTTAAACAAATAACTAAAATGAATACAGTTAATAAATATAACATTATTTATCATAATTAGAGAATAAATACATAGAATATTTATTAAACAGTTTGAATTAGCATAAACATAATGAAATATTTAATTTACATAATTACCAAATAAAGAGATACATTACAAAAATAATGATATAAACAATAATGTACACGTGAAAAATTCAACCCTAAGTCCATTTAATCCATTAACCTGCTTATAAGTTTACAATTGCTAATTAAATACAAGAAATAATTTTACATACAAATTTACAAAATAAACATGCGAAACACAAGTATTATTGCAATACTAAAATAACTGAAATGTATCAAACTAACTAAAAGCAATAAAATATACAGTTATACATAAAAAACGATTTTATGCAGAACTGCTGATAAAAGACAGTAATAAATATCTAAAAGCACAACATGTTTGCCTTCTAAGTTCTGTACCACGATTGTATTGACATCACAATATATTTCACATATTATTTGTGTTTCATGATCGAGTTTGCACTGTATTTTGTAGGAATAGGCACATAGGTTATTTTTCCACAGACATTTTCTTTATACTTCCATAATCCATGTAGGCCCTGTTCACACACTTTTGGGCACCTGAATATAATTGTTAGAGTTAAAAAAGCACTTTACAAATGCCAGAACTTGAGCCAAAATGTTCAGGGATGGTGAAACTTTATATTCACAATGTGCGACCACAAATGCATATACTCTGCCTGCATAGGAGAATTGCTTCTTTTGTAAATTTACCTTTTGGGGCAGGATTTTAGTTGTTTTGTTGTGGGTCACTATTCATAACTAAGTGAAGATCTGGAACAGTAACATGCAGTCAAGTAGGGGCTAGCAGGATGCAAATGAAAGTAAATGGTAGCTAATGGGTCAAGGTCCTAAAATGCCACTCTTTGCTATGCAGCTGATCTTATGTGTTAAAAAGACGTTCCTGTACAGAACGAGAGAAAGACGATACTCTACACACCAAACAATAAGCCAGACAAGCCTGAGAGATTGTTGGAACAAAGAGAGGCTGGGATGAAGTCCAGACTTCTCAAAGTAATGGGCAGCTGCGGTTTTAACTAATTATGAGCCAGCCGCTTTCAATGGATTTGTACAGAAGAGGCCAGTGGCACCTGCATACAGGCGCATCTCTTCACAACTGTGTTGTCCTTACATCTGCTCTCCGGTTGGCCACAGATGATGATGTGGAAACCTCTGGGCAAGCATTGGGTACCAACAAAAAGAATTATCCTTCTGGAACAAAAGGATGTCCTGGCGGACTACCCCCAACCAAATTATGAGACAACTACCGGCACGCAATAATCTCTGTACCCTTGGAGGAACTGCTGGGACGGTGGATCTTTATAAAGTCCAACATGTTTGGTGGACAGCTGTTGTTGGACTTTCATATTTCAAAAACAAGCTCCCATAGTTGGAGTTTGTTTAAAAAAAAATAATAATTATGCCCCCCCATCAACGCCCAGAAAGCTTTTTCAATTGGTCATGGATCATTTGTTTTCTGTCCTTGACAGGTTTTTCCTGACGATTATTGACAGAAAAAAAGACATCACACTGCTGGCCCTAAATCAGACAGGCAGACTGATGGCTTTATTTTGACTACTCCATCTCCATCAGGCTTGTGAATTAAAAAATGTATGTAACAATATTTTTTATGATAATTCAACCAAATTAATTTTAATTATTGTTGTACAGTAATTTTAACTATTATTAATGCATAGCAAAACATTTTAATTTTCTTTAGGTGGGCATTTATTGTTTAATTTAAACTTCGGTAAAATAATTTAAATTTAATTTAATATACTTCCATTATTTTAATTTTAATCTAAGTTACTTTTACTGTGGCATTTCTTTACCACATTAAATTCAAATATATGAAATGAAATGAATTTACCTTCATATTTCATATAAAAATATTTTTATTATGTATTTTTGTTTAAATACTTTTTTAAAAATATTTTTCCTTCTACTTTACCATGCAGTGATCCACATTGGTAAAGTAGAGGGGAAAAATTATTTTGTTATATTTCAATAACAATTGTTGTTACTTATTTTAAATTCATACTAAGGTATTAAAATAGTTTAAAATTAAATAACAAATATGTACTATTTTCATGTATATTGAAATGTAAATTGTGTTTAGTTATATTTATAACTATTTTAAATAATTCAATTTAATTTAATTTAAGATTAGTTCTTATGGCAATTTATTTTGATTCCCTACCTTCATAGTTTTCCATGGCAGGGTGTTGCCGTACCAGTGGTTTTCCATGAGTGGTTCCAGACATCTTACTGGTTTTCTTTTGTGGTAACATATGCTCGTATAGTGTGACTAGCCAAAGGTAGTAAAAGTACTCAAAAGTGTAAATTGCTTGAAATATTTAATTTACCTTTGTGTATCAGGCCCAATATCTCTGAAAGTAAACGTATTCACTTGAACAAAAGAAGAAGTAATAAGAGGCAGAGTTTATTTTTTAGAAGTAAATGCTTGCTTTCAGTAGAAGTTAGACAACAGCTAATCTGTGGAAGGCCATGTATGGGTTATCAGTGTGCAGAGAATACCAGGAAGATGGGGGATAGATTCTTGCTTTTATTCATTTTAAAGCAACTTTCAATCATGTTGACTGGGCAAATCTTTGACAGAAACATCATAACTAGACAACGAACTGTGCTGCTGATGTTAATTCTTCATTCACCACTAGCATATGGTGTTAGATAGAACATATCAGACTTGCATTCATGTTTAATGAAACGTCCATTCCAGAAGAACTTTCACACTAGTGTATATTTGGTCTAAAATTGTCTGGGCTGATATTTGGGGGATCATTATTAGCCCATTCAATAACACCCAAAATAGGCAAAATCCAAATATCAATGCTACTATAGGTGGATGAGAAAGTGTTCTGGGGCCAACAAAAGCAGTATTAAAGAGACTAGTAATGAATAGGTGAAATAAAAAAATGAGATTAGATTCAAGTGAATCCGTGAACATAACGGTAATGGTTGATGATCCAAAACTAGTGAGATATGTAATTAAAATGTATTCTCGATCAGCTTCCCTTTAAAAGATAAACTTACTCCAACGATAGCAAATCTATTTTTCAGAAGACTTGAATTGTCATGTGCATCACACATTGCAGGAAGAGAAGGCAAAGAAAGCGATAGGCAGTCTGTGTTTTTTAAATGCATGCCACGGTGATTGCTCAACCCTCCTCTATTATTGCTTTGAGGCAATGGTAGCCCAACTAGTTGTTGATAGATGTGCAGCTACTTGACTGTGTTACACAGCAAAAACGTTCACTTTACTGGAGAAGGAAGATCTACTCCATTTAAACCTTACTGCCATTGGGGGAGTTATGTTTCCCTGAAGCAACTTGTAACAAAATAGTGAGAAACACAAAACTGGTAATTCCACCATGCCCAAGCGGTAGGTGGAGTTGCTGTCTCCGAGTCCGGTGCTGAAAACGTACTAAGCATTAGGACCACAACGCTAGCACATTACAAGAATTGCCATTGTAGAAACTTCTAGGAATTTTCTCGCAGCATAAAAGGGTCTTTTGAAGGATGATTTTTTGTGTACGACCATCATGGTTGCTATGGTGGTCTTGCATTGAGGTAGCACCATCAATAATGGTGGCAGACCAGCCAGCGTAAATTGGTCACACTGTCCGCAAAGGGAATGCTCAAACAAAATTTTTGTCTATTGATCCAAACTTTTCATAATGGTCATGGTAGAGAGTAATTACATGTCTGTTTCTTTTAATGAAGCTTCTTTGGACCTGCAAGGTATTCATCTAATAACTATATTCAGGTATATGGTTTTGTTGTCTCACACCTTCTGAAAAAGTAAGATGGTGACTTGTAGATGTGTGAATTGCTTGTGTGGTAGTAGTTGTTTTTGCCTATGGTATCACCCATTGGCAAGATGGGCACCCCTTCCATCAGGCCCAGGGAGCAAAGTGGAACTACGCTCATGAAAATATGGGTCCTGAAAATGAATCCACGGAGTAGGAGTACATTTCACATCGAGGTAGACAGGTCTGTCTAAATTTGCTCAAATCCATGTCAGGCTGTGTCCTAACCATCTGATGGTTTTCTAGCCCACCATAGAAAACTGCCACATTTTCCATCTCTTCTATTAGGTCTCACAAAGGAATAGGAAGACAGACAGGACTTCGGCTGTTTAGCGATAGAAATAATGTCGCATTCCATTTGTACAGCAAGCCACAAGTCTCACCTCACCACGGTGATGCCTTTGTGAGTCTGTTGGATTTCCCCTCGCAGGTCTGCCAGAACAGAATATTATGGGTGCTATTTTAACTGCACATATTTTAGTTTTTGTCCATTTCTCACTATAAAACTGCCCTGTAGAGTGATTACATGGAAACTGTGACCATGGTGCCTTATTTAAAGTTTGGAAGAGGCCATACCTGATCACAAATGAGACAGGTGTCCTGTCCGCTGTATTGTACATACTTTGTGCCTCATTTATGAGAGGTGTTGCATCGCTGTGTGAAAGCAGCGATGCAACACTTCTCAGTGCGCCCTCCTTGCGACATGATGGATGAGTCATGTTTACTGTATGACGGATCATGTCACAAGGAATGACAGATACGTCAGTATTACAAACATATCTGTCGGTGCAAAAGTGGTGCAGTGCTGGAGGTGTGTCAGCAGTGTGACACAACTCAAGCCCTATGTGAAAGGACCTGCGTCACCCTTACGCCTGCCCAGAGGCAGGCGTAAGATAGTGACACATTGGCGTCCTAGAAGTGGTGCAGTGAAATGTTATAGATTTCACTGCACCACTCCTACGACCCTTTCTTGTGGGTGAACGCCCACCCTAGATACATTATACCTGATGCAGGTATAATGTAGCGCAGGAGTTTATGAAGTGACGCATCTCCCTAGATGGGACACTTTCTCAATATGGGGCAACATGGTGCATTATTTACGCAGTCGCAGCGTCACAAAAAGTGACACAATGGTGGCGTAAATGTGATGCAGGCCTTCCTAAATAAGGCCCAATATTCATTGGCACTTGTAAGAGAGCAGCAGGGAAATTGGCAAATTATTGACAGAGTATCCCATCCATCAAACTCTAAATAAGCCCCAAGATCTAAAATTAAAAAGTACGTATTCATAGATTCGATATGTTTGGTTGCCTTGATTAATTACATGTTAAAGTTTCTTAACAGGACTCAATTCTCGCCTCCATGCGCACCTGAGGGTTCCCGGTGCCTGACTCCTCCCTTCCCCTTTCTCTTCACGGCTGTGCAGCTTCAGTGGAGATCGATGGCGGCCGACGGACGGCGTTTTCCTTTTCGGATGGACGGGCGGATTGTTTGAACTCCGTAGCTGGGTTTCAGTGCAGTGGGATTACAGCGGTTCCACCAGCCGGAGGTCGGATTTTTTCTTCTTTTTGTACATTGGCGTTTCTCTTTCTGCACCTGTAACTCTCTGCTTCGAGCAGTGTCGGCTGTGTTGGTGGTGCTAGCTTCGTGTTTGCCCTCTGACTAAGGCAAGAGTGGAGAGTTTGGAGGGCGGAGAGCGGCTGGTTGCTGGTGGCCGGTGGCAGCGCACAGGAAGGTTTGATTTCGTGGTGGAAGCGCTCTGTCCTGTTGCACCTGAGGATATCGCACCTGAGTAGCTTCTTTTACTCAAGCCTTGCTTGTAGTGCGGTGTGGCGCTGGTGGAGGCGGCAGCAGCGGTCAGTGCAGCTGAGACTCTGAGATTCTGAGACTTTGCGACTTTGCTTATATGGATGAATATACCTGACGACGGAGGTTTTGAAGCTTTTTTTCGACGTTCAGGTATTGGAAAATAAAAAGAATATTTTTTTTTTCACTGTTGCCGGGATTTCATTGGGTCTAAAAACGTAAGGGAGCTACTATTACTTTCAGTTTCTTCTAAATATGGGGAAATTAATGAATACCCGTAAAGCAAAGGCTCTACGCATCCAGGCTAAAGAAGCGAGGAATGCAGCTAAATTGTTAAATCAAGACGCTACTTGTGATAAAAGCAAGGTGAAGGAAAAAAGTGATAGTGCCGGAAGCTCGGAAGAGCTGGAGGAATCTTTTGGGGGGACTCTCTCTCCGGAATTAGAGGCCTCTCATGGAGTAGAAGCGGTATGCTCCTCACTTACTCCGGACTTTTCTTCACCGCAGGTCAACTTAACGGAGGCTCTGAAGGGCGCTAAACCATTTCCTCTTTTTGGTAAGAAAAGTGCTGTAACCTGTCAAATCACCTCCTCACAAGTTTGTCCTTCTACCTCTTCCTCAATTATTCAACCGCCTAATTTCCTGCATAAGTCTAACATTGCAGCACCCTCCACGCCTTCTACGCCTTTACTTAAAGTCAACTCTTCGGTACACTCTCTGAAAATTATGGATGATACTCAAAAAGACGTATTAACTGTGGGACGTACTGATATAGCCGAATCTCTCATTGAATCACCTATTGACAAGTCCTCAACTACCCCAGGGAATGTTAATCATCTCAGTCCTTTGTTGGATTTAGATACCAAGACTGTTGGAGAGATTAAGATGTCAGTTAAAGATATGTTAAATCTAATTCTTGACGAGGTCCGAGAGTTGAAGAGGTTTCAGAAATCCGAGCTTGCCCTGATCCACCAGCGCTTGGACAAAATGGAGGATCTCTTTTCAACATTTCCAGCTCGACTCCAAGAAGCCGAAACTCGTATTTCTGTTTTGGAGGATCAAATGATCGAGGTTAAAAAAGACACAAATCAGCTTTCCCTTACCTCTCGCTCTCTTGAATCTAAATTGGACGATTTAGAGAACTACAATCGTCGATCCTACCTTCGCATAGTGGGGGTTCCCGAGGGCCTTGAAGGTTCGAGCACGTTGCAGTGGGCTACCTCCTTTTTAAAATCTAAAGTGATTCCCAATCACGAGGGAGACCTAACTATTACGCGAGCACACCGCGTTCCCGCTCAACCTTTTCCGAATTCCTCCCTTCCTCGAACAATTCTATTAAATTTTTCTGATACACGGATTAAAGAGACTATTTTCTCAACCGCAATTCAGAAAAGACAATTTTTTGTTAATGAAACTGTGAAATGTCGTATTTTTTCAGACATGTCCGCTTCTGCAGCTCGGAGAAGAAAGGAGTTCGTCCAAATGCTACAATTATTTAAAGCTAAAGGGGCCCAGGCCACAATAGCGCAACAATCCAAGCTTAAAGTTTTAGTAAAAGGAAAATTCTTTATGTTATCCGACATTGCAGCAGCACAGGACTTGCTCAGGGAAATTTCGAACTCTTCATCAAGTTAAAAAATTGGAGGAATTATACATAGAGCTGTTTTTTCTTTTTCTCTTTTTTTTTTGTGTATATAGATGTGTTAAGTCTGTAATTTGAAGTTGTCTTTTTCTGGGATGCTGTTTGTTGGGGGGACTGTGTGTGGGGGGGAGTCAGTAGAATAAGGGGGAGTGGAATCCAAGGGGTCCAGAGGGTGCGAGGTCACCCTAATGGTGGGGGATAGGTTCCGATGGCTCGCGTGGGAAGGGAAAGTTCGGCCTTTGGTGGGGAGGGTCAGGGGGGGTGAGGTTGGGAAGTGTGGCCACGGTGGGGTGGTGTTTTGAGGGAGGGGTGTGGAGTTATAATGAAACATGAAGTTGATGATGTCAGGTTGTTTTGCTATTACGTATGGCCCGATGATGACTCTTGATTATCAGATAGTTCAAGATGTTAATGTCAAATAAGAAAAGTTTGAATTTATTTTCTTTCAATGTCAACGGTTTAAATAATATTAAGAAAAGACGAGCGGTTGAAAAGTTGGATTAAGGCAAAAAATCCCTCTGTAGTGTTATTACAAGAGACTCATATTTCTTCTCTTAAGTTAGATCAGTTTTCAATGTTTAAATTATGGGCTTCATATCGATGTTTTGCGACATGCAATGAATCCAAACGAGGGGTGGCGATATTTTTAAATAAGAACTTACACGTGGAAATTATCCACTCAGAAGCTGGGGGTTCAGGGCGTTGGTGCTGGGTTTTTTGCAGAGTTAAAAATAGACCAAGACCTTTTATTTTTCTTAGTTGTTATGGTCCATTAAACGATGATCTTAATGGATCCGAAATTGGACTCATCATCCCAACCAAAAAAACAACTTAAACCCAAAGTCTTCCAGACCATCTCTAACTATAAAAGATTACTGGATCTTTCGAATCATTGGCGGCTAGATAATCCCTCTAAAAAAGAATATACTTGTTGGTCGAGTAGATTTAAGTCCTCATCCCGTATTGATTTTTTCCTTGCCTCACGTATCCTTAGGTTAGGCTATTCTAATACGGTGCAGAATGTATTCTCTGACCACGCTATGCTCATTAGGGAATTTATTTTAGGGGAAACTAGAAGGTCTTCCAAAAGATGGGTCTTTAATAAATCGTATCTCAACAATGAAACATGGGTTTCTGAGCTCAAAGATATGATTAGAGAATTTATAATTCGTAACATGGGCACCGCCCCTCTCAGTATTATCTGGGACGCCCTAAAGGCTTTTATTTGTGGAATTATAATTGCGAAAGATGCTGCCACGTCCATCGCTGCCAGGGCTATAAAAAACTCCTTTGAACATCGCATTCATGTTCTTAGCGATTTAAGACAACAAATTTTCTCTAGAAATATCCAAGGTCAACTAGATGAAGCTAAACGTGAACTTATATTTATTTGAGCAAGGAGAGGCGTTCTTTCATAGTCAACATCAGAAAATCTATGAAGAAAGTAATTTTACAGGTAGTTTTCTAGCCTGGCAGGCCAAAGAACAAGCTGCCTCCAATTTTATTCCTGGTTTCATTTGTCCTGTTACTGATCAATATGTGACCGATTCAGATGGGATGGGCAAGATAATGTACTCTCATTACCAAAAAATATATAGCCACATGCACGAAATAGATCAATTAAAACTAAACGCTTTCTTGAGTAGGGAGGTGATCCCTTCTCTCTCCGAAGCTGAGCAGTTAAATATGGCCAGTGAATTCTCCCTACTAGAGTTACAATCAGTAGTTAAAGAACTTCCATTAGGGAAAACTTCCGGACCCGATGGATTGCCTGCCGAATTTTTTAAAGTTTTTTTTTCTGCCTTTTCTGACCTTTTTTTACAACTTATTAATTCCATGCTTGCTGGAGCTTCCATCCCAGATTCATTTCGCGAGGGCACGGTGGTCAGCTTTCTGAAGAAGAGGAAGGACGCAAAGGATCCTAATTCATATCGTCCCATTACTTTGTTGAATACGGACTACAAGATAGTTACTAAATTACTCGCTATTCGTTTTAACCATATTGCCCCGGGTCTGATTCATGAAGATCAAAATGGGTTTATTGCTGGCAGACAATTGATGACTAATACCCACTATCTTTCGGAAGCCCTGGATTATTTTCAAACACTGAGGATCCCAGCCTTAATTATGTTGTTTGATGCGGAAAAAGCTTTTGATATGGTGGTCTGGGAAACTCTTTTTATAATTTTGCAATATTTTCACATCCCATTAATTATTATTAATCTTATTCGTAATCTTTATATGGGTGCCAGAGCTAATATTATTATCAATTCAATGACAGTAGGAGCTGTGATAGTTAATTGGGGTACACGTCAAGGCTGCCCTCTATCACCAAGTCTTTTTGCTTTTTTTATTGAACCCCTTGCAATCGCAATTCGGCAGTGTGTAGAAATTTTGCCCCCAATTCCTTTAATGTCCAAAATAAAACTCTACGCTGATGATATCATGCTTCTTATCAAATCGGATTTGCAGTCTCAAGTTAGGGTACTTCAGCTTTTTGAGGAATTCGAGTCTCTCGGAGGTTATCGCATTAATAAAAAAAAGACAGAAATATTGATCTGTGGTAATCATAAACCTGTATTATCTCCGAACCTCTGGGGCTGCATTAATAATAAACCTAAACGATATCTGGGGGTATTTTTCACAGCCTCAGTTACAGATCTCTTTAGTCTTAATTTTGAACCCCTCCTTCAGAAAGTTGACTTAATGCTTACTCGTTGGAATAAATTACCACTATCAATCTTGGGCCGCGTCGCCTTGATTAAAATGTCTATTTTACCACTGTTTAATTTCTTATTCTCAACGATTCCATGCTGCCTTCCGGGTCGTTTTTTCCCCAAAATCGAATCTTTATTCACGCGCTTTCTGTGGGCACATAAAACGCCCCGTATTGCGCTGAATATTCTCTATTAGGATTTGGATAACGGCGGTCTCGCATTACCTAACATTAGAGATTATTATAATGCTTACTTTGCTCAGTACTTGACTCGATTTAAATCTCCAATATCAAATTCTAACCTATTTATTAGTTTTTTTTTTTATTTAATTTTTTCGGAAAGTCAGATTTCTACCCCCCTTCAAGTTCCTAAATCTCCCAAATTGGTTAGGTACAAAGTAATTGCCTGTTTTTTTAGGAAACGTATGGCAATGATAAAAAGATATTCTCTATCCCTGTTTCACTCCTCATCTCCGTTGATTAACCTACTTGCATTTCATGGACAGTCGATTGGCTCTGATTTAATGGGTCATTGGACAAATGTCGGATTTAGTAAAGTGGGTGATTTTCTACAAGGCGCAAGGTGGATAACACCGACGGAGATGCGATTACTAATTCCAAGAAATTTTTTGTTGACTGGTTCCTATAGTTATATTTATCAATTCCTTCAGCAACATGTTCCCTCATCATTTACCCAGATCTCTCCCTTAAATAATGATCTCTTTTTTAATGATAAGTCGATAAGGAAACCTGGAGAGTGGAAATGCTGTCTTGCTCAATTAAGACAAAGGGATCTGTGTGCCATAGCTGTAAAAAAATGGTGGGAACAAGAAAATCATGTCTTGACAGCGCCTATATGGCGAACCATTAACAAGCTTAATTTTTCTACATTAAGGGGAGCCAATTGGCGTAGAATGTTATTTTTTGGAAAATGGCTTTTGTATCGCACCCCGGCGGTAATAGCCAAAATGTATAGTAATTATCTTCCAAATTGCTTTCGTTGTTTAAATTTCGCCCCTGCAAATTGGACTCATGTAATCGCTGATTGTTCTTTGGTTAAAGCATTCTGGCGGGACATTTTTGTTTTTTTAAGCTCTAATTGTCATATTCAGATATCCTTGAATGTAAAATTGATGCTTTATGGTTACGATTCGCATCTTAATCTATCCTTATCATTTGTTAAACTAGTTTATATCTGAATGGCTGTTGCCAGATTGTTGTTACTTCAAAATTGGCGTACCAATCAATCTCCATCTATGCTTGAATGGTTTTCCAAAATGCGGAAAGTAAAGAGGAGTGAGCGAAGCTATGCTTTGAGGATAGGGGGGGGGGAGGAAATTTGAAAAAACTTGGGGGACTTTTTTCGATTAAATAATCTCTGCGCCTGCTGAGTATGGAGAATTGTAAATTAACTATCAGTGTATATTTATTGTTGAAAGCAGGGAATGCTCTCCGAGGATGTCGTGGGCTGTATTTCTTTAGTATCTCTTCATTGTTTATATATTTTATTTTACATTTTGTACATGTATGACACCATTCAACTTCAATAAAAATAAATAAAAAAGGACTCAATTCTCTGATCTTCTTATGCATTTGGGAGCCATGACAGTCCTTGCTGGGCAACATAATCCTCAATTTCAGATAATGAAGTCGGTCGACCGTAAGGTTTGGTCCCTTGAAACATTAGTTTATTTAAAGATCACTGCTGCCCCATACATTTGTCTTTTTTGGATTAAAAGTGTTAAGAAAGAAGTTGAATAATTACATGCAAAGTGTGCGATTTTACTGATTATTGACTTTTTATCCAAATGAACCATTTTTAGTCTGATGGTTTTTAATAGTTTTTACTCTGACTAAAAGTTTACTGATGTATGTGAAATTTCACACGTGAATAATGTATAATTTCATTATTTTCTTTACCTGTGGGCAAAATCATATCTGTTTGGAAGGATGCATTATGACAGTATAACAGCACAGAGGTCGAATTGTGCATGAATTCAAATTCGGAGAATGTATTGGAATCAAAATAAAAAACAGGAATCCAAGAATTATATCAGAGTTAGGAAATACACCGTTTAGATCCCAGTAGCACAGAATAAAAGCATCAAGATAACACAATAAACGGACACAACATAATAGGTTTAAGAGTATGGTGAACACAGAATGGAATGCCATACTCTTACAAAACACATTAGGCAGGCCTAATCTCACATATTGCACATTATTGGTTTTAAGTGGAAACACATGAAAACGTGAATTAATGATTGCATTTTAAGTTTGTCTGCAAGCAAAGCCAATGTTTGCTCAGGAAGACTTGAATTCATCAAAAGTCAGGCAACAAATGGGAAATGACCTGCATAGGCCATGCGGTGTGCATTTTGACCACAGGCTTATCTGACCTGCAGTGGGTTTGTGCTGGGAGGCTGGGATGCATAGCAAACACACTGTGAAATAGACCCATGTTCTGATCTCACTCTTCCAGTACCGCATCCAATTTCTAGCCACCAAGAGGGATGATTTGAACATCTAAAAGGCATCTGCACATCATGATCTGGGCAGCATGATGTACAGTACATTTCGACCATGAATAATACATAGTCCAACAGGATACAGCTATTGAAGTATGCCCTCAATTTGTGCACACTGTACCTTCGTTGAAGTGCGAATTCCTTTTCCTGCATATCACAACCTCAATGTAACATAAAAATAATGATGTGAAACACACTTAATAATTGTGTAGTAGTTGTATGTGCAATTTGAGTGGTATATGCAACTCACAAATGAGTCTCTAATAATTAAGAAACAATTATCCAATGAAAATGGCATCCCTAAACAGACTTTCAAAGCAAGTGAAGAAATACTCGCTACAGCACTGCTTTAGAACTGCATCATATTCCCTAGATGTCCTTCAAATGACTATGCACAATTTTCTATTGAAAGTCAGTCTGTAATTACTGCATGCAAATGTATGTCTATATTGGGCGGGGTTTCTCAGACATTGGTCAGGTGAAGACATTGTGGGCCTAGATGAGGCCTGCACCAGAACTCTCAGTTGAAGAAGACATTAATAGGCATGCGCATTAACCATTAAAAGCTCACTAGGTATACGACGCACAAGATAGCACCTCTAACTTGATACCCAGGCATCCCCAATAATTAGAGCAATTAAAAAAGGTAAGACATAAAACATAAAATGAATACATGGATGTCTGTTCGAAGTAGCCAGGGGTAACATCAGCTAATCTTGGATTGCCCTGTCATAAATATAGCACTCAGGGCTTGTATGAGAACCCAAAACAGCCCAACCAAAAATGTATACCGACACTCATTGCATCAGGCCAGTATAACGAGCATGCTGCTGCTCTTCAGGGGGAGGGGGGCGGGGGTGTGAGGACCTTTGTGAGTGAAGAACAGTACAGTAAGAACCTGGATTATTATTTGGGATGGGTGGACACCTATCTCACTGAACAGTAACACTATATCATTGAGGTATACACCAAAAGCCACTGAATTAACTAAACTACACCTTCTTGATACCTACCGCATAGAGCAGACAGGCTTAACTCGGGACAATGTATAAAGTATGTATACAACACTAAGGGCTCAATTAAGAGTCCAGCGGTCTGAGGACTGACAGACTCATGGATGCGTTGTGGCGGTGGTCCAGCCACCGCCGCACCAGTGGTCCGACCGCCCCATTATGACTTGGGTGGTTGGATCGCCATGGGACCGCTGCCGGCAGGAAAGTGTCTTCCTTGGAGGTGGCGTGGCAGTCCAGAGGGCACAATATGCTTGGTGGTTCTGCCGTGATTCTGCCAAGCATATTACAAGTTTCTTCCCCACCACAGTATGAAAACTGTGGTGGAGAGGAAACAAAGGGGGCACACATTCTGTAACCCTGGTGCCTCATGCTCTGTGGATGCAAACAGGAGGCCACAGCATGTGCTACCCTGTGTGCATGCACACCAGTTCCTGCACAGCATCGACGTGACAGTCCATGCTGTGCAGGAACCTTGTGCGGCATTCCCATTGCGGTGCCTTTTTCAAAGGCACTGCCACGTTTGAAAGAGGCTCAGAAGAGGGATTCATCGCACTGCCCACCAGACCACTTTTAAGTTGTAATCTGACAGGCAAGCAGCGGTGACTTTTGGTGGTTCGGGGGTGCCCCGCTGGCATGCCCCTGTAGCTCCAAAAGTCAGAATTTGCCCCTAGAACAGTAATAAAGTTAAAACAGAAAAGAGTAAAAATCCTAAACTGTATGAGAAAATATAGAGAGGATTGCAATACGTAAAACAACAAATATCCATTAAGGGCAACACAATATTTAAGTTTTAAAATTTCTAAGAGAAATAGAGCCAAAAAGTTCTCGGTACCAATGATAGTCTTTTGTTGGGTTGACTAGGACCTATGTACTCTTTGGCGGCCAACCAGATATACTGAACAGGATGGCCTGGACAAGCATTTTACATTCAAGCGTGATCCAGCTACTAAGTCAGATTTATCAAGCCACGCAAGGCAACCTCACTTGGCCCTGCGTAGCATGATAAATCTAGAGAAATGCAATGCAGTGCAGTGCGAATCACTGCTTTTCATTACTCTGCCCTAGGGAGGCATTCAATGGGTGGAGCATAAACTGATGGAGTGCATGGACTCACTTCCACTCAGTTTTGATGTTTATGTTGTCCAAAAGCAGAGCTTACTAAAATAGTATGAACCGTACAAAAGCTGGTCCCCCGGGATAAAGTGGTTCTTCTGCTTTGTGTGTCCCTGTGGCCATACAGAAAGTCCATCCGCTGACTCACTGAGTCCACTTCTTTGTCATGGATTCCAGAGGGAACAAGTTCAGTCCTTCAAAGCTCCTCTGAGGTTGCAACAAGCAGGATTTATTTCTCCTCTTATCTTGTGGTGGCCAGAAAGCGTTCTGAGGAGGGTGCCTTGGGGTGCCACATTTATGGCTGGCATTGGGTGGTGGATGGGGGTGACTGCAGGCCCCTCTCTAACCAAGGGGGTAAAAGTTCCCAGGTGCAATCCTACCCATTTTTAGGCAGTTCCTGTTTACCCTAATGCCAAAAATCACACAGTACAACTCACTCCTAAAATCCAAGATAGGGAGACTCATTCTACCATGTCAAGAGCATGTGTGCCAGCCCAGAGGTGAGCAGAGAGATTAGTAGCCACGCTCCTTTGTGCACATCCAAACCTGATACTGGGGGTAGCTTCCCTGCCACTGGCATTGGAGTCAGACTGGTTGGGGTAACAAAGTTTTGCCTTCCCCAGGTCTCACCTTACATTTACTTATGAAAGGGCAAGGCCATTACAGCTTTAAAAAGTTCCAGGATGCACATTAACTGTTCTTTCTGAAGAGGAAGAAAAACATCTCCCCACACCATTTTTTCTGCTTTGGAAGCAGTTTTTGCACCTCATTAAGGCCAAGACTGGCAGCCCAGCTGTCAGTAGGCTAATGCAAAGTAGCTACTGGTGGTTCAGACAGGTAAAGGTAACTTTCTAAAACTTACTTTTATTAAATATTTACTAAGAATCCAACTGTATCATTACATTGACTTAATAAAAATTTGAAATAGTCTTTGAATTACTTTTGTAGCTATTACCTGTCAAATGTAGCAGATCAAAGTTGATAATATGCACATTGATGTTTTCTATGATTCAGCTACAGCCCTGCCAGTGAAAATAGCTTTCGGGGCTAGCAAATGGAGGAATAGAGAAGCTTTAATGTTTTACTTGTGCCACTTCAAAATATCAGGCACCCTACCTTGTGTGCAACTAGGTATACTTAAGGGTGACTCACTAATATTTAAGAACAGAACCTCTCTCACGTTTTCACAGTGGAGAGAGTGCATCGTGCTCTGGGCCCTAGGCCTCCTGTCGGCGCAACACCCAGACCTATTTTGGCCAAAATCCTGAATTATCAAGATCGGGACACTAACTTGCGACTTGCCCGGGGAAAGGGAACAATTACATATGGAGGCAACACCATCTCCTTTTACCCGGACTTTAAGGCCAGCTGTGCAGGCAGCTCGGCGGGAGTTCCTCCAGGCTAAGCATCTACTCCTGCAGGCCCAGATTCCATACGCACTTCTTTATCCCGCCAAACTCAAGGTCACTAATGAAGGGTCTGCTCACTTCTTCACAGACGCTAAATCTGCTCTTAAATTTGCGAAGCATATTGGCTGTAAGGTACCCAATCCACGTCACAGAGGGCCGGCGTCTGAGGAGCGCAATTTAAGTGACAATGATTGAAACATGCCGCAGTCCCGAACTGGCAGATGGGGTTTATCTTTGTGCCTGCTATATTAGGTTATGTAATCTGCTACACGGCCGTACATGTTCATTGGGTCTAGATGTGATGCACCTGCCTATGCATTTTATTGCCTTTTACTATGCTTAACTAATTTTTGTTTTCTATATATAGCCTTGTTTTTGCGGTCGGCTACACACCCTCTCTATGGACTTTGGTGGATTTGGGTGTTTTGGTTCATAATTTCATAAGACACTAGGTAAGACTCACTGAAATGTTGTTGGTCACCCTGAGTACTCGGGGGAGTATGCCATTGGTACTACGCCCCCATGGGAGAGTTCCCACTAGTAGCTGTAGTTGTTACGATGTTTGGGATGGGTTTTCTGCAACCTGATTTGGGGGTTGGAGTGGGTGGAGGGTTGGGGGGGGGGTTGTTTTGTTGTTTGCCAGAAAATTGCTTTCTATTATTCTTGTTGACTGCCATGTGGGACCATATCTGATGTTGTGTTGTGCTCCTTCTGTCTCGCTGCACTATATACACATGTATCTCCTATGACTTCTTTAAATTTCTTCACCTGGAACATTCGTGGGCTAAATGATGGTAGGAAAGCCAGATTAGTGCACTCTTATTTACTTCGACACAAAATTGATGTCTGCATGGTGCAAGAGACAAATCTTAGTTCTCCATCATCTCCTAGATTGAGGAATAGCAGATGGGGGTCGATTTACTCAAATTACTCTAGAGGGGTAACTGTGCTCATCAGATGAGGCCTTGACTGGAAAGCTGGTGCGATACAACTAGACCCAGATAGTAGATACATGATTATTCAAGGTTCATTGGGTTGCAATCCACTAGTGTTGGTTGCGGTATATGGCCCCAACACTGACTCCCCCGATTTTTTCCGATCTATGTGGGCCAAGGTAAAAGCATCGAACTGTGACACCATTATTAGGGGAGGGGACTTCAATGCTATTCTTGATGATGTATTGGACAGGAAGGGGGTGTCTAGAACATTACACCCTTTGGCCAGTGCTGCATTACAAGCTATACTGTCCGACGGGGACTTGGTGGACATTTGGAGGCGTACACACCCGGCAGTTCAGGAGGGGACCTGTATCTCCGAATATCATAAAGTGTGGTCAAGATTAGATTACTGGTTAGTGTCCCGGGACGTGGCTACGTGGGCGGGGGATGTCCTACATCTTCCCAGGTCATTATCGGATCACGCACTCTGTCTTTTGCGCTTGGAATTACCTACCTCCATTCCGCGGATGTATACTTGGCAGCTGCCACAGGAAGCCCTCCTTGACAATGCTTTCAAGGAAGAGATTAGAGGAGACATGAAAGATTACTTTTCCCTGAATGGGGGCTCTGTGGACACTGTGGCCACCCTGTGGGAAGCCTTTAAAACTGTGGTAAGAGGGTACTGTATAGCCCGACAAGCGGGAGTGTTGAAGGCTATCCGGGGGGTCCTTGCCACACTTGAAAAACAGATTAGGGAACTAGAATCACAATTGTATTCCTCTGGGGATTCCAACACGTTGGCAACATTGAAAGAAAAGTTTCTTAAATTTGAGGAGGAGGCCCACAGGGAAGTCAAGTTCCTAGGCAAGCACGCCCAGGCTCGACGATACGGAGAGGGTGAAAGGCCTGGATGGACATTAGCGGCAATGCTCTGCGTCCCACGATCTACTGCTTACATCACTGAATTGAAGACTGTTGACCCATCGGTCATCAGGGGGCAGAGAGCTATATTATATGAGTGCTCGAATTTTTACTCTGAGCTCTATACGACTACACAGCGCAATAGTCATGAAGGCCTGTTGCCTTTTCTTGGCTCCCTGGAATTGCTCTGGTTGAGTAAACGACACAGGGAATATCTAGATTTCCCATTTACAGTAGAAGATGTGCCACAGTTCATAAAAATCCTACCTTCCAACAAGGCCCCTGGCTCTGACGGGCTGACAACCGCTTTTTGTTGAGGAACTAGCTCCCCAGCTGTTTGAGCTCTTTGTTGAAGTCTGTGAAACGGGCATCCTCCTCCATCTATGCATGAGGCAATATTAATCACCCTGTTAAAACCTGGGAAGCCGGAAGATGAGTTGGACTCCTATAGGCAACTCTCTTTAATCAACGTAGATGTAAAAATCTTTGCAAAACTGATTGCTAATAGGCTGCAATCTCTGCTCCCCTGGTTGCTCGCTCTGACCAATCAGGCTTTATTCCTACAAGAGCAATATCCCAGAATCTCAGGACTTTGTTTTCGTCATTACATTATTTGCATCCCGAGGTACAAGCAGCAGCTGTTCTTTTAGTCGCCACGAAGGCGTTTGATACTTTGAAATGGCAATAACTGTTTGAAATTCTGGGTCGTATGGGCTTCAGTTCATTATTCATCAACCTAATCCGCCTCCTCTATACGCAGCTGCTGGCACGCATGAGGGTGAATGGCCTCCTCTCGGAAACTCAACATATCACGGGGTACGAGGCAGGGATGCCCGCTGTCCCCTCTACTCTTTGTGAATGCGATGGACCCACTTGCAGCGCGTATCCGGCAACATCATACTGCTAAAGGAATATGCTTCAGTGTCCGTAGTCTTTTAATTTCATTATTGCCGATGGAGTTACTTTATATGTGTCTGATACGTCATCAAACCTGGATCCGTTATTGAGGGAATTTGATCAATTTGGTGGCCTCTCCGGTGTCTCGATCAATTGGGCTAAGTCTGTCATTTTTCCTCTGACGGATGGTACTGTCCAGGGCCCCTCTGAGTTCCCTCTTAATTGGACGGCAGAACCCGTGAAGTATGTAGGCATTTGGATTAGCAGGGACATGCAGGTCCTATGGAATATGAATTATGGCCATGCCATTACCTGGCTGGAAGACAAGATTACTGCATGGGCTGGGCTCCCTCTTTCTCTGGCTGGGAGAATAGCACTGGTAAAAATGGTGGTGCTACCCAAATTCCTTTATTTATTTGTTAATCTCCCCCAGGTCCTTACACAAGCCTTTTTTTAAACCTTGGGTTCCTGCTGATCTCCCTGGTATGAGCAGGTGGACAGGCAAGAAATTCAGGGGATCTATTAACACTTTCTTTGAGCCAGGGGGAACTGGGAGCTCCAGACATGCAACTGTATGCATGGAGTGCACAAGCTCAGTTTTTACACTACTGGGTGCATCCTACTCCTTTTCAGCCCCATGTGGCTGTGGAGGAAGCCGTTGCAGCCCCCCTCCCCTTCCGGGTTGCCCTCTTTCAGATGTACAAATGCCCTAGGGATGATATTGATGCCGTAGAAACCCTACGCTGGTCCTGAGACGAGTTGCGGAAGAGAGCCGGCGCTCCCATTCTATATGCCCCGGCTATGCCCCTGGCAAACAATCCAATGCTGTTCCCCGCATGCGGCGGAATGGGAAAAGAATTGGCACACAAAATGATCATTTCCACCCCCTCTGATGGCTGGTGGGGATGGGCAGGTGTCATTTTCTGAATTGTTTGCATATCATAAACTTAAGACAGTGTGCAGGTCTATACATAACACTTTTCCGCATGCCCCTCCCACTCTTAACGCCTTAGAAAACGTACTCAAATCAGCTTCCCCTCACTGACTCATCACCAGGATCTATAATCACATGCAGACATCAGCACCGCTGATGACACCTTGAGCATTGTTGGCATGGAATGTGGACCTCCAACCACCGCTTACGGAAGACCAATGGTTGTACTGCTGCAACCAACTTACGGCACTCTCCCCCAATTACAAACTCCGCTTAATCCATTTTAAATTCTTGCACAGATTTTACAGGACACCTACCAATTAACACCGTATAGGTCTCCGAGACGATGATAGCTGCTGGAGGTGTGGTATTGCTCCTGCTGGTTTCTTACATATGCCAATACTGATGGTCAATTCCTAATAGAATTCAAACACGGCGCAAAAGCTACAAGTCGACATACACTGTCACTATTAAATAGTATTTATTCTTAGAACCACATTTTAGTTCACTTTTTTCTTTTTGCAATACAATACTTTTTGTACAAAACACCACAAAAATCTTTACAGAGGAACATTTTTTTTTAGAAAAGAATCTTAAACAAATTACACAATGACCATTGTGATTTATTTAAGATTCTTTTCTAAAAAAATGTGTTCCTCTGTAAAGATTTTTGTGGTGTTTTGTACAAAAAGTATTGTATTGCAAAAAAAAACCAGGGAACTAAAATGTGGGCCTAAGAATAAATACTATTTAATAGTGACGGTGTATATCGACATGTAGCGTTTGCGCTGTGTTTGAATTCTATTAGGAATTGACCATCAGTATTGGCATTCGTTTTTGTTTTTTCTGCTAAGGGGCTCAGCCTTACTGATGAGAGCCATACCCATTATTGCATTTTTGTGTGGTTTCTTACATATTGCATGGGACTGCCTGAGATTGGAAAGGTATTGTTTTGATGTTTTTAATGTAATACACCAAATAACTGGGTTGACCGAGGGTCCCACTCCTATACAGGTACTGCTGGGGCATGTTAAGGACACACCTGTTCAGTTCAGAAAACTGCATGCCTTATTGCTCCTTTTTGCTAAAAGACAGGTCGCCATTCATTGGGGCAGCAGGAGGGTTCCCACTAAAGCTAATTGGATAAAAGATGTAACGTTTGGCCACTCTCAATTCACCACCTACTGGGAGATGATGTCCTCTGCATCTAGGCCCAAGGATATTTGGGAACCATTTGTGACGTGGGCTTATGAACATCAAATGACGACTGTAGATACAGGGTCACAGGAGTTGCCTTGAAGGGATTTGGGATAAGACGTGGGGATCTCTTCGTGGGGTAGGCACACATGTGGCTGTACACTGTTACTGAGACTTTCCTGTGTCTCTCTTTTTTGTTGATCACTTGTCTTACTCTTTGTATTTCTGATTATGGCTATACTGTGCCCAGCAGCGAGCTATTGTGTCGTATTGTAGATTTTATTCTTCATAATGGAAATAATTATAAATTTTTTTTGTTGTTGCTACGAGGTCTATACGAAGGAACACCTATATATATGTGTATAATTGTGAATCACATTATGGTAGTCTGGATTATTCACTTTGTATTACTCAAGCAGCTGAATGGCTGTTTGTTGTGATGTTTGTTTTGTATTACGAAATGCCAATAAAAAAATTAAAAGAGAGGAATTTTCCTCTTTCTATGTTGGACAGAATACATGACACATAGATGAAATAACAAAGAGAACATGCATGTTAACTCACCAAAATGCCAGCGGAAGTGACATCAGATACTCAGCCTTTACCCCTAATGCTATCACAGGAAATGATTTTTAACACTTAATTCTACCAGGCAGTGATGTCACATGACCTTGATGACATCACAATAATTGACACTGTGGAAGTTAACAGTGCTGTAAAGCACAAAATTAAGCAATAACAAAAACGCTACAAAACAAATCAATGTCTATATTATATAACACATATTTTAAATAGGATTCTCACATGATAGGAATATTACTCAATTCTCATTTTCACTGCATGAAAACATATGGGTTTGTTAAACGTGGAAACACCAGGACCCCAAATTATTTAGATCACAAACAATCAAGATTTATTGGTTCCTATAGTAGATACGTCAGGAAAAAATAAACTGGTAAATAACATGCATAAAAAGTCAATAGTGGTTTTATTCACCTGCATTAATTCAGGTTGACCATATTTTGAGTGTGAGCTATAGTAACTTATTATTTGTCACAGTTACTTCTTTTTCATTATGATCACTTTTAAGGCATTATCCATTCATACAAATCACAGAGGTGCACATTATTTAACATGTTTTCCCAATAATGGAAGTAGGCAACATGTTACTTGAATAATTTCTTAAGCATGTTTAAAGTATTTTAATACATATAGGGGCCGATTCCGATGGCCGGTCGGACAGCTGTCCGTAGCCTTACTGTGCGACCGACACGTACCCGGAGCCGGTCCGTCCTGTAGAGTAAGTACGATGCACATAACTGCCAAAAACACGACCGACACGTAGGCTGTGAATCAAGCCCCATTCTCCGTCCGAGCGGTAACTCCTAAAGATGAACCGAGTCGCCCGGAAGCAGTATCCATTGCAGTTTCCGGCATGACAAGTACGATGCGTACTTCCTACGCGCCGGACGGGTCGTCATGCACGGGACGTCACAGCATCCGGAAAACAAGCATATCAGCTACGATTCATGCCACAAATCAAGACACGGCTACGAGATGTATCAGCTTGCAGCGGGTACGAGACGGAGCAACAAGCAGCATATACGACACGAACACATCATGAATCCCATCGCGCAGGTCATACCAGTACTCTACATCTATGACCGGATCAGGGACCGACACCGATGGCGCAGGCGGTAACTCAGACACCTACAACACAAACAATCGACAAATATTTCTTGTTTTCTCTCCTTTGACTCTCATTTTGAATCCGCTTTCCTTGAACCTTTTGGGGATTCTGAAGAGGCTACCTGTGTTGGATATCATTCCCCGAATCTCCCTGGGTTAGCTTTCCTGTATGAGAGAATCTCTTTTCCATATCAGGGGCAGCTGTCTTTGGGGAGTGTGGAGATCTCTCTTCGTTCCCGTTGACTGGGCATCACTTCAGGTCAGTGGATGTGGCGATAGTCCCATGTTTTTTTTTTTGTGGTATTTATTGGCTTTGTTATTGCATGTTTGGTCCTTTTTTGTCTTTTTTCCTTTGTGTTTTGTAGGCATGAAGGAGACGTTCATGTGACGGAAACGGACGCTGCTGTTGTCTCGTGCGGGCTTCTCCGCCTCGTTCACGCTGCCTGTCTTCTGTGTTTGGTACGCGTCGTTCGCGGTGGTCTCTATTGCTTGTGTGCCGGGTTGTCTGTGCGTGTCGGTCGTGCGGCTTGGTCTCCGTGCGAGTCGGTCTGGTTTTACACGCATTGCATCGTACTGTGCTAATCGTATATCTTGGGTACGGGTCGGTCGGGTTCATTCCGGGTTTGTGTCGGTTGGGGAAAATCGCGTCGGTTTTCTGGCCGGATCACTATTTTCCCTACGGCTTGGTCGTACGGCTTCTATTCCGTACGTGTCAGTTGAGATTCACAGGCGTTGCATCGTACTGCACGGTCGTATGGCACTGGTCTGTGTCGGTCGGTATTCGGTCCGGGTCCGTGTCGGTCGGTTCGTTTTGCGGCCGGAATCGGAATCGGCCCCTTAGTGATGAGTGCATTGCACTGCTGAATTTATTTGCTTAACTGAATTGCAAGTTTAGTGTCCCAAGTTGCAGTGGGAGCTGCAGAAAAAACATGCTCATCGGGAGACTGTTTAGCTTCTGTTCTTGCTATTGTCTTTTCCAGCACTGTGACCAGGGATCACAAAGGTAGTGGCAAGGGCCGCAAGTGGTAACCAAGGGATTGCAGCTGCAACCCTTGAGAACTCCTAAATAACATCATAGAGAAAGAAATATTTTTCTCATCATCACGTTATTATCTGGGAGGTGTACAAATTTTATTCAACCCCAAATTTACAAACTTTTGTAAATCTGGAATTTCGCCCAAACCATGGGGCATATTTATTAAGAAATCATGCAGCATATCAAGTCACCTTGCTGGACTTCATGGTAGTGAAATGGCAGGAAAGTGCTGAACTTAACAATATACAGTGCTTTCCTGTCATTTTCCAGCGCTGGCACAAAGTGTGCTGTCTAGCACCAATGTGCCTGCATTATAAGCAACATTGTTTTTGTGCAGGAAGAAAAACCTTCCTGAACAAAAACTTTCCCCTAATGCATTTTCCTCTTTCTATGTGTGCTGCAGAATACAGCATGCATAGAAAGAGGAAAAACATGGAGAAATAAAGATATTTCTTCTCATTACTCCTCCCTGGGGCAGCGAAGCATTTTGATGCATTCTTAGGTTTACTTTTGATGGTAAATCTGGGAATGTCCTAAAATCCAGGGTTGGAAGCTTGGGAACACCCACGCTCCACCCATGGAACTACTCCCTTGGGTAGAGTAATGCAACTCAGCGATTTGCACTGTGTTCATTTTCTCTGGATTTATTAAGCCATGCAGGTTCCCACAAGGGATTAAGTGATTTTTTTTCAAAGGTATTTTGAAGTTCATCAAACATAACTACATGGGTAAGTCACACCTACTCAGCAAAATCTATGTTAATTGGGCCCATAGTCCTCCTTTCACTTAGTCTTGTGACCCATTCCTTCTGCCATTTCATACTAGGCCTGGGAAAATGTTAATTACATGAGAGTAATCAGAGTAATTTGGGTAATTTTGCTTTACTCTTTTAACGCAAAATTACCCCAAAACAAGTACTTATGAGTAATTTGGAACAAAAAAATCCTACTGTAATACAGGAACAACAAAGGTAGCGGGCACAAGTAGCTGCAGGCTGCTGCAGTTGATGTTCTGTTGCATTAAGTGCTATTGTATCAGCCCAAAATACATCCTCGGGATCATGTTGGACGAGAAGCTCTATATTCCGCTAAGGAAATAGCACTAAATGTTGGGTTACGCTCCCGACGTAATTTAGGGTAATCTCGTGTGACTTTGCTGTAATGTCGTATTATTACATTAAAGCAGATTATGTGAGTTATGCCAAGTTGTATTTCGCACCATATGCCATTACAATACTGCTCTTCTTTTGTGAATGAATTGTAGACTGAGGAAAGCAGGGTGCTTTACAATGCAAAATCCAGTGAACCTTATCAAATAACTACTAGAGCAATCAGGGACATATTTATCAAGTAGCTGCTTTGCCCTTGCACCATGCGAAGGGGGTGATGCACTTACTAAGTTACATTTATCAAGTCGCGCAAGGCCACCTTGCATATCCCTGCATGGTTGGATAAATCTAGTGTAATGCAAAGCAGTGCACATCGCTGAGTTGCGTTACTCTGCCTCAGGGAGGCATTCAATGGCTGGAGCGTGGGTTTTTCCACACATCCCCATATGGATTTTGGCGCATTCCCAGAATTACCATTAGTGGTAGTCCTGAGAATGCATCAAAATGCTACGCCTCCCCGGGGGAGGCATAAATAGGCTGAATAGCATTATTTCTCCTCGTCCCTCTTTTCATTCTGCAGAGCACATAGAAAGAAGAAAATGCATCAGAGGATTTTTTTTGTGCAGGAAGGGTTAAAAACAACTCTGTCTGCAACGCAGACACCCTTGTACCACCGGGCAAGAGTGCCTGCATTGGGGCTAGGCAGCCAAAAGGGGGCCAGTTCAAGGAAAGGAAAGAAATGGGCCGTATAATGTTAAATAGGGCACATCCCTGTCCTTTTCCTTTCACGCAGCACAACACAGTAAGGTGACTTGCTGCTCTGCATGAAATATTGATCAATGCGCCCCTCACTGTTTCTAAAAATTCCGAGGAGCTCATAAGGTCCAGCCGGTAAGCACAGAATGATGACATAGTATGGACATGCTTTAAGGGTAAACAACATTTGCCACAAATCTTTTTCCCCCCAGGGAATCACAACGCGGACGTTACAACGACCGCGTTGTGATTCCGCATACCATTACTCCGCAAGTCGGAACAACGACTTGTGGAGGGGGGGTAGGTGTTGGATTTAAAATCCAACACCTTCCCTAGTGTCCGCACAGACTGGAGTTGGAATTGTAAATTATACTATTCCAACATCCAGCGCCCCCCTTCCGCAAGTCGTTGTTCCGACTTGCGGAGTAATGGTATGCGGAATTACAACGCGGTCGTTGTAACGACCGCGTTGTGATTCCCTGCGGGGAAAAAGACTACGGGATGACGACATAGATTCGCCTTAAAAAATAGGAGCAGTAACACTGCACTGTGTAACTACACAGGGCGGCGGCGCGAGCCTCTCTGCAGCTCATCTGTCTACTTCCATTCTCCAATTAGTCATGTGTCATTTCATCTCTTAGTAAATCAAACTTCAGTGACAGGAAAGAGAAGGGAAAAAAAACAGGCCTCATACTGTTATTTGGTTGAATAGACAAATGAATATATTATGTCACTTTATTTTTTAAATGTATGATCTCGTGTGGCTCATTTTACTTCACTTTCAGATAGTAATTTTGAGCTGCCGCTCTGATTTCCACATTTCAATTTTTTTAAAACATGCAAAACAAATGTCATGCAGATCCTTCAGCGCAGCCTCTCCATTTGTCAGCAATTCAAGCGAATCTTTTACAGCGCCCGACTCCATCCTCCGCGGATGACACCCCTGTGGTGCCTAAATGAAAGGTAACCACTTTCACTCCAGTTAAAGGAGCTGGATGACATGCAAATGCGTGTGGCTGATACAGAAAGAGCGTAGCAATGCGATATTTCTGAAGCCTCGGAGCCTAAAGAATGCTATTTTGCGTTAATGCCACCGTTCAAAATTCCAGAGGCATCCATTTTCTCTCGGAGTGTTTTAAAACGAGTACATTAGAACTAGCACTGCGATAAATGTTACTTTTAAATTGTCACAAAAGCCCAAGTCGTTTTCAAATTCCTTTTAGTTTTGAAGGACAACTGGGCCAGGTGAAGAAAGTCATTGAGAAGGGTCGGAGACCAACAGAAACTCGGAAAGGTGAGCATTGCCAATAGCAACTTAATTAGCTAGGGGCATCTGATTTAATCAAAGAAACATGCGTCATAAAGGGGGTTATGCACCTGGACGTCAATTCACCAAAAAAGGCCAGGGATAATGGAAGGGATAACACATGTCATTTGACCTCTAAGTTCACCCACACACACACACACATGCACACAATCACACATACAGACATTCTCACATGAACACTCTCACCTGCAACCACACACAGCACACACATAAAGACATTTCTTTCTTATCTCAGCCGCTAGGGAGAGTGATAGTCCAGCCAATTGTACTCCATTTTTTATTATCCTATTAGTGAATTTTACTATTATTCACTATTAGTGCAATGCAAATTGACGAAAAACAAAGAGATTGGAGCCCCAAATGATGTCAACAAGAACCAGCTGCCCCTGTGTTTCTGGCACAGATTTTGCCACTTTTGAGGCCAGGGTTTGGAAATTGAGTGCTAGGGGTCGCAAAGGGCAAGCAAGGGGTCGGAGCTGCGCCCCTGACAGCCCCTACGAAACATCCTTGGCTATGCACAAAGGTAACTTATACTTGTGAGTTATTTACACAAGTAATTTGCTCTTAAAGTTTTGAGTAATTTTGCTACTTTTTGGCTAATCACAAGTTCTGAGTGTAAAGTTACTCAAAAGTGTAGACTTACACGTCACCATCCCCTGAAAAAGGCAGTGGAGCCAAATTTATGATTATAATATATTACTGCCAAAAGGAAACAGTAGTAAGTCCAGCACCACACATGGCTAAATACGGATGTTATAAAATTCTCCCATTAAAAATAATTGAGCTAGGGTCTTAAAATATAACTCATAAGAAATAATGCCACATTTAATTCAATTATTCCACATAGGTTTAAAATATAAGTAATTGTAATTTATTGATGAAAATATATAAAATAAAGCATATTTATTATTAAACTATAAAGTATTTTAAGAAAATTTTTTTAATTTAAAAAAAAAAAACTATGTAACCTCATTTTTTTAAATATAAATGATCTCCCTTTAATTAGGAATATACACTTTACTTTTAATATTTACTTATTCATAATAAAACATGTTTTTAATTTATGTTGAAATGCATTTTTTTATTTAACCTCAAATTAATAATGTAAATATATTTAGATATGTAAAGTACTTAATGAATACTGCAACTGGAAGTCACAGTTTTTACTCCATCCAGAGGTGTGGCTTGCTGCTGTTGGTCCTGGAATCCTTAGCAGGGTTTCCCATAACTTTCTGCCTTCTGACCTCCTGTTTTGCTGACAATTTTTGCTGGCTCTAGGATTTAACCTAGATCTCTTGACTGGGGGTGAATGTTTTGATTTGTTCTGCATTCCGTCCATCAATTGTGTGTCTTTTGCTTTCTTGCCCTAAGTGCGCCAGGTATGCTCAGACGTGAGTCCTGGGCTCACTGTGCCACTGGAATCAAGTTATCCTGGCTTGGAAGTTCGGGCTGGACTGTTCCCGTGAGGCACAGGGTCAAGACTGATTTGCATATGGCCAGGTCTAAACTGGGGTGGCATGGTGAGCAAAAGAATGATGGATTTAACCCAGGTCTCTTGACTGGGGGTGAACGTTTTGATTTGTTCTGCATTCCGTCCATCAATTGTGTGTCTTTGGCTCTAGGATTCTGGCACTTTACCACTGCTAACCATTGCTAAAGTGCATATGCGCTGTACTCAAAACATGGTAACACTGGCTTATCCAAAATTGGTATATTTAATTTGCTTATAAGCCCTTGATAGAGTCCACAATATGTGCTCAGGGCCTGTAGATTAAATACTACAAGTGGCTTGCTGCGCTGATTGTGCCTTCCACTCAGTAATCCTTTAAACATGGCTCAGGCCTATCACTGCAAAGCCTGTGTGTGCAGTTTTAAACTGCCATTTCGACCTGTCAAGTTACCCTGCTTGTCAGTTCCAAATCTTCCCTTTTATTACATATAAGTCACCCCTAAGGTAGGTCCTAGGCAACCCTAATGGCAAGGCTGCACAGTACATAAAAGGCAGTACTTGTTCCTTTGAGTTTTACATGTCCCGGTAGTGGAAAACTGCTAAATACGTTTTTCACCACTGCAAGGCCTATCTCTCCCATTGGTTTACATTGGGATTGCCTTAAAATGGGAAACGCCCTTTACCACCCAGTCAATACAGCGCAGTGCCTTTACAAAGCAGTCACTACCATAACTGCGACATTACCATGCTTTTCTTCAGTATGCAAGTCATTAGAACGACTTGCTATAGGGAACATGGTGTTAGACGGGTGTTGGATTTTAAGTCCAACACCTTCCCAACTGACTTATACTGGAGTCGGAATAGTATTTTATACTATTCCAAAGTAGAGCTCTTCCCTAAAGCAAGCCATTGTAATGACTTGCGTGCTAAAGGAACGCGTGGTAATGATGAAGTCATTGTTTAGACTGCGTTGTTAAGTCACTCATAGTTTAGGCATACGTGGTTCTGGCATACAACCCCTTATACATCATTTAAGTGTACTTTCCAATTTGGTAAGCTAGAGATTTTGAGTTTGGGTCTATGGGCTTCCAATTTAAAATAACAACATATGGTAAAGTTGGATTTAAAAGTTTAAGTCTGAAAATGCCATTTTTGGAAAGTTGTGAAAAAAAAAGCAGCTGAAATGCACTCAAGTTATCGAATTCAAACAAATTCAACAATAATCAAAACTTCAATGAAATTTCATCAAAATTAATGTGTGCACCAGGTAATTCTACAACCGGAGGAGAGTTTAGTATCAGTCAGTGATACTCAATTATCCCGACCACCGACAACTCTATCCTCTGGTGGTGATACTGCCACCGCTGGCCCTAGTACTGCCAAGGTTTCTTTTTTAGAGACAAGCCCAGCTTCAAACCAACCTCCAACGCAGGCAACAGTACCACCAGTAAAACCCGTAGAGGTCACCGATTCAACAAAAACATGATCGACGCGTCGCACAAAGAAAAACTAGTGGTAAACATTTCTTCTAAACAACTTACTCATAATCGAATTTCTGTTCTAAACAAAGGCTATTCATTTGTCCCAACGCATCTGTGTAAAAGTATAGATTTACAGGTTGCTTTATACAAATTCATCAGAAAGTTACGGTTGCATTATTTCTATTGTTGCAACACCTGATACTGTACAGGAAGAGGAATACCTGGAGTTCAAACCACGTAGCACCTTTGTTTCTCCCATCTCACATAAAATGATTGACTTATTTGAGTCTTTAGTGAAACAAGATTTCGCTACATTTCCACCTGACAACATGGTATCCTCTAATCTTTCAAAAAGCGAGAGACAGGCATTGATATCTTTACAACGCAATGACACTTTACACTTCACTAAAGCAGACAAAGGAGGTGCACTCGTTGTAATGGACCGCACACACTATGAGGAAAAGATTACTTTGATGCTTCAGGATTCTAACACATATTTACCGTTAACAGAGGATCCCACAGTTGAATTCTCTACCTTGCTTGATTCCATTCTCTCGCATGCACTTGAGATGAAATGGATCAGCACAAAAACCAGAGATTTCTTATTCACTCGTTTTCCCCACAGACCGGGGCTTTATATGCTTCCCAAGAGATACAAGAATGTTTTTGATCCCCCGTTGAGACCCATTGTCTCCGGGTGTGGGTCTTTACATGACCCTCTGGGCCATTATCTTGATGTTTTTCTTCAGACAATTGTTCAATCCAGCCCGTCTTATCTACAAGACACAACTCACTTGTTGAATATCCTTCGTGTCACTAACATTCCTGAAGTTGAAGAGATCTGGTTATGTACAATTGACGTTGTGTCATTGTACACATCCATTCCTCACAATGAAGGCATTGAAGCCATCGCATTATTGAGACATGATAACATAAGGGCCAACAAGGTGTTTTTGATGGAACTTCTCAATTTTTGTTTATTTCACAGTTATTTCCAGTGGAAAGATCAGTTTTTTCTTCAGGCCAATGGTACATCGATGGGCTTTTCGGGAGCCCCCAGCTATGCTAATATTTTTATGTTTCAATTTAAAACTGAAAATATTTTGTCTGACACACTATGGACATCCAAGTTAATCATGTATCGACGTTTTATTGACGATATCCTGATTATTTGGCATGGGTCACGCAGTGATCTAGAACTTCAGATTCTCAGATTGAATGACAATAACCCTAGGATTCAATTTACTCATCAGATTGAATCTCAACGCATAGCTTATCTAGATGTTTTGCTTAAACTGTCTGGTAACATCATTGAGACCACTGTTTTTAAGAAACCTACTGACTGCAATAATGCCCTGCTTTATCATAGTTTCCATCCATGGTCCTTAAAACGTCACCTGCCTTTCTCTCAATTCTTGAGAATTAGATGGATTTCATCGGATGTCGAGTCTAGCCTGCAGACCATTCAAGATTCTAAAGAAAAATTCTTAGCGAGAGGTTATCCTCAACAGGTTGTCAATGAAGCTGAAACAAGATCGTTAACAGTAAGTCGTGATGACTTATTGAAAAAGAAAGTTAAGTCTTCTGGCCCTGCGCGAGAAGTATTTGTCTCTAAATTTTCGACCAACTCTGATCTTGTAAAGAATAGCATATTACAAAGATGGGACTTGCTTCAATCTGAACCTGACTTTAAAAGAATGTTCTCTGAGCCTCCTCTATTTGCATACAAAAGATCCAGTAATTTGAAAGAAATACTTAATAAACCTACAGCTAAGGCACAAGTCCCCTTTAAAGGGATGTCTAAATGCATGAACTGCTCACATTGTAACAACGTGAATACAGGCAGGAATGTTTTGCATCCCTGGTCTGGTAAAAAGATTTTCTTGAATTTCAATGCAAATTGTAACAGTCATCATGTAATTTATATGATTAAGTGCCCTTGTGATTTACATTATGTAGGCAAGACGGAGAGGGTGCTTCGAACTCGAATTACGGAACACAAGAGTAGAATACGAACCAGAACAGCTATTTCTCCACTAGCACAACATTGGTCAGAAAAAAACCACTCCATTGCTCAGCTCAGGTTCTGTGTGTTGGAAATGGTTCAATCTCGCTTGGACAGAGATATGTCTAAAGTCCTCTCCCAGCGAGAGTCCCATTGGATTTGGTTCATGCAAACACTGTCCCCTAAAGGGTTGAATGACAAATTCGAATTGTCTTGCTTTCTATAATGCTGTCACTGTTGAGATTTATTTGTTATTATTTTTTCTGTTTATTTCTCTGTGCATCTGTTGCCCAATTTTGATATGGTCATTGTATATGCATTTGACTTTTCTAGATCTTGTCATCTACTATGAGGATAATGTTGTTTAACACACTCTGGAATTTGTGGGAATTCTTTTTTTTCTCATTTTCTCATTTCGTTTCACTTTTTCACTCTATAATTCATTATTGTATATCTTTCCTCTTCTTGTTATTATTTGAATTTTTATTTTTTCGGATTCACGCTTTATTGGCACTGGTCACTATTAATTTTCCATTTTGGTTTATTCTCCATAATTTTCATTCATTTGTTATATTTTTTAATGTGGTATTCTTTGCACGCTAATGCTCCTAAAGTCTATTTTCAGTTTCCTTACTCAGCGTGTAGTCTGCATACGCTCCCAATGTACGACTTGCAATTAGCTTTTTGCAGGCTGCTTCCCTGTAACTTTAGTCCCATTTTTATTTTCATGATCTGCTCACCGTCACCTATTTACGCGGGACAGACGTGCGGCTTCACTTCGTGAAACCGGCATCTGTGCTGCAGTAGTTCGAGTTTTGGCTCATCGTGTTTCCTGGGAAGCAATCTTTTCAAAGAGGTGCTTTGTCCGTTAGTCGATCTTTATCGGACATTAAGTTGATTGGGATTTTACTTTGTGGATATTTCAGTCGTGCTGTTGCAGTTTTTGGAATCATCTTTTGGTAAGCGCTACCACAGTCTCATGGCATTTTGGTTTTCTTTGTCACCTACATACCCTTTAAGGCTGATTTGACACACTGCTCTTTTTTCAGGAGCTGCCCCACCTGTGGTTTAAGCACTATCGCGTTACAACTAACATTGCCACTGATTCATGCTGGCCTATATGCACGCTTTGAGTGTTTCCACTCTTGCGCTTGGAGGTATGAGCACTACTATTGCGGTAGTTTACTTGTGTTATTTTTGGATTTTTTTTAATATTTGGAGGTATTAGTTTCAATGTTTCTTTTGACTCACATCATGATTGGGTTGTTTATTCAGGCTCTTTTTCTTTTTCTTTTCTGATATTCACGTAGTTTTCGGTGTGACACACGCATCACATAGGGTGATCAGTTCTCACCTCAATCTTGTGAATCCATATCATGATTTGCTTGTTGCTCAACTTTATGCTGATTTATATTTGTTATTATACTTAGTTTATTGATATATTGCAGAATCCCCTGACGAAGGGCTTATGCTAAAAGCCCGAAATGCATTGGGATTATTGAAGGCTTCGATCATTATAAGCTGAACAAAAGCTACATATTTTGTTACTCATATGAATGTGGAACTTTCTGCAACTGTCAAGAATAAAGCAGACCACCACTCATTTTATGGTTCAAAGATTTGATTTGCAGCGCGTGATTTATTGAATATATGATGGAGGACTGCTATGGACCTTTGAATTAATGGATACAATTGATGAATCTTTTTGACAATATTTTAGTACACTTTATAGTGACGTCACCGTAGTGCACTTGGTATTCCCAGATACATTTCTGAGATTTTGTATTTTTTACTTTTGGAAAGTTGGCTTTTTCTTACTTTAACCATTCTGAGCTTCAGCCTGTCTCTGAATACATGTCGGTGTTGGGTGACAGCTAGACCCTGTGCATTCCCTATAGACTGGCACACAACGGGAGAAGGGGAGTGAAATTTGCACCCTGATGGCCATCACCAGGCTTTGGGCCTTCCTGAGGTAGATTGAGAGGGATGAGCTGACACTTGCACCTGAATAGAGCTGTTACTGTACCCACACAAATAGCTGCATACCCACATGTAGGGAGTTTTGACCCTGGGCTGGAAAGGCAGGGACCTAGTGATATTCAAAGGCCTCTTTGAAGTCTCTCCCACTTCAAAGGCACATTTGGGTATAAGCACTGGACCCCTGACACCACCAAATCAGATCTTTGCTGGAACCAGGGACATGCTGCCTGGAAGAAGTGCTGCTGTGCTGTACGAGGGGATCCCACTTTGCTACCTGCATTGCAGTGTTGACCTGCTGAATGCTATGCTGTAGGAGGGACTGTCACTTTGCTACCTGCTCTGCTGTGTTGGCCTGTTGTTTCATGCCTAGGAGTGAGAGGGATTGGACCTGCTCTCTACATCCTAGAACCTAAGTTTATCCAAGGGCTTGTTGGCTTGCCTCCTAATCTCTGAAATCTCAGGGTCACAAATTACTTCTTGCAATTTAGCTAGTACTGCTGGACACTTCAATCTGTTAGTCCTTCCCTTGTCTGAGGTGCCCCCCTTCAGAACTGGGCCTCAGAAGAGGGTTCTGCAGCTACTTTCTGCATAAATCGACGCAGTGATCCATCTGCACTAATCGGAAGAGATACAGTGTCCTACGACGCAGTGTCGAGTTGAAGACGATGCGGGTCACTGCTGCAAGGTTCGACGATGCAGCGCCAATCTGAGATGCCACTGCCAAGCTTGACTTTGACACAGTGCTGATCCTTTGACACCGACTGTGAAGCTTGAATACAACACATTTGACCAAGTGTATGCAGTTGAACCGGTGCATCGAGTCTTCGATGTTGATCCTTGCTCAATACAAAGCACAGGTCGTCTTTCAGCATGCCCTGCATGGGTCCTCAATCTGGCCTGCCCTCCACCGCGATCAACCTAAACTTTGGATTTAAAACCAGTCTAGCATGACCGCAAGTAACCTTCTAGTGCTATTGACTTTTAGGCACTGGTTTTAGATTTAATCTTTAAAAATTCATATCTCAAGTTCTACTTATTGGAGTTTTGTGATTTTGGTCTTGTAATACTCCAGCTAAATAGTCTCTATTATTCTAAAATTGAGTGGAGTCTTTTTGTGGTGACTTCACTGTGTTACTGTAATTAAAGTTTTACACAATTGCTTTACACATTGCTTCTTAAGTTAAGCCTGACTGCTCTGAGCCAAGCTATCAGATGGTGAGCACAGGTTAATTTAGGTTGTGTATCAGACTTACCCTGACTGGGACTGTGGTCCCTACTTGGATAGGGTTCAAACCTCTGACAACTAGAGACCCAATTTCCAACAGTTGTTAAAGGCAAGTTAGATTTCATTGCTATAAGGCATGGGCAGACTTGGCAAGTGGCCAGGGCTCACCTTCCCAGGGCCCCCTGGGCAATGAACCTTCTCTCTACTTGACTCTGTCTATTTTATTTCATGATCTAAACCATTCTCATTCTCCACCTACCTCTGACTCCGATTTTCAAAACACTGCCATCTTAAAAGATTCTTGGTGTCTCAGGCAAGACAAATGTCAACAGTATTTGTGTGACCCTGTTAGAATTTAAATAAAAATGTAGTTTAGTTTGGCACTGTGTGGACTTGAATTAGCAGGACATGTATAATACAATTTAAAGTTGCTCTGTATCGGGCTCCCAAAAATGAGTTTTACCTGGTGCCCCCACAATCTTCAAGGTGGCACTGTTGTTGATTGCTTCGTATCCAACCCCTCAACATTTCCACTGTTCATCCTGCATACCACTGGCTACTGTTATAGCTATGTCGGGAGTGAGGAGCTGTGTGTTAGTGTTAGAAATGGGATTCTGGTCTGCTGGTGATGCATTGGGATGCTTGCAGCACAGGTACAATGCTTGGAAATCTGAGATGCATTGGCGATCGATGTGGCGGCGTAGAGCGGTGCTGCATCATTTTCTTCAGCCGCGATCCCTCAATGTGTTAGTTCTTGCAGCCGCAACCGGCTCTGTGTTGGTTCCTGCAGCGGCACAGTGATGCGTGGAAATTCTTCTCGCACAGCATGGCTGCATCGGAAAAACAGCCACAAGAAGAGCGATGCATCAATTTCTTCATTTCTTTAGGTTTCTTCCAGCTCCCAACAGCAGGAACAACCTCCAGAGGCCCAGAACTGGAATAGACACCTCATGGCAGGTCAGAACACTCAGCAACAGAGTTCAGGGGAGTTGTAGGTGAAGTCTGTTTGTCCCTGAGACTTCAGAATAGGAGGCCAGTACACACATGCCCTTGGAGATCTTCTTCAGGCAGGTTCAAATCAAAGTGCCAGTGTTTGTCCTTGGCAGAAACAGCAACTGAGGCCAACCCCACACAGCACACAGCAAAAGGGCAGTACTCCTCCTCCCAGCTCTTCAGCTCTTCTCCTTGTGCAAGGGTCTCAGAGCCCAGTCCAAACCAGTTCTGTCCTCACTGGTGAAATATGACCACAGAGGGAGGAGACACCATTGTTCAGGGAGACAGGCCCTATGCAGATGCAAGGAAATCTCATTCCACTACTCTAAATGCAGTCCAGCCAAATTCAGCCCAGCCCAGCTCTAAGTCATGCAGGAAGGGCCAGGCACACCTAAACCCCCCAGTGGCTGTCTACAGGAAATGCACATCCCCAGACCCTGTCACTCCAAAATCAGACAGTCAATCCACAAACAGGCAGAGGCATACAGAATCGTTAAACAAGAAAATGCCTACTTTCTAGAAGTGGCATTTTCAAACACACAACTTAAAAACCATCTGTACTAAAAGATGTATTATTAAATTCTGAGTTCAGAGAGCCTTAGCTTTATTTCTTTATCATGTCCCAGTGGGAAGTTATACTTGTAAGATGTTACAAAGTATTCCCCCCTTCTATCCTATGAGATAGATAGCCCTTCAATAGTGAGCAATGAATTTGGCCATATTTCACTATCAGGGCATGCCACAAACACCAGTACATGTCCTATCGTTCAAATACACTGCACCCTGCCCGTGGAGGTACCTTGGACCTACCATAGGGGTGCCTTACATGTATATAAAAAAAAGGGAAGGTTAAAGCCTGGCAAGTGGGCGCACTTGCCAGGTCGTCATGGCAGTACACAACTGCAAACAGACACTGTAGTGGCAGGTCTGAGATACATTTTCAGGCTACTCGCGTGGGTGCCACAATCAGTGCTGCAGGCCCACTAGTAGCATTTGATTTACAGGCCCTGGCACTCTCAGTGCACTACACTAAAGATTTACCAGTAAATCAAATAGCCAATTATGGAAACACTAATCCATATTCACAATTTACATAGAGAGTACTTGCACTTTGGCACTGATCAGCAGTGGCAAAGTGCCTGAGGCATCTAGACCAGCACACAGCAAAAACACAGACGGCAGAGGCAAAAATGCAGGGGAAAACCATGCCAAGGATGCCAGGTCTAACACATGTCTCCCCCAGCTGGGGAGAACTACGCACCCTTCTGGGAGTTCTCTTCACTGAGGCGACAAAATCTGGACAGACAATCAGCATTGGCATGTTCTGCAACAGGGAGGTGATCCACTGTAAAATCCATCCCCTGTAGGAAAATGGACCACCTCAAGAGCTTTTGGTTCTCACCACTCATCTGCATCGACAATCTGAGGGGCCAGTGGTTGGTCTGATCCAGGAAGTGAGTCCCAAACAAGTAGGACCTCAGCTTCTTCAGTGCCCAGACCACATCAAAAGCCTCAGGCTCAAACACACTCCACCTCTGTTCCTGAGGAAGTGACCTCCTACTAATGAAGGCTATAGGTTGGTCTAGACCCTCATCATTCAGTTGTGAGAGAACAGCCCCAACACCATGCTGTGAAGCATCTATCTGTACCATGAATTATTTTGTGAAGTTAGGCGTCTTGAGCACAGGCACCATGCACATGGCAGATTTCAGGGCATTAAAAGATTTCTGACAGGCGTCAGTCCAATTCACCTCCCTGGGGTGCTTCCTGGAAGCCATCTCAGTCAAGGGGGCAACAATGGTGCCATACACCTTGACAAATCTCCTGTAATACCCAGTGAGGCCTAAGAAGGCTCTCACTTCTGTCTGGGTCTTGGAGGGTTCCCAAGCCAGAATGATGTCAATCTTAGGCTTTAGGGTTGTTTCCTACATGGTGTCCTAAGTACACCACTGATCCCTGCCCGATCTGGCACTTTCTGGCCTTTATCGTGAGGCCTGCCCTCTGCAGGGCCTTCAACACTTCCTAGAGGTGGTTCAGATGATCCTCCCAAGTGGAACTGAACAATGCAATGTCATCAGGGTAGGCGGCACTGAAATCCTCCAGTGCAGCCAACACCTGGTTGACCAACCTCTGAAAGGTGGCAGGGGCATTCTTCAGCCCAAAGAGAATCACCCAGAATTGGTAGTGCCCCTCTGAGGTTGAAAATGCAGACCTCTCCTTGGTGCCATAAGTTAAGGTAATCTGCCAGTAGCCAGACGCTAGGTCAAACTTACTGAGGTACTTGGCAGCTCCCAACTGATCTATAAGCTCATCAGCTCTGGGGATGGGGTGTGCATCAGTCCTTGTGACTGAATTAAGCCCTCAGTAGTCCACACAGAACCGGAGTTCTGGATTGGCACCCAGTGCGGCAACCTTTGGGACCAAGACCACTGGGATGGCCCAAGGGCTGTTTTAGGGCTCAATCAACCCTAGAGACAACATCTTAGAGACTCTCTTGATGCTAGCTTTGACCTTGTCAGTCAACCCATAATTTTTATTTTTTACAGGGGGACTGCCCCCAGTGTCCACATCATGGACACATCACTGAGTGACACCTGCGGTTAGAGAGAACAGAGCAGAAACTGCTGCAACACCTGGCGGCAGTCCCTCTGCTGTTCAGGGATCAGGGCGGGGGAGAGGTTTACACCGTCCACTGACCCATCATGTTCCTTAGCAGACAGGAGGTCAGGGAGAGGCTCACTCTCCTCCTCATTCCATCATCTGTCACTAGGAGCATGCCCACTAAGGACCTCTCTAAGTCAGGTTTGAGGTGGTTCACGTGTAGGACCCACAATGGGTTCCTGGGAGACTGCTTATCCACCAGATAGGTGACTTTAATCTTGCGCTCCACCACCTCAAAGGGCCCAGTCCACTTGTCCTGGAGAGCACAAGGCTCCACTGGTGCCATGACTCACACTTTTTGGCCAGGCTAAAACTCAATCAGAGTGGAATTCTGATTGTACCACCGCTTCATCTCTTCCTGGCTTGCAGATTTGACTGAGTGAGTTGTATGAAGCGCTTAGTCTGGTTCCTGAAGGCCAGCATGTAGCTGTATACATCCTGGGGGGTTTACTGGGAGCTTTCCCCCAGCCTTCTTTGACCAGACTCAGAGGTCCTCTTACAGGATGCCCATACAGGAGTTCAAAGGTACTGAACCCTAAGGACTTCTGTGGTACCACCCTGTAAGCAAACAACAGGCATGGTACAGGGCTTCCCACTTACATCTCATTGGTTCTGCAAAACTCATAATCATGCCTTTTAGGGTCCGGTTGAATCTCTCAACCAGCCCATTACCTTGGGGTGGTAAGGAGTGGTGAACTTATAGGTAACACCACACTCCTGCCACAGGGACTTCATAACTTGGAAGTTGGTACCCCATTTGGAGGGGAAAAGATACCCATCAACCCCAGGCCCACCATGGTTGCCATCAAGTTCCTGAGGGGGATAGCCTCAGGGTACCGGGTGGCATGGTCCACCAAGACCAGGATGAATTTGTTGCCCACGGCTGTCTTGGGGTCTAGTGGCCCTACAATGTCAATATCCACCCTCTCAAAGGCTTTGCTGACTACAGGAAAAGGCAAGAGAGGAGCCTTACACTTCCTTCCACTCTTACCACTTGCATTGCAAGTCTGGCAATTCCTACAATGCGTGTCAGAGTCCTTGCACATTTGGGGCCAGTAAAAGTGAGTGACAAGCCTTTCAAAGGTCTTGTCCTACCCCAAATGCCCTGCCAATGGCACCTCATGAGCCAGACCTAGTAGGAAGCACTAAAGTGCTGGGGTACCACCAGCAAACGGGCTGACACAGGCTCAGCAACCTTAGGCTCACTTTACAGGAGACCATTCTCCCAGTAAACCCAATGTGATCTGGACTGATCATCTGCTGCCTGGTTTGTAGCCTGCTGCTGCAAACCAAAAAGAGAAGGGCATCCCTGCTGCTCCTTGCAGAATTCCTCCCTGGAGGTGCCTCCTTCCTGCTGCCAAAGGGCCAGCTAAGGCAGGTCCCCCAGTTTGGCCACTTGCTGCCCTGTAGGTTCCAGGGCATCCCCCTCAAGGTCTTTCTCCTCCTGGACTGTGGGAACTACGGGGCTGGTTTCCCACAGCCTCTGCTACCTCTCTATCTGGCAGGCACCTTGCCCACTTTTTCAGGCTCCAGGTCCTCCTGATTGCCCTTACCAGCTGTCATAGACCGAGTGGTCACACGCGGTCACTCAGGCAGACCCCAAATCTCCAGATGAGACCTGTGTTCCACCTTCTCCCGAGGGGAGTTCTCCAGAGCGTTACCAAGCACACATTCAGCAGGCATGGCTGGTCTCAGAGCTACTTTCAAGGTACATAAGACCCCCTGACTTAAAGGGAACTAGTGCCACTTTGCGGAGGCACTCTGAGTTGTCAGCTGCAACTACTGGGTAAAGTACATTGTGGACCACCTGCTCTTCAGACACTAGCCGACAACTGACAGATGCCACATTGGCTCCAGCATCTCTCAGAGCCTGCACCCTATTGCCATTTATGGTCATCCACTGCCCGTATTTCTTAGTGTTTGCGGGCAGGTGGGTCCTTGGGACCATCTCACTATCCCCTAGTGAGACAAGGGTCAATTCTGCTGGCTCCCACCCTCCTCGGGGACCTAACTCCTCCCCCAGAGCTAAGCTAGTCAACCCACGGGGTGGTGTACCAGTAAATGCAGTGGTGGTTTTGTGACACTTAAGATCCCCTATGAAGTGGCCTACCTGATCACAAGCATAACATTTGTGGATACCCTTCTCTGCAGGCTTACCTAAAGGGACCCATGGCTTCTTACCACTGGGGGGCTGAGATCCTTTCCCTTGAGAATAATTTTGGGGCGCTTTTTGGAACTCCTTTTGTTTACCCTTGTCCCCCCCTCTTCTGCTGTGTACCCTGCCCACCCTTTGCCGAGTTTGCCAGATGCCCCTTGTGGAAAATGTTGCTGACCCAGCAGTCCGCCTCCACAGCAAGCTTCCTGGGGTTAGTCAGCTTACGATCAATCAAGTCCTGGCATAGCTATGGAAAACTATTAGCAGTCATGTGCTCCCATGCCATCAAATCATAGAGCACCTGAAATTGATTTACCTTCACCCAATCATCGAGTGCTCTGCAAAAGTAGGCAACATTCTCAACCCAAGTGTGTGAGTCAAGTTTCTTACAGGCCCCTGAACTTCTGCCTATATAGTTCTGGGGTCAAGCCATATCTCCTGTTTAAGGCTTCCTTCAGAGGAGCATAAACCATATTATCCTCCTCTGGTAAGGCTAGCAAGGTATCCCACCCTTGTGCCATGAAGCAGCTCCACAACCCGCTCCCCAGTCTCTCTCAGGGACTCAGTGGGACCTCATTCCTACCTCATACTCTATGAACCACTGATTAATGTCATCATTCTTCACACAGTTATTGATCACTTTCTTAGCGATGTACTCCCTCCCTTCCATAGGCTCTGTCAACAAGCTGCCACCATTGGAACTTGACTCCACGCTCTTGACTTGTATGTCCAGCTCCTTCAAACTTTTCTCATGCTCTAAGAGCATCCTCTATTCTTTTAGGACCAGTTTCTTCCTCTGTAACTCTAATTTCTTGTCCTCCATGTTACCCTCTTTCCCCAGCCTGAGTTTTGCAAGCATCAACTCATGCACTCTGCTCTCTCTCTGTCTTCCGGCACCTCTGGAGACAGACCTCTTGAAGACACACTGCTGCCCTCACTGGAGAGCACCCTCCCTCCAGTTAGAACCAATGGCCTACCTTGCTGCCCATCTAAATTCTCTGCCTCCTCAATAGGTTCGTCAGTATGCTCACTGGCATTCCTTGATCCAACCAGGCCCTCAGCACCTTTTGGTATTCCTTCTTCCTGGAGAGTCCTCTTACTGAGATTTAACATTTCTTGCAGATGATTTTCAATTGTGGCACAGTGTAGGTTTCCACCCTACTCTCTTTAACCTCAAGATACACAGATGCAATTGATGCTTGTTTTGTCGTGGTGGGAATTGGCAGTTCTCAAGTGGCAAGAAAGTCTAAAAAGAAAATGTTCTATCAAAATGTATGTGGTCACGTAATGGTCTACACTATACTTGTAGTGTAAACCAATGTAGGACACAAATGCAAGTTCAGATTCAAGCTTCTGCCAATGTTAGAAATGGGGTCTCTAGTTGGCATTGGTTTGCACTTTTGTCCAAGTAGGGACCTTTCTTCCCAGTCAGGGTCATGGGATACACTCCTAAAATAACCCCTGCTTACCCACTTTGAAGTTTGGCACAAGCAGACAGGCTTATCTCAGAGGCAGTGTGTAAAACATTTGTGCACACATACATTAATACAGCGAAAACACTACAAATGGACACCACACCAGTTTAGAAAAGTAAGTTATCTTAATCTAAACCAAACACGATCCAACATGACAAAAATCCACAATATAGTACTCAAATTTAAATCTTTAGAAGGTAAAAACAGTTCCGTCCATAGCAAACTATAGATGTGACACTTTCAGCACAAAATACCTTGGATGCGTCACAATCGTAAACACAAACAGCCCCAGGAAAGGTGATGCATCAGTTCCTCATGTGCAGTAAAGGTGATGAGTCTGTTCCTTACTCCAGGGAAGGTGATGCTTCGGTTTATTACTGCCAGGCAGAGGATGTGATGCGTTGGCTCCTTACTGACTGGGAGGTGATGTGTCAGTTTCATACTGCAGCCCTGGTGTCCTTGTAGACTTGACACCCTGGTGCGATGTGTAGGGATTGTGGCTGCGTCGGTTCTCGATGCGGTGGCAGCAATGGCGCTGTGTTGGTCTTTCCAGCCATGGTTCCATGATACATTGGTTCTTGCAGCCGCACAGCAGGGCCTGCATTGGAATCGGTGCGGTGATCTCCGACTTTGGAGATCGCTGCACAGGATTTGGCTTGTGGCGATTTCTCCAGCTGTGGACAGGCGCTGCGTCGGTTTCTTCAGCGGAAACGTGTGTGGATGGGTTGCGCTTCTCGTAGTTGCGTCTCTTTGCCGGCTCCCAACAACAGGAACAACCTTCAGAGGCCCACCTCAGCAACAGGCACCTCTTGGCAGGTCAGAACTCCCAGCAAGGAAGTTCAGGGGAGTTGGTGGTGAAGTCGTTGTGTCCCTGAGACCTCAGAACAGGAGGAAAGCTCTACTTGGAGATCTTCTTCAATAAGGATACACAGCACACAACAAAGTCTTTATCCTCTCCTGGGCAGAAACAGCCACTGCAGGCCAACCCCAGAAAGCACAGGGGCAGTACTTCTCCTTCAACTTTTCCAGCTTTTCTCCTTGGCAGAGGGTCCTCTTGAATCCGGAAGTATTCTAAAGTTCTGGGGTCTGGGTCCCAATATTTATATTCCATTCCTCTTTGTTCTCTTGTGGCAGAGAGGCTCTGTGCTCAGTCAAAACTAGTTCTGTTCTCTCTGGTCTAGGTGGTGGAGATAGCATTGTGTAAGGAAGTCTAGGTGAAATGAAATCTCCTCCCCCGACTCTAAATGCAGCCCAGGTCTATTCAGCCCAGCCCTGACTCAACCAGGAAAGGCAGTACACACCTCAACCCCCCAGTGGCTGTCTACACTGAATGCACATCCCCTGCCCCTGTCACTCCAAAGACAGACAGTCAATCCATAAATCAGCAGATGCACACAGGATGGCTAGGCAAGGAAATACCTACTTTCTAAAAGTGGTATTTTCAAACACACAATATAAAAATCATGGTTACTAAAAGATGCATTTTTGTTTTATGATTTCAGATACACTAAACTCCATCTTTCTATCTTGTTCCAAAGTGAAGTTATACTTATAAGATGTTATAAATAAACTCCCATGCTATTCAATTGGACAGATAGCCATTCAATAGTGAAAACAAAATTCACTTTAGTTCACTATCAGGACATGTTACACACATCAGGACATGTCCTACCTTTCACATACACTGCACACTGCCCACAGGGCCTACCTTCGGGGTGACTCACATGTAAGATAAGGGAGGGTTAGGAACTGGCAAGTGGGTGCACTCACCAGGTCAACATGGCAATACCAAACTACACTCAGGCACCGCAGTGGCAGGTCTGAGAACCTTTTGAAAGGCTGCTTGTGTGGGTGGCACAATCAGTGCTGCAAGCCCAATAGCTTAGATAAAAGAGGAGTTAGGCCCAATGGACGAGGACTAGGCAGGGCCGTATTATTGTAAAAGGGAGGGGGAATATGCCTGTACCTCACGTTCTTTCAAAGCATTCACAATTTTGCTTTATGGCCAAACATATTACTGGTATTTTATTTATACCTTTTATTTTTCTAATTCTTTTGTTCTTCATTAGTTTGTTTCAACGTGAAAAAGACAGTTGTCCGGTCATATCTATATTCTATATATAACCATTTTACAAAACATTCTGAGTCCACATAGATGATAAAACATACTGGGGCAGATTTATGACGACTGGCGCATCCCTGCATATCAGCAGGGATGCGCCAGTTATTATGCGCAACAGCTGCGCCACCATGGATGCGCCGCATTTATAATGCGGCGCACCATGGGGCAAAAACGGCACAGATGCGTGACGCATCTGTGCCGAAAAGTGGCGCATTGCTGGAGTTGCGTCGCAAGCGCGACGCAGCTCCAGCAATGATCTGGGGGGCCCTATCTGTACAATGCTGCGTCAATCCTTACGCCTGCTTCAAGCAGGAGCAGGGTTTTGACGCAGCATGGGCCTAAAAGTGACTGAGTGAAATCTTGTAGATTTCACTCAGCCACTTTTAGGAGGCGTTCCTGCGCCGGAACGCCCCCACCTGCCCTGGAACGCCTACATGTGGCGCAGGGCTTTACAACGTGACGCATCTGGGAGATGCGTCACGTTTGTAAATGCCCCGCACCATGGCGCAAGAGTGAAGCAACGGCGGCGTAAATGAGGCGCAAGTGCAACATAAATCTGCCCCACTGTACATAATACATCAAATTAAACATTTATATACAAAAAACGAAAGAAAGGACATCCAATACATGCATCTTTTTCCACCAATTATGGTGGACAAATTAGTGATCCTCGACTTCCTTCCAGTGTCTATATCAGGTATCCGTATATACACAGAGGAAAATGTTTTTTTGGATTTAGTTTTTCTGGAAGGGGAATTAATCCTTAGTTCACAGGCTGGAATTTAATGCGTCATTCCTCTGTGCTTTGGTCATATGCCGACGCGTTTCGAATCCTGGGCGTTGAGTACCAGGATTCTCGTCAGGGCTTTTAAGTTTTTAGCAGCGTTGATGTTTTCTGTAAAGGTTGAATAACACAAAAGACATGTTATTTTTATTTTTGGGGCTCCTTCCTTTTCTCATTTATTTTTTGCTAGCATTTTCTTGTTTTATTATCAATTGTACCTGAGAAATATTGGCTATCTTCCCATCAAGTTTTGAGCAACCGCAAGATGAGCTGTCTCTTGTTTGGGGGACTTTCTGTTGAAAAACAGAAAGACCTGTCAGTAATATCGATTTAGGATGTATCATTTAAAAAGGGACTTCCGTTCTTGTTTGCTATTTCCTACCTTCTATTCTTCTTTCTTTTCTTTACTGGATTGCGCTGCCATTTATATGCATAGCGTCCTACAAGACATATAAACTTGTTGTGATATGTTGTTATAGAGTTATTATTGCACGTGTCTCTCTGCTTCAACACATTTGTGTGTACCTGCTTTTGAGGCGTTCTTTGGCAGGGCCGCTCGTACCGTTGGATTATTTTATATTTAAAAAAAAAACTAAGGCAATTCATATATCATAATTCTTATGCATATGTAACAAGTTTGGCTCTGGGTCAGGAGAGGGAAGATTAATTGGAAATCATTAAATGTGACCTGTAATTTGAAAGATTATGTGTTGTATTGTAAAAGGGATGGTTAATTATAGACTTCAGTGATATAGCTTGATTTTCAGTCCCTCAAAATCCCAGATCTTGAAAGAAGGTACATATTTGAGAAGTAATTTGCTGAATTGAAGCACCTGAATTTTGTCAATCAGTTTTCCAATTACATTATTGAGGGTGATTTAAAATGAATAAAGTGTTTCCTGCAAAATGGTGTTTCAGTTGTTATTTGATACCTCCATCCTTCGGTATTGGTAGTGTTGGAATTAGAAGGGACTGAACATTGGTATGCAGGATTTATAGCCATCTGTTAACAGATATGTTGTGGAGGGTGAACTGGATGTGTATCCCGTTAGCTGCCTGCCCCAGCTATATTTTATAGCTACGTATTTATTTTCTATTTTAATAGGCATTGTTAAGTGCTAAGTGTTTTGTTTCAGCTACTTCAGAGTGCTTTATATATGAGTAATGAATGCATAAAGTGAAGTGTGATGAGGGTAGAATCCAGATGGAAGTGTGATTAACAGTCTTCAACGTTATTGATTATGACCTTTGTCCTATGTTGAGTTCCATCACAGGCAAGTTGACTGAGGCTTGTGAAATGTTGTTTAAGCCATTTGTTAGTGCATCATATTCTCTGTACAGTATCCTCTATTCTGTGTTTGCTTAGTTGTAAAAGGGTATGATGAGCCACTTTTATTTATTTATTATTTCAATATTTATATAGGACACATTTGTCAGAGGCATTCATGTGTTATTGCATGGGGAATTTCTAGTAGATCAGTAGAATCCAAAATGCATTTGAGATATTTGAGAACAGGACAAAAGGGAAATATGTGTGGATAAACTACAGAAAAATCAAGAAGGAATGGATAACTTGAGGTCCACCAGATATTACCATCATATTTGGTTGTGAGAGAAGAGCACTTCCTGAGGGAGAAAGGCATTCATTGAATTGAATAGACTTACGGTAGCATAACTACAAGTTACTAGCAGGTCTGCAGAGATTACATTGTCCATCCAGGCAGATGATCAGATCATTGCAAATTTTTGAGAAGTGTATCATTGTTAATTTTCTGAAACACAGATCAAGTGGTGTATGCTCATGAGGAGCTGAGAGTCACTTAGTGGTCAGTTATAAACTGTACATTTCTTATAAACATTTTAGAGAGTTGCTTTGTGAAGTAAGTGATACTGTTGCTGGATGGATATTGTTTGGAGTGTGTTTTTTGGAATGGATTTTGGCAATGTTTATTAGCTTCTAAAGAGCTTTCAGTGCTTAATATAACTGTTATTTTGATCTTGATCGAACTGGCCTTTGGAATGATAAACTGTGATATCTGTACATTTTCATGATTCTGAGCAGTTGCAATGCTTCATGAGATTGGTATGGATCTCCAATTTATTTTCAGATTCCTAAATAATAATTTAATAGTATTGACTCCTTGCAAACATCATGATTTGTTAGGTTGATATCAGCCTCTGGTAGGTTAGCATCTGACATATTTATGAAAGAGATGGGTAAGCATGTTCATTGACTGGAAAGGATTTTTGTGGAAGGTGATGCATTGGTTAACAAACATTACATTTTTTTAATGCATCCAGTAAAGAGTTCAGGACAGAAGATAAACCATCCCATATAATTTTTAAATTGATTGTTTTACATTTTCAAAGGTGTAGATTGCCTTTGGTATGAAATAGAGAATGAGTGGTTGCAAAGAGCGTTGCCTAACCAGTTCAAATAAAACACTTTCAAAATAGGAAGTCTAGTGGAGAGAGTATTATATCCACTGTATTTTTTACATGTTGGTTAGAAAAAAACTCAATTGGAGCAGGCATTTCTCAGACCGTAGAATATAGGATTAGATAGCATTTTTTGATGGATGAAAAATTCTTGGATGAGCATGTTTGAGGAGTATTGGAGGGCTGCAGAATACAGCATATTCTAAGTAACTGATGATGCCAGGTGATTTTCTGGTAAGTCTACAGAGGAGGCGAAAGTGAGATGATAATGAAGGTGGACAAATATTCAGATGATGCCGTAGAGATAAAGTTAGCAATAATGATCTGATATTTTCTGAAAATTAATGTAAATTCACTATCCTTCTTTTTAAGTCTTTGACTGTGGTAATGAAAATATGCTTCTACAAAAAAGAAGCAGAAGACAACCAGGATTTTGTAACACTGATGCAGTATAGATTATGACTGTTCATGATATCAGCAATTTACACAATGTTCTCCTGCAAACATTGTCAGTTCATGAGCATGAAATCTGAGGGACCAATGGCCCAGTAGTGTTAAATGTTTGTCAAGGAACAGCGAAGGTCTGTATGATGTTTTCTCACTATCGTCCATGACCTCATTTTGTAAAGTAAGGAGATAATTATTGTACAGCATTATTTTGTAAAATGACATGTTGCAGATCTCACAAAGGGAAGAAGCACCAAGAAGTATTGAGATGAACCACTGAAACATTTATTAATCCTGCACAAATTTACTTCATATGTGTCACACTGAAGTACCCACGCGAAAATTGAAAACCCAGGAAATTCTGAAGCCGATATATATCATTCATTAGGACTGAATAGTAACATAGAAAACACATACTTGATTTGCCATTTTAAAAAGAAAATGGTTATTAGTTAGAGATTTCCAAGCAAAAAGTCCAAAATCCTGCCTGGTTGAATGAATGCCGCGTTTCACTATGACTCACAGTAGATTGGCTTATCTTAGGAAAATTCTGTAAAGTATTTAGCAGTAATAAAACAATTAAAATGGCAAAACACCCCAGGCTCCATATTCTGACAATCTGGGGAAATCAGAGACCCTCCTAAGGATAGCACCCACCGGCGATTGCAAACTGAAAGCCCAGGGCAGCATCCACTGTCCAGTAGAGTCTGCGAGAATGACTATTTGACAGTGTTGTCTCCCCCGAAGTTCAGCTCCTGAGCGAGTGATGACCGTGGCCTTTTTGCAGCGTACCTGGAGATTGTAGGGGTGAAAGTAAGGCCAAACACACATATCTCCGAATCTCGGAGAGACAGTGGGGGAGGACTTAGCCAACAGAGCCTCATGAGTGACAGTGGAGTAAGTGGACTGAGATGACTCATTACATTATATCCGCTGACTTCCACTTGTGCAAATATGGACATAATGGTCTAACCATGAACACCATCCACTCCGGCTCACCATCCGACCCCTGCCCTCACCACATCTTCAACAAAGGAAACTGCATCATCGCATCCCAACTTCGGAAGATCATCAACAGCTCCTTCGAGACCGCCACCTTCCCGGAGAGTTGGAAGCACGCCGAGATCAACGCCCTGCGCAAGAAACCCACAGCGGAGCCAAAAGGCCTCAAGAACTTCCGGCCCATCTCCCTTCAGCCATTCCCGGCGAAAGTCATCGAAAAGATCATCAACAGGCAACTGACCCACTTCCTCGAGGAGAACAACATCCTGGACCTGTCCCAATCCAGATTCTGCAGCACTTACAGCAATGAAACCGCCCTCATCGCTGCCACAGACGACATCAGGACCCTGCTGGACAACGGCCAAACCGCGGGCCCTCATCCTCCTTGGCCTCTCGGCCGCCTTCGGCACCGTCTGCCACCACATCTTACGCACATGCCTGCACGATGCAGGAATACGAGACATAGCCCTGGACTGGATCACCTCCTTCCTCACCGACAGAACCCAGAGGGTCCGCCTCCCCCTTTCCTCTCCGAAGCCACCAAGATCATCTGAGGCGTGCCCCCAGGATCATCCCTCAGCCCTACCCTCTTCAACGTCTACATGGCACCGCTCGCCAACATCGTCCGCTCGCACAACCTCAACATCGTCTCCTACACCGGCAACACTCAACTGATCCTCTCACTCACCAAAAACCCCGACACCGCCAAAACCAAACTCCACGAAGGAATGAAGGCCATCGCCAGCTGGATGCAGACCAGCTGCCTGAAACTTAACTCGGACAAGACAGAGGTCCTTATCCTCAGATCCACTCCCTCTGCCTGGGACGACTGTTGGTGGCCAGCCGCCTTGGGATCCGCACCCACACCCACCGACCGACCACGCACGCAACCTGGGGTCCATCCTGGACTCATCATTCTCAATGACCCAGCAAGTCAACGCCGTCTCCTCCTCCTGCTTCAACACCCTCCGCATGCTGCACAAGATCTACAGATGGATCCCCACCAGGACCAGAAGGATGGTCACACAGGCCCTCATCAGCAGCAGACTGGACTATGGCAACACCCTCTATGCAGGACTACGGCCAAGACTTCAGCGCATACAGAACGCCTCCGCACGCCTCATCCTCAACATCCCCCGCCACACTCACATCACTGCCCACCTGAAAGACCTGCAATGGCTCCCAGTCAACAAGAGGATCACCTTCAAGCTCCTCACCCACACCCACAAAGCACTACACAATGCTGGACCAGCATACCTCAACAAGCGTCTCACCTTCTACACCCCAAACCATCAGCTTCGCTCCGCCGACCTCACCTTCGCCACTGTCCCACACATGCACAGGACCTCCACTGGTGGCAGATCCTTCCCCTACCTCACTGCCAAGACAAGGAACACCCTCCGCACACAGCTGCGACAGACCCAGGACAGGCTGACCTTCAGGAGACTTCTCAAGATCTGGCTGTTCGAGCAGTAGCTGCACCCCCACCCCCGCTCAGCGCCTTGAGACCCTCACGGGTGATTAGTGCGCTCTACAAATGATTGATTGATTGTCTGCCTGTAGTCGGCGGCTTTGATTTAAGTGATGGGACCCATTTAACATGATTGCCTCCTTGTGGATCCCCATAAGTTCCTGTGGGCTAGTTTTCTTTGACTGCCATTGATTCTGAGATTTGGCTGGACTGATATGGGGGATGCCTATGAGGATCTCATTGAGGTGAGACTGCTAATATACTGTATGCATGTACGTCAGGGAGATAGAATCTGATTGGTGGCTACTGGGGATGCTCAGGGACAATGATAGCCTTCCCAGGTGCAGATCTACCTAAAACACACATGCTCTATGATGCCTAGTAAGAAGGGGGACCAAGGGACCTCCATAACAAAGGATTATCTGAAGAACTGTCTAGATGTCCTACATGACAATCCTTCCATATGGTAATAGCACAAACACAGGCCCTTAAGCTAGACTTAGCCTCTGAACTCAAAGGAAATTTAATTATTGGTTGGCCAGGTGGCAAGCAAAGAGGATGACATAGTTGTCATGAGCCAGGAGAATGAGAATATATAGCTATCCCAGATTAAGATGGAGGGAAAAATCAGGGAAAAATCAGGGTGCTCTGGGAAAAATGTGAGGAGCCAATGGACCAATAATGGCAGGATAACAATTGGATCAAGAATGGCCTGGAATGTGAGGAAGGAGACAACGCCATCATGTGCTATAAGTTCTTTTTCCGATTCATTCCTTCAAGAGGGCCCCACGCACGAAATCCACATAATCCGGGCACATAGAGTGGGAGCACCAAGGGACTCTGCATGCACTGACCCATGCAACATCATTACTGAGCTGGGGTCCTTACATCTAAAAGTCATTAAAATGAGGGAAGTAAGGAAAATAGATCAGCTAGCTTTCCAAGAGCATACAACCCACCTCTTTAAGATCTCTTGCAGGTGACCTTAAATCAGTGACCCATGCTCTCAACTGTAACCGCTGAACAGCTCAGAAGGCAAATACACTGCAGGTGGATGTTCCCATTCCCAATATGGTTTTCACTGGGCTCCAAGTCCCATACAATCTGAACAGTAGTGGGGTCTCAGACAGTGCTAGGTCCATCAAGAAGCAGCCCAACCCCCTCTGAAGCGCCTGATGACAACCCATTAGTCGGGTATAAAGAGAGCCCACAATGCCAGGTGAGAGAGGACGATAGTCAACCCAGGAAATCAGAAGTAAAATTTGAGAAACTTGCAGCCACCAACCAGACAGCACCTAAATTGGACAATCAAAGAAAGGGTACTGATGACATGGATAATTTGTCAGTAACACAGCTTTCAAAGGACATGGAGAAAAACCGCGTTTGAATCCTGGATCAAGAAAGACCCGCAGATCACTACAAAATTGGATTTAACTCTAGAAGTGTAAGACCTTAGCCTTGGCAGTTATGAACTGCTTCTGGAGGGACAGTAGAGGGTGAGAGACCTATTTGATGAGCTGTCCAACTAATCAGGTGTGCCTATATGAGTATTGATGAGACGGACGGTCACCATGAGGGGGATGTGTTGGTTCCTTTTTTCCACTGAGTTGGGGATTTTTGAGGAAGGGTGGAAGGGTGCTGTGGTGTTAGAGATGTGGAAAGAGAGAAGGGATGCCAGGTGAAAAAGTGTGAGTGTGTTTTGAAATTTGGCTTACTACAATAAGTGACACCATGTGTAAATCTGCATCACTTGGGGCTGACTCAAATATAACAATATGTAAACAAAACATCACCTCGATTTTTAAAACACTCTATCAATAAAGTGGTTAGGGGTAATATAAAGGCACTAACTCATTGATCAACCAACACAAAACTTGGAGAGAAATTTGAGAACTCCTTCCAGAGGTGATGTGCCTTTAACAGACCAAATTGAGATGTACTGACAACCTCTTCATAAAACATTTTCTCTACCCCAGTATTATGTGACGGCGGCTAGTAAGAAAGGCGGGTCATATTTGGGATACACCGGGACTTCCATTATGAAGTACTGTGAAGTAAATGTGACTCTGTAGATTATTGTTATGTCTACATGGAAGATAGCTATCTGGGCTGTGCATTAGACATCCTCAATGCCTATACCCAAAATCAGGGCCAAGAACAGTATATACTTTGCCTTATAACTGATGTCAAGAAATGGACAATAGTAAAACTTTTTTTGGTGGCAGGTTTTAACATAGCACCAGATTTACAGATGGACAGACACCCGCATGACAGATACACTCAGGGAGACGGATCAACTATTCACAGACATGGTCCTGCTTGAGGAGAGCAAATCTCCAGATGAAAACAAATACACCTTCTTCTCATATGTCTATAGTTCTTATTAATGGATTCACCTAATGTGGAGCACCCAGGTACTGGTCGATACTTCAACCTTCATTGTTCATGGCACCATAGCAATTTCGGACTATGCAACGATAGTCGAGGAAGTGGCAACCAACAGGAGAAGAATAGAATAAATACTTAAAAATTTGATAAAACTCTCCTCAAGGATAAACTAAGCTGACAGGCTTTGAGGGAAGCAAATTAAGGCTACCTTGAGGAGAATGACCTGGGAATTGGAAGTGAAGATTAGGGGGCAACAGAACACCATAAACAACGACTCAGCAGATGTGAATGGTATAGCTGAAGGGATAGGTTGAGTTATTGGCCCTGGAGAAGGCAGAAAAAGTGCTATTATGTCTCTGTAAAAAATTATGTGAACAAGCTCATAGAATGGGCCCTTTATTGGCAAGACGACTCCAGCAACAGAAGGCAGCAGATGCCACTCAAACCCTAGTATGAAATGAGGGTCAACCTCTCAGTGGAAATGCTGAGAAAAGTAGTGACAACATTAGAGAATACTACAAAGCACTGTTTTTCGTGGAATCTGTCTCAATAACGGATTTAAAGGCCTATCACACTCTCTGATGAATATCTAAGGCTAAGGCAGCTACTCTAGAGGAATTGATCACCAGTGAAGAGGTCTTGAAGTCAATATCCGCAATGCATTCTGAAAAGACCCCCAAGCCGGATGGCATCACAAACTGATTCTATAGACATTTTGCATCCAACCTAATTCCCTGTTTCATAGCACTATAGAACGTTTTGCGCAATTGTGAACAGTCACATCCATGATGTCAGGAGCAAATATCACCATCATTCAAAAGCCTAGCTTATCTATGAATAAATTAGAATCTTATAGAACAACAGTGCTAATGAACATTGTTATTTGGATTTTGACGCTAGTGCTGATCAATGGATTGATGCCCCGTCTGCCTTTCTTTCACACCGAGACAGTCAGTGGACAACATTCAGTGAGTTGTTCACTGTTTAAAAAAGCCCAAGTTAAAGAAAGAGCCTCTAGTGATCCTCTCTTTAGATGCCAAAAAGGCACTAGACAGGGTCGCCTGGGTATTCCTTTTCAATTTTGGAGGTGACTGGGTTGGGCCCTAATATGTTTACCTGGATAGCAGCCAGCTATAAACTGAGAAAGTCTTGTCGGGAGGGAAGAGGAAGGGGTGACCCCTTTTCTTCCCTTATATTCATGCTGGCAATTGAGCAGCTAGCAGTCATGATCCGGCGACACTAGGACGTCCTTCTGGGATGGCCAACACAAAATTAATCAATTTGCAGACTATGGTTTCTTGACCCTGGAGGGCCCTGAACACTCAACACTGAAAGCTTTGAATGAAGGTTTTTGAATCCTATGGGAAACTCTCAGGCTTCACGATCAATCTCAGAAAATCGGAAACACTGTTTTGTTTTACCGCCCAAGGTTAAAACTAAAGTCCTGGAGGTCACCCCCTCTAAATGGTGCAAAAAGAAAATTTAATATTCGATGATCTATGTCACTCCTAACCATGACTTATTGTACATGGCTGTTAGAAATTGGATTGTATCTTGATTGGGGTATGAGCCCTAGTGAAGCAGCAACCACAATCCTAGTGATGATAAGAAGCAGGCAAACCCTAAATTAACCGTTGCTCATTCTATGGTAGATTGGCACAGAGCAGTCAGGCTTAACTTAGAGGCAATGTGTGAAGTATTTGTGCAACACATCAAACAGTAAAAGAGTGAAAACATCACTCAAAAAGATTCCGCACCAGATTAGAAAAATAGAGCTTAGTTTAGTAAATAAAACGAAACCAAAATGGCAAAACTCCAATAAGTAGAACTTGAAATATTGAATTTAAACGTTTTAGGTAAAGATAGTGCCTAGAAGCCAAAAGCGCTATTGGGGATATCTAGTTATGCCGGACCGGGACTAAGTCAAAAGTTCAGGCTGACGGTGATGGAGCACGGGCTAGATGAAGGGGCCCAGTTAGGCCCACTGAACAAAAGTACTTTAATCCGTGGTTGCGGAGCATTGCTTGGATTCGGGTCGAGGATGCGTGCGTAGCAGAGGCAATGAACCGGTTCCGAGTTGCCTTGAGGTTGCAGTGTGAAATTCCAATGGGTCAACTTCTAGGATCCTGTAGACAGGGCTTGCATTGCGCAGTCAAGGTGATGCGTCGAGTAGGGATAGTGCGTTCCAGAATTAAATCATACTCATCGACTCTGTCTTCGATAGGTATGCAAGGACCTTCTGCAGGGAAGAGCATTTTGCAGTGGTAGTTATTAAGGTGATGTGTCGAGTTAGATCTATGCAGCAGCCGCAACTGTGTCATGTCGATCCACGAAGCAGCAGCGATACATCGATATCGATCCAGCCAGTACTGGTGATGCGCTGGTTCTGATCTGCTTAGCAACAGCAGTGTGTCAGTTCGGCAGAGGATATGTCTGTTTTGCTGGAGCAAACCCCCTAGGCTGACTTCCAAGGGTCCAGGACTGGTGTGGCACCACTTGGCAGAGCAGACTCACAGATGACAGAGTTTAGGTGCAGAAGCAGGGTGGTTGGAAGTTGTTTAATACCCCGAGACTTCAGATCAGGAGGCCAACCAACTAGACCTTGGAGTCACTCTGGGTTCCAGTGATGCAGATCTAGTCCTTCTCACCCAAGCAGGTGGGCAACAGGCCAGCAGGTCAGCACAACAAAGCAGAGTGGCAGTCCTTTCATCAACACAGCAAGCAGTCCTTCTTCCTGGCAGAGTCTTCACAGGTCCAGAAGTGTATAGAGTGGTGGTGTCAGATGTCCAGTACTTATATGCAGTTGGTTCTTTCAAACAAGAGAGACTGCAAAGATAGGCCTTTGAAGTTCACAGAGGTCCTCCCTTCCTGCACTGGCTCCAGACTCACTACAGGGGGGTTTTCAGCCCTTTGTGTTTGGACAGGACACAGCCTATTCAGGTGTAAGTGAGGCTGGGTCCAACCCCTTCCTCCCATGCTCCCAGGATGGCCCATCGAGTCACACATACACTTTCATTGTGTGTGGTTGTCTTGGAGTTATACACAAAGCCCAACTGTCAACCACCCCAGACAAGTTATCAGAAACAGTAAAGTAAGAAAAAGCCAACTTTCTAAAAGTGGGATTTTCAGAACTGCAATTTAAAATCTGACTCCTCCATAAGTTGTGATTTTTAATTGTGGTTCCAGAGAAACCAACCTTGAAAAATGTATCTCTATCGTGTTATGAATTACACCTTTAAGATGTAATAAGGTAAACCCAATGTTATCCAATTGGAGAGCTAGGCCTTGCAGTAGTGAAAATGACTTTGAGATTTTTTCAATATTAGGACATGTTACATTTTCCTCCTCTCCTCTCATTTGTTCAGGGCCTACCTTAGATGCAACTCATATGTATAAAAAATGAAGGTATGGACCTGGCAAAAGTGTTATCTTGACAGGTCGACATGGCAGTTTAAAACTGCACACACAGGCTCTGCAAAGGTAGGCCTGAGACATGGTTAGAGGGCTACTTAAGTAAATGGCACAATTAGTGCTGCAGGACCACTAGTCGCATATAAATTACAGGCCCTGGGCACATGTAGTGCACTTTACCAGGGACTTATAAGTAAATTAAATATGCCGATTGGGGATGAGCCAATATTACCATGTTTTAGGGAGGGAGTTTGTGCACTTTGTCACTGGTTAGCAGTGGTAACGTGCTCAGATTCCAAAGGCCAGCAAAAATGATGTCAGAAAAAATGGAGGAGGATGGCAAAAAGATGAGGGGGGAGACCCCCCTAAGGCTGTCAGGTCTAAGATAGGCGATTTACCCTCACCTGCTACATGCTATTGCGAACGACCTTTGTAAGTAGAGCAACCTCTTCCTCTCGTGGATTGGCATGGTGGTGGTAAATAAGCAGAATTCACTGCTGAGATTACTTTTCCTCTTTCAGGCGCTCTTGGTAATCCTCCCCGATTTTGATGTAGGGTCTCTCCAAAAATTGATTGATGCCTTTATATGGACAGGTATAAAAGAAAGGGTTTCAAGGTAACTACTCACTGAACACAAATGCTCCTGCCGCATGGGTTTAGCGAACATTAAGAAATAGTATAAGGCATCTCAGCTCCACATCTTCTTAAATGGTCCCTTTGCAAAACAGAACTCCATTTCATCCATATGAATGGAGCAGTGATGAACCACTCTCCATGGGTCGTACCATGGTTGCCTAATGTGCCATGTTGGAGACTCCATACTGTTAATTTTGTAATTCTTTGAAATGCAATAAAATCTTGTTGAATAAAAAAATATCATTCCACAACCAATTTCTAAAAAGCAAGGCAATTTTAATAAGAAAAATAACAGCAAAATGATCAAATTCCAACACTGGCAGTTGGATATGTGAATTTTCAAATTTTAGACTAAAGAAAAAGCACCAATAAGACTTCAAAGTTCGTGGTTGACTGGATCCTCTGTATGATTTCAGAATAATTATGACAGAGCGGAAGTCAGATGCACCAATCACATCAAACCAGGCAAACATTCTGCAATCCACTTTTTGGAAATAGAAATAAAAACCCTCCAGCTGAGCAAATATTAAGGCTGTATCATAAAAGTTCTCTATTGATGTCTAGAGTTTGTATGAGGTCCTGCTGAAGTAATTACTTTTGATGGAAAGATTTCCAAGCATGAAAATTCAATGTTTGCGCCTACCAAAATCTTCTTGTCACTCTAACTTTGGAAGTAGTCTCTTTTTGAAGCTAAAAAACTTCCAACAGAATGAGCTTGTATATGTATCCAATTAAATCCTATCAAATCTGATACATTTCAATTAGATCCCACTGGAGCTCAGGAGATCCTATAGATCCACTTTTTCTAACTTTCTGAAGTAGATCCTCTTGGCCATTTCGAAGGATCGCAGGACCACAGGAAAAACACTTATGCTGGGCTCACTCCAGCAGGGGCCAGAGGCAGGGTCCAGATCAGGTTGATTTGCTACTAGTCAGATGGTCATTTCAGGAAAAGGTTATCTTGCAGATACTGATGTCCCAGTGACCACACAGAAGGTCAGCCAACTGACCATAGAACCTACTTCCCAGACTTGGCTGCAAGTTGGAGTAGGTCCAGGTCCAGATGTATTTTGAGGTTGCGATGTCACTTCTTTAGTGTTTGCAAACCACTGGCACAGGAGGGGTGAAACCTGGCAACTCTCTGAGCAGTATGAACAAATTTCAGAATGGCAATCCTTCCCCCACTTTTCAGCACATGCTGTTTGCATTACTTCAAACTGTCCCACAGTGCACCATTCCAAGTGAAATCCAATATGACAGACCTCTTCTCCCCTTGGTGGCATCTGGTGGCCCAGTCAGTAATGTGTCTGGGAAAATGAGCTGTCACCTCCTCCTCAACCACACCAAATTGGTTCTGAGACAAGCTCTCTCTCCCACTAGTATGGAAACAGGCTGGCCACAGATTGTCCTAAAATAAATAACTTATTTTCCCCAGGTCTTAGTTTACACTTACCTATGAATGGACAGGCTTCACCCTGGTCCCTTTCAAGTTAGTGAAATTCCTCAGTCTCCCTCAATTGCCTTTTATGAGAGAGGATGAATTATAGACCTCACATCCTGACCATCCTATCAATCAAAGGGCCCAAGCCACTGTTTCTGCTCTGACAACATTTTTCAGCAGTGAATTGGATTTTAAAGAATATTAGAAATGGTGGCGAATAGATTCTGTAGCTTGATTCAAACCAAAGTTACAGAAGGAACACTAGATCAATTACCATGCTCATCTGATGATAGGAGTGGGCAAACAACATTCCATTTCCTATTTTTCTGTAAGTTCTATAAAGAACACACAAAACAGTTCTTGCTTCCATTTTAAAAAAAATGTCACCTATCTGCTTAGATGCAGCCTATATGGAAATTTGAAAGTTGAAAGATGATGAATTAATTGTTTGTGTAGGCACTTTTCTAAAAACAGCAGTATGTGCCTGAAATACAATGTGCACTTTATGAAGAGGGTTTTATTTAATGAATTTGATATATTGCAGTTATGTCTTATATGAATTTAATGTATAATGTCTATGGATTCGTCTTTAACCACCTCCCTGTATTTTTAATGATTTATGGGGCTTTTTATTGTTAATCATTCTTATTTGTTTTAAAATGCTTTGTTAATTTATGATGTTATCTTACTGTTTTTATGATCAATGGATTTGTGTACTCCCTTCTGTTATTAGGCAACTTGTGCTTTTATGGACATACCAATATCCGAATTAAGATTTTTGATTGATTGATTGATTGAAATGTACTTTAGCTTTTTACTATGGAACAAACCACAGCCCTATACAGTAAAAATAGCTTTGGGTGTTAGTCACTTTAAGAACATGCCAACCTGAATTTCTTATATGATTTATTTTTAAATACTAAGTACCCTATCTTGTTGGCTACATGCCCTACTTAGGGCTGATTTTGTAAAAATATTTGAAAGTACAGATCCTTCCTATCCAAGTTTAAAAGCTGCAGCTATCATGGTATGATTAGGTCTGCATCCATTTTGTTCCTTGTCAGTTAAATGTCACAACATGTGCTGCCATCCACAAATTGACATTTAACTTTCTCTGCCATTTTTGTATTTCGCTGCACAATATACTACAGCTTACTGGAATGTCCAATGTGCTAATTAGGAGTTATCTTATTCTCTCATAGGAGCTGGACAGCAGTGCCCTCATCTGACAGGAGCCAGCGGGTGGGGCTCTACTCATTGGATGCGGGCCACGCGGGCAGGGCAGGTTGTGCTGACAGGAAAGTCCGACAGTACAACCCCCCCAAGACTTCCCCCCTCGAACAGGCATGGGCTTGTCAGGGTATCGCCAGTGAAACAACCGCACCAAGTGGGGAGCATGAACCTGAGACGCAGACTCCCATGTCCTCTCATCAGGCCCGTACCCTTTCCAGTGAATCAAATACTGCAGCCTATGCCAACCTCTGCGCAAGTCTACAATATAAGCAACCTCAAACTCCAGTGCATCATCCACCAAAACAGGGGGTGGACGAGCAGGAACATTAGTACCAGGGGCAACAAGCTTCAGCAAGACACATGGAACACAGAATGGACACGCAAAGAGTCAGGCAAATCAAGTTTCATAGCAACAGGATTCACAACTTTGGAGATAGCATAGTGACCAATAAAGCGTGGCTTAAATTTACTCGTCCCTTTAACCTGAATATATCTGGTGGACAACGAAACCCTGTCACCCACTGTATAATCCGGAGGTGGTTGACGATGATGATCAGCATCATCTTTATACCTGTTCTTAGCTTCCTCCAGAGATTGTTTGGCTGTGACATGAATATCATGGAGACGGGTTACCAAGTCCAAAGCACCAGGGGTAGTAGTAGACACCTCAGGAAATACAAAGCCACAACGAGGGTGGAACCCGTAGTTACAGAAAAAGGAGATACTCCTATAGATGTATGCTCACCATTGTTATAGGCAAACTCTGCAGTCCACAGAAAGGTGTCCCAATCCTTGTCTGCCTGTAATATTTAGCACCTTAGCTATTGTTCAATACTCTGGTTGACCCTTTCTGAGTGGCCATCTGTTTGGGGGTGATGAGAAGAAGAGAGCCTCACGTCTATGGTAATCAAGGTGTTTAATCCTTTCCAAAACTTGGACAGAAACTGAGGGCCTCTATCTGATATAATTACAGAAGGAAGACCAGGAAGATGCAATACATGTTGGAGAAAAATACAAGCCAGCTCCTTTTAAATCAGGCAAGGTTTTTAGAGGTATAAAATGTGACATTTTTAATAGCATGTCAACAACTACAAAGATAACAGTGTGCCTTTGCTTAGTGGGTGGACGCTCTACAATAAAATCCATAGAAACAGAATGCCATGGTGTGGGAGTAGTGGGCAAATGTGTCCTGCAGGGTCCTGATGAGAGCTCTTACTCTGAGCACAAATGTAACAGTGTTGAACATAAAACTGGGTATCCTGATTCATAGATGGGGACCATTAATGCCTTTTAAGCAGTGCAGGTGTTTTCTTATGACCTGGATGTCCTGCTAGCACATGTGTATGAAACATGTTCAGTGCTTGCAACTGTAGCTCTTTAGTAGGGAGTACTAAGCCTCCTTGAATATAAACCATATTGTTGATCCTAACTCCTTTGTGTTTGGTTTCTAAGTCTTGGTTTCTTCGGATTCATGTGTCGGAAGTACTGTTTCCAGAAATGAGTGCTCCGATAAGGTACCCCTAGAGTACGTTCAGGACTTAAAATGAGGGGTGGCTCTTGTATCCCCTGATCTTCCGATATATCAAAACCAAATCGGAATAGGGTGTCTGCTTTGCCATGTTTGGTGCCCGCCTGAAATTGTATAACATAGTCAAAATTGCTAAAGTAATGAGTCCATTGCAACTGCCTCATGGATAAAGCGCTAGCTGCCTTCAAAAACTGCAAGTTTCTGTGGTCTGTAATAACAGTAACAGTGTGTACGGCCTTAAGTAGTTACTGCCGCCATTCTTCAAAAGCCCGTTTGATTGGCAACAGCTCTCTGTCTTCTACTGAGTAATTTATTTCAGTTGGGGTAAACTTATGTGAATAGAAAGCTACTGGGTGTAGATGACCTGTTTGCCTATCTCTCTGGGACAACACTTCTCCTATTACAACCTGAGACACATCAGCTTTCAACGTGAAATTCGCTCTTATCTAATTTCATGGACAGATTTTTGTCTCTGAGGCTTTTTAACACACTTCTAAAATGCCCAATGTGTTCCTCTATAGAAGAAGAATAGATTAAAATGTCATCGATGTAGACGATAGTGTTAACATCCAATGTTTCTCGTAATACATCATCAATAAAGAATTGGAAAGCTGCTGGAGCATTACACAGCCCAAAGTGCATAACCAGATATTCATACAATCTGAACTTCGTGGGAAAGGCAGTTTTCCATTCATCTCCTTCCCTTACTCTGACCAAGTGATAGGCTCCTCATAAATCAAGCTTGGTGAAAACAGTGGCCTGTTTCACTTGATCGAGTAAGGATCCGATGAGAGGCAGAGGGCATCTGTTTTTGATAGTCGCACAATGAAGGGCTTTGTAGTCTATGCAGCATTGAAGACCCCCTTTTCGTTTAGGTATAAAAAAGAGGGGGGACACAGCCCCGGATCGGAGGGCCAAATGAAGCCTTTCGGTAACATGTCATCCAGATATTCACACAAATAAGTGTTCTCTTTTTCTGTTAAAGCATATATCCGACTGCATGGTATTTGTGCTCCAGGCACTAAATCGATGCGGCAGTCATAAGGCTGATGGGGTGGTAAAACAGAGGCTCTCTCTTTATCCAACACCTTTCTAAAGGACTCATAGCATCAGGTAAGACTGGCAAGGTAGAATCAGTAACTCCAACTAGATGAGGTAGTGGAGTTGATCTTTCTAGGCAGTGAACCTTGCAATACTCTGAGGTGAAAGTGATTCTACGATCTTTCCAATTGATCTCAGGGTTGTGTTTCACCAACCAAGGGAGTCCTACTATTGCGTGGAGTTGAGGCGAGGAGATGATGTCAAAGCGGATGGTTTCAAAATGTTTGTCCTGTCTATGGAAACCTAAGTCTATGGTGGAATGAGTGACAGGTCCAGATTTCATATGACTCCCATCAATAGTTTTAACAACTTCCACCGTCTTCTTAGGTTCAATAGGAATATTAATTTTCTCCACCCATGCTATATCTCAGCATAATCACGCATTATTTGTACTTCTACACTTTCATTGCCCTAACTCAACAGGGCTAAAAAGACAAAATGGTGTAGGGAATAGAGAACTTGATCAAAACCTAACAGTTGGGAGACCATTTATCCTGCCTCACCTGAGCAATTTTCTCCACCTTGCTCAGGCGGATCAGTTTCCCGACTCCATACGTTTTTTCGGTTTGATAGGAAAGTCTCTCAGAAAATATCCAGATTTACCACAATAGAGAAATGGGTTATTAGCTTGTCGTCTCTGTCTTTCTTCAGTACTTAGTGGTCCTTTAATACTGCCGATCTGCATGGGTTCCGGTTCCTCCACTTGTTTGTCTGACTCTGGTTTCTTGTCTCTAAAGTTAAAGAACCTAATCTCAATACATCCTCTCTATCTTTTTCGCTCATGCAAACGGTGGTCTAGTTTAACTAGTAAATCAATTAATGCTTCACAAGAGTCCGGGGGCTCTACGACATGTGCTAACATGTCTTTCAAGTCATCTTTCAAACCTTTGTAGAAGAGAGCACTCCGTTTAGCTCCAGGTCATCCTGCTTCTGCTACTAGCCTGTTAAAACTAGAGACATGAGATCTTTAGTTCCTTGCTTGAGATTTAATAACTCAGTATCAACTGTCTGCATGAATGAATGCCGATCGAACAGATGACTTAGCTCCTCCTTGAATGCTCTATAGTCATAAAACAAGGGATCATTTCTATAAAGTAAAGGGATTGACCAGCTACTGTACCACCCAAATATGACAAGACAAAGCCTACTTTTGATTGCTCTGTTGGGAAGCAGGATGCTTTGCACATAAAGTGCAATTGCCACAGATTAATAAACGTTGCGCATTTAGCTGAGTCACCTAGGAACCTTTCTGGGGGAGATAAAGGTATAGTAGAGGGGGCTGAAAAGTGATATATAGGGGACGTACTACCATACGGAGGGGACTGTGATGTAGAAAAGGTGTTATGGGTTCCAGGCATCGGGTCAGGTGGTGGAATTTGTGAAGCCTGTTGTAGGGCATCTACTCTAACGGTCAAGGCTTGGGTTTCTTTTTTGTAAATTCCCAATCAAAGGGTGGGAAGGAGGGGAAACAAAACAAGGAAAGAAAGAAAGAGTAGCCACCACTGGATCATTCGTCAGGGTCTCACCAAGGCTCCTAATGGAAAAGACAGAAAGGTAATTACGTTCTATATAGACTAGCTGCTAGGTATTTTTCTCTATCCCCTATTCTGGAATTACCTGTTGACTGATGCACTATTCTGATGTAGACATATTCTCAACGAGAATGTAAGATGTACATGCAAAATCATCCAGAAGGTAAAGACACACTGATTATCGAGATGGACTGCAGGAGTTCTGCCACAGACAAAAGGAAAAAATATAATGCATACAAACCTAATCAGGAATCCATATGGAGATCAAACAACCCTTACGAGAAACAACTTGTGTAGCCTGAACATGGGAAAAACCAAAAACACGTTAGGCAAAAACAAGGAAACAATCGCAAAAAGGTGCAGGTTCGAAAATATAGGATTAGGGAAATATAAATGTGAATCTACTACAGTCTCAATATATATATATATATATATATATATATATATATATATATATATATATATTTGGAAGAAAGGGTTTTACCACATTGCGGGACGCACTCGCAGCAAGCCGGTCAAAGCAAGGAAGGTCCGTTGGCAAACCACACCTGACGCGTTTCGGGCCTGACGCCCTTAATCATAGGCAACTGCAGCACGAATGACCAGCAAACAAGGCTTCCATGTTATTCCCACCTCCTTTTATTTGCATATCAATCAAGTGAGCAAGATAGCAAAGCATTCTGGGAATGGAAGTCTTTACATGATACCCAAGTGGGCTGCCGGTCTCTCGCACTGACAAAGTTCTGAAATTTCAAGGTTTCACCTCGTGAACTTTTCCCCATAAGCACAGTCACTCCCTGCTCCGAATGCCACTGTAACTGAAAGACAGCAGCGGACCCGCTCAGTTAAGCGGTGGTGACATCCCACGACCAGGCAGGGCCGCAATATTTGGAAGAAAGGGTTTTACCACATTGCGGGACGCACTCGCAGCAAGCCGGTCAAAGCAAGGAAGGTCCGTTAGCAAACCACACCTGACGCGTTTCGGGCCTGACGCCCTTAATCATAGGCAACTGCAGCACGAATGACCAGCAAACAAGGCTTCCATGTTATTCCCACCTCCTTTTATTTGCATATCAATCAAGTGAGCAAGATAGCAAAGCATTCTGGGAATGGAAGTCTTTACATGATACCCAAGTGGGCTGCCGGTCTCTCGCACTGACAAAGTTCTGAAATTTCAAGGTTTCACCTCATGAACTTTTCCCCATAAGCACAGTCACTCGCTGCTCCGAATGCCACTGTAACTGAAAGACAGCAGCGGACCCGCTCAGTTAAGCGGTGGTGACGTCCCACGACCAGGCAGGGCCGCAATATTTGGAAGAAAGGGTTTTACCACATTGCGGGACGCACTCGCAGCAAGCCGGTCAAAGCAAGGAAGGTCCGTTGGCAAACCACACCTGACGCGTTTCGGGCCTGACGCCCTTAATCATAGGCAACTGCAGCACGAATGACCAGCAAACAAGGCTTCCATGTTATTCCCACCTCCTTTTATTTGCATATCAATCAAGTGAGCAAGATAGCAAAGCATTCTGGGAATGGAAGTCTTTACATGATACCCAAGTGGGCTGCCGGTCTCTCGCACTGACAAAGTTCTGAAATTTCAAGGTTTCACCTCGTGAACTTTTCCCCATAAGCACAGTCACTCGCTGCTCCGAATGCCACTGTAACTGAAAGACAGCAGCGGACCCGCTCAGTTAAGCGGTGGTGACGTCCCACGACCAGGCAGGGCCGCAATATTTGGAAGAAAGGGTTTTACCACATTGCGGGACGCACTCGCAGCAAGCCGGTCAAAGCAAGGAAGGTCCGTTGGCAAACCACACCTGACGCGTTTCGGGCCTGACGCCCTTAATCATAGGCAACTGCAGCACGAATGACCAGCAAACAAGGCTTCCATGTTATTCCCACCTCCTTTTATTTGCATATCAATCAAGTGAGCAAGATAGCAAAGCATTCTGGGAATGGAAGTCTTTCCACTTGGGTATCATGTAAAGACTTCCATTCCCAGAATGCTTTGCTATCTTGCTCACTTGATTGATATGCAAATAAAAGGAGGTGGGAATAACATGAAAGCCTTGTTTGCTGGTCATTCGTGCTGCAGTTGCCTATGATTAAGGGCGTCAGGCCCGAAACGCGTCAGGTGTGGTTTGCCAACGGACCTTCCTTGCTTTGACCGGCTTGCTGCGAGTGCGTCCCGCAATGTGGTAAAACCCTTTCTTCCAAATATTGCGGCCCTGCCTGGTCGTGGGACATCACCACCGCTTAACTGAGCGGGTCCGCTGCTGTCTTTCAGTTACAGTGGCATTCGGAGCAGCGAGTGACTGTGCTTATGGGGAAAAGTTCACGAGGTGAAACCTTGAAATTTCAGAACTTTGTCAGTGCGAGAGACCGGCAGCCCACTTGGGTAGCATGTAAAGACTTCCATTCCCAGAATGCTTTGCTATCTTGCTCACTTGATTGATATGCAAATAAAAGGAGGTGGGAATAACATGGAAGCCTTGTTTGCTGGTCATTCGTGCTGCAGTTGCCTATGATTAAGGGCGTCAGGCCCGAAACGCGTCAGGTGTGGTTGGCCAACGGACCTTCCTTGCTTTGACCGGCTTGCTGCGAGTGCGTCGCGCAATGTGGTAAAACCCTTTCTTCCAAATATTGCGGCCCTGCCTGGTCGTGGGACGTCACCACCGCTTAACTGAGCGGGTCCGCTGCTGTCTTTCAGTTACAGTGGCATTCGGAGCAGCGAGTGACTGTGCTTATGGGGAAAAGTTCACGAGGTGAAACCTTGAAATTTCAGAACTTTGTCAGTGCGAGAGACCGGCAGCCCACTTGGGTATCATGTAAAGACTTCCATTCCCAGAATGCTTTGCTATCTTGCTCACTTGATTGATATGCAAATAAAAGGAGGTGGGAATAACATGGAAGCCTTGTTTGCTGGTCATTCGTGCTGCAGTTGCCTATGATTAAGGGCGTCAGGCCCGAAACGCGTCAGGTGTGGTTTGCCAACGGACCTTCCTTGCTTTGACCGGCTTGCTGCGAGTGCGTCCCGCAATGTGGTAAAACCCTTTCTTCCAAATATTGCGGCCCTGCCTGGTCGTGGGACGTCACCACCGCTTAACTGAGCGGGTCCGCTGCTGTCTTTCAGTTACAGTGGCATTCGGAGCAGCGAGTGACTGTGCTTATGGGGAAAAGTTCACGAGGTGAAACCTTGAAATTTCAGAACTTTGTCAGTGCGAGAGACCGGCAGCCCACTTGGGTATCATGTAAAGACTTCCATTCCCAGAATGCTTTGCTATCTTGCTCACTTGATTGATATGCAAATAAAAGGAGGTGGGAATAACATGGAAGCCTTGTTTGCTGGTCATTCGTGCTGCAGTTGCCTATGATTAAGGGCGTCAGGCCCGAAACGCGTCAGGTGTGGTTTGCCAACGGACCTTCCTTGCTTTGACCGGCTTGCTGCGAGTGCGTCCCGCAATGTGGTAAAACCCTTTCTTCCATATATATATATATATATATATATATATATATATTACCTACTGGCGGTCGCCAGTAGGTAGTTATAGTTAGGACCACGTTTCCATAGGAAATCCGCAACATTCTATTTTGAATAACTTTGGCGCCGGTCGACGAATCCTCGCGAATTTTTCAAAATAGGTGGGGCGCTACGCTCCGCTCCTACCCTGAAAGTCTCGGGGGGATTCGTCAAGCGGGGGCTGAGATAAAAGGGGGGTCCCAAAACGCGTTTTTCCCATGCATTTTTCCATAGGACCTTTAGACACAGCTACAGCCCGAACGGCTGAACAGAATTACTAGAAATTTGGCAGAGAGGTAGTCCTCAGGTCAAGGAAGTGCCTTTTGTAGGTTTGGTGTAAATCTGTTCAGTAGATTCTGAGAAAATAGCATTTAAATCAATATATATATCTGTGACAGCTTACGGTGCGCTTACGGTGCGCTTACCGTCCGCGTACGGTGGCGTGCGCGAGCGCGATTCTGATTGGCTGTTAGATCTTAGTAAACATTCGAATCGGTCGAAACCAGGAAGCGGCGGCCGCCATTTTGTGTGTTTCACACAGAAAAAAAAGGGTGATAATTTGAAAAGGGGGCAAGGAGGAGAGTTACAGACCCCCTAACATTTGAAAGGGGGTCAAAGAAGGACAGAAAAGTACAAAAAAAACATTTATTGATTTTAAAAAAAAATTGCGGGGTACTCGTACGGTAAGCTTACGGTAAGCTCACCGTACGCGTACGGTAGAAAAAAAAAATAAAAAAAGAAATAAAATTCAGATTTAAGTGTTTAGATATTAGGGGGCTCTAAAAAGAGCCGTTGTGTTTATGAAGTGATTTTTTAGTGGTACCTACAAGTAAGTACCGATGCAGAGTCTAAGGTTCAAGAGGAAGACTCTGTTCCCTTCATCATTGAAGTGCACACCATCTTCTCTATAAATGTCTTGCATGTCGTAACGCAAGTTGTTGTGGTAAATGGATCCCATACCATAGTCTCGGAGGAAAGCAGAAACAGATTTGTTGACGTGTTTTCTTGCTTTGTCAATCTGTGGACAGAAATGATTGGACCAGTTCCATTTTTGCCTTTGGCATATGTTAGAAAACACAAAGGCAGTTTTAGGGAAAAGTGAAAACAGTTGTGCAAAGGTCTCCTTCATAAGCATTTCAAGACCTACCCCAGTCAAAGTGCCTAGGTCATTGCCACCACAGTGCACTATTATGAGGTCAGGGTGTTGGTTTTGCATGAAGGATTTCACCAATGGCATCAATTGGTGCCACTTTAACCCTCTCTGACCAATCCATTTAATGTCTACATTTGGCAAAGCAAGGTCTCTCACCATATCTGTTTTCTCTGCATACTTTTCACTCCAGAAGACATAGCTGTGCCCTACAATCCACACTGTGAACATCTTCAAAGGAGAACTGGATGGACTCAGGAGGTGTAATTCAGTAGAATGGAAAAAAGAAATGAAAGACAGTTTGGAAATGGAGGCAAACATATTTAAAAAAAAAAAAAAAAATCTGATTGGCTGTTTCATACCATTCTAGAATAAAAACTAGGCTGTATGTGTAAATTTATAGAAGCATGTTTTGTATTGGTACAGAAAAATGTGTTACCAAAGAACAGTACTATGGATTTGCTGTTCGGTTTGAAAAGTCAAGCATTCCTGCTCTTTGGAAATGAAACATTGTTTGGTGAACTTCTGACCTGACTCTACACAGCAGTGTTCCATGACCTGTTGCTATGGTAGCAGGCAGAAGTCAAGTTGGGGGAAGGGTACTAGGCAGAAGTCAAGTTGGGGGAAGGGTACTTTTGGAAAAGGGTTGGTTTTCACCCAATAGAAATGTGTGATTACATTTGAAAAAAAGGGGGAAGCACTGAGATTTGAAACTTACATGTATATGTGTGGAAAAATAGAGGGAAACTTTGCCATTATCTGGTTCTGCTGAGAGGAGAGAGGTGTAGAGAACAGAGATCCTGGCTCTGATAATCTGTTGTTTGAGTGCCACATTTCTTTCACAACTAACTAATTTTAAAGGTGAGTTTAGAGTTTGAGAGGGGATGTATATGGTAAATTAAGAAATGAATAATAGAATTGGAATTCCTTTTGTTGAAGTTGTGTTTATTATTTTCTGTTTTGGGAGAAATTTAAATGTGAGGAACATGTAAAATAATATGGACTATGTTTTCACGAAAATTTAAGGTGTACTGGTAAAAATAAGGAATACTTTAAGGGTTTGAGGTTGCACTCAGTAATGCAAATGCATTCAGCATCAGTGAGGCTGGTTGCCCTTGCTGGAGTGTAGTGAGTCACCCAGGTTACACATGTTGCTGGTCTAAGAAAGCTGTTTGGTATTGCTCTGGTGATTTTACATTTGCATTAGATGGAAAGGGGGAGACATTTTTTTGTATGCAGAAGCAGACTCTTAGCACACAGCCAGCTGGTTATCCTGTGGAATCATGCACAGTATTCACAACCGAGTGGGGTTTGAGGTTTCAGTCAGTAATGCAAATACATTCAGCATTACTAAGGCTGGTTGCCCTTGGTGGAGTGTAGTCAGTCACCCAGGTTACACATGGTGCTGGTCTGAAAAAGCAGTTTGGACATGTGCTTTTATCAGAATCTGAAAAGTGGATTCATAATGTTTCAGTCTGTAAAAGTGTTTATCACTTGCCAAAAAAAAGAGTAGTAAGTGTGCTTTCAAATTGGCAAAGAAATTTCGTTTTGTGACTAATGTGGAAACATGACTCTGTGTGTAAATAGGAAATACAGGCAGAGATTTATTGCGTATTGCTCTGGTGATTTTACATTTGCATTGGATGGAAAGGGGGAGCTATTTTTTTGTATGCAGAAGCAGACTCTTAGCACACAGCCAGCTGGTTATCCTGTGGAATCATGCATAGTATTTACAACCGAGTGGGGTTTGAGGTTTCAGTCAGTAATGCAAATACATTCAGCATCACTAAGGCTGGTTGCCCTTGTTGGAGTGTAGTCAGTCACCCAGGTTACACATGGTGCTGGTCTGAAAAAGCAGTTTGGACATGTGCTTTTATCAGAATCTGAAAAGTGGATTCATAAGGTGTCAGTCTGTAAAAGTGTTTATCACTTGCCAAAAAAAAGAGTAGTAAGTGTGCTTTCAAATTGGCAAAAAAAATTCGTTTTGTGACTAATGTGGAAACATGACTCTGTGTGTAAATAGGAATTACAGGCAGAGATTTATTGCGTATTGCTCTGGTGATTTTACATTTGCATTGGATGGAAAGGGGGAGCCATTTTTTTGTATGCAGTAGCAGACTCTTAGCACACAGCCAGCTGGTTATCCTGTGGAATCATGCATAGTATTTACAACCGAGTGGGGTTTGAGGTTTCAGTCAGTAATGCAAATACATTCAGCATCACTAAGGCTGGTTGCCCTTGTTGGAGTGTAGTCAGTCACCCAGGTTACACATGGTGCTGGTCTGAAAAAGCAGTTTGGACATGTGCTTTTATCAGAATCTGAAAAGTGGATTCATAATGTGTCAGTCTGTAAAAGTGTTTATCACTTGCCAAAAAAAAGAGTAGTAAGTGTGCTTTCAAATTGGCAAAGAAATTTCGTTTTGTGACTAATGTGGAAACATGACTCTGTGTGTAAATAGGAATTACAAGCAGAGATTTATTGCGTATTGCTCTGGTGATTTTACATTTGCATTGGATGGAAAGGGGGAGCCATTTTTTTGTATGCAGAAGCAGACTCTTAGCACACAGCCAGCTGGTTATCCTGTGGAATCATGTACAGTATTCACAACCGAGTGGGGTTTGAGGTTACAGTCAGTAATGCAAATACATTCAGCATCACTAAGGCTGGTTGCCCTTGCTGGAGTGTAGTCAGTCACCCAGGTTACACATGGTGCTGGTCTGAAAAAGCAGTTTGGACATGTGCTTTTAACAGAATCTTAAAAGTGGATTCTTAATGTGTCAGTCTGTAAAAGTACTTATCACTTGCCAAAAAAAAGAGTAGTAAGTGTGCTTTCAAATTGGCAAAGAAATTTAGTTTTGTGACTAATGTGGAAACATGACTCTGTGTGTAAATAGGAATTACAGGCAGAGATTTATTGCGTATTGCTCTGGTGATTTTACATTTGCATTGGATGTAAAGGGGGAGCCATTTTTTTGTATGCAGTAGCAGACTCTTAGCACACAGCCAGCTGGTTATCCTGTGGAATCATGCATAGTATTTACAACCGAGTGGGGTTTGAGGTTTCAGTCAGTAATGCAAATACATTCAGCATCACTAAGGCTGGTTGCCCTTGCTGGAGTGTAGTTAGTCACCCAGGTTACACATGGTGCTGGTCTGAAAAAGCAGTTTGGACATGTGCTTTTATCAGAATTTGAAAAGTGGATTCATAATGTGTCAGTCTGTAAAAGTGTTTATCACTTGCCAAAAAAAAGAGTAGTAAGTGTGCTTTCAAATTGGCAAAGAAATTTCGTTTTGTGACTAATGTGGAAACATGACTCTGAGTGTAAATAGGAATTACAGGCAGAGATTTATTGCGTATTGCTCTGGTGATTTTACATTTGCATTTGATGGAAAGGGGGAGCCATTTTTTTGTATGCAGAAGCAGACTCTTAGCACACAGCCAGCTGGTTATCCTGTGGAATCATGCACAGTATTCACAACCGAGTGGGGTTTGAGGTTACAGTCAGTAATGCAAATACATTCAGCATCACTAAGGCTGGTTGCCCTTGCTGGAGTGTAGTCAGTCACCCAGGTTACACATGGTGCTGGTCTGAAAAAGCAGTTTGGACATGTGCTTTTAACAGAATCTTAAAAGTGGATTCTTAATGTGTCAGTCTGTAAAAGTACTTATCACTTGCCAAAAAAAAGAGTAGTAAGTGTGCTTTCAAATTGGCAAAGAAATTTCGTTTTGTGACTAATGTGGAAACATGACTCTGTGTGTAAATAGGAATTACAAGAAGAGATTTATTGCGTATTGCTCTGGTGATTTTACATTTGCATTGGATGGAAAGGGGGAGCCATTTTTTTTTTATGCAGAAGCAGAGTCTTAGCACACAACCAGCTGCTTATCCTGTGGAATCAAGCACAGTATTCACAACTGAGTGGGGTTTGAGGTTTCAGTCAGTAATGCAAATACATTCAGCATCACTAAGGCTGGTTGCCCTTGCTGGAGTGTAGTCAGTCACCCAGGTTACACATGTTGCTGGTCTGAAAAAGCTGTTTGGACATGTGCTGTTTTCATAATCTGAAAAGTGGATTCAAAATGTGTCAGACTGTAAAAGTACTTATCAAAAAAGTAGTAGAAAGTATGCTTTGCAATTGGCAAAGAAATTTCGTTTTCTGCCTAATTTCAAACCATGACTCTGTGTGCACACAGGAATTGTTTTTAGATATTTAATTTGTGATGGTGTTATTGTGATTTTCACTTGTAGGAAAGGGGTACATAGTATTTTAAGATTTGAAAAGATCATAAAAAATGTAGTAATATTTTTAAATAAAATAAAGGATTTTTTTTTTAGTTTTTTTCAGGTATTGCTGAAGAGCAGTGAACAAAATTTAAGATGCCTACAAAATCCAGACTAAGAAAAGACCACAAAAAAAATCTATATTTGAAGACAACTGGAGGACCTAAGTTAGTTGGAGATGCTCATGTTGGGAAAAAGAACAAATCTTCTGGTAAGCAGACAAAAGATTTTTTAAAGAACATCTTCAAAAAAAGGAAAAATGAAAAAAATGTCTGTACTGGAAAGAATGTTTTCAATAGAAAAAAACAGGAAAAAATTGAGAATTTAGTTAATGCAAATATACCTTCTGCAAAAACAAAGATTAACTTAAACAGAAAAACAGCGTTTAAAGAGATACGTAGAAAAATGTTTCAGAGAAGAGTTATGTCCAATTTGATAAAGGATGTGAAGAAATATAAGCAAAAGGCAAAATATTACAAGAGAAAAAAAGAAATTGAAGCCATTGCAGCAAAGGCATTAGAATTAAAAAGGAAACTATTCATTTTAATTTTGAATAGGATGCGTACATTAGATAAAATGGTTAATGTACTGAAATCACAAAGCAAAAGGAAAAGAGTAGTGAACAGAACAAACTTTTGTAAAGTGTTTTTAGGAAAGTGGATGCATAGTTCAAGTAGTGAACCTTTTTTTAATGAAGAGAGTTATTTTCAAAGTAATAGTTTGCTGCATGCAGTTGACACCAGAGGTCGTGCTTATGAAGTGAAAAATGGTTGCATAATGGAGAAGGAGATAATGGTTCCAAGAGATGAGGTACAAGTGATGGCGGATGAGGCTATGGGGAGACGTCCTAAAGCCCCAGTGTACACTTGGAATTGTAGTAGTATTTGCACTGTGCGTCAGGAATCTATAAATAAATTTCGTGAGTTTCTAAGAGAATATAGTAAAAAAAGTGTAAAACAGAAGATTAAGGTGCTTCAAAGTCTAGATCCATGCAGAGTGAGAGAGAATACTGGTTTGCAGGGTCATTCTCTGGCTTGTCTATCTAGAAAAGTGTGTAATAGTGTTTTCCATCATTTTAGGATGCTGGCTGTTCATCATACTGAAATGAGAAAGTTTGTGAGACGGTTGTATTTTGCTAAAAGTCCAGCAATAAAATTAGATGAATTGAATAGGGCTCTGTTCCGTGGATCGGTATCAGATGTAGAGAAGGTTGTTGATGAAATTCAGTTTTGTTACTTTGGTCCTGAACAAAACAGTGCAGAAAAGGACACAGTACATGAGGAAGAAGTGGAAGAGAATGTAGAACCCTCTGTAAGTAAGACATTTAACGATCACATAACAAAATTTGAAAAAATCTCTAATGAAAGACCAAATATTATTTGTATTTGTTGCCGCAGAACTCATTATAGAAAACAAACTAGGAATGTTGATCTCTACAGAAAGAGTGAAAATGAAGATAATTATAAATGGAAAGATTTTGCCACATATATCTTTCTAGAAAATTGTTTTGAATTGGGTGAAGATCAGCGTATTTGTAAATACTGTTACAACAAGTTAGAGGAAAATAGAATGCCGACCAGAGCTGTACATAATAATTTAGAATTGGATGCTATTCCTGCTGAACTTTCTGAATTAAATACATATGAGTCTATACTTATTCAATGTGTTCATCCGTTCCAGACCATAGTACGTATGGAGCCTAAAACTGGTAAATTACCTCCTTCAGATTTAGTGAGATTTTTAAGGTAGAGTGGTGTATTTGCCCTTGGATTTGAAAAAAAATATGGAAACTATTGATGCAGATACTTTGGAAACTGAACCATTAGTTATTCTGGTTAATGGTGTACCTACAAAGAATAAGAAGATTTGGCAGGAGCTGGTAGATGTACGGAAAGTACAAAGAGCAAATTTGTATTTGAAAAGGAATAACAAATGGTATGAATCAATTTATATAGAAGAAGAAGAAGAAGATTTACAAGAAGACACAGAAACACCAACTGGACAAATTGAAAAAGTGGACAAGTCAAAGGAAGAAGAAATTTATGAACATTTTAGCATACATCCTCTTCATTCAAAAGAAGTTATGGGAGACAATATTGATCTGTTTCAGATGAAGAAAGCAAAAGGAACTCCCGTGAGTGTATGGGAGGAGAGCTTGGAAGCTCGATGTTTTCCCCAGCTGTTTCCTACAGGAAAAGGAGGACGATACGATGAACGTCCAGAACAGATTCCAGCTTCTGAGTATCGGACTACAAGACTATATGCTGAAGATCCCAGATTTCGACAAAGTATTCCTTATTTGTTCCATCTTTTATTTGAAAGCGACTTGTCTGCACTGTCTTATGCAGTAAATCACATTTTAAAAAGTGGAGTACATTTACAAAATGTGTCTGCTAAGGATTTTATGGAGAAAGTGCAGCACCGAGATGATCATTTGGAAACACAACTGATCAATCTGATGGCTTGTCAGCGTGGGACAAATGAATATTGGTACCGACGCCATGGTGAATTAAAATGCATGTTACGGAATTTAGGAACACCAACATGGTTCGTTACCCTAAGCTGTGCTGAGTACGCTTGGGATGATTTACTGGATTTTCTACGAGAGGCAAATTCAAACATTAAAAACATCGAATACAAGACAGCAGGAGAACTGTGCTCATTGGATCCCGTTAATGTTTGCAGATATTTCAATCATAGATTTGAGGCTATGATGTCCTTCATCTGCAATAAAAAAAATCCACCTCTTGGAGAAGTAGTGGATTTCTTTTGGAGAAAAGAGTACCAGGCAAGAGGTGCTCCTCATATTCATATGCTGTTGTGGATCAAGGATGCCCCAAAGTTTGGAACAGATACTGATGAAGCAGTGTTATCTTACATTGAAGAATATACAACATGTGCTATACCAAAAAGCACAGAAGAGAAAAAGTTAAAGGAGCAAGTTTTACGTTTCCAAAGTCATCGGTGTGGAAAATACTGTCGACGGAAATACAAGAGCAAAGAAAAATACTACACTAAATGTCGATTTGGATTTCCTAGACCTGTTCTTTCAAATGGAAGAGTAAACAGTTTTATGTCATCTGTGAGACATACTATCACAAGAAAATCACCTAAGAATACCTACAACCTAAAAAGAAAAGAAGAATCAAAAACATATAAATGACTACAACCCAGTCATTTTATCCATGTGGAATGCTAACATGGATATACAGTATGTAGCTGACAATTCCATTGCTGTTGCTCGATATGTAACGTCTTACATTACTAAATCTGAAAAAACTGAATTGAAAGAAATGTGGGAAGAGATTTCTCACGAGAAGACTGTCAGTAAGAAGCTGTACAGTTTCAGTTTAAAGATGTTATCGCATCGAGAAATTGGATCCTACGAATGTTCAGATAGGTTATCTTCTGCAAGTCTCTACTCGAAATCAAGAAGAATAATTTGGGCAAGTTTAGGCCTTGCAGCAATGAGAAATCGGGTACTGAAATCTGTTGGAGAAATTGAATATTTGGCCGAGAATGACCCAGAAAGTACAGATATTTTGAAATCAAACATGTTGGACACATATTATCCCAAGAGAAGTCAACATCTGGAGAACATGTGTCTCTATGAAGTGCTGCAGAACTACATTTATTCACGGAAAGCCGCAGAAGACATCAACAATGGAAAATATAAAGTCATTGGTGAGGAAGGATGTTTGGTGAAGCAAACAAAAGGAAGTTTGATAAATCACAGGAAGCTGAGTTGCGACACTACTGACAAAAAGGAATTTTACTACTTGGCTCTTTTACAGCTATTTAAACCCTGGCGTACAGAGGATGAACTACTGGGAGAATTTCAAAGCTATGAAGATTCATTTAATGCTTGCAAAGACAGCATACAATGCAATACATTCACAACTTATCTGCAAATGTTAAATGAAGAAATTGAACAGAAAACTACAATTGCAGCAGAAGTAGCTAGAGACAGTTCTCAGGACAGCCAAAGTTCAGGAACACTCAGTCAAGATCCCCTAGGACAACCAATCGTTGAAAATGAAGCATCAATAGCCATGAATGAAGTGGAAACGGCTATGAATCAAGCTCAAGAATAATTTATAGACTTACAAAATTTGGAAAGACAACTGAATGTAGAGCAGCAACAAATTTATGAAGTGATCAGAAGCAAAATTGATCACGGATTTCAACATGAAAAAAAAGAGTGCTCATGCACATCATTTCATCCAATCAGGATGTATGTAAGTGGACAAGCTGGAACTGGAAAAAGTTTCCTAATAAAAGTCATCAGAAGCTACCTACAGCAAAAAACGGATTCTACTTTGTCTTGTGTGGTTACTGCTCCAACTGGGTTAGCAGCATATAACATAAAAGGAATCACTTTACATCGTTTGCTAATGTTACCAGTGGAGCATGAGAACAAAATACAATACAACAAGCTAACTGGAGAAGCATGCTTGGAAGTTTCAAGAGTATTGAAGAAGATGCAAGTTCTCATTATTGATGAGGTGAGCATGGTATCAAACTTAATGCTTGCCTTTGTGCATTTAAGAATGCAGCAAATTCTAAGGACAGACTATGACGTGTTATTTGGTGGAAAGCATGTCATAGTTTTTGGGGATCTTCTACAGCTTACTCCAGTTAAAGGACAACCAGTGTTTAATACTGTGACACATGAAGACACGAAGAAGTCATTGGGAAGCATCGGTAATGCAAATATTTGGTCCTTCTTTGAGTACAAGGAACTTACTACTAATATGAGGCAAGCAAACGATGAAGAATATGGAAGTATTCTGAACGATATCAGGATTGGACTACTCACAGAAGTTGGCAAAAAAGCATTACAGAGTCGGCTGCTACATAATTTATTTCCAAAGGAAGAAATAGTTGCTGAGAAGATATACAAGAACATTGCAGAAAAGAAAAGTGTAATTTGCTTAATGCCAACTCTACGTGAATGCTCAATATTCAATGAGGAGCTTTTAAAATTGGAAAAGGAAGATATCAGGAAATTGGAAGCAGTGGACAAAATTGAGGATGGAAGAATTACTATCACATTAACAGGCACACTGAAAAATAAATTGGATTCACTAGAGAAGAACATTTCCAAAACAGCTGGATTAGAAAAAAATCTGTATGTTTGCATGAACTGTAGAGTATTTTTAAGGAGAAATTTGGATGTTGAAAAAGGTTTAGTTAATGGAGCTATGGGAAGAGTTGTGGGTTTTATTAATTATCAGAAAAAAGATGGAATTGAATGTTTAAAAATAAAATTTGATCAGATAGAAGAAGTTAAAGATATTTGTCGTTGTTCAGTTCGATTCATGCTTGTGAAAGACTTATATGTACGTAGGAAGCAGTTTCCTTTTTCGCTAGCATATGCTGTAACTATTCACAAGTCTCAAGGATTGACTGTAGATTGTGCTTTTGTGAACATTGGTTCAACTGTGTTCAAAGAAGGTATGGCTTATGTAGCTTTGTCACGAGTGAAAACATTATCTGGTTTATTCATGATAGACTTTGATGAATCAAAAGTTAGTGCTGATACAAATTGTGTAAAGGAGTATAATAGATTAAGAAGAACCCATGCTCCTCATTTAGGTCAGTATCCTGTGTTGGAGAAACGTGTAGTTTCTCGTAAAAGGAGAAATGAGAATATCTGTAATGAAGATGTAGAGAGGAGGAAAAAAAAGAGGAGTGATGTAATTGCAAGCAAAAAGAAAAAGGAAAATGAAGAAGAGGTTGTAGGATGTCATTTTGAAAATAGCTCTGGTGTCAACTGCTACGCTAATGTAGTGCTGAATGTTGCATTTTATCTGGAAAGTGTGCAAGAGCAGATAATAGTAAATCAGAGAAAAAGATTCTGTTCTGAGTTGAGTCTCCTTTTTCAAAAGCTGAGTAATGATAAGACTCAAATAGAAAGTGCTACTGAAATTAGAAAACTTTTAGATGTATGTTCAGGACGAACACAGTTTTCTCAAAATGTACAGCAAGATGCACAGGAATTCTTGATGTTTTTTCTTCAGGTACTGGAAGAAGAAGGGGTTCCCATTGAAAATGTATTTGGTCTCTCTTATAAATGGGAACATAGTTGTGAAAACTGTTATAATACATGTGGCTCTTATGTTGATTCTGAAAAGTTTATTTATTTAACATTGCCAGAATGTAAAACAGTCACTTTTGCTAAATTAGTTAAAGATGCTAATCATAACATGGAATGCAGTGAGTGTCAATCTGAAATGTTTTCAACGTTACTTTTAAAGGAATACGGACAATCTGTAATTTTAATGATGCAACGATGTAAAGCTGATGGTTCAAAATTGGATACTTTAATAAAGAAGTTTACAGGACAGCAATTATCAATTTCAGGAAAAACTTTTGTAACTGTTGCAATAATTTTCCATGAAGGACCTACTGTTACTTCTGGACATTACACAGTTTATCTTAAATGTGAAAAAGGCTGGACACTGTGTAATGATTCCCAATTGATTTTCAAGCAACGTTTGCCTTTTGATTTAGCAAATTCCTATCTAATCTTCCTGAAACCTAAATTTTAGAGAGACTTGGCAAGATGTGTACAAAACAATTTTACCATTTTATTGGATTACCATTGGAATTTTCAAAAAAAATGATTTTTCAAATTATCATTTGGCCTAATGGAAAGATAACCAATTGTAATGTGGACTTTTTAAATTTTTAATGAAACTTTGGAAAACCAAAAATTTAGACAAAATCGGTAACATCTGCACAATTTAAATTTTGGAATGTTATTGGATTGCCATTGGAAATTTATTCAAAAAAGATTTTTAAAATTACTATTTGGCCATGAGGAAAGGTAACCAATTGTATTGTGGACTTATTTAATTATTAATTAATCTTTCGGAAACCAAAATGTTACAGAGAATCGGTGAGATCTGTACAATTTAAACTTTATAATTTTATTGGATTACCATTGGAAATTTAATCAAAAAAGAATTTTAAAATTACTATCTGGCGTAAAGGAAATGGAACCAGATGTATTGTGGAGTTATTTGAGATATATTTTTGTGATTATACTCCTGAAACAAAAATGTCAGACGGTATTTTAAAGAAATAAGTTTTGATATTAGTTGATATTTTTTTTAGAATATTATGCATTTCTATAATGTTATGTTTAAGTTAAAAGAGATTCTGGGCTTTTTTTATACAATCTTTGAGATTGTTATTTTTTTTTTGCCCGCTGTTAAATGATGAATGCAATTGCTTTCACAATTTATAGTGAAATGCAATATATTCTGAAAACAGCAAAAAAAAGGCAAAAAAGTTTTTGGGAAAAACATGTAAATTCGTGTACTGTGGAATATATTGATTTATTAAATACTAATACTTTTTTCTTTTTTTTCAGATTGTGAAAGAAAATTTTCAAAAAAAACCAACCATTTTTTCAAGTAATTTCAATTACATTTTAATTAAAAATTAAATTGTTGGGTGGGACAGGTAACTGAGAAATTAGAAGGTCTCTTTCTTCCACTTTATCTCAAAAAGATTTTTAGTATTTAGTTATTAATTCCTCAAGGATCTTGAGATGTGGTAATTGATTTTTAGTGTTTTAAAAAAAAAAAAAAAAAAAAATACGCTTACGGTAAAAAAAAAAAAAAAAGTTTTAAAGAAAAAATAAAAAAAAGTTGAGAGGTAAGGTTGGCTCTTAAAAGAGCCGTTGTGTTCATGCAGGGACAGAGGAAAGGAAGTATGGGAACATTAGCTGGTTGGACATTTGTGCCGATCTATTCTGTTGTTAATGAGGGAAACACTGGTCTCCCTGTGAACAATTAGATCATGGCAAAATGAACACCGCATAGTAACCCTACCAAACCGAGGGTTCATTTCCAGAGGTTCAGAAAAAGGTGATTGTGCCCCCACAGATGAAGGGCTCTGCTGAGCTTCCTAAGAAGGACTCGGCTGAGCTGCTGTGGATGTGCTTGGTTGACTTACTGAAGGGTTGCCCCTAGTATGTCTAGCATGTGTCCTAGGATGCACATCCTCAAGGTGTCTCAACATAGTGTGATTCCCGAAGGAATACTTCTTGTTGGGATTACCTCGCGAAAGTACACGCTTGCACAGCTTGCAAGTCACCAAGGCAGCATTGACTTTTTTCTCACCCTCAGGAAAAGTAAAATACTCCCATATGAAAGAGCCCTTCTGTTTCCTCCTTCTCTGCCTGATGGTGGTGCTGCTAGCCTCACTCTCAGCAGAAGAGTGCTGTTCTGCCATCGTATCACAAAGACAAGTCAGCTCCTTCTCCTAAGGGATCACAAGCAGAAATGAGGGGAATGGGTGTGGTGTAGGAGAGTTCTAGAACTGAAAGTAGTTTCAACCAATCAAAAGTTGTGTTTCATGATCACATGACCCACCGTGCGCGTACGTTACGCTTACGTTACGCTTACGGTGCGCTTACGGTGCGCTTACGGTAAAAGTGCGCATGCGCGTAAAAAAGACACACGCTCGCGCGCATGCGCAAAACAGTCACTCTACAACACTTCCGCGTAACGTGCGCGTGTAGCGTACACGTCTACGCACCCCACGCACAGTACGTGCGGCTACGCAAATTGCGTCACTATACGCAAATAGAGTAGATAAATTACAAACATTGCGTAAACCGTACGCTTACCGTACGCTTACCGTACGCGTAATAAAAAAAATATATATTTTCTATGTTATACTAATATATCTTACCTGTTTGGTAAAAAAAAAAAAGAGAAAACTTGATACATTGCATATTTTTTTTTAAAAAACATAGTGTTTTAAGAGAATAAAAAGTTTTAAAAAAATTGTTTTTTTTAAAAAAAAACACATTTAAGATAAGAATTTATAATAAAAAAATCATACAAAATCAATAAAGAAAAATATGGGAATCACATCTGTTATAGGTAAGAATTAGCATTTAAAAAACTATACAAATTCACTGAAAAAACCATGGGAATCACATATGTTATAGTTAGAAATTAGCATTTAAAAAACCTTGCAAATTCACTGAAAAAACCATAGGTTTCACACATGTTATAGTTAGGGATTAGCATTAAAAAAACCTTGCAAATTCACTGAAAAAACCATAGGTTTCACACACGTTATAGTTAGGAATTAGCATTTAAAAAACCTTGCAAATTCAGTGAAAAAACCATAGGTTTCACACATGTTATAGTTAGCTGGACATTTCACTCGTAAAAAACCAATGAAATGTTCCCGTTATAGTTAGTTCAGCTAACTATAACTCGCGCGCCCGCAATGCACTGCTGATCACGTCACATATTACATCACTCATGACATGGTCAGTGACATCACTCATGATATCACTGATGACATCTCAAATGACATCACTGATGACATCACTGATGACATCATCCTTGTGATAGAGTGGCAGACCTCCTCTCACCCTAATATAACCTTTGATACACACATTCAAAAATGGAGACTGAAATTTTCCAAAAAATGGACATACCAATACCAATTACAACAACCTCTTCAATAATTCTAAGAACCACATACACATCCACTCATTCACCAACAGTCCTGTACAGTCACTCATTCGTGTACTCACACATCATATGTACTCATACACCTATACATCCTGTTACACAACACCACTCATCCATAGAGTTACTCACACACATAGTCACTCATGCTAATAAAAATTCAAACATCCATTTACTTGCATATACAGTTATACACACACCACCACACTTACTTCTACGGAAACTTACACATACTTAGTCTTTTAAACAATCACTTATAGAAACACATACTTATTCATACAGGAACTCTTCCAATCTCTCACTCTCACATATACTCACTTATATACACCAATAGTCACATATACTAGTTTAAAACATATGTAGTTACTCATAAAGACACTATTGAGACAGTCATTCACTCACTAACACACCCATACACACACTCATCCACCCATACAGTCCTGCACACATGCTGTCTTCAACACATAAAAACAGTGAGTCACTCATTCATGCACCTATGCACTACATAATACCCCCCACCGAACCATGCAGTCACTCAGACTGATACTCAAAAAACAACCTAAAATCCAATATAAACACCCATGTAGCTACTCACCAACCCATGCAGACACTTATACACAAAGTGAGAGACTGATACAGATATTTACATATTTAAACATTACTCACTAAGCCATGTATTCACTATGATACACTTAATCAGTCAGTTACACAATCGATTTTTCAAAAACAAATCATCCATTTAGACACTTATATACCCATTTATTCTTCCATCGACCTTGAGATATACATATATAAAACATTTTTAATTTTCAGAAAAACACACATTCACTGGATGATGTCATCAGTGATGTCATCAGTGATGTCATTTGAGATGTCATCAGTGATGTCATGAGTGATGTCACTGACCATGTCATGAGTGATGTAATATGTGACGTGATCAGCAGTGCATTGTGGGCGCGCGAGTTATAGTTAGCTGAACTAACTATAACGGGAAAATTTCATTTTTTTTTTACGAGTGAAATGTCCAGCTAACTATAACATGTGTGAAACCTATGGTTTTTTCACTGAATATAGATATATATATATATATATTATCTACTGGCGGTCGCCAGTAGATAGTTATAGTTAGGACCGTGTTTCCATAGGAAATCCGCTCCTACCCTGAAAGTCTCGGGGTGATTCGTCAAGCGGGGGCCGTGAAAAAAGGGGGGTCCCAAAACGTCTTTTCCCCATGCATTTTTCCATAGGACATTTAGTCGAAGGTACAGCCCGAACGGCTGAACAGAATTGCTTGAAATTTGGCAGAGAGGTAGTCCTCAGGTCAGGGAAGTGCTTTTTGCAGGTCTGGTGTCAATCTGTTCAGTAGTTCCTGAGAAAATCAAAAGTAAAATCATATATATATATGTGGGGGGAGCCTAACCACACATGTCATCCTGAGATCTGATTGGCTGTCAGCACTTCATCCAAGAAGTGTTGGCAGCCATCTTGGGACCAATATACATGATAGCACCTCATTAAAAAGCATTGCAGTTAATAGAAGGTTTTAAGACTTTAGTTACATTATAAATCATTTGTTGATGGTACCATACTCATTTTAGAAACTGTGGTATGTTCTAAGGTGATTTCATCATGTGAAAAAGCCTTCTGCTGGGATATCATGATTGAGAGAAAAATATTTTCTCATGCTTTTCCCACAGAGGTTTGGAAGGTGATCTATAAGCTAAACTGAGAGCTTATTTTCTGTAAATTCACATTATCTTTCTCAGTCATGTGAGAATGAAGTCTGACATTCTCAGTAAAACATTTACATCCAACAAGGGCAGAGACTGTCAGTTGATTCTTTTGTGTTCTACTGCAGCTTCCCAGAGTGTTCCAAAGAACAACTAGAGCGCTAACAGGCCTACTTATGATAAACGTATGGCACACCTGAAGCCATCTTGCTTGGATTAAAGTGGCAACTCTTAAAACATTTAATTTAAAAAGGAACAAAATGAGGGGGTTCATTTTTCCATAAAAAGTATGATTAGTGCTGCAGAAAGAAAAATTAGGGCACATTTTGAGTGACTTCTCAAATCCTCTTCTATTTCATTAAAAAATTCTGACATGCAGACTGAAACATGCACTTTCAATACCAGCAGCAGTTTTCCCTGGTGAGCAGTAGTTTTACTACAGTGATCTAATGATCAAAAAGAGTGCTAACATTCCGAATTTATGGCAAATGTGTGACACATCTGAATGCCTTCTTGATGGAATCAAAGTAAAAAACTGAAAGTATTTCCTACTGAGGAGACTGCAGTAAATGAGGAAATTCGGAAACTTCATAACAAATAAGTCTCCCAAGATGGCCACCAGAGACAAAAGAGCCCAAATGTAGCCCAAATATCACCCAGATGTAGCCCAAGTATAGCCCAATGACAGAATGTCCCAGAGTGTTCTTAAAAACAACTAGAGTGCTTACTGTCTTCATTATGACAAAAGTATGGCACACCTGAAGCCCTCTTGATTGGAATAAACTGGTAACACTTAAAACATTTAATTTAAAAAGGATCAAAATGAGGGGGTTCATTTTGCCATAGACATTATGATTAATGCTGAAGAAAGAAAATGAGGGCACATTTTGAGTGACTTCTCAAATCCTCTTCTATTTCATTAAAAAATTCTGACATGCAGACTGAAACATGCACTTTTAATACCAGGAGCAGACTTCCATGGTGAACAGTAGTTTTACTACAGTGATCTAATGAGCAACTAGAGTGCTAACATTCAGAATGTATGGCAAATGTGTGACATATCTGAATACCTTCATGATGGAATCAAAGTAAAAAACTGAAAGCATTTCCTACTGAGGAGACTGCAGTACATGAGGAAATTAGGAAACTTCATAACAAATAAATCTCCCAAGATGGCCACCGGAGACAAAAGAGCCCAAATGTAGCCCAAAAACACCCAGATGTAGCCCAAATATAGCCCAATGACAGAAGTGTGCAAAACACGTATTATTTTGTGTTTTTGCAGTGTTATATAGTGCAGACTTGTCAGGTATTGGAGTGCTTTACATGAGCATTGGTTACATCACACAAGAACAAATTAATTTTGGTTGTAGACATGGGGAGACTAAGTGATTTGACCAGAATCACAGAATGTCGAGCTGAAGCAGAAACTCCAACCTGGTTCCCCAGTTGCAAAGTCTGCAGTTCTGGAAGTAACACCACATCCTCTCCCCTAAGTGCAACATTTAATCAAGTGGTCAACTGGATAAAAAAACATAAAGATAACAAACAATTTAAAAGTGCTTTGTCGCTATTTGAAAACTCAGAAAATATGTCCTTATTTTAGTCTTTTAGAGCACTAACCATAATGTTGATGCCAATAAGACCCTCTCATATATGTAATTTCTAAAGGAAATGCTCTAGGTATTACAGTTTTGATTACATCAAGATGACGTCAGGCGTTCCACACTTTTGTAATAAATATAGAATGTTAGCAATCTGTTGAGAGGCAGAGGAAAGGGGCACAGACTCTGAAAATCGAAGGCAGGTAGGAGGGTGCAAAGGCAACAATTTAACCACACTGAGCAGGCAGGAAGGGCCGTGGCAGCACAACAGACTATGGAGGGCAGTGGAAAGGGGGGCAGAGGCAACAAACCAACAATACAGGACTTGCAAGAGAGGCTGTGGCAATGTAATAGACTATTGTGGGCAGAAGGAAGAGGCAATGGTAGTACAACCATACATGCCAACAGACCCGATTCAGCCAGGAAAAGTCCAATGTTTTTAAGCTCAAATGGGCTTTATTTGATCTGTCTCCTGTCTACAATCTCCTCTTTTTCAATGTAACTCAAAGGGGAAAATCAATACCCCAGTTTTTTTTCAAAATCTCCCTTTTACCAAGTTCAAAATGTTCGCAAGTATGGTACATTGGATCATGGAAGGAAATGGGGTAGGGACATGGACTTGGATAACAGAGGACAGGAGGGACATGGAGAGGTGCACCAAACTGACCCTGCAGGGCAGGCATCAGGGTTTGCAGCAGCACAATACACCACACAGGGCATGCGGGACGGGAGTGCAGCACAACAATCCATAGAAAGCAAGAGGGAGAGGACAGGACCATGCACATGGACAACAGAGAACAGAGGGTAAAGTGGCAATGGTAGCTAGCTGACCATAATGGACAGACAGGAGAGAAAGCTGCAGCATAACAGACCATAAAGGGCAGGAGGGACGGATCAGGGGCCTTACAATGGAACAGACAAGCCAGGAGGGAAGGAGTAGGGGTCTGCACATGTAAACAGAGGGCTGGGGGCAAGGGGGCAGGGCAGGAGCAGCAAGATAGCCATGGAGGTCAGGCAGGATGGGCATTAGAAGCAAGACACACCATGAAGAGCAACAGTGAGACTGTGATGGCATACACACAGACCATGGAGGGAAGGTGGGAGGGGGTCAGGGGCAGCTAACTGACCACACAGGGAAGGTGGGAGGGGCCATGGCAGCACAGAAGACCATGCATGGCAAGTGGGAGGGGTAGTGGCAGCACAATGGCTATGATGGGCAAGAAGGAGGGTGCAGGGGCATGCACAAAGGACGATGGAGGATAGAAGGGAGGGTCAGGACCTGTGCACAGACAAGAAAGTTCAGGGGAAGGGGCCTCACAACAGACCGCATGGGGCAGACAGGAGGAGCAGTTGCAGCACAACAGACCAGGTAGGGCAGAAGGGTGTGGCAGTACAATGGACCATGTAGGACAGGAGGAAGAGGATAGGGGCATGGCATGTGGACAGGCAGGGTGGAGGTGGCAGGGACAGGTTACAGTCATCTGACAATGCTAGGCAGGTGGGAGGGGAGTGGCAGCTCAACAGAACACTCAGAGTAGATAGGAGTGGCAGGTCCATGGAACATGGTGGGCAAAAGGATGGAGCAGGGGCATGCACAAAGACATCGGAGGGCAGGGGGAAGGAGAATAGGGGCAGCAAGCTAAGCACAGAGTTTAAGCAGAAGGTCAATGATGAGGCATAGAATTGGGCAATGGAGGGCAGGAGGAGTGGACTGGTACATCATACTAAATTGAGGGCAGTGGCAGCACATCAGACCATGCATGGCAGGAGGGAGGAGGCTAGTCCATGGATTCACACAACAGAGGATAGGGAGGAGGGGGATGGGGCAGCAAGCTAACTGTTCAGAGAAGGCGGGTATTAGGAACTTTATTGTTTTTAAAACGTGTGTCTGTGCGAACTACTTAAAATATGAACAAGTATGCAGCATAATCTCACTTTTATTCAGGAAGAAGAGGACGTTTGTGACTGTGACTCCGGACTCACTTGGCAGAAACACCCCCTGACCCTCCACCCGCTATCGCAAAATGTAATGCCCGTGAAAAGGGTAGGTGAACACAGTGTTATATAGAACATAGTCCTGAGAGCACGATTGAAAATGAAAACTAGATATAGTGTATGGTATAAACTATGCACCAAAAAGTGTGATATAAGATGAACCGGGCGTGAAATATAATATGCAATACATTGTGCGCAATGACAGATTCATTGGAGAGCGCGAGATAGCACAGGCACTAGCGTGTGCTATGCGATATGCGCCTTGGAGTGTAATATGCACAGGGCAGTGTTGTGTAACCTAACTAGTCTCTAAAGTTGTAATGTAAAATATGTGCTGGGGAGTGTAACGTTGCATATGCACTGTGACAAAGATATGGATCCCAGATTGTAATATGTATGGCATAGCACTGTGCGTTATAACATAGGCATCGAGGAAGGCACGTTAGATGGGGCAATATAACCCGTGCGAACACAAGTGTGGCATGACATATTCACGGGGTGGTGTTACAGTGCAAATGGGCTAGAGAGTGTCATAGCATATGCACTAGCTAGTGGAATACAACACAGAGGTGTGTGGCACTCAGCAGGCAATGGTGGGTGTAACACAGCATTGGGCTCTGCCAGGAGCGCGCTGTGACTCTCAAGTGATGTTCGTCCCCTTTCCAGAGAGTAAAATAAAAAGTATTACACATCCGGCAGTGGATGTGTGTTTTATTAACCGTGAGGGGGGTTTCTTGCATAGTTTTGGTCGAATTTTTGTGGAATCTCATTTGAATGGCTTGGTGTGCATGTGTATTAAATGTGCCCGTCAATAGCTACCCATGTTTGTATAAATAAACTACAAGGGTGTCTACCGGGATTAGGCACGGTAGGGCATCAGATATGTCAGACCTTCACTAGTGGTGTAAATACATTCCACGTGGATTCATTGTATGCATAGTCGCCTTTTAATGAATATCACGCAAATCGTCATGGTGATAGGTACGTACGGTTTGTCCAGCATGTCCTAGGTGTGTCTATAAATATATATTTTTTTAAAATAATCAAAAAGAGTGGCCGGCCCTGGGGATTGGGGTCAAAAAAATATAATTAGGATACAGGCCCTGGGGGATGGGGTCATCAGGGCCAATAAATTAGAATAAGAAGGGGAACCACACAGCCCCCTTCTTAAAAAATTAAAATAAATAAAAGACTGGCATCGTGCCGGAGGCCACGCCCCCTCCTTGCAGCACTCTGCAAACGCGCCCCCTGGCGAGTTGTAAGTTGGGGAATTAATTCCTCTTCAATACTGCGGGTCCCTGAGGGCCAACTAGCCCAACAGGCATCTCCAGTATGCGCCAGGGAGCTGCGCTGCAGACAGGTGTTCTGAGGCCAAGCCCCTTTTTACACCTCTCTGCAACGCAGCTCTGTTGCGCTTACTGGAGGTACCTAGTCGTCTAGTTTGACCCTAGGGACCCTTAGGATTCAAGGGGACTTAATATCTCAACTTAGAACAGCCACAGGGCGCGTTTACACAGTGGTGAAGGGAGGGGACGGGGCCTGAGGTGACGTGTGCAAACACGCACTATGGCACGTTTTAAATTGGGGATATAATTTCCCTTCAATACTGAGGGCCCCTGGGGGCTAAGTAGCCCACCAAGTGCTTCCAGTAAGCACTACTGAGCTGCATTGCAGAGAGGTGGTCCAGGCCGTGCCACTTTTTACACCTCTCTGCAACGCAGCTCTGTGGCACTTACTGGAGGTACCTAGTGGGCTAGTTGGACCCTAGGGACCCTCAGGATTCAAATGAACTTAATCTCCCAACTAAAAACGGACACAGGGCGGGTTTACACAGTGGTGAAGGGAGGGGACGGGGCCTGAGTTAACGTGTGCAAAAACGCCCTGTGGCCTGTTTTAAGAGGTAGTTTTAATCCCCCTGCCCTATTATATACTAGGGGCTTACAGAGGAGGTCATGCTAATCACAGGGGGACCCCAACGCATAATGTTCCCTAGTGTATGTAGGTGTTTTCACTGTATTCTAAGTGTCTTTTAACATAGCACTGGCTCTAGGACTGGTTAGTCAGACTCAGTTACCACCAGTATCCGTCTGAAAAAGTTGAGGGTACAGGAGGATTTTGCAACAAGGCTTCTTTCTGTTCTTCTTTTTGTTCTTTCTGCACGTTATCCTTCTTCCTGCACTTTTCTTCGTCTTTGAGGACTTCTGTTGCTTCTTTCTGCACTTCTTTTTTTTCTTTCTGTGCATTTTTTCTTCTTTCTTCACATGTCCTATCTCTGTAGGCATAGTTAGAAATTAGCATTTAAAAAACCTTTGAAATTCACAGAAAAAACCATAGGTTTCAGGGGTGTTATAGTTAGCTGGACTTTTCACTTGTACAAAACCATTGAAATTCCCCCGTTATAGTTAGTTCAGCTAACTATAACTCGCGCGCCCACAATGCACTGCTGATGACGTCACATATTACATCACTCATGACATGGTCAGTGACATCACTCATGACATCACTGATGACATCTCAAATGACATCACTGATGACCTCACTGATGACATCATCCTTGTGATAGAGTGGCAGACCTCCTCTCACCCTAATATAACCTTTGATACACACATTCAAAAATAGAGACTAAAATTTTCAAAACAATGGACATACCAATGCCAGTTACAACAACCTCTTCAGTAATTCTAAGATCCACATACACATCCACTCATTCACCAACAGTCCTATACAGTCACTCATACATGTACTCACTCATCATATGTACTCATACACCTATACATCCTGTTACACAATGCCACTCATCCATAGAGTTACTCACACACATAGTCACTCATGCTAATAAAGAATCAAACAAACATTTACTTGCATATAAAGTTATACACACACCACCACACTTACTTCTACGGAAACTTACACATACTTAGTCTTTTAAACACTTAGTCTTTTAAACAATCACTTAGAGAAACACATACTTATTCATACAGGAACTCTTTCAATCTCTCACTCTCACATATACTCACTTATATAAACCAATAGTCACATATACTAGTTTAAAACATATGTAGTTACTCATAAAGACACTAGTGAGACAGTCATTCACTCACTAACACACCCATACACACACTCATCCACCCATACAGTCCTGCACACAAGCTGTCTTCAACACATACAAACAGTGAGTCACTCATTCATGCACCTATGCACTACGTAATACCCCCCACCGAACCATGCAGACACTCAGACTGATACTCAAAAAACCAACTAATAACCTATATAGACACCCATGTAGCTACTCACCAACCCATGCAGCCACTTATACACAAAGTGAGAGACTGATACAGATATTTACATATTTAAACATTACTCACTAAGCCATGTATTCACTATGATACACTTAATCAGTCAGTTACACAATCAATTTTTCAAAAACAAATCATCCATTTAGACACTTATATACCCATTTATTCTTCCATCGACCTTGAGATATACATATATAAAACATATTTAATTTTCAGAAAAACACACATTCACTGGATGATGTCATCAGTGATGTCATCAGTGATGTCATTTGAGATGTCATCAGTGATGTCATGAGTGATGTCACTGATCATGTCATGAGTGATGTAATATGTGACATCATCAGCAGTGCATTGCGGGCGTGCGAGTTATAGTTAGCTGAACTAACTATAACGGGGGAATTTCAATGGTTTTGTACAAGTGAAAAGTCCAGCTAACTATAACACCCCTGAAACCTATGGTTTTTTCAGTGAATTTCTGAGGTTTTTTAAATACTAATTCCTAACTATAACGTGCCTGAAACCTATGTTTTTTTCTGTGAATATATATATATATATGCAAGAAGAGACTGGCCGAAACTGAAGTGGACAGAAAATACACTCCTCAACAACCAGACAACAGCCTTTCTAATATATACAAGTGCTGCTGAAGAAGTAGAGAGTATGCCTAAAAACAAGGAAAGAAGTAATCTTTCTCCTTTGCCTGCAAGCAACATGCAGGGAAACGAAGAGTTAACTAAGTAACTCAATATGGCAGCAACAATGTTTCCGGTTGGCAAGGGAGCTCCGAGGATACTTCGAGCCCCGGAAGAAAAATCCAGCAACCTGGAAAGACAAGAGGACAATAAGACACCTGAGGAGAACGTCAGGTAGCGTCTAATGGCCACGACGACGAAAGCAAGGAAGACAGGTATAGTGCCGAGCTCACAACAACAATAACGGGAGGCCTGGCGGGGTCCGTGAAGCAACCCGAAGCGCATTACCATTGCGGATTCCTCCCTTTTAAACACGTCAGGCACCGCCTCCCTCATCTGACAGGAGCCAGAGGGCGGGGCTCTCCTCGTTGGATGCGGGCCGCCTGGGCAGCGCGGGCCGCGCTGACTAGAAAGCACCAAGAAATAATGTCATATAAATTTGGCCCACAAAACAATGCTATTATAAATATAGCTTGAAAACATTTTAGTTTAGCCATCACCTAACTTCCAATACTATCTACTCTACACACTACTACTTCTATGGTCTCCTGGATACATCCTTAACCATTTTACATTGTGGAAGTGGTGCAGCGCAGCAGCCAGGGTGCCTGACTCCGGAACACGGGGGTTCACAGTTCGATTGCCAGTGGCAGGTTAGCCCAACACCATGTGACTCTGGGCATTATCTTGCTTAATCTTCCCAATGACTCAGCGCCTTGACACCCTCAGGTAATTGTTTGTGCTTTACAAATACAGGTATTTATTTACAGGTCTGCATGTCACACATAAAGCAACGGAGTACCTCCTCAGGCTCGAAATTCTTCTCTTGAGCCCCATCCTAATGAACAACCCAGTGTTTATATGCATGGAGTTCTCAGTCCTGATTACGGAGTCTCAGCAGTCATACAATTACTATTAGTAAATTAAACTCTAGTACTAAAAAAATAGTTAACTAACAGAAAAGTGTAGTTTTACCTTTGTGAATCAGCATGTGTAGCTTGTTGCTATATTTGTGCCAAGTTATTTCTTGGGTATAGGTTTCTGACAAGGTTGGACATGAGTGTGGAAACTCAGGGGCATATGTACAAGCCCCTATTGCCACCAAAATGTCACTTTTATCGACGTTGTGGTGACGATAGGGGCTTAGCCCTATTTACAAGGCAGCATTAAGCCACTTAATGTGGCTTAACGCTGCCTTGTAATTAAGGCCCCCTTTCACGCTATGGTTAGCGTGAAAGGGGTGGGCAGTGGGTGTTGCGGTGGGTGTTCCATCGCAACACCCATTCATTTTGACGCTGCCTCCTATGTACAATGGTGGCGTACATAGGAGGCAGCGTCAAAATTAAGACCAGATCAAAACTGGTCTTAAGTTGGTGAAACGAGGAGAAATCCATTATTTCACTTCGTTTTTGCTTTTTTCATGTGCAGCACACATGGAAAAAGTAAAATGCCATGGTTTGTTTATGTACAGGAAGGTGTCCCTTTCTGTAGATAAACAAACTTTTTTTTTAAATGCCATTTTGTCACTTTCATGTGTGCTGCATGAAGCAGCATGCAGGAAAGTGACAGAATGGCATTTTAGGATTCTTTATGTGCAGGAAGGGACACCTTCCTACACATAAACAATCCTCCCCGGCACGCAGACACCCTTGCTAAACTTAGCGCCATCGCATGGGGAAATTCTTCTAAATATGGTGCAGCCCTGCGTTTCAGAAGTGGAGAAGAGAGGCGTTAAGCCAGGAAGGCTAACTCCTCTCTCCTCCACTTCCCTGTACATATCCTCCTGAGTACCCGTAAGGGAATACGAGTGGCGAGTTTTCACTTCTCTCATCTACCATCGACACAACGCGTCCACTGTCAGCCCACAGGTATATCCTGAAGAACACTGCCAAGAAGGGTTGATGAAATCAGTTTTCGAAAGATATGTGCAGTCATTTAAACAACTCTGTAAGATTTAATTAGAGGAGACAAGAAATGTACATTCCAACAGATTACCATTGCTCCCTGCTTCGAAACAAAACTATATAATACTCAAATATGGGTCTTTTTAATAAATACCAACGGCCAATGCCGAATTTTGAGGGATATTTTACCATTTTGTTGAAAAAAAAAAGGCCTAAAACGTTGTGAATTTTTCATTTATTCTACAGCTCAGAGCAATTGCAGGATTTACAAAATCAGAGCTATAAAATGATTTCAGTGCTCAATCTTTTTCAAACTGTGTCTACACAATTTCATTTTCATTGACATACAAATTTCTCACAATAACAAAATGCTAGTCAAAGGAAGACTACGTTTACAACTAAAAATAATAAACCATAAAATGACACCTTATACAATTTCAGCTTTTGTGTGCACGTTTTAAGGTGTCGACTCCTGGTCTATGTAATGCTCGATGTAAACATGCTGACGATTTATCTCCCTGGTTTGAATGACAATGGGATTTGTTGCGTTAGGATAAGTGCAGGATTCTATTACTATGATGGAAGAATGCCAGCCGGTTCCTATAAACACAATTCCAGCAGATAGTTTGTCTCATTTGATTACTTTCTTTAATATTTCATTCATTTCACAGTCTTGGCATATGTTAAGGTATCCCCTGTTGGATTTTTACAGCTGCAAACAGTAAACTGTTCAGGCCACAGAGGAGCAGAGCTAACAGCATGTGAGTTGAGTTTCATCAAAGTGATGGCGGTATACATAAATTAGGGAAGTCAGCTGTGATGTTTGTGTGGATAATTGAAGTTCCCAGTAGAAATTAAAAATATGCAAATGCTCACAACACAACGTCTGATGTCAAAAAATCAATGAGAGAGAACCCAAAAATCCAAATATGTAGGCATTCTCAATGTGAATCGCTCCTCATTTATCATGGAGTTGTATTAGATTTTACAGGTTTTCCATACCGTTTTTAGGAAATTGGATTTCCATGTATGGGATGTTTTTTTTATCTAGAATAAGAAATAGTGCCATAACGAGAAAGCCTCGAAGTATGTGCCTTAGCTCCAAAAGATTGCCTATATTTTATTTTAAAGTCAGAAGGACTGCATTTGTAGCCCACGCAAAAACATTTTTCAAAAACCAGTTTGATATGTTATGATGATAGGACAGGTCTAGTTCTTTAAGAAACTATGGGGCATATTAACAAGCCAGGCGATAAAATTTTCGCCGCTTTAGCGGCAGAAAACTGCTACTAAAATGGCGATAATGGGCTTGATAATATGCTCTATGGAATTCCAATTGAAGCCCATGTTAAATGTGAAGGACGTCTAACATGGGCTTCAATTGGAATTCCATAGAGCATATTATCAAGCCCATTATCGCCGTTTATCGCCTGGCTTGTTAATATGCCCCCAATATACTTTGGTGCTTATGTTTTTTTTTTCTTTGTAAAGCTGGAAGTGCAGCTCACATTCTACTCAGATTGGTTTGAATGGAACATGAATAAGGATCATGGTTTTATGAGACTAGAAAAAAGGAAGCCACAATTTTCCACCATGGCTAGAATAATCAGTGTTGGAAATGACCATCCTTTGCATGGTGCACCAGCAGATTTTTGCTGGCTGTAGAACTCTGCTGACTTCAGCAACTATTGTGGTTCCCTATGCATTGACAATGACAGCCATAACTGCAGGTTTACCATTTGCAGCCTAGATGTTTGCAATTTGTCCCTGCACATTTAACCAAATAACCCTTTTTGACTGGTCAAATCTTTTCTTTTAAATATTTGCAAGTTACCCCATAAGGCAGGGCACTGATATTTAAAAGTAGGACATGCAAAAGTTTAATGTTTAACATGTCCTTACAGTGAAATGCCCCAAAAGCTATTTTGAGTGTAGCAGGGTAGGCTATTTTATAGAAAAGCATTGGAATAAAAAATTAAGTTATAAGACTAATTGACTGAGGAAGTCAGATTTGTAGGAAATAATATGGAAACTGTATTTTAAAAAGAATTGCCTTATCACTCCCTTAAGTCTCAGGCTTTGGCCAATTTGTAAGATCTCTAAATGTAACTTTGAAGCTGAATAGCCACTTTGATTAAGGCGGCTATTCCCTGCTTCTCTCAGAGAAGGGAAAAAAAGGTCTTGGTTGTGGGGTGGTATTGGGCCCTCTTGACAGAGCCTGTGGGCATTGATTACATTTAAAGAGGCCTACTCTGACACGGGCAAATGTTAGCTGACACCTGAAAAGGACATGTCCTTTGCTCAAACTCCCGGATGTCGCCAACGCAAGGAGTGTGCAGGCGCATCAGCACTCGGGATAATCGTAGACATTTTGGGACATAGGGGACTAGTTCTAATCCAGGGGTGAGCCTGCTTGCCTTCCATTGTGTGAGCCATTCCATCTGCACTGCTAAATAGTAAGTCTCAAAGTCTGGGATGGCTAGTCCTCCCTCCGCTGTTGGCCTCTGCAGCATAGACAATGCTACTCTCCTAGAGCCCGATCCCCAAATGAAGTTTGTCAGAATCGTTGTGGGGTCAAAAACCCAAGGGAACAGACACCGGCAGGACTACCAAATAGTACAACTGATGGGGAAGGGCAACCAGTGGTTTCATGGCCAGGGCAAAAAATAAAGGTGACAGACGGCAACCCTGTCTGGTGGTGTGCCCCACCCGGTAGCTCTCTGAGTTGACCGGACCTTTCAGCAGCTTGGCCAATGGATCTGCATAGTATAGCTGGGCCCAAGTCACAAATTTCACGCCAAGGTCAAAATGCTGCATTACACTGTAGAGGAAGGGCCATTCTAGGCTATCAAATGCCTTCTCTATGTCGACCACAAAAATCTCAGCCCCCCCCCCCCTTTTTTACATTGTCTGCTTCCAACAATCGAAGCAATCTTCTAAAGTGCTGGCATGTGGTGCAGAAGATGGGTGGCCACGATCCTGCTTAGGATCTATTAGTCGATATTCAGCATAGACAGAGGCATGTAAGCCCTTTTGTCATGAGCCAATTTTCCAGGCTTCAGTAGCGGCACAAACAGGGCTTCGTGCGTAGTCATGGGAAGGAGTCCTGTGTCTCCTGCTGTCTTATATACCTCCACTAGATGAGGCCTAACTCATCCACATAAGAGGAGTAAAACTCCACCAGTAGGCCGTCTCTGACAGGACATCTGCTCCTAACCAGCTCTAACGTCTGGGAGAGCAATGTCCCTTCCCAGCTCATCCGCCTCCTCCAGCTTCACAGTTGGCAGCGCTGTCAGCGCTAGAAAGGTCTCAATGTTGACATTTGATCAAGTAACCTTACTGTTATAAAGGGTAGAATAGTAGTCATGGAACTCAAGATTGATGTCTACCTGCTGGAATAGGCTGTAACCTCGGTCTGCATTGAGCTCTACTGTCACTGACCCCCGGCTTTGCTAGGTTGGCAAGCCACACTAGTAGCCAGGCCAGTCCGGTCCTGCTCAGTGTGCACTCTGATCATGTAGTTTTTGTAATCGTAGCACGACAGCCAATCAACATGTTCTGCAGCATTTTCTTTAGCCTCCAATAGTTCTGCGGTACCACCTGATGCCCAGGTCTGCACTATTAATTTTCCCTCAACACCTCCTCTGCTGCAACCACCTCTGTCAGTAAGATCCTCTGGACTCCAACTGACTCCGAGATTCATCTACCTGTGATTACCATCTTGAATGAGTCCCACTTTACTTGGGGTGTTGAGGCGGAACCAGCATTGTCAGCATAGTATTGTGTAATGGCTGTTCCGATAGTGTCCCTGAAAACCAAATCTTCCAATGCTTTAGGTTTCAGCATCCATTTCGGGATACAGGGCCAGTGCCAAACCCAGCCCAACCCAACCAGCAGGGGATTATGATCAGATAGAGTCCTGGATAGGTATTCAGTGGTCTCGACCAACTTGTGAACTGTAGGTGTGCATAGTAACACATCCAGCCATACATGTAGTTCATGCAAATGGGAAAGGGAGTACTCCTGCTCCCCTTGGTGATGTAACCTCCAGGAATCTATGAGACACCATTGTGTCTGCCAGTCCACGAAACCCTGGACAACCGGATTTTCGAGAGTCCCATAACGGAGGATGACAGTGGTCTAGTGTGGGATTGGCTACACAATTATAGTCCCCCCCAGAAGGACCACGCCTAGTAGTTAAGGGGGTAGTGCTCTCAAGAGCTTATCCAGGAATGCGGACATAGATGCTGCCTATCATGATATCCCAGCCATCTAACCTTCTGGTGACCACCACATACTGACCCGCTGGATCTATCAGATGTCCAGCATGTTGAAAGGGAACCCCAGGTCTAACCCACACCAGTATTCCCCATGCAAAGTCCAAATAGTCTGCATAATAGGCCTGCCCCCTCCATCTACGCTGTAGCGCTGCCCCCTCCTTAGCAAGGATGTGTGTCTCTTGAAGTAGTGCTATCTGCACCTCTCGACTATTAAGATATAAAAAACAACTAATGCCTTTTGCCCATGGTGTGCATTCCCCCAACATTCCACTATAAACACCTTATATGTTACAACGGTTGACACCATTGAGCATTGGGAGAATATCTCGGCTGACCATAGCAAGTCAGAGTACATGTACTGATAGGCCTCTTCTCCATCAACAGTCAATTGCAAAGGCATGCAGTTTACCTCCAATTCTATATGAGTTCATGTGCCGTGCCAGGTGTGATCCTAGGCAGTTCAGTATCTGAGTTTTCTACGAAGCTAGTGTGTCTAGTGTGGACAGAGTCTTGGACCCCATGCACGCTCAATTATGAAGTCAGGCTCACTCCCTCGCTCATTGCTGTGTGGTAAATAATTTAATTACCGGGACTTAATTTGATACGGAAAGATAATACAAATAGCTCAGTAAAATAAGAGGCAGAATCCGTGGTATTAGAGGTTCGGAATGGGCTTTATTCCAATACCGATTCGAATCGGGGATTTCATGTTCCATCACCACGAAGGTTCAGGAAGTGAAGTACAATGCTTTATTAACAAGTCATCATTTTTATAGAACATACATTACAATGAAACCAATGTAAGAGGCGTAACAATTGATAGCAAAGATGACATCTCACATGCGTAGCAAAAAGAGGCGTAATGGGGATTAACAAAGAAACGTTATTGGTTGTGATGTCACATATAGGTGGATCTATGAGATAATTTCGCAATGTCAGCAGAAATACTTGGCAGAGATGCGCGCGCAGCAGCATGACGTGTGATTGACGTGCAACTAGGGGGTGAAGGGGACTTGACATTTAGCTCTACATGTGGAGACAAGAAGTCTGGGGGGTCAAGTCAACCTAATCCCAAATCATATCTAACATCCTATGTTTAAAAAACTATGTTATCCCTAAAGGAAGGTTTCTTAGGATAGAATCTTATTCTATACTGACTGTGTGTGCGTGTACAAGCGTCTAAGTGTCTACACTAGATGCGAGGGCAGAAATCGTCCATAGTAACAGGGCTATGAATTACTTGCATAAAGACAGAGAAGCCGGGCCTTTGCTCGGTAGCTGGAAGAATGTTTACTTAAACTACTAGACAGGAATGCATTGGGCAGGGAGCGAAGCAGATAATCCTTGAAGGTGAAATACAGTTTTTGGCAGGCAGACAGGCCGAAGTCAGGCACCGTTAGCCGCGCAGGGAGTAGGACAAAGTTCATGGATACAGATGCGAGCTCATGCTGGAGCTGTCAGAAGTAGAAAGCAGGGAAAGGCTTGATGGCAGCATTCAGGGCCTACTCGCCTGAACTGCAAAATGGAGTAACTGAGCCATACAAAGTCGGTGGCCTTTCATACTTAGGAATGGAATATCCGGCCTATTCATGGCGGATCTGAAAGAGGACATGTTGACGGTGGACGCACATGTGTTTGCGTCTTCATAACTGGAACTGGAAGGAACATACATGTACTTGTGATTTATACATGAAACCGTTGGGGTCCAAGATAGGGGACATAATGGATCATGAAAATTCATATTTCCACATTCCCTCCTTGTCCCCTACTGACCTCAAGAAATATCGATCTTCATCAATCCATCGATCTGTTCATATAGTATCATTTGTTCTTCTTTCTTTATCCGGGATTTTGTACGAAAACTTGAATGTGGGATACACGATGTGGCACACAGATCACAAATCGCTGGCCCACATTGTAGACATAAGCAGCAACTGAATAGTATGAGAAAGCCAATACCTAGGAAGGATAGTATTCTCCATCCCCAGGCTGACAACACGCTCCAAAACCAACTGGACCAGGTCCAGGTGCCTGGATTCTGGTGTATCTGGCTTACAATCTTATGAAGGCGAGTTATAGCTTTATATACAGATGGCGAATTTTCTGGTATGAATATGCAGCAACTTGATCCGATGACCCTACAAGCTCCACCCCTATCGGCCAGGATGACGTCAAGGACAAGACGATTTTGAAGAACAACAATCCTCATCGCAGACTGCTCCTCTGTCAAGTTGCCTAAGGCGGAAATAGTTTCATTCACTACGGCTTCAAGGGTCCTGGTTAATCTACGTATCAGCTTACTATTAGTAACTGTACCTATATAGGGAAAAAGACCTTTATTGAAATCTGTGTATTTTTCCCATGCTGTTTCAGTGTAATCGACAATTGGGAGATCTCTCTGTTCTCTATTGTGTACTAAATGGATATTCCTATGATAATCAGGTGGGGCTAGAAAAACTGGTGGCAGAAGGAATGCTATGTAACAGGTACCATCCCAATCTAGAGGTAAGCGTATATATGCGATATGACCACATATAAAGTAGGAATGACGAGAAGCTCTAAATGTAGATTTGCCTTGATCACTGAATTCTATCACAGTGGCGCATTTACTATGGCCCATGTGTACGGAACCATTCTTTCTTACACATAGTTCCCCTTTTACTGGGAATACTGACATGGCGGGCAAGATTGGTGTAGGTTCGGATTCAACGTTCAGGATCATGAGATTAAGTGTAAAATTACCTAATCCATATACTTCATTTTCTAGATCAGTTCCTGTTCTTTTGGGGAGTCCCTCCTTGCTAGGGTAGCAGACTTTGAGCAAAACTAGGTTCAGGTTTCCCCATACCCAATTGTCTTGATGAACTACTGAATTTGAATCTAAGGAATTCATTAAACTGAACCATGCTCCGCAGGAGCCATTGTGTGTGAATGGATATGGAAAGAGAGGCAAAACTCCTTTATAATCCTGATAGGGAGGGAGTTGGCCACATATCCAACAATTGGTAGCATTGCTGGTCTGATGGGAATGATGTAACATACTAATGAAAGTGTTATTGCGCAGCGCAACTCTATAGGACAATTCATGCGGTGGTAGTTCACTAAAAGAATGTTCGGCAGTAACATTGTAAACATGTTTAGAAATAGGATAATATATGTGCAACAATATACTTGCAGCGATTATTAAAAGACTTAAGAAAAACAAAATTAATAACGTCACTGTACAATGACTACGCAGTGATTTGCAGTACGCATGTCGTTTCAACATTTTTCCATCGGTTTCCCTATTCAGGTCTAGAGGATACATGTCAGAGACAAATTCAACCGCTTCACCTTGGAGAGGACTTAAACAATCAAATTGTCTGACGTTCTAGGCCTCAGTTTTACTTTATAAAGTTCGGTTTCAGTCTTTTCAACCAAAGGGAGTTTTGAATCAGTCTGTGAGGGAATGCAGGGCACAATGTCTACATCGGAGGATAGTCCATGAAATTTCTTGATATGACTTGAATGCACCCAGCCTTTGCGGCCCTCGATCTTCACGGCTGTCCTTGTGGTAAGCAAAACTAATTGTGGCGTCTTCCACCTAGGATCCAGCTGAGTCTTCCGATCAAAGTTCCTCACAAATACGAGATCCCCCGGAACTACGTCATGGGGTTTCACCTCGGTGTTGTCAGGAAAGGCTGCAGCTACCTGTGAACGACAAGATTGTAGTGCAGACATCAAGGAAGCCAGGTAATCTGTCAGCATATTACAGTCAACATCAGTTATTTTACGAGGTATAGGCGTCCCCCACATATTTGGTGGTCTGCCAAAGATCACCTCATAAGGGGATAGCCCTGTTCGAGAGTGTGCTACCATTCTCATGTAAAAGAGTGCAACTGGTAGAGCTACTACCCAGTCGACACCTTTCTCTCTACATATTTTGGACAATCTGATTTTCAGAGTTTGATTATGTCGTTCCACGAGACCTGCTGCCTCGGGGTGTCGGACACAATGAAACTTCCATTTATATCCTAGCAAAAGTGAGACATGTTTCATTAGTTCGGATGAGAACGGCTGGCCGTTATCTGAGTAGACGACACGTGGTAAACCATACCGTGGGAAGAATTCTCGAACTAACTGTTTGGCAGTAGTCGGGGCAGTGTAATCTGAGACGGGATACGCCTCTGTCCAACGGGAAAGAGCGCATACAACTACGAGAACATATTTGAATCCTCGACAACGTTCCATCTGGATATAATCCATCTGGAGGACTTCAAAAGGGTGATCAGGGGGCTGAAATCCACCCTGCTCTACGGGGATGCTTTTACCTGGATTAAACTGGCAACATATCATACAGGTACGGACTTTTTGCTTAGCTGCTGTTCGTAAATGTTTGTTGAACCAAATGTGTTGAATGCTGTCTAGCATAGCTTTCTCTCCTAGATGCGCTGGACTATGTATGGTATTTATGACGACTTGAACCATTGAATCAGGAAGAAACCATACAGATTTCTCCTTCGTCATCCATCCTTGGTCCGTTTGGATCCCTCCTGATTCAGTCCATTTCTTTATCTCGTCTGGTGTAGCATGTGTCTGTATGTCAATTACATCAAGAGCGGGATCCTTAACTGTCATGTAATGTGTTGCTGTCGGAACTATAGTCTTTGTCACGTCAGATGTGTGAATTTGAGCAGTCTGTTTAGCTGTTCTGTCAGCTAGATCATTGCCTTGAGAAATGATATCAGTGACTTTCGTATGAGCTTTGCATTTCATAATCGATATTGCAGTGGGTAGATGAATTGCGTCTAACAGAGCATGAATAAGGGGTCCGTGCTGAATGTGGGCACCGTGAGAAGTTAAATAACCTCTCTCTCGCCACAGCACGCCGAAGTCATGAACAACTCCGAATGCATAACGTGAATCTGTGTATATGTTAACTTTCTTATTTGTGGCTTGAATACAGGCTTGTGTCAGAGCGATAAGCTCTGCTGCTTGAGCTGACAAAGTACTAATACAATTTGTTTCAATAACTTCACTTTCTGTTGTGACTGCATACGCGGCCACTAAACCTCCTTTACTTGTTCTCATACATGAACCATCTACATACAACGTTAGGTCTGGATCTGACAATGGGACATCTGTCAAGTCTTGTCTAGGTTTCGTCGTGATAGTAATAACATCAATACAGTCATGTGCTAGTGGGTCTGTTCCGTTTACTGGCAGAAGTGTGGCAGGATTCAATGTTTTACAACGTCTAATCTCTATATGTGGCTGAAACAATGTTAATTCGTACCCTGTAAGTCTTGCTATGGTCAAGTGTTGTGTTTGCGTTCGGTTCAGAAGAACCTCTACTGCATGTGGTACTTGTACTGTCAATGGATGTCCTAACACTATGGCATCACTTTGTCTGATTGCTAAAGCTGTTGCTGCCACTGATTTCAGGCACGCAGGCAGAGCTTGAGCTACGGGATCTAATGTACTAGAAAAATAAGCACACGGTTTGTGTGATCCTGCTTGTTCCTGTGTGAGTACCGACAAGGCAGTACCTTCGCGTTCTGTAACAAAGAGCGTAAAATGTTTGCTGTAACATGGTGTTGCTAAAACTGGTGCTTGACATAAAGCTGTCTTTAAGCTTTCAAAGGCTTGTGTATGCTCCTGAGTCCAAGGGAGGACAGTCGATGTGGCTGCCTCCTGTGTTGTCAACTGAATGAGTGGTTTCGCTAGAAATGCATATTGAGGGATCCACTGCCTACAATATGAAGTGAGGCCTATAAAAGCCCGCACCTCCTGTTGTGTCTTGGGTATTGGCATGTTAGCTATTAACTGAATGCGGTCGGGTGTAAGCTGCCTTCCCACCTTGGACAGCGAGTGACCAAGGTAAACAACTCGCTGGACACAGAATTGCAGCTTAGAAGGGGACACCTTGTGCCCCTTGTCGGCCAGAAATTGTAAAACCGTCAGTGATGCTTTTTCACATTCAGGTTCGCTTCGAGCGGTGATCAGCAGATCATCAACATACTGGAGCAGTGCAGTGTTGACTGGCATGTGTATACTGTCAAGTTCTCGTTTCAGTGCTTGGCTATAGATGCTGGGGCTTTCTGTAAATCCTTGAGGTGCGCGTGTGAATTTAAAACTTCGTCCATTTAAACTAAATCCGAACAAGTATTGGCTTTCCGGATCTATTGGGACGCTGAAAAAGGCATTTTTGAGATCAATTACAGTAAAGAACGTTGCTTCGGAATCAATGGCTGTCAGTAATGACGAGATATCTGGGACCACAGGAAATTGTGGCACAATGCATTTATTTAATTCGCGCAGATCAATAACTAATCAATATACTGGCGGAGCTTTTGGATCAGTTCGTTTAAGAATCGGAATTATCGGAGAATTACATACATTGGAGTCGGTTTCCACAACCACTCCTTGGGCAATAAGCTCGTCAATGATTTGCAGTAAAGCCACTACAGCATCTGGGGGTAACCTGTATTGTCGTATTCGCGGTAATACTACTCCTGTCTTTAATGTGACTTGATATGGTGTAATGTTCATGCAACCAACATCAGTAGGGCCTTGTGCCCATAAGTGTACAGGTAAATTCTGCAGTCGGGAATCCATGTCTCGAGACACATAGTGCCCTTTGAAATCACGTAAAAACAATCGTACTCCTTCCGGAGAGCAGCATATTATAGCTCCTAGAGCTTTCAGTGTTTTTATACCTAACAAGTTTTCTGGACATGATTTAGTAAGCAATAAATCTGTAGTTCGTGTCAAGGGACCAATCGTAAGTGGAAGAGGCTGTGATACTTCGTTAATGATAGGTTTTCCTGAAAACCCAAGGGAAATATTCTGTGAGCCTGAGAGGGGTACCCCTGGAACTTCACTACGTTTTATTGTTGTTCGGCTTGCCCCTGTATCGAGAAAAAATTTTCTGTCTTGGCCTAATAATTCACTGTGTACATAAGGTCCTTCTTGATCTACAGGAACCTCGATAAGGGGTAAGTCAACTTCCTTCTCTAGGCTGTTTCATGAGTATCGTTGATAATCAGGATAGTCATACTGTGCGGTCTGGTACATCTGTCGTGTCGTTGATTGTGTAGTAGTAATGGGCTGCGGTGGTGCAGCCGGCATAGAGTGTTGCGGAGCTGGCATGGATTGTGCATGCTGCAGGGCTCCTTGTTGGTTCTGATCCTGTCTAAGCGGACGTGGTCTTTCCTTTGTTGCACCTCTGGCAATATTGTATTTTAAGACTGGACAATCGTGTACATAATGACCTGGTTGTTTACAATAGTTGCATGTCCCTTTCACAGGACCGGCTGAGTCACTGGACTGTGTCATACCCTTTTTATGACCGTCAGCTGGAACTGTCTGGGAGACTAGCATTTTCATTTTCGTGTCTTTCATTCGTCTTTGTTCATGTTCTTGTTCCTCCCTAATTCTATTGTGATGGTACTGTAACATTTGTAACATTTGTGACGGAGTGTTACCTTGCCAGGTACTCTCAAATTTCAATACTCTATTCTTAACTTGGGGCAGGGAGTTTTCAACTAACTTTGTCACAAACAGATGTGGGTATGATTCGCTATTTGCTTTTATACCACTATTTATACCAAAACATTTTTCGAATCGGGCGTAGAAATCACTAGTGTCTTCATCTTGCTTTTGTTTACAGGCTGAGATTGCACCCCAGTCTTCCTTTTTCGTAGTTAATAAACGTGGCAATACCTGTACTAGTAAACCTGGTAGTGCTTTAGTCTTTGGCCCGAGTCCTGAACCTGGACCTCGGGCTCTTTCTTCAGTTTCTAATGCTGTCCAATCTATCTTTTGGTCTCCCACCTCCCAATCTTTTTCTTTGAGTTTCTCGTAAATGCCAGCTGGCATTAGAACCTTTAATATTTTCATAATGTCGGGGTAGGTATACTCTCCCATGAGCAACATGTCTTTAATTTCCCGGTGGAAACCCGCTGGGTCTTTGTCATGACTGGGTACCACCTTCTTCATTTCTAATAATTCTATTTTAGATATTGGTGCGTATACAAATACACGTTTAAACTGATTGTCTTCACCCTTTATTGGGTGTACTTCGCGTAAGGGATTCTGTCTATCCATATAATACGTCGTTCTTTCCTTGATGGGTAGTGAGACATGTTCTGGGCATACAAAAAGAATATACTGGTTTCTGAATTCTAGTATTTCTTTGATTAAATCAGTACCTGAACCTCTCCATTTATTCGTGAGTAATTCAGTCAATATGTCCGGTAAAGGACCAGGATCAGAGTGTTGGCTTTTATATAATATAAGGAGATGTTGAATCATGTATATACCAGCTAAACGCTGTTCGTCTGGGGTAAGGTTTAAAAACGTGTGTGCTAGTGTATCATCACTGTATTTTCCGGGACTGTCAGCCCATAGTACTGCTGATCTGGCTAATTCTTGTTCGTCCAAAGAATCAAGTAAATGATGTCCTCTTCGTTCTCGAAGTAGGTTGTCAGCGGCTTGGAATAAATGTTCGGGAGATCTTATATTTATTATAGGAGCTTGGTAATGTCTGCTACTTTCTGGACGTGTCGGACGTATCGAATCATTACAGCATCTAGTATTATTAAAGAATCTTCCTCTACCTACATAAGCCACCGTGTCTACGTGTCCTGTTGGTGGTCCTGTCTCTTCCTCTTCTATTCTGTCTTGTTCAGGCTCGTCTATCTCTAATCTCTCTTCGTGTATTCGTTCTATTTCTTTACGGATCTTTCGGCACATGGCTACTATACATGATTGCCTATCATGTTTCCCCTCTGATATATTCTGGCTCCATCTCGTAAGAATTTGCATTGCTTCCGGATTTACCCCCGGTCGGTCTTGATTTCTGATCACACAATTTATGAGGAAACGTAACAGTTCCCCTTGTATCTCCACTTTCTGATATTCCATAGCTCTGTTAATACATTCAAAATCTCGCCCTGTTTGGACAAAATGATATATATTATCTAGATGCATAGTCATTCCTGGTAGCTTCCCTAAATACATCGCAGCTCGTCGGATACGTAATGATGCCAAGATCATTTCGTCCTCTTTGCCGGGCACAGGGTCATATCTACAATCTACAAGAAGTTCCTTAAGCGTGCGGGAATTTATAAGTTTGGGCGTACGTGGATGTGCTGATTCTTGAAAGGTAAGTTTATTTATTCTGGGCGGCGTAGAAAAATCGTTGATAGCACCTCCGGTAGCCCCATCTGGGGTACTAGGCGCGAAAGGATTCGTTGAACCTGATACAGCAACCATAGGTGTGGGCACAACTGTGGAAACGGCTGTGGGAACAGATGTAGAAACAGATGTGCTTGCCGGAACTTGTGTCGGAATTTGTGGTTGCTGAGGTACAGACACTGGGTCTTGGCGTTGAACCAAGGCAGACGCTCTATGTGGTGCGGGGTTAGCATACTCGGGAACTGCGTCGTCTAAATATGAAGAAAGAAAAACATCTTCTGCGGTTCGGGGATGCCCTTTGGGATGTACCTTTATCGGAAACAACGGGGTTGGCAAGTCTTTTGGTATCTCTGGGGTAGCCTTAGGTAATCCTTCGGCCAAAAGTGGATACATACCGTTCATAAGGGCATTTCTTTGTCTGTCTACCTGTTCTGACTTTACTCGTGTACCTTCGTTAATTAAGAGATTTTCTTGGGCTTTACTTGAATTCTCCTTACTCTTCTCTTCTAGTCTGAGCGCTTTTTCTGTACGTCTATAAGATTCTTTACGCCATAATTCGATGGCATCTTTCTGTGATTGTCTAGCTTTCCTTTTCCATAACTCTTCCTCTACTTTCATGATGCAATCTGCATCCCAGGTCCCAGCTGCGGGCCATCTCTGATTTTCTGGAAATTCCTTGGTATAGTCTACCCATAAATCAAGAAATAATACGGCATCTAGGCCATGTTTATGATACATGAAGTACCCTGGAGTGTCCCTAGGAGGAATGGGAACAGCTTCTTCGAGTACCCCTTTTCTAGTTTTGATCTGTCTTAACTTTGAAAAGAGCGGCATATTGAGAACTGATCTGATACTTAATCTTAAACACACTTAATACAACTAAACAAAAGTAATGAACAATAATGAACAGTCATTCACCCCACAATATGCAGAACGTATCTAAAACATTTAACATTTAACATTTAACATTTTAACAGTTAACGAACAATAATGATGGCCATTAGGAAACTAGTTACTTAGCATACTTGACATACTAGATATACTGCTAAACAGTACAGATACACTGCTGAAACAGTGCAGACCGGATTTGTGTACCCAAACCCGTCTTGACCGGCACAACCTATGTGCACGTCAGAAACGCCTCCCCGGTAATGGTACTCACCGGGTAGCTCGGAATAGAAGGCCTCGGAACGGAACTGAACTTGAACTGGACCGGACTACCGGACTGGACTCGACTTGAAACTTCGGGCTCGACTTGAAACTTCGGGACTTGACTTGAAACTTCGGGACTTGGTGGGCCTCTGCATACCTCGGATCTTGCTCTCTCAGCTAGGCTCTGGTCGGGATACTTCGCACTTCTCACCGCCTCGTCTGGGTGTTGATCGCAGCCTCAGTCGCCCCCGCTTGACCGGAGGGAGATACAGGAAATCCTGCTGGTACGCGTTGTTGTCCGTCCAGCTGTGGCAGGAGACCGGGCCTGCAACGCACCACCGGCGCGTGAGATGAGAAAGTGTCCCTGTTCGGGCGCCATTCATGTGGTAAATAATTTAATTACCGGGACTTAATTTGATACGGAAAGATAATACAAATAGCTCAGTAAAATAAGAGGCAGAATCCGTGGTATTAGAGGTTCGAAATGGGCTTTATTCCAATACCAATTCGAATCGGGGATTTCATGTTCCATCACCACGAAGGTTCAGGAAGTGAAGTACAATGCTTTATTAACAAGTCATCATTTTTATAGAACATACATTACAATGAAACCAATGTAAGAGGCGTAACAATTGATAGCAAAGATGACATCTCACATGCGTAGCAAAAAGAGGCGTAATGGGGATTAACAAAGAAACGTTATTGGTTGTGATGTCACATATAGGTGGATCTATGAGATAATTTCGCAATGTCAGCAGAAATACTTGGCAGAGATGCGCGCGCAGCAGCATGACGTGTGATTGACGTGCAACTAGGGGGTGAAGGGGACTTGACATTTAGCTCTACATGTGGAGACAAGAAGTCTGGGGGGTCAAGTCAACCTAATCCCAAATCATATCTAACATCCTATGTTTAAAAAACTATGTTATCCCTAAAGGAAGGTTTCTTAGGATAGAATCTTATTCTATACTGACTGTGTGTGCGTGTACAAGCGTCTAAGTGTCTACACTAGATGCGAGGGCAGAAATCGTCCATAGTAACAGGGCTATGAATTACTTGCATAAAGACAGAGAAGCCGGGCCTTTGCTCGGTAGCTGGAAGAATGTTTACTTAAACTACTAGACAGGAATGCATTGGGCAGGGAGCGAAGCAGATAATCCTTGAAGGTGAAATACAGTTTTTGGCAGGCAGACAGGCCGAAGTCAGGCACCGTTAGCCGCGCAGGGAGTAGGACAAAGTTCATGGATACAGATGCGAGCTCATGCTGGAGCTGTCAGAAGTAGAAAGCAGGGAAAGGCTTGATGGCAGCATTCAGGGCCTACTCGCCTGAACTGCAAAATGGAGTAACTGAGCCATACAAAGTCGGTGGCCTTTCATACTTAGGAATGGAATATCCGGCCTATTCATGGCGGATCTGAAAGAGGACATGTTGACGGTGGACGCACATGTGTTTGCGTCTTCATAACTGGAACTGGAAGGAACATACATGTACTTGTGATTTATACATGAAACCGTTGGGGTCCAAGATAGGGGACATAATGGATCATGAAAATTCATATTTCCACAGCTGCCCCCACTTCAAACGCTCCTTGCTGATCCCTTTGTAACTCAGCTTCAGAAGGAGATTTGCCACATCATTTCTTCATCTTCTTGCACCTTGGTATATGCTGTGGTGACCCCCTGCTGGGGCAAGCTTGCAAGTGTACCTCAAACCAGTCCCACACACCTTGTGGGGTTCTGACAAACTACACCCCCTCCAGTGCTACCACCCGCAGATGGTCCGGAAACAACATGGCATATGGCAGGCATATGGCAGGCTTGCCTCCATAAATGTGGATTTCTTTTGCACTTCTTTGGTAAAGGCTGGGAAGACCATGACCTTACTGTTATCAACTAGGATGATCCCTTGGTTTCTGGTCTGCATCAAAATATGGTTGTGGTCTCTGTAATATAGGATCTTGGCTACTACCGGGCACAGTGGTACCCCTGGCAGAGGTGGCCAAGCCAGTACTCTATGTGCCTTCTCTAGGGCATAGAACGGTTAGAGGTCCTCCTGTTTCACTTCATCGCGTGACAGCCTTCCAGATAGTCCACCATAATTTTCCCTTCAGCCTGCTCTGGAAGGCTTACAATTCTTATAGTGTTTCTCCTTGACCTATTTTCACTGTCCTCTGCTCTAATCTCCAGCGTTCTGACTATACCCTTGATGGTAGCCAGTCTGTCCCACAATGCAGAGATATCCAGAGGGACATCCACCAGGCTTATCTCTACAGCGGTGACACACTCCGCAAATCGCCAATGATCATCTTTCAAGATGCCCAGGTCCACCCACAAGGAATCAAATCTTGTATCCAGCACCTCTCTAGAAGCCGTGATAGCCTGCATATTGTCCCAGTGTGTGAACCCCTCCAGGGTCTCTTACTTTGATGACGGGAGCATTCCTGCAAACCCTTCAGTCGAATCTGTGGGTACTGTTGATCCCCCAGCCTCTGGGTCTCACTCCTGCGTCACTTTACCCATGATGATCAGTTAGAAAATCTCTATCACTCACAGCAGGGGTATCCTATGCAAAAGGAGTATTTGACTATGCACAGGCTGTCCCTGATCCTAGCATGCAATACCCACAAATCGATCTGTAACCCACAGGCCCGCAGCTTAAGCCTTTTCAGTGCGGGCCTGTAGGAGCCCAACATCCCACGGTGAGCAGACAGAGAGGCAAAACTCCTGGGTGTGGGGCCTCAACTGTTAAGTCAAGCATCAGCAGCAGGAAGAGAGGCAAGTCAAAAGGAGGAAAGGGAGAGAACCAGGTTTAGGCCCAAATTGCCAATAGAGTCCGATACAGGGGAGTCCCTATATAGCATGCCCAATCCTTGCTGTTACTGTGTTGTGGATGAGAGGAGCAGTAAAAACCAGCACATCACAGTCACCCAAAGAGGTTGGTATGTCCTGGAAATTATACAGGGAGGACATTCCTAAGGGGAGCACGCAGAGGAAGCAATCAGAGGTGGCACATGTACAGGAAGAGAGCATGACCCCCAACATCCACTACTAGGGAGATAGCAGCATGAACAGCCCTCCAAAGGATCAGTACTGCCACACTGGGGAGAAATAGTAGATAAAGTTACATCAAGGCAGATGCCCTAGTAGGCTGCCCAGTCACCAGCGGGGTCTGGAGGAATCCCATAGAGTCACTGGGGAAGCATTCAATTTCCAGAGACTATCCATCTAGGCTTAGAACAAGTCACAGCAATGTGTGGGGGGAAGGGATCACTCCCAGGCACAGTGAGACCCCGAGCAGAATGTCAGGCAGCCATAGTCTTAGTGTTGGGTAATGCGTTTTTCAGGAAAAGAAGTATTGGGCCTATTGTAGTGAATTAAACCACTGCTGCTGTGCCAGAGTAAATAGAATAGTAAGGCACTCCGGTGCACAGGCCCCCAGAAAGGCCGTAAGCAGCACCTACAACTGCTCTCAGCATGGCCACCAGGTGGGTCAATACAGGGGGGGATGAAAATCACTGGGTATAAGCCTCTTATTGGGGTCTTCAAGCCAGGGCCAGACCACCAACTGCCAGTCCTGGGAGAGCAGGGTGGGGCCCACATCAAGGGCAGACTTCCACATGAATCCCCTTGGTCTTACGGCAATGCAGAGACCCAGGGGCACCACCTGAATCTGGTAACTCCTACTCTTCAGGTGGTCAGGGGACCCAAGAATGAAGAAGGGTGCAAGGCAGGACGTCTAAGACTAACACACAAGCTGGGTCCTCTGGTTCATGCTCGCAGTCACCATACACTCAGTTGGGGGCCACAACCGTCAATAGGCTCATCCTACCCGAGTCCAGCAGCCCGCTCTTCAGAAGGCCAGGGGTCCCAAAAATGTAGAAGGAGGGTGCCAGGCATGGCATCTAAGGTGATGTGCAATCTAGGCCCACTAGTCTGTAGTCCCAGTCACCTCAAAGACAGGTGGGGGCCGGCAACCATCCATGGGTTTCCCCACCATGCTGCCCAGCACCAACCTCTCCTGGGGCTCCAAGGGTGTCACCAGCATCCCACAACTGCTCCTGCCGGCGTTAGGTATAGGTCCACTCACTGCCACAACTAGGTCCGGGAAGCCACCAGCAGAAATGTGGGGCAGAGTGGTCTACGGAAGTTGGCAGCACCCAATGATTCCGAGCGATGTTTACTAGTCCTCAGTTCAACGGGAGGTCCCTCAGGAGTCTCACCAGTAAGACCAGGGGTCAGCAGACCCTCCGGTGTCTGGCGACAGCTCCCACGATAACCAGAAAGGTGTTCGAGAGCCACTGCAATCAATAGGCACCATCTTGTGATCTGTGCAACACGGCCGGTGCTGGCAGCTGCACCCAGAATTTGCAGGCTGTTCCCTCGGGCTCCAAACATCGCCAGGCGGTTCCCCAGTAATCTGGTGACAATGTCAGGGGTTAGCCTCCCCCAGGGGTCAGCATCCCCGACAGAATGGGTTCGGATGTAGAGGCCCCATCGGGAGCTACCGCAGATCATGTCTCACTGCATCCGCTACTAACCACGCCCCTTCCTGCCACTTTATGCTTCTTGGCACTAATCCTACTTAAAACTTTCAAAATTTAAATCTTCGGTTGCCCTTATTGTATTTTTGTCATTTTTGGTGTCATTTTGCTCTATTTTTCTAATTCATCTAGTGATTTTTATTGGTGGCATTTCAACTTTAATACTGTTTTAGGACTGCATCAATAGTTTAAATATTGCCTCTAAGTTAATCCTGTCTGCTCTGTTCCATAGCTGCCAGGGGGTTGAGTTCAGGTTTATTTAGTTGACTATATCGTTCCCCCTAACAAGGATTTTGATTATTATTTTAGGTGGGCACTTACCCCCTCAACTGATAGCCGAATTTCTTACATTCAACAATGCAGATGCAGATGGGACGAAAAGTCTTGAAAATGGCCAAGTGAGTGCTGGACCAGCTAAAGACTGTTTGAGTGGTGGCCTTCTCTCAGGCATTTGACCAGTCCAAAGTGAGACAGATTTAAATCTGAGGTATCTGAAATAGTATTACTATCATAGACATAGGATTAGTGGTAGAGGTTGGTCTTCAAGGCTTTTCAGAACTTTAGGCTGAGTGGTGAAAACGTGGGTTCCTGACAATCCAATACCTTAAGCATTATTTTTTAAAGCCTTATGTCTAAGACAGCTCAATTATACAAAAAGTTCCTGGCATATGAATCAGTTAAGGCTCCTATGTACTAAAGGAAGCTTGTGACTGTAGAAATTGGTGGGGAGGGGTGGGAATGAACTTGTTTGAACTAGGCTAGAATGAAAAGCATGCTCGTTTGCCTTCTTTGGGGAAAGTGTTTCTCCCCTAAGAAAGAAGGCACCAGCTTAAAATGTACCGCACAATTATGTAAAAAGCTGGCTAAAAAGCAGAGGTTCTGAAGATTAAAAAAATTAAATACTCCAATGCTTTCTTGGATTGGTAAGCAAGGTAGTCTTCTCGAGTGGTGATGGGATTCACCCTCCTAATTACAATGAAACAATGATTGCAAAATAGTGGATGTTTCAACATAATGTGCCCTAATTAATGGCTAAGAAGTCATGTGCATTACAGACTATTAAGAAAAAATAGTAGTGCTAGTCCATTAGGCCTATCATTTTTTTTAAAGTTTTTCATCATCTTTACAAATAACTTCTCAGATATATCTCTTTACCAAGCCAACATGTAAAAGCCTCGTAAACAAGTCACATATTTCACACAACTCACTTTTAACTGCTGCAAACAAGAGAACTTGACAAATCTGACAGGCTCATAGTAATGTTAAAACTCAATTACAGGATCAGACAGCAGACCAGTTCGACTAAGACTGAATGCCCTGGGTTCTGACAGATGTAGAAAGCATATCAAAGCATGACATAATAATCATAGCAATACGAGCCATGAGACATTAAAGAACCAAAGCAATAAGTCCACCAGAGAGCATATTTCTCAGAAAACACATACATGTGTATCTCAGAGATCAACATTATTTCAGGTTTAGCCATCACGTCACCTAAATGTCTATATATAAATATATATGTCACTAAGGGGTCAACATTTTGTCAAGGAAAGCCAGCATTTTGCCTAGAATTTCCTAACATATGTCTCTCTGCACCCACTTTTATGACATGGAAATCAAGCCAGCAAGTAGCCGTGTATTGGCACACAATTATTATTCTACATTTTATTAAAAAAAAGAGGAATATATCACAATTGAAAATGCGTATTTTATTTGCTGTTGTTTTCATTTTCCAGACCCCACTCCCTTTTTTACAGGTTTCCTAAAGATTCTGGACAACAAGGAACACACAAGAATATCAAACTCCTACCTCGTTTTGCAAAAAATATGATCAATAAGCAAAACATGGGGGGATAGGACGCATATACATGCTTTTGTAAGGCTGTTTTCCATTAAATGTATTCTTAACACTCAGGTTCCAATCCTATATCTGTAAACTGGTACATACTTGTTCAGATTAGTTTCCTTTCCTTGGTGACATGAATCTCCTTTAACAGCCTTCTGATTTTAGAACCACCGCCAAGCACTAATATTCCGGAGAGAAAATTGTCTTTCAGTTGGCAAGATTTCCTCAATTCGTGTTTACATAAATTCTACTTAAATATAACTTTATTGCGTGATTTAAAAGTAAACCATTGCAAATACAAACATTTAAAATTCGAGGTTAATTTAAGACGATAATTCCATAAAAAGTTGATATGTATGGATAATAAGGTAAAACTTCAGTTTAAAAAGTCATGTTCAAAGGAGCCAGAAGCAGCAAGTGAGGATTAAGCAGCATTATTCCAATGGGGGGTCGCAGTCTCTGGACAGCTCAGTATGTTTTTTTGCAGCGCACTCCATAAATCTTACTAGGGCACAATTTAATTTAGTGTTCCTAGGATCGAAACACGCCAAAACTGCTGCTCTACAGCTTCTAATCATCTTTCTATTCCAGTGATGCTTGAGTAAAGCCCGTCGCTCTGTCAATAGTAAAGGACACAGGCATATGATGTGTATAATGTCTTCTTTGGGAGACCCACAAAGTCGGCACTGTACTTTTCCATGTTCTCTTTTCCATTTTGGCCGATGTGTCAACAGATTGATGACTCCCAGTCTCAGTTTTAAAAAACTTAGTTTCGTTCGAGCACTAAATTTTATTTTTCTCCACATCACCTCTGGTGGTTGAAATGAGGAACATTTGGTTATTTTTCCCTTTACAAGATTCAACACACTACACACTACTCTTAGAGCAGTGCCGCTTGAAGTGTGTACTTTTTAGCCTCATTTAAACCTTCCAAGCCTGAGAGGTTGGTGGGGGTCCTAATGTACCTTGCCATTGGATTAGATACTCTGATCCTGTGATGTAACGCAGGCCACTGTAGCCCCTGAAATACAAGGAGGCCCCAAACCCTTCAGGAGCCCTCAAACGCTTCTGAGGCCACCATTGAGCCCCCAGCCATTGAATATGAGTATGAGATATGGGAGACTAAAGGACCTTCATTCACATTCTGCAGGGGGGTCCTATCATTATGCATTATGCCACTTCTCTCATCGTTATATGAGATCCCTGCTTAGCTGGTCAGGATCTCAGCACCTGCAGTGCATTGACCAGTGCAGTGGATGCTTTGTAGGCAGGCTCAGCATCCCATTTTTGTTTTCCGCAAATATACTATGGAAACAGTAGTTTGGTTTTGTACTAGGTACATTTTAAGATTAAATATTCAGACCAAATGACTGTCAAGAAGTCTAGCCAACCACACAGCGGCCTGCAGAACACACACTTTCAGGCACAAATAGTGCAAAATCCACGCACACATAAATAGACTCGCACATCAAAATAAAGGAACGTAAGAGGGAACAAAGTGAAGCAGAAAATGACTGCGACTTTGAGCAATCAAGGTACAAGTTGTGGAAATAAACAAAACCGGCACGGGGAAAGGAGGATTTGTATGGGTGCCAAGATCATGGTTGGCTGGTATTAAGGATTGGTTGGCATGGTGTGTGTAGCGATTAAGAGTGCTGACTTCGGGGGGGTTGGCCTAAAACATGAGAGAGTAAGACGTGCTTTCTTGGAGCTCCCGGACGGAGCTGTAATCCTACTTTAATCCTGCCAGGATACGAGCCTGAAACTGATGTACCTTTCCTAAAACCCACCCCAAAGGAACACAGATCGATTAAATCCCCCATGTGAATGGCGCAAATATGGCACCTGAAGTTGCCGGGTTAGCTCCGGCCCAAGTTCGAGCCGTGGGCCGATGAGGAAAATGGCAGACGTGCGGACCTGGTGATCGATGGGGTCGGGCAAATCTGAAGAGTTCTAAGATCCCCGTGTGCCTGGAGTGGAGGAGTGCTGTCTGAATCTACCCCCTCCCTCCCTTTAACTGAGACACAAGGTGCTGGAGGCCTGGAGAGTGGAACCCAATGAGGTGCCACATCGCATTCCTTCCATGGTGGAGCTCTCCAGGTGAGCAGGCCCTCCCATCGGCATGCTAAACCTCTGGGGGACGCGGATTCGTCATTGTGCCCCAACGGGCAAATGTGCTGCCCCATATGCTGTTCCTGCCCCCCTTCTTTGCCTCTGCTGCTGGTTGTGCCTCTGCCGGGCCCGGGTCAGAGTTGTGATTAGACTTGACACAGCCTCACTGGGCCTGGAGCTCCGGGGCGAGATTCCCTGTGTGTGTGGCCCTGATCCACGCGACACTGGAGGAGTAGCTTACCTGCCAAGTGCACCCTCCAATGACGCACTGAGCAGTTGCCCCCCTGTGTAGACAGCCCGAGTGTGAGGACCCCGGTCTTCTTGGGACTGCGGCCTCCTGGGGTCGTGTTTGGTGTTGATTGCAGTGTTGGAACGGGCAGAGGCATTGCCCTCTACATCGTCCCTGATACCCCCTCACCCCGACCACACCACCAATGGGCTTATGGTGGGGTAGAGCGGGGACCTGATGCTGATTGACTGTGCCCGGAGCCTACCTGCTGAGTAAGCCCTACTGTTGCCGTAGAGGATAGTGGCCCCCTGGGTGGATTGCCTGAGCGGGGATGACACGGCTGCTGTGTGTCCCTGTGGTAAGTGTGCAGACCCCAGGCCTCTTGGGTCTGCGGCTTGCCAGGGCCATGCTAGTTGTTGCCTGGTATTGTCTCCCCATCCCTCGCTCAGACGAGGGAGCTGCAGCTGGACTGTACCCTGGGGATTGACGGATCCCACCAAAAACAGATGAGTGTGCGGGGTGGGGCTTGATGCTGGGGTTCTCCTCCTCCACTCAAAATGACCAAAGACAAGGATCCGAAGCCCCATGAGGCAGGGTAAAATAGACAAATACACTAAAGTAGTTACTCCACAGGAAAATGCATGGCCCCTACCGTATGTGGATACTATACTTCAAGCCATACAGTCCTCCAGAGAAGCGCTGGTAAACGGAATTGGAGAGGTATGCTCTGAGGTTACATTGCTGAGGCAGAACCTCCAGAACATCTCCTAGCGAGTCAAGGAGACAGAAAACCAAGTCTTAGAGGTAGAGGACTCTATCAAAGATTTGCAAAAAGAAGTAATGGAACTCCATAGCTCAAACAGTGACTTGCAATGGCGTATCGATGGCGCGGAAAACAGAGTGCGTACGAATAACCTTCACTTCACTGGTTTTCTGGAGGGGGTCGAGGGGCCTGACCTGCCTGCATTCCTGACCACTTGGCTGAGAAACATTATTCCACCTGAGCAGTTCTCTACCTGCTTGGTACTCGAATGGGCACACAGAGACCTGAATGCAAGGCCTCCACCCGGTCCCCCACCAAGGCCTATCATAGTAAAAATCCTCAACTTTTTAGATCGGGACATGATTCTATGCGAGGCACGCAGGCTGGGGGAGATCAGACATGAAAACTCCAAGATCATGATTTTCCCAGACTACAGCAGGGATGTACAGCAGCAGAGGAGGACTTTAGCCAAAATAAGGCCAATGCAACTACAATATATGTTACTATTCCTGGCAAAACTGAAGGTTCTATATAAAGGCAAGGCAAACTTCTTTCAGACTCCAAAGAATGCATGCAAGTGGATCCAGGAGAGGCCCATCCCCTGCACCCTGGGGAAACAGACTGGAGACAGCAGCCAGCCTCAGGACACTGGGACCGGACTAACAGACAGACAGGGCAGGATCAGAAGAAGAAAAGCTAGATCCAGGAGAACAGACCAGGTGACGCCTTATGTACTCAGGGGGTCTAGCAAAAAATCAGAAGAACCCACTAAAGAATCGGACCGCTTCGAGACCATGGACGACGTGAAGATGGATAGGTCTAGTCAGTGAGACACACAGGTGGACTCGGATGACCTGAGAGATTCCTCCGAGGCCAAGAGTACAGACCCCTTGGTCGCAGAGATAACGGCCCTGGAGTGTGGCACGGAGGGTGGCCCATCTCTTCAAACTAGAGAGAAGTAACTGTTCAGACTTCACTCTCCTGAACGCTAAAACCTGGCATCTTTTAACTGGCCAGGGACTCGTAAGCTCTAAAGTTAAGCACCGTAACATGCTGTCTTCCTCCCCCTTTCGGCAGCACTACTAAGAACAGAACTGAAGCGAGACCTGCTACAGACTCGTTTCTCAAATTTTTCTATAAAAGTTGTATGTAGTGGGAGACTGTAGTGTGTTTCTGATATAATCTCTTGGGGTGGGTGAAAGGCCTCTCTGTCTTTTCCTACACACATTTGTTTTATCATTACCGGTTTGATTGCAGAGGAAAGTGTAAGGGGGTGGGGTTGGTGCTTGGAGGGGGAAGGGATTGTTATTACACAAGTTTCTGTTGATTGCACTAGACGACAAACACAATACGCTCAATTTGGGGGACCTGTATACAAACAGGGGCATACTTAGACAAGACTGCCCCTTTGACACTGTGCTATCCATGTCAACCTATATAGAAGACTGGACTGTCTCTGTGCTAACCTGGAATCTTAATGTCCTAAGGGACAGGATTAAATGTGGGCTGGTCGCACAATACATAAAATCTCTGCGCCCAGATGTAGTACTACTCCATGAAACACACCTACTGGGCACATAATGGCACTTCCTGGGGAGGGCAATGTACACTATTCTGGCACATGCCGCCTTTACATCCAGCTCAAGGGGTGTTGCTATCCTGATCAAGAAATCACCCCCCTATGAAATAACCCGCAAATGGGTAGATTGGGATGGTAGGTTTGTGGGGGTAACGTGAACATGGGGCAGATGTAATACCACCATTGTCTGCGCATACTCACCCCCGACTGCAATCCCCTGTGTTCCTTAAGGTAGCCAATATTCTCCTGGAGACTCCATGTCCTTCCACGTAATAGGGGGAGACTTTAATGATGTCTTCAACACTGATATGGACTGGTCAGGAAGATTAGACTGAACCACTGAAAACCACACCCCTGGCACACTTTGCAAACACTCTTGGGCTTACCGATGTATGGAGGTCTCAGCATCCGTACAACCAACAATATTCCTATTTCCTCTGGGCTCACGGGGTATACTCTAGGTTGGACTATGTTTTTGTCCCCAAGGGAGAGCTGGGGGTGGTTGGCCAAATGGACTACCTCAATAGGGGTCGGTCAGACTACTCACCATTACTGGTTTCACTAGGGCCTAGGATCCGAGATTCCTGTCCCACTTGGAAACTCAATGCTTGGGATCTACACAAAGATGTAATTCTAAAAGGTCTCTGGACTGACACCGAGATTTTCTTTCAGGACAATCTGCGCACTGTGGACTTTGGAGCTACGCTTTGGGAGGCATACAAAACCGTATTGCTGGACAGGGTTCAGAACCGGATATCATGGGAAAAAAAGAAAGAGCAGGAACAAATAGAGCAGATGGAATGCCAGTTACTTACCCTAGAGAGGAATGCTCTAGCTAGGCCAGACCCATTGACCTCCCGGCAACTAGAAGCCTTAAAGACAGAATATCTTTAATTGGCTCAGGAAGAGGCAAAGAAGCAGAGACTAGCGACACTGCAGCGCTTACATGAAGTGGGGGACAAGACCGTGTAACTACTGGCCTGACTCAGCAAAAAGGAAACAGACGCCAGATGGATTGATTCCATCGTGGACGGTCAGGAGGAAACTCACACCACGGACACAGATATATACTCTTACATACGCTACGCAGACTAACACTACGCAGACTTCTTCGACAGGAAGACACTTAGTACCACTGACAAAATTAACAAATACCTCACAGGTATCTATGCCCCTAGAATAGATGAGGATGATATGAAGTTACTAGAGGAAGATCTGATGTTGGTAGAGGTGGGGGATGCAATGTAAAGGTTAAGACCCGGCAGAACACCTGGCCCAAACTGCTGAATTCTTTAAAAAATTTAACAATCTCCTTGGCCCCCACCTCTTGGGTCTCTACCAAGATCCTTACACAGAAGGAATTCTCCTGACAGATCTCCGAATTGCCGCAATAGTGGTGATTCACAAGAAGGGCAATCCTAGGGAGAAGTGTGATTTATACCGCCCAATATCCCTGCTGAACACGGAGGTCAAAATGCTTGTGACGTTAGTGGCCACGCGCATCCTTAATGTTATCACGACCCTCATCCACTGTGACCAATCTGGTTTCATGCCAGGTCGGGCGACTAGATGGAACCTCCAAAGAGCGCAGAACTGGGTGATGGCTGTTAGGAACCGCACCACTCCGCACACCTTTCTGGCATTAGATGCAGAGAAGGCCTTTGATGCGGTACACTGGCCTTTCCTAGATGCCGTCCTAGTTTTAAATTTGGTTTCGGCCCGAGATTCAGGAAGTGGGTTGCCCTCTTATATACAGAACTGAGATCAGTAGTACGAGTCAATGACAGGCTCTCTCCTGTATTTCCGATCTTCCGTGGGACCAGACTGGGATGTCCCCTTTCTGCACTTCTGTTCGCATTAGTGATAGAGCCCTTAGCATGCATAATCAGACAACACCCGAGGGTACAGGGCTTACGGACTACAAAGGATGACCAAGGGGAGGAAAATATCTCCTGATATGCAGATGATATCCTTTTATTTACCACAAACATAGCCACAACAATTCCCACACCATTCCACATCCTGGAGGAATACGGCTGTTTTTTGTGATATGAAGTTAATTATCATAAATCCATATTATACAGCCCAATTCAAGACATGGACTGGCCACCACTTCCTGGAGATTTGCATATTGCCACAGAGGGATTACAACACCTTGGGATTTTTCTTTCCCCCAACCACTCGAATTGTCGCACACATAACATACAGCGGGTACTATCAAACTTTAAACAGGATGCAGACAGATGAAGAGACCTACCACTTACCATAATGGGACGGGCAGCCGTTTTAAAAATGATTTCTCTTCCCCAATTCCTCTACGCTTTGCAAAACACATATCAACCCCTTCCCTCATCAATGTTCAGGGAAATCAACTCTGAACTCTGTGCACTTCTCTGGTTGAAAGGGCACCCAAGAATTGCCCTAAAGTCACTAAAATGTAATACATATAATGGGGGACTGGCGCTTCCGAACATCGAGGCATACTACTGGGCAGCCCACCTTATACCCATAAATGACTGGATACATGCACCAGGGGATCATCACACCTACAGACAGGAATGGGAGACATTAACATCAAACACATTCCGGCATTACCTGTCTGGAGGTGTTATGATCCCCTGGTGCAGGGACTGCTTTCTGGAACAAGAGTCACCATAGAGGTATGGGATAGAACCACCAGGGTGCTAGGCTGGGCACACAAAATAACCAGGATCACCCCTCTCTTGAAGGGTACCTAGTTCAACGAACTGAGCAAGCTTCAGGGATTCGAAACATGGGACCTGCTCTGGATTTCCACAGTGGGAGATATCACAGCCAGAGGTACAGTCAAACCCTTTTCTGCCTTCCAGTCAGAATTACAGCTCCACACTTCACAATTCCTTAAATATGCCCAACTGCAACATGCATGGGGGTCAGGCAGCATAGAGGACAATGAATTTTCAGAATATGCACCAGGTGAAGGGAGAATATTTCAGGAAGGGCTAACAACCAAGGCAGTCTCCATCACCTATAAAACAATAAACAACAATATGCCTAATACTGTGGGCAAACTGAGAGGGACATGGGAGGGAGACCTGGGGGATATGGAAGATATAGACTGGGAAACTGACCTGGTGCACTCCAGAGAGGTTGTGATCAGGGCTAGGCTCTGTCTCATCCAATTCAAAATCCTCCATTGGGCCTACTATGACAGAGAAAAACAGCACAAAATGGGACGTGATGAGTCTTCCCGGTGCCTGCGATGCCGGGTTCCTCCAGATAATTTCCTGCCTATGGTTTGGGCCTGTTCTCATATAGGGGCATACTGGCAGGCGAAAACCGAAGAACTGAATGCAATCCTGGGTATCTCCCTTCCATTAGACCCTAAATTCATCCTCTTGGGTATCCCATGCAACATCGATATCCCTCGACCTCAGTTACTCATTAGTGCATTGGGATTGGTGGTGGCCAAGCGGGACACCACACGGCACTGGGGCACGCAGGAAATTCTCACACTACAAGAATGGAAGCAGGGCAAGGATCTTTATATGGCTGCAGAAAGGGTGATATATAAAAGTAGTGGGTGCCCTAAAAAGTTCACGAAAATCTGGGGCAGCTGGATGAGATAGTATGGTTTAACCCAAGCTACAACTGGGACACCTGACTAAAAGAAATCTGTTGAATCCAGGCGATTTGGGAAGGGAGGGAGTTACGGGTTCCAGTTTAATTTCAATATATACTAGGGTTGTGGAGGTAACTCTGCTCTTGTTATGCATCATGTTGATTAGATGGTCACCAGAAATGAGATAACCAAGCAACATGTATGGTCTAAGTGCAACTTGTTATGGTTATGTAAATGTGTCATGTTTTACACCTAACGGAAAATAAAAATATATGAAAAACTAAAAAAAGAGTGCTGACTTGATTCTTCTTGAGCAGCGTTTGGGCAGGATGAGTGGGTTTAGAGAGGTGGTCCTTCAGTAGTGATGATTCAGTCTGATGGCCCATTGACTTCCAACAGGGGACAAGTCACTCTGCAAGTTGAAACACATCTGCAGTTTCTATGCTGAAAAGGATATATTAAGATTTCAACAAAGTTTTGGATCCCTTAACACTTTAGTCATAACAAATTAATACGAAATGAGGTTCAATGTAGTTAAACCCTTTGCAGGGGACTTTCAAAGCACATTATGATACCCATGATGAGTCCATCCGTGGAACTTTAAAAATATGTGGAAGGCTGCCATTTTTTAGGCCCAAGGTTTTGTAATCCTTTGTAAATATGTGTAGTAATATTTTAATGTATTTAGTGTCTACAATGAACAGGGTCTCACTAAAACATAGAAGGGAGTGATTGTTTTACCTGCATGCACACATTGCCTTTAATGGTTTACATAAGAAATTTTGTTAAAAAAATCTGACTACAGTTTGTGAAAACTTGCAAAGAAAAGCTAATAACTGATAACTGATAAAAGAATACACAGGCCCTCCTTATGGGTGTCCAGGTAAACCTGCTAGCATTAGTAACAAGAGCTAACAGCTGCATCAGGATTTCAAGTGTTGTGGAAGTAATGTAGTAATAACGTGGTTCACAAGCTTTTACACTGGTGATGTCCATACAAAAAGATACTTAATTCGAGGAAACCGTAATCCTGCCTGTTTTCCCCATTCTAAATGCAAACTCAAAATGACCCATGTCAAGCTTTCGAAAGTTCTTGGCTTTAAGTACATTTACTGCAGGCACAATTCTTTTTCATTCTAGCCTCAACATAATACAATGCCGGACATGAACATATACATGATTGTAAGGAAGTGGATTATTAATGGAGGTGGATGTGACTCCACCACATGAAATAAAACCTCAAATCAAGGTAAAACACAATTATAATAATATAAAGTTGGGCTCCACCCGTAGGTAGCTATGGCACAGAGCAGACACCTTTAACTTAGGGAAAGTGCAATGTATTTAGCAGTAACAAAACAGTAAAAGTTCAAAACACAACGCAATAAAAGTTTCACAATCAATTTAGCCATTTAGAGAAAACTTTAATGAGTAAAAGTACACTAGAATGACAAAAATCCAATAAAGGAAATCAGAGTTGCACTCTATAAAATATGTTATATAGATAAAGGTATTCATCTATTCAATAATACTTAATGGTGTACAAAATACATATCATTCATTGTAACCAGTTGTTAATCATACAGTTGCAGACAGACGAAGTTGACACCATTTCATGCAAAGTAAAGCAATCAGATTATTTTTAATTAATGTAATTACAGACCACTGTAATTGAATTGAGATTCTGCATTTAGTATGACAATGGTGTATTGTATTATTGGTGTGAAAGGAGATGTTGACACTTCTGAAAATTTGTATCTCAGCTCATGTTACACATGAGGAGTCTCAGTAATTATAGCTTGGATTTATATTGGACTTGTAATGTGCCCAGGGACTGGGTACCAATATGTTGTAGCTTATTTGCGCGGCACTAGATAGTACTTTGCATGAAAGTTCATCCTTAAAATGGAGCTGAGCTCTGCACTACTGTTGACTATAAATTATCTGCTAAGTTTAGCAATCTACAAATTCCTAAACTAAGCTGCTCATAAACTGGCAGTTTTGCTAATGGTAATTGCTTTGCAAAGTACAGTAACCCACATTAAAACTTTCTAAGCAGCTCTTTTAAGTGAGTTCTTTCATTCATTTTAACTTTTATTTAGGTTTGCCAAGCTTTAAGAGAAAGTCAAATCTACATTCAATTTCTTAATGCTGACACAAGGTAAAACCTGTAATTTTAATTAAAATATACACTATGACATGTTCTTTGAAAACAACGGAATATTGACATGAAGAACATTCTGGTAGAATAATATTGAGGACAGAATTTAGGGGCAAAATATCGAATGATAGGTGCATATAGGAAAGGATAGATTTACTATTCCATTTGGAACAGAAATATCCTCTGCATGGTGAGAGGCATGTACCCCTGCCTGGAGTACCCAACTGTATTGTTGTCTGGATCCCTAATAGGGCCTCACTTATGAAAAATGACGCATCGCTGTAAGAAAACAGAGATACGTCACTTTTCATTGCTTCCTCCTTGCAACACCAATGATTCGTCATATTTCCAGTATGATGCATCATGTTGCAAGGAGTTACAGATACGTCAGTATTTCTGAAGTATCTGTAGGTGCAAAAATGATGTATTGCTGAAGTGTGTCACAAAAGTGGCGCAACTCCAGCAATGGGTCATTACTCATGGGCAAGTCCCATGTTAAATGTGCCTGCATCAGTCTTATGCCCGCCATGAGGTAGGTGTAAGATATTGACGCATTTGCGTCCTAGAAGTGGCGCAGTGAAATCTTATAGGTTTCACTGCACCACATGTACGACCCTTTCTTGCGTTGGAACGGCCCCCCCCCTGCGTACACTACACCTGGTGCAGATATGATGTGGTGCAGGGGTGGTTTGCAAAGTGACGCATCTACGTAGATGCATCACTTTGTAAATATAGGGCAACATGCAGCAATTTTTATGCCACTGGTGCGCCACAAAATGTGATGCACCGGCGGTGCAAAAGTGACGCAAGGGCCCATAAATATGCCCCTAAGGGCATAAGGAATGCCCCAAAATGTGCTACTACAGTGAAGTAGAATCATTTCATTTAACTCAAGAGGAATCAAATAAAGTAGGGTGCAAGGTGTAATGATATCGTCAGCACTGCAAAAGGGCTTTATAAAAAACACACACGCCATTAAATGATAGCTGCATTTTTCACCTCTTAGAAAAGAAATGCCATCCAAAACAGCCAATTCCGCTACACTTACAAAAGACCTTTCACAAAGTCATACATCTCACTGAATATAAATGTCTAAAATGAGACTTTCATTACCAGCACTTTCACTAGTCTATTCGAAGATTTGATGCAATGTCCCGCTTCGGATAGTGGCTTCTCTTGGAATTGTCATTTAAATAATCCCATCAGTTTCTTTCTTGCACTGGATCTTGTGTCACTTTCCAGGCACGTTTTCTTTTTGTATTTCTCCATCCTGTTCGTTCTTTTTTAATGTTGCACAGTGGGTATAGTCTGCAATCCATTGGAGGAAAATTACCTTGTTCCATTGATTTCAATGTATATTTTAATTCCCTTTTTTGAGTTCCTGACATGTTTGTATTGACCTGTTACAGTTTCAACAATCAAAGTAGTTAATTTCATCTGTAATAGCAAGGTACAAGTGAGTTTTTCTGTGTAAAAGTAACAATTAACAACAGATGACGAATATTAAATGCCAATGCAATTAAATTCGTCTTGCCAAGCCAGTCAGTTTTTCAAAGTGGGATTTAAGTTTCAGACGTGGATAATCAGAAAGAAGTGGTAATAAAATGCACCAGTAATTTTCATACCTAGCCTTGCAAGTAAGAAGATAGATGTTGACCGGCTGCATTTCGATGGGTAATGACACCTGGAGCTTTGCAGTGGCCCAGGAAATGGCTACACGTGTTCACTCCCACCCTCCTCCAAAAAGCCAAATGCAGGCATAGAAAGAAAATAAAGGAGCTATTCTCGCTCTTGGTTGAGATATAAACAAAAATAAGGTGAAGGAGATGGAGTGAGGGATTTCAATGTGCCTTGCTGTATGTCATAAAGTAGCGCGTGCCAGATCACAGCATTTATTTTTGACTGATGCTATTTCATGCCCCTGGTGGGAAGTTAAGACAGTGCTTGTCCAAACACCTCTTGCCATTGTATTATGAAAGCTGGATTCTGGAGGTAGTACCAGAATTGGTGGTTCTGTTGTTTATTTGAGATGCTGTGCTTCAGTGCTGCAATATTGCAATGTGATTTTAATGTGCTGTCTAGCAGTTGTTGTGCTGAGCACTGTTGTGATGATTTGGTGTAATATGCCATGTTATGTTTTAATTGTAACATGTATTGTGCAACCGGCTCCTGTGTTACGTTGCACATCTGCAGCCATTGGTGCATGAATCCTCCAGTTAAGATTTACAAACTATTCATGACAGCAGCCCAGCAATGTTATGGCGAATAGGCCTTATTTCTGAAACAAACCAACTTGAAACTGTTAAGCTACTGTCTCAAGAGTGGTACGCTCTAATTCCGCATGGGGGTGGGGGTCGCCGATAAGGTTGCCATATAAAGGACTGGTGTAGTATCCATCAAGCAAGCAGGAACCTTCAGTCCAGTTCTTGTGGGGGACAGGACCAATTCACCCCATGGTCAGCAGGCCCACAAGGAGTGGGCCGGAAAGATGCTCCCACCCAAGGCATCCCGGCGGGCCGCACCAGTCTCTTAACTAAGGGCGGTGATTTAAGACTCGCTTTCATCTCGGGAGTCACTATGAGGACTCATTGCACCCAATGGGTTTTCCCATTCTTCCAGCCCCTCCGTTTATGTGCCAGCTATTAGTATCCAACTCACCCCACGGGCATCCCAACTTTTAAGAGCTCTTTCCTCTCCTCAGGCCCACATGGTTACATCTTCGACCCACACTTCCACACTAGGCCCCTGCCTGCACTTCCAGGCTATCGCTATGCGTCTCTTCGCCAGTATTAGAGCCAAACCCAGGAACCGCTTCCTGACCTTCTTGGTTTTGGGTCTAGAAAAGATGCCCAACAAGCAAACAATTGTCTAATTCAGGGGAGCTTTATGTTTTGCCATAATAGTCTCCCAGTACTTATGTAGGCGAGTGCGCCCCCACATCATGCTGCAAAAGTCTGCATCTAGAAGTGCACAACGGGGGACTTACAGGGTTCGCCTCCATAAATGGCTGTGATTTTGTGTGGGGTTAAGTATGTTGTATGCGTAATTAAAATGTATGCATTTTAGGCATGTATTGCGGTACACCCTTTGTGGGTATGCCAAGATTTGATCCTGGTCCTGGTCAGAAATGTCACACCCCGGCACCCTTTCCCATTTTGCCTTAAGCACATCCAGAGGTTTCCTAACCATTGCATTTAAGGCTGTATCAGCTGTAGTTGGGGTACAGTATTTGCCGGCAGTTCCTTAAAGTCCATGACCCATAGTTCCCGACAGGTCCATGTCAATGCCTCTTAGGTCAGGAATTGACCTGGTGGCAGGTCATTTTGTGTGGTTAGCTCCTCTAGTGGGATAAGTGTGCCCATTTGGTAACAAACACTTACCGTCACAATTCCCGCTTCCATCCACACCACAAGGTGTGCTGCAGTGCAGTGGCAGATAGGGTCCCCGTGTGGCAGGCTAAAAAACGGCAGCACAGGAGCATAAAGTACATATCCGCCCATCTGTTCGACGCACCTACACCAAATGCATAAATGAGGCCCCTAGTGAATGAAATTGCACTACCTAAAACGTGGGTGGACCAATAAGTGACTGCTAGTCTTTCTTCATTCTATGGCTGAATTGAGAAATCTAAATCAATACTGGCATTAGCTTGGGGCTTGCTGCTATCATTAATCAGAATTGATTTCTATTTTCCTTATTATTCTGTATTTGATAATTACAGGTCTGAAACATATCTTTCCCTCTCCATGTCCTTTACTTCGTCATGCACTTAAACATGAATTCATAATCTTCAATATACATCTCTCTATCCTCCCTTTATTCTAACTTGCTCAAAAAAAGCAAATTACTTTTAATTCTGAAGTTAACTCCTTATGTTGAGAACATAGCCTGAAGCATATTCTCAGTGTTCAAATAATTCTCAAACCCAACCCCATTTTTCTTCTGTTATTTCTTCTCACTCTTATTGGGTCAACCTTTTTTCTTCATTCTATAATGGGTGCTGGTCCCTGCCAGCAAGAAACAGCTGCTTCCTTCATGCAATTTTCATGTTATTACATTTGTACACCTATGTTTCAGGTAACAATATGAAGCAAAAATGAAATTTTGATACCCATACATTCACTCCAAAATCATCTTAAAACATGTGAAAATGTGGGCCATTTATTGTTTTACAGAGTGGACGTCAAGCCATAAATTGGTGAGGTTCCAGCCTTGCTAAACATGCATTTTCCTCACCTCATAAGAGGGGTGGGTAGAAGGTCGGGTTCCTCATAGCAGAGTCTCAGCTATCTCTGGTCTTGGGAAGCCCTAAACCCTGCAACCTGTCCACCATAGGTCTGCAAAGTCTCACTGATGACAGCCTGATCCTATCTACAGCAGGGTGTCATCCGCTGTTTATCCTGCATGGGAATGTAATTTCTAAGCATGACAGAACCAGGTGGAGAAAAGGAGGAAAGGTGCCTGTTGGCAGTGAGGAAACTCCTTGGACGTCAGATCATTCAGTTTATTCCTGACACACCTACATCCACAGGGTGGTTCGATGAGTTTTCAGCCATGCAAAAAGTACACCAACTGAGCTTATAGATGCACTTTTTGATAAGGGAGCTTCACCAGCCAGGTCGCAAATTCTAGGTAGGTCAGGCATTCTTTCATCAGGCAGGTGGAGTCAGGGGCCTCACTCAGCTCATTAGTCCACCTGCCTTGTTCTAAATAATGCACAAAAGTAAAAAATACGAAGAAACATATGTTACATCCATAGCAGAATATCAAAAAATAAACCTTACAATTTTAATTTATACATCTCGCTGAAATCCACTTTATGCCCATGCCTGTTAAAATTTGAATATTCATAATAACCACACAAGTCTCCCAAAAAACACATTTTTACTTTACTGTTAAAGAAATAACATTAAAATAAATTAAATATTTAATTTATTTATTTTTGTAAATTTGAAAATTAATTATTCGATTCATTTTTTTGTACTTTTTTGCAGCAGCATGCGCCATGTCAAGAAAACAATGCCACAAGTAGCACACAAAGACAAGGATCTCAGGAAGGAACTATGCAAAAGGTGTATGTCAAGGAAGGAATGTCTGGTTCAACATGGCACACACAATGGATGCACATGCAGCACAGTGGCCGTCGTGGAGACTGACATGCCACAATACCTACACAGCCATGGACATCATGCACAATACAGATTCTAATCCCTGACAAACAGCTTGCATCTTGGTACTCTACACATAGACTCATATGCACCATCGCTGAGAATTATGCCAGACATGCCGCATGCACAGTGGCAACAGACCACCATTGACAGAGATGAGGCACCTTGGAGGCAAAGGGACACCTTTATTATTCATGGTAATGCAACTCTGTCAACACATACACAGGTCATGTGGATGAACATATGGGACCAACACTGGCACCCCCCTTTGCACCACAGATGCTGGAAATCCATAGAACTGGCACACAAGTGACGGGTTACAGCTAAACACCCCCTGCTGCTCACGGAGAGGCTGCTATACACCATTGAGCCTCTAATGGGGAATTCACACACCATGTCAACCCGGTGCAACCCATATGTTTCCGAGGGCAGTGTTACACACATTGATGGCTTCATCACAATCCACAATCCCATTACAGATGACTGTCACCAAGTCTGACCATCAATTCAGGTGAATTCAGCTCCATGTCATGTGCCCCATGGTGATTCTACATGTATGTAAAGTATCCAAACATGAACAGGAGCAGTGTACACACATTCAAAACAAATACCACTCCCAAAAAGCCGTGCTGCATCCCTTACCCTAAGGAGATTTTCAAACTTGTCCGTGCATGTAACGCTGATTCATCACATGTTGCTGTGTTCATGAGGAATAGCAGGAGCACAACAATGCCACCAGCAGACAGCATGCGCAAGTACCTGTGGATGAGAGACACACCAGAAGTCAGCCAAAAGAAGCACATCCGCATGCATGTGCATGTACTCGACACGTATAAAGTTGTCAACATGCTAGGTGACAATGAAGACTCTGGAAAAACATTCTTCTATTGCACCATCACTCGAGTGACACATCCAAACACACCTCTGACTCACTTGGCAGACATGCAGATGGACACACACATTGCAATACATGCCACACACGGCCCAATGCGTGCACACTCAGACACTGGAACTCACCACTAAGCAAAGAAGTTGCGTATGAGCCGACTCCGCATGTCCTCTACCGCCTCCTCCTCCTCCACATCACTTGCCTCGTGACCAAGCCCTTCATCCTCCACGGGTGGATGGTCCTGCTCATCCGGATCCAGGATGAGTGGCACAGCTTTCTCCACTGCCATGTTGTGCAGCATGCAGCACACGAGGGAGATCTTGCAGACCTTCACCGGTGCATATGGGAGTGTGCCACTGGTCTTGTGGAGGCAACGGAATCGGCTCTTCAGGAGTCCAAACGTCCTCTCTATCACTCGCCTGGTCCGCCCATGGGCGTTGTTGTAGCGGTGCTCGGCAGCCGTGCTGGGGTTGCGGAGAGGCGTGATCAGCCATGGCATGTTGGGATAGCCAGCGTCCCCTACATGGAACCATCATGGACAAAAGTGGGTCAGGAGAAGCAGTAAGACAGGAAGATGACGTTAAATACAGGACTGCCAGAGTATACCCACCAACAATACATGCTCGTTCGTTGCGCAGCTGCAGCATCATTTCAGGCACCCTGCTACGCCTCATGATGTAGGCATTGTGTGCTGATCCTGGAAAACGAGCACAGACATGTGAAATCACCATGTTGGCAAGACACACCACAAGGGCATTAATGGAGTGGTAATGCTTGCGGTTCCTATACGCTACCTCCTGTGCCTGTGGTGGTACCAAAGCCACATGTGTTCCATCTATGGACCCAATGACATGGGGCATCCCTCCCAGGGCATAGAACTCACGCTTGACACCTGTCAACTGCTCAGGAGTTGGGAATTTAATGAACTCATCCATGTGATCCAACATGGCCTCTAAATAATCATGCAGAACACGGCTGAACATGGTTTGGGACATGCCACCAACATGAGCAATGGTATATTGAAAGGTACCCGTGGCAAAGAAATGTAGGGCTGCCATCACCTTCATCTTGGGTGTCAGTGCAGTAGGATACCTGTGTAGCGGTTGGAGGTGTGGTGCCAGCCATGTCGTCAAGTCCTCAATCAACTGTTGGGGGAAGCGGTAGCGGCGTATACAGTCATGTTCCCTCAGGTCAGCCAAGTCCGGAATTGGTCGATGGAGAGGCGGAGCCCTGCAGTGAATTTGAAGGGACAACGAAGAGTGAGTACAGTACACCACCAATGTCAATGTACTGAGCACATGTTCAACAGGCAATACACATATGCTACATACAGAGTCATGTCTGTGCAATATGCCCTGGACACGTATGCCAGGCAGGTGACACTCCTACCAAGAGCCAGCCACAAACGTGGATTCTCAAGCTCAACATGACATGGCATGAAACTAGCGGTGGGCCAGTGTGAGTGAACAGGCAGATGAATCACAGGAGTGCCAGACATCCGCATATGTGCAGAATAAGTATGTTAATCATACAGACAGGTTGTGGAACACTAGAGGCACAGGTCACATGTCATATAAAAAGGACAGACCACACACCTTGCCATGAAGGGGTACATGTCAAGACTGATCACACATACATTGAGAGTATGCAGATATGTCCTTGTTTTGAAACTTCGTGTCGATGCATACATACACACCTTATGTCGGATTACACATGTGGGCTGGTGTGCGTAACAGTGTGCCATGCCCATCTACACACAGACACATGTTGGTTGCAGCAACTGCAGATGCATTTGACCAAACACCTACAGCAAACCCATGGGAACACATGACACACACATGACATAGTTACAGCGTGCAACGCGGGCATTCACATCTCAGGTGTAACATTCCGTGTACCTGGCATCAGGGGACAGTTGCGGGTGTCGGTGACTGTGCCATGCCAGTGACGCATGGCTCAACAAGTCTGTACTACATGCACACATGTCAAAGGAGTGAAGGGGATGTGTGGCACATAGTGCACCATCACACATGACATGTGTACACAGCTCATCATACAGTTATTTGCTTCACACCTCAGGAGTAATGTGCCACATCACAGCCTGACACACCTGTGCCCGACACATGTAGCACTGCACAGACAATGCCTTGATGTCCAGCCTTGGCCAAGTATGACAGCTCTATTCCTGTCTGTGTGCCGCCTGTCACCACTGTCAGGTGTGAAACGCACCGTACATATGCACTGAGGGCGTGTGTATGGTCCCTATCACAATGGGAGTGCTGGCGTATGCGTACGCCATAGTACGTGCGTGTGTAGGGTCCCTATCACTATGGGAGTGCTCGCATATGCGTACGCCATAGTGATACGGACCGTACATGCGTGTGTAGGGTCCCTATCACTATGGGAGTGCTGGCGTATGCGTACGCCATAGTAATATGGACCGTACACGCGTGTGTAGGGTCCCTATCACTATGGGAGTGCTCGCGTATGCGTAAGCCATAGTGATACGGACCATACATGCGTGTGTAGGGTCCCTATCACTATGGGAGTGCTGGCGTATGCGTACGCCATAGTGATACAGTCCGTATTTATTTATTTATTTATTTATTTATGTCTGACATTTGTTAATCGCGAACGAATACCGGTAGGCGTCTCGGCACTAGACCTTAGTAGCTGTCTTTTCCCGAGGTATGAGTAGCATCTGGAGAACAAGGGTACTATCACTGATTAAACAGCCAAGTTTTCAGTTTTTTCCGAAACTGTAAAAGTGAGGGGCAAGTTCTAATATGTTGAGGTAGGGTGTTCCATATCTTCGGAGCTGCGACTAGAAACCGATGGTCACCCCAGGAGACTGTTTTGGAGCGCGGAACCACTAGTTGGTTCAGAGTTGTAGAACGAAGCTGTCTCGACGGTCTATAAGGTATAAGCTTGTCCTTAAGGGGGCGTGGTCCTTGATCGTGAAGCGCCTTATAGACTATACAAAGTGATTTGAACTTAATCCTGTTTTGAATAGTCAACCAGTGGAATGTTCTTATGGTGTCAGCGATAGGTGCAAACTTAGGTGTTCTGGACAAGAGACGTGCTGCTGCATTTTGTATTGTCTGCAGTTTTTTTGTTACCCTGGCTTGGGCATTTAGAAAAAGTGAGTTGCAGTAATCTAGTGATGAAAGAACTATTGAACTGACCAATGTTTTAGCGGCAGTGTCTGGTAGAAAAGGAATGATTTTCCTTATCATTCGGAGTTTATGATGGGCTGTGGCTGCTACTTTGTTTGCATGTGCCATGAAATTAAGGTGGTCGTCAAAGATTACTCCCAGATTCCTGACCTTGAGGGTCGGGCTGGGGGCAGTTCCAAAGGCTGGTGGCCACCAGGATACAAGCCAGATCGGGGAAAGAGAGGCAAAAATGAGCACCTCCGTTTTATCGGAGTTCAGTTTCAGACAGTTGTCTGTCATCCACTCTCCGATTGCCACCATTCCATTTTTAAAGCGTTCTGCCACCTCCGGTCCGTCACCTTTAATGGCCAGCACCAGTTGCGTATCATCAGCATATGAGGTTAGGCTCATCCCGAATGCTTTGATCACACCCGCAAGGTCCGACACATAGATATTGAATAGTGTCGGACTAAGGGAGGAGCCTTGAGGAACCCCACACGGAAGTGAACGCTTGGCCGATTGATATGGCCCCAGTGTAACCACTTGCGTTCTGTCGGCCAAGAAGGAGGAAAGCAGGTCTCTCGCAATGTGAAGAATCCCCATCCTTCCGACACGGTCCACTAAGATCTTATGGTCGACCGTGTCGAAGGCTGCCGAGAGGTCTAGCAATACAAGTAAAGCTGTCCCTCCCTGGTCACGGACAATTCTGATGTCGTCCGCTGCCTTGATGAGGGCGGTTTCTGTTCCGTGATACTTTCGGAAGCCGAACTGTGTGTCATCCAGTAGCTGATGTTTCTCTATGTACTCAGAAAGCTGCTGGTTCATGGCTTTCTCCGTCACCTTAGCTAAGAAAGGGAGGCTTGCTATAGGTCTGTAATTCTTCAGTTCCTCCTTATTTAAGTTGGATTACTTAAGCAGGGGTTTAATCAGTGTGTTTTTTAAGAAGTCTGGGTAAATCCCGGAACTAAAGATAGTATTACAAACATGAGTAAGAACTGGAGCAGTTACATCTATCACATTGGAGAGCACTGAAGAAGGGCAGGGGTCCAGGGCCGATCCAGTTTTAATAGACATGATAATGGTTTTTGTTTGCTCAGTGGTGAGAGGCTGAAAACTGGACATGGTGTTTCCTGAGGTGGTATGAGAGGTAGAGGCTCTGGAGGTGATGGTTGTTGAGATGAAAGCTTGGTATATATTGTTGACTTTGGAATAAAAGAATTCAGACAATGCGTCGCATAATGATTGAGACGGGGACGGATGTAAATCTGGTACATTGCCAGATAAGGTTTTAGTGATATCATAGAGTTGTCTACCAGAGTTTTTGGCTTTTTCAATTTGTCCTGAGAAGAAAGTTTTTTTGGCGGCAGTAATCATAGTTTTGTAAATGGATAAAGATTCTTTATATTTGATCTTGCTTTCATTATCGTAGTTTCTACGCCATTGCCTTTCCATGTTCCGACTCAGTTGTTTTTGAGTTCGCAATTCCTCTGTGTACCACGGTGCGGTTGGTGAGCTTCTGTTTCTAGAATGGAGTTTAGTAGGTACTAGCTGGTTAGTGGCGGTGCTGCAGATCGGAACCTATAAATCCTCCCTACTTCCACGGACAGAGTAATTCCACAGTCATACGCACATACACTCATCATACGCTAGGGCCCATCACACCAACATTCATAACTATTACTCTATCCACACTGATGGTACAAGAGAGGAAACCTAAACCAATCTGCATCTAAAGCGAGGTCAATGCAACCTGAAGAAACTGTCTTGAGTCATGATTTTAAACATAGGAAATACATCTGAAACTCAATAATTGACAAGGAAATAACCACCCGACACTGGAATTCAAACAAATGGTTGTTTATCTAAATTAGTTCAAATGAAAGTCAATCAATAGCAAAATCATTATTCATATAGTTACCTATTCTAGCTAAATGGGTCAGGACAGGTCTCTCAGTAAAGTCTCCCGAGTCGCCGACCTTTCAATCAGCATCAGTGCATCAGTCCTCACGAGCATAGGTTCAGGAAGAAGTGATCTCAAATGCGAACCGACCCTCTCTAGTCTAACATTATTTATACTGAAACTTACAAAATAAAAGTAACAAAGAAACTCTAAACGTTCGTTGAGCTGCTGAGCAGAGCGAGCAGGAAAGGATGTCACTTAGTTACATTTAGAAAACCTCCGCTCAGGAAAAATCACAAAAATAAAAAATACGGAAGAAGGAAACTCGAGTTTGCAAATGTTACTTTTGCATATGCTCTTCCTTGGTATCATAGCAGAGCCACCGCAGACTGGTCATTGTTCATTGTGGCTTTGTCCATTTCCAAGGACATTTGGAATCCTTCCCAGAGCTGCTGTCCTCACGGAAATTTTTAAACCCAGGCAGAAGCTGTGGTCAGGTGACTCTCGACCATGTTCAGCAAGACCTTCCGCCAAAATTCAATCACTCGAGTGCAGGCTGTAAATGGCAGCCATCTTGTTTTAGGCCAAACTGACCATCTTAATTAAAAGAAACACAAAACAACGTTACCACATCATAATGATTATACAGTGTTATTCCCCACTAATACCCTTATGTGTATGTAATTATCTAGCCTTCCGCAACACAATAAAGCATTAGCACACGTTATTTTAAAAAGCATAAACACAAAACAAATAGCACCTTTGCAACACTTATTTAGTAAAAACCGCACATTATTATTAAGCAACATATATGCATCCCACGTGTAGTTTTTCTCATTAGTAATGTTGATTAATTTTGGACTTTTAACAAAACAAACTATTAATTAATGTTTTTAAATTAGTAATTTTAATCATAACATATAGACAAAACTGGAGCTTATAACTCGATAAATTTTCAACAGAAAACTCTGCTCCAGCAGCGGCACCTATCCATTCATGAAATTGACGGTGGCGGTATTGGGATCATCGGATATCTCTGGACATGTATTGTCCAGCAGTAATTTTAATTCAGTATGGTTTAGATTCTTCCATACTTTAAAGGAGCCTGGCGCGATGGCTGTGGGCTTCTTCCTCCATTGTTCCTTGATAGTCAGGCTGCTGAATATAGCGAAATGATCAGTCCATGACATAGGAAGAATGTTTATTATGTGCAGGTCCTCTACGTTGGAGAATACACCATCCAATGTATGTCCTGCCTGATGGTTGGGAGAGGTGACCAATTGTCTGAGGCCCATTATGTCTAGGTCTGATGTAAGGGCTGCAGTATCTCTATCGTTTTCTAGTTCTAAGTGGAAGTTCATGTCGCCCATTATAGTTGTGAAATCATCCGTGGCTATCAATTCAGTTATCACGTGTAAATTAGTCAGGAAGGCTGCTCTCGACCCAGGGGGGCGGTAAAGGAGAAATCCCTTAAAATTGAAAAGAGCTGTGAACTTAATGTTGAAGTGCATAGCTTCACATGAAACACTGGGAATAGGTGATGTTCGGACCTCGAACTGGTCTCTTGGTATAATTGCCAGACCCCCTCCCTTTTTGCCGACCCTATCCTGTCGATAGGCTTTATAGCCAGGAGGCAATGCTACCACTATATCAGGGGCAGATGCATCATCAGTCCACGTTTCGGTGATGTAGAGGGTATCTAAGTTGTTGTCAATAATAAGGTCCGCTATTTCTTGTCTGTGTTTGCCCAGTGACCGTGCATTAATAAGGGCCATAAGAATAACCACCTCATTAGCATCGATTTGCATTTTAGGCTGGAAGTTCGCATTGTTCATGAAGATCGTGCTGTTACAGTGGGGGCAGATAAGGCTGGCGACCATAGGTGTATGTGATAGGTCGTGTTTGGTGCATCGAGATGAAGAGGTTGGTTGGAGCTTCATCAAGGCCATAGGTGTATAAGCTAACTTAGGGTATGAGGGGGCTGGGGCAGGGTTCTTGGCCCTGGGCACGGGCCAGGCGCGGACGGGCGCAGATGGGCTTGCCTTTGGCACGCCTTCCGCGTGCCCGCTGCGCCCGCCCGCTGCGCGGATGGATGTTCATGTCCTTATATCCGGTGTGAGGAGGGTGGGAGGCGGCCAACATATGCTGCGCTACCCCTCCCTCACCCAAGATGGCCGAACCCCTTCTCCCCAAGCGCCAGGAACTGGGAGCGCATGCTGGGAATCGGGCTCGAGGAGCGAAGAGACGTGCAGGTAGGTTTCCCTTCTACCAACAATGCCCAGGATGCAAATACAATGTTTTCTTTTAAATATTCACAGATTAAAATTAAATACAAGCAGAGCAAAACCCCCGGCTTCCGCCTCAGGGGAGAGACATCTAAGAAGGTCAGCACGAAGCGCTGTACAGCTGATTAAATACTCTGGGAGGGCGGGAGGCGGCCAGCATCTGCAGCGCTACCCCTCCCTCACCCAAGATGGCCGAACCCCTTCTCCCCAAGCGCCAGGAACTGGGAGCGCGTGCTGGGAATCGGGTATTACTATGGCGTACGCATACGCCAGCCCTCCCATAGTGATAGAGACCGTACACGCGTGAGTACGGTCCGTATTACTATGGCGTACGCATACGCCAGCACTCCCATAGTGATAGGGACCCTACACGCGTGTGTACGGTCCATATTACTATGGCGCACGCATACGCCAGCACTCCCATAGTGATAGGGACCGTACACGCGTGTGTACGGTCCGTATTACTATGGTGTACGCATACGCCAGCACTCCCATAGTGATAGTGACCCTACACGCGTGTGTACGGTCCGTATCACTATGGCGTACGCATACGCCAGCACTCCCATAGTGATAGGGACCCTACACACGCCTGTACGGTCCATTTCACTGCATTTGGGGTGCCCTAGGGCCGTGGAACGCACCGTACCTGTGTGTAAATATTGAAATAACATAGGGGACACATGAGGGACAAGTATAAGGGCCAAAATGCATGCTGGTTGTCATGGAGACCGAGTTTAAAGTTTGCATTTTTGCATCAGGTGGCCAGCAGAAGTCGGTTGGAAACAATATACTTTGTTGCAAAGTGGTTGTTGACTTGACATCATGCTCAATTTTGAAACTATGCAAAGCCACTCACTGGGGTAGGTTTAAAGGGATTGGAGGAAACGTAGGATGCTAATGTGACTGACCAATCACTCTGTACTCCTGTAAATGAAACAGGCCAGCAAGGCAGATATAAGTTAGTCAGGTCCCATGAGAGAGCACTTGCCTTCACATCCTTTCATTCCACAACACTGCTGCTGCTCGTGATTCCTCTGGCACCATGTCCAGGTCCGTACCCACGCTCTGAAGGCCTGGGTATGGTGCGTACTCCTACGGCACCCCATTGGGGGTCTGCACCGTACCCAGGCCTGAAGAGCGTGGGTACGGGCCGTAACACCATTGTTGGAGTGACGTAGGGGTACGCGTGGTACGACCCGTACCCACGCTCTTAAGGCCTGGGTACGGTGCGGACCCCCAATGGGGTGCCGTAGGGGTACGCACCGTACCCAGGCCTTCAGAGCGTGGGTACGGGTCATACCGCCATTGTTGGGGTGACGTAGGGGTGGGCGTGGTACGACCCGTACCCACGCTCTTAAGGCGTGGGTACGGTACATACCGGAATTGTTGTGTTGCTGGTTCGCGCCAACATCCACTTCCGTTGTGGTGAACGCTTGCGTTGCTGGACACGCCCCCACCCCCTCGAGGTGACCAGGTCCTGCAGGTCAGGTATGTCCAGGGCATGTCTGATTTGGGACTTGGGTGGGGGTTATGTGTCCTGCCCCTGCCCCCCCTTTGCCCCTGGGTGTTGTTCTGACCTTCTGCGGCGTGCGTCGGTTCCTGTAGAGCAGGTGGACTGCTATGAGGGCTGGGATGACACGTAGGTTCGGGTCCATGGCTGTCCGTCGCGTACAGGTGCTCCTTGTGCGCGTCGTCCTGATTTCCCGGCAGTTTTTAGCAGCCGGAGAATATAATCCGTACGGGGTGACGTCGGTGCGGATCATACTTCCTGGTTCGTGAAATGCAGCCTGAATGCGTCCCGACGTCACGTCGGCGCTTTCCCGGATCACATTTGTATGTATATTTTCGTCGGTCGGTGTTTTGTACGATTCGCATGGAAATAGTGTTTCCTTGCGAATCGTACTTGCATTCTTGTAATGTTTTTTGGCCAGGTACGAGTCGGACGGAGAAAATGCCCCGTCCGATGGTTCGTACCCGGTTTCTCCAGGATCGGAATCGGCACCCTAATATTAAATATCTTATCAAATACTTGCCAGACAAAGCCCCAATAAACCCTACAACATAACAAGCATTTGCAATGCAATAGGTCTCGCAGTTATACGAGTTTGAGCTATTGGCATTATAAATGACAGTGCCTTTTATTTATGTTTTAAATAACCAAACTTAAATAAAAAGCATTGTCATTTACAATGCCAATAGCTCAAACTCCTATAAATGCGAGACCTATTGCTTTGCAAATGCTTGTACTGTAAAGTTAACCCTATTTAAATAAGACTGTAGCTCAGTGCGGCAATGTAATCCCTTATTCGCTGCCTCGGGTTCGGCTTTGATCAGAACAGCAGTAAGAATTTATGCAGATCAGGCGCGTGTTACTGTCTAACTGTTCAACAGTGCAGAATACAGTAATGTTTGTGTCCACTTCTCTGCTCGTCCGCATGGACAGTGCTCCCGGGTAAAGTCGCTGGAAGGCTGCCTGCCCAGAGGAAGTTGTAAAAGTCACATACTTCACTATTCGTCGCTTCCCTCTGCCCCCTGCGTCACCCCGCCCTCCCAAGATGAAAGGAAGCGGACATTTGTTTAGAGCGTGTAAATTCCGAACCAATTGCCCTGCGTCCCTGAATGTGAAAGGGCCTTGATAAGATCTGCTTGTAGGCCTTTGTCTGGAGTGTGCTGCGTGTTAACACCTCAATGCAGTGCAGGGAGCCTCTTCTACTTCAAGCTGTCGTGGTGGCTCAGATCAAACCCGGGATAGCCAGATCAGAGGGATTTTAAAACAAAACAATAGGTTTCGGCTTTCATTAATTTAAAGCCATTTGCTTTGCTATACAATACCATTAGCAAAGCAAATGGCTTTAACTTAATCAAAGGCGAGAACTATTGCATTTGCAATGCTTGTTTGTAAGGGAAGCAGAAGACTGAAGGGTTTGAAGATATACAACTGTCATTTACAACGCCTAGAAACCACAACGTGCCGCATGATGTGCTGTATGCAAAGCTATTGTTGTGGTGTGCTCCTGCGCAAGTCGAGTCTCGGGACCCAATATTGTGTGCGATAGTGCACTCCAGAGCTGAAAGACACCCCTCACCCCACTGTCACCCAACCCCGCGTGTTTCCTTTCTCATGGGGCGGGAGCACGCAGTATATAATCTCTACATCCATTCTTTACATGAAAACACTTCAGTCACTTTAGAAACATGTAGCTCCGTGTTTAAAATAAGCCCCAGGCGCTAGATCTGCTAAGGCACTCCCATTAACCCTGCTGTGTAACGCTGCCTTGAAAAGGTGCGGCTTCTACTAAAGCACAGTCCGAGTTGGTGCAGAAAAAGTAGCCGCCTGAAAGGGTTAATCTTCCTGCCCAGCTTGAGTTTGAGCCCAGAAGGAGGCAGCTGAACCTTCGGAGTGGGGGGAGGAGGAGGAAGAGCCTGGGAGGGCTGGTGTTAAAAACAACAAAAAAACACACCACACCCCCCCGGGGTATGAGAAACGTTACGGAAGATTTATATAGCGCGAACTCGAACCGAAGGTATCAGAGCACTTTACACGAGCACCAGTTGCATAACAGAGGGACACATTCATTACTAAGCATAGGGAGATTTCGTGATTTGGCCAGAATCACAGGATTTGTGAGCCTTTTGCCAAACTCGAACCTGGTTTCTCAGATTCAAGGTCGGCCGCCTTGTCCGTTAAGCCACATCCTCTCATCCCCCCAGGGTTTCACTTCCTTGCGTTATAAAATATATTATTTTATTTGTGTTAGTGCTCTGCATAATGCGGTTTCTTCTGTGTCATTATTATCTCTGTGAAACTTACTTTTTTGTAAGGGAAGCGGAACACTGAAGGGTTTGAAGACATACAACTGTCATTTACAACGCCTAGAAACCACAACGTGCTGCATGACGTGCTGTATGCAAAGCTATTGTTGTGGTGTGCTCCTGCGCAAGTCGAGTCTTTGGACCCAATTGTGTGCGATAGTGCACTCCAGAACTGAAAGACACCCCTCACCCTACTGTCACCCAGCCCCCGTGTTTCCTTTCTCATGGGGCGGGAGCACGCAGTATATAATCTCTATATCCATTCTTTACACAAAAACACTTCAGTTACTTTAGAAACATGTAACCCCGTGTTTAAAAGAAGCACCAGGCGCTAGATCCGCTAAGGCACTCGCATTAACCCTGCTGTGTAAAGCTGCCCTGAAAAGGTTCAACTTCTACTAAAGCACAGTCCGAGTTGGTGCAGAAAAAGTAGCCGCCTAAAAGGATTAATCTTCCTGCGCAACTTGAGGTTGAGCCCGAAAGGAGGCAGCTGAACCTTAGGATTGGGGGGGAGGAGGAGGAAGAGCCTGGGAAGGCTGGTGTTAACAACAACAACAAAAACAAGCATTGGCCGCACGCGCGCCTCCCGCTTTAAGTTAAAAAAAAAAAGGCAAGCTCGGCGGATCGTGGCGCGCGCTTACTTATTTGTAAGGGAAGTGGAACACTGAAGGGTTTGAAGACATACAACTGTCACTTACAACGCCTAGAAAACACAACGTGCCGCATGACGTGCTGTATGCAAAGCTATTGTTGTGGTGTGCTCCTGCGCAAGTCGAGTCTTTGGACCCAATTGTGTGCGATAGTGCACTCCAGAACTGAAAGACACCCCTCACCCTACTGTCACCCAGCCCCCGTGTTTCCTTTCTCATGGGGCGGGAGCACGCAGTATATAATCTCTATATCCATTCTTTACACAAAAACACTTCAGTTACTTTAGAAACCTGTAACCCCGTGTTTTAAAGAAGCACCAGGCGCTAGATCCGCTAAGGCACTCGCATTAACCCTGCTGTGTAAAGCTGCCCTGAAAAGGTTCAACTTCTACTAAAGCACAGTCCGAGTTGGTGCAGAAAAAGTAGCCGCCTAAAAGGATTAATCTTCCTGCGCAGCTTGAGGTTGAGCCCGAAAGGAGGCAGCTGAACCTTAGGATTGGGGGGGAGGAGGAGGAAGAGCCTGGGAAGGCTGGTGTTAACAACAACAACAAAAACAAGCATTGGCCGCACGCGCGCCTCCCGCTTTAAGTTAAAAAAAAAAAGACAAGCTCGGCGGATCGTGGCGCGCGCTTACTTATTTGTAAGGGAAGTGGAACACTGAAGGGTTTGAAGACATACAACTGTCACTTACAATGCCTAGAAAACACAACGTGCCGCATGACGTGCTGTATGCAAAGCTATTGTTGTGGTGTGCTCCTGCGCAAGTCGAGTCTTCGGACCCAATTGTGTGCGATAGTGCACTCCAGAACTGAAAGACACCCCTCACCCTACTGTCACCCAGCCCCCGTGTTTCCTTTCTCATGGGGCGAGAGCACGCAGTATATAATCTCTACATCCATTCTTTACACAAAAACACTTCAGTTACTTTAGAAACATGTAACTCCGTGTTTAAAAGAAGCACCAGGAGCTAGATCCGCTAAGGCACTCGCATTAACCCTGCTGTGTAACGCCGCCCTGAAAAGGTTCAACTTCTACTAAAGCACAGTACGAGTTGGTGCAGAAAAAGTAGCCGCCTAAAAGGATTAATCTTCCTGCGCAGCTTGTGGTTGAGCCCGGAAGGAGGCAGCTGAACCTTAGGAGTGGGGGGGAGGAGGAGGAAGAGCCTGGGAAGGCTGGTGTTAACAACAACAACAAAAAACAAGCATTGGCCGCACGCGCGCCTCCCGCTTTAAGTTAAAAAAAAAAGACAAGCTCGGCGGAGCGTGGCCCATGCGCGCTTGGGGGCGGGGGAGCGGACCCTTTGAAGTGCTCCTAAAAAGCGAATTGCATGGCTGCACGATGCACATGATTGTGCGCGTGCTAGCCATGCAATCCGCTTTTTGGGAGCACTTTCCAGCCCGCTCTCTATAGTTTCGCTTTGCAATCGCTTACGCGATAGCAAGGCGAGACCTAAAAAAACATATATTCAACATTATAAAATAAAAACATCAATTCTATTTGAAATATTTTCACCAATATAACAAAATACATGTTTTTGATACGATTAAAAAAATGCAAAAATCGTACTTAGTTTCTTGATATTTTAGTAGTCGCAATATTGTGACCATGATATTATGGTCACTCGAAATGTTGGAATCCATATTCGGGATCAGTACCATTGTAGAGCTGATGTGCTGCATCCTGGTGATGGAACACCCAAAATAGGCACATAGTTGCTGCTAATAATAGTTCAGTTGTAAATGTGATCATGGGGGGACTCCATCCCATTATTTGAGGGATCAAGACTCGTAGTTCCAGACCTAGGTGGCTATCATGGAATCAGTGAGCTGCCATCTGAACATAGGCAGAAATATTTGTGTGTGGAGATGTCTGCATGGATGTAACCCTTTGGGAAGAGGCCCCATAATGTTAGCATGTCATTAAGAGCAGGGTTTAGACCACTATCTTGAGTCACAAATGCAGATGCCCAATACACAGATGATAGTGTTTTCCAATGAGATCCTTGGATATTTTTAGAGATGATCTAAATTGGAAGATCAATTAATATATAAATATGAGTTGCATGCCCATTATTCAATAATTTGGAGTACAAGTCTGACAACAGCTGTTATATGTGGTAGTTTGAACACCTAATACAGGTTGACACAGTTGTAATGTAATATAAGTGTATTTTGTACAGCTTGCAATTACCCGAACGTGTCTTAGTGCTTGCGTTCAACACCAATAGGCCATCACAGGCTAGGAAGGTCAATGAGATTAACTGTGTGATGCAACAAAAAGCCAGATTTTAATCAGCTAGTATAGCCAAATGATACAAGCATTAAATGTATGAACAGTGCTGTGTTGCAGTACACCAAAGGTGGGAAATGTATCATGGCAGCACTATCCTGTATTAAAAATCTATTTTTCTCCTCATCATTTAGGTGTGAGCCTATTTCTTTTAATAAGCCTGTGTGAAAAATAAACTGATTCTGTATTTACATTGCACTAGCGAAATTTAAATCAGTGAAGTCGCTTATTGATTCACATAAAAAAATATAAACTTCACAGAGATTGAGCCATTAGGATGATAAACATGCTATCTGAAAATAGAAATCAGTTTCACCCCCGAGACAGATGTTCACTATCTAAAATTAAATATTTTGAAAGAAAAGTAGGTGATAGGAAAGCAATGAGCAAAGCATAGTTTAATTATATAGATAAATATATTTTTTCAATGAAACTAACAACAGCTTCACTTAAAGGTTCTAATAAGAAGGGGAATAATGAGAGTCTGCAAAGAAGTATTCTTTATAAATGTATACAAGGACATCTGTCAGTGTCTTGTTATCGGCCTAATAACACCCATTGCTTAATGATTCTTACATTAAATCGCCCATGTGTCTAATGCTAGTAAAAAGGCTCCAATGCCTGCGGTATAGGATATTTAATTGTGTAGTTTGAAATCAAGCAACATTTGCAGGCAAATTGACTTTTTGAATAGAGTATGCACTTAATAAAAGGATCACTATTTGTTTACCCCCCATTAACATTGCTACTATATCTTGCCGCCAATTGGCAAATTTACCTAGAACATTGGGGCAAAGAGTACAATGGATTGATTGTCATTTTACCAAATTAACAGTTTGAATCATTTGTATGCTGTCCATGACTTAGAATAATTCTATATTCTGGACCATAAATTAATTATCTAAATTGAACAAAGAAGAAAGGGGCTCGGGATACCACACAACAAGGTAATTAAAAAGCTATGGACAGTTATTATGGTCAGTAACTAGTGAAAGACTTATTTAAATGAATAAACAAACATCGAATACCAGATGAAGTCAGGAATCCGAAGTTTCATGGGTGCAGAGTTTGGACTTTTTGGCATTCACAGATGTTTTTCAATTTAAGCTTTGAGATCTGCAAAAGTTGCAGGTGTCCTGGTGTTATTCTGAAAAATATTTGTGAATTCCAAACACTTTTGAATATTTTTGTATGAGAAAAGTGGCAGCCTCTGTGCAAATCCACCTGCTCTATTTCTTCTCCATGAGAAAAAAAGACTCCCCATTGATGAACAACACATTAACCCTTCCCTTTGGCCTAACATTTGGGTTCATTTCCCATCCAGGAAAGGGATTTATTGTTGCTATTGAAAATAGTAAATATTTAATCTTTTTGCGATTTTGGAGGTTTTTGAACACCTACAAATGAGCACATTTGCTGATGTTCACAAAATCACAGAACATTTCTGCTCTGCCATGCCCACTCACTGCTTGCTACCCACTCATCCCTTTGATTTACTCACTCACCTCACTCCAATCCTCAATATCATGCATGCTCATTGAAACCCACTCACTCAGTAAATAGCCATGGAGATCTGGAACCTGTCCAAATCTCCTTTTTCTCACTAAACCATGGCTAACTGAAGCATCAACACCAGACATCATCACAGACATCCCTGTCTGTTACAAGAACTTCAAGCAAGACCGCCAACACAAACCCAGATGAGGAACCTCAATAGTATTCAAGGACTCCAACAGCTCCTCCATCAGCACAGAGATCGGAGCCAACTACATGGAAACACCTCAATTTCAAACTGCAAATCACTGCTAATGTGACCCTGGGCAGAACCCTAGTCTACTGACCCCCAGGATCCCAAGTCAGCTTCACCTGCAACTTCCTGAAATTCATCTCCCCACTAGTCATCGATTCAAGCACCTACATTCTCCTATGAAACATTAACTTTCACCTAGAAGGCCTCACCTAACCTAACTCAATCACAGACCTTGAAAGCCTCGGAAACCTCTGACTCACCCAAAGGTTTCTACCCCCACCTATGCCAAAAGGCAGATAATGGACCTCATTTCACCTCACTCACCAGCATCACAATCAACACACATATTTCCATCAGGTGGACTGACCACACCCTCGTCAGTTACTTAATCAACATTTCCCATCACAGGAGAACCACAATGACAGGCCCTGATCTCCGACACTGGAGCAACATCTCTGAGGTAGAGTGGGCTTCAACCGTCCACAAAAAACAACCAGAGCTCACAGGCTAAATGAAAATGGAAAGGAGGTGTAAAGTGAGACAAGAAAAATTAAGAAATAAAGTATTCAAATCTGCAAAGAGACAATACCACCAGCAAATCGAGGAAACCAAAAGGAAGGCCCTAGCCAAACGCATATAAAACAGCTCCAACAGCAGCAAATACATTTTCACGTATCATCAAGGACTTTACCACACCAACGGTAACCATCAGCAACATCACCACAACGCACAATGGCCTCTCAAAATTATTTTGCAGTAAAATCAAAGCAATCTACACCAACTTGGACTGCCAACCAGACCCCCTCAACCTTGCAATATGTTTTCCAGTATCAGACACAGGCAACAAGCAACGACCTGACAACATGGAACCCTGTCATCACAGAGAAAACCACAAGAAGTGTGAAGACCATCCACTTCAGGGTCCTGTCTGACTCTGACCCCTGATCTCATTACAACTTCAATGAAGGTTCTACCTTCATCAGCAAAGCACTCACCCCCAACCTCAATACCTCCATTGACACAGCCACCTTCGCATGAGCCAGCTCTCACTGCCCTACTGAATAACCCCATGGAAGACCCAGACAAACTTGCAAACATTGACTAAGCTCCATTCTACTATACTCAGTCAAGGTCCTAAATAACTCCATCAACAGACACCATGCCATCCACCTTGACTACGTTGAACTTGTTGATATGATTCAATCAAGCTTCAGACCAACCCACAGTAAAGAGATGGTCCTCATTGCAGCAGCAAACAACTTTCAGATGATATTCCACATCCTACTATACCTCTCAGCAGCCTTCAAACAGTCTTCCATCCCATCCTGATCATACAACATCACAAGGCCAGCACCCAAGGACGCACCCTCAAATAGATCTTGTGTCCTTTCTTGCCAGAAGGACACAAACAGTCAACGAGGAACAATACTCCTCAGGCGCCCGGAAACCCAGTGTTGGAGTCCTGCATGGTTCCTCACTCAGTCCGACCCTCTTTAACATCTTTATGAAGCTACTGACAGACATCTCCTGTGCACAGGACAACTCACCTGCATCAATGATATGCAACTGATATTGTCCCTCTCAGACAAAACACACAACTTCAACTTCTGCATGACTGAAGTGGCCACCTGGATAAAACCCAACTGCCTCAAACTCATCAAGGACAAGGCTGAAGTGGTGATCTTCGTAATAGAGGCCTGGTGGCCTATGACCCAACCCCAGCATCCAAACAAGAAACTTCGGGATCATTAACAACAGTAAACTGGACATCTACGCCTAAGGCAATGCCATCACTGTGGCCTGTTTTCACACCCTGAGGATACTTACAAAGATATTCAATTGTTTACCCAGCAACAACTGGAAAACTGTCACCCAAACTCTCATCACCAGTAGACTGTATTACTGGAACATCCTCCATGTGGGAATCACCAACCCACTCACAAAAAGACTAGACCCTTCAGAACCCAGCAACCAGAAATGGTCCTCAACCTCCCATGCCAGTCTCACATCACACCACAACTAAGGTAGCTACAATGCCTCCCTATACAAAAGTGCACACAGTTCAAGCTCCTTAAGCACACATACAAAGCACTACACAACACAGGTCCAGCCTATCTGAACAACTGTATGAAGTTCTATCAACTCACCAAACCCCTTTGCGTATTCTATCTCTCACTGGCACAGGTGTCATTCATACTCAAAAGCAGATCAGGAAGAATTGCCTTCTCATATATTGCTCCTAAAGCATGGAACCATCTCCCACCCAATGTTAGAGCCTTCTCATTGCTTTTTGAATTCTGCTAGAAGCTGAAGACCTGGCTCTTTGAGCAAGGCTCCAGGTACTGCCAACACACCTGCAAATAGCCAGGATATGCTCACAGGTGAAAAAGCGCTGTAAACATCAAATTAACATAATACAATTTTACAGCTAAACTCATTTGTCAATGCAACATCATTTCTTTTTAGAATTATAAAAGTGGCTTTGCAAATAAGACTACTTGTATAAGTTTGTCCAACACACACATGCAAATAGCTCTGAAAACCAACCATTTTTGCTGCTACACAAATACCCATTGTCTCTCCTCTTGCTTTAATAACACACAATATATTGATGTTGACATTTGTAATCTCACATTTGAAAGCACATCTGTGGCTACGTAAACCAAAACAAACTATTGAATATGACACACCTCCGTTGAACAGATCGCAATAAGTGTTTGAGGAAGGATTTGGATTGTTTTCTTCACTTAATCCTAGCAATTAGTTGGAACCTGCAGCTGACAAATAACCTTCATTCTAGGTGGCATCTTGTAAAAGGAAAATAACAACCATCAAATGAGTATGTCATACATATTCAACATGTTGTAGAAGATTCATTAAGAAAATATAATGGAGAAACAGGAACTTCAGTGCATGTAAACAAAAACAAAGCAGAATAATTACTATAATTCAGTTTCCACAGCCAAAGACTTATTTTATTCTACTGCTATTATTGTAAAAGAACACAGCATTATTAACATTTAACCCACATGGATTTATTTTAGTAATAATTTACTTAAGATGTGCCATTTTCGCAGGGTTGTTTCTACCATTAGGCAAGACTAGGCGGCCACCGAGGGCGGAAAAATGGGGAGGGAGGCAAAAAAGATGAGTTTGGGAATCCCGTTCAAGAATTCGACGTGACGTTACATTCAGCACCACGCGTGGGGGCCATGTGCGCCGATAATAGCCTGCTGCAAAATTCCTGGTGAAGTTGTGGCTGAGTCACTCACTGATGACTACAACCACGCCTGACGTCACCCGGCTGAGGTACTAGTTTTCAAGACGTAGCAGCGAACTGCTAATTTGAGGCATGCGTGACCTCTACTAGACCACCGACCTACCACAGAAAACCTCAGACTCCGGTGAGCCTGTTATCTTTTACCAATCCCTGTGAGTGCACCACTGCACGCTCGTAATAACTCAGTGTTTCATAGCATTTTATTTAGCGCATGGTCACTTTCCGCTGCCTCTGGCATCGGACCCTGCCACCGGCCCCGGTCTCTGTGTGCACCAAAATGATAGCTGCACTGTAAGCGTGCGATGCGCGTATGTCCCAGCAGGTTTGAGGACTGATGGTTCATGAGCACGCTAGAGTACCATACTATAGTGAATATTACCCAAAACACACAGCCAAAATAACTGTCACTTTCAGTGCCCAATGGCGAGACACTTTACTGGGGCGGTGCCACGAGCTGGCGGAACTTGAAGTTTAGCTGCAGTGTGTACGCTGTTTGCACTACCGCGGGGCGGTGTAATGGATCCCACGGCCCTCTCAGGCTCACCCGACCACCATCGGCACTGGCTAACTCAGACACCCCGTTGAGAGCAGGAGCCTGCTGCCTGGCATCCTGTAGCAGAGGGAGCTGCTTGCTGCTGGCTTTCTGCTGCTGCCTAACGTATACATCCAGCGGCAGATTCTTGACAGATTCTTGACTGTGACTGAATCAATGGTGTGTGACATAGATGTGAACCGGGCCCGGTTCAGAGAGGTGAGCGCTGGCATGTTTATCACATTATTATTTTAGCATCACAATAAGCCCAGATTCAAACTTGTGATCAATTAAGCTGCCCCCTGTCAGAGCTACCCTACAGGCTTTCCTCGTGTGCTGTTAAACATATGGAGGAGAACAACATGATCCGGATCGCGATCCGAATGCGGGCACTAGCTGCAGCCTCCATGCAGATCAGGTGGTGCCTCGCCTTCCATTTTAAGTGCTGGCAAGGCACCCCAGAGAGTCACTACTATGCACATGCAGTGTAGAGATTCCAGGTTAAAACGAGCTATTTTGTTCTTTTTACTGAGCTGCCCTAGGCTGTGGTGTTAGCAAGATGCTTTTTTTTTATCCCCCTGGGCCCTGCATCACAAAAACCAAAGGGCCTCCTGGCAGTCAGTGGAACCCCCTCCCCCCCATCTCAAACAGAAATTTGGTCCCAAGCAGCCGCTCTGACTCCGAGAGCAGACGGTTGGACACCAAGGCCAGTCTACTCTGCAGCCACTGTAACTGGCAGTTGAAGTTCTCAAAGAGTGCTAACCGATTGCTGACGAATAACTAACACCCTGAGGGCAATCCATAACACCGGCGTAGTGCCTCTTTACATATATATATATATATTGCATTCCTGAAGACTGTGATGTTTTTGTAGATTTTAACAACGCACCGACAGCGTGCTTATGGGCCATTTCAGAGAGATGTTGGAAGTGAAAGAATGAAAGTGTACAGAGAGTGAGAAACTGCAGAGGACAGTTAGCCTGGATGACAGGGGGAGAGAGAGATGGTAGTGAAAGGGAGGGGGTGGCATTTTTTTAATTCTCGCCTAGGGCGGCAAAACACCTAGTAACGGCCTTGCATTTTTGTGAAGGATGACCCTGGACAGGAAGTGAAATGGCTCAGGGCTGTCCAGCTTTGCCCTAGCTCTCCCAGTTTTCCCACAGCTTCCACTTAATTCAATTTCCTTGAACCCTGTACGCTTTAATAAATACACTCTGGACACGATTCACAAACAATTCAAAATTCAAATTAGGTGTGCGAAAAAAGTCAGAACTAACATCATTTCACAATTGTTCGTGATATTTACGAGTATGCAAATGTTGCCAGCATTGCAGAAATTTTTCATTCACAAATTCATGACTAGGAGCTGGATTTGGACATTTCGAGTAAAGAGTGATCGCATAAGTTTAATTGAATCATGGGAGATCCAAGGACCCAAAAAGGAGATCTATAATCAAAGATTTGCCAAAAGGGAAGCGAACAGTCCATGAAAGTATAAAAGCATGAGCCTCGTTAAATCGGTTTGTGAGCGGGGATCAAAGATGGTGTAGGTTTAATCAAAAAGCGATACACGGGCCACATAGGTTATATCTGAAGGAAAAACTAGAAGCACACTTCATGTACAGGCCCCAAGGATTTTACACCTGCCACAATTGTAATGCCTGTAAACTAGGCATTAATAAACAGAAGGAATTTACTGAACCAGGCAAATACACAATAAAAATCAAAGATTGGATGAATTGCAGCTCAAACCATGTAATTTATCCATCCATGCAATAATATCTACGTAGGCAGCACCATCAGACCACTGAAAACCAGAATTCTGGAACATTATGGTAACATTCACAAACCGGGCCTGCGAGTACAATGCCCCTCTTTTTTCATCGCCTCGATTTTGGTTAAATAAACTTTATATCTTTTTATGGTCTCACCTGACTTCGACACCATGACATTGGTACTGTTTGTCTTTTATTTTTAATCCTGTTATACAAGACGGTACATACTTAATCTTTATTTAATTTCTGCTATTTTCCCTGCTGCTTCGAACCACTGAAGCAGGTACAATGACCTGACACTTTACGGCAACTGGCCATCACTGTTCATCAGTTTACGGCGTCTTCTCGTGTCTTAATGGGCCTGCGTGAGCATCTGTAGTTCATTCAGACCCCAGAGAATTCCTATCGTTCAGAAGACTCTCCGATTTTCTCGTTTCCTCATTTTTTCAATTGTTTATTTGTCTGCTTACTTGTGAGTCAATTTGACTTAACCTAAATATTTGTGTTTGCATCTTTTCTTTTCTCCTTTTAATCATACCTTCAAACACCATGTGTTCTATTTGGTGTCACTTACATTTCCTCAAACCTTTCTCCCTCTTTTCACTAACTATTTCTTTCCATATATTCCAGTTTCTTTCTACCCTCTCTTCACCTGTATCTGACTTACCTTTTGATTCCTTTCTCTCTGTTCGTCACCCTATGACAAGTCGTTTTCTTCCACTTCTTATGACTCCCATTCTCCGAATCAGCCTTGAGGATGCCCTGGCCTGCTGGGCCGCTGGGCGAAACACATGTCAGCTGTCCCTTGTTCTTTCACATGTCTTCAAATAAAGAAGAAAACACTACAGCAAGTGAGTACTCTTCTTTTTATGCATATTTGACATCCAGAACGAAATCTGGGGATTTATTCACCCTATAAATATATATGAACAAACAAGAGCACAAAACCAATCGCACATGCTTACACCTTCTTTGGAACAGGTGGTCTCTGGGTGAAACCACCATTTTGGTTTGTTCCAGAGCCCAACTTGGGTCCTGACCAATTGTGTGTGAACCCTGGTAACACCCACCAGCTACAACGACTACCTATCTCATGAGGGGTGTCCAGTTTGTGACTAAGATGGGCTCGCTCACTCTATCCCATAAGGTAATGGGGTTGGATCATCTCTTGAAAGGGTTCTTGGCTTTACACTTGCACACACTCTAGGTACACTTAGAGTAGGGTTCACATAATAGGAGTACACCTTATTACAGCCTTGTTTTATATGCCTACATTTACACATTGTTTAGCACCATGGTAGAATTATATCTACTATTTACGCTTTTGGTGCTTTTAATCACGTTTATCTGCTTCCGTCTCCTAATCATTGCAGCGGCTTACGGTAGCACTGTGAGCTAGCTGGTCTGCAGGCCAACATATCCTAAGGGGGTGTCTAGGAAACAGTCATAGCACCACGCCGCTAGTTTATGTTGTCCAAACAATATTTAGATCCTGCAGATTGGTATGAACTACACGCCACATTAAAAACGCTTATTGTATGACATGTAAAACAAATTATTGAACGTTTCTCAGCAGATTACTTCTGAAAGACTGAACAAAATTGATAGGTTAATTTAGAAAAGGCTTTGGCAGTGGTTGACAACAGTATGACCTCCTTATCCTCTAGAAGATACTCTTTGGGCAACATAGTGTCGTCTGCAATAAACATTATAAAACAGGATATGTCTGCATTACAACATGGGCAGTCACAACTTTGGTCTATTATGCTACTGAGCTGGACATTTCAAACACTACGTTCTGGCAACGTATCTTGGAAACATATTAATGCCACTAGTCTGTTTTCTTCATATCACCTGATGGAACAGCAGATATTCATGGCACGAAATGATGTGAAATAAACCCTGTTACACATTAAAAAGCTAGAGAATTTACCTTTCACCATTGTGGAAACACCTCCCACGTATTGGATAATCCGTGGTTATATTACTTTGCCACTTTCAACATTCCATTTCCAATATTGTCTACAACACATCCATGTAGGCAGGAATGAAGTGTTAGGGGAAGGGTTTGTACACAAGTATTGGGAACTGCCTTTCAAGATTTGATTTAGAGATGGGGAAACTGAAGTCTTTCTCTGCAGATCCGACAGTGAGAACTCTTTAAGTGGGACCTTAGTCTGCAAGGGCATCTCACTACGCAGGGCTAGTAATGCGGCTGTGGGGAACCGGTCCTGTTACCTAAAAGGTTACCCGGTGGCCTTGAATTGTCCGGCTTTCAGAGTGCTTTCTAATGGGAGCTATTTGATGCTTAACAGTAAAGGCTTTTGTGGAATGAAATCCAGCATTGCTTAATGGTGATAATAAATTCCATAGTTACTTGTTATACTCAAGTTCTGGTTCCACCTGCTTGCACAGTTAGGGAAGCAACACTGTGGCCTTCGATAAATGTTTCAAACATACGCTTTGGTGCTATGAGCAAACTGATATCATGCTGTTTTAACAAGATATGGCCTCATCATGTGCTAAAGTGGCATTTGTCTCCAGGTTGCAGGGTCCTCTTCAGAAATACAGGCGCCATTTCATACTAACTTCCAACTGCATTTTGAGGAGCTGGTCCATCATATTTTTAACATGTCTGGTACAAAGGCAATAGCACGCTTTTTTAAGTCTATAGGCTCTGAGTTGGTTAACACCTGTAATACCATTCTTTACCCACTCCGTACTCATTTTTGGAGGTCTTCCGCTTGTCCTGCTCCTGATTGCCAGGTCTGTGTGACAATACTGGATTAGTTTCTATGAAACTGCTTCGATTACAGATCCTGCTTCAGAAGACTATTATTATGACTCCTTTAACACCATTCACAAGGCCTTAACACCAATTGTGCAAATATTGTTCTATTTTTCATGCACGAGGAGACACAACTATCTATAGACCATAAGAATACTGGCTTGTCCAGGACTCCCAAGGATGATTTTAATTATAGATAAACAAGCATTTCTGGGTTTAGTTAGAGGAGCACTTGGCTGTCATTGGTGAGGTGACTGGGATTGGATCATCCAACAAGAACACACATATACATGCCCTAGACACTCAAGTTAGGGAATGTGTAGTAGGAGTACACCAGATTTCTAGATTGATTTATATGCCTTCATAAGCCTGCATATATACATTGTGTTACCATAATGGTGGTACTTTTTATTCTGTTCACTGTCTTGGTACTCCTAGTAACTTTCATCTCCTTCATTCCACTGATCATCGCAACACATGCATTTTTTACAAGAATCACATTGGCTCAATAAACATAGAAAACATACCTCTGTATATTCCTTGTATATTTATCTGAGAGTAAGAGATCATAAGTGACTTGGTGAATGACTTATAGCCGATTTCAATACATTCTAACAAATTAAGATAATCCTACTCTGATACATCTCTAGTAATCAATTAGGGGATTGCTACAAGAGGCCTGCACTGCTGGACCTTCATGTTTTTGATGCCCCCATGGCACAGGCCTCTCAATCATATCTATGAGGTGACACAAAGCTCCCTTGCGTGGCTTTGCATTGCCTCATAGATATGGCGTAAGCTTTGCACTGCCTTGCCTACTTTGCATCAAGGAGGCATTCCATGGGAGTTCTGGTGGGTGTCCCACCTATGGATTTTGACACTGCCCCAGATTTACAAAATCACATAAACCTGGGTAAGTGCCAAAACCTTATAGAGCAGGTGTAACAAGGAGAATTCTTTTTGTTTCTCCTTGTTTTTTCTTCTTTGCGTGTGTAGTGCATTCTGTAGCACACACAGAACGAGGAAAATGCCTCCATGGATTGTTTTTGTGCAGGAAGGGGCTCCTTCCTATACAAGAGCAATCCTGCAAACAGTGCAGATTCCTTGCATCATGGTGCAAGGGTGCCTGTGTTGGCACTAGGCACCAAATTGTGCACTGGCTAAATTTGCCAGAATGCATTGTATCTGGTAAATACGGTGCAATCCTGCCCTTTTAAATTGACGTAGGGCAGCACCGCAAAAAGAGTTGTGGCGCTGTCCTAGCTAATTTATTGTAAATATGCCCCTTAGTTTGAATCGCAATCCAGCTAATTCTTTGCACATAGAATGACACCATATAAACCTTCTGTGTAGTCAGTTAATTTCATTGTAGCCACCCATTTGCAAAACTGATGTAACTTAACTAAATTTCTTATTTACTGTGTTCTAGTCAGATTTCCAAAACAAGAGCAACCCACATCTTTTCTTAACCATATCAAAATGTGGTACTCTTTTCTGGCATTTGAATCAAAGGAGATAGAGGAACCTGCCTTTTATGGGTTTGATGGTGCTCTCTTTTCATCGGAACCTAGGTTTATAATTGGCTTTTTCAACACAGTCCTGCTACTACATCACACAGATCTTACATTTATGATGTCTGTGACATTTTCCCATTGGTTTCATTGCCTGCATGGCCTACTAGCCTCAGTATATGATGAATACTTTCATGCGACCATCTGATGACACTTCTCTCAATAAGTCACTGCTGCCATTTTCTAGTATCAAAAAATACCTAACGTCTAGTACCTGACAAATGAAAGAGCGACACAACTTGTGATCACTGATGTTAGGCATCCCCTCTGCCATTAATCCTTGATAATCTGGTATAGGCGATCAATCCTGCAGCTTTCTATAGCAACCATGTATTAATGCGGTTCACCCAAATTGTTGAGTGTTTTACACCAGTGTATCCCTTTCAAGGCTATTCTTTTGCTTCCTCGCTATTTTATTTTATTTTCTTTTTTTTTTTTTTTTTTTATATAAATTTTTATTGAACAATAATTCGGTTACAAGCACGGGCCTACAACCACCAGGGCCGGCCGCTAGGTACAGAATGAAATATACATTTATCAAGGCTGCAGTCAATTCCCGGGGCTCAGCCCCGTAGTGGCTCCGGATAGTTCTAAAGGAACAGGAGACTTAAGTCCAACAGACACAAAAACTAAAAGAAAAACAAAAGGCGAGGCTTAAGGGCAAACAGTGCGGGTCAGGCTTCCTCCGGGGAACTCCAGTGCAGACCATTAAGCAGCCGGCAAAAGGAAGGAGTACCGGGAGGCTGGGGACGGGGGGGGGGTCAAGGGAGATGAACGTCCATATGTAGTTATTCCAAAAGGTGCCAGGAACCATCAAGGGTCAGGGGGACATGGCGATATCGGTGTCCACCAGGGGGGGCGTACAGATACCCCCGCGATACGCATTCCATTGCCCCCAGATTCTACCCCATGCCCCCGGCTTACCACGGGCCACATACACAGTCTTCTCCCTGAACATACACCAGTCCATATTCTCCTTCCATACTGACACGGTGGGCGGCCGTTGGGCGCCCCAAAGCTGCGCTATATCTCTCTTGGCAATCATGTTCCCCAGGGCCGCCCACCGAGTCTGAGCCGCGCTGTAGTCATTGGGCTCCCACACATTCAGGACACAGCGACGCACCTCCGGCAGCAGCACAACCCCAGTGACCTGTCCCATAACCGTATGGACCCGGCGCCAGTAGTCCGCCACCTCGCGGCACTCCCACAGGATATGGAGAAAGGTGGCGCTGAGCCCACAACCCCGCTTACAGAGCCCGTCGTCGGAAAATCCCATCGAGACCAAACGAGGACCCGTCACATACACCCGGTGAAGAATCTTAAGCTGTACCAACCGGAGACGGGCTGGAATGGCGACCTCCTTGGGGGACGACAGTGCAGACTGCCAGTCCTCGTCGTCCAATTCCACCCCATCCCCCGTCCAAGCCTCCCGGAGGCGCACCAAGAGGTCAGCCCGATGATTAATCAGTTTTTTATAAGTTAAAGAAATAGTACTGTCAGGGACATGTCCGTCAAGTATGCGGTCCTCGAGGGGCGAGGAAACCGGGATCTTGGTCCCCTCCCCAAAGACCGAGAGCAGGGCGTGTCGAACCTGGGCATAGCGGAAGAACTCCCTGTCCGTAAGCTCGTATTCGGCCTGGAGCACCGCGAAAGTCTTAACCGTGCCCTTATGCCACAGATCTCCCACTTTGCTGATACCAATCGTATCCCACTGGTCAAACCCCTTCGTAGTCCAGAGGCTGCCCAGGCGTTCGGAGGCAAACAAAGGAGTAGCACATGTTAGCCGCTCACTCCAGCCCGTGGCCGCAGTGGCAGCCCTCCAGGTCCGCACCGCAATCTTAGTAGGACCCGTAAGGGTCCGGCCAGCCGAGCGGGAGTAAAGTGCCCTGTTATAGTTCCCGCCGGGAAGCAGGAACTTGTCCATCTCATACGCCGGATTCAAGCCAGGCGCATACGTGGCATGGTTAATGGCCGATAGCTGCGAGGCCCAATAGTACCTGCGAATGTCAGGAAGCGCGATGCCCCCGTCGTACCAGGGGAGAGTAAGCTTAGCAAGAGCAATACGCGCCCGCCCGTCCCACACCAGTCTCCTCTGCAGGCTCTCCACCTCCCGAAAGTAGGCCACTGGGATAACGTCGAAGGAGTTCTGGAGTGCATAGAGGAACCAGGGAAGGGACATCATTTTGAACAGCGCGGCCCGACCCAGCGGGGACAGGGGCAGCCCGCACCACCGGGCCGTGTCCTCTCGCAATCGCTGAAGTGGACGCAGGAGATTCTGCTCATAGCGAGCCACCGGGTCCAGCGAAACGTATATCCCCAGGTACTTAAAGCCGCTCAGAGATATTTGGATCGGAAGCCGAGGCGGCAGGAGAGGAGGACCACCAGAGATAGGATAGACGCAGGATTTAGACCAATTGATCGTGAGACCCGAATTGTTCCCAAAGGAAGTCAGAACGTCAAAGAGGACGTTGAGCGACTGCCGCGGTGAGGTGAGATACAGGAGAATATCGTCCGCATACAGCGAGACCCGATCTTCGAAGCCCGGGGCCCACCGGATCCCTCTAAGCGAGGGCTCCCATCGGAGCCAAGCAGCGAGTGGCTCCAGGGCGAGAGCAAAGAGCAAAGGGGACAACGGGCACCCCTGCCTCGTGCCCCTGCCGAGGGCAAAGGGCCGAGAGACCCGCCCATTCACCACCACCTGAGCCATGGGCCCCGTGTAAAGAAGCTTCACCCAGCCAATAAATCCTTCCCCAAAGCCAAATTTAGCCAAGACAGCCCAGAGGAATGGCCACTCGATGGTGTCAAAAGCCATCGTAGCATCCAAAGAAACCAGCACGGCCGGTTCGGAGAGGAGCTCCGCCCTGGCCAGGGCGCCGTGAAGACGCCGCAAGTTAAGAGCGGTGTTGCGGTGCGGGATGAAGCCGCATTGGTCCGGATGAATAAGATCGCACACGACGCTCAACAAACGATTGGCAAGGATTTTCGCCAGGATTTTAGGCTCTGCATTTAGCAGTGAAATAGGCCGGTAAGAAGTACAGCGGTCTCGCGGCTTGCCCTCCTTGGGGATCACGACTATCGTGGCCAAACGCTGGTCAGCCGGAAGGGAACCCGCCGTAAGAGACTCACGGAACATGCGACTGAGGAAGGGCGCAAGCTTATCAGGGCGCAATTTATATAGCTCAATGGGCAGACCGTTGGGACCCATAGCCTTGCCCGAGCGAAGGGAGCGGATCGCGGTCGCTATTTCATCCGCCGACAAGGGGGCGTCCAGCCGCTCACGGTCCTCAACGGACAGGCCGGGCAAGGCAATATCCCTCAGTAGAAGGCGAGAGTCGTCCTCATCTCTGTCAGTCACTGGGGAGTACACAGCCCGGAGGTGGTCGGCGAAACATTCCACAATCTCATCCGGCTCAGTCACACACACACCATCCGCAGCACGCAACTCCGGGACCACACGATTCACTCTCTCCTTTTTGTCCAGCCACGCAATCAACTTTCCCGCCTTGTCCCCGGCGTCGTACAGTCGACCCTGCTGCTCCCTATACATAGTTTTGGCCGCGTCAGTGACCAGGGACCTATATTCAAACTGTTTCAGGCTAAGGGCATGGAGCCCGTCCGGAGTGACATTCGCCTCCAAGGCCGACTCCAGCCCCGAGATGTCAGTCTCCAGCTTCACCACTGCCTCACTCTTGACCTTCTTAGCCACCACTATCTGGGAGAGGGCGTGTCCGCGGATCACGGTTTTAAAGGCTTCCCACAGGGACATTGCAGACGACACCGACCCCTCGTTATCAAGGAAGTATTGGTCCATAGCCTTAACCAGGCTGTCGCGAGTCGTAGGGTCTCGCAGGTACCATGGGTTAATGGGAGCGATCCGCCCTGCAGACCGCGACCCGGTGTCAAAAAGAAGCCACAGCGGAGAATGGTCGGAGATACCCCGCGCCAGGTGTCTGACCTCTCGAATCCGACCAGTCTGCGCCGCGGGCATAAGGAAGTAGTCTAACCTAGAGAGACTCCCATGCGCCCCCGAGTGAAAGGTGAACTGACATTGGGTCGGATGCATTAATCTCCAACTATCCACCAGGCCGAAGGTCTCCAACATCCCACCCAGCCATGCCTGGGCAGCGGGGAGGGTCCTTGGTGGGTGACGATCCAGTTCACCCGAAACCACAGAATTAAAGTCCCCGCCCATGAGCAGGAGGCTGTCCGGAAGGTCAAGCAGCATTCGACCCAAGTCAGTGAAGGTGGAGTTCTGGAGGCCCGGGGGGACGTAGACTGAAACCAGGGTAAGGGGCTGCCCCTCCCACCTCCCAATCAAACACACATAGCGCCCTCTGTCATCCGAGACTATCTTAGTGATCTCCACCGGAAGGGAGGTTCGCAGGAGAATGCCCACCCCCCTGGAACCAGTTGTGAAACCAGAATGGGCTACGAGGCGATATCCCCCCCTGTTCATTGCATGACAAACATTACCAACCAGATGCGTCTCCTGGAGAAACACCACATCAGGAGTCAAACGACGCAAATATTGCAGCACCACACCCCGCTTGATACGGTCCCCCAACCCATTGACGTTCCATGACATAAGCCTCAACCCGTCCCCCCCCATCCCCTCCAATAGATCAAGGGTCCCCCAGCCTGCAGCACAGTTCCCAGATGTGGACAAAAATCAATACCTCGCCCTGTAAACAAAAAACACACAACAAAACAACCCCTCCTCCCCCCCAACCCCACCCCAAATCCAACTCCCCCCACCCTGCACCCCTGCGGGCCAAAAAACCCCCCCAACTTGCAGTGTGCCTGTCGCCCCACTAACCCCATTCTACGAAAAGACCCCGGAGGAGGAAAGGGACCCGTCCCCGCCCGCCCCCCTCACAGGTCCTGGTGAAACACAATATACAAAAGAAGTAAGACCCAACTGAACAGTGCAAAACGGCAAAATCAAGGACCAAAAGTCAGTCTCACAGGTCCTGGTGAAACACAATATACAAAGGAAGTAAGACCCAACTGAACAGTGCAAAACGGCAAAATAAAGGATCAAAAGTCATTCTAAAGGGGACCCGTCACCTGCGGAGCCCGCAGAGGGTCCGGGACGGCCACCTCCGTCCGGCAGCGAGTCCAGCCAGTCACTTGCGGCCACAGGAGAGTCAAAAAAGGCTGTCCGATCCCCATGTTCCACTCGGAGTTTTGCAGGGTAGAGCATCGAATACTTTAGGCCCAGCTCGCGGAGACGACGCTTCACCCCTTGGAATCCCATCCGCTGTTTCTGGACCAGTTGCGTGAAGTCCGGATAAAAATTGATGGTCGAGTTCTCGTGACGAACCGGGCCGTGGGTCCGTGAGGCCTGCAGAATAGCGTCGCGGTCCCTGTAGTGGAATAGTTTGGCCACGATAGGCCTCGGGGGGGCCCCCGGCCGTGGCCGACCGCCCGGAACTCGATGGGCCCGCTCCACGGCAAAGAACTTACTTAGGCCAGCCGGGGACAACTGTTGCAGGATAAGTTCCTCGACCACGAGGTCAACCGGGCGGCTGTCCGAGGACTCCGGTACACCTATGACGCGGATGTTGTTGCGTCGGGCCCGTCCCTCGAAGTCCTCAAGCCGCCGGGCCATATGATCGTTGACCACCCTGACGTCTCCAAGCGCGGCCCGCAGATCCGACACCTCCGCACCGAGGGTGGAGGTCCGTGTATCGAGGGCCTGGACCCTCTCGTTAGTTTTGGAGAGGTCGGCCCGGATCAGGGTAACATCAATCGCGACAGTGTCGATCTTACGGGCCAGGGCCTCGTATTGCGTGGCGATGGTTTCCCTGATGCCAGCAATGGCGCCCATAATGTCCTGCAGGGAAAGTTCCGTAGAGACGTTCGTGCCTCCCCCCGCAGCGTCCGGGGGGAGGCCAGCAGCGCCAGGGGACCCTCTGCCCTGGGTGTAGCGGTCCATGTTGTTGCTCTGGACCGCTCCCCCGCGGAGGGAGGCCTTGGTCTTGCGCCCCTCGGGACCCCCTTTGCCCCCCATGTGAACACGGTCACTCAAGGGGACCTCCAATCAAGAGGTGTAAGGGCACCAGCAAGAAGACCACAAAATGTCGGTATAGGGGGTCCGAGGCGATAGGCGCTCTAGTGGCAGGTGGAGGAAAACCTCGTGCAGAGGCCCAGGAAGCACCTCGCCACCCCGAGCGCACCCGCCAGCTGGCCTCATGAAGTCCAAAACCGAAACCGAAAGTGGTGGATCGGCAACTGTCACCGCGCTGAAGCCGCTGTTGTTCAATTGCAGCCCGGCCCCACGGGTCACCTTCACCCCGGTCACCTCCGTCGGGTGGGTCCCAAAAGTTCCGACGACGACAACTCAGGATTCCCAGGTCCGATTTGATTTTTGAAAAGAGATATGTGCTCAGCTGGTCTTCATCTCCCAGATTCCATAAACCACATCAGGATATTCTCAGGATAAATTCCGAGGAGCAGAAAGGGTCCGGGGAGCCCTGTGCTCACGCGACCATCTTGGATGCGCGCTAGGCTCCTCCTCCTCGCTATTTTATTAATCGATTGGTTCATCAAAATTTGTTGCGTTGTGTCATCGCAATTGTTTTCTTCAATTTTTCTCATTTCCTTTCGAAAATTTAGGAGTCACCCTGGTTGTTGTGTAGAAGTGTGTTCTCTATGGTTGTTCTTGTCACTTATGAAAAGAATCTCTCTTCCTTGACTTTGGCTCTCTTTATATGTCTTCAAACTAGTGCACATGCCATCCTATTTAGGCTGCTTGATCAGTTTGTGTCCCACAAAATTGTGAATATTTGTCTTGCATGCAATTACTGGTACATAAGCTCTGGACTGATGAGAGAAAAGGTTCAACTCCCACTCACCACTGATTACAAGGTGCACCCTTGGTTCTCAGTAACATTTCCAACAAGATATTTCAAGGCTAGTCTACCACTTTTTAGTGCTGAGGACTTGTTGCAAGACGCTTTACCTCATCAGCTGGTAATTATTTGGAAGAAGACTCACATAGGTCATTACAATTATGTAATATCTTAGTCAAGGTCTCTGACCATTGAATCCAGGTGTCAGTCAATGGCATCTAGTATAACAGGACGTATAAATGCACCTTTTTTGGTTCTGGGATTACACTTTTGCACCTAGCATCAAAAAGCAAATCATGACACATTTCCTGCCCTGCCATAAAGCTGGCTCCTGCATTGCAGTGTACTGTGCATTTACATAAGGAGCCACAGTATTTGTTTGTAAACCAGAAGTTGTTTGTATTGAAAGTGGACCCTATCAATGTGGATTTCAGTTCTTCCTTTTTAAAAGAATAATTCAATCTCAATGTGACAGACATGGCGAGGAATCTTTTTTCAGTTCTTGCACAGGTATGTAAGAATATAAGTTACTAGTTGAGAGGGTTGAGATCTCCAATCAAGTAGTAATCACCATCCTTGGTATGATGAACACCAAAAGTGACCAAATAAACCTGTGGTTAACCCTCTGGTAGCTTGGCACAAAAGCAGTCAGGCCTAATTTAGAGGTAATGTGTAAACTATTTATGCAGTGTTCACCCAGTACTAAAGTGAAAACAGTAGAAAAATCTCAAAGCAGCTTGAAAAAAAGAGAAAACATTTAATAAAGAAAATGACATCAAAATGACAAAAATCCAATAAGCCTTAACGGTGATATGCATTTAAAACAATTAGAGTAAAAATAGCATCAAAAGCACAATACGCCAATTGTTTTTATTTGGTCATGCTGGACCGGGTCAAAGTCAAAAGTTAAGAGTGATTTCGATGCAGTGTGAGTCAGATACAGGGATCTGGTTGGTCCTGGTGGAAAGGTTAACCTATAACTAAGTCCAGTGTCATGCGAGAAGCTCTAATCAACAAGGTTTTGGCAGTTAGGTTGCAAGCTGAATCTAGAGAGGGGCTCATTGATGGTAGGTTGCTGAAGTTCCCGGCTTCAGTCAAAGCTTCACATTGGGGGTACAGTTGTTGGTGTGAAGAGCTGGACAATCATTAGAACTTTGTGTTGGCTGGGAGCAATTGTTGTCAATGCAAAGACTCCGGGGGGCAAAGTCTAAGGTCTGTATCCAGGAAGGTCTTGTTGTCAATGTACTGCAGTCCCTGTATTGGCAATGATGACGTCCACTCACATTAACAAGGACACTGGGGACAGTTCTTTTTGATGCAAAGAGCTCAAAGCCTCTGGTTGATCACTTGATGGTTAGTTCCTGCAACTTTGGGGTTTGAGCAGAAGTACACTCTAATAGCAGCCAAGGGTGACCTTGGGGGCAAAGCATTGGTATTAGGACTCGCTCCAGCAGATGCCAGCAGCAGGGTTCGGACTGGTACAGTTGGTACTGGTGGGTTGGGCACCTGCAGCTCAAACAGAAGGTCAGCCAACTAACATTTTGAGTCACTTCTGGGGTCTTCTGCTCAAGGCAAGCAGGTTCGGTCATCTATCAGGCTTCAGACAGCAGGGCAGTCCTTATTCTGAGTTGCCACAGGTGCAAGAGTGTTCTGATGAGAGGTTCTGAGGGTGTCACTGTTATACGCAGTTCCAGCCTGCATGTGGGAGACCCTCTTATCTAATTCTACACTGGTTCAGGTCAGCTCTTCTGTCTGGCATGGGTTCGACTCCAGTCTGTCTATGGAAACAAAGGACAGGCCAAAATCGGTTGCATTTGCCAGTGACAAGGCAGGAATATTCTGAAATTTGGAAGCTGTTGGCACACCCCTCGGGCTGCCCTTTGAAGCTCAGGTAGGGCTGGGTACCAACCCCCAGCCATCCTGCTCTGGAGAGGAACACCATTCCCCACACTCAAGGTCATTTTGCCCCACATTTCCCAGACATTATTTGAGAAGACTTAATTCAGATTATTTTATAGAATGAACACTTTGCTTTGACTCCTCATCTGTACAGTAATGGGTTGCCTCGATTCCTCTCACTTTCTGGATTACCTGAAAAGTCTCCATTCATTTAATTTCTTTACTATGACACCCATTTGAGTATGACGAGTAACAGTTGGAAAATATGAGGTCAAATTGGTGACCCCTGTTATGTGTAGGGCCCAATAATCTTAGCAGGAGATTCAAATCTTTCAGTGTAGTTATCAAAGCCTGATCTGCTGTGTCACTGATGTCATGTATATGCATGTTAAAGGCCCTCAAGACTGTGATGTTAGCATATTTTATTGAGGCGCAGCTGAAGACATCAGCCACGGTAGCCAGGAAGTTATCCTGTTTTCCAAGGGTCTATAAACCAAGACACCCAAGAAGAAGGAGTTCTCCAAGATTTTAATCAAAAATATAAGTCCTTCCCCAAGTTCATTAGCTGAAGCCTTCTCACTGTCACCGAGAATCTAGAGCAAAAACCCACAGCTAGGCCTCCTCCTATTCTATTCTCATGATCTTGGTGCAAGATGGAATAACTGTTAGGGATCACTGGAGCAGTAGCAGAGATGAAAATGGGATCAAGCCATGTCTCTGTGACAAACATTAAGGGCCATTCATGGTCTGATAGCAGCAACCATATTTCAAATTTATGCTTGACAAGGGATCTAGCATTTATGAGACCGGCCTTGAATAACATAAGCTCCATCATGGTTCCTATGTCAGGCTGATTACTATTGGCAGATGTAGTAGGGGCAGCCCGGGTATCCTAGGGCATCGAGAGAGGGGGGCTGAGTGAGAAGGGAGATCTGCTGGGATTTGCACAGAAGAAGAAGAGAAACTAAAATTGCAACCGCAAGTGGACTTGTCTTCATAACCGGCGGCGGCTGGCACAGGTAAATGCGGTAGGGCAGGATGAAGATGGAGGGAGGCGACAGATGTCGGAATAGGTATAATTAAATAAATAAATTATACCTATTCCATCGTCTGTCGGCTTCCCCCAGCCGCGCCCTGCCCCACCCACCGGACTTACCTGAGCCGGCCGCCAATGTTCGGAACATCAGTTCCACATCCACACCACAGCCTGCATTTTATGTTCCCCCAAAACTGAATGATCACCTCCACCTGGCCATAAACACTAGAGCGTGCCTGAGCTAAATAGAAGCACAAAATGGCAATGTGGTGGGAATGCAAAATTTCGGCTCTAGATGAAAATATTCTGAGCTTACAGTGGTGAAGAAAATCTTTCAAAGTGAGACAGAGTAATTGTATTTAAACCCCCTCAGTATTTTTTAAAATCACTACACAGTTTAATTTTGTGTTTGAGCAATTTTAGTCAATAATGTCTAGAAATACTCATTAAAAAAAAAACGTTTAAAACTAATCCAAATTGTAATGAGGTAGAAGTTTAGATACCGATTCAGCAATTACATTGCAATACTCACACACGCTCTCACCACATCCGGCGCTTCTGAGCCACAGTTTGCATTGTATGCCTCCCCCAAGGCTGAATGGCCGCCCACCTGCCCTCTTGCACTAGGGCGTTTTTTATCAAAATGGCCGCCTGAAATGGTAATGTGGTAGCACCTTTAGATCAAATTATTCTGAGCTTACAGCGGTGAAATTAAATTCCTTCAAAGTGGGGCAGAGCATCCCCATTTTAAATCTAATTGTTCTTAGGCCCCCTCAGTATTTTTAAAAAACAGTACACACTTTCATTTCAGTATCTGAGCAACTGCAATCAATAGTTTCTAGAAATACTCATTCATAAAATCGCTTGAAACCAATCCAAATTGTTATGATGCAGACGTTTAGACACAGATTCAACAATTAAAATGCAATATTCACCCCCTCTCTTACCCTAGCCCGACAATGAACACATTGCATCATGTTTCTAAGACTGCTTGTTGAGGTCTGTCTGTTAGATTTCTGAAAATGTAAAACTCTCCTCCAGTTTGTTCAAAAGTACTTACTGCTTCGGGTTCTTTAATGCAACCAAACGCTCCTGACTGCTTCACTAAAACTGATCTGCCGTTTGTGGTGAGCTATTAATACACTGTAGGGTACAGTTAAAATTATTCTCTGAATGCAATACCATCAGCGCAGATAATTTCTACTTCAATAGATACATGAATGAACAACCCATATAAAAGTTTTAGAAGTCTTAAGGGGCATGCATATTGAACACAGTAATTTCACTAGCATTTTGTCTCTGGAGCCAGAAAGCTGGCAAGATATGCAGTTTCCTCTCGCACATATAATCACATTTTAAATTAAGAACAGTGCCATCATCACTATTAAACTGGAGTTGTTTTCACCAACGCATTAACGTTAAACAGGTCATTATTATTCAGCCAGACTCACAGCAATAATTATCACCGAGAATCAAAGGATGGAGCTTATACTGTCCTGCTTGATAGGTTTTTTAAGAAGGAACATCCCCGAGGTCCCTTCCCGTCCAACGAGAAATGTAAAACGCAAAGCAAATATTAAATTTGTCCAATCAAACCACCGAGTCAGTTTACTGCAGAACAATCTTTTAGTATCCATTAAAAGTAGAAATGACAAACCTAAAATTGCAAGTAGGATTTGGGAAGGTGAATAGTCTGTATAGTTGGCAATATTCGATAAAAGGACTTAATAAATGTAAAATGTTTTGCAGTTCATATTACCAATTGTTGTTAAGCAGACGCAAAACAAATTCAGCCTAACAGATAAAGAAATAATCATTTTTGTTTGGTTCAGAAGAAATAGCCGATTTTAACATACAGTGGACTGCAGGTACTTTTCACACAGTGACACAAGTGTACTAATTGTTAGAGCAGGCACTAGAATGACACAAGATAACACAAAAGGTAGCAACAATAAAAGTTTGTATAAAAAGTATTTTGTGTTAAAAGGCGATGCAAGCACAGCACTAAATGCCATTGCGTTATGAAATGCCAAACCTATGATAATTCATGCTAAGGAGCAGGGTTGGACCAGAACAAACATTAGGCCAGGGCACCCAAAAAAGTATGGCCCCCCATTAGCAAACCAGATAGGCAAAAATGTGGTCTATGTTCATAAAACAGGGCAGACTTGAAGATGTAATTTCACTGTGTTGGAAAGTGGATTATTAGAAGGGACAAGGAAGGACTTATCACAAGTAATAAGGCCACAATCACAATAAAGTTCTCAATGAATTATTCCATTGCCCAACCCTTGGTAGCTGGCAACGAGCAGGCCAGACAACTTAGGTGACAGGTGCGTAAAGCATTTAAAAACATCAATACATTAAATAAGTAACACACAATACACAATAAAAATCCAACACCAAATTATAAAAATAGGTTATATTTGTATGAACAGATGGAGACCAAAACAACAAACATCCAATGTAGGGAATCAGAGATATGATTTTTTAAAGATTAAAAACAAAACTAGGACTTAGACGCAAATAGTGCTCAAAGGGTTGAAAAAAAAAGGTCAAGCTAGACTGGGACAAAGTCAAGAGTTCTTTTCATTTGCTTATAGAAGTGTTTCTTGATGCAAGAAGGTGGTAGACAGCACCAGCAAAGGGTTCAGATGCTCTGGTTTGCCTCTTGGGGCCTGGGACTACAACTCCCACAACGCACCTTGTCAACCCTGTTACAAAGTTGCTCCAAACTTCTGGAACTTCGTCCAGAAGGTCTTCTTGTGGGTTCTAAGTGTCCACAGCACCAATGCAAGGGTCTAGAAGCTCTGAGATTGTTTTGGTGATTTTGGGACTACAATTCCCATAAGGCACCTGGCCTAATCCCTAAAAGTCCACTGGATGTACTCCAGAATGGGAACATCCTACTGGAATTTTTTTTCTTCAGAGTTTTAAATAGCGCAAACTTGACCCAAAGGTATTAGGTATCAGAGCGATTTACATGAGCACCAGTTGCGTTACACAGGGACACATTCATTTTATTAGGCACAGGGAGATTAACTGATTTGCCCAGAATCACAGGATGTTGAGTGTCATTGCCGAGACTCGAACTTGGTTCCTCAGATTTGAGGTTGACCATCCTAGCCATTTGGTCACATCCTGTGGGTGAGCTCACTTAACCTGTAGCCTGCAAGAAGTCCACTCCTTTATCCTTTTTGAAAAAAGGCTAAGTCCTTAGTGCTGCAGTTCCAGGTGTGCAGCAGGTGCAGTCCTTCAGAGTTCAATCGTTTGGGGTGGAGGACAAGGTTCCAGCAGGGCAGTTCTTCTTCTCCTTGAGGTTTCAGGCATCAGATCTAAGGAGCTATGCAACTCTCCCATATTTATTCACAGTATCTGGGCGTGAAGCAGGGAAGCACCCCTGACCAATGGGATGAAGGGTGTCAACCAGGTGTATGACCACTTCCTCCAAAGTGTGTCATATTCTTACCCCAGCAAGCCTTATTCTCTCAAAATCCAACATGAAGACAGTCTATCCTTTGAGGTAAGATCTGTCTAAGCCAGCCCACTGGTGCGAAAAATATTCACTGACACACCCCTTCCAACCCGCTGACTAATTTAATTACTGAGGCTCCTGTGTGGCTTGAGGGGCAGGATTTGGGGGTCAGCCTGCGCTGGTCAAAAACTGTCATTCTCCCTTAGAAGACCAGTTTGGCTCCCCCACCCTTTTCCTTTTCTACTCTGACAGGGCACTTCACACATCATCAAGTAGCTCTGGCTCAACCTGGACAAGGATGGCCGATCAGGAGAGGACAGCTGGAAAGCTTGATTTTGGCTCACAGAAAAGAAAGCTTAATAACTTATTTTCTGTAATAGTTATTACAAATTTAATAGGGGCAAGTTGTTGGATTTATCTTAACTATTAATTAGATGATATATTTTCAGGCTGCTCCTGTCAATAATTATACTTAAATATTATATCTAAATGTTACGCTATGGAACTTATTTACTACAATGGGGAAAACAGAATTGGGAGTTTTTCGCTCACCAGAGCTATTAAAACATCCTTTATTATCTTCCTGTTTATAGTTACAAGGTACCCTAACCCTGGGGCACCTAGGGGAGAACATAGTGGTGGCTTATATGTAAAAATAAGGTAGTTTGAGGCTTTGGAAGTCCCTTTAATTCCAAAGTTGAATTTGCATAGAATAAAAAATTTAAAATCAGCCTACAATGCAGCGCAGGCTTTTAAAATGACTGCAGGCAGCACAGAGGCAAAATTTTTAGTGCAGGGAATCTACTAGGCTTCTAAACCTCCCTGACTATTACATACTAGGGACGTCTAGGCAGTTTAAATCCTCCTTACCATATTATATATTAGGCAATTACTGGGGTCTGTCATTGCCAATTATGATTATACCTAACCATGTACTTTTAATCAGAGCACAGGCCCTGGGTCTGGCTAACAGAGCTCAAGGCACAGAGACAGAAAACCAGCACCTAGTCATCAAATTGGGGGCAAAAAGTGGGGGGACACTGCAAACAGGTCCTGATTTCTGACATGATGTATTGGTATTTGCCAATGTATGGGAGACTGCAAGCATTTATGCTTGTGGTATTATTAAGGCAATCAACAGTAAAAACAGGCCCACAAACTGCGAAAAAACAGGCCAAACACATATCTGTCATACCAGTTCATCAGATAATGCCTGATTGCTCTCTACGGCAGTAAGGACCTGCAAAGGAGCCTTCACGGGATGGGAACATCACAAACACCGCTAGGATTCAAGGCAAAGCACTGTCAACAAAAATCACCCAAAATTGCACTATCTGGCTTTGCGTGAATACCTGGTGTCTAAAGAAAACAGGCACACACATTGCACAAAATTCAACTGTGTGATATTTCTCGTGCAATACATTGAATTTTCAAACAAATTACACGTTATGTTATTATCCCTGGGTGGTCATGGGAACAAGGTGATGTGTACTCCTCAGTGGGCCTTGAATACGAAGCTCATGCACCCCACCGTTTATGGCATAATGCTAAGCTGTACTTACTATCACTCAACAACAGCATATTTAGCACGTGTGAGCTTGATGACAACATCAGATTTATAATAAATATATCACTGCACTATATTTGCTGTGTGCACATTCATCAATTTTCATGCAGCAATGTGGGTTGGGATTTCTAATAAATCTACGTTTCCTTGTAATGCAGATATGAACGACCAAAGAAGTCTGTGGCAGTGGAGGCCCAAACTAAATGGCTCAGTTGACTATACTATATAGAAAGCAATGACAAATTATGCTGTATACTATGCAGCCAAAGGCAAATTAAGTAACACATTAGGTGGCATTCTTACCTAGCTATTTTGACATGTAGGACACTGATGCAAAACGGATTTCAGTATTATCAAAATGCCTACCTTTTTGAGGAAAGAAAGCCAATTTAATTTGACTGATCCTTGATCAATTAGGAGGTGAATGAATAAAACAGGTCAGAAGGCTTCACTGGCATCCAGTTGAACACTATTGTCTTTCTGGCTATGTCTCATCCTCAACTGTTCTAGCTCACTGAAGCAACCATATTTCAGCACTTTGTAGAAATATTTCCAAAAGATAAATCTAATATATGCTTTTGAACAATCAAATCAAAAGGTACTTTATTCGGCAACCAAAAGCCATAAGAGCAAACATGTTAAAAGAGTAGGAATCAATTTTGCCTTGAACAGAAGCACAGGAACACCATTTCACTAACACTCTCCCTTTCTACTCACTAGAGTAGAATAGTGTGTGAAAACATATAAACAGATGCAGCTATGAGAAAACAAGCTGGTATGTACCCAGATATCACAGTTATGGTCATCATCTTGTATTCACTTACAGTCTATGGTCACACTACAGGCCTCACGATGAAACTGTACTCAGTGCAGTACAGGGCATAGTTATTGTGTACTGTCAGGTCTCTCTAGGAGAAATGTTTGAATACAAGAGATTACACATTAAAAATAAATGCAGTGTGGCTTGCACTGTTCCAGAATCTGAGTGTCCATCTTGAAATAAGTTTACTTTGTGAACTATGCTAGTTATATTAAAACGATTTTTTTGTAGAAAGTGAAAAAAACCAAAGTCATTACAAAAATTGAATATTTTTTAAACTGTTTGAGTTACGTTTTATTCTTAGGAAGGGTTGTTTGCTGTTTCAAATAAAATCTCTCCCCCAAGTCTACCAAATGAGAAGTACAATACTGCAATCAAAAGCTCCAAGGTGACCTTTTGACTTGCACAATGTGTCTGTCATGGCGCTACAATCTGCGAGCATTGATTTTATTAACTTTTGATCGATTTAACTTAAAATACCTTTATCTTAAAACCCGCAAACGGTGCAGCAGATGGTGAGTTCTGTGATTAGTGTTGCAAATTTAAATATAGGGAGAAAAATATGCAGTTGAGCAATTGTGTTTTTCCAGTGAAGCTCCAGATAGTAAGGACGAGATAACATTGTATAATACAGATGCACTCTCGTTTTCCTTTGAGATTTGCACCGTCCACCAGTTGTGATAATTCAATAGACTCACCTTTGCTATCTAATTTTGTAATGCATCTGCTACTTAACTTACAGATTTAATTGAGAAAAAAAAACTTAGGGGCATATTTACACAGAATGTCACTTTTTATGATGTTCCTGTGGCAATAATTAGGCCTGGGCTAAAATTTCGTTCCGTTCGCGGAAATTGCGATAATTTGATATTTTCGCGTTCCGCGGAAAGCGCGAAAATGTCAACATTTCCGCATTCCGCAGCTTGGCGATAATTTGTTTCTTGCCCGCGCTGTAAAATAATACATTCTCGCGCGCGCGCGATCGCCTTACCTGAATCCCTGCGTTCGCCGACAAGTTTTCTTGATCCGGTCGCGTTCTCCATGAGATGTTGTATTGTTTTTAGCCATTTGCGCTGTCTCGCGACAGTTCGCGCCCGCAGTGATGTCATGCGTCGCGCGATCACGTCTTTCTTCTCGCGATCATGCACCGCGAGACAACTGAAAACAAGATGGCCGCACCCGCGAGCAACCACATGGGTAAGTTGGCGAGCCGCAACCATGCAGAAAATCTCGCGAACATGTGGGAAAAAAACTTCCGCATCTTCGCGATATTTCCGCGTGTTTGCGATAATTTTTAACATTTTCGTGATAATTTGCGAAAGTGGATTTCGCAAAGTCCGCCCACCCCTAGCAATAATCCCTTCACCTTATTTACAAGGCAGCGTTAAGCCACTTAGTGTGACCTAACAACGCCTTGTAAATAAGGCCCTCTTTCACCCTGCACTTAGCGTGAATGAGGTGTGCAATTGGTGTTGAGGTGGGAGTTCCGCCTCAACACCCATTGCTTTTGACGCTGCCCCTTATTTACAACGGTGGTGTAAATAGAAGGCAATGCCAAAATTAAGACCAGGAAAAATTGGTCACAATATGGCGAAAAGATGGGAAATGCCTACTTTCTCCTTTTTTTTGCTGTTTCTATATGTGCTGTATTGTGCATTATAGATGTGTAAGTGTCAGGAAGAGCAAGAGAAAGCCCAAGGCAAATTATGAACAAATTCTGATTAAAACACTCATGTGCTGCCTCTCGGCAGAGAACTCCCTACATCAAGGACGTTGGCTATGGCTAAATATGAAAAAAATTAAAAGGCTCACAATTTCTCGAAGAAATTTAGGAGGTTGCAAAAGTGATTAGTATTTAGTCACATGTGAACACACTGGTAAACTGAGCAGTTCACCTACAATAATATGTAGGGTCCAAAATGCCCTTGTGCCAAGGTTTTCTCGGATGCAAAGGTATTTATGTACTTAAAGCTGTAAGCAAAATATAGCCGTCACCAGTTTTCAGACGAGGGGGTTTACCGCTGTGCATACTGTGTGTGGAAATGGAGAACGGCATGTGCAGAGAGTCAGAAGTCCATGCAAGAAGGGCCAGGCATCCAAGATGTGACTTTGGATGAATATATGAATATATATTAAAGAGAACTGTTAGTGGTAAGAAAAAAGTCAGTGGGCAGACACTGTAAATGTACAAGTCTCCTGTAGTGTAGTTCCTATATCCCTGATAGGCTCTGCGCATTGGAATAACATACACTATAGATTTGACATAGGACTAAGGTCAGTATGTCTCTATTGAGTATATTAAACTTAATTACTTGTGCGTGCCGGCTAACTCAGAGGTCACTAGAAACTTCTCGAATATACAAGAAGGAATTAGTCTCTGCCAACCGCATAAACATGGCAACTTTGTTTCCGTTTAGAATCGGAACAGTCTCAGAATCGTGCAAACAATAGATAACAGTTTCACTCAGTAAATCGTGCATGCTTCGTTTCTACAGAGTTGTACAGAAATAGAGCGACGGGTGTTTCAATAAAAGGGTTTATTGAACAGCCTTATTTCTCATGCAAGAGATATGAATTGCTATAATCGTAAGACAGGCTGCAAAGTACAATATGTACTAGGTTAGTAGTAAGATAAAATAATACTTCAATAGCATGGTTTGTAGCAATGTCATATATTAATCAAAATACATACATAAATAACATGAGCTAAAATGTGAAACTCATCTGATGCTTCTAAATTGTTCCACCCCAGTGTACCTAACCTAAGTGCAGTACGAGGTTTGAAGTAGGTGCCACTTCTAAAGTATAGGTAGCTATATTTTAGTTTAGCCAAGAGTTGCCAAAAGTTTCTCTAAGTTCTTAGTCAGCTCCATACCTTAGAATGAGAAAGGTTGGAATCTCTTTTCTGGACTCGATAGTCTAACCCCCTGCAAGGGAAGTCAGAGTGCACTGGAGCTGGATTCTCTGCGAGGAGGATGGCAGCATCAGGTCAGTGCATCAGGCTGGAACTCGATCTCCTTCCGAACTTGCCGTAGCGAACCGCATAGTCTGGGTTGGATCGAATCCTCCAGGAACCGCAATTTGCCAGGGCAAGTGCTGGTATATTTATACCTTAAAGGTGTCTCGGAATGCCAGTATTGACGTAAAAGTCGGGCAGAGGAACGTCATGAATGAACCCCTAAGGAATAGATGTTCATGCATGCCTAATGAGTTCTTGGAGAAATCAATATTCAAGCTGAGGGAAATTCCTAAAAGCTTAAGGGTCTGGTTTTCCAAGAATTTGTTGTGACGTGGATGGACGGATGTAGGTGGCCATGCCTGTATTTGGTTTGTACGGACAATGTCTAAATAAGTGCCGGATTTCTATGTCCAAATAAGGGCAATGTGAATTGTACCTATATAAGGGCATACAACGGGAAATCTATATACGGAATCTAAATTTGCACACAACACCCCTAAATCAGAAATGGATGCTTACCAGCTTTCAAGTGTATGAGTGTCAAGGCTGGGGTGTGTGAGAAACACCCTACTAACCAAATGCTCAAAGCATCTCCAGGACCCACATTTACAAAGACTATGCAGAAACACAAAGTCACGAAAAATTGTATTTTTCTCAGTGCAAGTACCACTTTCTGCTGTTTTGTGTCATCTTGCTTTCATGGTGCATTAATTGGGTGTTACTCCTGTGTATGTGTGCAAGCACCCATAGGTTTTGATGCAAATTCTGATGTAGACAGATAACTAGACTGGGCTTTACAATACGGATGTATGACGTTACAACGCACACTTTTACAACGCATGCACTTACAACGCATTTTTTACAACGCATAATCCATTACAACGCATGACATTACAACGCATGACACTACAACGCATTTTTAAAAAATACCTTTACAACGCATTACCATTACAACGCATACTACCTTTACAACGCATACCATTACAACGCATAATATTAAATTACATTTAAGGTAAGTATTGGATAGTATAGGGGTAAAAATTACTATTCTAACTCCAGGGGGTGCAACAGTAGGGTAAGTGTTGGATAGTGTAGGGGTAAAAATTACTATTCTAACTCCAGGGGGTGCAACAGTAGGGTAAGTGTTGGATAGTGTATGGGTAAAAATAATACTATTCTAACTCCAGGGGGTGCAACAGTAGGGTAAGTGTTGGATAGTGTAGGGGTAAAAATTACTATTCTAACTCCAGGGGGTGCAACAGTATGGTAAGTGTTGGATAGTATAGGGGTAAAAACTTACTATTCTAACTCCAGGGGGTGCAACAGTAGGGTAAGTGTTGGATAGTATAGGGGTAAAAATTACTATTCTAACTCCAGGGGGTGCAACAGTAGGGTAAGTGTTGGATAGTATAGGGGTACAAATTACTATTCTAACTCCAGGGGGTGCAACAGTAGGGTAAGTGTTGGATAGTGTAGGGGTAAAAATTACTATTCTAACTCCAGGGGGTGCAACAGTAGGGTAAGTGTTGGATAGTGTAGGGGTAAAAATTACTATTCTAACTCCAGGGGGTGCAACAGTAGGGTAAGTGTTGGATAGTGTAGGGGTAAAAATTACTATTCTAACTCCAGGGGGTGCATCAGTAGGGTAAGTGTTGGATAGTATAGGGGTAAAAATTACTATTCTAACTCCAGGGGGTGCATCAGTAGGGTAAGTGTTGGATAGTATAGGGGTAAAAATTACTATTCTAACTCCAGGGGGTGCATCAGTAGGGTAAGTGTTGGATAGTATAGTGTAATATTATGCGTTGTAATGGTATGCGTTGTAATGGTAGTATGCGTTGTAATGGAATGCGTTGTAAAGGTAGTTTTTAAAAATGCGTTGTAGTGTCATGCGTTGTAATGTCATGCGTTGTAATGGATTATGCGTTGTAAAAAATGCGTTGTAATGGTAGTGCGTTGTAAAAGTTGCGTTGTAAAGGTTGTTCCCCTTTTTCCCCTAGCAACGTTGGTTGCTGAGCTGTGTTGACCTAAAAAAAATCTTTTAAATTAAAAGGAGGAGTGAACAGCTCAATGTTTATAGAGGTCCTATGCCTATGCTCCTCCCAGAAGTGAATTAGTTAGTCAAAAAAACAGGGGTAGTTCCTCATAGGCCGGGTGGTCATAAGGGGTGAGACCACATGGCTAGTACTGCTGTCGAGGAGAGGATTGAAGGTCAGATCTTGATGCCCTCACACACCTGTTAGGGTGTCATGCTTCATCATTGGGCGTTCCTCATCTGGCCAGTGCTGCAATGCCCAACGAGCTTGGGGCTCTTTGTTGGAGGTCCTTTGATACGAAAACACCGTTTAGGTGAATGCATGTGAGGGGGCTATGCAAGGGTGTGTCAAGTGAAAAGTGAGGAATGTCTAAAATAGACTCTTGTGCCCTCTAAACGATTTTTAAAGGGTAAGTGTACCAGGACTAGATAAAAACAGTGGTGCTATTGTGTGGTCTCAATGTACCTAGATAGCTGTTAGAAAAATGAGGTTGACATGTTTCGTGCCTAGCTTGCCCAAAGGATCAGACGGCACTTCATCAGGGCCAAAAATACTGAATTAGTGCCTCCTTAGGGACATGAAACCTCCTTTCTAATAAATGATAGATGCTCAATGTATATGATACTGCACCTGGAGGGCTGCAGCATGACAATTCCAACTAGAAGAGAAAAAGACAGAAGGTGGAAAAGCATATGTGACAAAATTTAAAAATGGTAACCGATGTTCACATTGTAAATATGGCAGTTCATTGTAGAATACATTCAGAAATAATGGTGTGCGCCTGCAAGGCTAGAAGGTGAGATAAAAGTTTCTTAAGACAAAAACGGCTGAGCAGGCACTCTTATTTAAAACACACGAAGGCACAATGGAATAATGTCAAGGGCTTGACAATCGATGTATAAAAGAGTGTGGTTTAATCGTCATACTTATTCACGTTGTTCGTTTACCGTCAGACATACTCACGTGATGTTACATAGAGCACATTCAAGTGCATTAACAACTTACCCCAAGGTGAGCAGAACTGTACCCTTAGGCAAATGTGAGGGTCCCAGGCAAACTGCCAGGACACCTTGATTGGAAAGGAAAGAAAGGTGACCAAGGCCATCGTTTAAAAAGTACATGGACAGAAATCACATGAATAAATATGTGGTGGTCAGTGCCAGCTCCCAGTTGTGTGGATTCACAAAATGGTGCTGTGTGGTTAAGGATACGAATGGACCCCTGTTGCTCCAGATTACTACTCGCCATTAGGAGAACTTAATGGTAACAATAGAGGGGCATCTTAGCTGGGCTTGATGGTGCTTGTCATGCAGAAGACTTGGAGCCCCTAGTATAAGTCTAGGTGCTAGTCCAGCGTGAGCATTATGGTCACATGGCCCCCTTGGCTGTTAAAGGACACTCATGAGCACTAAGCTTAAGCCATTTATTAAATGCTCGCAGCTGCTACTGCCTTATAGGCTCCATGCCACCATGGCTGTTAAAAGACACTCATGGGCACAGATCTTGGTCCGTATTGAAATGCTCACAGCCCATCCTGCCAAAGTCCGACAGCATCCCCAGCCCAGAAACTCATAAATTGGTGATAAAGTTACCCCTGTAAACGAAACAAAACACTGCAGTGGGGTGGAATTAAATGAGATGGGGTATAAGGACAACACGCTCCCCCATAGCCGGCATCGTTAAAGTGGCACAGGATTACAGTCCTGAGTATCTTTAAAGAAGAACCCCCACTCCCGTACACTACTTGTTAAGGCTCGGGACTCGCCTCCAACATGCCTGGAATGCTAACACAGAGAGACGGCATCCATAAAGTAGTACCAGTCATGTAGGGTGTGGGAACGTGTCCCTAGTAGGGCTGTGTACACGGAACCGCGTATGTGTTCTGCCAATTCGGCGGCCATATTGGGTGAGACAGGCCCATTGAAAATACAAGATCTTGGGTGCTAGTCCATTGGGGGACTAAACATACGTCAAAATTATAGTGCACAGGCACTAATAAATCATTGAAATGGTCAGACTCATGCACAAGGAACGAAAGCTGGAAAGGTGTAAAGCACTGTAGAAAGTAGGTGTGAGACACTTTAACACTGGTCAATAATCCACAAAATGTTCTTACTGAGCATATCACCTAAAGAATGTCTCTAATCATACATGAAGACAGTGGGACATTCCACAGGGGGTATCATGGGCATGGAGACAGTGGGACATACCCCAGAGGTGATTATGTGCCATGTGTCTGTTATGTATAACCCAATGCTGTGTACTTAATGTATACTGTTCATTAATATAGACTCAATCAGTGCTATATTCTTTGTCCAGCCGAAAAGATTTTTAATCTACAATGATTGTACGACATAAAATAAGAGAAGAATACAAGTGGGACACAGCCTGCGTCCTACTAGCATTACCAAACAAACAACATTTGGGGAAGGGTTCAGGCAAGGAAGGCGTGTCTGCATAAACCTTGGAAGGTATTACAGACTGATTATTGTGGGGACACAATTACACATTTGGCATTGCATTATAGTATATGCATATGGTGTACATTATGTTGACGGCGTTTCGATCCCTTGGGTTAATGGCAGGATCATCATCAGGACACTTTTAGTTATCATGCCTCTGTACATTTGCCTCTGTACATTTAGTAATTGCTAAAATTGCGCAAACCATGGAAGGAAGAATGGAAAAGTCGGGAGAGAGAGAAAAGGGAACAATGAATTACAGTGGGCATTTACTGATCCATATACCTATTTCTAAGGTTAATACTGTATGTGGAGTGATAATAAAACGTAGGGCCGAGTGAATAATTGGCCGTGTGTAAAATTGGCTGCAAGCGAAGGCAGCACAAGGTCGAAAGCTTCCCCTGCTAAGGTATCAATCAATAGTCCAATAAGTTCAGCGGCCGTGGTCCTGGGTAGGGAGAGTTCCTATAGGAAATGGATGGGGCCAGGGTTAGTGAAGAACCAACGCGGTGACAAGGTTTCTCATGGGAGGGGATAGCGGAGGAACTTACCAATTGAGTCTCGGTTCCAGTCCGTGATGTGCAATCCCGGCGGAGAACAGCCCCAGTCAATGCTCGTGGTTGTCTGGGAATGGCCGGCATGGTCTTGTAAAAGTCAGCTTCAGAAGTGATCATGTGACCTGGGACATGTGACCTAGCCGGGAGTAGCATGCGACCTGTCCGAGTGCAACGCATGTGGCTGGGTCATTCAATGTAACACGGCGGCCATATTGGAAAGGTGTGATGATAATACAAGTGATAGGAAGAGAGATAGTGATAAGAAAATTAAAAGTATGGAGAAACTTTAGGAGCCACAGCAACTTACAATATATTAAAAACCAATAACCATTGTCAATCAGGTAAGCTCCTTAATTTTGTGCAAATCGAAAGAGGCAGTAAAAAAACAATTAAAAACATGAATAAACTTTTGGGTGCCAGAGCAACCTTCTATATACAGTAGAGAAAAGGATCATTTTAAGGTCAATTGAGCTTCTTGATTCTGCAGGTAACAAGAACCAGTTAGAGTAAAGAAGTCCAGTCCTCAAGGCGGTTCAAGCCATTATGGATACTGCCACTTTTCAGTATTCATTTAAATTCCTCCTTGTTGAGCAGCTAGAGAATATCAGCACCCCTTGGGGGAGGTTTAATCACATTGATTATTGTCCATTTAAGTCCTTCTCAGTGTGTCCAGTCGCATTGAAATGATCGACCAGTGGTGCATTTGGGGTATTACAACATATCCTTCTGCAGTGCTGGCAGATCCTGATGCGTGTTTTCTGTGTCATCTGGCCAATATATATCTTGTTACACGGGCACAGAATCGCATATATAACATTGCTGGTATTATAATTTGAGAAAATTTTCCTTTCAAACTTTATTTTGTCATATACAAATTCTTTACCTTCTATTGTGGTGTCACATACAATACATTCCCCACATTTTGCATGGCCAGTAAGGCGCGGTAATCCCAAGAGATCTTTCAAGGTGCCTTTAGCTTCCGTGGGGGGTGATGATGCACGGACTAGGTGGTCTTTGATGTTTTTGGCCTTTCTGAAGTTAAACAAAGGGCGTTCAAGACTTAGTATACCAGCATTAAGTACTTTCCAGTGTTTAATGACACTTTTTTTTTGGGCATGTGATGCCGGGGAAAAAGTTGTTACACAGACCAGCCGGTCTAGTGTTTTTTTAGGTTTGGGCTCTAAGAGCACATCTCTGGGGCAATACCAGGCCCTCTTGAGTGAATTGCGAATCAGTCTTCGAGGATAACCTCAAGTGCAGAGTTTGGCACTTAAGAGCTGTGCTTCTTTGAAGTAGTCTTCTTTTTGGTAACAGTTTCTTCAGATACGAAGGAACTGAGAGTAGGGTAGTGAATCTCTGAGGGCACAGGGTGGTGGCTGTTGTATCTAAGTAGTGTGTTACGCTCCGTAGGTTTTCTGAATAGGCTTGTTACCAAATGCCCCTCTTGGTGTTGGATATTTAAGTCAAGGAACGGAATAATCTGTTTGTTATGTAAGAGAGTGAATGTAAGCCCGCCACAATTATTGTTCGGCCAGTGGAGAAGTTGCTCCATGGAGTCATCAGACTCCCTCCAGATCATGAATATGTCATCTATATAATGTTTCCACAGGGCAATGCCACTGTAGAAGGGGTTTGTGAGTGTGAGAATGCATCCATGTACAGGATCGCTAAGTTTGGAGCAAATACTGCACCCATAGATGTACCTCTGACTTGTCCATAATACCGGTCATTAAAGAGGAATACATTTGTTTGATCTCCAAGTGCTGTAGTATAAAAATAGTAGGGACAGCATGTGGTCGTGGGCGTCTGTTCAGCACTCGTTCAATAACGAGCATGGAGTCAATTTGGGGAATATAAGTGTAAAGTGACTCTACATCTAACGTACACAGTGTGTCAGATGCAAGGTCAAATAGGTATTCCTCTATTAGGTTTATCATGGCCATAATATCACGTATATAGCAATCTGTATCTGGCATGAAATCTTTAACAAAATGATCGACGTACTGGCCCAAAGGTTCTAGAATTGATCCGCACCCCGATACTATAGGGCAGCCAGGTGGTGTGTCTTGATTTTTGTGAATTTTAGGCAGGGTATAAATCGCTGGTGTTCTTCGTGATTTGGTGTTCAGGAACAAGGAGGAATTGAAATGGATACTGAAAAGTGGCAGTATCCATTATAGCTTGAACTGCCTTGAGTACTGGATTTCTTTACTCTAACTGGCTCTTGTTCCCTACAGAATCAAGAAGCTCAATTGACCTTAAAATTATCCTTTTGTCTACTGTATATAAAAGATTGCTCTGGCACCCAAATGTTTATTCATTTTTTAATCGGTTTTTCACTGCCTCTTTCGATTTGCTCAAAATTAAGGAGCTTACCTGATTGACAACTGTCTTTGATTTATAATATATTGTAAGTTGCTGTGTCTCCTAAAGTTTCTCCATACTTTTAATCGTCTTATCACTGTCTCTCTTCCTATCACTTGTATTATCACCACACCTTTCCAATATGGCCGCTGCGTTACATTGAATGACCCAGCCACACGCGTTGCACTCGGACAGCTCTCGTGCTACTCCCGGCTTGGTCACATGTCCCAGGTCACATGATAGCTTCTGAAGCTGACTTTTACATGCCCATTCCGGCCATTCCCAGACAACCACGAGCATTGACTTGGGCTCTTTTCCACTTTATTCACCTCTTCTTCGTCATTTCACCATAGCAAACCACTTGCTCTTCTCTGTCCCCATCAACTACTTCTTACATATTCAAACTTTTACACACGGCCAATTATTCACTCAGCCCTATGTTTTATTATCACTTCACATACAGTATTAACCTTAGAAATAGGTTTATGGATCAGTAAATGCCCACTGTAATTCATTGTTCCCTTTTCTCTCTCTCCCCACTTTTCAATTCTTCCTTCTATGGTTTGCGCAATTTTAGCAATTACTAAATGTAGACAGGCATGATAACTAAAAGTGTCCTGATGATGATCCTGCCATTAACCCAAGGGATTGAAATGCCGTCGACATAATGTACACCATATGCATTTACTATACTGCAATGCCAAATGTGTAATGGTGTCCCCACAATAATCAGTCTGTAATACCTGCTAACGTTTATGCAAACACGCCTTCCTTGCCTGAACCCTTCCCTAAATGTTGTTTGTTTGTTAATGCTAGTAGGAGGCAGGCTGTGTCCCACTTGGATTCTTCTCTTATTTTATGTCATACAATCATTGTATATTAAAAATCTGTCCGGCTGGACAAAGAATATAGCACTGAATGAGTCTATATGTATGAACAGTGTTAGATTTGGGAGTCTCTAGTTGGCAGAGGTAGGTGCCTGTGACAAATAGGGACCCTTGCGTCTAGTCAGGGTAAGAGAGTACACTCCTAAAATAACCCCTACTCACCCCCTTGGTAGCTTGGCACGAGCAGACAGGCTTATTATGAGCAGTATTCTAATTGTCTAGGGACCACTGTCTTTAGAAATTTCATATTCACCCAAGGTCCCTGACCAACTGCATATTGGGTTCCCTTGTGTTTTCTTAACATTGTGTACTTATTGTATATCAAAGGTAAGGTGCAGTCTGAAATGGCACAGAAGAGTGGTTACAGGTTCAATTCCTGACACGGTATCTCATCAATTAGACCATCTCTCTGTGTGGAAAGGTGGCCCAACGTTGGTCCATCTCGAGTAGATTCCTCTTGTGCCATGAGAAGTTAGTTTCCAACACCGACAGCACATGTCATTAGGAGTAGGGTGGTGGTTGATGAAATGTGCGCTCATTTTAATGATGATTCTTCGGCATCGGCTATTGCTCCCGTGTTCAGTTATCCGAGTTTTGACTGCTTGTGTGGTCATACCAATGTATATCAGAGAGCATGGACATTCAATGAGATATATGCAATTTTTAGTAATTAAATTTGTGTGTATTTGTTGAGTCCAGATCTGATTGTTGTTCAGGATCACTTCTTTGGAGGGTTTTGTCACATGGCACATGCCGCACTGACCGCAGGGAAAATGTCCTGTGAGGGGTGTCATATTCCATAGTGTCCTTTGGGATGGTCTCTGTTTGCTTGGTAGACGGGCGTGGACCAACACGTTGCAGAGGTTACTTGTATATTTAAAGGTGAAACGTGGCATCTGGATGTTCAGATGTTCAGATTGCTCGATTGTACAATCCGCCAATGTTTCTGTATCACTATCTGTATCTTTTTGGAGTTGGGGAGAACGTCGTCACACAGGTAATCATATCTTCCTCCTCTTTAGTCCTCGGTGAAAGGAGAACCTCTCCGTTGTTGTTTCCAGCCCTCTTGTGAGTTTTTTAATCAGAAGATGTTGGATAGTTCCAGGCTTCTAGGTTTTTGCTCAGTAGTTGGGATTCTTTGTCAAAGTTAGAAGTAGAGCTGCACTTTTTGCTTAGGCTTAGAAACTGACCAAAGGGAAGATTATCACAGAGTGCCTTAGGATGATGACTGTAGTAGCGCAGTAGGTTGTTACAATCAGTGGGCTTTTTTAATGTAGTGGATTAAAGCTGGCTATTCCTCAGTGTGATTGTAAGATCTATGAAGTTAATCTCTTTTTCTGAGACTGAGAGTGTGAATCTCAGAAATGGGTTAAGTGAGTTGATCCGTTCATTGAAGGAGTCACAGGTCTCGTCATCTCCCTTCCAAAAGATGATGATATTGTCTATGTAACAACGTCATGTCATGATGTTAGTCGAGTAAGGGTTGTTATCTTAGATGAAGAGGCATTCAAATTCAGCCATATAAAGACATGCCAGGCTCAGGGCAAAGGGGCACCCCATAGATGTCCCCTGCATCTCGTGGTTCAGAATATTCTGAAATAAGAAGAAATTCTCTTGCATGGCTACTGTGGCACTCACATGAGTTTTTTGAAGTCCAGTTCTCAGCTGTCAAGCATGCTTCAACAACTTGGCTTATTGAGGGATGTTGGTGTCAACATCTCCATGTCTAAGGTCATCAAATGGGTAATCTCGTCATTCCTCTCAGCGATCATGTTAAGAATGTCCCTCATGTCTAGGAGGTAAAAGGGAATTTTCTTTCTGAGAGGTTGCAGGAAGGGGTCACAAAATTTGCTCAGAGGTTCCAAGAGAGATCCTTTGCCTGAAACAATGGGGCAACAAGGAGGCAGGATGGTCCCTTTATAAATCTTTTGTAAGATAAAGAAGTAGGGAACCCTGGGGTCGGTGTTAATGGGAAACCTTGCTTCGTTTAGGGAGATCCAGTCCTGTGATTTCGACAAATTCATGAGGGACTTACTCCCAGTTGAAAGAGTATCAGTTAGATCAGTGGCAATGCGTCTGTAGTATCTCTCTTCAGACAGTTGGCGTAGGCATTCGTTATTGTAATCTGTAGTCTGCAGAATCACAGTGAATCCCCTTTGCCATCCGGTTTTATGATGATAGAGTCATCGTCAGGAAGTTCCTGGATGGCTTTTCTTTCCTGGTATGAGATATTATGAAATTGCCTTCTGGTATCCAAATATCGGATATCTTTTAAGACAGCTTGCTCGAAAGCATGTTTCTTCTTCCATCCAGGTGCAGTATCATATACATTGAGCAGCCATCCTTTATTAGGAAGCAGGTTCCAAGCTGCTAAGGGGGCAGTAATTCATGAAGTGCTGTCTGATCCTTTGGGCAAGCTAGGCACAAAAAATGCCAACCTCACTTTGCTAACAGCTATCTAGATATAGTGAGACCACATGATAGCACCACTGTTTTCATCTAGTCCTGGTAACCTTTTACCCTATAAAAATAGTTTTGAGGGCACTAGAGTCTATTTTAGACATTCCTCACTTTTCACTTGTCACACCCTCACATAGCCGCCTCACATGAATTCACCTAATGACGTTTTCGGATCAAAAGACCTCTGACATAGAGCCCCCAGGCCCGTCAGCCATTGCAGTGCCGGACAGACGAGGAGCACCCAATGATGACGCATGACACTCAACAGGTGTGTGGGGGTATCAAGATCTGACCCTCAGGTCTCCACGCGACAGCAGTACTAGCCACATGGTCCCACCCCTTATGACCACCCGGCCTATGAGGAACTACAACTATTTTGATGACTAACAAGTTAAAAAATAATACATTTCCCCAAGTGTTTTGTGTGGTGATATAAAAATGGTTACTAATGTGATGTAAATGACATCATCTGGAAGTAATTAGCAAACATGGCGAAAATACTCGAAAGCTTGTAACGCCAAGATGACCTCCTGTATAACTGGGTCACGGTGCAAGAGAAGGCAGCACAGTTTAAAAAAATATATATTTACTTGATCCCTCGAGACTCACTCAAGTGTCACTCTGTGGCCAGTGTGTCTGCCTGTGCTCCCTTGAGATTCTTGCGGGAGCACAGATCTCCTCTCTGGCTCCCTTGAGACTCCAGCAGGATGATGGTGCCCTAAAATGTTTTTATTTGAATTTGATCAAAGGGGCGGTCACTCATTGACCTCCACTGCAAGGGTTGGGGGGGTCAAGCTAGCCCCCTTATAACGTTTTCATTTTTTATTTTCAGCACACGGGGACTGAGTCCCTGAGTGCTGTAAAGGTGGCTGCAACATTTCTGTTTGTGCAGTGGACAGCCAATCAGAGCAAGTGCTCTCTCAAGACTCACAAGAGCCTCGCACTCCTACTAATGTGAGGTGGTCAATGGAAAAAATGTCCCTTGTGACCATTCAGATAGCTCCCTTATTTGAAGTTGCATACCCAAGCATATCTCGCAAGACGCTTGCATCTTAAATTTTCTAAACCTTCAGAACAGATCACAAAAGCATGCTTTCTGGGTAAACATTTAGCTTTCTGCCAAATTTGGTGTAATTCCATTCAGCAGTTTTGGTTGGAGTGTTGACAAAAATTTCCTATCAAAATCAAATGGGGAAACTGCGTTTTGGGTATCCCTTTTTTCTTTGCATCTGGTTTATGGATGACTGCAAAACCTTCTATGAAGGAGCTGAAAAACCAAAAGGTTAAAGAAGTTTTATGGTTAAGTGAATAAGTTATGAATAATGTAATAGTTTTATTCCAAAGTGCAGCTAGGTAACTGTAATTTGGGCCCCCACTATGCACCGCTTATGACTAGGGCTCCCGGTTTTATGGTATTTATATTTTTGTCATTTACGTCTGTATTTATCTCTATTTATTTTTTGCTAATTTTACCTGTATTTATCCATATTTATTTTCGGTTTTGTGAAAAAATGAAGCTGAATGTGTATATTTCTGCATTTATTTAAACAGTTAACGTACACTCGTGCCTGAACGCCTGACAAGTTTGAACAATATTAACACAGTCAGATGATAAAATATGCACTTATAAGAATACCTGCACATTTTAGTATCAAATTCGTGCAAATCTACTGCTGTTTAAGGCTCTTTACTAAAGTTTCTTTATTTTGTTGATCCCTTGTCTGTCAGTCCGCACAGCTTTTGGCCTGGCTGTCATGATTGACAGCATTCAGAATGACTCAAAGACAACCACATTTCTGTTTTTGTCCACATTTAAAAATAAATACAGGCAGGTAAATAAATAGTTTTCTGTCTGTATTCATCTGTAAAAATCTGTTAAAACGGAAAACAGGGAGCCTTACTTATGACCTTACATATTACATCACTCATCACACGTTCAATTACATTATTCCCAGACTGAAAGGTCAAATGGGAGAAAAGCCCTATCGACCAATCGAAATGATCTATTTGTAAGATTTGCAGTTGCAAGGTACTCCCAGGGGACTAACTCTCCAAATATCACCATATTTCCAAGATTAATATATCTAAAACAGCTGAGCAGACTTACACCAAAACATAAAAACACACTTTCTGATTAAAGGGCTAGCCAAATTTGATATAATTCTGTTAAACCGCTTATTCTGTATTAATTCCCGAAATTCCTATGGGAAAGCCTTGTTTGGGATCCTCTCCTTTTTCTTTGACCCCACTTGACAGATTATGCTGAAACTATTCAAAAAGAAGTTTTTTTTTTTAGAGTTTTATTTACCTTGACCCGAAGGTATCAGGTATCAGAGCGCTGTGAACGAGCACCAGTTACCTTACACAAGGACACATTCATTTTTGTTAGGCACAGGGAGACTAAGCGATTTGTCCAGAATCACAGGATGTTACGAGTCATTACCAAGACTCGAGCCCGGTTTCCCCGATTTAAGTTCGACCGCCCTAGCCCGTTTGACCAAATCCTCTCCACAAGCAAGGATGGAAGATATCTTTTTGTGAAAATTTGTCAAATGGCACCAAAAGTATTAGAAAAAGAAAAAAGTTCTTCCCATATAATCTCTAACCTAACTATAACTACACTGATAGATATATAGATATAGAGATACAGATATAAATACAGATATAGACGTATGTATACTGATAGACGGATATGGTTTGTTCTGAGGTTTCATCGCTTATTGGAATTGGTACTCACAGCTGTGAAATCTGCTCCAAGTGCATATCAGTTCCTCCTGATAAAAGAGCACCAGCACATGAGAGCATCTGTTTGATGTGCAAATTTGTAAGTATTGTACAATATAAAAACACAGAATGTGTTTATTGTAAAGTAAGCTACAGTGGGTAAATCCTTACAGCAGTAGTTTGTTTTGTGGCCAGCTGCAAGGGTTCAGCTCCAAATACTGTGGCACTGAGACTCAGATTTTCTAACATGTTGCGCCAACTTTGCATGACACAAGTGACGTAACCAGAGTTCAAAAGGATATCATGAAATTTACTTTCCAAAGTTGCCTAAGAAAATCAAAGTAGTACTGTGCACTGCTTTGACTCAAGGAGGTGACCATGACTGTTAAACGGACATTTTCATGCACCAACCCATGCATTTTGATTCAAATCCCCATCTACCAACATTTATTTGTACACAGGGATTTGCACCCAAAAATTACACCTCCTTGAGGAAGGCTTAATATTGCAGCAACTTTTAAAAGTCTCCACGTTTTTCCAAATTGGTATGTTTGCTATATTGTACACCACACATACAAAGTGGGCACAGCATTAAAACACAGTTTTGTAAAGGAAAGGTCACCTTCCAGTACAAATTTATGTTTGACTAAAGTACTCAATCACTCATTCAATCAGGGATTTGTAGAGTGCACAACTCACCCGTTAGAGTCTTAAGGATGCTGGGGGGAGGGGGTTCGTGCAGCTGAGAGGTCATCCGAAGAGCCAGGTCTTGAGGTATTTTCTGAAGGTTTGCAGTGTAGGGCTTCGCCTGATGCCGAGGGGGAGTTTGTTCCAGGTCTTGGCTGCGAGGTAGGAAAAGGATCTGCCTCCCGTTCTGGCTCTGTGGATGCGGGGGATTTTGGACAGGGCTAGGTCAGTGGAGCAGAAGTTTATCTTGGGGGCATGGACGGAGATTCCTTTGTTGAGGTATTGGGGTCCAGTGTTGTGGAGGGCTTTGTAGGTGTGTGTGAGCAGCTTGTAAGTAACACCTTTGTTGACTAGTAGCCATTGGAGTTCTCGGAGGTGCTGCATGATGTTATTGTGGCGTGGGATGCTGAGGATGATTCTGGCTGTGGTGTTCTGGAAGGTCTGGAATTTGTGAAGGAGAAATGTGTTGATTCCAGCATAGAGGGCATTCCTGTAGTCTAGTCTCCTGGTGATGAGTACGTGGGTGACGGTCTTCCTGGATTTGGGAGGATCCATTTGAAGGTTTTGCGGAGTATGCGGATGGTGTTGAAGCAAGTGGAGGATATGGCGGTGATCTGCGGGTTCATGGTGAGAGAGGAGCTGAGTATGATGCCGAGGTTGCAGGCGTGGTCTGTGGGGGTCAGAGGGCTTCTGTGGTCAGGGGGCCACCAGGTGTCATCCCACGCTTTGGGGGTGGATCAGAGGATGAGGACTTCAGTTCTTTCCAAGTTGAGCTTCAGGCAGCTGCTGCTCATCCAGGACACAACGTCCTTCATCCCTTCCTGGAAACTGTGGCTGGTGATGTCGGGTTCCTTGGTGAGGGAGAGGATGAGCTGGGAGTCGTTGGCATAGGATACATGCTGAGACCATGTTTTCTGATGATGGATGTGAGGGGGGCCATGTAAATATTGAAGAGCATGGGATTGAGGGAGGATCCTTGGGGTACTCCGCATCTCATCTCTGTGGTTTCAGAAAGGAAGGGCAGGAGTCTTATTCTTTGAGTTCTGCCAGGGAGGAAGGAGCGGATCCAGTCCAGGGCAGTTCTAAGTATGCCGGTGTTGTGGACTCTAGTGGCTAGAGTGTGGTGGGAGACGTGTTGAAGGCTGCTGAGAGGTCTAGCAGAATGAGTGCTGCAGTGTGGCCTTGATCGGGGAGTGGGTGGTAGCTAGGAGTGTGGACTTGATGCTGTGGTTGCTGCGGAATCCCGATTCAGATGAGTAAAGGATATTGTTGGATTCTATGAAGTGCATTAGCTGGGTGTTGATGATTTTATCGGTGACTTTGGCAACAAGGGGGAGGAGAAAGATGTGTCAGTAGTTCTTGAGGTCTATCGGGTCTGCAGAGGGCTTTTTGAGGAGGGGTTAAACTTCGGAGCGTTTTCCATCATCAGGGAACATGCCTGTTTCTAGGGGGCAGTTGATGGTCTGTCGCAGTTCTAGTGCGATGGACAAGGCGGCTATGTGGAAGATGTGTGGTGGGCAGGTGTCTTGGGTGCTCTGGAGAGGAAACTAGTCATAGTCTTAGTGGTGTATTCTGTGGTGACAGGTGTCTAGGTGAGGAGGGTTGGCTGGATTGGCAGAGTGGCGCCACTGGTGGATGGTGTGGGGTTGGTGCTTTGGTTTTGGTCATCCAAGTTGTCGTAGAGTGCCCTGATCTTGTGGTAGATGAAGGAGCTGAGTTTGTTGCAGAGGTCCTGGGAGGGAGAGGCGTCAGAGGTTTATCTGTGGGTTCTGATGAATTCTTGTATGATGACATAGAGTTCCTTGGAGTTGTGGGAATTTGGAGAGGATTCTGTCCTGAATTAAGTTTCTCTTTGTGAGTGGTGTGCTGTCGTGGCGGCCCTGTTGTTGTGTCATCTGTCAGAGTTCCGGAGGGGCACAAGAGTATTGGCGAAGTCTACACCCTCTTCCCCCTCTGGAACAGTACTCTGGAAAAGTACTTACTCCTTCACAGTTTTGTGACAGTGCGTTCATTGGCAGATGGCAGGCTAAAGTGTCCTAGTGCAGGGGCGAGGAAAAAGAGCAGCAGTCCATGCAGGTAACATCAGTGGGGCAGTGGGGCAGTGGGGTCATGTAAGGGGGGATTTTGAGGGCCAATACCGAGGGAAAATGAATTTTTTGGTCGAGCCTATAGCAGCAGCGCGCATGCGCTGTTTGCTTTGCGAGTCATGCAGTGTGCAGTATGGAGTGGAAGCTCCGCGTAAGCTCTGTCTACTGTCCGCCCATCTTTTTCATTGGCTTAGTTCCTAAATGCTGCTTTCCGATTGGTTTTAGGCTTGTTAGTCCCTTCTTATGATCGGCATGTCGTCATTTGTATCCTTCCATTGCTTCTGTCCCTTTACTTCGATTGTTGCACAGTATGTTTTATTTATATTGTGAGCACTATTTTCTTCCCGAGCCTCCCCCTCCTGCAGGCTGTGCCTTCTTGCCCCCCACTCCTGTTGTTCATTCCTTCTCGCCCTCCCCACTCCCTTTTGCAATGCAATATGTCTCGCGTAAATGTGAGTCCTATTGCATTGCAAATGCTTGTTTAACACAGAGTTTCCAAAGAGAACAGTGTTTTCATCCAAGGACTTAGAGTTTTGTGTCTCAAATTAGAAAGGCACAACAACATACCCACAGATACTCATACGAATGAGCGTCCCTATCCATATTATTTTGATATAACGTGATGCACATAATATGGGCAGGGACTCAAAAGTCCATGTGCAGTCAGTAAATAATCATTATTACCATCAGCCGAGAAGTCAATGCCTTCCCCCACACATAAGCACACAGCTGAAACTGCTGCCCCTGTTTCAGCAGCTGCTTTCTTCACAATTAGCTACCGACTGCAATGAAAATTAAAAGTGAATATCGCATGTTCAAGCTGCCGGTGTGTAAAACAAGCAGCAGATAAACCTGGAGCAGTGACAAGGCACCTTCACGCTACTACCCCCAGCCGTGCATCATGGAATCTAGATGCAATATAGAACGTGGCAAAAAACGAATCATATGCAAAATGTCCAAGTTGTACCTGCTAAAAGTGTGGCTGTAACGTGTCTCCTCGTTTGTTTTCCTTCCAGCCAACTGAAGTGTGGTCTCCTTGAGAGGCAAGGGTTGTTTTAAGGAAGCAATTAAAGGCACGCTCATGGCAGTTCCCATGACCACCCTTCACCCCTACTGCCCATGGTTGCTATGTGAAATAAGTCGAACAAGATCTAGATCGTGAGTATTTTAAAGTTCAACGTGGTCAGTTGCATCAGTCTGATGCATCCTGTTCCCTGGGCTCTGCAGATTATGTTCTCGTGCATGACTGGTTTCAGGACTTGGTCCCCACATGTCTCAGACTAGGGAATGATAAAAAAATGGATATTGAAACGGGTTCCTATTGGGCCTCATGTTCATGACCTTAACGTTACTTGCAAAACACTCTGATCCCGGGGTTGGGCTCCCCGAGCTGACTCACCTGGCGACAAGGGGTTTGAGTCCCCAACAGCATGATGACGCGGCGTAAGGCCACCAGCCATGCAGCGCTCCCCTGAGCAGCGGGAGAGACGCTGCTCTAATATGGATGGAGCTGGGAGGAAGTGCCCCATAATGCTTTGCAGAGCCTGGGCAGGCCTGCATGAAAATGCCCATTTTCCACTTGTGTTGGCCCCAGGAGGATGGGGCCGCCGCCAAAGGTCTGCAAAGGTGCAGGGGGAGCTGCAGGAGCAACGTAGTCTCCCCCAGCACGAAGAGGAAAATCCCCCCTAAGTCTCTGTGGACTCAATGGAAATAAGTTAATAACCCCTGAAGGTCTCAGCCCTCTGCCAACAGCAACCTATGGCTGGAACTTTAGCCGGGGGTGTGTTTGGGAGACTGCGCCAGGGTGTGAAGGGCTGAACTGGGGATGTCTGAAGAAGGGCATCTCCTGGAGATGAAGAGGTGTAATTGCACAAGAAATTCATTATTTAATGTTATTTCTGTTGAAGGATTAAAAGTCACATGGGTAATGTGAGGTCATAAGCAAAGTGGGATTATGTTGCTAGACATTCTTGATAGGGTGTCTGGCTGTATATGCGTAGTCAGGTGATTATAAATATGATGAAGTTTAGGGGCTTTTATTGCAATGCATTATAACTCTAATCAGCCATGATTAGTACTGTCATTTTAAGTGATGCTTAAACATGTATTCTTGCTGCTGTGTTAGGTGAAGAACAACCCAGACTGTTAGCCCCTAAGATGTAGAGGATTATACGGTATGGTCAGTATGAGATGCTCAGTCAGGGTTATGTGGCAACATGGCAGGTGTGCCCATTTTAAATGCTTGTTGAGATAAAGGTGGAAGATCGCCACTGGGATGGTGCCAGTGGGCAAGTCCCTCACCCCAGGTTATGGTCAACCTACTGCATTGGGGGCAAGATGATGTGCATACAGGGGAGTGGTGGTACTAGACCCCCCCCCCCCGTGGGAGGGGTGGGAATGTTATGCAATGTCACAAATTAATTCCAACAGCTTATGTGTATTTGTAAATTGTTGCATAATATTGAGTAATGTGTGTGTTTAATAAAGGTACTCTTCCTTTTATAAAGCAAAGTACAGACTGAAAAATCAATTATTGAGTGTTATTTCTGCGTACTGGTCAATGGTGATTACTAGCCCACACCACCTCCCTTGAGTAAGTCTTAGACTGCTCTGCAACTCTACCCTCTGAGAGTCAAGCACTACAATGGGGTGTTTGGTTCATCCCCACCCCAGGGCTTATCCACATATGCTCGCTTCCTGCCTTCACCCGATACCTTCGTCCACCGCTTTCTTCCTGGAACTGACGCTTTCAGTCCAGCACCACCCGAACCACTGATCTCTACTCTCTGCCCTAACTGAATTTAATGGAACTGAAAGTGGCTAATAACTGGCAATGAATGTTAGGTACAGGTAATACTTTTGTTAAACCTGCAATACGCACAATGTCAATTTCTTGTGGTAAATGAAGGTGTGGTACCCCTATAAGATGGCTGCTGGTATCTGCCACATGGGGTCAGATTAACGGTAGGGAGCATGTCCGTCTTATATGTCTACTTACTGCTGCAGTTGATTCTACCACTGTGTGTTTGGGCACAGGGTGTCTGGAACCGGGTGTGCACAGATCTGAGTCAGGACAGGGCCGATGCTCGCAAGTAACCTTAAAGTGCTTGTTTCCCCACCAAACAGTGTAGAAGTCCGGTGGGAATCGCTGCTGGCTAGAGCAGAGCTGCTGGGGCCGTCCATTTCACAGTGCAGCAGTCCTCCTAGCAAGTTAGGGGAGAGTCCAATTAAACTCACTGGAGTACTGCAGGGCCTCTGTACCTTCACAGTGCACGTCAAGTCTGCGTCGCCACTGTAAATGTACAGATTTTGTGTTCGTCACCAAGACTGTTGCACCCTGAATGGTACACTGTCCACACTACCAAGGTCACTCTTGTGCTCAAGTACCACTGACTGCTAAAGCCATCATTGAGACATACTGCACTTAAATGTGAAGACGCTGAGAACTTTTCAATTGAGAGAATGCAAATTCTGCAGAACATTGTACTACCAACCCAGTGCACATATAACAGCCCTGCTCAGGGGTACTCATGCTGCTCCGTTAAACGTGTAGCACCCTTTTTTAGAACAGTCGGTACGAGCCAATAAAAACTCAAGCAACCAATATAATTCCACTCAAACCACATACATCAACTCTATTACACAAAGGTTTACAATGTCAATAGCTCTAATTTAAAAAAAAATGAGAGACCTATTGATTCTAATGCTTGTTTGTTTAATTTTCCCTCGGCATCATCACTCATTGCTTCAGCTTTGGTGCTGCACTGTTTCATGAAAAGTCAGAAAAGCTACCACTGAATCTCTGCCATCCCTTCCTGTGCTGCAGATATTAACCCCTGCCTGAGCCTACCTGCATCTGGGCCATCAACATGCACTGTGAGGAGGCTTTCATTTGAAATTCAAACAAGGCATTTGGGGTGGTACAGTCACCGGATGTGATTTGCCTCATAATGCTTTTGCAAATCAAAAGCTTTCCTTTGAGTTGTAAAATTAATTTATTTGCATCCACCTTCCTGGCAATGTGGACACATAGTGAGCGGGTGTAGGGTTGGCTACACCTCTGGACCCTCCTTATACCTCCCCAATAATGTATTTATTTGGAAAACAAACATAGAGGCATGTTATCAAGACAGGCGATAAAATTATCGCTGCTTTAGCGGCAGAAAACTTCCGCTAAAACGGCGATAATGGGCTTGATAATATGCTCTATGGAATTCCAATTGAAGCCCATGTTAGATGTGAAGGACATCTCCTGTCTTGATAATATGCTCCATGGTACTTTATCGATTTAAAAAAATCGAAAACATAAGAGAATTTAAAAAAAGTTTCATAGATGCCTAAAGGCAGCCCTCTCCTAGTTCTACTACATTTGTGCATGACAGGTTGTTTTTTCCCCTAATTTGTTCTTAATAGCCTGCTTACTGCCGGAATAGAGCATCTGATATGAGGTATTTTCCTGAATTAAATCCTACCAATGCTACTTGGGTCGATGATGCAGCGTATTACCCTGAAATGCACCAGAGCGGCCCTCTGGGAGCGAGTTAACTATGAGAGATCGGATGCCTAACCTGAGGAATTTCCCCAATCATCCCATTAAAGCGGATCAGGTGAAAAGGTGCAAGTGATTTGGAATTTCAAGCCCTATCAACTTTATCTCTTGAGAGCAGAAATGTACTGCAGCAAACAAAGAAAGCGTCTCAGGGGCCTATCCCTAATAGCTGGCACTAGTTTAGGCTTGCTGTTTATTTAATAATAGGTCTCTGAGAGAATGCCTTGACATCTAAAATACATAAGCAGGGCCAGTTACCAATCATCATTAGACAAGCACTTGTCACATTATTCTGGGTAACACATTTTAATGGGACATTTACTTTGCAGTTGAATAAGTGGTATTTAATATCAAATAACATCAAATACATGAATAGTTGAAACTGCTCCTATCAGCACTAAGAAGACGATTGAACATAAATATATAGAATATGTGCATTTTGAAGTTTAGTTCCAAAAATAATTTCTCAGGTTAGACTGAAGAAATACCATTAAACGTTTTTTTTATTAAGTAAGAATGTCCAGAGTGAAATACAAATGTGTTTATGTTACTTATCCTGCCCCTAGTTTAGCATTTTGGAAAACTTTAAAGATTTGCGAAGTTACAAAACGTAGCATAGTTTGATTGTGAGTTGAAATGTGTAATGTTGTTCGCTATATAGGTGGATTATATAGGAAAATCATATATTAAATTAAATTCACCTAAACAAATTCTGATGCGAGATACGTGTGGGTTTTAAATATTTTGTCCTAAGCCTACAGCATTCTTGGGATTGGTTTAGGTGATTTTAAACGTCCCAATGTACATAATCTATGCATATGGAATTGTCACCAGGTGGAAAAGCCACCAGATGGAAAATTCTGTGTGCATGAATCATGAATTAATGTGCAATGGTCAATATAATTTTGTTTCTCTACATAGGGGTATTTCCTGTGGGCAAACCTCTTCTGTGACATTGCCATTAAATATGTTTGTATTTCCTCCTCTTTCCCGACGTGAAAAGGCACCTATTCATTGCCTTCCACACGAGAGCAAATGCACGTGCATTGTCTGGGTGGGAAACTAACGACAGGGGGTTTGCTGATGCAATTCTATGTACTGAATTGTGGGGGATAAACTAATTTGTTTTGTTGCATCCACAAATGTCCACTGGCAGACACTAAGGACCATTTTTACAAGCTCCTTGCGCCGCCGATGTGTCACTTTTTGTGACGCATCGGCAGCGCTATTTGGTGCTCCATATTTGTAAGTCACTCTGCGTGGCTTTTTGTGTCCTTGTAAATACGTCCCCTTTTCATGCAGCACTTTGCGTGACAGGGGTGTTTCATGGGTGTTGCTGTGGGTGTTCCCACGCAACACTAATGGATTCTGCCGCATTCTCAGATTTACAAGGTTTAGTAAATCTGTGAATGCGTCAGAATCCTACGCCTACCCAGGGGAGGCGTAAGGAGGCGCAACGCAACGCAGAGAAATACTTTTATTTCCCTTCCCTTTTGTCCTCTCTCTATGTGTGCTGCATTCTGCGACATGCACAGAAAGAGGAAACACCTCTGTACAAAAACAATCATACCAGCGATGCAGGCACCCTTGCACGATGGTGCAAGGCCTGCATTGGCACATTGCAGCAAATTGTGCACCATCGCAGGGGAAAGTACAGGGATTCATCATATTGTTGCAGATAAGATGCATCCCTGTGCTCTAAAAATAACGCAGCACGGTGCAGCCAAATCGCTTGTGGCACAGTGTCGAGGAAGGAGCATTGGTGTCATGTATGATGCATGGATAACATGCTCTAAAAAGCAACAGCATTGATGGACCTGGCCCTTTTTGTAGGGTCTTCCCAGATTGTTTACCTCGGTTGCAGAACCTTATTTGTGGCTTTAGTGCTCTGTGCACTTTACCACTGCTAACAAGTGATACAGTGCTTGTGTTCTCTCCCTAAAACATGGTATAATTGGCACATATCTGACTGGTCAAGGGCCAGCACAAGACCTGCAAATACATTTTTTATTGGAAAATAGTGCACCCAGTATAATACATTTTTTTTAAAATGCATCACAAAATGGAGCCAGATAAATAAATGGCATGGGTGGCAGCACAATTGTTCACCCGTACATGCACAAACTTACAAGTTGAAAACACATGTTTTCACTGGATGCAAAACGTTCAGTTAATAGCTGTGAACAATTTTAACATCATTGCAAATTTCAATAAATATTGCTCGGAATAGATTTCAAATTGATATTTTGAAAATATAGGACATTTATTTCCAGAAAAGACACACAATTGTAAAATGACATAATTTGCTATGTATTTTGTTCTTAAAAAGTCAGTTTTTTTGTCAGTGCAAGCAAACCTATCGCTTTAAATGCCATGGTATATTGTTTGCTTGACTTTAATTCACTGAAGATTATTGGGCTTAATTTCTCATATAAAGAACGCGCTATTCATTGTCCTGATTAGACTGAGTAGTGAGATTGTAGACTAGGTGGCATGGAAAGGAAGACGGTGTCAGTCACTGAGGCCCTCATACTTGTACCACAGTCATTATGGATCCTGATTCAGCTAGTGTCTGGACTTACTGGTTGAATCCTGATTACAAAGTGTGTGGGAAAATGCACAGCTTGCAGTTATTTCTTGGATGCTTTTCACTGGAGTAACTCGGTGGAACATATCTGGTGAAAGGCTATGGAGTTAGGTAAATATGTGTGGACATCAGCGTGTTAAAACCTATTCCTATGGCAATTCCCCAGTTCCATGAACAATACTTGTAATGGGGTGGTAATACCACAATTGTAACAATGGTGCATTGGAGTATGGGCTATCATTTACACAACTTTGCTGTATACATTATAAAGAGGACAAAAAAAAAGAAGATGGTAGTGGTAATAACAGAAGTGCTAGCACATCTATCAAGTCTGAGGTAAGTATATATGATACAGAGAGTATGGTGTGCTCAAATGAATCTACTCTATGCCACCTCAATAGTGTGAATTAATATGTAGACCAGCTTTAACATATATACAGATAACAAAACAATCCAGAGCACTACACAGGTATAGTAATTCTGATCTGCCAGTCTTGCAGCTCCAACTTTAATTTTCAAGCATTAAAATCCGGAGTTTGTTGACACTCAGTTCAATTGTTGAGAACACAGCCGAAACGTGTTTCGTCATGATGATGACTTTTTCAAGGCTTGTCACTCTTTTTTTCGGGGAAGTCAAAATAAGAGGGCCTAAAAGGTAAGAGAGAAAGCCCACAGCCACAACACAAATCTGCCAAAGCATTGCCATTATTTGTATTTTCAGTCAATTCATTTTTTTTTTAACATCTATGTGCAGATAAATAATGTGTGCGGTTTGGTCTTTCTCTCGGTATACTAATGTCATATACCTATATGTAAATCTACATGACTTTTCTCAGAAGATAAATCATAGAATCTTTATAATAAAATAAGGTCACTCAGTGAAGTGTTTATATTTTTGGACATTTGGAATAAAACAAATATGCCAAACTCTGCACCTGATTTCTAGTTTGGCAGGGACGATGTTTCATTGCAAAGGAGACATAGTATCCTCTGAGCCAAACTAAATGTACTCCGCACTCTTTTAGAGCGGGGAGAAGCTTTAGTACATAGATGGTGGAAACCACTTAATTCAAATTAAATCTACCGGAGACATCCAGCTCGTTTGCCTGAAAAAGTAAAATGGCCATTGGACATTTTCCCATATGTTATGCCCACCCTAGATAGAGTGGATGGACAAAAGGCAAGTTTTCACTGGCGATAACCACCAGATAAAGCCTAGTGACAAGGGATGGTGAAACTGTTACATGAGCCTCACTCCAAGGGCAAAACTCCGGGGGGTGATGGGGAATCATTGATTTTTTTTATTTATTTAAAAACACAAATCCACCTTTGGTATTTTGTTTTTGAAAATAACAAAACATTGAAAATTTGATGAATGGCTTTGTCATGTTGACGGAGCAGTCCAGTAAACTTTCAATGCATTTACAGAAAATGTTGTGACAGCAGTTCCTATAAATATAAATGACATCCGCTGGGCCGGCGTACATCTATAAATTTGGCGGGTGGAGTTTTGTCGCCATGGTGGGAGTAAAGTAATCACCTATGCCTGTGGTAAATCCACCTTTCATCAAACCATAAATCAGGTCCTCTGTGTGCAGTTTTAACTTAGTAGTAAAATCATGTTGTCTGGATTGTAAGAATGCCTTCTAAAATGTCTTCATTTGATATGGTCACGTTGTACCACACTTTTATTCAGTAACTCTTTGATAGCTGTGGGGCAGATAAGTTGGTGTTTCCTTTGCATGTGTTGATTTAATGCAGGATTGCTGAATGTCAAGTTTGGTTAGTGTTGCAACAGACATTTGAACCTAAAAGGGGGTTTCCATTAGAAAACCTATGTTTATCAGGAAATAGACAAATGTGGAGTACAAAGTTTAGCCACCCCTCTTCCTATTTTCCCCAGACACTGATAAATATACATACTCACACCCATGTGTCTGTACTTTGGATTTCTGATCGCCCTCTTCCATGATTGAGTAAGCCATGACTGTTAGTGGGCTTAGAGGGCACACTCTGTAAGGAGATGAAATGTATCAGACTGCAGAGGTGTTGCACCAGTCAGAACAGCAGGTAATGACATATAGCATGGAAAAGCAATTAAAGTTAGATAAGAAATGGGAACAGGACAGGGAAGGGAAGGGAAGGCAACCCTAATGTGCACAAACAGGGAACGGACCAATTATTGACAACACAATGGATCACCACTGAAAAGACTTAGAACTTCCCACACCGGTAGGGAAAGTCTTTGTGCAGAATACTCTTACATGTATTACCATCAAAGAGAATGAGAATAGTGAGGCTCATTCCACTTCCGAATCAAATTAGAAAAACACTAAGAAGGAACCTGCTACCTAAATCCTGTCATACCACTTCCTCAGGTGAATGAGACTTCTACTTGGATTTTAAAAGAACCCTCACCCACTAACACTAGTTAGTGGCATGCTTCATCATCAGGTTCCCACCCAAGACACCTAGTGCATCTGGGTGTGCTTCAGCACCTGATTTATAGCAGAGCGGGATATTGATTCTGTTGTCAGAGATCAGGATAGTAAAATTACCTCAAGGTTTCCCACTAATGAAGGCAACATTTTATATAGGAACCTTAGGTAAGGTAAAAACAGAATTAGATGTGAACTGATATTGTTATGGTCGCCCACATCGTTGGTCTTCATGTTTTAACCATGATCTCAGCTGCCGCTCAGGGTGAAACGGCTTTCTTCAGGACCGAGAGATCTCCAGTATCACGTGCCTTTATAATTTTAGTGTACACATGCTCACTATAAAATGTGACTCCATGCAAAATGCTTTTAACTCACAGTCCTTGTTACGATTCAGTACAGGAAAATGGCTTGTGTATGTATATTAAATGGGCTTGTTCATTGCGGCATAGACACACAATAGGCCCACCAACACAACCTATATATTACATATCTTGATTCTTTTCTACATTTTAGGCTTCTAATTGTAAGTCAGTGAGCACAAAAAACTGATTTTGTAAAACTCTCTCAAAATTAGTCCTGGGCGAAGTTTTAATTATGCCAGAGTAATAAGAGTAATTTTAGAGATTCTGCATTACTCTTGTGATGCAAAAGAGTGATGCAAAATTACTGAAATTACTTGATTTCACAAGCAGGCATACAGGAACAACAAACTAAGGGGGTGATTATGAGGGCGGATCGCCACCACCCGGCCTCCATCACAACCACATGTACCCCCCGCCATATTACGCAATGTTAAAGATGCGGGATGTGACGACCAGGGTGGCAGTCGCATCCTAAATGGTGGTGCGGGACCGCCGCACCCCTGGCAGCCGGTCCCAGCACCGCAAGGGGGCCGCCATCCTAATGGGGCCCTAAGAGAGCAAATTGCTGCTGGCTACTGCAGTTTGCGTCTTGTAGAATTTAGTGATATTTTCTTAGCGCAAAAAGATCCTTAAGTCCATTTTAGAAGCACAGGTGCATTTTGCACTAAGAAAATAGAACTAAATGCTGATTACACTTCTCACGTTACACATAATTTCTGGTAATTTTGCACTAATTATGCTATAGAGAATTATGCCAGTTGTGCCCACCCCTACCCAAAATCACTAGATACCATGGTGACCCCAAATTTACAGTGGAGAAAATATTCCCTATTCCTAAATTCATCTTCCTGGGTGCATTTAAACAAATTCTTATCTTTCCTTTCTTCCGAATTTTCATTCATTAAATTTTACTGTAAAAATCGATGAATTTTCAAAACATAAAGAAAATTCATTACATGCACAGCCAGGTTGATGACTCTAGGTATTGCATGTTGTGGACAACTGACAAAAACCACATAGCTGTGTGACCAGAAGAGTCTAAGGGATGTAACAGTACTTTTGTAGTGTGTCTTAATGTGCAAAAACTTACAGATAAATACATTTTCACTGATTTCAATTTTTTCTCCTTAGAGTCACTATTTTTTTAATTCAATGATTACTTTCTTTGGGAAATCGATAAACAATTGACACAAATGGCAATTTGCTAAATTCCAACTTTTGTCTACTTTTTAGAAATGTATAGCTTTCTAGATGAATGCTTAGCTTTCACAACTCTTTCCCCACCACAAACTGCCTGTAGGCAGAACTCAGAAAAATAGGAAATGTTAACAAAATGATAATTGTGTAACCAATGAAAGCATAAAAGTCATCCATTCAAAAGCATGATAAACAGACTGTGCTTCAGCTCCAATGGAGGAAGAAGCACAAGACGAGGAAGGAAAGTCACTAATAAAAAGTAAACAAACTGAAGTTACAAGAAGAGCAGCCAATAGTTGGCAATGGGCTGAGCCAAAGATAACCATAAGTATTGATATTTTCACAGTAGGTCTTCAGCAACAGACATCTAAGGCGAAACCTAACAATAGGGCTCAGCACCACTGGGAAAACCCTTAACAGTTAAGCAGTCAAAATAATTCCATATTTACCTAACAATAAGGGTAAACATTTTTTTACAAGTAAATTGGCTATTGCCACTTACATTAAAACACACAAATGAAGCAATTAAACCAAAGGATAACATGCTCTGTGTTGGACCTGGCCCTTTTAGCACCCCCCCCCCCCCATATTGTTGCCATTTGTTGCTGCACCCATTTTTGTTGGCATTAGAACTGTTACCCAGGGATAAAGTGCTTGTGCTCTCTTCCTGAAACATTATACAATTAAACTATACTTAATTGACATATTTAGTTTACTTGTAAGTCCCTAGAAAATGGTACTACATGTATCCAGGGCTTGTAGATTAAATGCTACTAGTGGGCCTGCAGAACTTATTGAGCCATCCACTAAAGCAGCCTTTTAAAACTTGCCTCAGGCATGCCTCTGCAGCCTGTTGTTCAGTTTTAAATTGACATTTGAACCGGGCAAAATAAATCTTTTGCCAGGCCTAAATCTTTGTTCTTCAAACTTATAAGCCACCAGTAGGGTAGGCTCTAACCACTCATATAGCAGTGTGCATTGTATTTGAAAAGTCGTACATGTGTGCTTAAGTTTGACATGTCATGGCAGTGAAAAAGTGAAAAAGACTTTTTTCACTGTTGTAAGTCCCTTTGACTAACACTAGGTCACCTTATAACATTTAATACGTGATAACTTTGGATTGGAAGCAGATAGAGATATGCCTTTTACACTAAAATAAATTATAATTTAACATTCTCTTGAATAGTAAAGTTGGATTCTAAGTCACAATTCTGTCAATTCCACTTTTGGGAAGTTGACATTTTCTTATCCTAACCTTTTTTGCCGTCTGCCAGTGCTCTGTGACACACAACTGTGAATGGCTCTGCTATTGGGGTTTGTTTATTGCTTTAAGACAGTAACACAATGTGGGCTTGGGTGTGTACAAGAAGGGTAATCCTGGCAGGATGACTTTGGAGGGGCTGTGCCCAGCCCCACTTACATTTCAAGGGGCTTTGCCTGCTGCAAACACATAGAAATCTGACGCCAGGGGCTCAGAGGACTGTCCTGCTGCTTAAGATTGCCTTGCTGTCTGAGAAGGAAGACGAGACGTGCTTACCTTCATCCCAGGCTAACCTGAATGACTCAAGGTTCAGTTGGCTGACCTCCTGTGTGAGCCACATGGACACAACAAGCTCTAGATGCTTCCCTGCAACTGCACAGCTATCCTGCTGCACCGACCCTCTCTAGAACTGCAACTGGACCTGCCTGGACCCTGCGGGCCTCTTCAGGAGTGAATTCCCAATCCACAAGAGATGCCCCCACATTTTTGACCCTTGGCTGGCATCTGTTTGATCAACTTCAAAGAAGAAAAGATGAGACCTGAAAATAATATTGACCTTGATGCCCAGGATTTAGTGGGTCATTATTTGCTTTTTGTGAGGGAAAGAAAGAAACAACACCACACTGTTCATTCTAAATAGTGCGGGCAGAGTAATGCCCTTACGCTGACAGTCCCTACTACATTGGATATTTGGAGGAAGATTTACATTGACAGAACCAACAAGGGCTGGGCCGACAGAAAGCCCTGTCTGCAAAATTCTAAGTGGCATATGCATCAACCAAACGAATACCGATTCCTTAATAGCGAAAAATAAGGAATCGCCATTAAGGAATCGGTATATGGCATGCATCAACAGATTCGGTAAAATGTAGCGATTCCTTAAAAATCGCTAAATTTACCGATTTCTACATAGCGGGGCATGCAAACTCCCATTAGCAAATAGCGAGTTCGGTAATACCGAATTAGCTAATAGCGAGTTCGGTAATACCGAGTTAGCTATTACCGAATCGGTATTAGCGAAATCGCAATTTTCCGCGTCGCTCCGGGAACGTGCAGATGACATCACCAACCAGGAAATACTGCTGCCCCACCCACATTGCCTCGACAGAGGAGCAGACAGGAGCTGGGAAGGAAGACTGCCTGTGCAGAGTGAGGCCACACCGACTCTGCAAATCCAAAGACACACACATCATGGCGCAGGAAGTGCCATCCAGCGCAGAGTCAGCACGCAAGTGAAAGCGAAAATTTTCTGACAGGGAGCTCGAGTACCTTATCGAGGGAGTCTCCAGCAAACACGACCGCCTCTTTGGCAAGCTGTCCTTTAAGGTGCCTGAGCAGGAGAAGCGGCGCATATGGCTGCGCATCCGTGAGAGGGTGAATGCAGTTGGCGTCACGACCCGCAGCATCGACGACCTCAAAAAAAGGTGGTACGACCTGCGGAAGCGTGCCAAAGAGAGGATTGCGGAGAGGCTCCAGGAGGCGAGCAGGACTGGAGGCGGACTATCCACAGCACCAGCCAACACAGCCCTGGAGGACCTTGTGGAGGGGACGATAGAGCGGGAAGCCGTCGTGGGGGTGACCCAGATGGACACGTCCGGCGCAGCCACAAGTGCCCAAGGTAAGATGCATGCCTGTGCCCACACCCAGCATTGCGTAAATTCATTCCCATGCCCCCAGCCCGATCTCAGTGTGTCTGCAGCTCTGGCACAGACAGCTTTACACATGACACCAGTGCATCTTGGGAGTTGTAGTCTAGTCAGCCCAGTGTGCATGTACAGGCGTATATCCAATGACCATACACCACATCAATTGAACATGGATGGAGACTGTTCATTTAGTGGACCACAGAGGGACATTCATGTGTACAACACTATGTAGTTGTAATTATCCCACTAACCATGCACTGTTTCACACACAGATGCATCACCTGGGGATTCGGACGACAGCAGCCAGCTGATCATCTCGGAAACACCCGTCGAGTCAGACCAGGAGACAGCGCAGGACGCGCATGCATCGCCAACACCTGCCACCCCAACAGCACCACCTCCACCAGCGCCACAAGCTACGGCACCTCCACCAGCGCCACAAGCTACGGCACCAGCGCCACAAGCTACGGCACCAGCCAAACAGGCTGCAGCTACTACAGCCACAATAGCGCAGAGGCGCAGGTCCAAAGTTGCGCCCTTGCAGGAGATGGAAACACCCACCTCGCAATTGGCACCCAGCCAGCGCACATACACACCACCTGATGCACCACCTGGAGGTGCTAGACGCGCACGGCGGCACAGGGCTCGTCGCAGTTCCGTCTCCTCAGCCGAACAGGATGTCCCAACAACCTCTGCAATCGAGGAGAGGATGCTGCGTACACAGCGCATGCAGGGGCGACATGTGGCTAACATTAGCTGCAATATCGTGCGCCTTGCTAGGGAGATGCGCGCCATGACTGCAGCAGTCACGGACATGAGCAAGGCGGTCAGGGACATGACCACAGCGGTTGCAGAGGGCAATGCTCAGCTCAGGGAGGAGGTACATGAGCTCACCCGTGCCACGAGGGAGGGCCATGAGTGCCATAAGAGGAGTCACCGGCAGCAAATGTTGCGTTCCGCCGCCGCTACCAAGGCCATCACACGGCACAGCAACAGCACCGCTGTGTTGGCACGCCGCTCAGTCGCCCTGCAGGTGGACCTTGGGCACTTCTGCGGGGATGTCGCAAAGTCACTAGGACACATCACCACTGCTGTGGAACACCTTCAGAGCAGCACATGCAGTGCTGCTGCATTGGGAGGGGATGACACAAGTGAGGCTGCCTCCAGTGTCAGCAGCGTGTCACAGGCAGAGGCCAGCACCAGGCGCCGCAGTTCGCGTGCCTCGGCGGGGACAGGCCGTGGTGAGGCTTTGGATACACCTGAGCGGAGGCTTGGGGTACGTGGGAAGCGCCACTAGACAGTTGGACATGCATGCAGGACCATGGTGGGGCAACCATGGCCATCCAATCACTGTGTATGCACAGGCGTGACTTTAAGGCACCTTTTATTTACAATAATGCAATTGGAGCATGATTTACAATGCTAGTTTTGTTGCACAATCCTCAGTGCTACTGTGCATTAAACAGTTGCACCCCAAACCTACTTGTAATGTCTCATTTTACCAAGTATCAAAAATGATTTTGCATTATGTATGTCCGCCTCCTATGGCCCTCTGCTGTGTTTGGGATGTGTGCCTGTCGTTGTTGGGTGGGTGGTTGGTCAGCCCGGTGGTCGTCATCCCTGTCCACCTCTATGGGTATCCCCCTTCTGGTGGCAATGTTGTGCAGCATTGCACATACAGCAATTATCCGACAGCATGTTTCTGGTTGGTATAGCATGGCGCCGCCAGTCTTGTGGAGGATACGGAAGCGGCTCTTGAGAATCCCAAAAGTCCTCTCTATCACATTCCTCGTGCTGATGTGTGCAGCGTTGTAGCGATGTTCCTGCGGGGTTGCTGGATTTAGGTATGTGGTGAGTATGTATTCCCGCAGGGCGTAAGCACTGTCACCTAGAAGATAGAAGCATAGACTTAGCATTGGTGATGTACATACATGTGTGGTGTTGGTGTGGGGAAGCGTATTTCTACGTACCTAGCAGGAGTCCCTCTCCAAATTCTCCGTCGATTAGTCGCCTGTGCATTCCACTGTTGCGGAAGATGTATGAGTCGTGTGTGCTCCCTGAGAATTGTGCCACTAGGTCCGTTATGATGTTATTGGCATCGCACACAACCTGCACGTTGATCGAGTGGTATGACTTGCGGTTCCGGAATAAGTACTCATTTGCTGCGGGAGGACATATGGGGATATGCGTGCAGTCGATGCATCCAATCACATGTGGGAATTGTGCCACCTGGTAGAAAGCCTGTTTGGTGCGGTCCAACTGCTGTGGGGTTGTGGGGAAGCTGATGTGTGTGTGGAGCATTGTCAGCATGGCATCTAGGAATTTCTTGAAGAAGCGTGACAGTGCGCTTTGCGAAACACCTCCGGCCACCGCAATTACCCCCTGGAAACTCTCTGAGGCCAGTAGGTGCAGGCTGCATAGGACCTGAACGTGCGCAGGGATTGCATTTGTCCGGTGTGTCTGGTGCTGCAGTAATGGTTCCAGGTCTGCAATCAGGCGCATGATCATAGCGCGATTGAGGCGATACTTCTGGTACACCTCGTCCTCATTCTGCCCGAGCAAGGTTATGCGCAGTCTGAAAACTCGCTCCTGGACCCTTCTTCTGCGCTGTCCTGCTGCATTGATCTGCATCCTCCTTGCAAGCACGTAGAGGGCAGCCATTTTGTGGGAGCCAACAGGGTCTCCTGGGCCACATTTAAGGGTTTAGTGATTGCCTCAATCATTTGCACATGTTGAAATTTTTTTTGCATTATCTCTTTTTTTTTTTTGGAACTTTACCTCCAGGTTTTGATTCCCCTTATTTAGCTCTTGCAAAATAGCGATTTTTGGGATTTTCGTTATTAGCGAGTTTTGTTGCATTGGGGTGCGATTCGTTATTTGCTATTGGCTCTTTCCGGGAGCTAATAGTGATTTGGGTAATTGCTAATTCGGTATTTAGCGATTCGGTAACTTAGCATTTTTGGTATTACCGATTCGGTATGTTAGCGGATATTTCTTTAGCGATTCGTTATTTCCTCACGTTTTGGGTTGATGCATTGGGATTGGGTATTTGGGACTCGCTACCGGGAGCTAATAAAGAATCGGTATTTTACCGACTGGATTTTGGCTTGATGCATGAGGCTGTAAATCACTTAATTAGATGTTTCTGCTGATTGGCGACTATTTAGTGAAATGTGTTTGCAACTAGAGGAATCTTGGGAGAGGAGTTGGCCTAACGGCTGGGGCGGTCAACCTCGTATCTGGGGAACTGGGTTTGAGTCTCGGCAATGACGCTGAACATCCTGTGATTCTGGGTAAATCATTTAATCTCCCTGTGCGTAACAAAAATATGAATGTGTGTCCTCATGTAAGGCAACTGGTGCTATTTAAAGCGCTCTGATACCCGATATCGGGTCACGTTCGTGCTATATAAAACTCGGTAAATTAAAAGATTTAAAAAAACTAGTTGGGAAGGTTATGATACTGTGTCAGTATTCTAGAAAATAACACCTTCAAGCAGGCAGAACCTAATGTTGCAGAATATCCATTCCTTGGATGGAAATATTTTTCTGAATTTTATTGAGTTGGATACATTAGAAATCTTGAAATACTTAGACTCATTCTAATTTGTTTTTTGCTTGGGCACAGGAACGGACTTTTTGTTTATTCATTTATTTGTTTTGCATACTAGAGACTGGTGGCTTGATTTCACTTCATAGCAGTTGTGACTTTCATTTTGATTTAGTTGAGGAACATATATATATATGTGCAAGGCCCTGCGAGGTCGAAATGCGTTGGTACGACAGACTGGCTCTGTTTGTATAATAAAATACCTAAAGTAAAGGATTCCTGAGTGCGGCATACCTTTGTTCTAAAATTGATCCAGGCCATTGGTTCAGCCTCACGTCTGCACCCGCTGCTGTAAGAACCACGGGGCATATCAACAAGGGCTTTATCTCTGCTTTTTTGGCTTTAAAAGCCAAAAAAGCAGAGATAAAACTAGCACCCTATCAACAACAGGGCGCTAACATGCAAATTGGCATGTTAGCACCCTTTTACTCTTCGCTTCCCCTTGAATCTCTAATGAGATGCAAAGGAGGCGTTCCAGAGTAAAATAATAGGAGAAATGTCGCTAAGCGACTTTTCTCCTATTATCAAGAATATCGCTAACCCTGTTAGAGACAAACAAAGCAGCGCTAACCTCGGTTAACGCTGCTATTTTACGTCTGGTATTTTTCTGACTTAGCCATGATATCCTATGGAAGGAGGATATCATGGCTAAGTTTGTCTGTCCCTATCAACAATCTAACGTGAAATTATCGCTGGGTTTCCAGCGATAATCTCACGTTAGCCACTTAGCGTGAGGATTTTTATCGCTATTGAGATAAGCGTTGCTAATAGCACGCTATCTCAGCGATAAAAATCCACGCTAGCCGGCGATAATTATCCTATTGCTAAGTGCGCTTAGCGATAATTATCGCCGGTTGTTGTTGATATGCCCCTATATTGTTTGTATATTGGTTTGTTTTCTTATTTACAGTTTGAATAGTGCCTACTTTACATGGAGAACTTAAAGTCAGTGAATTGATTGCAATATTTGTTGGGATGAACACATAGGGGCGGCGTGCCTCACTTTTTATTACATAAAAAGTAAGGCACTGGCGGCGCAAGGATCTTGTAAATAAGCCCTATAGTTCATTGGAAATGTTTACAGTGATTTTATTCAGAGGTTGTTGCGTTAAGTTGTTTTTGGGACTGTTGCTTTACTTCATTAGGTTTTTTTGCAAAATGTATGTTAAAAGCATTTTATAGAAAATGGGAACGTAAACCAAGGTTTTCCTCAGAATATACTTATATGAAACATGTTGTAAAGCAGGTCTTTATTGTTTAGTACAGTGCAGGGGCGATGACATTTTTCAGTCAGCACCTTCAGTTTTATTTCGAACGAAAGCACTTCTGATACAGACTTTGTGGAAAATGAAAAATGTCAGCTTACCCAAGTACTAAAACTACTTGATTCAGAAATAAAAATCATCATTTCCATTACATGCTTTAATATTTGTTGTGAGAATGTGAAGCTGGAAGGATCCCTGTAATAGTTTAAAAATTAGACATGTTGTTTGTTGACCTTAACTCTTTCTATTTTCGATGACTTCCTCTATTCCTTGGAAATTGTCATCCTGCAAAAGCTGTTGAGAAATGGATCCAGGTTATTGGAATGCCAAGGGCTTGTAACCTTATCTCAGAGGAGAAGCAAATTGCTTCATAAAGAAAGGTTAGTGCAGATTTTACTGTACCTCAGTAGGCTAAAACTAATTTAAATTTTATAGTTATTTTTACAGTAAATTTTCTTTAGAACTCTGATGATGAAAAACATATCTAGGGGGTAGTTACCAAGAATGATGAGAAAATCAACTTGTAAGAAATCATTCCGGTTACCCTACTATTTCGTCAAGCTCAATTTAGATCTTATTTACCTTTGTTTGTTTCACAAATCCATTAAAATACATACATTTAATGAACTGATGTGTGTAGTCTATCTAAACCATTTCTTACTGGTATTTTGAGTTTGCTATTAATCTAACTGTGTCAGCCGCCCTGAACAAGGCTATACATAAAGAATTACCTTTTTTTTGCATGCATCAAGGGCTGTTGTGCACATCACTTTTGTGTAGTTTTTCTTAGTGGGACGTTCTGCAAATGTCTAAGTCATGAAATCTGACTTTTGCACTGTATCCGGTTTTCCTACATATGTATATATTGCACTCAATGCAATGATACCACTGGCGATGTAGGATTATTTCCTGGACTACTTTCCAGTAATACCCATTCCTCTTAGTGATCATCATCAAACATGCTTTATTCGGTTGCCATAACCATCAAAGTGTACATTAAAAAAATTAATAATAACAAGTTAAAAAATCAGTCAATATGAATATAAAACAGATGGTCTTAAAAGTTCGATTCTTATTTCACTATTCTCACATAGAACTTCGCAGAAAATAGTCACTGAATGCACAAAGCGGAAAAATGCTAGATCCAGTGCATATATAGAGAATAATCCTCAGAAAATACAAAGTCCCATTAAACTGCTGGTAAAAAGTGTATATTCGCAAAACCAAGTAAAATGCAAAACTCATAAAATGAGAAAATATCAGGATATAAGCAGAACCCAGCTAGGCCAGACTGAGTGGACGATATGACGGCCACAGTACAAACTATCTACACAATTGATTAAAACCGAGTTTTACACATTAAAAAGAACAGCTAGTGTAAACTTGTTCAAATGAGAAAATAACATATAGAACCACTATAACATGTATTTGGGATAGGCTGCTGTCAACAAATATGGCTAGGAGATTCAAGATTCAACAGGGTGGAAATCCGCGCAGCGCTGAAGGGGTTAAAAGATAATTGGATTGCCATTGGGTCTCCATTATGATACACAGGAAATCCCCAGTGTCCTTTATATAAGAACTTAGTGTTAGGAGGATGGTGGGCGCGAGAAAATGGTCCACATATAAAGACATATTTTCATACAAACTCCCACAGCTGGAAATGATTGGACGCCCTGGTGGTTTATTCAGTGTCTTGTGCACTTTGGGAAGAAAGTAGATTATGGGTATTATTGGATCTTCCACCATCAGAAAAGTTTTTTCTTCTTCCGTTAGCAGTCCTTTGCTTTGCCATTCATTTAACTTGTCATTCATTTTGAGTTTTAGGTCATTGATGGGATTCTTTTCCAAACACTCGTAATTCTTTGTGTCGAGCAATTGGCGCATAGCCTCTTCTATATATTGCTGTTTATCTAGAATAACGATGTTCCCACCTTTGTCAGCTAGTTTAATTACGATTGTATTGTTATTTTTAAGTGTTTGCAGGGCCCCGCGTTCTTTCTTAGTTAAATTCTCACGACTATTATTGTTGAGAACATTTTGCATTAATTCCAGATCTCCTAGGACAAGTTCGTAGAATGTGTCAATCTTGTTGCCAGGGTGTAGGGCTGGGCAAAACCTAGATTTTTTCTTGAAGTGTGTTGGTACTCGTTTCTCTGTTTGGATGTCCATTTCCCTCAGGATTTGGTTGTCCGAAATTTCAGTTGCTTCTGTCTCATTGGCCAGTTCATATGCAATGCGTAATTGCGGTATTTCTTCAATTCGGTATAATTCAGGATTTTCCATATCTGGTATATGTTGTGATATATCCTTTGTTTTGAATGATTGCTTGGCAAAGAATTGTTTTAATTTGAGTTTCCTTATGTATTTATAAAGATCTATTTTGGTCTCAATTAAATCCTGGTGTATTTCTGGACAGAATGACAGACCTTTGTTCAGGACATCATGTTCAGACTTAGTAAGAGTATATCTCGAGAGATTGATGACCAAATTTGGAATTTTTAAACTTTTTTGACATGTAATTTCTATTTTCTTGTCACTGTGCGGTTTCTTAAGTTGTATCTGCCGCCTCTTCCGCTTCCCTCTTCTTGTCTTTCTTGTTGTTGCCCTGAGAAGAAGGATCCCCTTCCCCTTCCTCTCATTCTGCCTGTGCCACGGCCTCTCGGCTTGTTTTTGGGTGCCTGCTGCTCCTGATAGAGCAGCTTCATCTCTTCTAAAAAAGAGAATTTGCATGATGCCATTGGTCTCTGTTCACCTTCACAGGTCAGACTCAGTTTCGCTGGACACTTGACCAGTGGGAGGATCGGCGGTCACCTTATGCGTTTCCCATTGTTTTTTGTAAATCTCAAACTTTTTTGCAAAGGTGAATATTGTTCCAAACTCGTAGTCATATTCATCTCTTCGAAACTTACGTTGTTTGTGTTGTACTACTTCTTCCTCATGTTTGTCTAAATTGCGTTCCATATCTGCACGCAATTTCTTGACAGTCTCATTACTCTCATTGGTCAACGATATCTGCGTTTCAACTTCAGTTATAAGTTGATGTAGTTCTTCAACATCTTTCTTTGCGTATTTAATAATTATGCGTATCATGTTCTTGGAGCATTCCATGTTATTCTTGCCCCACTCTTCCAACATCTCCAGTTTCGTGTCTGGATGGCTGGGAAGCGTAAATACGCGAAGTCCCCTTGGTACCATGTCATTCTCAAGATATTTTTCAAGGGTGATGATTTCCCAGCTGCGCGATGTTTCTTTGCGTAGAAGTTTTTCCAATTGTGTAAAGAGCTGTTTAATTGTGCTCACATGAGGTGGTGTTGTCTTTCCTGTTCCACTTGTATTTTGAGAAGTGGAGGCTCCCCTTTGGAACATAGTCTCCGCCTTGGATATCCTTTTTAATGCTCTTTGCTCCATTACAAGTGTAGTGTATTTTCTTTTTTCTTCTTGTTATTGTGTTGTTATATTTTTCCTACCTCCACAGATAATTAAGTTGAATGGTTACTTGAGCGCTTTGTCAAGCTGAAAGAGTAGGACCTCGTAATAATTCTAAATGGTTCTTTGCCGAGGAACGGGAATACATAACCCTTCAAAAAACGATTTGTTTATGTTCGCCGAGAGAGCCTATTAGTAAATGTTTATTTTTGCTCTGTATGCGCGGCTTGAAAGTAGCGATTTGACGCGTTTAGAGCTTGGCTCGCTGCAGCATTTGTAAAGATTGCTTAAAGAATCTCATAGATAGTCGTACCTGGGAGACTCCCAACGTGGCGGCGTCCTCCGACTCAGTACGTCGGCGCTCAACCCGGTAATGATGAGATCTTGTGTCGCTTTCTTTATCCTTCCCTTTGCTGCATTTAGTGAGGTGTTCGCTGCTTCAGTCGTTCTGTTTTAAATTCCGAGCATCTCGTGAATATAATTTGAAGCGCCTCACGTAGTACGGTTTTTGCTCCTCTTATGCAGTAAGTAATGCTGGGCTCTCTTCCGTTTAATTCCAAAATGTTACCACAAATGTCCTGCACAGAAGGAGCACTTTGACAACTGGTGCACACGTCGAGATCAGGACAGCAATCTCGAGTCAATATTCATCCCAAAAGTGAAAATAATGACGCGGCACTCCTCTCGACGATAAAGATGTTATTTTAATTTCAAAAAGTAATCCTCCCTACGCGTTTCGAACCGTAGTTCCTGGTCCCGGTAGATTATTACAATAGTCCTACTTTCATTTCTTACTTTTATATGCATGCATGAAGGTGCCATTGTATTGCATTCTGGGTATTGTGGTTCAATCAATACGAAAAGCATGGAATTCAATTCATTCCTGTTCTGGGGTGTAAACATATGAACATACTACCCTCCTTAGGTGATCTAATGAAATCATTTTTGCCTCAGCTGGCGCATTCGTCAATGAAATTACACAAAAGCATTACATATAATACACTAAAGTATGTGCTGATTATTCATTTGTGAATGCAAGGCACCTTATTCATTTCAATTTGTATGAAAGCAAAATATAGAATGTTCTGCGCATTGGTATGTTACAGGGTGTGAATTAAGACTTAGTGTCCAAAGACAGATCATGGCTGAGTGCCTGCTACCCCTCTCTCAGTATGGAGTGCCTTGCAGTCATATCAATTAGCATTCAATAGTCGCTACAGTTCTGTTTATATCTATGTGGATTTGGGCTAGCTATATATATCAGCCTACTGGCAGTCGCCAGTAGGTAGTAATAGTTAGGACCTTCTTCCTATTAAAAAATTGGTTTTTTTTTTGCCTATATCTTTGGTGTCGTTTGACAAATCTTCGTCAAATTTTCAAAACTAATGGTTCGCTCAGGTCAGCTCCTGTCTTTAATGTTTATGGGTGATTCGTCGAGTGGGGGGCCGAGAAAAAAGGGGGTCCCAAAACGTGTTTTCCCCATGTTAATTTACATGGGAACTTTAGATAAAGCTACAGCCCGAACTGCTGAACAGAATTACACCAAATTTGGCAAAAAGGTAGGTCTTGGTTCAGAATACGTGCTTTTTTTAAAATGGTGTAAGTCCGTTCAGTAGTTGCTGAGAAATGCAAAAAATAAATATCGATATCTGAGGGCCTAAGAGGATTCGCAAACTCTCCAGAGCACGAGCTTCATTCTGATTGGCTGGCAACACTCCAAACCAGGAAGTGTTAGCAGCCATCTTGTGACTCGGTTTGGTTCTTTAAGCCCCTGGGTGGGTCAGGTCCAGGGGGCAATGTCCAATAAATTAGTAGGGGCCCGTGGGGGCCTCGGTAGCCCCGGGGACCGACACCTCCCCGGGGCTTCATCCATAATGTGTGGGTGGAACGCAGTCCCCCAGAGCCCCAGGGACCGCCACCGCCCTGGGGGTTATTCATAAAGAAAATGTTTGGGGACTCCTTCCCCCCACGCTGCCCTGGGGACCGCCACCTCCCCCGGGATTTAGTTTAATAGGGCTGGGAGGCCCCGTGGCCCCCCCCCAAGCACCAGGTACTTCCACCTCCCCGGGGCTCCAATTATATTAAATAATTGTGGGGGGCTCCTGCCCCTCCCCACACTGCCCCAGGGACCACCACCTCCCTGGGGCACTAATTATTTAAGTACAGGACTCAAATTAGTTGGGAGAGGGCCGTGCTGCTCCCCTCCTGGAGCTTTCAATGGACCTAGGGATCCCCACCCCCCAGGGTCGGCTGCTGCAATGTTCCAGGGTGCCCACCCCCAGGACATTGCCATTTGCTATGGCAGGGTGGGAGCATGGCTCCCGCCCTGCCATAGCAAACACTGCAAACACTTCCTGCTCTTGCTGCATGTTAGCAGCTCCCCTTGTCCAAAAGCAATGCCGACTCCTGCAGGAGACGGAGACCCTGTTGGGACCGTGGGGGATTGGGGCTCCCCCATGGTCCCCAACATGTGGCCAGTCCTCGGGGGACGGGGTCCCTGGGGCAAATAGTGTCCCAGGGAAGGGGGGCCATGCTGCCCTCCTCCGTAAATATAAAACATTTAAAAAAAGAACAAGGCAAAACCCCGGGAGATGGGGTCACTGGGGCCTATAATGGCCTCAGGAAGGGGGCCGCGCAGTCCCCCCACCTTAAAAATATTTTGAAAAAATAAAATAGGTATGTGGCCGTGCCCCATGAGATGGGGTCCCTGGGGCCAAGATCAGCCATGGGAGGGGAGCCCGCGGCCCCCTTCCCATTAAAAAAATAAAAACATGCTCAGGCCCTGGGGGATGGGGTCCTCAGGGCCCAAGAGTAATAAAGGGAAGGGGGCACACAGCCCCCCTTCCAAAAAGCAAAGTTATAAAAGGCTGGCTTCTTGCGGGAGGCCCCGCCCCCTCTCTGCACAACTGTGCAAACGTGCCATCTAAGTTAGGGGATTAAGTTCCCTTGAATCCTGAGGGTCCCTGGGGGCCAACTATCCCACCAGGTACCTCCAGGAAGCCTCACACAGTGGGTTACTAAGAGGTGTCTGAGGCCACGCCCCTTTTTACACCACTCTGCAAACACGCCTCTTGGCACACTGCTGGTGGGCCAATGAGGTCCTCTTGTGTCCCGAGGACCTCAGGACTAAAGTGGACTTCATCCCTGAGCAGCAGTGCGCTATGAGGCGCGTTTGCAGAGTGGTGTAAAAAGGAGGTGTGGCCTTGGACCACTCTCTGCAATCCAGCTGTGTGGGGCTTATTAGAGATAACAGGAGGGCTAGTTGGCCCCCAGGGACCCTCAGGAGGCAAGGAGACTTCATCCCCTATTCAAGAGCGCGTCAGGAGGCACGTTTGCAGAGTGGCAGAAAAAGGGGAGTGGCCTGTGTTTACCTCTCAGCAATCCAACTATCTGGTATCAGGTAGGTTAGTTGGCCCCTAAGGACCCCCAGCAGTGAAGGGGACTTTAATCCCCATTGAAGAGTGTGTGGGGGAGCGCATTTGCAGACTAGTAGTCAAAGAGGGCAAGGCCTGCTATGAGTGCTTACCAATGCTGCTGTGTGGGACTTACTGGAGGTAATAGGAGGGGTAGTTGTCCCTCATGTTTGTCCTTTGGGGACAACTACCACTCCTGTTACCTCTAGTAAGTCCCACACAGTGGGATTGCTAAGAGGTCTTCGGAGGCCACACCCTCCCTTTCTCCACCACAATGCAAATGCGCCTCCAGGCACACTACGGGTTGTGGGATGAAGTCCCCTTTGTCCCTGAGGGACTTTGGGGGCCAAGAAGCCTTCCTGGTACCTCATGTAAGTCCTATACAATGGAATTCCTAAGCACTTTTTGGAGACCCAGCCCCTTTCTCCACCACTCTGCAAACACAACTACCAGTTGAAGAAGCATTTGCAATGTAATAGGTTTCGCATTAGCGAGAGTTAGAGCTATTGGCGTTGTGAATGTAAAAGTGTTTTATTAATGTTTCTTGGATGTAGGGTGTGTGTAGTGGAATTATGGCATATGTTGTAAAGTGAAATTATGTGAATACAAATTATGTGTTATTTAGAGTATAGGAATTATGTAGAGTGGGATTATGTGTTATGGAGAGCAAATGTGTGGTATGATAGTATGTGTTGTGAAGTTGTAACCTCAGGTTTAGTCTTCCTTGTTTCCATAGAAGCTAAACTATAAACTCAATGAGTCAAAATAAAAGAAGGAACCACTGAGGAGCACTTCTGGACCTAGTCAGAGGTATGAGCAGGGCCACTGGAATTATGCGACTGTTTGGCTGCAACAACTTTTGCACAATTATACATTTTCTGCATTTGCCACATCATCCATCATCTGCTGCATAATCTGCAGATTTCAACAAAAAAACCTTGTTTCTAGCACAAACGGATCAAAAGTGCAAGTGTTACAGCGTGGTGGAAAACCCTTTGGAAACCTAGAATGGTCACCTGTTATTTATTGTTAAATGTGGGTATTAAATTGGTAATAATGGTGTGTAAACCACTATTGCTTCTTTCTGTGTCTCTCTTGCCTCTTTCTGCATTTCTGTTGCTTCTTTCTGCACCTTTCTTTCTTTTCCTTCACTTCTTTTGCCTCGTTTTGCTCCTCTCTTGTACTTTCTGCAACTCTCTTGCCTCTTTCTGCACCTCTGTTGCCTCTTTCTGCACCTCACTTGCTTCTTTCTGTACTGTTCTTGCTTCTTTCTGCACCCTTCCTCCCTCTTTCTGCACCTCTTATGCCTCTTTCAGTACCCCTGTTCCCTCTTCCTACACCTCTGCTGCCTGTTTATGCACCTCTCTTGCCTCTTTCTACATCTCTCTTGCCTCTTTCTACACCTGTATTCCTTCTTTCTGCACGCCTCTTGCCTCTTTCTGCACCTCTGTTCCTTCCTTCTGTATTTCTCTTGCCTATTGTGTACCCCTCTTGCCTCTTTCTGCACTTCTGTTGGTTCTTTTGCACTCCTCTTGCTTCTTTCTGCCTTCTCTTGCAAGTTTATGCACCCCTCTTGCCTTTTTTGCACCCCTCTTCCTACTTTTTGCACCTCTCTTGCCTCTGTCTGCACCCCTGTTCCCTCTTTCTGCACCTCTTTTGCCTGTTTCTGCAACTTTCTTGCCTCTTTCTGTACATCTCCTGCCTCTATGTGCACCCCTGTGCCCTCTTTGTACACCTCTTTTGCCTGTTTCTGCAACTCTCATGCCTCTTTCTGTACTTTTCTTGCCTCTTCCTGCACCTCCATTGCTTCTTTCTGCTCTTCTCTTGCCTCTTTGTGCACCTCTCTTGCCTCTTTCTGCACCTCTGTTGCTTCTTTCTGCACTTCTCTTGCTTCCTTCTACACCTCTCTTGCTTCTTTCTGTACCCATTTTGCCTCCTTCTGCACCCTTCTTCCCTTTTCCTGCATGTCTCTTGATTCTTTCTGCACTGCTCTTGCCAATTTCTGCACCCTTCTAGCCTCTTTCTGCACCCCTGTTGCCTCTTTCTGCACTGCTCTTACTTATGTCTGTATTGCTCTTGCGTCTCTCTGCACCTCTGTTGGTTCTTTCTGCACTTATTTTGCTTCTTTCTATACCTCTCTTGCTTCTTTCTGCTCCAAACTTGCCTCTATCTGCACTCTGCTTCCCTCTTTGTGCTCCTCTCTTGCTTCTTTCTGCACCCATCGGGCCTCTTTCTGCACCCTTCTTCCCTTTTCCTGTATGTCTATTGGTTCTTTCTGCACTGTTCTTGCCGATTTCTGCATCCCTCTAGCCTCTTTCTGTACCTTTCTTGCTTCTTTCTGCAATTCTATTGCCTCTTTCTGAACCCCTCTTGCCTCTTTCTACACTGCTCTTACATATTTCTGTACTGCTCTTGCTTCTCTCTGCACCTCTGTTGGTTCCTTCTGTACTTGTTTTGCTTCTTTCTACACCTCTCTTGCTTCTTTCTGCACCCCTCCAGCCTCTTTCTGCATCTCTTTTGCTTGTTTCTGCTCTTCTTTTGCCTCTTTCTGTACCCCTCTTGCCTCCTTCTGCACCTCTGTTGTTTCTTACTGCACTGCTCTTGCTTCTTTCTGCACCTCTCTTGTAAACTTCTGTACCCCCTTTGCCTCTTTTGGAAACTCTCTTCTCTCTTTCTGCAACCCTGTTCCCTCTTTCTGCACCTGTTCTGCCTGTTTCTGCACCTCTGTTGCTTCTTTCTGCACTTCTGTTGCCTCTTTTTGCACCCCTCTTTCCTCTTTGTGCACCTCTGTTCCTTCTTTCTGCACTGTTCTTGACAATTTCTGCACCCCTCTTGACGCTTTCTGCACTTCTGTTATTTCTTTTGCACTGCTCTTGCTTCTTTCTGCCTTCTCTTGCAAGTTTATCCACCCCTCTTGTATTTTTTTGCAACCCTCTTGCCTCTTTCTCCTCCTCTCTTGCCTCTTTCTGCACCCTTCTTGCCTTTTTCTGCACCTCTGTTGGTTCTTTCTGTACCTCTCCGGCCTCTGTGTGCACCCATGTTCCCTCTTTGTACATCTCTTTTGCCTATTTCTACAACTCTCTTGCCTCTTTTTGTACTTTTCTTGCCTCTTTCTACACCTCCATTGCTTTCAGCTGTTCTTCTCTTGCCTCTGTATACACCCCTCTTTTCTCTTTCTGCACCCCTCTAGCCTCTTTCTGCACCCCTCTTGCCTCTTTCTATACTGCTCTTACATATTACGGTACTGCTCTTGCTTCTCTCTGCACCTCTGTTGGTGCCTTCTGCACTTGTTTTGCTTCTTTCTACACCTCTCTTGCTTCTTTCTGTACCCCTCTTGCCTCCTTCTGCACCTCTGTTGTTTCTTACTGCACTGCTCTTGCTTCTTTCTGCACTTCTCTTGTAAACTTCTGCACCCCCTTTGCCTCTTTCGGCAACTCTCTTCTCTCTTTCTGCAACCCTGTTCCCTCTTTCTGCACCTGTTCTGCCTGTTTCTGCACCTCTGTCGCTTCTTTCTGCACTTCTGTTGCCTCTTTTAGTACCCCTCTTGCCTCTTTCTGCACCTCTGTTCCTATTTTCTGCACTTTTCTTGACTATTTCTGCACCCCTCTTGCATCTTCCTGCACTTCTGTTATTTCTTTTGCACTGCTCTTGCTTCTTTCTGCCTTCTCTTGCAAGTTTATCCACCCCTCTTGCCTTTTTTTGCAACCCTCTTGCCTCTTTCTGCTCCTCTCTTGCCTCTTTTTGTACCCTTCTTACCTTTTTCTGCATCTCTGTTGGTTCTTTCTGTACATCTCCGGCCTCTATGTGCATCCCTGTTCCCTCTTTTGCACACCTCTTTTGCCTGTTTCTACAACTCTCTTGCCTCTTTCTGTACTTTTCTTGCCTCTTTCTACACCTCCATTGCCTTCAGCTGCTCTTCTCTTGCCTCTGTATACACCCCTCTTTTCTCTTTCTGTACCCCTTTTGCCTCTTTCTGCATCTCTGTTTCTTCATTCTGCACCCCTCTTGCCTCTTTCTGCACCTCTGTTCCTTCTTTATGCACTTCTCTTGCTTCTTTCTGCACCCCCTTGCCTCTTTCTGCACCTCTGTTGCTTCTTTCTGCACTTCTCTTGCTTCTTTCTGCACCTCTCTTGCAAATTTCCGCACCCTTTGTGTTTCTGTGTGTACCTTTCTTGCCTCTTTCTGTTCCTCTCTAGCCTCTTTCTGCACCCCTCTTGCCTTTTTCTGCACCTCTTTTGCTTTTTTCTGCACTTCTCTTGCCTCTTTCTGCCCCCCTCTTGCTTCTTTCTGCACCTCTGTTGGTTCTTTCTGCACTGCTCTTGCTTCTATCTGCTACTCTCTTGCACATTTCTGCACCCCTCTTGCCTCTTTCTGCACCTCTGTTGGTTCTTTCTGCACTTCTCTTGCTTCTTTCTACGCCTCTCTTGGTTCTTTCTGCACTGCTCTTGCCTCTTTCTGCACCCTTCTGCCTCTTTCTGTACATTTTTTGCTTCTTTCTGCACTTCTCTTGCCTCTTTCTGCACCCCTCTTGCCTCTTACTGCACTGCTCTTGCTTCTTTCAGTACTGCTCTTGCTTCTCTCTGCACCTCTGTTATTTCTTTCTGTACTTCTTTTGCTTCTTTCTACACCTCTCTTGCTTCTTTCTGCTCCCCACTTGCCTCTTTTTGTACCCTTCTTCCCTCTGTGCCTCTTTCTGCACACCTCTAGCCTCTTTCTCCATCTCTTTTGCTTGTTTCTGTTCTTCTTTTGCCTCTTTCTGTACCCCTCTTGCCTCCTTCTGCTCCTCTTTTGTTTCTTACTGCACTACTCTTGCTTCTTTCTGTACTTCTCTTACAAATTTCTGCACCCCTCTTGCCTCTTTTGGCACCCCTCTTCTCTCTTTCTGCACCCTGTTCCCTTTTTCTGCACCTCATCGGCCTGTTTCTGCACCTCTGCAGACTCTTTCTAAACTTCTCTTGCCTCTTTCTGTACCTCTGTTGCTTTTTCTGCATTTCTCTTGCCTCTTACTACACCCCTCTTCCTTACTTTCTGCACCGATGTTACTTCTTTCTGTACTTCTCTTGCTTCTTTCTGCACCTCTTGCTTCTTTCTGCACCTCTCTTGCCTCTTTCTGCATCTCTCTTGTTCCTTTCTGCACCTCTCTTGCCTCTTTCTGCACACACAGGGCTACTTTTAAACTGACCCCAGGCTCAGCAGTGCACACATGTAAGTGCAGAAAAGGACTGCTGGCCTCTAAACTGCCATGCCCTATTAAATGCTAGGGACTTAGAGGTAGTTTTAATCCCCCTGACCTATTATGTACTGGGGCCATCAGTGATGTCATTTGAGATGTAATCAGTGATGTCATCTGTGATGTCACTGACCATGTCATGAATGATGTAATATGTGACGTCATTAGTAGTGCATTGTGGGGTGCGAGTTATAGTTAGCTGAACTAACTATAATGGCTGAATTTGTCTGGTTTAGTACAAGTGAAATGTCCAACAAACTATAACGTTCCTGAAACCTGTGTTTTTTCAGTGAATTTCTAAGGTTTTTTTAAATGCTCTTTTCTAACTCTAACGTCCCTGAAACCTATGTTTTTTTTCAGTAAATATATATAGCTGTAGAGCTTGGTTCAGAAAGCAAACTTTTTTATAAATGGTGTAAATCTGTTCAGTAGTTGCTGAGAAATTAAAAAAATAAAAGTCAAAAAATCAATTTCCCATAGAAAACTTTGGGCAAAGCTAGAGCCGAAACTACTGAACGGAATTACGCCACATTTGGCAAAAAGGTAGTGCGTGGATCAGAAAGCGACCTTTTAAAAAAATGGGGTACATCTGTTCAGTAGTTGCTGATAAATTAAAAAAATAGAAGTTTCAATATCTATGGCCGCGGTGGAGTCGCGACCCCTCCTGATCACGAGCTTTATTCTAATTGGCTGTCAACACTCCAAACCAGGAAGTGTTGGCAGCCATCTTGTGACTCGTTAGAACCAAGTCACTAGAAAACAGAAAAACAAAGGTGAAAAAAAAGAAAAGGGGGCAGGGTAGAAACACCCAGACCCTCTAGACCTGCTCAAGGGGCCCCACAAGGACCCCCAGGGCCAAAATAAGCATTTAAAATAAAAAGAAATCGGGTGAATTCGCGCTGGGGTTGCAAACCCGGCTAAGAAAAAAAACAAAAATGAAGCGCGGACTCCCGCGCTTCATTGTATTTAAGCACCCGGGTGGGCCAGATCCCGGGAGCACTGAAAAAAATGTATGGAGGGGGCCCCAATCCCCCCCACACTACCTCAGGGACCACCACCTCCCCAGTGCAAGATTTATGAGTTGCGGGGAGGCACTCAGCCCCCCCACTGCCCCTCGACCACCACCTCCTGAAGAACCAGAACCTTTTGGGCCTGGCGGCGCAGGGTACGCCTTAATCTTTTAGGTTCTCCTGCTCAGCTACACAGAGACACGGGACACTCTGTCGGCGTTAGAAGATCAGGTTTATTAGCTGCAGCTAGTACACTTGTCCCAGAAGTATACAAGGTAGGTTCTCAGGAGACTGCCACTTCACTCTGTGGCGCACAATCTTATATATTATATGGAAACATATACATTAACCAAATACACACCCAAAGTATACAAGAAAGAGCCAATAAGGAAAGTTGGAAAACAGGACAGAACCAATAGGAGAGTTTGGAAAACAAAGTGTCAGATGACTCGAAGAAACCTCTCCTCCAACTATGTTTGCCACCCCTCCCTCCAACTAATTCATTAACGGATTCGTAACTAACTTGCAGGTGGCGAGATAAGTTTGTGTGTATTGGAGGACAGTTGTGAAACGAGAGAATGCTAGCAGAAGACAGTGAAGGCCAGACGATAAGATAAAGTCAGAAAAGAATAGTGTGAACCAACAGATAGTTGAGACGGGGATTAGAAAAGCCAGACAGGGATTAGTGTACTCGGGCAGTCCTAACATCAGCTTTGAAAACAGATACAGAGAGCGTATTTCGACACCAAGCTGTAGCAAAAGCAGAATAGACTTTGTTCGCCGTGCTGCCTGAGTGATGGCAACACAAAATGGCGGTGGAGCACAAAATGGCGGGTCGATTCGATCGCGATCAGAAATCGAAGTTCCTCAGACCCTCCTTTTGCCAGAACTCAGGCAAGATAGACTCATGCTAATCTGAGTCAATGTCGATAGTCATGAGGTCATCGAGCTGTTGCTGTAACATCATTCTTATGTTTTCTGTTACTTGTGGCTTGGGTTTTGGGATACACATAGTAGCACAAAGATCACAGATAGCGGGACCACAGTGCATACAAAGGCAGCAGGAGAAAATAATTGTCAGAATTATTCCAAGAAATGTCAACGCTTTCCAACCCCATTTGGACAGTAGTCCCCAAAACCATTCCGTAAAAGACCAATCTCCTTCGTCCTGATGAATAGACTCAGAGATTATGTGCAACTTGGAGATAGCTTGGTATACTGTCGGAGCGTCATTAGGTATGAAAATACAGCAACCTGACCCGATCAGTTTGCACACTCCACCACGATCTACAAGAACAAAATCTAAGGCAACTCGGTTCTGTAAGGTCATAAGACGATCCGCCTGTAGTTCTGCCGTGATGTTACTTAAGGCTCCTACAGTGATGTCTATGGTGGTCTCTACAACACGAACCAGTTGCCTTATATTTCTGCTGTTGGCCATTGGACCTCAAAAAGGAAGAAATCCCTTAAGGAAATCTCCTCCCTCTTGATCTGCTGTATCTTTCGAATCAATAATCCCTCTGCCGTATCTGTTTTGATGATGATTTGCAGAAGCGGTGTATGTAGGGGGAAGAAGGAAAGCTATATAACAAGTACCGGAGAAACCCGTTGGTAACCATGTGTAAGCTCTGTTATAACAGATGAAATATGTGCCTTGAGATGCCACTAGAGGAGGCGAGTTTTGAGAGGAATAAATGTACGTATAGGAGCAGTTATTCCTTTGTATGGTGTCAGAAGAGCGATCGTTTATCTGTAAGCAGAAATTGCCCTGATGTGGTATAGTCCAAATTGGTGAAGACTTTCCTTTCTTAACTTTATCACTAAGACTAGACATATATTGGGTGACGATCCAGTTAGTGTACGCTTTTCTTTCGTCAATGGAGATTTTACTATTTTCCATGATTTTAGCCATAGCTACCATTCCCTTAATCAAAGAACTATGACTAAAATCCGGATCACTAACATGTGAACTAATGGATCGTCTGAATTTGCTTTGATAAGCATTGGAGAAGATGACAAAATAAGCCCAAGCAGAACCCTCATAAGAAAATGGGAGAACTAAAAATGGCATTCCTTTCTCTGTGGTATGTGGCATAAGTCCACACACCCAACAGTCAGTTGTATTGACCACTAACTGGTGTTGGTGTAACAATTGAACAAAGGAATTGTTATAATATTCAGTTCTTCTAATGAGTTCATGTTGAGGAAGAGTATGAAAGAGATGTGGAGAGACAGTAGAAGAAGACAAAGAGAAAGAAGGAGAGACAACTTTTTGCTGCAGAGCATAAATAATCCAACCTATAAACGCCAAAACAATACACAATAATATAATAATACACAAGGTTATACTGAAACGACTGTACATTATTTTACTGGATTCTTTCTTTATTTCATCTTTTCTCTCTCTTTTCCCTAGTGTAGTTTCCATCTTTCTAATGGATGCTCACGGCAATCTTCCTCGATCGCTTAATTACAATTGTCTGCCATCCTATGACACTGCAAGTCCTGCAGGCCTATTGCCACTACTCAGGTCGCAATTTAGACTCCTACCGTGACCCTGCAACTGGGACAGAATACTACACCAGAGAGAAATTTCAAGAGTTCTTTGTTCTAGGTCTTAAATTGTAGCGTTCCTTCCCAGACGTGGTTTGATCTTGGAACAATGTTTGTGGATTAGTCGTATTCAAGCGACGATGTGATGGTATTGCTTCTTGAAGAATGTCGTCGTCCTCTTTCTCAGACAGTGTTTCTTTCAGGTGTGCATCACTAAAGGGCTCGAATCGTGGAACCTTCTCACTTTCAAAGTCACCAATACCCCTGCGCACCCATTGATCATAGGGTAAAGGCAAAGGCACTTTCTTACAATGCACACCGTGAATCCAATTTTTCTTTCCTTCGACTTTAACTGCTGTTCTCGTGGTTAGCAAAACCACTCGGGGCTCTCTCCACCTCGGTTCCAAATTTCTCGTTCTCTGGAAATTCTTGGTGCAGACCCAGTCAGCTGGTCGGATGGAATGACCTTGGTCTGTGGAGGCCTCCGGCAGAGCACTCTGAACCTGTTGATGGAGAACACGCAATTTAGTCATAAGATTTTTATTTTATTTTATTTTTAGAGTTTTCTATAGCGCGGACCAGACCCGGGGAAGGGTATCAGAGCGCTTTACAATGTAAACATCATACAAAATGAAAACAATTTGAAATAGAAGAATAGCATACATAAAATCAAATTTTTAACAAACGGGTGGGGAACAGCGAGGGAGTCTATCGGAGGACAACAGGTGTATATCTGGAGAGGTCCGAGAGATATTTTACGGGAGGAATTTACACATAAGGAAAGATTTTGCCTCTTTTTTGAACAGAGGAGTAGAGGGGATTTTTCTGATGTAGGGAGGAAGCGAGTTCCATATTCTTGGTGCTGCTCCGGAAAATGCTCTGTCTGAAGTTTTTTTCTTTCTAAAGCGTGAGGGTTTCAGGAGTAAATTATCAGCACTCCTTGAATGTCTGATTCCTCCGGATAAGGTCAGTTTTTGGGATAGGTACTGGGGCGTATTGTGGTGAAGCGCTTTGTGGGTGATGAATGCCATTTTTAGGTGGATTCGGGCTTCGAACGGAAGCCAGTGAAGCGCTTTCAGGTGTGGCGATATGTGGTCAAATTTCCTGGATCCTGTTAGCAGTCTTGCTGCAGCGTTGAGACAGGCTTTTAATGGGGCGGTTGAGATTTTGGGCAGACCCGCGAGGGTGGTGCAACCGTACTCCAGCCTTGAGATGACTAGGGATTGAATTGCGGTTTTGAGGTCCTGGTTATCGATGAAAGGTTTCATTTTCCTTAGATAGCTGAGGTGAAAACGTGCATTTTTAGCAAGCAAGTTGATGTGTGTTTGCATGTTAAGGTTCCTGTCTAGAGTGATTCCAAGTGATTTGGTGGAGTCCACTAGAGTTGGCGTGCAGTTTAGTGCAGTGATCAAGTTGAGCCATTCCTTTGTCTCCTGTGAGTTATCAGGGGGGGAGATTAGCAGAAATTCAGTTTTTTGTGAGTTTAGCTTGAGAAAGTTGGTTGTTAGCCAGTGGACGGTCTTCTCAAGTGCTATGTTCATCGATGTTATATCTTCAATGGAGGAGATCTTGATGTACAGCTGAGTGTCGTCCGCGTACATGTGGTAGGCTATGTTTGCCTGCTGTAGAAGTTCGGTTAGCGGTTCGACATATAGGTTGAATAGGGTGGGGGATAGAGTAGAGCCTTGTGGAACACCCAGGGGGTTTGGTGATGGGCGGGAAAGATTTTTGTTCACCATGAAAGATTGTGTTCTGTTTTCCAGAAAGGATTTAAACCATTGAAGGACTGAACCAGATAAACCCATCCTATTTTCCAGTCTTTTTAGAATTTTTTCGTGATTGACCGTGTCGAAGGCTGTGGAGAGGTCGAGCAGGACTAGTAGACAAGTTTCGTTGCGGTCAAGGGCAAGGAGAGCGTTGTCCACTATATGTAGAATAGCTGTTTCTGTGCTGTGACCGGGCCTGAAACCCGATTGGTGGGTTTTCAAAAGGTTGAAGTCCATGATGTGTTGGTTCAGTTGTTGTTGAACGCATTTTTCCAGGACCTTGGCTAGCATAGGAATGTTAGTTATAGGTCGGAAGTTGTTGGGGTCGGATGAGTTCGCAGTCGGTTTCTTTAGTATAGGGGTTACCTGGCCTGTTTTTAGGCAGTCTGGTATGTGCCCTTGCGCTAACGAGGCGTTGATGATTTTGGTCCAGAGAGGGGAGATGGCTCGGTAGATGTGTGGAAGTCAATTTGAAGGGGCTGGGTCATTGAAGTGGTTGATGAGTTTGGTGGATACTAATGTTTTGGTGATGGCAATTGGGTCGTAGAATTTGAAGGTGGACCAGTGCGAGTTATTTTTAGGGAAAGGTAACTCGGATTGATCAGGGTGCTTTGGGGTGGTTGCATTCGCTGCGGCCATGTTAAGCTCAAGCTGGATGGAGTTTGGTTTTGTTGTGAAAAAGGATGAGAATTCTTCACTGCTGATTTGTGATTTTGCGGTCAAGAGAGAGGATTTAGCCAGTTTGTTAGATTGTTGTTTTAGAATGTCGAAGAGTTTCTTTGGTCTGTTCTTGGCATTGTCTAGTTCTGATCTAAAGAAGTCTTTTTTGGATTGAAGAATACTTTTGTTGTAGGAGTTTCTAGCTTGCCGAAGTAGTTTGAGATGGAGAGGGGAGGGATGCTGTCGCCATTTCCGTTCTGATGATCTCAATTTACGTCTTTCCTCATTAAGGGCTCCGTTAAACCAATGGTTTTTATCTTTGTCTGGGATTTGTTTGAGCTTAGGTGGGGCAGCTTGGTCAAAGATCTTGGTCATCGTGGAGTTGTAGTGGTCGGTGAGGTCACTGGCGTTGGATATGTTGTTGGGTGGGATGAGAGCTTTTTCACAGTAAGAAGCTAGGGTGTTCCAGTCGAGGTTTTTTGTGTTTCTTACCCATTGTTTATTTTTGTTTTGTAGCGGGAAGGTTTTCCTGGTAGAGGAGGAAATGCTAAAGGTGATGATGTGATGGTCTGTCCAGTCACAAGGGAAGATCTGGATTGATTCAATTGTGTTTTGTTTAGAGATGAGCCAGTCAAGAGTAGCACCTTTAGCATGAGTGGGCTTTGAGATAGCTTGGATCAGTGAATGGTCAGCAAGGAAGGTTTTGAGGGCGTGGGCCTGTTTGTCAAGGGGGTTTTCCCAATGGAGATTGAAGTTGCCATAAAATGATCTGTGAATACTGCGTTCTTGCCTGGGGGATGGTAGAGGATATGTAGCTTGTGGGAGTGGTTATCTGAGGATTTTACAGATATCCCAAGGTATTCGCAGGAGTCCATGGGTTCAGAGTGAAACTTCGAAATGGAAATGTTGGATCGATGAATGCAGGCTAGACCTCCGCCCTTTTTGTGAGGTCTGTCTAGTCTGATAATGTTGTAGTTGGGGGGGACTAAAAGGTCTAGGAATGGGGAGGACGCTTCATTGAGACAAGTTTCTGTGAGTATGATTATGTCTGATTTCATGTTAAGAATGAGGTTAGCGATGTCCGAGGCATGTTTTGATGCTGAGCGGCAGTTTAGGAGAAGGCAGGAGATCAGATTAGAAGAACTCTTGGAAGATTGCTCGTGATATTCATGATTGGTGGGTACGGATTGGAGGTTGTTCAGGTTTATTCCTCTAAGTTTTGGAAGGGACGTTCTGTTTGGGTTCATGCAGGTAATCAATCAACATTGGATATGGCAAATCTGAGTATTTCTTAGGGCGAGGGACTCCCCATACATTAGCCGGGCATCCAAAAACCACTTCGTAAGGGCTAAGTCCCAAACGAGAGTGTACTGCAGTTCTGGTGGACAGCAGAGCCAATGGCAAGGCATCGGGCCAATTGAGTCCTGTACTCGCTTGAACCTTTGCTAGTTTTAATTTTAAGGTTCCGTTATAACATTCTACTAAACCCGCTGACTGTGGATGATTTGCCGCATGGAACTTTTGCTTGATACCAAGACCTGCACAAACTTTCTGCATGACTTGGCCAACAAATTCGCTCCCATTGTCACTCCAGACAATGCGCGGCAAACCAAACCTGGGGAAAAACTCTTTTAGTAGAATTTTAGCTGTGGATAAGGCTGTGTTGTCTTTTAAAGGATATGTTTCTATCCATCTTGAAAAGGCGCATACTACCACCAGAACGTATTTGAGGTTGTTGCATCGTTCCATATGAATCGATATGCAACACCTCAAATGGATATCTTGGAGGAGCAAAGTGACCTGCTGGAGTTGAGGTTCCCTTTCCCGGGTTGTACATTATACAAACAATACAATGTTTCACTATATTGTCTGCGCATTTTGGGATTTGTTCATTCTGCCAAACTGGAGCCAGAAGTTTGCATATACCTTTTGCACTTAAGTGGGCCGGACCATGTGCCATAGTAACCACTGGGAGTACATAGGCATCTGGTAACAGCCAACGTTGATGTTCAGATAATTCTACCCAACAACCCATCTCATTCAACATTCCTGTACTTTCTTTCCACTTGCTTAACTCCCTCTCTGAAGCCTCTTTCTGAATCGCTTTTACACTTTCCACTGTATCCTCATACATTCCTCTTTCTCTGACCCAATTCGCAGGACCCGCCACATACATTCGACTTGTAACATCTCTCGCTGTCTTTTTCGCTATTTCATCTGCAAATGCATTTCCTTGACCAACATCATCTGTAATCTTTTTGTGTGCACTACACTTCACGATTGCTATTTGGGTGGGTAAAGCAAGTGATTCAAGAAGATCAGTCACTAACTGACCATGTTGTATTTTGGTGCCATGTGAAGTGAGAAAACCCCTTTCCTTCCAAAGACGCCCAAAGTTGAATGCTACACCAAAAGCATACTGACTGTCGGTGTACACATTTACTCTCTTCCCCTTTGACAATACACAAGCTCTCGTTAATGCTATCAATTCTGCTGCTTGCGCTGAATTGTGTCTAATGCGTGCAGTTTCCACAACTGTATGTGAAGTAGTTACAGCATAGGCTGAAACTGTATCTCCATTAGGTATTTTAAAACAAGAACCATCTACCCATAGAGTTCCATCCGGATTCTCTAGTGGTGTGTCTTTCAAGTCAATTCTTCCTTTTGTCTCTTCCTCAGTACGGTAGAAACAATCATGTTGCTCCTCAATACTTTTCTCATCCGGAAGGGGCAACAGAGTAGCTGGATTTAGGGTATTACATCGTTTAATGTGTACGTGACTAGTCAAAAGCGTCAGCTCGTATCCAGTTAGACAAGCACTCGTAAGATGCTGTGTTTTCGTTTTGTTCAGTTGTTGTAAATTAAGGCAGAATGTGATTAAGCATTTACTGAAAACATTAATGCTTTCCCTTGCGATCATGTTTTCTTCGTTATGTTGACCGAAGTCCGGACTCCATTTTGTATTGACATGCTGCCACGTGTTCGTCACGAGGAGAGTCCGACCTCTGTGTTAGTTGCTCCTGTAACCTGCCTAGTAACAGTTTATAAATAGCTCTCTTGTCCATCTGGCGCATGCCCAGACTTGACCACATCTGTTATAATTAGCTTTGCTTGACCATGTGTTTTCGCGGGCCCAAAGAGTATGTTAGCTCCGCCCATGTATTGATTCAGTATCGAGAATGACCATAAATGGTAATGTTCTTCGGCCTTACGTTGTATCCACCCACTATGAGCCCCTCTGTTGTGTATAAAAGGGGACTGTGTACGAATGTTCTGTGTGCTACTCCAGGCAATACTGAAGAGTGTTGTGTGGATTGTAGGACCACCCTTAAGGGTTAATAAACGTTGTCTTTGTACTTTTCAGTTTCCGTGCCAACTTCCTTATAGATTCCGTTACAGGAGAGCGAACCCTTGTTCTTGCGGGCCTAGCTGGGGCCTGTATTCATCAATTGGCGCCCGTCACGTGGGGCTCATCGGCGACTCGGATGCTCGAAGGACTGGTCGCGACGAAGGTGAGGAGTTTGGCCGGGGACGTGATCACTGCCAGCGGCGTCTTAGCCCTGGCATCCCGAGGTTTTTCTTCCTTCCCTTCCGAGCTGACCGTCTGGGTGGCGCCGGTCATCGACTGAGACCTCTTCTGTCGGTCCTGCCGTGAGAGCCGTTTGGGCGATTGTGGAGCTTGGCAGTTGGAACCTGGACTCTTGATTGGTAAGAACCGTTGTACGGTACTTGCTCCGAGTTTTGAAGCCTGGTCTGGCTATTTGAGTTTGATTGATGGTGACTAGTCATATTTTGAATTTGTCTTTGTGAAAATATATGCGTTGCAACACATATAGGCAGGTAATGTGGAGAGATTTCTCCGGAGCTGTGTAAACTTTGAGCGGCGCAACGATTAAGTGCCATTTTCTTTATAATATTGCATATTTTGCATTATTCCTAGCATGCCTGCTTTTAGCGCACTCCGTAAGTGGTGCTGCTGTTTTGGAAACCGGTTGAACCTCGAGGAATCTGCTCCAGCTCCCCCAGAGGGGACTCCTAATAGGGATATGTATGTGAAGCATGGGCTTTCTTCCATAATGTACAGCACGCTATGGAGGAAATACACGAGGAAGGATCCTGAGTTGCGATGGCCTTTGTATGGATCGTTTGATATACGTAAGATTGAGTATGTGGAACAGTGTATGTGTAAGCGGCGTGCTCGTCAGGATATGTTTGAATGTGTGCGATTATGGGTGAAGGAAGTGCGTGAGCGAGAGAAGCGTGAGAAAGCGCTGTTTGATAAAGAACAACGGAAGAATGATCATGTGCGAGCGCAGGAAGCGAAGCGTCGGGAGGACAAAGAGCACACGGACAGACAAGAGAAAGAGCGTAGGCTACAGGTTTCGGGTCAATATGTTGTTCGTCAGCCACTTTATCCTGTCCTTAATAATTCTGATGATGATTTTTATTTGCTAGATCGCTCTCCGCCCCCTTATGTTGGCGCATCTGCTCCACGGCCGCAAGATTCTGACCCGGTTTCGGGTAAGGTAGACACACGGTCCATGCTGTCGGCCGAGCAAATGGCTGAGCTTCGGACACTTTCCTTCCGTGCGCTTAAAGGCAAGGTATCCATGGAGGACTTATTTCAGACTTGGGGGCAGTGGCAAGAGAGAGATAAAGTGTATTTTCTGGGTCATTTCGCGGAGGAAGTGATTACTGCTTTCCGGAAATATTCTCATGTTCTTGAGCCTGACGAAGTGTCTTCGGACGCTAGAGCAATACGTAACGGTGCTTTTTCTCCCTCTAAGGCTCCTGAGGCGGCTCGGCGGCTGTTCGCCTTGCGGGACGAGGTGCTGGCCCTTCGAGAGAAAGCACGTCAACAAACGGAGGAGGAGAAGCAGTCGGATTCGTCTGCAGCAGGGGGCCACCCATCCGCCTCCCAGTCAGATAAGGATGACATAGTGCATGCTAAACCAATGCGAGAGGCGGCGCCTTGGTATGTTCCTCCTAAGGGAGCAGGGACTAGTTCGGATATTAACTCCGCCGATGCAAGGGGATATTTCGTATATAATTGGGTTTACACTCCATGGCATAGGGCCGATGTTATGGCACTAAAGAATGCGTTGCCTGACCCCCGCAAGAATCCAGCGGCCTTCTATGAAGAAGTCGAGGGGGCCTTGAATTCTTGCATTATGACCTTAGCGGATATAGACCTGTTCTTTGGCCTTATCCTACCGCCGGATACGTGGCGCTCTGTCCGAAAGGTAGATGATGCGGTTGCCTTCAAGGCCCGGTGGTCTGACCTTGAGGATGAGGATAGGGAACGGAAGCCCGCACAGAAACCACCCCAGAATATTTTAGATCTCCCTGCGGCTATTGTGGCTAAGTTGAAGACGATTATCCCCCCTAAAAAGATTGACTGGAATATGTTAACTGCATGTAAGCAGAAAGTTGACGAGTCAGTTGCGGACTTCTTTACGCGCTTTGAGGAGACGTTTCATGATTTTAGTGGCCAGTCGCTTACTGACGACACGGGCCGCCACCTTTTCGCGGACAAATATGTGGCTAATCTGCTACCGGCAGTTGCGGCCCGGTTAAAAGCGAGTGAAAGTTCTTGGTCCTCCGCGACACCGACGGCCCTTCTGACTATCGCTCAGTATTATGAGCATCAGGAGCACGAGGCGAAGGGCCAGGAGGAGAAGAAATCGAAAGATCTCAAAACCAAGGTGATGTTAGCACAAGTATATGGCCCGCCCCGACGGGGTAATAATAATAGAGGAAGGGGCGGATCTTATGGTCCCCCTTCGGGCCGATCTGATTTGAATAGGAACCAGTGTGCGTACTGCAAACAGTTGGGCCATTGGGCCAGGGATTGCCCAGCATTGCGTGTTTCGCGTCAGGGGCACACTCCGGGTGGCCCGAGAGGTAGAGGGGGCTTCTCGAACTTTAGAGGGAATTCTAACGATAATGTCCGTTTCGATACTGCCGGGCGGCACCGAGATGGCTCAAATGTTTTTGATCGCCAGCACCAGTATCATGTATCGGACATCGATCAATCGGGATATCATGATTCTCAGCATGCATAGGAATGCGTTGGATGGGGGTCCGAATCAGTTGAGGTGCCGGTCGATCAGACGGGTCCTTATGTATCGGCTGAGGTTTTAGGTTCTACTGATCAGTTCCTAGTGGATACAGGAGCGACACGTAGTGCATTGTCTAGGTACTTGGTTCCGGGGGCTCCCCCATCCGGCTCAATAGTTACATCGGTAGGGTTTGACGGTACACTCTCCCGAAGCCCTCTTTCACAGCCCCTTACATTTAAGGTTGATTCTTTTTCTGCGCCCTGTCCGTTTCTGCTTGCTCCATATACACCGGATAACATTATGGGCCTTGATATGTTAAAGTATTTTAGGGCTACAATCCGCTGCTCCCCTGAGGGTGTGAGGGTGATCTTAAATGACAACTATCCCAGGTCTGGGCGGATGTGTACGATATCAGAGGATGCGTTGTTGGCTACCCTCCCCCGAGCTTTATGGGCGACTTCGGACACAGATGTGGGACAAATGGTGATTCCTCCGGTCCACATTAGTGTCCAGGAGGGGGCGGTGCTACCACGCCTCCCGCAGTATCGTATTTCCCAGGAGGGCGAGGAGGCTCTCATACAGATTGTGCAAGACTTGATAGCAGTAGGGGTAGTGGAAGAAGTTCCCTATAATATCTGTAACAGTCCGATTCTCCCAATTTTGAAAAAGGACACGGATGCGAAGGTTTATCGGTTCATAATTGATTTGAGGGAGGTAAACAAGATCGTGATACCTCAGTACCCGGTGGTTTCCGATATCACGACGTTGCTTACCTTGGTCCCGCCTACGGCGACCATGTTTTCAGTGATTGATTTGAAGAATGCCTTCTTTTCCATTCCCATTCACCCTGATAGCCGATTTCTTTTTGGGTTCACATTAAATAATAGATCTTATCGTTTTTGTAGAATTCCCCAAGGCTACACAGAAAGCCCTAGTATTTACAGTCAGGCTTTGAAACGACAGTTGGATTCCTTTGTTTTACTCGAGGGGGTCGCCCTCATTCAATATGTCGATGACATCCTGTTGGCGGCTGACACCCTGGAGTTGTGTGAGAAAAGCACGTTATCCTTACTTTCCTTTTTAGCATCCCACAATCACAAGGTCTCTAGGAAGAAATTGCAATTCTGTAGACCAAAGGTGACTTATTTAGGTCACCTTTTGTCTAAGGAGGGGCGTGCACTCACACCAGATCGTATCCAAGTAATTTTGGACACGCCGAGACCATCCACGCAGAAGGATGTGCGTGCATTTTTGGGTCTTGTTTCTTTTTGTAGACAGTGGATATTGGGGTTTTCACACATAGCTAAGCCATTACTAGCTCTTTTGACAAAAGACACGCCTATCCCAATCCCTTGGTCAGATGAGTGTGATGCTGCTTTTCAGCAACTGCGACAGGCCCTTTGTTCAGCACCAGTGTTAGGGACCCCTGATTATACAAAACCCTTTTCGTTGTATGTGCATGAGAAAGATGGATGTGCATTGTCAGTCTTAGTACAGATGCACGGCGACAAGCAGCGCCCTTGTGCATACTTTTCGGCTGTGCTTGATCCTGTCGCCCGAGCATTACCAGGGTGTTTTCGCTCGGTAGCGGCGACAGCTGTGTCAATACGCCAAAGTGAAGGAATTGTGTTGTCCCATAAATTGTTGGTGTTAGTTCCCCATGCTGTGGATGCCCTGCTTAATCAAACAAAGACGCAGCATTTGACCAGTGCCCGTTTAACGGGATATGAGCTGACGCTTTTGGCTCCTCATATTACGTTGAAAAGGTGCGTGACATTAAACCCGGCCACATTGTTGCCATACCCCGAGACCCAGCCTGAGGCGCAGAAAGCGCATGATTGTATTCTTGTGACTGAGGAACAAACAAAGGGTCGTATTGATCTCCAGGATACGCCCTTTTCAGAGGTAGATGGAGAGTTGTGGGTAGACGGATCATGCCTGAAGCTACCAGATGGTACGACTTCAGCAGCGTATGCAATTACCACGTTACAGACGATAGTGGAGACAGCACGCATACCGCAGAAATCAGCTCAAGCAGCGGAACTGATAGCCTTAACACGAGCATGTGAGCTCAGTACAGGATTGTGTGTGAATGTTTACACAGATAGCCGCTATGCCTTCGGAGTAGCGCACGATTTCGGCCTACTCTGGAAGGAGAGAGGGTTCTTAACGTCACATGGGGTACAGATAATGCATGGGGAGTTAGTCCACAATCTCTTAACTGCATTGACATACCCGAAGAAAATTGCCATTGTTAAGTGTAGTGCCCATAGGAAAGTAGTTGATAAAGTTGGAGAAGGGAATGCGTTAGCAGACCGGGTAGCCCGGGAGACTGCGATGCAGCCCGGCGCTACTGCCATGTATGTAGTAAAGTCACAGGTGGAAAGATGGCGTGATGCGAAGGAGGAAGTGCGAGAAATGCAAAGGACCGCTTCTGATAAAGAGCGGGAGCAATGGGCTAGCGAGGGAGAGTTGGATGATGAGGGCTGTTGGAGAAATAAACAGATGGATAGATGGAAGTTACCCACGGCTTATGTACAACCTATGGTTCAGATGGCACATGGGCTAGCACATGTTGGAGCTTCCGCAATTGTGAAATTGCTTACCCAAGTCTGGGAGCATCCAGAGATTGCTAGCACGGCAAAGAGGGTGGTGCAGACCTGTATGATCTGCCTGAGGTATAACCCAGGGAAAGGCACTCGAACTCCAGCAGGAGGATTTGCGACGCCCACTGCACCCTTTGAGGTTCTGCAGATGGATTACATCCAGCTTGAGCGCTGTAACAATTTGAAGTATGTTCTAGTAGTGGTCTGCGCCTTCAGTAAATGGGTTGAGGCGTACCCTACGAAAGACAATACTGCAATGACTACAGCGAAGCTATTGCTGAAAGAGTTTTTCCCTCGATACGGCGTCTGTAGACTTCTGTGGAGTGATAATGGCCCTCACTTTGTAGCGGATGTTATAAAATATGTCTTGAAGGGCCTAGGCATCACCCAGAAGTTCCACGCCGTATTCCACCCCCAGTCTGCAGGACTAGTCGAGAAGTATAATGGTACACTGAAGCTTAAGATCGCCAAAATCCAAGCTTCAACATCTTTGACTTGGCCAGACGCCCTGCCACTGGCGTTATTGTCAATTAGGTCGGTGCCACACTCTCGAACTGGCCTTACGCCATATGAAATTGTATTTGGACGCCCAATGAATATTTGGGGTCCACCAAGGCCTAAGGCGGTGCATGATGTACCTTGTGTAATGATGAGCGATTATCTGGCACAGTTAACGGATAATTTGGTTTCTATTCATCAACAGGTCCGAGAGGCGCTCCCTGATCGGTCTACCGGCGAAGGACATGGTCTCCGGCCTGGGGATCATGTCATGGTGAAGGTCTTCGACAGAACGAACAGTTTGGAGCCGAGATGGGTCGGACCTGAGCAAGTCCTCCTTGCAACAAGGACGGCAGTGCGAGTCTCGAACAGGAAGAATTGGATCCATTCCTTACACTGTCGAAAGGTACCGCCCGGATTGGTGGAATCTGCCGTGCTGACCGATCAACGAGACATCCTAGCAGCAGAGACAGGCCGTGCTGCTGAGCCACGAGACACTGAGGAGCTCTTTCCGGACCACACGACTTCTGGAGGAAGGCGATATCATCTGCGACCAAGGAAGTGAGGTTTCCAGTACCGGGACATACTGTCAGAACGGCCCTTGGGTTAGTGAAACGGAGAGCCGATGAGGCAAGGGGGGGGGATCAGCCCTGCATTAGTGTAGCGACACCCGTCTTGGCCCGCTGGTGAAGAAATCAACCGCTGCCCAAGGGGAAGAGTTCTGACAGACTTTTTAGTTTCAGGAAGATATCAGGGTATTGTTTCTTTTGACATGGAGAAGAAGAAAATCCTTTGTGCGTTGGGGTTCATGCTAACAGTAGCTATCGTTGGTATAACCACATGGTTTGTGGAGGAGGCAACTCCTGCTCGAAAGACGCTTGTGTTGACGACTCCAGTGCCTGCGGAGCACTACTTTTATACATTGCCATATCAAGAGTTGAAGCATCGACAATCCTATTTGAATAACACTTTCATTCAGATGCTGCATCACACCCACGTTGCTACGAACGCTACGAACTGTTGGATATGTGGGATGATGCCAGCCCATCAGAAGAAAGGAGGTACGCCATTCATACCACTTCCTTTCTCTCATAATGGCTCTTGTAGAGCATGGTACACTTTGCTGTTTGCCACTCGGAAACCGACAGTGGGACGATTGCTTTTCAGACTCAATAAAGAATGTCATCAAGATAAAAATGGATATCCACAAGCAAATGGGACAATTTGGGAATGGGAAGAGTACCGACCGGACAATGAATCCATTCCCTATATCTTCACGAACACAAGAGACACTGTGGGGAAGGACAAATTCGTAATCCAAGTAGCACAAGCTCAAGCGGACCTGTGTGTCCAGAGTGTGGGTTTTATCCCTGTTGGTGTCAGTGATTGCATAACCGTATTAAACATCGACGGGTTAAATAACAGTACCTTCCTAGCGTCCCATAATACCTATTTTGTATGTGGAAATAAAGGCTATTATCGCTTGCCGGCCGGGTGGTCTGGGGTATGCTATGTATCATTCCTATTACCTCCTGTATTCCTAGCACCCGCGTCATATCATAAGGATTTAAAACTGTTGAATAATGTGACTGTAAATAGATATAAACGTACTCTATCAATTGATGATGTGGATCAAACTGATACCAGCTTGCAACAGTATATTGATTTTAACTTAGGACTGTTTTTCTTTGTTGGAGCCGCTTTGAATAGTAGGAAGATCCGAAGATTAACAAGAGTGGTAGAAGCTGTGACCAATCAGACTGCCGCTGCTCTTGGGAATCTTACGGAAGAGTTACAAATAACCAGGATTGTTGCGTTGCAGAATCGTATGGTGTTAGATGTAATGCTAGCTGATCGAGGAGGAGCCTGTAAAATTATTGGAAGTAGCTGCTGTGTGTTCATTCCTGATCATACGCCATCCGTTTATAACGCCATTAACAAGCTGCATAAAATAGCAGCTGAAATCCATACAGAAAACGGCACTTGGTCCTTTTCTGGATGGTTTTGGGCGTTGGTTACTGCCTGGGGATGGAAGGTCTTAACTGGTCTCTGCATTATTATAGCAGTTCTGTTCCTTTTCTGTATGTGTATTCAATGTGGACCATTGTGCTGTTCCGTATGCATTTCATTCTGCATTCCAGATAAGAAAGCTATTGCCGATGTTGCTCGCCAGAAGGGTCTAGCTAAAGAGGTTAAGGGAATGATGATAATTGATATATATGATGATTATTCTTGGAAACCGGATGTCTTCAGTAAATGCTGAAAGGGTCGTCTGTTGTAAATTAAGGCAGAATGTGATTAAGCATTTACTGAAAACATTAATGCTTTCCCTTGCGATCATGTTTTCTTCGTTATGTTGACCGAAGTCCGGACTCCATTTTGTATTGACATGCTGCCACGTGTTCGTCACGAGGAGAGTCCGACCTCTGTGTTAGTTGCTCCTGTAACCTGCCTAGTAACAGTTTATAAATAGCTCTCTTGTCCATCTGGTGCATGCCCAGACTTGACCACATCTGTTATAATTAGCTTTGCTTGACCATGTGTTTTCGCGGGCCCAAAGAGTATGTTAGCTCCGCCCATGTATTGATTCAGTATCGAGAATGACCATAAATGGTAATGTTCTTCGGCCTTACGTTGTATCCACCCACTATGAGCCCCTCTGTTGTGTATAAAAGGGGACTGTGTACGAATGTTCTGTGTGCTACTCCAGGCAATACTGAAGAGTGTTGTGTGGATTGTAGGACCACCCTTAAGGGTTAATAAACGTTGTCTTTGTACTTTGCAGTTTCCGTGCCAACTTCCTTATAGATTCCGTTACAGGAGAGCGAACCCTTGTTCTTGCGGGCCTAGCTGGGGCCTGTATTCATCACAGTAAGGTATCCACTGCATGTGGTACCATGACAATGAGAGTGTTATCCAACACTATTCCAGCAGACTGTCGAATAGAAATTGCTGCTGCTGCTGTCGCTCTGAGACAACTGGGCAATGCTTTAGCTACAGGATCTAACATAGCTGAAAAATAGGCGCATGGCCGCTGTTTGTCTCCAAATTGCTGTGTTAAAACTGACGATGCACAACCTTCTCTCTCGTGAACATAGAGCGAAAAAGGCTTAGTGTAATCAGGGGTGCCTAGTACAGGAGCAGAACACAGAGCAGTATGTAAATCAGTGAAACTCTTTTGGCACTCATCAGTCCAAGGAAGGGGCTGAGGCGTATCTTTTAAAGGGAGTGCCAACAAAGGTTTGGCTATTAAAGAGAAGTTAGGGATCCACTGCCTACAATAGGAGGTGATACCCAGAAAGGCACGTACCTCCCTTTGTGTGGATGGCACAGACATTTGCGTAATCGCCTGAATTCGTTCTGGTGTCAATCGTCGTCCCTCCTTTGATAGGAGATGACCCAAGTAGGTAACCTCTTGACAAACATATTGTAGTTTGGAAGGTGAAACCTTATGATTCAGATTAAACAAATGGCATAATAATGCAACAATGACATTTTTGCAAATATCTTCTGAATCAGTGGCGACTAACAAGTCGTCCATGTATTGGATAAGAGCAGCACCAGACGGCAAATGAAAAGTATCAAGATAACATTTTAAAGCTTGGCTGTAAATGGAGGGACTTTCACAATAGCCCTGAGGTGCGCGCTTAAACCGGACACTTCGGCCTCCAAGAGAGAAGCCAAAAATGTCCCTACTCTCTTCTGCAATGGGAATACTAAAGAAGGCATTCTTTAGATCGATAACAGAGAACCAAGTCGCTGTGGAAGGTATCATCGTCAACAGAGCAGTGATATCTGGAACAACAGGAAATTGTGGTACAACAATTTTGTTTACCTCCCGCAGATCAATTACGAAACGATATACAGGTGGCTGAGAAGGTTCAGTGAGTTTAAGAACAGGAAGAATAGGACTATTCCTTGTTTCTTCAACCACACCCTTCTGGATCAAATCATGAATGATTTCTAGAAGCGCTTTTTCACCTTCAGTGGAAATTCTATACTGCTGGATGCGCGGCAATTCAACATTGGGCTTGAGAGTGACAACATAAGGTGGAATCTCAAGACAACCCACATCATTCGGACCCGTGGCCCAAAGTGTTGCTGGAAGAGAAAGCAATTCAGGTGGAAACTGATCTTTGGACATATACATTGGAGAAGTCAATTTCTGTCCTAAAGTAAGGTGTACACCAGAAGGAGAACAATATATTGTAGCATGCATTCTTTTCAATAGGTCTAGACCCAACAGGTTCTCACCACAACCATTCGTCAACAGAAGTGAAGCTTCCAAATCGTAAGGGCCAACTGAAATAGGCAAAGGGCAAGAAACTGAATTACGAACAGGGGCGCCAGAAAATCCTACAGAAACATTCGTTAAGCCAGACAAAGGTGCCCCAGGGAGTTTAGAATGAATGATAGAACTTCTCATTGCCCCAGTATCTAGAAGAAATGGCTCTGAAACACCCATTGTAGTGACGTTAACATAAGGTCCATTCTGATCTACCGGGATCGACACAACTCCCTTACTTTGTCCATGGCTGTCCTAGTTAGCATGAAGACTTTCATTCTCGCCTTCAATATAATGGTCTTCATTGTAATACTGTGTAGACCTAACATTTTGCTGATCAAAGTAATTCACGGAATTGGGAGAAGGAAGGGCACGTTGTTCTTGAGTCAACACACCCCGACCTCTACCTCTGTTTGCTGACTGGAGGCCAGCACGACCTCGTGGAGCAGATAATGTTCCATTGCGCTGCAATAAAACCGGACAACTATTCTTAAAATGACCTTCCTCTCTACAGTAGGCACATTGATTAGGTCCTAACAAAGGTCGCGGAATGTATTGCTCAGGTTTTTGATACAACCTCTGAAACTGCGGAGGCTGTTGAAATTGAGGCTGAGCATAACGTGGAGGATAAGCTTGTTGCAAGAGAACCTTCGTTTTTAATTCTTTCGTCTTTTTCTCTTGCTTTTCTTTTTCTTCTTTATCTCTGTTTTCATAATATTGTGCAGTAGCCAATATCTGGGCAGAAGAAGAAACAGCCCATGAACTTTCTGAATCTTTCAATTTGTGTGACAGCTCGGGAAGCAAATTAAATACAAATTTGTCCACAAATAATCGCTGTCCACCTTCTGTAGCCATATCTTGACCACTGTGGTCGATAAATGTCTCCTCGAAACGAGTAAAGAAATCAGAGACACTCTCATCTCTCTTTTGTTTGCATGCTGCTAGTTTATCCCAATTTACTCTCAATGCAGGCATCATAGTTTTCATTAATGTAATGATTCTACCAGGGAGTTCCGAAATCAAAGCATCAGGCTTTGCACCACCCACTTGATCTCTATCTGCGGTAGTTATAACATCCCAAGTAGCACCTAATTCCTGCGCGTGATCTTCTCTACGAATCTTAGCCCATATTGTCTGTGGGACTACATTTCCCATCAACATGTCGATGTCTGCTAGGTTCATAATGCAAGCATCAACTGTCTGTGATAATTCCGTATAATAACCTGCAGGGTATTTACGAGGATCCGGTAGAGTCTGCTTAAGGGCCAAAACTTCAGATCTCTTCCAAGGGACATGTACCCATATACGTTGGAAATGAGCAGGGATAGGTGCATTACAACCTACTCCCACTACCTCTTCCTTCCATACTGGAGGAACCTCTCTCATGGGATAATTTTTCAGTGTCAGTTTAACCGACGGATCAGAATCAAGGAAAGCTTGAGAGGACAATAAGGATCTATAAGAAACAAGTGTCCTTACAGCTTTCTCAACCTTAGAACCCACAATAAGTCCTTTATCAAAATCAGTCTGAACATCTAACAGATCTTGTGGGATCGGACTCGAACTCGAACTCACATCCTCCCATTCTTTAATGAGAGTATCGTACATTGCATTAAAAACATATCTTTGCGTAGGCTCATTCCATTGTAAAAAGGTAGACATAATATATATTGAGGACCCTTTTTGATCCATTTACGTGCAAGAGAGTCCAACCTTTCTCGTTCTTCAAAATCTGGGAACTGACTACGAGACTGTCTTCGAGCAAAAACCGGAGACACATTTAAAGCTTCAAAGAAAGGAGATAGAATACCAGTGACTGTGTCTGTGAGACGCTTACGCACAGACGGAGAATTAGACATAAGAATTGGAGACAAAGTATTAGGAGAATCGACAGAAGGAGAATCGATGACTGCAGGAGGAGCAGAAGGCAAGAGAAATCTAAGATCAGAAGATGAAGGCAAAGAAGTTGAAGTCAACGGTAAAACCGGCAAAGGCGGTAATACTGGAGGAGGCAAATGCGGAAGAGCCGGAACAGGCGGAGGTACCCCTGGCGGCTGAACAGGCTGTAACGGCTGAGGTGCATTGGCACTTTGTGCATAGGGCGGAGGCAAACTTAATAAGTGGGACATTAGGGGATCTTCTTCTATATCTTTCTTATTATCAGAAGGGGAAACAGGCAACACCGCATAGCGTTTATCTATCGCCATACGATGCTGTCTTTCTGAGATTTCAGTCGCATTATCAATTTCATAGTTTTTAAACTGTTGGGCAGCCTGTATAATTGTCATACCCTGTGCTTTTCTATCTCGTTTTGCTTGTTTAATTTCTTTCTGTTTGGCTTCCTTACGCCAAAGGCGGAAAGAGTCAAACTTTGCCGGACAGGCTTTTCTTTTGAACAGAACTGTTTCTAAATTGTCTAGCACATCAGGATCAAAACTACCATTTTCTGGCCATTTTAGAACACCATCTTTCTTCGTGTATCGGGTCCATGCCTCGCTAAAGGCAATGGGGCCAATATCATGTTTTGAATAGAGCTCATATGTGGTAGTTCCAACCGAAGGAATCGGACAGGAGTCCTCAAGTCGGGAATACCTATTACAACCAAAGCAACAAATTCTTCCAAACTTAGTCAGACCAGGCATCTCGTGATATCACCGAACTGTTCACAAACTTCAAGGGGGTAAAACTCAGTTTACGCAGCACAAATGCACTCACCCTCGGCTTCGGCTATTGCAATAGTCGAATCTAGGGACCACAAATACCAAGAAAACAAAGGACAAAAATTGTGGGCTTCTCACACCAACAGAGGCCCGTCTATCGTCTCGCCTTACCATACATCACCAAAGGAAGGGCCAAGGCAGGGCAGCAGTCAGGGCAGTGGTCGTTAGTAGCCATGAGGAAGGAGTAACCACACTGTAAAAGACCTTCGGACCACTTTCGACATAGAGGGGTCGCTTAATGTGGCTCGCGAACCCTCCAGAATTTTCTTGCGGGGTTCCTCACGACCTTCGGGCAGAACCGGTACCACTGGTCCGCCCCACGTTGGGCGCCAGTTGAAGAACGAGAACCTTTTGGGCCTGGCGGCGCAGGGTACGCCTTAATCTTCTGGGTTCTCCTGCTCAGCTACACAGAGACACGGGACACTCTGTCGGCGTTAGAAGATCAGGTTTATTAGCTGCAGCTAGTACAGTTGTCCCAGAAGTACACAAGGTAGGTTCTCAGGAGACTGCCACTTCACTCTGTGGCGCACAATCTTATATATTATATGGAAACATATACATTAACCAAATACACACCCAAAGTATACAAGAAAGAGCCAATAAGGAAAGTTGGAAAACAGGACAGAACCAATAGGAGAGTTTGGAAAACAAAGTGTCAGATGGCTCGAAGAAACCTCTCCTCCAACTATGTTTGCCACCCCTCCCTCCAACTAATTCATTAACGGATTCGTAACTAACTTGCAGGTGGCGAGATACGTTTGTGTGTATTGGAGGACAGTTGTGAAACGAGAGAATGCTAGCAGAAGACAGTGAAGGCCAGACGATAAGATAAAGTCAGAAAAGAATAGTGTGAACCAACAGATAGTTGAGACGGGGATTAGAAAAGCCAGACAGGGATTAGTGTACTCGGGCAGTCCTAACATCAGCTTTGAAAACAGAGGCAGAGAGCGTATTTCGACACCAAGCCGTAGAAAAAGCAGAATAGACTTTGTTCATCGTGCTGCCTGAGTGATGGCAACACAAAATGGCGGTGGAGCACAAAATGGCGGGTCGATTCGATCGCGATCAGAAATCGAAGTTCCTCACTCCCCAGGGCTCATTTTAATATTTAAAAATAAAAAAAAGCATGGGGGGGCCCCAATCCCCCCCACACTGCCCTGGGGAACGCCACCTCCCCGGTGCAAGATTTATGAGTTGCAGGGGGGTACACAGTCCCCCTGCAGCCCCGGGGACTGTCACCTCCCCAGGGCTCAGTTTAAAAAAAATGTATGGGGAGGACACAAGCCTCCCACATACCCCGGGGACCACCACCTCCCCAGAGCTTTGCACTTCTAGCGAGGAGGGCCGCACGGACCCCCTCGTGGAGCCCTATATGGCCCTGCAGTCCCACCCCGGGACACTGCTGTTTGCTATGACAAGGCGCCCTGTTATTGCAAACACTGGTTTGGATTTTGTAAGTGAGAGCAGGTTTCCTGCACTCGCTTACAAAATCCAAACCAGATTGCTTTCACAAGGGGAGCTGCAAGTCAGCAGCTCCCCATGTGGAAAAGCAATGCCGGCTCCCGCAGGAGGCGTGGAGCTGGCGGGTCGTCGGGGCATTGGGACTCCCCCCATGGTCCCCAATGGAAAGGCCAGGCCCCGGGGGATGGGGTACCCGGGGCCATGAGTGGCCTAGGAGGGGGGCCATTCGGCCCCCCTCCCTCAATTAGAAAAAATAAATAAATAAAAAAAGAGGAACAGCCCTGGGGGATGGGGTCCCTGGGGCTAATAGAGGCCTCGGGGACCCCACACAGCCCCCTCCTACATTTAAAAAAAAAGAAAATTATGAACATGCCCCGGGGTATGGGGTCCCTGGTGGGCCTGGGCTAAATTTCCATTCCGCTCACGGAAATTGCGATAATTTGACATTTTCGCGTTCCGCGGAGAGCGCGAAAATGTCAAAATTTCCGCATTCCGCAGCTTAGCGATAATTTGTTTCTTGCTCGCGCTGTAAAATAATACATTCTCACGCGCGCACGATCGCCTTACCTGAATCCCCGCGTTCGCCGACAAGTTTTACCGATCCGGTCGCGTTCTCCACGAGATGTTGGATTGTTGGTAGCCATTTGCGCTGTCTCGCGACAGTTCGCACCCGCAGTAATGTCATTGGTCACGCGATCACGTCTTTCTTCTCGCGATCATGCTCCGCGAGAAGAGTGAAAACAAGATGGCCGCACCCGCGAGCAACCGCATGGGTAAGTTGGCGAGCCGCGACCACGCAGAAAATACCGCGAACGGGCGGGAAAAAAACTTCCGCATCTTCGCGATATTTCCGCGTGTTTGCGGAGATATTTTTCACATCTTCGCGATAATTTGCGAAAGTCACTTTTGCAAATTCTGCTCACCCCTAGTCCCTGTGGCCAAAATTGCCCTCAGGAGGGGGGCCACGTGGCCTCCTTCCCGTTTACATTTTTTTTTTAAAAAGGGGTCAGGCCCTGGGGGATGGGGTCCCCATGGCCCAAAAAAAGGAAAAATAAGGGGGGCACACAGCCCCCTTCTTCAAATATATTTTTTTTAAAAGCCGGCATCGCGACTAGGCCCCCCCTCCCTGCAGCACTCAGCAAACACACACCCTGGTGCGTTGTAAGTTGGGGAATTAATTACCCTTGAATACTGAGGGTCCCTGGGGGCCAACTAGCCCACCAGGTACCTCCAGTATGTGCCAGGGAGCTGTGTTGCAGAGAGGTGTTCAGAGGCCACGTGCATTTCTACACATCTCTGCAACGCTGCTCCGTGGTGCTTACTGGAGGTACCTGGTGGGCTAGTTGGCCCTCAGGGACCCTCAGGACACAGGGTGAATTAACTCCCCAATTCACAATGCACCAGGGGGCGCGTTTGCACAGTGGTGCAGTGAGGGGGCGGGGCCTGATATAGCAAATGTGCAAACGCACCCCCCTGGCACATTGTAAATTGGGGTATTAGGTCCCCTTCAATCCTGAGGGTCCCTGGGGGCCAACTAGCCCACCAGGTACCTCCAGTATGTGCCAGGGAGCTGTGTTGCAGAGAGGGGTCCAGAGGCCACGCGCATTTCTACACGTCTCTGCAACGCAGCTCTGTGGCGCTTACTGGAGGTAGCTGGTGGGCTAGTTGGCCTCCAGGGACCATCAGGACTCAAGGGGATTTAATCCACCAATTTACACCGCTCTAGGGGGCGCGTTTGCACAGTGGTGCAGGGAGGGGGCGTGGCCTGATGTGACAAGTGTGCAAACTCGCCCTGTGGCGCGTTTTAAGTTGGGGGATTAAGTCCCCTTGAATCCTGAGGGTCCCTGGGGGCCAACAGGCCCACCAGGTACCTCCAGTAAGCACCAGGGACCTGCGTTGCAGAGAGGTGGTCCAAGGCCACGCCCCCTTTTTACACCACTCTGCAACACAGCTCTGTGGTGCTTACTGGAGGTAGTTGGTGGGCTAGTTGGCCCCCAGGGACCCTCAGGACTAAAGGGGACTTAATCCCCCAATTTACAACGCACCACGGGGTGCGTTTGCACAGTGGTGCAGGGAGGGGGCGTGGCCTGATGTGACAAGTGTGCAAGCACGTCCTGTGGCACGTTTTAAGTTGGGGAATTAAGTCCCCTTGAGTCCTGAGGGTCCCTGGGGACCAACTAGCCCACCAGGTACGTCCAGTAATCGCCACAGAGTTGTGTTGCATAGAGGTGTAAAAAGGGGTGTGGCCTTGGACCACCTCTCTGCAACGCAGCTCTGTGGCACTTACTGGAGGTACCTGGTGGGCTAGTTGGCCCCATGTATGCTCAGTGTTCAAGGGGAATTAATCCCCCAAATTGCAACCAGCCAGGGTGCACATTTGGACAGTGGTGAAGGGTGGGGGTGGGGCCTGATGTGACATGTGTGCACTTATGCAATCACTCCACCAAAACCCAAGCACTTATAAATTCACCATGCACTCTCCTTGCATCACTTTAATCATCCAGTCACTACCCATGTACTCATGCAATGAACCATGCACTAACTCATGCACAATACCCTGAGCAGTACCCATGCAGTCCAGCCATCACCCTGTCACTACCCATGCACTCCGCCAAAACCCAGGCACTTATAAATTCACCATGCACTGTCCTTGCAGTACTCTAATCATCCAATCAGTGCCCATGTACTTATGCAATGACCCAGGCACTAATACATGCACTGCTACAATCCTCTGAGCACTTCCCATGCAGACCTCTAACCACCTACACATTACTGATTCACTCCTCCAATTAGCCAGGTTGTACCTATGCACTCTAGAAATCCCTCTGTCACTACCCATGCACTCCTCAAATCACTCATCCTGCATCATGTACTTATCCCATCACTCCGCCAAAACCCAAGCAGTTATAAAATCACCATGCACTGTCCTTGCAGCACTCTAATCATCCAGTCACTACCCATGTACTCGTGCAATTACCCAGCCACTAACTCATGGCAAATACAGAGGAGGTCATGCTAATTACAGGGGTACCCCAACGCATAGTGTTCCCTAGAGTATGTAGGTGTTTTCACTTTATTCTAAGTGTCTTTTAGCATAGCAGTGGCTCCGGGCCTGGTTAGTCAGAGCCAGTTACCAGCAGTACCCGTCACTAAAATGTTTGGGGCACAGGAGGACTTTCTGCTCCTCTGTTGGTTCTTTCTGCACATCTCTTGCTTCTTCGTGCACTTTTTTTGTCTTTCTGGACTTCTGTTGCCTCTTAATGCATTTGTCTTGCTTCTTTCTGCGCTTTTCTTCCTCTTTCTTCACATGTCCTAACTATGTAGGCAAAGTTAGATATTAGCATTTAAAAAACCATTGAAATTCACTGAAAAAAACATAGGTTTCAGGCACGTTATAGTTAGAAGTTAGCATTTAAAAAACCATTGAAATTCACTAAAAAAAATCATAGGTTTCAGGCACATTATAGTTAGAAATTAGCATTTAAAAAACCTTAGAAATTTACTGAAAAAACCATAGGTTTCAGGGGCGTTATAGTTAGTTGGACATTTCACTTGTACAAAACCATAGAAATTCCCCCGTTATTTCATCTAACTATAACTCGCGCCCCTGCAATGCACTGCTGATGATGTCACATATTACATCATTCATGACATGGTCAGTGACATCACTGATGACATCACTGATGACATCTCAAATGACATCATCCATTTCTGCTCAAATGACTTTCTCACATGCCACAGACAATGGTAATGCGTGTGACATTCTTTATACGGGTTGCCTCATTTCTATTGGAGAATACCTATTCGTCAGAGCGGGAAGACTTTCTCCTCTTTTGTTCTCTTAGCATGAGTGCCTTTGTTTTTCTTTCATGTTCCTTTCTTCCTCCTCCATCGCTGGGTTAAAATCTCAATGTTATCATTCACCAATGTCCTGTTTCAAATAAAATTTGCCCCAGTGAAAACTATCATCCAGCTACATGCTTGCCTTCAAATTAACACACCTGAAAGTACAGTGTTAAGTAACCTGCACCTTTCTGTGGAGTCACGGTCCAACTTGAGCTGGCAGGTTTCCGTTTTTCCCAGGCTGCAGCAATTCAACAGCCTCTAATTGCTTAGAATGTCCTTTTAACTTGCCGCTACTGCTATTGAACATCTTGAGGATGGATGCTCTAAACATGCTTGTGGCTGCAATTATATATCCACAACAGGTCGCTCCTGCTCAGAAACATAACCATAGCCCACTTCAGATTTGGAGGATTTTATTGTAAAACTGCATAACTCGTTTTGGCTTAAATGCCTTTCACAAATGCTGCTGACACTGGTAATGCGTGTAAAGTTGTTTAAATATGGGTTGTCTCCCTGCTTTGGAGGATACCTTATCACCAGCGTGGAAAGACTTTCTCCTCCTTTGTTCTCTCAGCATGAGTGCCTTTCTTTTTATATCCAAAACAGGTTACTCCTGCTCAGAAACACAACCAGAGCACACTTTGGATTTTATTTTAAAACTGGCATATACACACAAGCAGGGATATTAAACAAACTAAGCATTACAAGCAGTGCAAGAATCAACACAACATACATACTATCAGGGCACAAATTGCAGCAGCTGGTCAGAGCAAGAAAGCATGTGAATCACAGCTACTGTGCAAGAACCACAAAAATGGAAATAGTACTCATTATTCGGACAATGCCAGAAGGCACACATCATATGTGTTTTGACAGTACTGCAGCTCACACTGTCAGCTTAGTTGTAGGAGTGAGCCCTGGGTACAGCACACCTGTGCTTCTATCCAAGGTTGTGCAATAGTTTCTATGGATGCCCTATATTATGAAGCAGAATGGGGGCTCCGCTGAGGTCTCACCCCATAATGCCACCACTGGGCAAGTGAAATACATGCCCCCAAATCTAGCCCACCTAGTAAAGGAGTGAAGGCATAATCAGAGCAGAATTCAGGAGTGAAACCTTGCTTGGTCCCTCGCATGCAGAGACGACATAGGCAGCTGCCATCAACACGTGGTGCAGCCGCCAGGGGATACAGCATATCCAGAGCCTCTTGGACCGCTATTGTCAAGATGGAGCAGTGCCCATCAGTCTTCTCTCACGTAAAGGAGGAAGAACCCACTGAAGGACCACGTGGGAGACCCCCTTTGGCCCTCCAATCTGGATCCCAATGCCACCACCTGCGAATGAGCATGGACATCTTTACTCCTCTTCTGGTTCCAAAGTGTGGTTGTGACATGCTGAGGAACTCTGCCATGCCTGGAAAGGTTTGGTGGGGTCCGGGCCGTGGAGATCTGAATTGGAGACCTTTATCCCGGGGCCATGCTGTTCCGGTGGGCTCGCTGTGCTAGGGCATCGTCAGCTGAGATTGCACATCAACGTTTCCCAGTCTAAGTGGGGGCTGCACTGCTGAAGACACACATCGCCTTCCTTGAAGAGACACAGATTGTGCGACAGGTGATTGCTGAACTCATATGGGGAGGGGCAGTAAAAATAATATGCAGCTGCTTTTGGGGAGCCAGAAATAGGTAACAGTGATTCACCACATGCTGGTTTAAAAAAAAAAGAGTGCTCACCTTGCGCTTTTCCACTAGGAAGAATCAAATTTCCCAAATGAAGTGATCTACAGACGCTAATTGTGGGAAACTACAAGGACAAAACTCAGGGCCCAATGGCCAAATCTGTGGCAGCTCAGTCCCAGGAGAGCACTAGGGGCACAACGTATGGTGGCAGGCCAGCTCATCCAGGCAAGTAGAAGGCAGGGTTTGCAGTTTCTTCCTACAACACCACACTGCCGAGGTAGACCAAAGTCAGGTAGCAGCTGGCAGCAAGGCAACACGCAGAAAAGCAATCCAGTGAGTCCTTTATGCCACCCAACAAGTAGCAGGCAGCAGGGCTACAGCAGAAGAGCAATTCAGATGAGTCCTTTGTACAGTTCAGCAAACCCTCTGACAGAGGTTTAGTACCAGTTCCAAAAGTGCTCTGAGAAGATGGGGTCAGAGCCTGTGTATTACACTCAAAATGTCTTTGATGTAGAGGTGACTTTAAAAGAAACCTTAGAAGTGCACAACACCCCCTTTCAACTCAGCCCTGGCTCCAAACTTACAGTAGGGGGTGAAAAGCACCCTGCCTCCCTCTTCTCTCCCAGCCCAGGAAGACTATCAGTATGCAAATGAATGCAGATCCCTCTCTTGTCACACCCATCCCCACTGTGTTGTGACTGTCTGGAAAGTATGCACAAAGTGTAACTGTCAACCAGAACCAGATGTGGATTGGAGTCAGGCTGCTAGGCACATAGTTCTCCTTTGAGTGCTCCAGCCATTTAGTGGGAGCCAGTTCGTGTTTTTGCAGTGACCGGCATCAGCAGCGGCATCAGCCGAGGATGAAGACGCGGAAGATGCCTCGCCACTCCCGCTAGTGTCGTTCCTGTCCCAGCCCGCTACAGTTTCAGTCCCCGATGTTATTAGCGGTCAGTAGGGCCGTGGATTGCAGACCAGCACCGCGGATTGCGAATTGCCGATCGCAGTGTGTAGCGGCCCTCCCCTGTGACTCCCGTGATTCCCCCGTGGCTTGTGGCTTGTGGCTTGTGGCCTGGGGAGCACAGTGGCAGTCAGACCATCCTATCTCCTGCCCCCCACCCCCTTAGTCCTTCACTTTTACCCTCGGTTGCAGCTATTGCGAAGCTGTGAGCAGGGCGGTGGTGGAGGTGGGGTGAGGTGAGGGGGGGAGCTGCCGCGCTGCAGTGGTGACCCGGCGGGTGATTCAAGAGGCAAGAGATTGCAAGACACAGCTTGACCGCGAGTCAGTCAGTGTGAGACTACGGACATACAGAGGAGTGGCGAATCTAAGATATCCAGGGGGACAATGGCGAATCAGTAAGTGGGAGCCAGCAAACTCGTGTGGAGCAAGTCCGGCTGACCAGGGGCGAGTCTGATTGACGGTCCTCCAGTGTGTGTCCTGTGGGTCCTCGGCTGCAGAGGTGGTATGCCCAGAACAGGCGCAGCCTGCAAGCGCAGCCTGCAATTCAGCCCCAAGTGCCCCGCTAGGCCCTTCAGCCCACCCCAGTCCCCAGCCCCTCCACCATCCTTTATTAATCATCCATAAGGTCCGCCTGTAAAGATCATCTGCAAAAACAACGGTCATCAGTACCAGTTTTAGTACCGCAAGAAACACACAGGAAATACACAGGAAGAACAAGGAAAAGGACAAGGAAAAAATAGTCATGGCACAGTAGAAGTCGCTCACGCCACGCCAGGCCAGGCCAGGCCAGGCCTCTTTTCAAAGACTTTACAGCCATCCCAACTGCTTAGGGTTCCAGAAACCCGGCCACCCGAGAGTCATCAGGCAGGCAGGCAGGTGGGTAGGCAGGCAGGCCCACTAAAACAAAAAAGAAAAACAAACAAATGTAACAAATTGACAAACCAACAAATCAGCATCTAACAAACCAACTGGAGAAAAAAAATTATAAGCAAACAATTAATAACAAAATCAATCCAATCAATTAATCTACCAAACTTCACTTACTTTATGATTTCATCATTCAACTAACCAACCAACCAATCTGGTCACTTGTCTAACCAATCATTAGGATCTAACAGGAAGTCGCACAGCCCCTTCTCGACAAAAAAAACAAAAAAGAACCCCGGGATGAGATCAGGACGAGTAAGGAAAGCTCCATCAAGGTCCACCAAAAAAGGTGCAATGAAAATGGACCTCTGTGAACATCTGGAAAAATCACTGATGGCGTCGACGCAAATTCAAGAACAGCCTCTGATCCAGGGCCTGTACATGCCCAACCAACTGCTGAAAAGCTAAAACTCAGCTCTAAAGAATTATCAATGCCTACAAAAATCAAGGCATCATTAAGGGACTATTTTAGGACTTCAGTAACAGTGATAGCATGGAAGTAAGTAACCAGCCCTTCTGGTAAACCGCCGGTACCGAACCCCCCCCCCCCCCCGCAGGTATCCCCGCCTGCAGCCTCTGAGTTACTGCCACATCAAATTATGGTTCGGCCACTGTTCCATGGGGCTGCCGGAGGGCCCGATGACACTTCACAAACTAGCTCTACTCTGACAAGAGAATTTCTCTGCAAAGGCGCTTTAGAAACCCCTGACGACAACCAACCACAACAGTCTTCTCTTCAACCCCTAATCCCCAAAATCATTTTCAAACTCAAGCCCGTTTTCTCCATCTGTATTTAATTCTTTAATTGAATTTAAACCTGACCAGCAAATAACGAGACCTAAAGTTTTACTATTACAGGTCATGGCCTACCAGCAAGTTTTTTCAGTATACCAGACCAACCAAAATCAGAAAGTTTTCTAGCTAAGGTGGATCAAGGGGACCAAGTTGCTCCAACGGTTATCTTAGAAGGGTCGAAAAACAACATTATCCACAAATCTTTAGACCTATTGTTCTTTACCACTGAACACAACAAGTCTGCAGTGCAGGATAGATCTGCCTCGACCAACCCTTACAACCTATGGTCCCAATTATTACAAACTTTCCAAACAACGTCAGAAGCACTAACATACCACTCGGACAAAATGGACGTGCAGGTGCACCTACTAAACACACTTGCGGTGCATACCGCTGGGATCGACCAAAAACTGGAGGCAAATTAACGCTTTCATCACAAAAGCCCAATCCCAAACTAAGCTGGTCCAATCAGTATGCTGCTCCCTCCCATATCATCTCTGCCTCAATTCCTCTCAGCAGTTCTAAAGGAAATAAAGAAGCCTCCAGTGTCCGAGTCATCAGACCCCTCACCTTAGGCTCCGAGCCTGTCACTGGGTTCATCTTACCCGAAAGCCCAAACCGACCAACCCTCCACACTCCACGGAGTCAGCAGACGGCAAATAAATTCCTATTGATCCGTCCAACAATTATAACACTCATCGGCTGTCGAAACAGGAAAAGAAAAGACAACGAAAAAGCCGGAATAAACAAACAAAAGAAATTAACACCTTAAATATGAGTAGTCCTCCAACGAGCAACACAGAGCTTCTGGGAAAAGCACCCTCAACACTACTGTCGAAAGGAGAACAGTCAAGCCTGCAACTAACATCGAATCTGTTGGCCCCACAGACAGAATCTCCACATCAGACAAGTCAACAGTCAGGGCCACCTCAAGCTCTGGGGCACCCTCTGCAGCTATCAACTTGAGCAAAACCCGGCCTCAATCAACCACCAGCAAGGTGACCAGGACTTGAAGCAGGTCAACAGAGTCCCGCAACTCCCCAGATGCCAGCTCCAGAAGCAAGTTCCTCCCGTCTCCCTATAGCTGAGGACGACAAATTGCGTACACAGTGTATAGCCACAGAACCTGGTCGTAAGAACCCCACAAATATAGCAAGCTGTCACAAGTTGGTGGCCACACGCAAAAGTCATCTTACCTCATCCCTAATCACCTATCATAGGGAACCGCCCCTTCTATTGCCCACCATATCTACATCGAAAAAGTCCATAAAAAAAAATCAAAGCAAACAAAGCCGGTGATGACCAATGAGTTCTGTGAGCACCCAAGTAACACCCAAAGTGCCAAACTGCTGCTCATTCCAGAATATACCTCCAGAGGCCCCCACAAAATCCTCAATCGAGGGAATTTACTAAAACTCTTTAAATCATTACCAGACCCAAGTCATCTACAATCGAGAGATATAATTGCTATTGAATTCATCCCAACTACTGGATTCAAAACGGGCGAAGCTACGCAAGTAACACTGGCAACCTCGGCAACCCGTGACCTGGTACAGACGAAAACTGACCAATTTAAATCCTGGGGTATAACAACCACAATACCAAGGGCTCCTCAATACCCTTCAATTCTGGAAAATAATTGGGCCTGTACCTCCAGCTGCTCCTTGGCCCCCTTTTCAGTACTGAGATCCGCGAGAAGCAGCTCACCAACAGTAATCACAGAGCCATCAAACGATCAGCGACACTTCAACAGAGTAGATTGGCTATGGTTGCCGGGGACCCTATCCAGAAACCGGACCGATTGATCCACCACTAATCACGGTCTAACAATATGTTCCTGGAACATCAACGGATTTGGGCAGGAAAAATAATCCACCGCCACTTTGGACTTCTTAAAAGAACCCAACATCCTCCTTTTACAGGAAACATGGGCAGGGGAAATTATTCCATTAGTAGGCTACCTGGAGTTTATGACACCCGCTACCAGGCAGTCCAAGTTTGGTAGACCAAGTGGGGGTCTCTCGATCTACATTTCAACAAAACTATCCCAATGTATTGAACAGAATAAATTTGAGGAGGATTGGCTCTCTGGACATTCTGGGAAGTTCTCTCACGGATCCTCAGCTGCTCATCCTCAATGTCTATATCTCTCCCTGCACCACTAAAACTTAAAATGGATTGCTTGATCAATACCATCTATAACTTATTTGGCAAGTACGGCAGCACACCCAGTTTCATTTCAGGAGATTTTAATGCCAACCTCTACTGCAATCTTGCCGCAGACACAGGACTGGACTCCCCAAGAGTTCCCCCACACTTTGCATCTCAGTCAGTTCCTGTTGGAAACTTTTGACATTGGGAGAATATGTGGTAATGCAGTTCAGCAGCTTAGGATTTATCTTATTGAATGGGTGCCTCCTCACTGACATTCTGCCTGCATGGACCCGGTCAGATGGTAGAACCTTCTCGTTTCTGGACTTCACTCTAGGGAGTAGAGAAACACTGCCTCTGATCAAGAGCTATCAAAAGGAGAGAGTGATCATCGGGTACAATTGATAACATTATCCATCACTACCCCATGCCATCAAGAACTTGCCCGTACTAACTCAGGCAGATACACAGAGGACCTAAAGTGGATAAAGTGGTCGGATGATTTACAAAACAAGATCTATAACGAAAGCCAGAGCTGAAGGAGCCCCAGGCCTGAATGGTCTCCCCCAGGCCATGTTTCAATCTGATGTCAACCTGTGGTCAGAATACCTATCCCCCTTGTTTCTCCACTGCAGACTAAACAATACGGTGCCAGAGTCCTGACGAGGAGCAATCATTCACCCAATCTACAAAAGTGGGAAGAGAAACAAGCCTAAAAAATACCGAATGATTGCACTTCTCGATGTGGAATCTAAGAACTATGCAAATATTCTATTGGAAGAGCTGCAGGCCTGGGCCGAAATGACCGCGCGCCTCCCTTTTAATCAGACTGGCTTCGTGGCTAACTCCAGTACCACAACCAATCTGTTAACATTAACAGTCCTGATGGAGAAAGCGACAGTCCAACAAACCCAGCTGCACTGTTGCTTTGTAGACTTTAAAGCGGCCTTCGACCACGTGCCCAGGGGACTGTTATGGCAGAAACTAAAACCGTGGGGCATACCTCTGCCTCTTCTTTATGCAATAGTCCAACTCCACACGGAAACGTGGATAAGAATTAAGCTAGGTGAAGGCTCGCACGTCTCCAGGAAGATTCGAACTGAAACTGGCGTCAAACAAAGCTTGTGTGTTGGCTCCACTTCTTTTTAATTTGTTTACATCTGACCTATCTCCAGTGTAAATTGCCATCCTCCTCAATTAGACGGAACCTGCATCAGCAATTTGCTATATGCCGACGACTTGATGTTGTTAAGCCACACAAAAGTGGGTCTCCAGAGGTTGATGGATGAATTGCTACCCTATACGACAAGAAATCGCCTAGAACTGAACCTGTCAAAAACCAAAACAATATCTTTCGGGAAGCAAAAGAGGTCAACAGAAAGATGATTTTTCAATGACACAAAATTAGAACCACCCTCCAGCTATAAATATTTGGGCATCTATCTCGATACCAGATGTACATTTCTTAAGCATAAAGAAGCATTAAAAATCAAAGCCTTGTCGTTAGAAGCTGCTGCCGCAAAACTATCAAAAAAGCTACTTGGCCCAAGCCTAACCCCCATGCAGAAAGTGATGAAGGCTAAAGTAATTAATTCCTTGACATATGGGACGAAATCACTAAGGGCACAACCAGTACATTAATAAACAAACTAATAACTAAAATCTTTAAAAGAGCCTTTGGGTTGTCAAGATCTGCCTCGCCAGACCAAGTGGGACTAGAACTGGAACTACAAGATTACCATGGAGTAGAAGCAGGCACATTTATAAAACTGTGCCATAGACTGTGCCGTGCTCGGGTGGGTTCCCTGGAGGCTCGACTATGGCAGGAAATACAGAAAAATCAGACCAGCCAAAAGTATCGGCAACTCCTGGATCACAGTTTACAGTTATTAGGAGTAAAAGACCTCTGTGAAACAAACCCCACCCACCCGGTGTTAAAGATCACCATTAATAAAGCTGCAAGACTGTGGTCCTTTCACTCGGACAGGGCAATACTGTCTAAAAGGAAACACGCGTGGGCAGTAATCTCCAATTTTAAACTGGGTGTTCAGCCGCACTATCTATCAAGCACATACACACTTTATTGCAAACAAAAGTTTTTAGCCCTGATGATGGGTGACTGGCCCTTTCTGAAGAACCTTCCTGAATGGCGCTGGCCAAGTAGCAGTATTGAATGCAGGTTGTGTGGCTATCATTCCAAAACAAAGGAACACATCATTTGTGTATGCCCTGCATTGGCCAGACGGTCATTGCTGCGAGGCCTATGGATCAGGTTGGGAGTTCGATCTTGCCGCCAAGCAATAATGGCCGCCCTAAATCCTAACAACATCAAGTTATGCATTGAGGTTATGAAATTCGTCCACAAAACGTCAAAACTACTGGAAGCCACATCCACAACCAAACCCTCCTTATCTTAGCATGGCGGCCAAGTTAAAAGGCCCAACAATCGAATTAGAGACTACACTATCAGAAAACCAGAGCGAGGTCTTTCAGTAGAACATTATTAGCCCATAATGATCCTCCTCATTTTTTAGTAATTTAAAACCCACCGTTTTAAACATTTATTATTGTTATTTTATATTGTTCGAACCAGTCATGTTTTAAATTGTACATTTTTTTTTTTTAACCAATCAATAAAGAGTGTTATTATACCACATAGTTATAAGCTCAGAGAAATGCTCACTTTCTAAAAGTGGCCTTTCTAAAATAGTTGTAAAAAATCCACCCACACCAGTTAGCCCATTTTGTACACCATATGGAGGGCCTAGATCTGCGGGTGAATTTTAAAAAATCTTTTGTTATGTCATGCGGACCCGGTAAGTGGAAACTTAATACCATGCATATCGGGTCTGACAAACTCGATTCTGTAAACTCTTTTATATATCTTGGGGTGGCTTTCGCTGCGAACAACTCGTGGAGTGGGCACTTCGCCCACGCCACGAGTAAGTTCTCGAAGGCCATCAACTCAATATTGAGCCTCCCACGCCCTAAGAAATTAGGTGCAACCAGTGCTATTTTAAATTTTTTTAGATTGCAGTGTATCCCTGTTGCCACTTACGGGGCTGAAGTCTGGGTCCCTGCTAAAAACCCCGGTATCCAACGAGAAGAGACACGTTTCTGCAGGAAAGTACTGGGTGCCCCAATTTCGTCCTCAGAACTTATCTGTCACAAAGAGTTAAACCTCCCTTACATCTGTGATTTTATTAGAAGCAGACCAGCCCTATTCTGGTTGAGAATCTGGAGGAACAATGCAGCCTCCCTAACACAAAGCATAATTAGAGATTGTCTTAAATGTGTTCATGGCCTTTTAATTCCATGGCTAGCTGGAGTTTTAAAATCATTAAATGCCGTGAATAAAGGAGCTCTTTTCTCAGATCCCTCCAGAATCGGATATCAAGACAAGGTAGAGGTTAAACTAGCACTATATGTACTCTTTGAAGCAGAAAGGTTGGAAAGGGGAATATCCAAATCTACCGTTGTCAGATATATAGAGAATGACCTGCCCAGGCAACCTCTCCCACTATATCTTACTCTTCCTATGTCTAGTTGGGAGAGGTCTTTGTTATTCCGATTAAGGGCAGGCTCCATAAAATTCTTGTTGGGTTTTCCCTTGGGCTATAATCACATTACAGAATGTAACCCTTGCCCCTGTGATGGCACCAGCAAACAGAACGATCTGCATTTTTTATTCTTCTGCAAATTTTATTTAAAATATATCAATTGGTTTTTAACACCTTATTTTAGAAAACATAGACCCCTCTCCCTGGAAGAGTCCTGTCTGATGTTACTCTCCCTGGATTCAGAGGAACTGACCTTCCGTACTAGTACCTTTTTAAGACTAATAATCCGTGTACGCAATATGATGGAAAACCCTTGAAAGATTGCTGTTTTAGTTCCTTTTCAATTTTTTAAAATCACTATATTTGTATACTGTAATAATGAATTGTTTTTTATGTCTGTACTTTTATGAATTTAAGTAATTCGAATAAAGGTCTTTTGATTGATTGATTGACTATCTATCAAGCACATACACACTTTATTGCAAACAAAAGTTTTTAGCCCTGATGATGGGTGACTGGCCCTTTCTGAAGAACCTTCCTGAATGGCGCTGGCCAAGTAGCAGTATTGAATGCAGGTTGTGTGGCTATCATTCCAAAACAATGGAACACATCATTTGTGTATGCCCTGCATTGGCCAGACGGTCATTGCTGCGAGGCCTATGGATCAGGTTGGGAGTTCGATCTTGCCACCAAGCAATAATGGCCGCCCTAAATCCTAACAACATCAAGTTATGCATTGAGGTAATGAAATTCGTCCACAAAACGTCAAAACTACTGGAAGCCACATCCACAACCAAACCCTCCTTATCTTAGCATGGCGGCCAAGTTAAAAGGCCCAACAATCGAATTAGAGACTACACTATCAGAAAACCAGAGCGAGGTCTTTCAGTAGAACATTATTAGCCCATAATGATCCTCCTCATTTTTTAGTAATTTAAAACCCACCGTTTTAAACATTTATTATTGTTATTTTATATTGTTCGAACCAGTCATGTTTTAAATTGTACATTTTTTTTTTAACCAATCAATAAAGAGTGTTATTATACCACATAGTTATAAGCTCAGAAAAATGCTCACTTTCTAAAAGTGGCCTTTCTAAAATAGTTGTAAAAAATCCACCCACACCAGTAAGCATGATTTATCACTGACATGCTAACATACTAAACATGGCAGAGCTACTCTGTTTCTGAGGTAGACCCACATAGATCCAACACCATCTTTTGAAATGGGCATGTTTTCTTAAGTTGCCTTTTACTGTACACAAGAACATTTTGCATGCCTGACAATGTTGGATTAGTTTCCCTAAAACTGCTTCGGATACAGATTCTGCTCCGCCTAACACTATCACTATTTCTTGAACACTACGTACAAGGTCTCAACACACACTGGGCAAAGATTGTTCTATTTTTTATCCATTGGGCGACACAGCTATCTATAGACCGAAACAATGCTGGTTTGCACAGGACTCACAAGGATGCTTTTCTTTATAATAAACATGCATTTCAGGGTTCAGGCAGAGGAGCACTTTGCTGATAATGGAAAGGTCTCTACAAGCAGAAGCTTTGGCCCAGCCGCTCTGCAAGGCTGTCCAGCTCGTGACCAAGATGTGGACTTACAATCTTTCCCATCAGCTAACTGGGGTTAGATCATCCAGTACTTGGATTCTTTGCTCTATACACACACACAGTCTCCATAGACACTTAAGTTCGAGACTGCTGAGTAGGTCTACCACCAATTTTCTATATTGAATTTTATGCCTGCATATATACATTGTTTTACCATCATGGTGGAGCTTTTTATTCTGTTCAGCATTCTGGTGCTCTTAGTAACTTATATTTGTTTTTGTCCATTGATTATTGCAGCACATATATTCTATTCAAGAATCACACTGGTTCAATAATCATTGAAAGCGTACATCTGTTTATTTCTTGTATATTTCTCTGGGACTGCTACAGCATGAGTGCCCAAGCAATAGGGTTCTAGATCTGTTATAACACTTCCTGGGGAACCTGGGTGGTCATGTTCAGTGGTTGCTAGAAATCCTTTGCTTCCCTACTAGGTTTAGGGAGCTTATGGTGGCACTGTGAGCTAGTTGGCCTATAGGACAACATATCCTGAGGGATGCATAGAATGTGTCCGGTGCCCTCATAATGTTTATGCTGTCAACAAACTTGCAGTTCCTACCACAAAGTGGAAACTACACAACACTTTCAGATCAGGAATTAACATTCAACCATATATGGGGGAATTCCCAATGCTAGCCAATGAGAGGAGTAGGCCTTGCAGTAGTCAGAAAAAAATAGGCTGTTTGTCACTACCAGGACATGCCACACAACAAAGGCACATTTCCTACCTTTTACTTACATAGCACCCTGCCCATAGGGCTACCTATGGCCGACCTAAGGGGGTGACCTATATGTAGTAAAAAGGTAGTTTAAGGCTTGGTAAGTATATTTAAATTCCAAGCCAACGTGGCAGTAAACTGTTCACTTCAAACTCTGCAGTGGCAGGCCTGAGATGTTTGAAAGGCCACTTCTGTGGATTGTGCAAAGAAGTGCTGCAGGCCCACTAGTAGCATTTAATTTACAGGCCCTGGTTATTTCATGTACCATTTTAGAAGGGACTCATAAGTAAATTAAATTAGCCAAACAGGTGTAAACCAATCATACTATGTTTTAGGGGTGAGAGCACATGCACCGATTAGCTGTGGTAAAGCGCCCAGAGTTATAAAAGCAACAAAAAGAAGGTCAGAAAAATAGGAAGAAGCCGTCAAAAGGTTTGGGGATAACCCGTCAAAAAAGGTTAGGTCCAACAAAGGGCAGAGTGGGATATGAGTGATGCTGGTCTGGACCAAGATTATACATTTATTTTCAGTTATGGCCAACTGAGGTGTCATTATACCCCCAAACTTCAGCTCCAAAAAGTGCTGCATTTGGGCTTTGGCACAATATGCTTCAAGGGCTGGGGAGATTAAACCGGAATAAGCCATCTTGTGAAGTCAGAGTATGGTATTAGCTTCATGGACTATTTAAACAGAGGTTTTGATATTTTGGGGTTCCCACTTAAACTTGTCAGACTGTTTGACTCCTCAGTAATCAAAACATAAATCCCTTTCAAGGGGTTTGCTGGCAACAGTGCTACTTCTAGCTGTGCCTTTAACATAAGCCATATATTTTGTTTTTGTCACATTTAGTTCTAAACCCCTTGCCAAGTACAATTCTAGAAATGTATAAATCAGGTTTTAAAGACCCAGAGGGGATTTTGAAATGAGAAGAGGATCATTTGAAAAAAAATAGTATAGGTATTTTTTTCCCAATTAAAACATGAGAATCATTCTTGCAGGCCATCAGTGTCTTCACCACATCATTGATATACAGAGTAAACAGGGAAAGGGAGAGAATGCACCCTTGATGAACCCTAGTAAGAACTGGAATTTGGGTAGTCATTTCACACCTGCTACCACAACGGAGCTGAGCATAGTTCTTTTTATGTATTCTAGCAATACAACTGATCAGGCTACCAGAGGCCCCTATTTCTAAAAGCACTCTCCAGATATTCTCAGGGGGGACCAGGTCATAAGCAGCCTGCAAGTCAATGAAGGCCATGTATAATCTTTGGTTGCTAAGCAGTACATATTTCCAATATATGAATGCAAACCTAAAGACTTGGTCAAAGGTGCTTGTTTTAGCTCAAAAGACAGCTTGGAGTGGGGACAAGACCTGTTCATTATCTACCCAGTTTTGAGGTTTATCAAGAATCTGTCTTGTGAAAACATCTGCAGGTTCTCTATTAGGTTTATAGGCCTATAATTGGATGGACTGCAAGCATTGCCCTTCTTTAAAATGGAATTATTTCCACCCCCTTCAGGTATCTGGGATTTCTCCCTCAGCAGCTATTACATTTGACAAGAGATTAACATAGCTAGCCCATTTCTGTGGTTCAGATTTATACAAGTCACATGGTATTTGATCTGGTCCGGAAGCTTTTGCTCACTTGAGGACATTGATAACAGAGAGAGTATCCTTTAGACTAAAGAAAAGTGCCTTGTTGGTCTTCCTATGGACTAACTTTAGTGCTTCTTCAATAGGGCCTCTAGGCCTAATGCAAGGAGGTTGGATATTAAATGTTTCATAGGCATATAATACAGAGAACTGGCCTACCCTCTTCTCGAGCGGGATATGGGGGCGATGAGTAGTCACTAGGGGTGGGCAGCAAACTCCAGTTCACCGGCAGAGTTTGTGGAGTTTTGCCACTCAGCACTCTTTATCCCTCCGTAATCCAACACTTTCCCTACTATTACACCCTTTGGAGTGAGAACAGTAAATGTTTACCCCTCCGCTATCCAACACTTTCCCTACTGTTACACTCACTGGATTGGGAGTAGTAATTTTTGCCTCTCCGCTATCCAGCACTTCGCCTATGTTAAAATGAAATTGGGTCTGTTTATGCATTCTCCTATGTAAGTTAGCATTCGTGGCACCATTTTCTATTTAGGCGCCATTTTGAATCATGATTGAAACTTATCCTCAGTCTTTCACTGTCTAGCTGCATTTGCTTGGAAAATTCCATTATGGGTGTGTTCTAGCCAAGTTACAAAATGCACTAAATGTATCTGCATGCTTGTTGAATTCGGTCCCTCTGCAGCACTCCTAGCGACTGGGCAGACTGGGCTCTGCTCTGAGTGTACTTTGAGTAAATGATTACTGGTTTGTATTCTCTACTGTCTGACTGACTCTTCATTTGGTATGGAAGGCTGAGAGGTGGTTATTAGTGACCTGAGTGACCCGAATCGAGCCACTTCCTTCACCCACTGTTGCACTTACTGGAGTGGGAATAGTAATTTTTACCCCTCCGCTATCCAACACTTTCCCTACTGTTGTACTGACTGAAGTGGGAATAGTAATTTTTACCCCTCCGCTATCCAACACTTTCCCTACTGTTGCAATCATTGGAGGGGGCATAGTAATTTTTACCCCTCCGTTATCCAACACTTTCCCTACTGTTGCACTCACTGGAGTGGAAATAGTAATCTTTACCCCTCCGCTATCCAGCAGTTTTCCTACTGTTGCTTTGATTAGAGAGGGAAATGTAAGATTCAATATTTTTTAAATAGTTTAATGTTTTAATTAATAATAGAATTTGTTTTTGAACATAAATGGCATGTTAAATTGTTATAAGATTTTAAAATTATAAAATAAATGTAAATTAATAGTTTATTAATTGTTTTACAGTAAATATATATATATATAAGTATTATATATGTGTGTTTAACACTTTTTAAATTAAGTGTATATGTTATTTTCGTTGAATGTATATTAAACCAATTTTTTTTATTACGTTTATTATTGAATATATTCAATATTATATTTTATATGTATATAAAAAAACGATATTATTCACATCTATTTCTATGTCATCGATATTATTTTTCAAAAATGTTCTACCTACCTTTATAAATATAGGATGTTGATATTTTTTAAATCTATATTTATGACTCGCTATTGTGGTATGGGGATGTTTTGGGTGTCGATGTTTTGTCAGTGAACCTTAAGGGATGTATTTATTTAAGCTTATATGTGACATGTGTTTAAGGACTTGAGGTCTAAATAAACATTTATTTGACTGACTGTCTCTGTGTTCTACCCTGGTGAAATGAACCATCATGCATGTACTCTGCAAGTGATCCATTCTTTTATTTTTCTGTTCGGTTGGTTTTTGATGGCTGGTGGTCACCCAACTTGTGCCCATTCTGAGTGAGATTGGCTACTGGCCTATCAACCGAGGTAATACGGTGACAGATCCTAATAGCAACAGATTAATATAGTATTGAAACTCACCTTTATTCTCTGACACAGGTGGCCATGTGTTGATGAATCTCATGAGCTATCTGCCGATATTCAGATGCTGGCGCACTCAGAAACTGCTAGACAGGCTCTATAGGTGGATCAGATGGAAAACAAGGTTGCACAGGCTATCAGTGAGTTAGCGTCTGGGAAGGTGATATGCCCCAATGGCATTCCTATAGAACTCTACAAATGAAAGTTTCAAGTGTTGCTCCACCACTCCTGCACATGTTTTGGTAGAGCTGTGACACCGGCCAGCTTCCCAAGACGAGTATAGTGGTTATTCCTAAAGATAATAAACCACCCTATGACTGTGCCTCCTATAGGCCCATATCTCTATTTATTGCAGCGGTGAAGATTCTGGCAAAGCTTTTGGCCATGTGATTGGTTCGGGTGATCTAGTCACTAATTCACCGGCATCAGTCCGGCTTTATGGCAGATAGAAACACTGCGTTTAACCTGCGATGGCTGCATGGGGCATTGGGGCGTGCATCAGAAATCCGAGAGGATGCTCTTGTGCAGTCACTGGATGCATAGATGGTTTTTGATATAGTGGAATGGCCCTTTATGTACTCGATCTTAGAGAAGATGGGCATCAGCCCTCATTTCATTTCCTGGATCTGAATGTTATATTCGGACCCCCTCTCTCAAGTGGTGGTAAATGGAGGCACATCAGAAATATTTTCCCTTCAGTGGAGCATGAGGCAGGGTTGTACACTCACCTCTCATTTTTGCTTAAATCTTAGAACCCTTGGCAGCCTGTGTCCGAAGTGATTCCATGATTAGAGGGCTGAGATGGACTGCAAATTCGGAAGAACAGATCTCCCTTTATGAGGACAAAATCCTTCTCTATGGAGTCCATCCATACTCCACACTTGACAGGGTAATGCATGTATTCACACACTACCGTAAATACTCCATCTACACTGTTAACTGTAAAAAGTCCCTGATTTGTGTCCTTCATGGAATGTTCCCGGTTGTGCCTGAGGACTGTGAAGCCAGAGTGAATACAGAGGGATTTCGCTACTTGGGCATATTTATCCCCAAAGATCCCAATGCATTTTACACCCAGAAACTTGAACCCCCACTCCAACGCTTACGAAGTGATGTGCAACACTGGAGGACCCTATCTGTTTCTTAAATGGGAAATGCGACATTATTAAAGGTGATGGCCATCCCCCAATTTCATTATGCACTGCCAAACACGCCCTATGCAATAACACAGTTTTACTTTCATGCCGTAGAAAGTGTGGCAGTGCACTCCTATGGGATGGGTCCCTCTCGAATAGCACTCCAGAAATTGATGAAGGGATGGTACGATGGTGGAATAGCCTTCCCTGATATACAGAAATAATGAGTATCCCAACTGATTGTTGTTAATCACCGGGTACACCTTCCAGAGGACAAACTGCCTACAGGATGGATATGAGAAACATGCAATCGGGGTGATACCAGCAAGCCATCTATGGGGAAACCCGCCACACATCCCTTTTCAACCCTACTGCCATCACTATCTTCCTGGGCTACATGGCACTAGCACTGGGTTGACGGGGAAGATTGCTCAGGCCACCCTCCTGTGGACATTGCATATCTTGGCACCCTGCCCTACAAAGGGGCTTCGACATGTGGGACCTCATAGGCCTGGTTCGGGTGGGTGACTTGTGGAGGAATTGGGAAGTGCTCCCATATGGAGAACTACAAAATGACTACCAACTGGTGGCCACGGAGGCCTATAGAAATTTGCCAATCCATCATGCACTGTATAACTTACTTCTGAAAGAGGAGACACTCCTGAGTCCTCCCCTCTTGAGGAAAGGCTACTGGATGACTACCTAGCTAAAAAGGCTATTTCATTTACATACCAAAAACTGTTAAACAACTCCCCCCAATGCTATGACCTGACTGTGGGAGGCCTGTGAGAGAGACCTGGGTGATTTAGAGGTGGCCTTGGCATCTTCTTATGAGTTGGCTATAAGCTCGCTATTTCATCTCATACTGCTTAAGAGGTCCCTAGAGTGGATGTGACTTAATGGCTAGAGCAGCTGACTTTAAAGCTGGGGAAGCATGTTCAAGTCTGGAGGGAGGCTCAAACATCCTGTGATTCTGGGAAAATCACTTAATCTTCCCCTGCCTATAAAGAAAATGATTGTGTCCATCTGTAACGCAACTGGTGCTCACGTAAAGTGCTCAGGGTCGAGTTTGTACAATATAAAACTGCAACAACAAAAAAGATCCTTTATAAGTGTTACTATGCAGCCACAGTACTTGCAAAAGTGGGTGAAATAGACCAGCACTCTGCCACTAGAAAAGTGGACAAGAAGGACCCTTTATCACTTGTTATGGAGCTGCACAGTGTTCAGGAGTTTTGAATTGAAGTGGTTGACTGTCTTAATAGTGTTTGTGGAAGTGGGATGGAGCCCTCTGCAAAATGGTGTCTCCTGAACATTTGAGATGAAACTGATCTAGCCTGTTAGGATGATTGTGGCCAAATGCAACATAGTAAGGCTCTGGGGAGCTGATACAGCACTGTAATTAAGTGACTGAAAGATGTACATGGAGCGGTGTATGCAAGGGGAGAGGGCTATCTATGAAAGTAGGGGTTGTCCAAACAAATGGACCAAGGTATGGGGGAAATAGACTGACCCTGTGTACACTTATTGTAAGTTGCACTCAAAATGCTTGGAACTGGGAGTGGTTAGACATTTCTGCTGCCTAGAGGGTAGTTGGGGGTGGGACAGGGGATACGGAGACACTAGAAATTGATTGGGAATTTACCACAATGTGCCAATATTTTCCATCATTCTTGTACCAACTGTCACCTGGTTTCTCTTTGATTGAGATGCAAATAAAAAGAATTTCAAAACCTTTGCCTGGACACAAGACTTACAACCTGTGCCACTGTGGGAAGATTGATTATTGACTGTCCAGATTCCAAACCGTTGCCTCTTGACTTTGTCATTTATGGAAGCTCAGTATGTAGTTTACTAATACTGGGTAAATGATGGAGTACATTTCAGCCCTGGTGTGTACTGCACTAGTTGGTGGCACTTCATCAATAGGCTGTCTTACTTCATGGTGGGAATGCTATCATACAAAAATTCATCCTAAACCCACCTACCTGAAACCATTTGTAGTTGGTGGACATATTCTGTTTGCCACATTAAGTTTCCGCCAGCTCTAGTAAACCCTACCATCCCGCACTTCCTATGTTGCTTTTTCTCCAAGTCCATAGCAATGCAAACAGTTGGCTAGGGCTCATTAATGTGCAATCAGCAAAGCAACCACTGACTAGTCCATACTTGTCTAGACAGGTAGTGACCAGGGATTCATCGCTTTGGAATCCAGTAGAAGTTGAGGTGTTTTGCAACAAAAGGAAGAAGCACTCTTCCATAATGTTACTACTTTGCATTGCTTCTCACACTGGATAAGGCCCCAAAGCACTTCTGGGTTGCTAGCTTAAAAAGCAACCCTGTTTGTTGTGCATTGTTGATGCTGAGGAGCAAACCGTGGGAAACATTAGATATCATGCGTGAGATCGTTTTCTTTTATAGCACAAAACATTTTCTTAATGCTTGATCTTGGTTGGTAATCTGTAAGCTTGTAGGGAAGTTCAGAGGAATGTTCTAGTTGTCCTGAAGGTGCACTTATGCATGAAGTTGGCAGAAAAGTAAAGGGTAAAATTTATGAAGTCAAACCTAGGAATAAATAGCACCATATGCCAATGTGATTTAAATATGACCATCTGTACGGGAATAGCAAGGGTAATCCCGCCAATATTAACTGGAGCTTCATTATGCAATAGTCCAGAATCCTTTTTTGTAAACATAAAACAGAGACCCTTTAGCAGCAAGAAAGTGGTCGTTTCTGACCAACAATAATGTCCCTGTGACATAGGCACAGTATATACTTACATGTTGAATCCAATGGGAGGCAAAGTATCATGATCATAAACCTATTACAACACTTGCATATCTTGTAGTGACTGACTCAATTCCTGCAATTCCCATTTACTTTTCCTTTATTATGATAGTCAATATTAGGTAGTAAAACACGGAAGCAACTTTCTAAAATTTCTGGTACTATAGACTGCTATCCCCGTATTAGACTACTTGTGCAGTACATTCAACTTAAATTAATGGGGGAGAACATTGGACTTTTCGAAATAATTGTGGCATTCATATATCCAGCTATACCATCACCAGTTCTTGCATAGATATTATTCAAAACGTTGAAACCAACACTTTTCAAAATATCTATCTTTTATTGTGATTATACTACTGTAATTGTAACTACGAACATCTTGTAAATACACATAGTGTAGCAATAAAAATAAAACATATTGGGCCATATGTAGGAATCCAAATTGCGATCGCAAATGCTGAAATTCTGTGAATTTCAGCATTTGCAATCGCAATTTGGGCAGTGTGCTATGTAGCAGACAAAAACCCACTCACAAAATAAGGAATCGCAAAATTTGCGATTCCCTATTTTGCGAATGCATTTAAGGAATCCCAAATTGCGATTCCTTAAATGCAATATAGGAAGCACCCTAGCTGTGCAAATTTGGCTTAAGGAATCGCAAATTACCACCAACTTCAGGTTGGTGGTAATTTGCGATTTCTTTGAAAAATGCACTTTTTTGCATTTTTCAAAGTGCTCTGTGGCGCACATACATGCCCTTAGCGCATGTATGTGCGCCACATGTGCACACATGCTTATTTCAGGGGTGCAACAGGGTGCCCTATTGACACCCTCTTCTCAGTCTTTCTAACTGACAGTAACTACTTTGCACTATTATGGCTATTGCTTTATCCTTAGCTTTTTTATTTTACCAGTTGATTTACACCACCACGGGAGCCCTTAAAGCATGTCTTGTTGAATATGGGATGGCATTTGACTATGTAATCTAGGAGCAATTGTACAAAACATGAACTGTGGGGCTAATTGTTTCCGTACTATCCCACGTCATGGACACAGATTTGGATTTATTTTTTCCCCTAAAACTTTTTCTTTGAAATGATTGAAAATAATATACAACTTAAAACACAAATGCATTTGTGCACCTATGCTATTCAGTGTATATACCGATGACCACATTTGAGAGCTGGTAACAGTCATGGCCTTTTACACATCCCCCTTCTCCAATACGCATTCAGTAGCTCACATTCTTTTTCAACATCTAATTGAAAGCTTTCAAAGTGGCCAGAAAGGACTTACCTATTAAATTGGATCTCACTTCCATTGGACAACGGGAAATGTTAACAGCCTTAAATAACTACTGTATCAGAAACACTGTGGCTGTAAACATTAGAAAGCAGTGCTGCATAACTTTATTAGTGTAATTTAATTTATTTCTCATTTGTTAGGGCAAAGCTGCAGTTATTTGAGGACATGGTTTCCTCAAAGGGAGGCCATAAGTGCCATCTTGAAGCTAAAATATTATCAGCTTCTCCACTATTGGCCTCCATTTATTTGGAGATTCTTGGATGGGAAACTGGCAAAAATTCTTGATTTTATACAGGTCAATTGCAAATAAGATTAGAGTTTGGACCAGTTGGCTAAACTTTTCAATTTCAGTTGGCTCAGATGTAATACCACATGAAGTAGGCTGCTAAATGCACTCTAAAGAGTTATTTGTTGAAGGTGATACAGTCTCAAAAGATGCCTTTTGCACCTGCCTGGAAAATCTGCTTGTAAGGTTTCCTTGACCACTTTAAATGGATCAGTGATTTCGGCTACTAGTTTGCCTCCTTAAAGCTGTGCTAGCTGGCAACTTACATTTAAATCTTATGAATTGGACATATATGGTTTGATGAAAAATAAAACATGGCAGCTAAGACATGATATAAGCTTCTATGTTTTCAGAGGACCTCAGCTATGTTTAACGGAGCTCCTACTCAAATGGGCCAGAGAATAATGTATCAGGTTTTGGAAAGTAAGAAATGGCCAACGAGATCATGAATTCCAATTATGCGTTTTAAGGCACCCCTGGAATATAGTACGTATGCCTGAGAATTTAGAAGCTAATTATGTCAAATGTTTAAATCTAAGATACAGTGATTTACTGTTTAAACACTCTGGCTGTTGGTTACAATGACGCCCTCCAATCTCGCATGTAGACGAGACAGATGTTAGGTCCAAAAGGCCTCAAAAGCTTGAACGCATTATTTCCTCTTCAATTAAGAACTCCTTGAATGGCTTCAAAGTATTCCTATTCCCTTCACCATGAACAGGCAGTGCCTCGTCCTCCCAAGGGCTCCCCTCGAGTGCCTCCTGGAGAAGATACATAGGGTTATGCCTAGTGAAGCCTTGGTTCATTATCTATAAAAATCATTTAAACAAATAAAAAATTAAATGTCTGCGGATATGGTTTGATATAAACCTAAATTGTTGTTTGCACGCATACAAAGCCTAACGACTAGCAAGGATCAAAGACTGATATAACAGAACGTTTATAATTGCTTGTTTGCTTCATTCTTACAATTAGCTTAAAGGTTATTTTTTTCCTAAAGGAGGCTCTAGCACTAAAAATCAAAATGAATGGCTAGGTCAGGATTTGATTTCACAAAATACATACATTTCTTCAGTGATCGATTTGAAAACAGGGTGGAAATGGAGTTCAATTTACTTTTAGAACAGAAATCAGACAGGGATGTCACTGCACATTCTTCTCTGTCAAGCTGTTCATTTATTGCACTCATGAAAAGTTGTCAGCTGTCCTGCAGCCATGTTTTGCTGGCTTTCAAGTGGAATGTGTATTTCCTCCAGCAAAAGAGAAAACAACCTGCTGCATGTCAGTGTCTGGATGGAAGACACATTGGGAAGGTTTATTTTCCCAAGGACTTGGATTAAAATGGCAAACAAGCATTGGTGAGATAGATGGCACTCGTTATAGTGTTTGTTTGGGCTCTGCTGCAAGCTCAAACCAACTATTATTTTTTTTACTGCAAATTACCTGTTTTCCACTCGAAGTATCATTAGTAATAGATGTACAGACGTATCAGTCACTGTGCGTACAGTAACTTGACACCCATGCCAACGCAAAATCGATAAGCATTTTAAGGCTAGTGCGGCTTGAGTTGGTGTTTACAAGGAGAATCATTTGATTTCATTCTTTCGTGACTAAAAGGTGATATTGGCATGATACGTGTTGATTTGTTTTTTTATACCAGAGCACTTTTCAGTTCCATCCCACCTTTGAGAACTATTTTAAAAATAGCAGAAATATCAGCTTCAATCAGCTCATTTATTGCTACTATACTGTTCAAGAGGCACTCCTGCCTTTCCGCGTGCTGCTGGCATGAAGGGTGTTGCCTTAACACAACTGTAAAACAAATGCTAAAACAACAGTTGATGGACAGAATGCAGAACAATGTCATAGATTCACCCCAGTACAGAGATCTGGGCCGAAATCCATCGTTGTTTTGCTCACCATGCCTTTCCAGTTTGGACCCAGCCATATGCAAATCAGTCTTGACTCTGTGCCCAATGGGAACAGTCCAGCCGGAACTGCCATGCCAGGTCCTCCCTGGACTGGAAACAAGCATCCTAGGACCAGTTTGGGGGTTTCACCCCTCTTCAGCCAGGATAGAATGATGATGGATTCAACCCAGATCTGTGACTGGGGGTGAGTGAGTGAAAAGTTTCAGCACTCCGTCCATCATCTCCTTGTGTTTGCTTTTTAACACAGCTGTAGGCATCTGCCAGAGAGGGCTACCAACAAAGGTCACAGGCCAGGGCCAGATTGCAAAATATGAGCTCAAAATGACTTAAGGCCTGATTTAGACGATGGCAGACAGAAGCTCCATCACAAATCTGATGGATACCATGCCTGCCTCATTGGAAGTGCATTACATCCTATCAGGGTTGGGCTGGCATAATAGGGCAATCTGGCAGAGACCAATGGATGGGTTTGACAGGGCCAGTGTGTGGGTCATTGCTTTGTCTGCTTGTGTGTGTGTTTTATGGGCTGCAAGGTTTTACCCCTGATTTCCATGATATTAAAGCAAACATTGCAATCCATGAATTCTTCCATACCTTGCAAAACACTCATACAGAGCCCTCATTTGCAAATATTCAAATAAAGAGCAACTTTCTAGCTATCTAATTCAATATTTTATTTTGGTCTATTTTCAGTCGCAGTGTGATCCCATATCCTATGGCATTTGTAAAAAAGGAGGCGGGATATCTACCATGTTTGTGACCGAGTAACCTCTCCAGCAGTCTCTAAATCAGGAAAGCCCAAAAAGCCAAATAGTTGATTTGCCTTGAATACGCTCTGAAAATCTGTGCACAGAAGCATATCATAATTGGAACACTTCCACTGCATTTCACTGTAACTGGAGCAACCATTGTTAGTTGCATGTTTATTAACCCGCCCCTCCGTCTTTCCCCTAACAGAAATGTACACAGAAGTTGACTAGGCTACAAAGAAGTTTTGTCATGTCGAGTATTGCAGATCTGTAGAGGCGTGGAAGATTAAAAAAGGAATATTCGTGTTCAGGGCCGGACTGGCCGCAGCGAGCACCGGCGTTTCCAGATGAGCCGCCAGGGTGGGGGCCAGTTTTAGACCCCTGGGGGGTCGTTTTTGGTACTGGGGGCCGGTTTTGCAGCATAGCTGCAATTTTGCCCCCAGCAACAAAAGTGGCAAGCATTCCACTAGCACCAAACCCCAGCCCCCCAAAACAAAAACTGTTCAATAGAATTATACTTAACTCGACATGAATCTAATATTATAATAAGAACAGAATTTTTTTGCAGTTTGGTTCATATCCATTAAGCAGTGTTTTTAATATCTTGATGGGTGGATTTGCGAATCTATATTTACAGATTCTATCAATTTTTTAAGGCTCGCCATTTGCTAGTGAGAAGCTTCAATGTATTTTTTTCGCCAACAGGTCTTGTATTCACATGTTATGCATCAATTTGTGATTTAGGTGTTGTGGAAACATTTATTAAGTAGTATAAGGGTCATGGAGAGTATTAGTGGATGACAAAGCCACTTTGTGCAGAACTTTGAGAGGTGTAAAATCATGTTTTGCCTATGCAACAATGTTGATTTTCTTACAAATTAAAACATTTTTAATATGGAAACGTAAAGCTAAAGTTGCTGTTCCCAATATAGACTTGTTTTGACTTGCTGGTAACATTTCACCACTCAGCACTCCCTCACCAAATGCACTGTTCTTGAAGTCATACATGAAGTGACAGATGACAGTGCAAATGGTATCACTGGTGACACTGCATATCACCGTACCTTAGACATTATGGATGAATTAATTATGGATAAAATATAATTTCTTTGGATAGGTGGTGTCATATAATGATGTTAGGTTTCAAATGTCTGGAATTTAGTGTTATAAACAGGACAGTAACCAGGAGTATGTCTTTAGGGGAGCATGGCCCTCAAGTATAACCAATCAATAAAGCTGTGCACTGTGCATGCATTTTGTCCCAAAGACTGGTTGTAGTACTAAACAGCAACACCCAAAATATTGTGGTACAAGAATATCAAGGACAGAATATCAAAAAGGTAATGGTTAAAGGGAAGTATGGATTTACTACACCTAACTCCACATCTACGTACCTTGAAGATATAGATATCTTGAAGGTACATGCATGTTGAGTAAGGAATAGAAAGACTATACTGCCAATATTTGGAATGTTATTTTCTATCCTTGATATTCTGTGCCATTAATATTCTGGTTTCGGTATTCAGGGTGCACATTGTGTGATGCTGTGTGCAGGAATACGTGAATTTTTTAAAGATACATATTAAATCATAATCAACTTCCAACAATCCAACTTTAAAGCAGACCAATTAGATGAGAATTATTTAAAGTAGAGGGGTGCAAAGTTGTACATTTGGCTCACTTGCAACTTTGTGTATTTTCTATACTGTTCAGGCTTTGTGAAATGCAATGCTTCTTAACTTCATTAAAAAAAGAAAAAGCTGACCTCAGCTCAGAACCATACCTGCAACACCTCCTAGCTGTGGTGGAAGATGTGTCCACATCCAACATTGTTTTGATGGAGGATGTCTTACCCGGGACATTCCTCATCAGAACATCATCACACCTGGAAGGCCCTAAGTGATAAACCTTACCGCACGTAAAGTTAGGAAACTTCATCTTCTTCGTAAATCTTGGAGTTTCCTAATTTTGCCTAACATCTTAAAGGAAGTCTTAATTTAACTTATATTTTTTAAAAAGTAATGGTAAACATTGTGTTTTAAACGTGTTAGTGCTGCAACAGTTGTGAAAACTAAATAGAACTTAAATGTCACTTTACAGGTAAGGTTGGGAAAATCTTGCAATGAATTTCAATATAAGGTTGTGACAAAAAATGAATAGCTCAATTGCATTTGATCTACAGCAACAAACAAAAGTGCATAAACTGGAAGCAGGGTAAGACAATAGCATACACCCCTCACTCTTACAGGCAGGGTGTGTGAAATGTGTACGAAAGAAGACCTTCGTCATAAATTGACCAGCAACACACTTAGGCATGTTAAAGGGTAGGTGATTGTGTGAGGAGCCTAGGATAGTTCCATTGAGGTCTGTGGCCGGGCTGAGGACACTAGTTCCATCTCAACTTGGATGAGCCATAGATGAGTAGGCAGCAACTCTGCCTCTAATGCTCTGAGTTGTGGTTTCACTGTTTGCATTTAGGTTCCTGCTCTCTGATAACCTTTTGGATGCTGCTTGCATGATACCGCTCATTTGAACGCTGCAGAGTCCTTCTCTTAAGAAATTATGGGCATTAGCTGCTCTTTCACATGCAGGTCCGGCTCTAGGGCGGTGCGATCGGTGCGACTGCACTGGGCACTGACTTGGGGTCGGGGCGTCATTTTTACAAGTATATTATCATTTTAAAAACACCTGCTGCTGCGATCCTGGCCTCCAGCAATTTTCAGGCATCAATTAAAATGTCAAGATAACTCAGGTGATTAATCGTCTTACTGGAAAGAGGCCGGGCGTTTGTCTAGTGGAAGTTTTGACTCATCCTAAGGTAGCACAGAGGGTTAAAATGCCTCTGCTAAGAACGTGTACTATGCATACAACTAAGTGCATATAATGTAAATAGGTCCGCGGGTTACTGAGTCTGTAAGTAAGCTTCTTTTGTAACTTTTCATGTATAAGTCAAAATCCTAATATGGAACATTGAGCTATTAACTGTCATCAAAAAGCTGTATGCAAACTGCAAGGTACATATTAGAGCCACCTGTTTTTTGCCCAGTCTTTCATCATCCTAATCTTATGAAAAGGGTTCATTTTGGTAGAAAACAATTCTTATTACTAAAGAGAACCCCTTACAATGATGTTACTTTTTAAATTCTGAATTTGTGCTTTTCCAGAATAAGGTCTCTTAAACTTTATTGCCTACCAGTATAGATGATATGTCACTCCTACACCTTGTAGTCCTGTCTTTTAGACACATGTGATATGAGCGGTGCTACAAAACTAAATGAGAAACAGTGGTCATGGAGACTTAAGGGGCACTGTTAAAGGGTGCTAGTGAGGGAATCCGTCTCAGAGGTGGTCACTGGGGGGGGCGCCAACAGACATTTGCGCACAGGGCGCCACCAGAGTTAAAGCCAGCCCTGTTCACATGCAGTAGACTGTTTGCATAAAACCCTAAGGTTGCACTATCCATGTACTCATGACAATTTTGGTGATAGCAACAAACATGCATATCACTCCCAAGGCAAACTGTATTTCATACTGCACCTAGGATGGATCACTTGGTACAGAGTTCCGAACTAAATTGTGTCCATTGATTTCTAATAGATTCAAAATATGTATTCACTCATAATATACTTCATCAATGAAATTCTGGTTTGTTTCAGTCTTCATATTTTGTTAATGAATGACCCAATGCATTTTGTGTCACAGACCCTTCATCGGGGGCATTTTGTAACATATAAAACACTATACAGTTGACACAAGGAACAAAACATCATATTTTAATGAATGTGAAACTAAGTTGTAACATCCCAACACAATCGTCCTCATGCAACTGTCATGCATCATGGTGCAGCTGAATTATCCCAAATTTCACAACGCATCAGAAAATCTCACTCAAACCTGCAATCACTCTACTGCCAATCTTTAGCTACAAGGACAATGTTCAAATCATTTTACATTATCCACAGAGTCGCCCAAGGAAGCGTTCTGCTAGACCTAAAAGTTAAATTTCTGCAATACAAACAAAATAGGACACTGCACCTCACTCAGGCTTGCATCACAAATCATCATACTAATTTACTATAGGAAATCGGTGTAGAGTACTTCTTTATCAGTACAAACCGGCAAGCTCTAAAACTCACTATCAGCCAGCATTCCAAGCTTCTAAGAGCATATAAACTTCAGAAGACAGTTGAAACCATGGATATTTCCAAGACAATTACACCACCCCACATAATGGTAACAGAACCCAGAAAGACAGTTGAATCCTTAAACTCAATCATCAGCTTACAGTCCGAAAACTGGAAACAACCCAACCAGCAGACGTCTTTTAAGAGGCAGGTGAGTTAAGCAGGGCTAACCTAATGTTTGCTTATATAGTTAAGTAATTTCATATGTAACATTTTTGGCCCACATCCCTACTAATACCATAACACGCAAAGGTCACCTGCCAATGCTAACTTACACCTCTTATAATCACATAATACATAGCTACTATGAAGGCCGTTCATCACCAGAACTGTGCAACCAATATTGAAAAGATCAGTCATCCACTGCCGGTCCACCAGAGGACTTTAATCTAGTCCACGACTGCAGGTCTCATTATTTCTATACATATGCTGCTTCTTCACATCTCACAATGACACAGCTATAGGATGATAATAACAATGCCCATCACAGCACTTCTGTCTGTCTCCAAATATACACAAAATTTCTGATTCAACAACCCAGTGCGGTACTCAGCTAAGCAGACTATGATTGTAAGAAATACTATAAAAGGACGTGTAGAGTTGTTTAAAGCTGCCAGCGTACTGAAAAATCGAAAACTGTCCCTCTGTGTCTCCCAAATCACATCATCCATCACACTGCTATATGCTGTTTAACTCGATAACCACACCTTGGTGGTCAGCACACACAACATGGAAACACTCAATACATAGGATATGTATTTCATAAGATATTTTCAACTAGGATATTCTGACCATGATCGCAGGTCAGTAAATTACAGGTATTCTACAAATAACTTAAAGTGGCCCCTCTGCAACACCACATACACAATTACCAGTAACATTTGGAATGCTAATTCTGTGGTGCACTGATGTTGCACAATGATAAGCTTTGAAACTAGGCCTGGGGAATTGTCATAAGTATTGGTGTGGTCGCTGATTCTCCTAGATGTTTCTCACATGTTTGACACATTTGCTCCGAGATATTCCACTAGTGTTTCCCTGGTGACATTATGATTTGTGAGAAACAGTTAGGGTCTCATTATGACTTTGGCGGTCCGCCTGCCATAGGACTTTGTCCTCCCCGGTAAGCAGCCCTCAGGGCTCCAAATTACTATTACCATATTACTAAGCCTGGGCAGAGTTTGCGGAGTTCCGAAAGTGCAAAAAAAACTCTGACGCGCTACGCGGAGCTCTGCGAGCAGCGGAGTGCGTTAGATAAATGACGCTCGCTGTGATTTTCAGTGCCAGGTGCTTGTCTGCACTGTGCAATCATTACAAAAGGCACCATGCCCAGCGCAAGTGTGTGCTGCTCCCTTTCTGCCACTCGAGTAGATATTTACTTGAGTGGCAGCTTTCTCAACATGAATAGATGGTTTCTCAACACGACCACTTGCAATGAGAAATCTGACCGCCAGCGTTGAGAAATCTCGCAGGGAGGTTGATTTTCCATGCTTGCGTTCGCCAACTTGATGTTGACGATCGTGAATGAGGAAAAATCTCACCGGGAGGTGGATTTTATTCACTCGCGCTCGCCAACTTGACATTGATGAATGCGAGCGAGGAAGAAAACTCTGCTCCGCAAGGCGGAGTTTTTCGGAACTCCTCGTAATGCGGATTGTGGAAAACCAGCAAGCTCTGTGAGCAGAGCGGAGTTCACTGCCCAGACTTACATATTATCAGTTGACAATGGAGCCAGCAGTGTGGAAACGGGGATCTTGCAATTGTGGTGAATACTATTATCAAATATATTGATGTCTGTGGTCGCTTTTTAATAAAGCAAACTATTTTTCTTTGAGATACAGACCGTTTTCCATATAGGATAAGGGGATATGTTTCAAAAGAAAAATTAAACTTTTAAGTAGGACCACTGCTTGTTCTTAAAAATGTTTTTTGTTTAAACTTCTTAAAGGGGAAGGGGTCCCATTGAAACCCCTTCCTATTTCCAAATGATTACCACTGTCTTTCAATAGTTGGTAAAAAATGTATGTTTTGCAACTCGCCCAAATATCAAACTGTAATTTGACCTATGGACATTTAAAAATGCTTTTTTGCTGTTACAAACGGCCTGATTCTGTGAATCAGGTGGCTTGTGACCTCCAGAAACCTTTGGTACATATGGCCGTCTATCTTATCACCTGTAAAACTCCTGCTTCAAGTTGAATCATTTAAATCATGTCCACATAATTTCAAATATTTAATTCTTTTCCGCTTACTGATGCTGCAAGAAAACGTAGAAAATTAATTTAAAAAGTAAGCCTGGGTGATATTTCTGTCATGCCAGGATAACTTTGCATTACAAAATTTTAACACAGGATTACAGGAATGGCAGGAATGGAGTGGGTCTATGTTTTGTGCACTCTATTTAATAGCACAAAATATGACCATTCGTCCAAAATGGAGTTGAGAACTCATTTCATGCTAAAAGATAGAGCTAAATACTGGTGTTACATTTTACATCCTTTCACATAATTGTTATGGACATTCACATCATTTAAAAACAGACCTCTCTCTCCTAAGAGCAGTCCTCCATCACTCCTCGCCTCCCAATTCAGAACACGAGTTGCTCTGTGGTGGAAGTGTTGAGATGCAGGTGTTGAAAAACACCACCACCATTTCAACTAAGAGAGCTAACAAGTCACTTGACTCCAAGATTGCTCGCTCCGCATTCAGATTAAAAAGCAAAGGATACATCAGTGTCATGGTAGCTCCATAAATATTTCAGACTTTATTACAAATTTTTAGAATGTTAAAGTATAATTTTGTAAAAAGTACATTAAGCCAAAAAAAGCACTTGGAACAATATGTTAGGGTCTGTGTGGTTTTTCAAGACTTCATGATACAAGAAAATTGCCTTCCTAGTCCTACTCTTTTGTTTCAGACTTATTGGAGACCCAATACATTGAAGTGCACTAAGAGAATAAATGAGTCTGCTACACTTTTAGCCACTGTAAAGATGGAGCTATGCATACAAAGTACTTGCTCAATAAGAATGCTTGAAAGTCTACTTTAATGATCATCAGTGCTTAAAGTTTCCTGCTACAATAGAATATGCAGTTTCACATGACAGTTGAGCCCCTCTTATTTTGCCATCAATCTGTAGCATCGCCCAGGCAGCTATACATAATAATCAGACATGGTTTGTGGCTGGTAGGGTGATGTCTGCCAATACAGGCTTTTTAGGGCACGCACTAGGGGGCATATGTATCAAACTCCCCTTTAGCGAATTCTAATTTGCAAGATTTTGCGATTCGCAAATTCAGATTCGCTAAACGGGATGTATAAAATAAATCGCTAATCATTTGCGATTACTTAAAAATCGCAAATAATTCGCAGAATCCCGTATTGCGATTTCTTAATAGCGAAATTCGCTAATTAAGAAATCGCTAAAACGGGAATCTGCAAGCCTGGTGCAGGCAGATGACATCACAAACAGGAAACTGTAGTGATTGCCTGCACCTGCTCACCTGAGCCACACCCAGAGGCTGCTTGTGGAGTGTGAGGAGGCTTTCCTGGAGACAGCAACCAGCAATGGATCCCAAACAAAACCAGCAGGGCAAAGATGCAGAAAAAAGAAAGAGAAAACACAAGTTTTCAGAAAAGGAGCAGGAGGTCCTCATTGAGGAGATGGTCTGCAGCCATGAGCTCCTCTTTGGGAAGAAGGCACTCAAAGTCCCAGAGGCCAGGAAGAGGAAAATCTGGCTGGAAATACAGAGCAAGGTGAATGCTGTTGGAGTCACCACACGCACCATCGAGGAGCTGCGCAAGCGGTGGTACGATATGCGCCAGAGGTCCAAGGAGAGGGTGGCAGCCAGACTCAAGGATGCCAATCAGACTGGAGGAGGACCATCCACTGCAGAGCAGCCAACCCCCCATGAGGAGCTTGTGGAATCTACCCTCCTGCCTGAGAGCGTTGGTGGTTTGGCGGCAATAGACAGCTCCGACCCCTCATCCAGCAGACAAGGTAAGATGCATGCCAAATCACCCTGCACTCCTCCCCATCCCTTGCACACTCCCCCAAATGCGCATAGTAAACTCCCAAGATGCCAATCCAGCCCAGGTCTCACAGCACACCCAGCAATGCATCATGGGACTCGTAGTACTGTGTCTGACTGTGTGTCCATGACACCATCACAATTAATGCAACATATGTGTTTTGGGGATCCATGAATGGAAATGTGTCAGAGGTTAGGCGTCAAAGAATTGTAACTTTATTGCGTGCCACATGCAGACAGTAACACAAACTCATGTAGTCCCCTTTACATCCACAGCACACGGCATGCCACAAGAAGACAGCGCAGAGGGAGAGTAGCCTGCAGACCATGCGGACTCCAGCGATGAGACAGAGCAGCAGCCAATTCAGCGCAGGAAGCGCGCACATGTGCCCCCACTGCCTCCATTTGAGGACGAAGTCCCAGCAACAGGCGATGACACCGACAGGAGAGAGGGGAGTCAGGATGTGACAGACATGCCCCGTCATGACGCACCAACACCAAGGCAAAGGGAACAAGCCATATCCAGGTCAAGGCCCAGGAGCAGCACTGCAACAGAAGGAGAAGGCACCGTGTTCTCCGGCTTGGAACAGTGCATGCTGCAGGAACAGCGCCTGCAAAGCAAGACAATGCGGTCAATAAATCGTCAGCTAGGCCGCATACATCAGGACAATCGCAACATGGTAGCGGCAATACATGAGCTCTGTGCCACTTTGAGGGACACCCAAGCTGCCAATGACAGGGCTGGACGACGTGCCAATGCACGGCTACACAATTATACAAAGGCAGTCAACCGCCTCTGCACCACCACCAGCGCACTCACACGCAGAAGCGTAACCATGCAGGTGGACATGGCACATTGCTGCCAGGACATTGCACGAGGGCTAGAGCAGGTAACCACTGCTGTGGAACAGCTGCAGACAGCCAATGCTGGTGGCAGCGCACTAATGGCCTCTGCTGAGAGTGAGGACACATCGAGTCGCAGCAGCATCACTCCAACCTTGCCAGGTGAAAGACGCCGCAGTGGCAGACAGGTAGCAGGCCAAGGGCACACCATGGGGGGCACGCACCCTGGACGGCACCGACGGAGGTGATCATCTGCGGGGACACTGACTGCAACACGGGTGCATTTACCCGAAAAGGCTGTTTGCCCGATTACTTGTGCCTTCTCTGCACTGTGTGTACAACATGTGCTGGGGACAAATACAATTTCTTTCATGTGAAGTGTGATTAAACACTTGACACATCATCAGGCTTTGTAGTCTCATTTCCTCAATACTCACCTAAAAGTAGTTTCGTGTGATCTCAGTCCGTCTCTGGCGTCCAGCAGCTGCCCCAACTCCTGGTGCTGGTCTGGCAGGGGGAGCAGGGCGCTCGTCATCCGATGTGTCTGTATCGGTCACATCAATTGTGGTGCCTTTCCTCATTGCCATGTTATGTAGCATTGCACAGCTTGCCACGATTTTACAGCAGGTCTCAGGGCTGTATTGCAGTGCGCCTTCACTTTTATGCAGGCACCTGAAGCGGCTCTTCAGGATTCCGAAGGTTCGCTCAATAACACAGCGTGTTGATCTGTGTGCCCTGTTGTAGCTCCTTTCACTTGCATTTGCAGGATCCAGGTATGGGGTCAGGATGAAGTCGCGCACTGCATAGGCACTGTCACCTGCATGGAAAAAAACCACAATAGGTGAGTCAATGTCCCCCCCCTCAAGTGATGTAGTGGATGTATTGATGTGTGCAATGTATTTACCGAGCAGGTACCCCTCCCCAAACTCTCCAGCACTCAGACGTCTGTGTATTCCACTGTGTCGGAAGATGAAGGAGTCATGTGTACTGCCGGGGTATTTGGCTACGATGTCTGTGATGTGATACTTAGCGTTGCACACAATCTGTATGTTGAGGGAATGGTAGCATTTCCGATTCCTGTAGACATATTCTGTTTCTGCTGGGGGTGTGATGGCCACATGGGTCCCGTCGATGCAGCCAATGACGTGGGGGAAACGTGCAATCTGGTAGAAGTCCAGTATCGTTTGCTGTAATGCCTGTTGGGTGGTGGGGAAGTAAATGTGATGTGAGAGCCTCAGTAGCATTGCATCTAGGAAGGCATGGAAGAAGCGCGAAAGTGCACTCTGTGACACCCCACCAACCTCCGCTATGACCCGTTGAAAACTCCCTGACGCCAGGAGGTGCAGGGAGCACAGGACCTGCACATGTGTGGGAATTGTTTGTGTCCTGCGAGTAGGGTGCTCCAAGTGGGGTTTCAGCTCCTCAATCAGGTCCATTATGGTCTGTGGGTGCAGTCTGTACTTGTCATAGATCTCCTCTTCAGTGTTCTGGAACAGGGTGATGCGCAGCCTGAAGATACGTTCCTGTCTCATTCTCCTGTGAGCAAGGGCCCGAATACGCAGCCTCCTGGCTATCACGTACATTGCAGCCATTGTGGGTGTGTTTGTTGCATTGTGGGCTGGTTTTTGTACCTTGCACCAGTTTACCACCTGCAAGCAATTGGTGTTAATAGCGATTTCTTAAATTGCGAATTTTGTAAAATGGCAATTTGCGACTATTTCATACATGTGTTTGCGATTTCTTAGCTAGCGATTTCTTGTTAGCGATATTCGCAACGCTAAGGAATCGCAAATTAGGTATTCGCTCGGAAATTCGCTGTTTTCTTGTTTCGCAGCCTAAGAAATCGCTGATTTAGCGATTTCTTATTTTTCTATTTGGAAGTGTGTCATACATATGAAATAGCGAAAAATCAGTCGCAAACGCTGTTTTTTGCGATTCGCAGCGTTTGCGACTAATTTTTCCTTTCATGCATATGCCCCTAGATTATTTTGAGGTAAATCATACTACTGCGGTCATAATGATGGTCGATGCAGAGAAAGCGTTGACTTGGTGAATTGTGATGCCTTCTTCTATGCTCTAACAAGTTTGGTTTTCCTTCTCACTTTATTGCAATAATCCTAAATCTATATCAAGGGGCTCAAGCAAAGGTGGTTGTAAACTCTAATCGAGCAGGAGTGGATATAAATGCGGGGACGTGCAAGGAGTGTCCTCTGTCCCCAATTTTATGTATATTTTTTATAGAACCCTTGGCAGTGAGGATTTGGGAGAGTGAGGGGATAGAGGATCTTATAGTAGGGATGTCAAAAATGAAATTATTTACGGACGATATTATTGTTTACCTTAGGCCAGAAGAGCAGATCACCCAAAAGCTGTTGGGTGAGTTTGAGCAGTTCCAAATGATCAGAGGATATAAAAACAATCAGAGTTACACAGAACTGCTTCCATTTATCACCTCTGTAGGTAATTTATTTATTTATTTTATTTATTTATTTTAACAACTTGTAAAATGCACAAATACCTGTAGGTGTCTCAGCACTGTATGCTGAAAAGGTAGGCACAGAGCTGGTAAAAAAGCCTATTGCTTGAAAAGTCAAGATTGTATTTGTTTTCTGAATGATAACAGCGTGGGACTAGCCTTAATCTGCAAGGGAAGTGAATTCCACAGTTTGGATGTGGCAACTATGAAGCTTCTGTCACCCCAGTTGGCTTTCTTGGTTCTAGGGACGACCAGAATATTGGCATCTGCTGAGCGCAGAGATCTGATGGGCGTGCAAGCCAGAAAGGTTTTCTTCAAGCATTCCGGTCCTGAATTGTGAATTGCCTTGTAGGCAATACAGAGGGCTTTAAATTTCGTTTTGCTTCTTATGGGCTGCCAATGGAGCTGTCGCACCATATTAGAGATGGGCTTGAACTTGGGAGTTCAAGACAATCTCTTCAGCAGCAGGCTCGTTCTCTTAACCCGATTCGACATTTAGGGATACATGTAACAAATCGCTATTCCCAAAGTGTACCAATTAAATGTTGTGGCTATCATGAGGGAGACTAAGGATTTATTAGACATATGGACACTTCTTTCTCTTACACTCGTAGGGCCGGTAGCCCTTATCAAAATGTCTATTTTACCCTTGTTGATATACATCTTTTCAAATGTGCCTATAAACATTAACAAGGTATATTTCAAGGTACTTGAGGTACTTTTCTGGCATTTTGTCTGGAACAAGAAGGCCTTAAGGGTCAAACTCTCAGTACTTCAACTAGATATAAGTCACCGCAGGCTGGCATTACCTCAGATACAGACCTATTATAAAGCTTCTCTCCTGGATATATTAGTAAAATCAATTGACACTAAGGGGACAGTAGACTGTTTCTCTCTAGAAAAAAATGGTCCAGGAGGAGGTATCTCAGCTGCCGGTCTTTATTAAGATAGCCAAACTTAAGGAAAAAACAAGATATAAAATGGTGCAGGAATTTTATAAAAGCATTTTAGATATCATCATCACCAACTTTATTTCGCACCACTTGGGTGCATAAAAGTACACAGATAAAACATTTCAATGCAGATGATAAATATAAGTTAAAAAACAGGGCAAATTGCAATCAAATAACTGGAATGGCACGATCATAGAAATAAACCAATAAAAACATTACAGTGCAAATAATAATCGCAAAGTAAAAACAATACAGGTACATCACCTTTAACCAGTAGCAGCAGTCATGAGTTAAAATAAGTACCAATGATTAAAACAGTGACTCTTAGGATACTATGGATAAATTATTAAAGGCCTTATGAGATCTCACAGCGGCCAATAAGACCGAAGCAAGTACATACCAGACAAATGGAGTTTCTACTTGATAAAATAGAAAGAGAGTTGAAGCTGGATTATGAATGGAACATTTCTTTAAAAAGGGAATAATAAAAATCTTCCTTTCTTGGCTGTACAGATGGCAAAATAACAATACATGTGCAGTTGATTGTGTCGCTCTGTTATTACAAGGGCAGGGTGGTAAAGATTATTCAAATATAAATTGTGTGGGTGTCCCAGCATTAAAGGAATAAAATTGAGACGAAATCTAGTCAAAATAAAACGATGCTGGTTAGTCTCAACAAACCCTAAATACGAGTGTGAATTATTTGGCAACTGAAGTATGTTCTTATAGAACTTCACAGACTGCTTATCTCATTGGCTTTCCCATCTGTCTCGTGTAACTTTCTGTAAATAGATGTCCTTCAATCTAGATTTAGGGAAATGTATGCAGAGAGAAGGGGTATCGTATAAATAGGCAAGGACCAAGGAAGTTAGGGTCTGCCTAACATACGAAAGCCACGGGACTTTGTGGGCATGAGTCATATTCATAATGTCTTTCAAAATGTTCTGATTATGGTTCACAGTATTAGGCCTGGGCGGCAAATTCGGTTCCGTTCGCGGAATTTGCGGAATTTGGGTAATTTCGGGTTCTGCGGAGACTGCAAAATTGCCCAAAATTCCGCTTTCCGCGACTTTGCGAAATTTTTGCTTGTTCGCGTTCTCAAAATGCGTGTTCGCAAGATATTTCTCCCCGAGCACGCAAACAGCGATTGTGAACAGGAAAAAAGCATCGCGAACAAGCAATTCCGCGTGTTCGCGGACATTTTTTACCGCTTCGCGGAGATTTGCGTAACGCGATTACGCAAATTCCGCCCACCCCTACACAGTATCCCTTTTCCATACCAGAGTGAAAGTGGGGCTAATTTTATGGCATCGGTAATAAAAGCCGGTAATATGCCGACTTCCATATGGGCCACAAGGTTATTACAAGTATGTGGAACTGCCAGCAATCTTTTGATTAATTTATCTTCCAAAACTTGAAGTGAGGCTACATTTATTATCCCCCAGATTGCTGCCCCATATGTCGCCATTGGTAAAGTTTTAGCCAGGTAAATTTTCACCATCTCAGGGATTGGCTTACAACACAGTTTTTTGGCAAATCTAAAAATTGCATTAATACTTTGGAGCATTAGATTAGCACGGGTTTGCAGCATCTCTTTCCAGTTTTGATTTGTATCAAAAACAATGCCTAAATAATTAAAATGGCTTACATGCTCGATTTTGCCTCCCTCTAAATATAAACCCATCATTTTCTTTTGCGGACCTCCTATTACCATAGTATATGATTTTGTTTTGTTTACATATAACTCCAAATTATGAATAAAAGCTGCACATTGTGTAATAAGGTTTTGCAGTGCCAGAGGGGTCCTTGCCAATAAGACTGCATCGTCCGCAAAAAAAAGGCTAGGGAGAGAGGACCGCAAAGCTATTGGAGTATCCTTCGCAGTATTGGCCAGGGTGTCATTAAGATTGTTAGTGTATAGGGCAAACAAGAAAGGGGCCAGCACACATCCTTGTCTGACTCCCCTTTCAATTTTGAATGAGGTGGTACATTTGCCTAGACTCCCATATCGGACCAAAGCGGTGGTGTCCCTGTAGAGCTCTCTTATAACATTTATAATGGCATCATCTACTCCCATATCCTTTAAAATTATCCAGAGTTTATTATGTACCACACAGTCAAAGGCATTTTATATATCAAAAGGTATACCAGCAGGCTATGAGTATTTGCTGCTAAACAAATGTAAATATCTATGCCTGAGAATATCATACGGTCATTTACGATTTTGGAATTCAAACAGTTTTACAGAATTGAGACACTTCCAGGTGAGGGGTACATATATCACTTGGTAAGATCTCCATATAAGGTGCAGTGATGGATGTAAAAACAACTTCTAGAGGTAAGCAGATGATTCCGTTTTGTAGGGGTAAAACTTAGGGGGAGCATGCTTTGCCTGTTGGGTGGGCATTCGAGCCTTATGGCTGCCGGCCTCCACTCAGGGTCTTGGCCTTTTCCCCTCCTCACTTCCTTGGTGCATCCACTTCTCTCCTCTTTTTCTTCTCTGCCCTCACCTTCTTTTGACCCCCCTTTTTTCTCTTCTTCTTTTTTCTCTGTCTCCCTTCTTTCTCTTTCGTTCTGTGATGGTTCTTATGTTAGTTGCCGCAAAGTGTATTAATGCTGTCACAGTATGGCATGTGTCTTTCGCTTGGGTGGAGGGTCTTGCTCTGACTAGACTTTGTTAGCTCTGACCCACTGCTTGATTCCAAGGTTACAGCTGTGTTCTTCCATTATTGGACAATGACACATTAGCGGGGCCTTTACCTCTTACCCCCCTACGTGGCCTCTCCCTGAGGGGATGGCGGGAGCCTTCTTTCTGATGTTGCCTTCTAAATCTTGGACAGTTGCTATGCACTCATAACAGATGTGTTGGGACAATTTCGAACTCTGAGTCTACTCCCTCTTTGCTGGGTCTAAAGACTGCTGGCTTATTTTGCCGAAGTCCCCACCCCCTTTTTTTTCTGTTACCCCCCCACCCTTGCCCTTCACTCTTTGCGGCATGTGAATTTTTTATTTGTTTGTATTCAATAAACAGATATTAAAAGAAAGCTTAGAGGTATTATTTATCAAGCCATGGAGGATCGCTCCATTCACTGCCAGCAACAGAGGATGAGCGGCTGGTTGCATATTTATTTTACCTGCCAAAGGGTTGCTCATTTTTGGAATTAGGTTTTTTCTGCCCTTAGTCGTGGTTTTCAGACTAGGATTGATCCGATGGCCATTGTGGCACTCTTGGGTTTTTTAAGTCAATGGCAGAACATTTCAATAGGTAAATGGGGATAGGCACTTATTGCAATAGCCTTTTTAATCGCTCGCACATTGATCCTTCAGAAATGGAAGGCATCAAGAGTACCAACATATCAAGAGTGGCATAATAAATTCAAATGAACTAAAGTGGTATACGTGAAGAGGGTTGGAGGTATAAAAATATTTAATGCCTTGTGGCAGTTTATGGAGACAATAGAAAATGCTCCAGTAAGAGGCTAGTTACCAAACGCACAATGGCACTTTTAGTGGTGGATATTGATATATATATGCACTGTATTTAATCTTTTTATTTATCCTGATGGCAGCTATATTATGAAATTTGTCAAAGCCACAACTGCACTTTCAGTGGTAAATATTCCTCGATATGTACGGTAAAATATCTATTGATTTATCCTGATGGCTGCTATATATTAAATATCAAAGACATGATTGCACTTTGTTGTGAGGGTTGAGTTTTTTTTGTTTTTATTTAATAAATCGGTACCTCACAAATCCCATTTCACTCTTCAGTGGATGGCTGCGGCTTTATCTCTTTCTTAGGTACAGTTGCACTTTGGGTTGACTGCTGCTATAAAAGTATCATATAAAAGATTTTTTTTTGTACTTTAGGGAGCTGTCCCTCCCCTCCCTATTTTGTAGCTACGAACTTTTGTTCAGTAGTTATTTAAGGACAAGGGACTAATGAGGCAGCCAAATTAGCTTGGCACATAGTCACTTTATTTGTATTCATGATATTGGTGTTTTAAATAATTGGCTTCTTGTGAAATAATGTTTGATCCTGATTGCGTAATCCATGGAGTATGATAGTAAGTACTATTTATTTGTATTTACTGTTATTGAATTGTCTTCTCTGTATTTGAATGTTCAATGAATCTGCTCAATACAATACAGAATTAAAAACAAATATTTAGGGGTCGATTCCGATCCTGGATTTTTGTTTCCCGTACGACTCGTATCCGTAACAAACGGCGAAGTATGATTCGTACGTGGAAAATACATACGAATCGCCTCTGGAAAAGTCTACGACACGTACCCGGACAGTTTTACTTAAAACTCGTAAAACTGAAGTCAGAGCGCGCAAGTACGATCCGTACCGCCCGTTCGAAAACACAAGCGCATGGAAAAGGCCCCGTACGGAGCAAACTTTGTACGATCCCTACCCGAGTACACTTGTGCCCCCCCAGCCTCCCAGCCTCCCACCCCCCGTATGTACGGACCGTACCCCCCCGTATGTACGGACCGTACCCCCCACCCCCGTATGTACGGACTGTAACCCACACCCCCCATATGTACGGACCGTACCCCCCAACCCCCGTATATATGGACTGCACCGCCCTCCCCCATATGTATGTACCGTACCCCCCACTCCCATAGGTACGGATCGTACCCCCACCCGCGTATGTCCGCACCATACCCCAGGCGTACCCCCCACCCGCGCATGTCCGCACCGTACCCCAGGCATACCTCCACCCGCATATGTCCGCACCGTACCCCAGTCGTACCCCCACCTGTGTATGTCCGCACCGCACCCCAGGCGTACCCCCCACCCGCGTATGTCCGCACCGTACCCCAGGTGTACCCTAAGCCTCGCGTATGTATGGTCCGTACATACGCACCGTTGGGGTACGCACCGTACATGATGACACGTACGATGTGGGTGATGGCGTGTACGTTGCGTAGCGGGCCCCCTTTTCCTAGTGCATCGCAGCGTACTTAGCTTTTCCGGCACTTTTTGCCTCCCGTAAAAATATAGCTGTGCGGAGTGCTGTAGGTATGAATCGTAAGTCATGCTAAGTCTCCTACAACAAAACAGTAAGTGGGCATTATCTGACTCTAAATTATATATATATTCACTGAAAAAACCATAGGTTTCAGGCACGCTATAGTTAGGAATTAGCATTTCAAAAACCTTAGAAATTCACTGAAAAAACCATAGGTTTCAGGGGCGTTATAGTTAGCTGGACTTTTCACTCATACAAAACCATTGAAATTCCCCCGTTATAGTTAGTTCAGCTAACTATAACTCGCGCGCCCGCAATGCACTGCTGATGACGTCACATATTACATCACTCATGACATGGTCAGTGACATCACTCATGACATCACTGATGACATCTCAAATGACATCACTGATGACATCATCCAGTAAATGTGTGTTTTTCTGAAAATTACATATGTTTTATATATGTATATCTCAAGGTCGATGGAAGAATAAATGGGTATATAAGTGTCTAAATGGATGATTTGTTTTTGAAAATTTGATTGTATAACTGACTGATTAAGTGTATCGTAGTGAATACATGGCTTAGTGAGTAATATTTAAATGTGTAAATATCTGTATCAGTCTCTCACTTTGTGTATAAGTGGCTGCATGGGTTGGTGAGTAGCTACATGAGTGTCTATATAGGTTATTAGTTGGTTTTTTTAGTATCAGTATGAGTATCTGAGTGTCTGTATGGTTCGGTGGGGGTATTACGTAGTGCATAGGTGCATGAATGAGTGACTCACTGTTTGTGTTGAAGACAGCATGTGTGCAGGACAGTATGGGTGGATGAGTGTGTGCATGGGTGTGTTAGTGAGTGATACACTGTCTCAATAGTGTCTTTATGAGTAACTACATATGTTTTAAACTAGTATATGTGACTATTGGTGTATATAAGTAAGTATATGTGAGAGTGAGAGTTTGAAAGAGTTCCTGTATGAATAAGTATGTGTTTCTATAAGTGATTGTTTAAAAGACTAACTATGTGTAAGTTTCTGTAGAAGTAAGTGTGGTGGTGTGTGTATAACTGTATATGCAAGTAAATGGATGTTTGATTCTTTATTAGCATGAGTGACTATGTGTGTGAGTAACTCTATGGATGAGTGGCGTTGTGTAACAGGATGTATAGGTGTGTGAGTACATATGATGAGTGAGTACATGTATGAGTGACTGTATAGGACTATTGGTGAATGAGTGGATGTGTATGTGGATCTTAGAATTACTGAATAGGTTGTTGTAACTGGTATTGGTATGTCCATTGTTTTGAACATTGTAGTTTCTATTTTTGAATGTGTGTATCAAAGGTTATATTAGGGGAAGAGGAGGTCTGCCACTCTATCACAAGGATGATGTCATCAGTGATGTCATTAGTGATGTCATTTGAGATGTCATCAGTGATGTCATGAGTGATGTCACTGACCATGTCATGAGTGATGTAATATGTGACGTCATCAGCAGTGCATTGCGGGCGCGCAAGTTATAGTTAGCTGAACTAACTATAACGGGGGAATTTCAATGGTTTTGTACGAGTGAAAAGTCCAGCTAACTATAACGCCCCTGAAACCTATGGTTTTTTCAGTGAATTTCTAAGGTTTTTTAAATACTAATTCCTAACTATAACGTGCCTGAAACCTATGGTGTTTCCAGTGAATTTCAAAGGTTTTTTAAATGCTAATTTCTAACTATGCCTACAGAGATAGGACATGTGAAGAAAGAAGAAAAAACGCACAGAAAGAAAAAAAAGAAATGCAGAAAAAAGCAACAGAAGTCCTCAAAGACGAAGAAAAGTGCAGGAAGAAGGATAACGTGCAGAAAGAACAAACAGAAGAGCAGAAAGAAGCCTTGTTGCAAAATCATCCTGTACCCTCAACTTTTTCAGACGGATACTGGTGGTAACTGAGTCTGACTAACCAGTCCTAGAGCCAGTGCTATGTTAAAAGACACTCAAAATACAGTGAGAACAACTACATACACTAGGGAACACTATGCGTTGGGGTCCCCCTGTGATCAGCATGACCTCGCTGTAAGCCCCTAGTATATAATAGGGCAGGGGATTAAAACTACCTCTTAAAACGAGCCACAGGGCGTGTTTGCACACGTCACCTCAGGCCCCGTCCCCTCACTTCCCCACTGTGTAAACACGCCCTGTGGCCATTTTTAGTTGGGAGATTAAGTTCATTTGAATCCTGAGGGTCCCTAGGGTCCAACTAGCCCACTAGGTACCTCCAGTATGCTCCACAGAGCGGCGTTGCAGAGAGGTGTAAAAAGTGGCATGGCCTGGACCACCTCTCTGCAACGCAGCTTAGTGGCGCTTACTGGAAGCACCTGGAGGGCTAGTTAGCCCCCAGGGGCCCTCAGGATTGAAGGGGAATTATTTCCCCAACTTAAAACGCACCACAGGGCTTGTTTGCACACGTTAACTCAGGTCCCGTCCCCTCCCTTCACCACTGTGTAAACACGCCCTGTGGCCGTTTTTAGTTGGGAGATTAAGTTATTTTGAATCCTGAGGGTCCCTAGGGTCCAACTACCCCACTAGGTACCTCCAGTATGCGCCACAGAGCTGCGTTGCAGAGAGGTGTAAAAAGTGGCACAGCCTGGACCACCTATCTGCAACACAGCTCAGTGGCGCTTACTGGAAGCACCTGGTGGGCTAGTTAGCCCCCAGGGGCCCTCAGGATTGAAGGGGAATTATTTCCCCAACTTAAAACGCGCCATAGGGCGTGTTTGCACACGTCACCTCAGATCCCGTCCCCTCCCTTCCCCACTGTGTAAACGCACCCTGTGGCCGTTCTAAGTTGAGAGATTAAGTCCCCTTGAATCCTAAGGGTTCCTAGGGTCAAACTAGCCCACTAGGTACCTCCAGTAAGTGCCACAGAGCTGCGTTGCATAGAGGTGTAAAAAGGGGCGTGGCCTCAGAACACCTGTCTGCAACACAGCTCCCTGGCGCACACTGGAGATACCTGTTGGGCTAGTTGGCCCTCAGGGACCCTCAGTATTGAAGGGGAATTAATTCCCCAACTTACAACTGGCCAGGGGGCGCGTTTGAAGAGTGCTGCAAGGAGGGGGCGTGGCCTGCAGCGCAATGCTGGTCTTTTATTTATTTTATTTTTTTAAGAAGGAGGGCTGTGTGGCCCCCCTTCTTTTTCTAATTTACTGGCCCTGGGGACCCCATCCCCCAGGGCCTGCACCCTAATTTTTTTTGTTGAAAAAAATAAATTTGGCCCTCCCAAGGCCTTAATCGGCCCGGGGACCCCAACCCCCGGGTCATGGCCTTTTTTTTATTTAAATTTTTTAGGAGGGGGCTGCGGTGCCCCCCTCCTCAGGCCACTTATGGCTCCGGGGACCCCATCCCCCGGGGCCGGCCTTTGTTTTTTATTATTTAAAAAATATACATATTTAAAGAAACACCTAGGACATGCTGGACAAACCGTATGTATCTATCACCATGACGATTTGCGTGATATTCATTAAAAGGCGACTATGCATAGAATAAATCCACATGGAATGTATTTACACTGCTAGTGAAGCTCTGACGTGTCTGACGCCCTACCGTGCCTAATCTCGGTGACCCCGCCGGTGGGTACTCTCCAAGGAGACACCCTTGTCGTTTATTTATACAAACATGGGTAGCTATTGACGGGCACATTTAATATACACGCACACCAAGCCATTCAAAGGGGATTCGACAAAAAATCGACCAAACTATGCAAGAAACCCCCCTCCCGGTTAATAAAAAAAACATCCACCGCCGGATGTGTAATACTTTTTATTTTACTCTCTGGAAAGGAGACAAACCTCACTTGAGAGTCACAGCGTGCTCCTGGCTGAGCCCAATGCTGTGTTACACCCACCAGTGCCCGCCGATTGCCTCACACCTCTGTGTTGTATTCCATCAGCTAGTGCGTATGCTATGACACTCTCTACCCCATGTGCACTGTAACACCACCCCGTGAATATGTCATGCCACACTTGCCTTCGCACGGGTTATATTGCCCCATCTAACGTGCCTTCCTCGATGTGCATGTTATAACGCACAGTGCTATGCCATACATATTACAATCTGGGATCCATATCTTTGTCACAGTGCATATGCAACGTTACACTCCCCAGCACATATTTTATATTACAACTTTAGAGACTAGTTATGTTCACAACACTGCCCTGTGCATATTACACTCCAAGGCGCATATCGCATAGCACGCGCTAGTGCCTGTGCTATCTCGCGCTCTCCAATGAATCTGTCATTGCGCACAATGTATTGCATATTATATTTCATGCCCCAGTTCATCTTATATCACACTTTTTGGTGCATTGTTTATACCATATACTACACCTAGTTTTCATTTTCAATCGTGCTCTCCGGACTATGTTCTATATAACACTGCGTCCACCTACCCTTTTCACGGGCATTACATTTTGCGATGGGGGTGGAGGGTCAGGGGGTGTTTCTGCCAAGTTAGCCCGGAGTCACAGTCACAAACGTCCTCTTCTTCCTGAATAAAAGTGAGATTATGCTGCATACTTGTTCATATTTTAAGTAGTTCGCGCAGACACACATTTTAAAAACAATAAAGATCCTAATACCCACCTTCTCTGAACAGTTAGCTTGCTACCCCATCCAACTCCTCCCTATCCTCTGTTGTCTGAATCCATGGACTAGCCTCCTCCCTCCTGCCATGCATGGTCTGGTGTGCTGCCACTGCCCTCCATTTAGCATGATGTACCAGTCTACTCCTCCTGCCCTCCATTGCCCAATTCTATGGCCCATCATTGACCTCCTGCTAAGCCTCTGTGCTTAGCTTGCTGCCCCTATTCTCCTTCCCCCTGCCCTCCGATGTCTTTGTGCATGCCCCTGCTCCATCCTTTTTGCCCACTATGTTCCATGAACCTGCCAGTCCTCTCTACTCTGAGTGTTCTGTTGAGCTGCCACTCCCTTCCCACCTCCCTAGCATTGTCAGATGACTGTAACCTGTCCCTGCCACCTCCACCCTGCCTGTCCACATGCCATGCCCCCATCCCCTTCCTCCTGTCCTCCATGGTCCATTTTACTGCCACACCCTTCTGCCCTCCCTGATCTGTTGTGCTGCAACTGCTCCTCCTGCCTGCCCCGCGCAGTCTGTTGTGAGGCCCCTTCCCCTGAACTCTCTTGTCTGTGCCCAGGTCCTGACCCTCCCTTCTATACTCCATGGTCCTTTGTGCATGCCCCTGCACCCTCCTTCTTGCCCATCATAGCCATTGTGCTGCCACTAACCCTCCCGCTTGCCATGCATGGTCTTCTGTGCTGCCATGGCCCCTCCCACCTTCCCTGTGTTGTCAGCTAGCTGCCCCTGACCCCCTCCCACCTTCCCTCCATGGTCTGTGTGTATGCCACCATAGTCTCATTGTTGCTCTCCATGGTGTGTCTTGTTTCTAGTGCCCATCCTGCCTGACCTCCATGGTCATCTTGCTGCTCCTGCCCTGCCACCTTGCCCCAGCCCTCTGTTTCCATGTGCAGAACCCCTATTCCCTCCCTCCTGGCTTGTCTGTTCCATTGTAATGCCCCTGATCCATCCCTCCTGCCCTTTATGGTCTGTTATGCTGCAGCTTTCTCTCCTGTCTGTCCATTATGGTCAGCTAGCTACCATTGCCTCTTTCCCATCTGTTCTCTGTTGTCTATGTGCATGGTCCTGTCCCCACCCTATTGCTTTCTATGGATTGTTGTGCTGCACTCCCGTCCCGCATGCGCTGTGTGGTGTATTGTGCTGCTGCAAACCCTGATGCCTGCCCTGTAGGGTCAGTTTGGTGCACCTCTCCATGTCCCTCCTGTCCTCTGTAATCCGAGTCCATGTCCCTACCCCAATTCCTCCTGCCTACCATGATTCAATGTACCATACTTGCCAACATTTTGAACTTGGTAAGAGGGAGATTTTGAAAAAAACTGGGGTATTGATTTTCCCCTTTGAGTTACATTGAAAAAGAGGAAATTGTAGACAGGAGACAGATCCAATTAAGCCCATTTGAGCTTAAAAACATTGGACGTTTCCTGGCTGAAACGGGTCTGTTGGCATGTATGGTTGTACTACCACTGCCTCTTCCTTCTGCCCACAATGGTCTATTATATTGCCACAGCCTCTCTTGCCAGTCCTGTATTGTTGGTTTGTTGCCCCTGCCCCCCTTTCCACTGCCCTCCATAGTCTGTTGTGCTGCCACTGCCCTTCCTGCCTGCCCAGTGTGGTCAAATTGTTGCCTCTGCACTCTCCTACCTGCCTTCAATTTTCAGAGTCCGTGCCCCTGGCCTCTGCCTCTCAACAGTATCCCAATGAACAACTAGATTGCTAACATTCTATATTTATTACAAAAGTGTGGAACGCCTGACATCATCTTGATGTAATCAAAACTGTAATACCTAGAGCATTTCCTTTAAAGATTACATATATGAGAGGGTCTTATTTGCATCAAAATTATGGTTAGTGCTCTAAAAAACTAAAATGAGGACATATTTTCTGAGTTTTCAAATAGCGACAAAGAACTTTTTTTTAAATTATTTGTAATCTTTATGTTTTTTATCCAGTTGACCACTTGATTAAATGTTGCACCTTGGCGAGAGGATGTGGTGTTACTTCCAGAGCTGCAGACTTTGCAACTGGGGAACCAGGTTGGAGTTTCTGCTTCAGCTCAACATTCTGTGATTGTGGTCAAATCACTTAATCTCCCCATGTCTACAACCAAAATAAATTTGATCTTGTGTGATGTAACCAATGCTCATGTAAAGCATTCCAATACCTAACAAGTCTGCACTATATAAAACTGCAAACACACTAAAAATAAGTGTTTTGCACACTTCTATCATTGGGCTACATGTGGACTACATCTGGGTGATATTTGTGCTGCATTTAGGCACTTTTGTGTCTGGTGGCCATCTTGGGAGATGTATTTGTTATGAAGTTTCCTAATTTCCTCATTTACTGCAGTCTCCTCAGTAGGAAATGCTTTCAGTTTTTTACTTTAATTCCATCAAGAAGGTATTCAGATATGTCACACACTTGCCATCAATTCTGAATGTTAGCACTCTAGTTGCTCATTAGATCACTGTAGTAAAGCTACTGCTCACCACGGAAGTCTGCTGCTGGTATTAAAAGTGCATGTTTCAGTCTGCATATCAGAATTTTTTAATGAAATAGAAGAGGATTTGAGAAGTCACTCAAAATGTGCCCTAATTTTTCTTTCTTCAGCACTAATCATAATTTCTACGGCAAAATGAACCCCCTCATTGTGTTCCTTTTCAAATTAAATGTTTTAAGTAAGTGTTACCAGTTTATTCCAATCAAGATGGCTTCAGGTGTGCCATACATTTGTCATAAGTAAGACAGTAAGCGCTCTAGTTGTTCTTAAGAACACTCTGGGACATTCTGTCATTAGGCTATACTTGGGCACATCTGGGTGATATTTGGGCTACATTTGGGCTCTTTTGTCTCTGGTGGCCATCTTGGGAGATTTATTTGTTATGAAGTTTCCTAATTTCCTCATTTACTGCAGTCTCTTCAGTGGGAATTCTTTCAGTTTTTTATTTTAGTTCCATCAAGAAGGCATTCAGATGTGTCACACATTTGCCATAAATTCTGAATGTTAGCACTCTAGTTGCTCATTAGATCACTGTAGTAAAACTACTGCTCACCAGGGAAGTCTGCTGCTGGTATTCAAAGTGCATGTTTCAGTCTGCATGTCAGAATTTGTTTATGAAATAGAAGAGGATTTGAGAAGTCAAAATGTGCCCTAATTTTTCTTTCTGCAGAACTAATCATATTTTCTATGGCAAAATGAACCCCCTCATTTTGTTCCTTTGTAAATTAAATGTGTTAAGTGTTACCACTTTATTCCAATCAAGATGTCTTCAGGTGTGCCATACTTTTGTCATAAGTAAGACTGTTAGCGCTCTAGTTGTTCGTTAGAACACTCTGGGACATTCTGTCATTGGGCTATACTTGGGCTACCTCTGGGTGATATTTGGGCTACATTTGGGCTCTTTTGTCTCTGGTGGCCATCTTGGGAGATTTATTTGTTATGAAGTTTCCTAATTTCCTCATTTACTGCAGTCTCCTCAGTAGGAAATACTTTCAGTTTTTTACTTGGTTCCATCAAGAAGGCATTCAGACGTGTCACACATTTGCCATACATTCTGAATCTTAGCACTCTAGTTGCTCATTAGATCACTGTAGTAAAGCTACTGTTCACCAGGGAAGTCTGCTGTTGGTATTCAAAGTGCATGTTTCAGTCTGCATGTCAGAATTTTTTTATGACATAGAAGAGGATTTGAGAAGTCAAAATGTGCCCTAATTTTTCTTTCTGCAGCACTAATCATAATTTATATGGCAAAATGAATCCCCTCATTGTGTTCCTTTGTAAATTAAATGTTTTAAGTGTTACCACTTTATTCCATTCAAGATGGCTTCAGGTGTGCCATACTTTTGTCATAAGTAAGACTTTTAGCTCTCTAGTTGTTCGTTAGAACACTCTGGGACATTCTGTCATTGGGCTATACTTGGGCTACATCTGGGTGATATTTGGGCTACATTTGGGCTCTTTTGTCTCTGGCGGCCATTTTGGGAGACTTATTTGTTATGATGTTTCCTAATTTACTACAGTCTCCTCAGTAGGAAATACTTTCAGTTTTTTACTTTGATTCCATCAAGAAGGCATTCAGATGTGTCACAAATTTGCCATAAATTCAGAATGTTAGCACTGTAGTTGCTTATTAGATCACTGTAGCAAAGCTACTGCTCACCAGGGAAGTCTGCTGCTGGTATTGAAAGTGCATGTTTCAGTCTGCATGTCAGAATTTTTTAATGAAATAGAAGAGGATTTGAGAAGTCACTCAAAATGTGCCCTAATTTTTCTTTCTGCAGCACTAATCATACTTTCTATGGCAAAATGAACCCCCTCATTTTGTTCCTTTTTAAATTAAATGTTTTAAGAATTACCACTTTATTCCAACCAAGATGGCTTCAGGTGTGCCATACGTTTGTCATAAGTAGGACTGTTAGCGCTCTAGTTGTTCTTTAGAACACTCTGGGAAGCTGCAGTAGAACACAAAGGAATCAACTGACAGTCTCTGCCCTTGTTGGATGTACATGTTTTACTGAGAATGTCAGACTTCATTCTCACATGACTGAGAAAGATAATGTGAATTTACAGAAAATATGCTCTCAGTTAGCTTATAGATCACCTTCCAAACCTCTGTGGGAAAAGCATGAAAAAATAGTTTTCTCTCAAACATGATTCATGATATCACAGCAGAAGGCTTTTTCACATGGTAAAATCACCTTAGAACACACCACAATTCCTAAAATGAGTATGGTACCATCAACAAATGATTTATAATGTAACTAAAGTCTTAAAACCTTCTATTAACTGCAATGCTTTTTCATGAGGTGTTATCATGTACATTGGTCCCAAGATGGCTGCCAACACTTCTTGGATGAAGTGCTGACAGCCAATCAGATCTCACGATGAGATGTGTGGTTAGGCTCCGCCCAGATATATATGTGATTTTACTTTTGATTTTCTCAGGAACTACTGAACGGATTTGTACCATTTAAGCATAAGGCACATGCCTGACCTGAGGACTACCTCTTTGCCAAATTTCAAGTAATTCTGTTCAGCCATTCGGGCTGTACCTTCGACTAAAGTTCCTATGGGAAAATGCATGGGGAAAACGTGTTTTGGGACCCCCCTTTTTTCTCAGCCCCTGCTTGACGAATCACCCTGAGACTTTCAGGGTAGGAGCTGAGCGGAGCGCCCCATTAGTTTTGAAAATTTCACAAAGATAAGTCAACCGGCGCCAAAGTTATTCAAAATAGAATTTTCAGATTTCCTATGGGAACTCGGTCCTAACTATAACTATCTACTGGCGACCGGCAGTAGATTATATATATATTTATATATATATATATATATATATATTCACTTAAAAAACCATAGGTTTCACACATGTTATAGTTAGCTGGGCATTTTCCTCATGAAAAACCAATGAAATTCCCCCGTTATAGTTAGTGCAGGCAACTATAACTCACGCGACCGTAATCCGCTGCTGATGACGTCAGATATTACATCACTGTATTTACACATTTATATACCCATGTCTTCTTCCTTTTTTTTTAGCTATACATATATATTTTTTTTTTTCAGAAAGACACATATGTCATCAGTGATGTAATATCTGACGTCATCAGCAGCGGATTACGGTCGCGTGAGTTATAGTTGCCTGCACTAACTATAACGGGGGAATTTCATTGGTTTTTCATGAGGAAAATGCCCAGCTAACTATAACATGTGTGAAACCTATGGTTTTTTAAGTGAATTTGCAAGGTTTTTTAAATGCTAATTCGTAACTATAACGTGTGTGAAACCTATGGTTTTTTCAGTGAATTTGTTCGGTTTTTTAAATGCTAAGTTACTTTACGCCGTTCGAGCCGTGCGCGCACGGTGCGCTTCGCGCACGGTGCGTGCACGGTGGGCACGCGGTGCGCTTTGCGCACCTCGCGCCCACTTTACGCAGTTAGTGCCGTGCACGCACGGTGCACTTTGCGCACCGTGCACGCACGGTGGGCACGCAGTGCACTACGTGCACCGCGCGCCCACGTTACGCTTAATGGGCCATGTACGCTCGGTGCACTTCGCGCACCGTCCGCACAAGGAGGACACATGATAGGCTTGGTTGTTAAGGGTTTTGGTGTAAACTGTTACGACTGACATAAGCCATGCACACATACTGCGCAGCGCGCAGCGTGTGCACACGGGGGGATTGAGATTGCAATTTTTTTTTAAAGCGTTTATACTGTGCGCGCATGCTGCGCAAACCTCGCGGAATTTTTTTCATTTCTATAGTGCGTGCACGCTTCGCGCACTCGGCGATTTACCGAAAAAAATTAAATTTTTGTAATTGCCCTTGGGGACCTCCTGGGACCCCATGACCCCTGCTAGGGGGTCAGGAACTGTCCAGCGTGCCCCCTTTACATGTTTTTCTCCTTTGTGTTTCATCCCCTCTCAGTGCAAGAGACAAAATGGCGGCCGACACTTCCTGGTTTCGACCGATTCGAATGTTTACTAAGATGTAACAACCAATCAGAAGTGCGCTCGCGGATGGCCGAGTGCGCGCACCCTGCGCGCGTATAGATATATATATTGATTTAAATGCTATTTTCTCAGAAAATACTGAACAGATTTACACCAAACCTACAAAAGGCACCAAACGGACCTTATGGCTACCTCTCTGCCAAATTTCACATAATTCTGTTCAGCCGTTCGGGCTGTAGCTGCGACTAAAGTCCCTATGGAAAAATCCATGGGGAAAACGTGTTTTGGGACCCCCCCTTTTTCTCGGCCCCCGCTTGACGAATCACCCCAAGACTTTCAGGGTAGGAGCGGAGCGGAGCGCTCCATTAGTTTTGAAAATTTCGCGAAGATTCGTCAATCGGCGCCAAAGTTATTCAAAATAGAATTTTGAGATTTCCTATGGAAACTCGGTCCTAACTATAACTATCTACTGGCGAAGCGCACCGTGCTTGCAGGGTGTGCGCACAGTGAAAAACCAGAAAAAAAAAAATACATAACTTAGCATTTAAAAAACCGTACAAATTCACTGAAAAAACCATAGGTTTCACACACGTTATAGTTAGGAATTATCATTTACAAAACCCTGCAAATTCACTTAAAAAACCATAGGTTTCACACATGTTATAGTTAGCTGTACATTTCACTCGTAAAAAACCAATGAAATTCCACATTATAGTTAGATCAGGTAACTATAACTTGCGCGACCGCAATCCACAATGTGTAATTTCAGATGTCATCATTGATGTCATGAGTGATGTCACTGGCCATGTCATGAGTGATGTAATATGTGACGTCATGAGCAGTTTATTGTGGGCGCGCAAGTTATAGTTACCTGATCTAACTATAACGTGGAATTTCATTGGTTTTTTACAAGTGAAATGTACAGCTAACTATAACATGTGTGAAACCTATGGTTTTTTAAGTGAATATATATATATATATATATATATATATATATATATATTATCTACTGGCGGTTATAGTTAGGACCGTGTTTCCATAGGAAATCCGCAACATTCTATTTGGAATAACTTTGGCGCCGGTTGACGAATCCTCGCGAAATTTTCAAAATAGGTGGGGCGCTCCGCTCCGCTCCTACCCTGAAAGTCTCGGGGGATTCGTCAAGCGGGGGCTGAGAAAAAAGGGGGGTCCCAAACCGCATTTTCCCCATGCAATTTTCCATAGGGACCTTTAGTCCAAGGTACAGCCCGAACGGCTGAACAGAATTACTTGAAATTTGGCAGAGAGGTAGTCCTCAGGTCAGGGATGTGCCTTTTGCAGGTCTGGTGTCAATCTGTTCAGTAGTTCCTGAGAAAATCAAAAGTAAAATCATATATATATGTGGGCGGAGCCTAACCACACATCTCATCCTGAGATCTGATTGGCTGTCAGCACTTCATCCAAGAAGTGTTGGCAGCCATCTTGGGACCAATATACATGATAGCACCTCATTTAAAAAGCATTGCAGTTAATAGAAGGTTTTAAGACTTTAGTTACATTATAAATCATTTGTTGATGGTACCATACTCATTTTAGGAATTGTGGTATGTTCTAAGGTGATTTCACCATGTGAAAAAGCCTTCTGCTGGGATATCATGATTGAGAGAAAAATATTTTCTCATGCTTTTCCCACAGAGGTTTGGAAGGTGATCTATAAGCTAAACTGAGAGCTTATTTTCTGTAAATTCACATTATCTGTCTCAGTCATGTGAGAATGAAGTCTGACATTCTCAGTAAAACATGTACATCCAACAAGGGCAGAGACTGTCAGTTGATTCCTTTGTGTTCTACTGCAGCTTCCCAGAGTGTTCCAAAGAACAACTAGAGTGCAACAGTCCTACTTATGATAAACGTATGGCACACCTGAAGCCATCTTGCTTGGATTAAAGTGGTAACTCTTAAAACATTTAATTTAAAAAGGAACAAAATGAGGGGGTTTATTTTTCCATAAAAAGTATGATTAGTGCTGCAGAAAGAAAAATTAGGGCACATTTTGAGTGACTTCTCAAATCCTCTTCTATTTCATTAAAAAATTCTGATATGCAGACTGAAACATGCACTTTCAATACCAGCAGCAGTTTCCCCTGGTGCTAACATTCTGAATTTATGGCAAATGTGTGACACATCTGAATGCCTTTGGAATCAAAGTAAAAAACTGAAAGTATTTCCTACTGAGGAGACTGCAGTAAATGAGGAAATTAGGAAACTTCATAACAAATAAGTCTACCAAGATGGCCACCAGAGACAAAAGAGCCCAAATGTAGCCCAAATATCACCCAGATGTAGCCCAAGTATAGCCCAATGACAGAATGTCCCAGAGTGTTCTTAAAAACAACTAGAGCGCTTACTGTCTTCATTATGACAAAAGTATGGCACACCTGAAGCCATCTTGATTGGAATAAACTGGTAACACTTAAAACATTTAATTTAAAAAGGAACACAATGAGGGGTTCATTTTGCCATAGAAATTATGATTAATGCTGAAGAAAGAAAATGAGGGCACATTTTGAGTGACATCTCAAATCCTCTTCTATTTCATTAAAAAATTCTGACATGCAGACTGAAACATGCACTTTTAATACCAGGAGCAGACTTCCATGGTGAACAGTAGTTTTACTACAGTGATCTAATGAGCAACTAGAGTGCTAACATTCAGAATTTATGGAAAATGTGTGACATATCTGAATACCTTCATGATGGAATCAAAGTAAAAACCTGAAAGCATTTCCTACTGAGGAGACTGCAGTACATGAGGAAATTAGGAAACTTCATAACAAATAAATCTCCCAAGATGGCCACCGGAGACAAAAGAGCCCAAATGTAGCCCAAAATCACCCAGATGTAGCCCAAATATAGCCCAATGACAGAAGTGTGCAAAACACTTATTATTTTGTGTTTTTGCAGTGTTATATAGTGCAGACTTGTCAGGTATTGGAGTGCTTTACATGAGCATTGGTTACATCACACAAGAACAAAATCATTTTGGTTGTAGACATGGGGAGACTAAGTGATTTGACCAGAATCACAGAATGTCGAGCTGAAGCAGAAACTCCAACCTGGTTCCCCAGTTGCAAAGTCTGCAGTTCTGGAAGTAACACCACATCCTCTCCCCTAAGTGCAACATTTAATCAAGTGGTCAACTGGATAAAAAAACATAAAGGTAACATATAATTTAAAAGTGCTTTCTCGCTATTTGAAAACTCAGAAAATATGTCCTTATTTTAGTCTTTTAGAGCACTAACCATAATTTTGATGCCAATAAGACCCTCTCATATATGTAATTTCTAAAGGAAATGCTCTAGGTATTACAGTTTTGATTACATCAAGATGACGTCAGGCGTTCCACACTTTTGTAATAAATATAGAATGTTAGCAATCTAGTTGTTCATTAGGATACTGTTGAGAGGCAGAGGCCAGGGGCACGGACTCTGAAAATTGAAGGCAGGTAGGAGGGTGCAAAGGCAACAATTTAACCACACTGAGCAGGCAGGAAGGGCCGTGGCAGCACAACAGACTATGGAGGGCAGTGGAAAGGGGGGCAGGGGCAACAAACCAACAATACAGGACTTGCAAGAGAGGCTGTGGCAATGTAATAGACCATTGTGGGCAGAAGGAAGAGGCAATGGTAGTACAACCATACATGCCAACAGACCCGATTCAGCCAGGAAACGTCCAATGTTTTTAAGCTCAAATGGGCTTTATTTTATATGTCTCCTGTCTACAATCTCCTCTTTTTCAATGTAACTCAAAGGGGAAAATCAATACCCCAGTTTTTTTTCAAAATCTCCCTCTTACCAAGTTCAAAATGTTCGCAAGTATGGTACATTGGATCATGGAAGGAAATGGGGTAGGGACATGGACTTGGATAACAGAGGACAGGAGGGACATGGAGAGGTGCACCAAACTGACCCTGCAGGGCAGGCATCAGGGTTTGCAGCAGCACAATACACCACACAGGGCATGCGGGACGGGAGTGCAGCACAACAATCCATAGCAAGCAAGAGGGAGGGGACAGGACCATGCACATGGACAACAGAGAACAGAGGGGCAAGAGGCAGGACCATAATGGACAGACAGGAGAGAAAGCTGCAGTATAACAGATCATAAAGGGCAGGAGGGATGGATCAGGGGCATTACAATGGAACAGACAAGCCAGGAGGGAGGGAGTAGGGGTCTGCACATGTAAACAGAGGGCTGGGGGCAAGGGGGCAGGGCAGGAGCAGCAAGATAGCCATGGAGGTCAGGCAGGATGGGCACTAGAAGCAAGACACACCATGAAGAGCAACAGTGAGACTGTGATGGCATACACACAGACCATGGAGGGAAGGTGGGAGGGGTTCAGGGGCAGCTAACTGACCACACAGGGAAGGTGGGAGGGGCCATGGCAGCACAGAAGACCATGCATGGCAAGTGGGAGGGTTAGTGGTAGCACAATGGCTATGATGGGCAAGAAGGAGGGTGCAGGGGCATGCAAAAAGGACAATGGAGGATAGAAGGGAGGGTCAGGACCTGTGCACAGACAAGAAAGTTCAGGGGAAGGGGCCTCACAACAGACCGCACGGGGCAGGCAGGAGGAGCAGTTGCAGCACAACAGACCAGGGAGGGCAGAAGGGTGTGGCAGTACAATGGACCATGTAGGACAGGAGGAAGAGGATAGGGGCATGGCATGTGGACAGGCAGGGTGGAGGTGGCAGGGACAGGTTACAGTCATCTGACAATGCTAGGCAGGTGGGAGGGGAGTGGCAGCTCAACAGAACACTCAGAGTAGATAGGAGTGGCAGGTCCATGGAACATGGTGGGCAAAAAGGATGGAGCAGGGGCATACACAAAGACATCGGAGGGCAGGGGGAAGGAGAATAGGTTCAGCAAGCTAAGCAGAGAGTTTAAGCAGGAGGTCAATGATGGGGCATAGAATTGGGCAATGGAGGGCAGGAGGAGTGGACTGGTACATCATACTAAATTGAGGGCAGTGGCAGCACATCAGACCATGCATGGCAGGAGGGAGGAGGCTAGTCCATGGATTCACACAACAGAGGATAGGGAGGAGGGGGATGGGGCAGCAAGCTAACTGTTCAGAGAAGGCGGGTATTAGGAACTTTATTGTTTTTAAAACGTGTGTCTGTGCGAACTACTTAAAATATGAACAAGTATGCAGCATAATCTCACTTTTATTCAGGAAGAAGAGGACGTTTGTGACTGTGACTCCGGGCTCACTTGGCAGAACACCCCCTGACCCTCCACCCCCTATCGCAAAATGTAATGCTCGTGAAAAGGGTAGGTGAACACAGTGTTATATAGAACATAGTCCTGAGAACACGATTGAAAATGAAAACTAGACATAGTGTATGGTATAAACTATGCACCAAAAAGTGTGATATAAGATGAACCGGGCGTGAAATATAATATGCAATACATTGTGCGCAATGACAGATTCATTGGAGAGCGCGAGAAAGCACAGGCACTAGCGCGTGCTATGCGATATGCGCCTTGGAGTGTAATATGCACAGGGCAGTGTTGTGTAACCTAACTAGTCTCTAAAGTTGTAATATAAAATATGTGCTGGGGAGTGTAACGTTGCATATGCACTGTGACAAAGATATGGATCCCAGATTGTAATATGTATGGCATAGCACTGTGCGTTATAACATAGGCATCGAGGAAGGCACGTTAGATAGGGCAATATAACCCGTGCAAAGACAAGTGTGGCATGACATATTCACGGGGTGGTGTTACAGTGCACATGGGCTAGAGAGTGTCATAGCATATGCACTAGCTAGTGGAATACAACACAGAGGTGTGTGGCACTCAGCAGGCAATGGTGGGTGTAACACAGCATTGGGCTCTGCCAGGAGCGCGCAGTGACTCTTAAGTGATGTTCGTCCCCTTTCCAGAGAGTAAAATAAAAACTATTACACATCCGGCAGTGGATGTGTGTTTTATTAACCGTGAGGGGGGTTTCTTGCATAGTTTTGGTCGAATTTTTGTCGAATCCCCTTTGAATGGCTTGGTGTGCATGTGTATTAAATGTGCCCGTCAATAGCTACCCATGTTTGTATAAATAAACGACAAGGGTGTCTACCGGGATTAGGCACGGTAGGGCATCAGACATGTCAGAGGTTTACTAGTGGTGTAAATACATTCCACGTGGATTCATTGTATGCATAGTCGCTTTTTAATGAATATCACGCAAATCGTCATGGTGATAGGTACGTACAGTTTGTCCAGCATGTCCTAGGTGTGTCTATAAATATATATTTTATAAAAATATTAAAAAACAGTGGCCGGCCTTGGGGTCAAAAAAATATAATTAGGAGACAGGCCCTGGGGAATGGGGTCATCAGGGCCAATAAATTAGAATAAGAAGGGGAACCACACAGCCCCCCTTCTTAAAAAATTAAAATAAATAAAAGACTGGCATCGTGCCGGAGGCCACGCCCCCTCCTTGCAGCACTATGCAAACGCGCCCCCTGGCGAGCTGTAAGTTGGGGAATTAATTCCTCTTCAATACTGAGGGTCCCTGAGGGCCAACTAGCCCAACAGGCATCTCCAGTATGCACCAGGGAGCTGCGCTGCAGACAGGTGTTCTGAGGCCAAGCCCCTTTTTACACCTCTCTGCAACGCAGCTCTGTGGCGCTTACTGGAGGTACCTAGTGGTCTAGTTTGACCCTAAGGACCCTTAGGATTCAAGGGGACTTAATCTCTTAACTTAGAACAGCCACAGGGCGCGTTTACACAGTGGTGAAGGGAGGGGACGGGGCCTGAGGTGACGTGTGCAAACACGCACTATGGCACGTTTTAAATTGGGGATATAATTTTCCTTCAATACTGAGGGCCCCTGGGGGCTAACTAGCCCACCAAGTGCTTCCAGTAAGCGCCACTGAGCTGCATTGCAGAGAGGTGGTCCAGGCCGTGCCACTTTTTACACCTCTCTGCAACGCAGCTCTGTGGCACTTACTGGAGGTACCTAGTGGGCTAGTTGGACCCTAGGGACCCTCAGGATTCAAATGAACTTAATCTCCCAACTAAAAACGGACACAGGGCGTGTTTACACAGTGGTGAAGGGAGGGTACGGGGCCTGAGTTAACGTGGGCAAAAACGCCCTGCGGCCTGTTTTAAGAGGTAGTTTTAATCCCCCTGCCCTATTATATACTAGGGGCTTACAGAGGAGGTCATGCTAATCACAGGGGGACCCCAACGCATAATGTTCCCTAGTGTATGTAGGTGTTTTCACTGTCTTCTAAGTGTCTTGTAACATAGCACTGGCTCTATGACTGGTTAGTCAGACTCAGTTACCACCAGTATCCGTCTGAAAAAGTTGAGGGTACAGGATGATTTTGCAACAAGGCTTCTTTCTGCTCTTCTTTGTGTTCTTTCTGAATGTTATCCTTCTTCCTGCACTTTTCTCTGTCTTTGAGGACTTTTTTTCTTTCTGTGCATTTTTTCTTCTTTCTTCACATGTCCTATCTCTGTAGGCATAGTTAGAAATTAGCATTTAAAAAACCTTTGAAATTCACAGAAAAAACCATAGGTTTCAGGCACGTTATAGTTAGGAATTAGCATTTAAAAAACCTCAGAAATTCACTGAAAAAACCATAGGTTTCAGGGGTGTTATAGTTAGCTGGACTTTTCACTTGTACACAACCATTGAAATTCCCCCGTTATAGTTAGTTCAGCTAACTATAACTCGCGCGCCCGGAATGCACTGCTGATGATGTCACATATTACATCACTCATGACATGGTCAGTGACATCACTCATGACATCACTGATAACATCTCAAATGACATCACTGATGACATCACTGATGACATCATCCTTGTGATAGAGTGGTAGACCTCCTCTCACCCTAATATAACCTTTGATACACACATTCAAAAATAGAGACTAAACTTTTCAAAACAATGGACATACCAATACCAGTTACAACAACCTCTTCAGTAATTCTAAGATCCACATACACATCCACTCATTCATCAACAGTCCTATACAGTCACTCATACATGTATTCACTCATCATATGTACTCATACGCCTATACATCCTGTTACACAATGCCACTCATCCATAGAGTTACTCACACACATAGTCACTCATGCTAATAAAGAATCAAACATACATTTATTTGCATATACAGTTATACACACACCACCACACTTACTTCTACGGAAACTTACACATACTTAGTCTTTTAAACAATCACTTATAGAAACACATACTTATTCATACAGGAACTCTTTCAATCTCTCACTCTCACATATACTCACTTATATACACCAATAGTCACATATACTAGTTTAAAACATATGTAGTTACTCATAAAGACACTATTGAGACAGTCATTCACTCACTAACACACCCATACACACACTCATCCACCCATACAGTCCTGCACACATGCTGTCTTCAACACATACAAACAGTGAGTCACTCATTCATGCACCTATGCACTACGTAATACCCCCCACCGAACCATGCAGACACTCAGACTGATACTCAAAAAAACAACTAATAACCTATATAGACACCCATGTAGCTACTCACCAACCCATGCAGCCACTTATACACAAAGTGAGAGACTGATACAGATATTTACATATTTAAACATTACTCACTAAGCCATGTATTCACTATGATACACTTAATCAGTCAGTTACACAATCAATTTTTCAAAAACAAATCATCCATTTAGACACTTATATACCCATTTATTCTTCCATCGACCTTGAGATATACATATATAAAACATATTTAATTTTCAGAAAAACACACATTCACTGGATGATGTCATCAGTGATGTCATTTGAGATGTCATCAGTGATGTCATGAATGATGTCACTGACCATGTCATGAGTGATGTAATATGTGACGTCATCAGCAGTGCATTGCGGGCGTGCGAGTTATAGTTAGCTGAACTAACTATAACGGGGGAATTTCAATGGTTTTGTACAAGTGAAAAGTCCAGCTAACTATAACACCCCTGAAACCTATGGTTTTTTCAGTGAATTTCTGAGGTTTTTTAAATGCTAATTCCTAACTATAACGTGCCTGAAACCTATGGTTTTTTCTGTGAATATATATATATATATATATATATTACCTACTGACGGTCGCCAGTAGGTAGTTATAGTTAGGACCTATTTTCCATAGGAAATCTGCAACATTCTATTCCCAATAAGTCTGGTGCCGGTTGACGAATCTTCATGAAATTTTCCAAACTTTTGGGCAGCTCTGGTCCGCTCCTATCCAGAAAAAAGTTTTGTGGTGATTCGTCAAGCGGGGGCTGAGAAAAAAGGGGGGTCCCAAAACGCGTTTTCCCCATGCAATTTCCCATAGGACCTGTTTACGCAGCTACAGCCCGAACTGCTGAACGGAATTACACCAAATTTGGCAAAGAGGTAGTCCTCTGCATAAATGGTGTAGATCCGTTCAGTAGTTCCTGAGAAAATTAGAGTAAAAAATATAGATATATCTATGGCCTCGGAGGATCCGCGCATCCTATGCGCACCCTAAGCGCACCCTCTGTGAACCGAGCGCACACCCTCCCGAACATGCGCTGAATGCTAATTGGCAGTCAAGTGTCTGTCTACATTCGAAACCAGGAACTGTTGGCAGTCATTTTGTGCCTCGGTAGAAGCGAGGCTGATTAGGTAAGGGAAATAAGTGTGTGAAAGATGTAAAGGGGGCAGGGTAGAAATACTCTGACCCTCTAGTGTTGCTTAGGGGGTCCCAGAAGGACCCCCTGGGGCCCCCTTTTTTTTAAACGGCGAAATGCGCGCATATGCGCGGATCCGGGCGGAAAAAACAAAAAGTGCAGTCCTGAAATATATAGATTGTGTGCCGTCCCCTTACACCTTCCACAGTAGTGAATGAGTTTTGGTAAACTCCTAGGGATAGTGTTGCTTGTCTAGAATCACACTGTGTGCATTTGGGAACCACTGTGAGATAAGCATTTGGTAACATCATGTAGTTGCTGACAGATAACTGTTTTAAACGCTGTCATGTTGTCAAGTTTTAGTAGCATTAGAAGCCAGTCTTTGCTCAGGCTTTTACACTAAAGTGCAGTACTTAAATATGGAGATTGTGTGCAGTACCCTTACCCCTCCCAGACTAGTGAATGAGTTTTGGTAAACTCCTAGGATAGTGTTGCTTGTCTAAAATCACACTGTGAGTCTGTGTGCATTTGGGTAAGGATTGTGAGAGAAGCATTTGGTAACATTGTGTATTTGCTGACAGATAACTGTTTTAAAACCTGTCTTGTTGTCAAGTTTTAGTAGCATTAGAAGACAGTCTTTGCTTATGCTTTGATTAAATGAGTCAGGCTTTGACACTAAAGTGTAGTCGTGAAATATGTAGAGTGTGTGCAGTACCATTACCCCTTCCAGACTAGTGAATGAGTTTTGGTAAACTCCTAGGATAGTGTTGCTTGCCTAAAATCACATTGTGAGTCTGTGTGCATTTGGGTAAGGACTGTGAGAGATGCATTTGGTAACATTGTGTATTTGCCGACAGACCACTGTTTTAGAATCTGTCATGTTGTCAAGTTTTAGTAACATTAGAAGCCAGTCTTTGCTTATGCATTGAGAAAATGAGTCAGGCTTTGACACTAAAGTGCAGTACTTAAATATGTAGATTGTGTGTAGTACCCTTACCCCTTCCAGAATAGTGAATGAGTTTTGGTAAACTCCTAGGATAGTGTTGCCTGTCTAAAATCACACTGTGAGTCTGTGTGCACTTGGGTAAGGATTTTGAGAGAAGCATTTGGTAACATTGTGTATTTGCTGATAGATAACTATTTTAAAACCTGTCTTGTTGTCAAGTTTTAGTAGCATTAAGAGCCAGTCTTTGCTTATGCATTGATAAAATGAGTTAGGCTTTGACACTAAAGTGCAGTACTTAAATATGTAGATTGTGTGCAGTCCCTTTACCCCTTCCACAGTAGTGAATGAGTTTTGGTAAACTCCTAGTGATAGTGTTGCTTGTTTAGAATCACACTGTGAGTCTATGCGCATTTGGGAACCACTGTGAGAGAAGCATGTGGTAACATCATGTATTTGCTGACAGATAACTGTTTTAAAACCTGTCAGGTTGTCAAGTTTTAGTAGCATTAGAAGCCAGTCTTTGCTTATGCATTGATAAAATGAGTCAGGCTTTGACACTAAAGTGCAGTACTTAAATATGTAGATTGTGTGCAGTACCCTTACCCCTTCCAGACTAGTGAATGAGTTTTGGTAAACTCCTAGGATAGTGTTGCTTGTCTAAAATCACACTGTGAGTCTGTGTGCATTTGGGTAAGGATTGTGAGAGAAGCATTTGGTAACATTGTGAATTTGCTGACAGATAACTGTTTTAAAACCTGTCTTGTTGTAAAGTTTTAGTAGCATTAGAAGCCAGTCTTTGCTTATGCTTTGATTTAATGAGTCAGGCATTGACACTAAAGTGCAATCCTGAAATATGCAGATTGTGTGCAGTACCCTTACCCCTTCCAGACTAGTGAATGAGTTTTGGTAAACTCCTAGGATAGTGTTGCTTGCCTAAAATCACACTGTGAGTCTGTGTGGATTTGGGTAAGGATTGTGAGAGAAGCATTTGGTAACATCGTGTATTTGCTGACAGATAACTGTTTTAAAACCTCTCTTGTTGTCAAGTTTTAGTAGCATTAAAAGCTTGTCTTTGCTTATGCATTGATAAAATGAGTTAGGCTTTGACACTAAAGTGCAGTACTTAAAAATGTAGATTGTGTGCAGTCCCTTTACCCCTTCCACAGTAGTGAATGAGTTTTGGTAAACTCCTAGGGATAGTGTTGCTTGTCTAGAATCACACTGTGAGTCTGTGTGCATTTGGGAACCACTGTGAGAGAAGCATTTGGTAACATCATGTATTTGCTGACAGATAACTGTTTAAAAAACGGTCATGTTGTCAAGTTTTAGTTGCATTAGAAGCCAGTCTTTTCTTATTCATTGATAAAATGTGTCAGGCTTTGACACTAAAGTGCAGTACTGAAATATGTAGATTGTGTGTAGTCCCCTTACCCCTTCCACAGTAGTGAATGCGTTTTGGTAAACTCCTAGGGATAGTGTTGCTTGTCTAGAATCACACTGTGAGTCTGTGTGCATTTGGGAACCACTGTGAGAGAAGCATTTGGTAACATCATGTATTTGCTGATAGATAACTATTTTAAAACCTGTCATGTTGTCAAGTTTTAGTAGCATTAGAAGCCAGTCATTGCTTATGCATTGATAAAAGGAGTCAGGCATTGACAGTAAAGTGCAGTACTGAAATATGTAGATTGTGTGCAGTCACCTTACCCCTTCCACAGTAGTGAATGAGTTTTGGTTAAACTCCTAGGGATAGTGTTGCTTGTCTAGAATCACACTGTGAGTCTGTGTGCATTTGGGAACCACTGTGAGAGAAGCATTTGGGTACTTCATATCTTTGAATACGCATAACTGCTTAAAAACTTTCCTGTTCTCAAGTTTTGTTAAAATTAGAAGGCAGTCATTGCTTATGTATTCGCTCAGGAACTGTCCTTGCAATACTGTAAACATTCAGTTAATATTCAAGTAGTAACGGAGTGAGGCAGGCCTTAGCACATGCATTGATTCAAATGCTTATACACTATGCATGCAGTTCTCTAACCATCTACACAGTTCTCTTTCACACCTTTAATTCCACAGTCAGTATCCATACACTTCCAGCAAACACCCTGTCACTCCCCATGTACTCCTCCAGTGACCCATTCAGCACCATGTACTAATCCATTCACTGCGCCAAAACCCAAACACTTATAAATTCACCCAGGCACTCTCTTTGCAGTACTCTAATCATTCAGTCAGTATCCAAGTACTCATGCAGTGAGCCAGGCCTTACAACATGGACATCTTCAAACCCCTATCCAGTATGCATACAGGCCTCTAGTCACCCACACACTTGTCTTTCACTTCTTTAATTAACTAATCAGTATCTATATACTTCAATAAACATCCTGTCACTCATCTTGCACTCATCCAGTGACTGATCCATGACCATGTACTAATCGCTTCACTGCGCCAAAACTAAAAAACTTAAAAGTTTTACCCAAGCATTCTCCTAGCAGTAGTCTAATGATTCAGTCAGTTTCCAGGTACTCATGTAGTGAACCATGCATTACCACATAGACTGCTTCAAGTATCTATGCAGTCTTCTAACATACTATACACTTGTCTTTAACAGCTTCAATTCCCCAGTCAGTATCCATGTACTTCCAGCAAACATCCTGTCACTCCCCTTGCACTGTTCCAGTGACTTATTCAGCACCATGCAGTAATGCATTCACTGCGCCAAAACTGAAACACTTATAAATTCACCCAGGTACGCTTCTTACAATAGTGTAATCATTCAGTCAGTTCCTAAGTACTAATGGAGTGAGGCAGGCCTTAGCACATGGATTGATTCAAATGTGTTTCCACTATGCATGGAGGCCTCTAACTACCAACACAATTGCCTTTCAGACATTCAATTTCTCTGTCAGTATCTATAAACTCCAATAAACACTCTGTCACTTTAATTGCACACCTCCACTGACTCATTTGGCAGTAAGTATTAATCTATTCACTGCACTAGAATCCAAAATCTTAAAAAGATTCACCCAGTCACTCTTTTTGTAGTACTCTAATGATTCAGTCAGTACTCAGGTAGTTTTGCAGTGATCCAAGTGTTACTCTATGGACTGTTTCAAACGTCTAGCCACTATGCATGTAGGTCTCTAGCCACCTACATACTTGTCTTTCACACCTTCAATATCCCAGACAGTATTCATACAGTTCCCGAAAACACTCTGTCACTTTCCTTATACTTCTCCAGTGACCCATTCAGCACCATGTACTAATCCATTCACTGCGCCAAAAGCCAACCACTTATAAATTCACCCAGGCACTCTCCTTGCAGTACTCTAATCATTCAGTCAGTACCCAAGTACTCATGCAGTGAGCCAGGCCTTAGCACATGAATTGCTTCAAACGCCTATCCAGTATGCATGCAGTCCTCTAACCACCTACACACTTGTCTTTCACACCTTCAATTCCCCAGTCAGTATACATACACTCCAGCAAACACCCTATCATTCCCCTTGCACTCCTCCAGTGACCCATTCAGCACCATGCACTAATCCATTCACTGCTCCAAAAGCCAACCACTTATAAATTCACACAGGCACTCTCCTTGCAGTACTCTAACCATTCAGTCAGTACCCGAGTACTATTGGACTGAGACAGGCCTTAACATATGGATGGATTCAAACACGTGTCCACTATGCATGTATGTCTCTAATCACCTACACACTTGTCTTTCACACCATCAATATCCATGTCAGTATTCATACACTTCTAGGAAACACCCTGTCACTCACCCAGTGTGTCTCCTTATAGTACTGTAATCATTCAGTCAGTTAGCATGTTTTTAGTGAGGTAGGCTTTAGGGCATGTACTGCTTCAAAGTAGTATGCACTATGCATGTAGTGTTTTAACCATCGTCACACTTGTGCTTCAGGACTATAGTTTCTTAGTCATTTTTTATATAAAATGTGTTTCTACAGTAATAGAATAGTATACATTTGAAAGTTATTAATATACATTTATTTGTGATTCTTTTTTACAGATACTGTTTTTCAAAGTTAAAATAGAGAAATCATGCCAGAAAGAAAAAGAAAAAGAAAAGAACAGAGACAGAAGAATTACTTGAAAAAACATCAACCACAAGTATTGAATGTACAAGATAATGTGGCTAAAAAGAAAAAAATCTTCAGGTAAGATCACAAAGCAATTTATTAAAAATGTTTGTAGGACCAAACAGAATGTACAGAATGCTGAAACCACTGAGAATGCTTCCACTAGAAAAAAAATTCAAAATAAGAGGAAAAGCAAATGGTCAGTCGAAGGAGACAAAGTATGGTAAAAGAAGGCAAAATCAGTATAAGGAATTACGAAAAAATATTTTACAAGAGAGTAGTACATAATTTGCTGAAAGATGTGAAAAAATATAAAAAGAAGAAGCATATTGAAAACATTGTTGAAAAGGCTTTTGAAGTAAAAAGGAACTATTCATTTTAGTATTAAACAGAATTCGATCACTAGATAAACCAATCCATTTAATGAAGGCCAAAAGTAGGAGGAAAAGAGTAATTAATAGAAAAAAAAGTTTTGATTTTTTTTTGGGAGAATGGAAACACAGTTCCAGTTCAGAGCCTTTCTTTAATGACGAGAGTTATTTACAGAGTAAAAAATTATTGTATGCAGTTGACACCAGTGGTAGAGGTTATGAGGTTAGAGATGGTTGTCCAATTGAGAAAGAGAAAATGGTTGAAAGAAATGCAGAAGAAGTGATAGCTGATGAAGTTCTAGAGAGACGGTCCTAAACACCCTGTGTACACTTGGGATTGCAGTAGTATTTGTAGTGTACGACAGGAATCTATTGATAAATGATGTGTTTTTTTACGAGCATATAGTAAAAAAAGTGTTAAACAAAAGATTAAGGTGTTGCAAGGACTAGACCCTTGCAGAGTGAGAAAAAATACTGGTTTGCAAGGTCATTCTCTGCCTTGTCTTTCTAGGAAAGTTTGTCAAAGTGTTTTTCACCATTTCAGAATGTTGGCAGTACATCATACGCACATGCGGAAGTTAGTGAGAAGATTGTATTATGCAAAAAGTCCAGCACTAAAGTTAAATAAGTTGAACAGTGCTCTTTTGCGTGGGTCAGTATCAGATGTGAAGAAGGTTTGTGACGATATTGACTTTTGTTACTTTGGTCCTCAGCAAGAGAGTGCAGAATCTGACACATTAGTAGAACAAAATGTTGAAGACAATGTAGAACCTGTAATTACAAAAAAATTTGAGGATGAAATCACAAAGTTTAAGGTAATTTCAGTTGAAAGACCAAATGTTTCTTGTATTTGTTGTCGGCGAAGTCACTATAAAAATCAGACTAGGGGTGTCAATCTGTATTTAAAAAGTGAAATAGAAGATAATGATAAGTGGATGGAATTTGCAACTTATTTGTTGATAGAGGATTGTTTTGATTTGGGATCTGAGCAGCGTATTTGCAAATATTGTTATAACGAATTAGATGAGAATAAAATGCCTGCTAGAGCTATTCAAAATAATCTAGAGTTGGTTGCTATTCCTCCAGAGCTGATAGACTTAAATACGTATGAGTCTATTCTCATTCAATGTGTTCACCCATTTCAGGCTATTGTTCGTATGGAGCCTAAAACAGGTAAATTACCTCCATCAGAGTTGCAAAGAGGATTGAAAGGAAGAGTGGTGTATTTACCGTTAGATTTAAGGAAAAATATTGAAACTATTGGTGTAGACCATGCAGAAAATGAGCCACTAGTCATTCTAGTTAATGGTGTTCCTACTAAGAATAAGAAAATCTGGCAAGAGTTAGTGGATGTTAGAAAAGTGCAAAAGGCATCATTGTATCTGTTAAAAAATAATGAGTACTATAGAAATGTGTTTGTAGGAGAAGAAGAAATAGATTTAGCAGAAGATACTGAAACATTAAGTGGACAAATAGAAAAAGTGGACATGTCCAGATGTGAAGAAATCTATGAATATTACAGTGTACATCCACTTCATTCCAAAGAGGTGATGGGGAATACGATTGAGTTGTTCCAAATGAAAAAAGCAACTGGAAGTCCCATGAGTGTATGGGAAGAGAGCTTGGAAGCTCATTGTTTTCCGCAGTTGTTTCCAACAGGAAAAGGTGGACGATATGATGAACGTCCTGTGCAGATTCCTGCATCTGAATATCGGACAACAAGATTATATGCAGAAGATCCAAGATTTCGACAATGTATCCCTTATATGTTTCATCTTCTGTTTGAAAGTGACTTGCCTGGACTTTCATATGCAGTAAATCACATTTTAAAAACTGGAATGCATCTGCAAAATGTAACTGCAAAGGATTTTATGGATAAAGTGTATCAGAGAGATGATCATTTAGAATCTCAGTTGATTAATCTGATGGCATGTCAGCGTGGGACTAATGAATATTGGTACCGTCGTCATGGAGAACTGAAATGTATGCTACGGAACTTGGGAACTCCTACATGGTTTGTTACATTAAGCTGTGCTGAGTATGCTTGATTTACTTGAATTTCTTCGAGAGGCAAATTCCAATGTAAAAAATATTGAATACAAGACACCTGGAGAATTGTGCTCTTTGGATCCGGTTAATGTATGCAGATATTTCAATCATAGATTTGAAGCTATGATGTCTTTCATCGGCAATAAAAAGAATCCTCCTCTTGGAGAAGCTGTGGATTTCTTTTGGAGAAAGGAGTATCAAGCAAGAGGTGCTCCTCATATACATATGTTGTTATGGATCAAGGACGCCCCAAAATTTGGAACAGATTCAGATGAAACTGTTTTGTCTTTCCTTGAAGATTATGCCACATGTGCTGTACCCAATAGCAGAGAAGATAAAAACTTAAAACAACAAGTCTTACGATTCCAAAGCCATAGGTGTGGAAAATACTGTAGACGAAAGTACAAGTCAAAGGATAAGTTCTATACCAAATGTCGTTTTGGATTTCCACGTCCTGTATTATTAGGAAGAGTAAACAGTTTTATGTCAGCTATGCGACATACCATCACAAGAAAGTCTCCGAAAAATACCTACAACTTAAGAAGAAGCGAAGAATCAAAATACATAAATGACCACAATCCAGTTATTTTATCCATGTGGAACGCTAACATGGATATTCAGTATGTTGCGGACAATTCCATTGCTGTTGCTCGATATGTAACGTCCTACATTACTAAATCAGAAAAGACTGAATTGAAAGAAATGTGGGAAGAGATTTCTCATGAGAAGACTCTAAGTAAGAAATTCTACAGTTTCAGTTTGAAGATGTTATCGTATCGTGAAATTGGAGCATATGAATGTTCAGATTGGTTATCATCTGCAAGTCTATATTCCAAAAGTAGAAGAATCATTTGGGTGAGTCTAGGTCTTGCAGGAATGCGAAATCGGGTACTGAAATCTGTTCAAGAAATTGAATATGTAGCAGAAAAAGAACCAGAAAGTACAGATATTTTGAAAACTAATATGTTGGACACATATTACCCAAACAGAAGTCATCATCTTCAGAACATGTGTCTCTATGAAGTGCTGCAAAACTACACTTTTAAACGGAATACTACAGAGCACCTCAATGGTGGAAAATATGCAGTGATTGGTTCCGAAGGATGTCTGGTGAAACAAAGGAAAGGAAATTAAATTAACCACAGGAAACTGAGTTGCAGCAATGCTGAAAAAGGGGAATTTTACTATTTAGCCCTTTTGCAAATGTTCAAACCATGGCGTTCAGAACTGGAATTACTTGGAGATTTTCAGAGCTATGAAGATTCATTTAATGCTTGTAAAGATAGCATATTATGCAGTGCTTTTGCAAATAATGTGAAAATGTTGAATGATGAAATTGATCAAGAAGCTACAATTGCAGCTGAGATTGCTAGAGACAGTTCTCAAGACAGTCAAAGTTCTGCTGCACTGAGTCAAGATACACTTGGACAACCAATTGTTGAAAATGAAGCAGCAACTGACATGAATGAGGTGGAAACAGCAATGTATCAAGCTCAAAAAGATGTAATACAGTTAGGAAACTTGGAAGAACAACTAAATATTGTACAGAAACAAATATATCAACAAGTGAAAGAGCAGATTGACCATGGATTATTTAATGAAAAGAAAGGGTGCTTATGTACATCATTTCAACCTATCTGAATGTATGTGAGTGGTCAAGCTGGAACAGGAAAAAGTTTCTTAATTAAAGTAATTACAAGGTATCTGCAGAAAACAACTGAGTCGCATTTGTCTTGTGTTGTCACTGCTCCAACTGGGTTGGCAGCACATAACATTAAAGGAATTACTTTACATTGTTTACTAATGCTACCAGTAGAGCATGAGAACAAATTGAAATACCACAAGCTATCTGGAGAAGCTTGTTGTGAAGTTTCAAGAGTCCTGAAGAAAATGAAACTTCTCATTATTGATGAGGTGAGCATGGGCTCAAACTTGATGCTTGCCTTTGTGCATTTAAGAATACTGCAAATTCTTAAAACAGAGTATGACGTGTTATTTGGAGGAAAACACATCATAGTTTTTGGAGATCTACTTCAACTGACTCCGGTATTTAAAACACTTGCACATGAAGATACCAGAAAGTCTCTTGGTAGTGTTGGTAATGTGAATATTTGGACTAATTTTTAATACAAAGAACTGACAACAAATATGCAACAGGCAAATGATGCTGGACATGGAAGTATTCTTCCGGATATAAGAATTGGAATTCTTACAAAACATAGCAAACAAGCTTTGGAGAGTCGATTACTTTGCAATGTGTTTCCAAATGAAAATGTAGTTCTTGCAAAAGTGTACATGAAAATTGCTGAAAATAAATCAGTGATCTGCTTAATGCCAACACTGCGCGAGTGTTCCATATTCAATGAAGAACTATTGAAACTGGAAAATGAAGAAATTATAAAAATGGAAGCCATCGATAAAATAGAGCATGAAGGAATCATTATTATTTTGATGCGAAAGTTGAAAACAAAACTAGATTAAAAAAAATAAATATCTAAAACAGCTGGTTTAGAAAAGACACTATATGTGTGTGTAAACTGTCGGGTAATTTTAAGGCACAATTTGGATGTTGTTCAGTTTGTTTTTTGCTTGTTAAAGATTTATATGTCCGTAGGAAACAATTTCCAATTTCTCTGGCATATGCAGTGACTATTCATAAATCGCAAGGATTAAGTGTAGACAGTGCATTGGTGAACATTGGATCTACTTTATTTAAAGAGGGTGTGGAATTTGTTGCTTTGTCGCGAGTCAGAACATTTCTGGTTTGTTTTTGATTGATTTTGATGAGACAAAGGTTACTGCAGATGCAAACTGTGTAAAAGAGTATAATGGGTTAAGAAGGTTGTATGCTGCAAATTTAGGTCAATATCCTGTATTTGAAAAGCATGTGGTTGGTCGAAAAAGAAGGTTTGAGAAAATCTGTTCTGAAGGTTTCGAGAAGGGAAAAGAACTAGGAGACATATCAACAACAACTGGCGATAATTATCGCTAAGCGCACTTAGCGCTAGAATAATTATCGCCGGCTAGCGTTGATTTTTATCGCTGAGATAGCGTGCTATTAGCAACGCTTATCTCAATAGCGATAAAAATCCTCACACTAAGTGGCTAACGTGAGATTATTGCTGGAAACCCAGCGATAATCTGATGTTAGCTTGTTGATAGGGACAGACAAACTTAGCCATGATATCCTCCTTCCATAGGATATCATGGCTAAGTCAGAAAAATACCAGACGTAAAAAAGCAGCGTTAACCGCGGTTAGCGCTGCTTTTTTTGTCTCTAACAGGGTTAGCGATATTCTTGATAATAGGAGAAATGTCGCTTAGCGACATTTCTCCTATTATTTTACTCTGGAACGCCCCCTTTGCATCTCATTAGAGATGCAAGGGGAAGCGTAGAGTAAAAGGGTGCTAACATGCAAATTTGCATGTTAGCACTCTGTTGCTGATAGGGCGCTAGTTTTATCTCTGCTTTTTTGGCTTTTAAAGCCAAAAAAGCAGAGATAAAGCCCTTGTTGATATGCCCCAAGATAATGTTGTGATTGCAAGTAAAAAGAAATCAGACACTGTTGAAGAGATTGTTGGTTATCAGTTTGAAAATAGTTCAGGTGTCAACTGTTATGCTAATGTAGTGGTCAATGTTGTTTTTTATCTTGAAGGTTTCAAAGAACAAATTATGCAGAATCGGCAAAAAAGATTTTGTTCTCTGTTGCATTCTGTTTATTAAAAATTGACAACAGATACAAGTAAAATACAATCTGTTGCAGATGTTCATAATCTTTTGGATTTGTGTTCTGGTTCTACACAATTTACACAAAATATCCAACAAGATGCTCAGGAATTCTTAATGTATATGCTTACCATTTTTGAAAATGAAGGTGTAGAAATAGAAAATATTTTTGGCCTTTCTTACAAATGGGAACATCATTGTGAAAATTAGATGTATACATGTACCACTAATGAAGATACTGAATGATTTCTGTATTTAACATTACCAGACTGTAAATCAGTGTTTTTCAATAAATTAGTTAAAGGTGCAAATCAAAACATGGAGTGTAGTTAATGTAAATCAGAAATGTTATCCACTTTATTTTTAACAAAATATGGACAATACCTAATTTTAATGATGCAACGTTGTACAGCTGATGGAAGAAAATTGGATACTTTAATAAAGCAATTTGTAGCAACACAACTATCAATATCAGGAAGGACTTTTGTAGCAATTGCAATAATTTTCCATGATGGTCCTTCCACAACATCTGGACATTACACTGCCTATCTAAAATGTGACAAAGGCTGGACACTTTGTAATGATTCCCAGTTGGTTTTCAAACAACGTTTGCCTAGGGATTTACCAAATTCCTACCTAATATTTTTAAAGTCAAAGTTTTAGGAAGATAATTCACTCTCTGAGGAATTTGTTATTATAATTTAATATGACTACCATTGGACAATTTACGTAAAAAGGAGTGCAAAAATACCATTTGGCCTCAAGGAAAGGTATATGTTTGAATTGTGGACTTTTTTGTGCTCATTGACTCGGTGAATATTTTTAAGCGACAACATTTACAGTTTTTATAACTTAAAGTTATAAAATTTTGTTAGCCATAGGCATTTCATATATGTGTGATTTGTATTTTGTGGTATTTTACTGAGAATAGTATGTTGGGTTTTTTTAAACAATCTTTTTGATTGTTGTTTTTTTTGCCAGCTGTTAAGTGATGAGTACGATTGAAATCACTAATTCTAGTGAAATTCAATATATTCTGAGAACAGCAAAAAAGGCAAACAAATTACTTTGTTGAAATTATGCTGTGTTGTAAAAAATGTATTATTACATGTTAAACTATTTTTTCTTTTCTTTCACAGATCCTAATTCTAAAATAAGCAATTTACATCAATTTACTTTGCAAAATAAATCTGAAAAAAATGTATACCATTTTTAATTTCTATTACTGTGAAGGTAAGTTTAACTAAGTATTAATATGCAGAATGGGCAGATCTGCAAGAACCTACAAAGATTGAACAAGTTTTTAAAAACACTCTGTTTATACCTATGTAGTTTTGAAATCTCTCTGTTATCGGATATCATGTGACCTCCAAAAAAACAGATTTGAGTGGTTCATAATATTTCCAATTTTACCTATTGAAGGACCGCAATCATTTCAATCATTCTTCTTTGACCATCTTTGCAGACAAAACTCTGTGCTTACCTTCTATCATTCGGAAGCAATTTTAAAACAGACATATGTCACTTTTTGTAACATAGTTATTGCACAAGACACTCTTTCATATTTACAAAGAGAGGAAAAGGCACTCTGTGTACTTTTTCTACTCCATGTAAATACAACCTCATCATACACACCACTTTGCGTTGAAAGGGTGTTCTATAAGTGTTGTTGTGCATGATTGCACTGAATACTCATAGAACAAGACACATCTCCTAATTTATCAGAAATCATGAATCTCGATATGTGTGTGAATGCTGCACCATTCTCCGATTGTTTTCATTTCTCCTCATTTTTTAAATCTTCAATGCATGCTAAAATGTTCAGCATACATTGAAGGAGAAAAATGCGTTTACTGATTGTTTTTGTGCAGGAAGGTGTGTCTTTCTGCACAAATCAAACAGCACATGACACAAATATACTTGCACTATGGTGCAAGGGTGCCTGTGTCACCACATGGCTTCAATTTAAGCAGCCGTGCAGAGAGATGCATAGATTTGCAACATATTTATGTACATATGTTGCATCCCTGTGCTTCGGAAGGACTACAGCACACTGTAGTTAAAGAGGTTACTGTGTGATGCTGCAGCACTTCCTCATAGTTCTGCACTTATACATTCACCATACGCTATTAGTGCATTCATTCAGTCAATTACGTACTACACATACATTCATCTAAACTTTCACACACCAACAAACAAATATAGGTTTTTTTTTTAAACTAGGAAAGTTAGTTCTTAGAAGAACTTTTTTTTTCTTCTTTTTTCTTTTATGTATTTTTTTTGTTTTTTTGAACAATTTTTAAATTTTGGGGGTTTTTCTTGAAAAAAAAAGGAAAAAAACTGAACTGGAGGAACAAAACAATGAACTTCAGGGAAAAGAAAAAAACTAGCAATGGTGACTCTCTTGCTTGCGGCAGATTAGATCGATTGACTGCTCCCCATAGCATAAAACAGCATTGCATTTTATGCAGAGCACTTTCAAGTATTGGAACTGTGGATGGATGTCCAAATTTTGTACAGAAGGATCCACCCTTGAAGTGCTTTGCTGCGATGGATGTTAAGGAGCAGGAACGACTCTCATTCTGCGGAATTCCTCCCAAGCAAGGTTTACTGGATGAAGGGTCCTCAGATGCTTCATCATGCTGGCAGTTCCGCAGGAATATTTTGTGTTTGGATCCCAACGGGACAGCACTCTCTGGCAGATCTTGCAAGTCACCAAGGTGGCATTGGTTTTTGTTTGCCCCTCAGGATAGGTTAAATATTTCCACACCACCGATGAAAAAACGTGGTGGGCGTGGTGGCTCTTCCAAAAAATCATCCTCAGATGAATGAGGAGATCCTGGAGATGCCTGCTGCCCTGAAGCCATTGTTTGTAAAAAAAAAAGTTTGAGCTAAAACAACTTAGTCAAAAAAGTTTCTTCTCTGCAAAGAGATGCTCCTCCAAAGAAGGACAAAGAAGAATGATTGAAATGGGTGGGGTCTTTCAATAGTTAGAACAGGAAGTGTAATGAACCAATCAAATCTCTTATTTCAGGTCACATGGGATCCGCGCACCGTGTGCTTATGCAGCACGCACCCAGCACGCATCCGCGAAATTGAATTTAAAAGGAATATAGGATTAGATGTAAAAATATATTACTTTTATGAGTAGGTTATAGTTTGTCTTCAATTAATATTCACATGAAATACATATATATATATGTTTTTTTAAATGTAAAATATTTCGCGGGATTCGCGCACCCACCGCGTCATACACTCACATGATGCATCGCGGAAGCGTTGCATAACGTGAATCGTACGTGTCGCAAATAGGTTTGGAGTCGCGAACCGGTCGCATTGCAATCGCGCACCAAACACGTACCCAACGCATGCCGTACGTGGATGCTTTCGTGTAGGGATCGAGAACGGTGCGCATAGGGTGTGCGGATCCCCATAAAAATGGAAAAAAAAGAATAATATAGTTTTGAAAATATAGTTTAAAAAGTATTTTAAAAAACATTAAACATTTTTTTTTAAATTAACAATTTTTTAAAAAAAAGAATAAAAACAAATAATATTTTTTAATTTATTAACGAATTAATTGAAAAAATAAGTTAAAAAAAGGGGAAAAAATTATTTTAAAAAAACATAATTAAAGAAATTGACACACTGAAATTTAAAAATCCAATGAAAATCATTAAACATCATAGCTTTAGAGATAAATTATAAATAGGAATTAGCATTTAAAAAACCTTTGAAATTCACTGAAAAAACCATAGGTTTCATGCACGTTATAGTTAGGAATTGGCATTTAAAAACCTTAGAAATTCACTGAAAAAACCATAGGTTTCAGGGGCTTTATAGTTAGCTGGACATTTCTCTCATACAAACCCTAGAAATTCCCCCGTTATAGTTAGTTCAGCTAACTATAACTCGCGCCCCCGCAATGCACTGCTTTTGACGACACATATTACATCACTCATTACATGGTCAGTGACATCACTGATGACATCACTGATGACATCTCAAATGACATCACTGATAACATCACTGATGACATCATCCATGTAATAAATTAGTGCATCTTCTCACACCCTAACATAACCTTTAATACACCGACTCAAAATTTCAGACGGCCATTCTCAAAACCATAGGTACCAATAACTACATACCCACTCATTGACTCTTAGGTCTACACACCTCCACTCACTCACCTGTACAGTCACTCATACTTACAGTCACTCAGTATAGGAGTAAATCATATGCATTTATACACCTATATAGACACTCAGACACTGAGAATCATCCATAGACGTACTCACACACCTAGTCAGTCATGCAAATAATTAATCACACTTCAATTTACTAACCTATGCAGTTATACACACACAAGTTCACTTACTCATAAAAATACTACCACATTCTTACGCTCTTATACAATTACTGATACAAGCACACACTCATCCATACAGCCACACTCACAGTCACACATGCTCACATATAGCCAGTTATATACTCTTACACACATATACACTGCCTTTCACATATGTAGTTACTCACACATGTACCACTGAGATATACATTCAATCACTAACATACCCATACATACACTCACCCAACCACACAGTCCATGACAGATGCACTCTTAAAACCATGCACCCATAGAATCACCCACTCACACATCTATGCACAGAGGCACACACACCCTACCCACACAAACACTCAGGCACCCATACAGATACTCAGACAACCAATCAATAACCCATATAGACACTCATATAGCTATTCACAAAACCTTGCAACCACTTATACACCAACAGACAGACCGATACAGACATTCACACAGTTTAGTCACTAGTCTGCAGTAAGATACATTTAATGACTCACTTATAGAGTCAGTAACGCACCTAGGAAATCATCCATTCACACACGTATACACCCACTCATTCTTCCAGAGGCCTTTCCCTATATATATTAAACATATTAAAACTTTACAGAAACACAGATTCACTGGATGACGTCATCAGTGGTGTCATCAGTGATGTCATTTGAGACGTCATCAGTGATGTCACTGACCATGTCATGAGTGATGTAATATGTGACATCATCAGCAGTGCATTGCGGGGGCGCGAGTTATAGTTAGCTGAACTAACTATAACGGGGGAATTTCTATGGTTTTGTACAAGGGAATTGTCTAGCTAACTATAACGCCCCTGAAACCTATGGTTTTTTCAGTGAATTTCTAAGGTTTTTTAAATGCCAATTCCAAACTATAACGTGTATGAAACCGATGTTTTTTTCAGTGAATATATATATATATATATATATATATTCCAATCGTCGTCGCTCCCAGTTGAAGACACCACACGCGATGTTCTATACTTCCCCATTTATTGTTGAACAGGCTGCCACAACTACAGGTACGATTTCACAGCGTAAATCTGCCTTCTGCCATACGCGTTTCAGGTTTCCCCTTGTTCTCTGGCTTGGCTTCTGGTGAAAAGGCGGCTATTCAGAGTCTCTCACACCTGCAAGCAGTCTTATAGTCCCGCCCTGTGGGGCGTGTGCATCAGTGCACTCTGGGTTTGGTAGTTCAGTAAATTGCATCTATAGTAGTTTGGCCGCTACATGATTCCTCCTTTGATAATATCCCGTTGGGTTCGCTTGCTAAGTCGTAGCAGAGTGTAGCATTTCTTCCGCCTTGTTCAACTGGTAACATCGCTCCCAAGCAGCGCTGCATGTCTCACAGCGCAAGGACCCGCCCTAAAAGCAGTGGGGTATCTTCGTGGCCAGAGCAGGCCACCACATGTTCCAATCGTCGTCGCTCCCAGTTGAAGACACCACACGCGATGTTCTATACTTCCCCATTTATTGTTGAACAGGCTGCCACAACTACAGGTACGATTTCACAGCGTAAATCTGCCTTCTGCCATACGCGTTTCAGGTTTCCCCTTGTTCTCTGGCTTGGCTTCTGGTGAAAAGGCGGCTATTCAGAGTCTCTCACACCTGCAAGCAGTCTTATAGTCCCGCCCTGTGGGGCGTGTGCATCAGTGCACTCTGGGTTTGGTAGTTCAGTAAATTGCATCTATAGTAGTTTGGCCGCTACATGATTCCTCCTTTGATAATATCCCGTTGGGTTCGCTTGCTAAGTCGTAGCAGAGTGTAGCATTTCTTCCGCCTTGTTCAACTGGTAACATCGCTCCCAAGCAGCGCTGCATGTCTCACAGCGCAAGGACCCGCCCTAAAAGCAGTGGGGTATCTTCGTGGCCAGAGCAGGCCACCACATGTTCCAATCGTCGTCGCTCCCAGTTGAAGACACCACACGCGATGTTCTATACTTCCCCATTTATTGTTGAACAGGCTGCCACAACTACAGGTACGATTTCACAGCGTAAATCTGCCTTCTGCCATACGCGTTTCAGGTTTCCCCTTGTTCTCTGGCTTGGCTTCTGGTGAAAAGGCGGCTATTCAGAGTCTCTCACACCTGCAAGCAGTCTTATAGTCCCGCCCTGTGGGGCGTGTGCATCAGTGCACTCTGGGTTTGGTAGTTCAGTAAATTGCATCTATAGTAGTTTGGCCGCTACATGATTCCTCCTTTGATAATATCCCGTTGGGTTCGCTTGCTAAGTCGTAGCAGAGTGTAGCATTTCTTCCGCCTTGTTCAACTGGTAACATCGCTCCCAAGCAGCAGCAGTATAGAACATCGCGTGTGGTGTCTTCAACTGGGAGCGACGACGATTGGAATATATATATATATATATATATATATATATATATATATATATATATATATATATATATATATATATATATTGCGCTTCGTCTCCGTAAGCAGCTATGGTTTTCCACTGCCTTGAATCAGAATGCAGACCACAAAATCCTTTTCGCCATTCAAAATTTTATTCAGCCACAGCTCACACGGTCGGCATGCCGCGTTTCGGTCCCAGAAGGACCTTGATCACATGACGCGCTCACACATCTCGTGGTGTCTTAAATTGCATTTTTTTCACATTTTTTTACAATTTGTTTAAAGAGACATGCATAGGAAGTTCGGTTTGCATCATGGACATGGAAGAAATCTCCTGAGTGAGTTTATACATTTTGTGTTATCTCTCACTTGGTATGCAAATAGCAATTGTTAAAATTGTTAAAAGATTGCTGAAATGCATACAACAGTCAACTAATACACATACTGATATGATAGGCTCTAAATCTTGTTTTTGAGCAATCAGCTAAGTTTAAAAATTCAACCTCATTTAAATAAATAAATAAGCTTAAAATCCCATAAATATTGCTGATGCACCAAAAAAGCAGCCATAAACAATTTATACATAAATATATGCGTGTGTGTATATGTCAATAGCGCCGTCCAGGTATAAATACCAATGTTGTTGCAAAGCTCCTGATCAGTATCTATCAACCTTGTACCTACTTATTTGCATGTGAAATTGGTGTAAGTGAGAAGAAAAACCATTTTTTACATTTCTTTCTCTAAAGTGCTTAGTGCTAATGTGTAAATTTATCCCAAAATTTAAAAAGATTCTTTATTGGTGTTTAAAAGACCCGATGTGTTAGTCTAGTGTTTGAGAAATAAACATATGTAAAGCAGCATAAGGAAATATGGAATATGAACATAGTGTTCCATCATGTATTTTTATATATCTCAGTTTCCTTTACTAAATCTAGTATTTCCCAATATTGGATCGATCATCTTATGGTAAAGCTACATAACTCTATAATCACCTGGACATTGTTATGACAAGGGAATGTGTTGGCAGACATTCAAAGGCAAGTATAAAGATCTTCGGTTTGGTTGAGACCAGTGGGGTGTTTGGTATCTAAATTAAGGATATATCTGGTCTCTAATTGTCTGAGTGCTCTGACCCGGTCACCTCCTCTTTTTTTGTGTGGAATATTGTCAATCAAGAAATATTTTAAAAGAGTGGGGTCAGAATTGTGGAGGTCCTCAAAGTGTCTTGCGACAGGATACGTTGGATCAGAATTTTTAATTGCCCTCAAGTGCTGCAGTACCCTCTTGTGCCCTTGGAGGATGGTACTCCCTACATACCTCAGTCCACATGGGCACTCCAGCACATAAATGGCATGATCCGTTTTGCAGGTTAGGTATTTTGTGATTGGGATTTCATCTTTAATAAAAGCTGTCTTGAAAGCAGTAGTATTAACGCCCTGTTGGCATGCTTTGCATGATTTACACCGAAAAAAACCCTTTCTTTGACTGAGCCAAGTGACTTGGGTTTGATTTTCTAAGTCATTAATCACCAGAGCATCACGCATAGATGGTGCTCTGCTGAAGGTTATTGAAACTCTCTTAGGGAGTAAGTGACCAATAATGGGATCCCCCAAAACGATGGGCCAGTTTTTGTTAATTAGGTTTCTAAGGGTTTTGCCTTGTTTGCTGAAGTTTAGAATAAATCTAAATTGATCCTCAGTGTTTTTGGCTTTTCCTTTGTTTTGGAAAAGGATTGCTCTGTCTAGGTCATTGGTTTTCTCTATGGCTTTGTCAATAATCTTTTGTGAGTATCCTCTTGCCAGAAATCTTTTTCTACTGGCAGCCTGCACTTGTATAAGGTCAGTGGTGTTGCTGCAAATACGTTTAAGGCGCAGCATCTCCCCAAAAGGGATACTTTGTATGAGGTGATGCGGGTGTGCGCTGCTGGCATGGAGTATCGAGTTGCCTGCTGTTGATTTCCTGTGTAACGTAGTATATATCTGACCTTCATTGATGTAAATCTGTACATCTAAAAAATTGACTGATATTGAACTAATGTCAGCTGTGAATTTTAAATTCAGATTGTTCTGATTGAGACTTTCCACAAATGTGATAGCTTCAGAGGTGTTACCCCGCCAGATCATCAATAAATCTGACCCATTTGACTATGTTGTTATTGAGTTGCGTGGAGTATTGTCTTGAGAGGACCAGTTCCTCCCACCAGCCCATATGCAAACATGCATAGCTGGGAGAGAAACTGGCCCCCATTGCGACACCTCGTTGTTGTTGATATAAGGAATTCTCAAAGAGAAACACATTGTTGGTTAGACAAAATTCAACCATGTTGGTTAACATATTGCTATGGTCCTCAAATAGGACACCCCTTCGTGCAAGGAAATGTTTCATTGCTCGTAACCCGTCCTGGTGGTTTATCGACGTGTAGAGTGATGTAACATCTAGAGTCATTAGCAGATATTCTTTGTGCCACACACACTCTTCAATTTTTGAGAGGAAATCACTGGTGTCCCGGATATAGGAGGGCAAGGTTTGTACGTGGGGTTGGAGAAAAAAGTCAACATATCTTGAAGTTTTTTCAAGAAGACTGTTACGAGCTGATATTATTGGTCTTCCTGGTGGTTGTAAAGGATTTTTGTGTACTTTGGGTAAGAAGTACATAATCGGAATGGTGGGATTGTCATTACGCAGGTATTTGTATTCATCTTCGGTTAGTAGCCCCGCACTTTTCCAGGCTATTAGTTTCATTGCAAATACCTTATACATATTTTTTAGTGTCTGGTAATCATATCGCGTATAACACTCTTTATCCTTTAACTGAGACATTGCCTCTTCCACATAGTCTTTCCTGTCCAACAGCACAATGTTGCCGCCCTTATCTGAATTTCGAATGATTACCTCCTTGTCTTTTTTAAGTTTGCTTATCAATTGTTGATATTGTACTTTTTTTATGTTCCTCTTAGTGTTTGTCATGAAATTTACAGCGTAATTAAGTTTCTTAATGCCATTGACAACTTGCTCATTAAAAATATCAATTGAATCCCTCACAGTGACTGGATTGAATGTAGAGCGGGGTTTGAAAGGTGTACAAACCTTCTTTGCTTGTACTGGGTTGTCCATTTGTGAGGACATATCATTCTCCTTGGCCAGCTCTTGTAGTGCTTGTAGCGTCGGTAGATCCCCTGGAGTGAGGTTCACCAGTGTGGAATCTGAGCATTTCGTGTCAGGGGTTGATTTTTTGCTGCTGTTTTGTTCCAAATGGAGGAAGTGTTTTTTTAGTTTTAATTTGCGAATGCTTTTAAAGATGTCCATTCTTGTAGAGGCGTAGTTAAATGTACTCTCAGGACAATAAGATAGGCCTAGCGCTAGGAGCTGTTTTTCCGCTTCGTTTAATCGTCATCAGTGATGTCACTGACCATGTCATGAGTGATGTAATATGTGACATCATCAGCAGTGCATTGCGGGGGCGCGAGTTATAGTTAGCTGAACTAACTATAACGGGGAATTTCTAGGGTTTTGTACAAGGGAAATGTCTAGCTAACTATAACGCCCCTGAAACCTATGGTTTTTTCAGTGAATTTCTAAGGTTTTTTAAATGCCAATTCCAAACTTTAACGTGTATGAAACCGATGGTTTTTTCAGTGAATATATATATATAGTTAAAGTTAGGACCTATTTTCCATAGGAAATCCGCAACATTCTTTTCCCAATAACTTTGGCGCCGGTTGACGAATCTTCGCGAAATTTTCAAAACATTTGGCCAGCTCTAGTCTGCTCCCATCCTGAAAGTCTCAGATTGATTCATCAAGCGGGGGCCGAGAAAAAATGGGGTCCCAAAACGTGTTTTCAATATGCAGTCTTCCATAGGAACCTTTAGTCACAGCTACAGCCTGAACTGCTGAACAGAATTACACCAAATTTGGCAAAAAGGTAGCCCTTGGTTCAGAGTCGTGCCTTTTGGTTAAATGGTGTAAAACCGTTCAGTAGTTCCTGAGAAAATCTAAAGTAAAATCACAAATATATCTATGGGCGCGGTGGATCCGCGCACCCTGCCGAGCACGAACTGTATGCTAATTGGCTGTAAACACTCCAAACCAGGAAGTGTTGGCAGCCATCTTAGAAGGAAAAATGCGCAAAACGCAAAAAGGGGGCAGGGTAGAAACATCCTGATCCCCTAGGCCACCTCAGGGTGCGCGGATCCTGCCGATAAACAAAAAAGAAAACGCATCTTTGGTAATTAGCTCCGGGGGGCCAATCCCAGGGGCAATAGGTATTATGTAAAGGGGGGCCCAGAGGGGCCCCCAGGGCTTTTTTTAATTATGTGCGGGGGGCTCTCAGGCCCCCCCAGCCCTGGGGACCGCCACCCCTGGGGCTTCTTGAAATTAGGTGGGGGGGCACTCAGGCCCACCCAGCGCCGGGGACTGCCACCCCCGTTGCTTCTTTAAATTAGGTGGGGGGCTCTCAGACCCCCCCAGCCCTGGGGACCACCACCCCCATGGGCTTCTTTAAATTAGTTGCGGGGGGCTCTCAGGCCCCCCCAGCTCCGGGCACCGCCACCCCCTGGGGCTTTAAGATGCAGCTCCCCATGTGGAAAAGCAATGCCAGCTCCCGATGGACGCAGGGAGCCGGCAGGGACCGTGGGGGGATTGGGGACCTCCCACAGTCCCCAACGGAGAGAGCCAGCCCTGGGGGATGGGGTCCCTGGGGCTACAAGTGGCCCGGGAGGAGGGCCACATGGCCCCCCTCCCCAAAATTTAAATACATTTTTAAAAAAATCAAAAAACAAAGGCCGGCCCGGGGGATGGGGTCCCTGGGGCCTTCAGTGGTCTGAGGAGGGGGCAATGCAGCCCCCCTCCAAAAGAATATTTTTGTTAAAAAATATATGTATCAGAGGATTCAAAAACGTACTCACTGCCTGGTGCTGTTTGCAAAGTAATGTTGTTACACTCCATTATCTTCGCAGGACCATTTGACACTGAACATACCATTTGCACTATCCAAAACAGAAAGCAGATAAAACACTTGGTCGAGCATTTATTGTGTTGCAATGCAATATTGTGCAAAACCCAGATGCTTCACGCAGTGCTTTATGGATAAAATGCACGGTGAAAAATTGTACAGGTGATAACAAATTGACATTAATCAGTTGAAAATGTTTAATTGTTTCTCAAATGTGGGTTAGAAGTCTTGACTTTTTTTTTTTTAATAACGTTCTAGTCCTCGCATTTTTATGAGACTTCTGATGTAGTAGCTGTTGCCAGATTATCCAAACTAATATTCTTAGTGATCACTGTTTAACAATATTTTCCAGTACCAAATTGTGACTCTCTACCTTTTGAATACCTGGCACAAGATTACAATGATCAAGCACATTGATGGAGACCAAACACAAAAGCTCCGGAAGAAATGTACAGTCCTCAGGGAAGTCATGAACTCCTTAGTTCTTGCCTGACCTGGGGAAAGCATAGTCAGGGAAGATGGAGGTTCAGTTTGAAACTGATCTCAAAGCCAATGGACCCTAGCTGGCTTTCAAGAGGGTGACAAGGATCTCCCGGCAGATGGATGAAGTGTGTTACTGCACCTGCCTGCAGGAGGATGCCTGAGGTCCCTTAACCCGTTTACCACGGCAGAGTGGGGCGTTCCATTGAGTGGGCGGGGCCACGTCAGCCAACAGACCTGCGCAGCACTACCGAGGTAGTGCTCGCGACGGCCGTTGGCCGACGGACGCAACAAACGGGTTAAACTGACACCCCATTCAATCAATCAATCAGTCAATCAATCAATCAACCTATATAAGCTTTATTTTGACAAAGATGTCATAAAAGCTGGGATTACAATAAAAACACATTAATATTCTTTGTGAGAGCAAAATACAGAATTACAGCATCATTAATTTTACATAGATGATACTACAACAAAAATGATCAAATAAGCTCATAAAGCAATGATACAAATACCATATTCAAAGAGTTAAAATATTAAAACTTTAAAACAGGAAAACAGTTAATATATACACAGTTTAGTTAGGATTATTTGGTGCATATCAACATTAAAACTAAGATAAAGTCATATAATATTTCATTATTGCAATGGAATAAAAAAAAAAAAAAAACCTCAAAGGGACATTCAGTTTTCCTTTTTATCACCCCATTCAAAATGTGTCCTAAGTGATGCAACAAATGTGTGGTAGGCTTGCTAACAGCAGCAAGGAAGTCTTCACCATTATCAAAGATGTCACCGTACCTCCTGCCACTTGCACAAGCATCATCACTTCACAAGACTTCTGCAACAAGCTCTCAGAATTAATTTTGCAACAAGTGCATCGTGCCTTAAAAGCAGCTGAACAAATGAGTTACAGAGTCTGTCAGTGTGGCTGTTTTAAAACTTCATGGAAGAATAAAATAGTCTTTCCAATCCTACACTCTGTTTCACACTTATTGGATATGCTGATGTTCACCAAGAAAAAAAATGTATTGGGTTATACTAATATCCACTGTAAAGATGTAGCTGTGCTTGAAAAGTACACACATCACAAGAATGTTTGAATGGCTACTTTAAAGATCACAAGTACTTAGGGGCATATCTACAACGCAGCGATAAAAATATTTGCGGCCGTTTTCGGCCTAAAAGTGGCGATAATTAGCAAGCTCATGCTAACACGTGAAAACTTGCATTAGCTTAGAAATTCCTAACGCCCAGCTTTGCATCTAATGAGATGCAAAGTGGGCGTTCCCGACCTGACATGACAGGACATGATAGGAGAAATGTTGCTAAGCGACATTTCTCCTATCATCCAGCCCCACGCTATGAAGCATAGCGGCAAGAATAACCCCTGTTATCGCTACTTTCCATAAGCCTGCTTCAGGACTGACTTAGGGATGATATCCTATGGAAGGTGGATATCATGGCTAAGTTTGTGGGGCCCTATCAACAAGCTAACGCCACATTGCGTGAGATTATCGCTGGGTTTCCTGCGATAATCTCAAATTAGGAAGTTAGAGCTAGGATTTTTATTTCTTTTGAGATACGCGTTGCTAATAGCATGCTATCTCAGCGATAAAAATCCACGCTAGCCGGCGATAATTATCCTAGCGCTAAGTGCGCTTAGCGATAATTATCGCTGGTTGTTGCTGCTATGCCCCATAGCGTCAAGAAAAGTAGCGATAACCCCTGTTATCGCTACTTTCCTTACGCCTGCTTCACAACTGACTTAGCCATGATATCCTATGGAAGGTGGATATCATGGCTAAGTTTGTGAGGCCCTATCAACAAGCTAACGCCACATTTCGTGAGATTATCGCTGGGTTTCCAGCGATAATCTCACGGTAGGCAGTTAGCGCTAGGATTTTTATCGCTTTTGAGATAATTGTTGATAATAGCACACTATTTCAGCGATAAAAATCCACGCTAGCCGGCGATAATTATCCCAGCGCTAAGTGCGCTTAGCGATAATTGTCGCCGGTTGTTGCTCATTTGCCCCTTAGAGTTTCCTGTTACAATAGAATATACATGTTCATATGCTAGTTGAACACTTCCTATTTTGACATTAATCTTCAGCATGTACTCTGACCATTTCTGAATGAACAATAAACCGTTTTGAAATCATTCCTTACATGGAAGGCCTTTAATTCCAGTTATCAGCAGTTCAGTGAAAACATTTTCCTTTTTTTTTTGTTTACCAACAACTTTAAAATTGTGAACTCTAATATTAGAAAAATAATGCTTTTCACAAACTAACATCACATATCTTTGCACCTCTTCCTGTTTTGTGTCCTCAGGGACAAACATTTATTATCTTTCACACTCACTTCCATGCTTTACCTAACCTCGGCCCCTTTCCCATTTCTCAAGATTGCAAAACTGCTGGCTCTTAAACAATTGTACCTTCTTTGCTCACTTTAACATTTATCAACTCCACCTTCAGCACATATGCACATAGTCACAGTGCATAAATAGTCCAAAAATGCATCTAATGGTTATTTTTGCGTTTTCTTGTAGTAACATGTAAAGTTCAAGGCAACTAGAAATGCAGTCACGCTAAGTCGCCTACAAGGGGAAAAACTTGCACAATAACAGTTATTGAATTAAACACTAAGTGGGCATTTATTGACTTCAAACAACATAATTTGTACATCAATGAGTTTGAAAATGTGATGTCTGTTTCTTTAGTAGTGATTCACTGGCAATAGCTGTTAGTCAAGTACTATTGTTACACGTCATTATCTTCACAGGACCATTTGCCCTAGGTAATTGTCAAATATTGGGGTGTCTCGCACTACAGGGTGGAGTAAATTTGATTTGAAGAACACTGAATTTTGAGACTGTAGGAAACGTAACATTATTATGATTTATAAATGTGTCTGTTAAAATCTGGGCTTATTGTTGGGCAAATGTTATGCTACACATGAGTATTGTTAATTTTCTACAAGACTTGAATCAAAGCTTTATACCAATAGATAAGACATTTGATTGACATAAGCACCATAGAACTAATATCGAATACTGTGTATCCAAGAAGCACACTCCTGTTAAGGAACATTTGAAGTAGTATGCTGTTTGTCTTATTTATTTTGATTTGAACAGCTATATATACATAATACTTGGGAGCGTTTTTTGTGTGGGAATTAACTGATATGATTTGGTATGGTTGTAAAATGTAGTACTTTGAAGCTAGCTGAGTTTAAGCATACATAACAAAATAAGTCTCCATTTAGTGTTCCTTCACTTGTGGTTACAGTCTTAAATGTTGTAGTCAAATATTGAAATCATATGAGGATTAAATTCATTAGTAGACTTAGAAATTGAAGCAGATTGTTTTGAATTATTTTTCAATAAGGGGACGGAGCTAACACATTTTTTAAACATTAGGAATCACTTCTATGTAGAATTAGACTTACTTTAGAGTTTGGTTGGATTTGTGCATATATGATTTTAAATATATACATGTGTATTTTCCTACAGCCCCCAGTTAGAGGCAGTTTTTTTAAGACCATAAAATATCTGGTCTTAAAAATGGAGATAACAATTGGGGCCTCTTTCCAGCAGGTTTTGGTGCTGGACAGTGCTGCAAGCAATGTTGCAGCGCTGCCCTGCGACAAAACTACTGGGCAGGAATGTGCACCATCAATAAGATCGTGCTCATTCCTGGGCCTCAGTCATGAAAAGTGTAGCAGCGCTGCGACAAGACAGCGTTGCAACACTTTTCACTCTGCCCTTCTTGTGACACCAAGGATGCGCAGTATTCACTGGACAGCGCTTCATGACGCAGATACGTCTGGATCCTGATGTCACGGATTGCTGCAGTCGAGTCACAACTATGACGCAACTCCAGCAATGCATGGGGCCAGCCTATACCTATGGCATTGCGTCACCCTTACGCCTGGCATCAGGCAGGCGTATGGTACAGACTCAGTGCCGTCCTACAATTGTTTCAGTGAAATCTGAGGGATTTTACTCTGCCACTCTGATGAGCCCTTGTCACGTGGGAACGCTCAATTCGGGTACATCATCCCTGATACAGGTATGATGTGGCACAGGCTTCAGAAGGTCATGCACATGCCTACATGCGTCACTTTGCAAATACAGCGCAACGTGGTGCTAGTTTTACCTGGTCCATTCTCGGGGGTGCCAGGGTGTCGACGCAGTTGGAGATCCATCGGTGGCTGTGGTGTCATCATCTGTAAGCGTCAGCGGAGTGGTGGTGTTGAGGGAGTTGACAAGGCGTTCTTCAGTGGCCTTGATCCAGCTGCTAAGGGGGGCAATGATGGTGATGGTGTACGGTGGGCATGGTGAAGACGTGATGTATACAACGATGGTCTGTCCAGGAGAGTCCCGTGGTGTGGCTGTAGTTGAAGTTGCCACTAGCGATGGCGACGTGCTCGACTGTGTGTCCTGCTATGTGGCTTGCTGCGGTGACTATCTGCTTGAGTCTGATGTTGGGGAGCTTCCCCAGGAGGAGCTGGTGTTCTGGTCACTGCGGTTGTCCAGGTGGAACTTGAGTTCACCGAGTACGATGTCGTTGGTGGATGGGAAAGCCTGGTGTGCAATGAGGTCTACAATGTTATCGGAGAATGGGTGTAGAAGATGAGGGTGCCACAGAGGATGGGGTTGGGGTTGGTCCAGATCTGGAAGTTGAGGCGCTCCATGGTCACCGTTGGGTCATTAGAGTGCATAGTCAGTTGGAATATGCTTCTGTAGGTGATGGCAATACCTCCTCCTGGACGGTTGGGGTGGTCCTTGCGGGTGATTTAGTAGCGTCAGTGATGGCGATGGTTATCCCCGGTCCAGAGCAGATGTTGGTCCTTGCAGGTGATGTGTTGTCCAGGGTTGATGGCGAGGAGGTTGCTGGCGCCATAGTGGTGGAGTGTCCGAGAGGAAGGGTCCTTGGTGCTGAGCGCGGTCCAGGGGCAGACGGATGCAGACGGGCTTGCTTACGGTGTGCCTCTGGCACGGAAGACATCCAATACAACGCAGGCATTACATCGTTATGCCTTTACAACGCACCTCCAACAACCCAGCTGCCATTACATTGCATTCCATTACAGCGCATTGTAAAGTCAATAATGTTTTTTTTATGCTTTAAGGTGGTTATGGGTTTTGGGTGTCAGAGATGAAATTTGGGGTCTCTTCGGGTAAAATTTGAAATTTGGGATGTGTTTTGGGGTCAGTCATGAAAATGCGAGTGAGCATTTGGGTCAAAAATGAAAATTGGGGTTTGCATTTGGGTCAAATATGATTTTTAGGATGTGTTTCTGGGGCTCAAAGATGAGTCTTAGGGTTCAGGGTTTGCTTTGGGGTGCAAGGGTTAGTTTTAGGGTCGCACTCACTGCAGTGGAAATAGTAATATTTACCTCTCCTCTATCCAACACCTTCCCTACTTTTGCAATATGCCTAGTATTAGTATGCATTGTAATGGAATGCAATGTAATGATATGTGTAGTAACTTCATACATACCTTTGGCACACCAGTGGTACGCCTGCTACGCATGGCCGCACAGCGGCCACCATTAAGAGGTGCTGCAGGGGGGACTGGACAGCTGGGAGGTGGGAAACGCCGAAAAGGACAATGGATGGGGCATGGACGCAGGGGTGTGTGTGAGAGAGGGTCCCATGTCTTCGTTGCTCCTGCTCTCCTGAGTCTGTTTCCAGGAACAGGAAGTAGGAAGCAAGGCTCCCTCCTCTAAGCCAATCACAACGCTGCTATGCAGCATTGGGATTGGTCATGGGCGCCAGGACAAGGTGTTCAGCCAGGGGCTCGAGGGGTGGGCATGTTGTTCATGCAGGCTGTAATGCAGCCTGCATTGCTGACAGGACAGTGCACATGACTGCTTTGGGCGGCCTGAGTGGGCCGACCAAACAGTCACTGCGCACTTGAGTGGGCATGCCACTCCGCCTCTGCCCTGCTCTGTGAGTGGCGCAGCCCTACCCACCTTTCCGTCTGCAAAGGAAACATAGCACGATTACATCCTGAAGTTATCATCATGTGATAATTTTTCCTCTTCTTGCACTGCTTGAAAGCAGTGGGGTGATGCTCTTCCACCGTAGCAGATGAGCCGCCACTGGGGGTGTGTCATATACAGGTGCTAGACCTGTGTGGCTCGACCCCTGGGCCTCCTCCGCTACGCGTCCCACCTTCTCCTTACCTGGACATTGACACCGTGACACAATCCGCTGCACTCTCTCCACATCTGTGAATCAAGCAGCAGGAGCCTCAGCCAGGTGGGATTTCACAAGCCTGGGTACAGCAGTCGCATACAAGTCCGCTGGTGAACCTCCCAATGCAGCTGATGCAACAGGGCCCCCATAGGCGTGAAGTTGCAGTGCTCCCGCCACACAAGTTCTGCAGAGTTCAGGGGCCTCACCCTCCACAGCATCCAACCAGCACAACATAATCTGACCTGTGATGCAGAGAGGAGCTGCCCACTGTTGGTAATCCCCTCCATGCACCCCGGTGTAGTGGTGGATCGTAGTATGCGATGCAGCCCTCCCTACGTTTGTGCGCAGGAGCTCCTCTACCATTCACAGCTCCAAGGGGCTCAAGGAGGTCTTCTCACACAGGTCAGCAACGTGTCTCCATGCAATCTACCAGACTTTACCACCAGATACGGGTGATCAATGCGCCTCAATGTCTACCGCCACGGTTCATCGACTCCACCGTTCCTCTGCATGTCACTCCAGGATCCGGACACAGGTCCAGCGAGGCATCCAGGCTCCAGATGCAGGTCCAATGAGGCATCCAGGTTCCAGACGCAGGTCCAGTGAGACATCCAGGCTCCAGACGCAGGTCCAGCGAGGCATCCAGGCTCCAGACGCAGGCCAAGTGAGGCATCCAGGCTCCAGACGCAGGTCCAGCGAGGCATCCAGGCTCCAGACACACGTCCAGTGGGGCATCCAGGCTCCAAACACAGGTTCAGCGATGCATCCAGGCTTCAGACGCAGGTCCAGCTAGGCATCCAGGCTCCAGACGCAGGTCCTGCGATGGATCCAGGCTCTCATCTTGGTCATCCTGGATGTTGGGTGGCTTGAGGGGGTTGTTGATGTGTGCTGAACTTGGCCCTGGCTGCGCCATTTTGAATTTCATTGTTTTTTTGCCTATTTTCTATTGGAGGTCGACTGATGGGCTATTTTTTCCAAAAGAGGCAAACAATCTCACGTTGGGCTGACTAACGTGCGTTTTTTTGCCGCTAATGGGCCTTTGGTTGGTTTTCGCCCGCCGACGCCAGAATTCCTATCGCCATCACGCTACTGTTAGCTGCAGTTTTCACTGTTGATCCCTGAAGCTATGGCCACGTAGCGACGCCTTGTACATACGTCGTTAACAAGGCGATAGTTTTCAGCGGTACACAGCGGTAAGAAAACTGCCGCTAACTAGCGCTAGCGGTAGTTTTCACCACTCCTTGTACATATGCCGCATTATTTTCGGCAAAGTAAAAATGAGGAGTGAGACACCAATCTTTCTGCCTTTATGTGCTTGCAAATTATGAAGGCTTAAGAATTTTGTTGGGGGACCCATTCTCCCCAAATAAAGGTGTTTAAATCCTGCAAAAGGTGGATCAATAATACTTGCCGGATGCGCCCACAAATCCACCATTTGCCGCTGCACTTGCCCTGGTCGTCTTCTCCAAAATGCTACACTAAATGGATCGTGAATCTGAGCTTTGTTAAAATTGGGAATATTTTAAAAGTACCACCACCGTAACATGCCTCTCCTCCTGTAAAAGCAGAGATCAAATAGATTTAAAATAAATGTTTCCAGCCCATAGGAATACTAGATTCCGTCCAATATATAAAAATAATTCCATGAATGAAGGCAGCAATGTAAAGTAGAGTACACACACCTCTGAAGTATATTTTGGGATGCTCTCCTTTTATGCATAGTCACAGACGAGGAGTTCAAAAGTTCACGCTCTACTAGCGAGGTAATAAATTGTACTTTTATGTATATAGCCATATAATCTGAGATTTAAGTATTGCACTTGTATACTAAATCAGACTTTCTCGGCTGCAAGAAACTTGATTAAATGTCAGAACTTCTATTTTGGAAAGTTTCAGTTTGTAACAACTCTATCTGAAAACCTGTACTTATGGGTAACTTTATTGACTTCACCTTAGTAAAACCCTTCCAACCTAGGGCTTGATTTAAAGTAATGTTTTTATTAAAACAAAACAGCTTTTAGTCATTTGCAACATTAGAGAGCACTTCTTCACATGATGTATTTTTCACAACAGCGTTTCAACAAAACAAAAAAAATAACACATAAAATGGATTAACTGTTCGCTCTTGCTAGTCAGTAAATAACACTTTGTATTTAAAGTAGGACATTAACATCTCTTTCCACAGGAAATGTATATAGCACTTTTAAGGGAATATGCTTGCACTGTGTTTTCTTTGTAATTATAGAGACAGCAGTGAGGTCGTTTAATTAACAATGAGAGGCAAGTAAAGCATGCAAAAATCTTGTTTGGTCAGTAGACACAAAAATGCAGGTTTGTAGTCATTTTCTTCTACAGGTGATTTAATACAGAAGGAATCCCTTTTGTGTTATTAGAATAATTGTTTTACGCGCAGAAGAGCAAAGTGTCCCTGCAATCATAACCTTTTACCATTATGGCTAATTAAATCTTGCTTTGACATAATTAAGACGTCTAGACTAACTTAAGGTGTTAGAAACACAAAAATAAGATAAAATGGAGCTGTGAGTCACCGATGGCAGAAACCTGCTCTTATCATAAGAGCCTACAAGAACAGTAACTGGTATTAATGTTATTAAAGTATTACAATTACTTCAGACTGCACTAATGCACCTTCCTTTCATCCATGCAATCTTCTGGTAACGAAAAGGTCATACCAATCAAGTTAGATCGATAGGGAAGGGGTGTTGGGAGCTCTCAGTAAACAAGAAAGAGAATTATTTCTACATTGATTACATTCTGTTGTAATGATTCAGTGTTCTTTTACCTGTTTTGGACTTAGAAACAGGAGCCATTGCCATAAATGCATTAGACATCACTTCGCATATTAGAATGTTCTTTCATCAGTTTGCGTCACTGATATCATTTCCGGTTGCCACTCTGAAAATGACAAGTGGGTAATGCAATCAACTTCATAAAGACCACGCAGGGAACTCCCACCTTAAAAGTAATATTACAGAGGACGTCCTATGTTTGTATTCGTTATTTGTCATAATCCAGTCTGTATCTGCCAACAGATAATTGTGTGAAACCCTTTTGGTGGTAAAATTTGCAAATGAAAGTTTTGTCCTTCATAAAACTTTACATGATGATGCATTTAATGTTCTACTCCAGGTGAAGATATGTGTAGGTTTGTGTGTGAGGGATTTGTCTTTGTGGATGTGAGTGTGTGTATGTGTGTGCGCGTGCTTGTGTGTGTGCGCGCACATGCTCCTGTGGCATGTTTAGTGGTGTGCAGCACTAATGTCAAGGTAAGAGGTTCATAATATTCTAAGTCATGTATACAACACACCAACTGGCAGCTCTAGCTTAAAAGACACCTCCAAGAACTGCACAGTCTAACCCTCAGGAGGCTAGTTCAGTCTCCTCTGTATCTGCTTTGCCGAAAGGTTTTAGGCTAACTGATAGTGGTCGAACATACGCCTTCCATTGGAGAGTCCCCTCAGTGCTGAAGAGACTAGCATAAAAGGGATGCAGGGTACCAACAATTACAGTATTGAGAAGATTGTGTTAATAATCAAAGGCTAAATAAATATATTAAAACATGCCCCCTTGGTTATCTGGCCAATAATCAGAGACATAAGAAATAGATGAAGCAGGCTGGTTTAATGGACTGTCCAATGAGGTCAAAGGCAAGTAAGGTCTCTTGAATGGCTACATTTTCTCGGTCAGGACACAACAGGAATTATAGTGAGCCAAACAGCACAATGAACGCCTAGGGTAAATCAGGAAAGACAGAAAGCAGTCTGCAAAGGAAATAGAGATGGGAAAGGAAATAAGACTTCTATAAAAGGACCACAAGCAAAGCACTGACCCAAACAGCGACTCGTGCGTCTCTGATCTCCAAATGTTGTATTGTATTGTAATTGCATTTACATAGCGCTTACTACCCCAGACGAGGCGTCAAAGCGCTTTTTTGGTGAGTAGCACGCTACTCCAGGACCCATAGAGGATTAGTGTTGAATTAGTATAGTGAAACATGCAAGTAAATTTTAAGTGGTGGATAGGTTAGTCAGTTATTTGCATTCAGAAGGATAGCAGAATGATAGAAGAGGAAAAAAAAGGTTTGTATTTATATAGCGCTTTTTACCCATGATGGGGTGTTGAAGCATGCTACTCCGGAAACCCATAAAGTTTTAGTGCTGAATTAGTATGGTGAAATATGAAAGTAATTTGAGTGGTGGATAGTAGTCAGTTATTTGGAGTGAGAAGGGTAGCGGAGAGATAAAAGGGAAGAAAGGTTTGCGTTCATGTAGCACCTGTTACTCCTGATGGGTGTTGAAGCGCATTTCTGGCAAGTAGGACGCTACTCCGGTACCCATAAAGGATTAGTGTTGAAAACTAGTATAGTGAAGTATGAAGTAATTTGAGTGGTGGATATGTTATTCAGTTATTTGGATAGAGAAGGGTAGGTTGCGGGATTGAAGAGGGAAAGAGGTTTGTATTTATATAGTGCTTGCTACACCTTGATGGGGTTTTGAAGCGCTTTATTGGCGAGTAGCACGCTACTCTGGAACCCATAAGGATTACTGTTGAATTAGCATGGCGAAACATGAAAGTAATTTGAGTGGTGGATATGTTAGTCAGTTATTTTGATTGAGAAGGGTTGGGGTGGGGTAGAAAAGGGAAAACAGTTTGCATTTATATAGCGCTGGTAACCCTGATGGGGTGTTAAAACACTTCATTGCGAGTAGCACGCTACTCTGGAACCCATAAAGGATTAGTGGTGAATTAGTATAGTGGAATATGGAAATTGAGAAGTGAACATGTTAGTCCGGTATTTTGATTGAAAAGGATAGTGGAGGGACAGAAGAGTGAGATTTTTTTTTTGATTTTTTTTTTTTAGGTCATAGCAGTAGGAGGAGGATTTTGAATGAGTAAAAAGGGGTTTTTGAGGGGAAGAGTCAGAGGGGAGAGTTTATTAAGGTTTGTTTTGGGAGATCGGTATAGTAAAAAAGAGGTGTCAGATGATGCAAGGAGGGGTGTAGTAGGAGAGAGTCTAGAAAGGGTTATTTTGGGATCATAGTAGTGGTATGGGGTTTGGGATAAATGAGAGAGTGGATGTAGAGGATATATTGATAGATGTATACAGTGAGAGATATGGTAGTGCATTGGAAAGCGTCGTAGAAAGAAGTTTGAGATGAGTCAGAAGGTTGGGCCAGAGGCTATATTGAGAGAAGTATAGGCTGAGAAATAGGGTAGTGCATTTGAAATGCTAAATTAGAAGAAAGTGATACATATATAGGTCCATAAGTACATTGAAAGTATATGGATGCATAAAGGAGGTAAGTATATATAAATTAAAGATATTGATAGAGGGACAGGATGAGAAATAGGGTAGTGCATTGGATATGCTTTTTCGGGAGAAAGGTAGCAGACACACAAATCCAAGTAAATGGACGGTACATAGATGCACAATGAAAGTAAGTACATATAGACCAAAGATGATTTTTTTATTTATTTATTTATTTATTTACAACAACATAATTATTCTACGTGTTTATACAAACCAATACACAAAGATAGGTACATATCTATAGTGAAAATAAATGCTTATATACAGAGGAATATGCTGTAAATTTCTGTTTGCGTATGGTGCTTATGTGGGGAAGAGCCAATTCTTGAGTAGTTTTCTGAAGATAAGGTGGCTGTCAGTGGAACCTATGTTGGGGGGTAAAGAGTTCCAAAGTTTGTCTGCTTGAACAGAGAAGGATGTGCGACTCATGTTTTTTTTCTTGTATCTTGGGATTTTGAGGCGAGATGCCCCTTTAAAGCGTAGTTTTTTCGGTGAATGTGTTTGGTGATTTTATTCCTGATGAAGAGCGGTCCCATTCCATGTATTGCTTTGTGGGTGATACAAAGTAGCTTGAACGTGGATTTTCTGGCAACCGGTAACCAATGCAGGGCTTTCAAGGCAGGTGAGATGTGGTCTCGCGGTTTGATATGCAAGAGTAGTCTGGCAGCCGAGTTCTGAATCCGTTGTAGTCTTTTCATGGTCGTTAAAGGTGATCTGTGGTAGAGGCTATTGGTGTAATCGAATTTGGCCAGAACAAGGGAGATGGTAGCTTGGACCTTGTGTGGAAATCCCAAATGAGGGAAAATTCATTGCAGCATTTTTATAGTGACAAAGCTTGATCTTGCTAGTTTGTCCACTTGGACATTCATCGACAGCTTGGAGTCCATGGTAATTCCGAGGTTTCTTACTTCCTTCGATAATTTAGGTGATCCCTGTTCATCAGGCCAGGCGGCAAGCGGGTCGTAATGTTTCCAATCGCCGCACGTGAGTATTTCCGTTTTTGAAACATTCAATTTGAGATGGCTCCAAGTCATCCACTGATCCACGGCTCTGAGACAACTGAAAATTGGGGATTTTTCAATGTCTTTGGGGCATTCCAGTTGAAGGAGTATTTGCGTGTCATCTGCATAATTGTAGCACGTGAGGTGAAATTGATTGATCAGTACTGGTAATGACTTCATGTAGATGTTGAAAAGCATGGGCGAGATGACAGAACCTTGAGGGAACCTTGCTTTTGTGGAGTATAGTTTGGACGAGAAAGGTGGGGTATGGATGACATTAGTTCTGTTTCGAAGGTAGGACGCGATCCAGTCTAGAGCAGTTCTCTCTATGCCGGTTTCATAGAGTCTTTGTTTCAAAGTGTCATAGTCAACCGTGTCAAAGGCAGCCGAGAGGTCCAAGAGGAGTAGCACAGCATCCCTGCTGTGGTCAACTTTATTCTTCAGGTCATCCCAGATGGCAAGGTTGTCTGATTCAGTGCCTCTTCCTGGACTGAATCCTGTTTGGAAGTCTGAGAGTATGTCATTCTTTTTAATGAATTGGGACATCTGGGTGAACGCAGCTCTTTCTATCAGTTTGCCCAGGAAAGGTCAATTTGTAATAGGTCTGTAGTTGTCAGGGTTCCGCAGGTCCAAGTTTGTTTTCTTCAGTAAAGGGCGTATGTGTGATTTTTTTAGATCTTCTGGAAATATTAGGGTAGTTAAGGAATTGTTGATGATTCGTGTTACTGGAGTGGCAGCAGAGGTTGTTAAAAGAATTGTCACGAAAGTTTGTGGTGGACAGGGGTCAGAAGGGCTCCTATCGGGCCTGCATGCTTTGACCAGGTCCATAAATTCATTGTGTGAGATGTTGGCGTAGTGTGAAAGTTCCAATCAACATCTCAGGTTCACACAAGCTTAAAGCAGAAGAAATGGTGATCCTCACTCCTATACAACTGCAGATGTGCACCATGAGCAGAACACTGCACAAAGATGTCATGTAGTTGAATATCACTATGTCACACAAGCATAGCCCAAGAGCACTTAAATGTCACAAGCACATCTTCCAACAACACACTTGAAAGAGACTATTTCACACACATGCAACACAGAGTGTTCCGGTGCAGCCTTCTGTCCTCATCCTTCTAACCCCCACCTCACTAATATTGACACGTGCTCCTAACAGAGACACAGTCCTCCTCGCCATTGGTTGCACATCCAACCAAACTAAATCAGACTACAGTCTGCCGCATAAGCCCCAGGATCCCTGCCGACTGCGAGCTGTTTAAAACGCATATATAAATGAGATATTACACTATACTGGCCAAACATGCATATATTATTAAAAAAAACATTCATTAAAGTATAAACTTAAAAGTCCAGTCAAGGGTTTGATTTATTGAACCATGCTCATTTTACTTAGTCCTCATTACATGTGTTTGCATTATGAAAAATTACAAGTTCCATAATTTTTTTCTGAATTTACAATTCAAAGCTAACATGATAGGAATCCTAACCCCTTAGTGATTAATCTACATTAAGTAGTCACTGATGGCTTAGTGTTCCAAGGCAGTCTCATTGAAGCAGGGAAAAACAAAGGCAAGGATGTATGCCTTGTGATTCGTCCCTGACTAATTGTTTGATTATGCTTTCCTAAGCAATATAAATGCTGCAATGACAGAATGTCATGTTATGGCCAGGGTTTGGCTGGCAGTCATCTGATAAATAAAGCAAGCAAAAAGGTCTTCAACGGGTACTTTGTCACACATATTATGGATGCAATTAATCGAACGCTTGTTTACAAGGCCCAGTACATCGTAGCTGTCTGTTACCACCTCGTCCCTTTTCCTTGTCCTAGTCTTTACATTGTGGGGTTTGCCCTGTTACGCTGACAGGATTTTCCTGCAGTCCTGTGTTTCCCCCTGCGCTGGAGTTAAATGAAGGTGCCTAGAGCCAATGCAGGCCCCCTTGCACCATAGTGCATGGGGGCCTGTGGTGAGGGGAAGATTGTTTCTGTGCAGGAAGGTCCCCGTTCCTACACGTAAACAATCTTTAAATGCCGTTTTGTAACTTCTGTTTTCTGCTTAATGCAGCACACATAAAAGTTGTAAAACTGCATTTTTTTAAAATGATTCTTTATGTGCTGGAAGAGGTACCTTCCTGCACATAAACAATGATTGCTGTTTTGCTGTTGCTGCATGGAAACTGCAAAAATGAGGAGAAATAAAGCCTTTCTCATTGTTTCGCCTGTTTAAGACCAGGTTTTTCCTGGTCTTAATTTTGCCACTGCCTCCTATTTACGCTGCTCCTGCAAATAGGGGGCAGCGTCAAAATTAATGGGTTTTGCAGTGGAACACGCACCACAACACCCATTGCCAGCCTCTTTCATGCTAAATGTAGCGTGAAAGGGGGCCTTATTCACAAGGCAGCATTAAGCTACGTTAAGTGGCTTAACGCTGCCTTATAAATAAGGCAAAGCTCCTATCGCCATAACAACAACACTAAAAGTAACATTGTGGTGGCGATAGGGGCTTGTAAATAAGCCTCTTCTTGTTTCTTATTTGCTTCTGTCTCACAACACCAGATAGCTACATTCCCTTTCGGTAGGAGTTTTCTTTATATTTTCTCACACCCTACATTCCTTGTACCAGTAGCAATGGGCCATAATTTAATGAAAGTAGCATATCCTCTGGTTTGGTAGTAAACTGCATATATAATTAGGCTGTGGTGGGTCCCTCATGCCAGTGTGTCCTGATCCACTGTATCCCACTGCACTATTTATAGATACTAGCCCGCTGTGTACTATCTTTAGTGCTGTGCCCTAGCCACCAAAGGTAGTTTCTTTTCAGTCATGGTAAGTGTTTTTATTTGGTTGAAAAGGGTTCTACTATAGTAGTCCTCTTTGCATCCCTCTCACTCAGGGGCCCTCCTCTCTTCTACCACTCCGGCCCTGCAGTTTGGTGTTTACCATTAATTTATTCACTCAGGCTATGGGTCTGCTGCTGGTGACGAGAGCATCTGGTGATTGCCCGTCAGTGGAGGGCAGATTGTGGCAAAAGCTCTACTGTTGGGCTGGAGGACCTATGCCTCTCTTTCTCATAGTGTGTATTCTGCTTCCTACTTCGAGTCTCCCAGGTTTTGTTAAGGCCTGTCAGTGCTGATTACCCAGGAGAAGGCTGGGGACATCTGGACATAAAACTAAACCCACCTTAGCTGGAAGCTGCCTAGATCATTGTTGTCATGGGCTCTGTTCCCAGTCCCAGAAATGATTTATGGGTTATTGACTCAATACTTGTGTCATTATCTGTGGTGGTGTGAGGTGAGGTGGTCACAGTGTGTTTACCCACTGTTGTGCCATACTGCCTGTGTGATATGCACCTATCTGTATTCTTTACTATGCCCACAGAATATGTACCCTGTAAGGAAGATACAGAGCTGGTTTGTGCATACTTAATGGAATAGAGTCTATGCATTTTCAGTTTCCCTGGTGGTATATTGTCAAATTGAGATGCCATTCCATAGGTTCTGAGCCTGAAGATTGAGATGAATCTCTTAAAAAGAGAAATGGAAAGCATGGTTCGCTCATGATATTTCGCTGGCAGATATATGAAACTAAGAGTTAGCTCAGCAGTCAAAGCAATTGTTTAACTTGGCATCCTTTGTGTGGTTTTCACTGACTTTTTGCCTCTATCGCTTACGTTTTTGACTATGTGATGGATTTCGGTTTTACTGGCTTGGATGCTTTGGGCACTTTGCCACTGCTGATCAGTTTCAAAGTGCAATTGCTCCCTGTGTAACTTGTATTTATCATTGCTGCAATGTCATCCAGGTAGACGGCGATGAATTCCTCTAGCCAGGACAATACCTGGTTGACCGGTCTCTGAAACGCGGCAGTGCGTTCTTCAAACCAAAGGGCATGACCCAGAACTGGTAGTGTCCCTCTGGAATTGAGAATGCAGACCTCTCTTTAGCCCCTTCAGTTAACGCAATCTGGTAGTACCCAGATTTTAAGTCACACGTGCTGTGGAACTTGGCAGCTCCCAACCGATCAATGAGCTCATCAGCTCTGGGGATGGGGTGCACATCAGTCCTGGTGACGGCATTGAGCCCACAGTAGTCCACACAGAACTGAAGTTCAGTAATGGCACCTGCTGCAGCAACTTTCAGAACCTAGCCCATTGGGCTTGCCCAGGGGTTGCTGTAGGGCTCTATCACCCCTAGCACCAACATCTTGAAAACCTCTTCCTTTATGCTAGCCTTGGACCTGTCAGTCAACCTGTACATTTTGTGTTTCACAGGCAGACTGTCCCCAGTGTCCACATCATTAACACAGCATTTGGTGACTCCTGGGGTCAGGGAAAACAGGGAGGTAAAATATACCAGCACCTGGTGACAGTTCCACCGCTGCCACCAATGTTAGAAATGGAGGTCTTTAGTTGGGCTCAATATACCTGATCTGCAGTAGAGGGAGGAGTTTCACTAGCACCTGAATAGGCTGTATCTCCTTTGCACAATTCTGTCTCCGCCTCATGTCGGGAAGCTAAGCCAGAGAGGATAAAACTGGTTTAGACTTGGCTCAGAGACCCTTGCCACAAAGAGAACAAAGAGAAAACGGGGTATAAGTATTGGACCTTAAACCCCGGAGAATTAAATCTCTCAAGAGGAACCGCTGCCAAGGAGAGGAGCTGGAGAGCTGTAAGGAGGAGTACTGCCCCCTTGCTGTGTGCCACTTGCTGTGTTGGCCAGCAGTTGCTGCTCCTGCAAGGAGAGGACAAACACTGGAACTTTAGTATGAACCTGCTTGAAGATAAATAACCAAGGGCTTATGTGTGCTTGCCTCCTCTTCTGAAGTGTCAGGGCCACAAAGACTTCACTGCAACCCACTGACCAGCACTTGAACTCCTCTGTGGACTCCTGTATTCAAAAGGGCACCAATTCCAGTTCCTGAGCCTTGAGAATTGTGTGGTTGGGGCTGCAAAGCAAGACGAACAACTCTGACACCGTCAGCGACGCTGCCAGTGATACGGGGCGCACTGCTCGTGAAGTGCTCTGCCCGCACCGCAGCTATGACACCCTTAGAAGCCCTTCGACGCCTGCAGTTATTGGACTTTTGCTATTTTGGTCTTGTTTAGTTTAGATCAAAATACTTTCATTTTCTAAACTGGTGTAGAGTCAATTTGTGGTGTTTTCACTGGATTACTGTGTGTTTTGGGTATTGATACTTTACACATTGCCTTTGGGATAAGCCTATCTGCTTGTGCTAAGCTAGTGAGTGGATGAGCAGGGCTTGTCTAAAGTGTGTAATCCCTCTACCATGACAAGAAGGAAGAGTCCCTATTTAGACAAAGGTGCATACCTCTGCCAAACAGAGACCCCCATTTCTAACAACAATGCATCAGGTTTATATTGTGAAACATGTTTTGTGCATATGTGTGTGCCTCACGTGTTCTACATTGCCTAATCTACCAGTGCTGGTTAGTGAAAAATGTATACTTTCGCTTCTCTATAGGCCTAACTTGCATGTTTACAAAGTTGTATGTTTTAATACTTGGTGATCTGAGATAGCATTGAGGTTAAGCTTGTGTCATAAATGTAGAAACCACCAGTATGATACCGAGCACTAACAAGCTCAAAATGTATAAATTACAGTTGAATAGTTGGGGGGCTGGGTGGGGGCAGAGGGTGGGCCAATCCGTCCCGTCACCACTTTTTTGGGGGTTGGGGCGATTGTAAGGAAATTTTCCTCTCTCTCATAGTCGTCTGTCGCCCCCACCCCTGCCTCATCGCAGTCTGTCGGATCCCCAGCACCCCCTCACTCTCACCTCCACCAGCCATCTCTGGACGGCAAAGTCTACGATCGCCAATAATAAATTAATTCTTAAATTGTTATATATGTGGTGTGGAGTTCTACAGTTAAAGCAGAGCGATGATGATTGCTTCAGATACATGTGCAAAAGGTTTTTGACTATGATGCGACTGTGACACCTTGACTGTTTAAACAAACACCAAGGGGCATATTTAGAAGCCCCTATAGCCACGGGAATGCCCCTTTTTACGACGTTCCAGTGGCGGTAGAGGCTTCGCCTAATTTACAATGCTACATTAGGCCACTTAACGCGGCTGAACACTGCCTTGTAAGTATGCCCCCTTTCACGCCATGCTTAGTGTGAAAGTGGAGGGCAATGGGTGTTGCTATAGGCGTCCCACCGCAACACCCAATAATTCTGCCCCCTATGTACAAGGGAGGCACAAATAGGAGTCAGCGCCAGAACTAAGACCAGAGAAAACCTGGTCTGACCCTGGCACAACGTAAATAAATGTTTTATTTCTCCTCGTTTTTGCTGTTTTCATGTGTACTGTGTTGTGCAGCACACATGAAAACAGCAAAAGGCCAATCATTTTTTATGTACAGGAAAGTCCCCCTTCTTGAACATAAACAATATTTTTTTTTTAAATGCTGTTTTGCAACCTTTATGTGTGCTGCATTAAGCAGCACACATAGAAGTTATAAAATGGGGACTACAGATTGTTTATGTGCAGGAAGGTCCCCCTTCCTGCACATAAACAAACAATCTTCCTATGCACGTAGACACACTTGCACTAGTGCAAGGGTGTCTGCAATGGCCCTAAAATGCTAAGTATAGCACCCGTGCTGGGGGAAACGCAGGGCTGCACCATATTCTTGTAAATATGGTGCAGCCCTGCGTTTCTGAAGTGGTGGAGTGAGGCGTTAAGCCAGGAGGCCCCCAAGTGTCTAGAGCTCTGAAAATGAATCTCAGATAATTAAACTGTTTCTACTTTTCATGTGAAAATATTCAGTGTAGCCTTAGGTGACATTTACACAGGCAACAATCTGTTCAAAGAGAAAGGAGCTTCACTCTTGGTTCCATCCCAAGAAAATGAGTTGGAATTGTAAGGCGCAGGTGAGCTTGAATTTACAGTGCTTAATGAGCACTCCATTTAAATCCTGAAGAAGGTCAATTGCCATGATCTGGGAGGTATGTTCAATTACAAGTATATGATTGAAGGTCAATAGCTCAGAAATATACAGTCATACCTCTGGGAATTCCTGGTAGACTTACACAGGCCAATATTATAAAAAATACTTCAATGAAGGACTTTGCATGCAGAACCTCTATTTCACTAAGAATATATTTTAAGAATGCAAATTCTGCAATACTACTATTGCTAATTAGTAGTTCGAAACTAAAACAATAAAGAGCAATAACGTGGAAAGTGTTGCAGTGCTTCCTTATACTTAGCCTTTACACAAAGGACTATTTGCCATTTTAATAAAGTTAGTTTCTAAAGCATAAATCGTGATGATATTTTAGTCACTCATTTTTATCACTAGCAGTGGGGCAGGAAACATTTACTGATGTGTTTTTCGACTCTGAGAATTATAAATTGAGCACCATTTGATTCATTACTTATGCTTCGGATCATGTAACTCTGAGTTGAAAAAAAGAGTTACTGTAATACCTTTACGTAAATTAAAAAAAGAAATCTGTATACATAAATATCTACTTGCCAGCTTTGTGAGGTTGAACGAAAGAGCTCAATGAAGATGTGTGGCTGTGCTTTCATGTTGCCTAAACTAAAAGATCCTGAAGGTATGCAGATTATTTCAGCAAGGACAGGTATCCTTGGTTTCTCCTACAATATTTTTACCTATGCCGCAAGGCTATCCTTACGGGACGTTTGTGAGAAACTGCCTCTTTTTGCTTGGTCATCCCATTTATAGTAGACTGATGCTGCTGGTTTTTAACTCTGTACACCTTTGGAACTGCTGTCCAGTCGCCAGTGTATATGTTCTGACCCCAAAAACATGGTAAAATTGTCTAAATGCTAACTGACATATTAAATTTTCCCTCAAGGTCTTTATATTTGGTGCAGAAAATACACTGTCATGTGGTTACATTAGGCCCGGGTAGAAACCTAATTTTACATGGTCATGTTCTTGAGCAACCTTCTCTTTCTACACGATTACATTTGACACACTTTCATGCGCATACAGGATAATATTTTTACAACTCAGTTTTGCTTACACTGTCATTTCGTAGGCACTCTATCAAAACACCTTGAACATTCTGCACAAAGGCTAAGTTCATCACTCAAGATGTTGGGTTTTGTTTTGGCTTCTCAGCAACAGAGCTATCACAATACAATCAACAATAGCGGCCTGACTGGGTCTTCTGCATGGTAATATGGATGATGTTATTATATATACCACAGCAATCCTTTGCTTAGACAAACGATCATTTTGTTGGCAATGAGAGGCAGACCCAGTGCCGGAATTCTAGCCCAGCTGATTCCTGTTTACCTCATGCAAGGGATGCTGGCAAGCTCTCCACCAATACAGACAGCCTGACGGCACTTACCCACCGGAAATGGGGAGTTAACTCACCCTACAGGGGAATGGCAGATTTACTCACCGTAGACATGATGGGTTAGGTTGCACCAGGTAGAAGTGCACTATATTAGAGGACTTGTATGCAAGCATATATTTTCTGTATTCGGCAAAATGGTTGAACTGTTTGTCTTTTTCACAAATCTCGTAATGGTAATAACATTACTCTGTTTCCTTCAATTGATTATTGTAGTGCAAGTATTTTACTCAAGAATCACAATGTTTCAATAAATATTTAAATGCTTTACTGTGTATTTTGTGTATATCTCTTTGGAAATGCATAAGTAACAGAGTGAAAAAGCTCTAGATCTGTTACAACAGTTTCCTTGGGGAGTCAGGGCGGTCATGTTCTGAGGTAGTGCATACATGTGGTACCCTATGAGGTTTGGGGTACATATGGTGTACAGTGAGCTAGCAGGATTTAGACCAACATATCTGGATGGTGTGCGTGGAATCAGCCTCGCACAGTTCTGATGGTTATATTGTCCAATAAATGTACAGTTTTACTTGGGAAAATATAAACTGTACAGCAACACCAACTGCATAGAAAAGTTAAATGTCACATTTGTACTATGCACTAGGCTGACATTGAAAACATAGATTCAGGCTTACCTATGTAGCCTGACCACTTTAGCCTTCCATCTTTCCAGGGGACACTGCCAAAATAAACGTTTTTGATGGAAAAGAACCCTATTATAAATATTAAATACGTCAAATGAAGTAGTCCTTGTACCCAAAAAGAATGGGTCCCTAACTTAAAAGTGATTCAAGCAGGAAATAAATATTATCAGGGATCTACAGTCACTAGCCCACAAATGCCATTTTCACTGTGAAACGCAGTAGCTGTTTTATGAGAAAAACCAAACATCAGAACTCTTCTAACTTTAGTTCAGGACAAACTACCAATTAAAACACTACTTTCAATGCTTATTAAAAATCCCATTCAGTGGTAAAGATGGATTTTAATAAGTATTTTGGAACAGTGCCTTTTAATAAGTCAAACTGTATCTGTCTGAACCTCCAGTAGGCTAATTAGCATTAGCCTGGCAGCAGCTGGTACATGTCAGTGCTTCCCCTTAATGAGCTGTAATAACTACTCCCATATCGGAAGCAATGGCTTGGGTCTCTTGACAGCAAGACCTGGGTGTGAGGTATGTGAGTCCTATCAGCTCAAGAAGGACATCTGGAGACGGTTCAGAACTTCATTAACTTGAAAGAGACTAGGGGGCATATTAACAGGGAAAATTAAAACTAAGGGCGCTTAGCGTTAATTTTTTTAACGCCCGCTATCGCTGGATAATATCACCTGGTTATTGCGTTATTAACAACGCTAACCGCCTTGGCGGTAACAAATCCAGCGATAGAGGCATTTTCTGAGGTTATCGCTGGTAATGCAGCGATAAAACTACAAGGATAGGGATATCCTTGTTGATAGCCCATGGTGGTCTTAGTCATGTAATCCATCTCCCATTGGATTACATGGCTAACTCGGAAAATTAGCAGATGTAAAAAAGCAGCGTTAACCGTGGTTAGCGCTGCTTTTTTTGTCTCTAACATGGTTAGCGTGAAGCTTGATAATAGGAGAAATGTCTCTTAGTGACATTTCTCCTATTATTTTGCTCTGGAACGCCCACTTTGCATCTCATTAGAGATGCAAACGGAAGCGTCGTGAAAAAGGGTGCTAACATGAGATTTTGCATGATAGCACCCTGTTGTTGATAGGGCGATATTTTTATCTCCGCTTCTTTGGCTTTTAAAGCCAAAAAAGCAGAGATAAAGCCCTTGTTATTATGCCCCCAGATGAGGCCTAACCATTCAGAGTTAAGTGTAAAGTGGCACCTGGGGTAGAAAAAGACTTTTGTTCCCTGGGCTCTTTGAATCAAGCTTGACACCAGGCCAGTGTGTGTGTGGGGGAGGGGGAGCTGGTCCTAGAACCAGTTTGGTGTAATTCCGGAGGTGATAACTGCTTGTTTCCCTAAACACATCCCTGGATGGGAAAGCAGCAGCCTCAAAGGGCAGAAAGATGCTGCGATTTCCGATTTCCCTCAGAATAGTGCACTATGGGATACTTTGCAATAATTCAAACAGGGTGTGCTGAATAAGTGGGAAGGGTTGCCCCGGAACCTTGGTTAGGGAGTGTCCAAGAGTCACACCTGAAACCTACCAAAGTGGCACCTCTCCCATAGCTCAGCACAACACTCTCTGGACCTGTGGACGAATGGAAGAAGACTCTACTTGCTTTTTCAGATCTGTGTAGAATCCAGAAGGGCTGCACATGATCCACCTTGTACCCATGTCTAAGATGTAGACTCCAAGAGACAGTTAGATGACCTCCTGTGTGTGGCTAGAGGAACCCAACAATCTGCAAGAAGCTTTTTCCTGAAGTGCGGTGCTGACCAGTAGCAACTGGAACTGGTCTGGGCCCTGCTTTTGACTTGTGCTGGAGGGAGACCTAGCCCCAAAGTGCTGTCCCTAAGGTTGTGAGAGGGTTAGAAGTGTTCCAGAAAGTTTAAAAAGAAGGGACCTTTAAGATCACTGGAGCTTGGGCAGGACCTCACTTAAAAGGTGTCCAATTTCAAGTGGATTTTGTCAAATACAATTGCAGGCTTGCCCCATTGGTGTATTTCGAGCTTCATAAAAGATTAAGTCTGAAGGTAGATATCTTGACCAGGCAAAGGCACACAAAGTGTGTGCCCGATGAGAAAGCTTTGGCTGCCATAAAATTTAAATTTCTCCCGGTCTGAGCTTTTCCCCACCAAAACCAATATATTCAGCATGGATTATTTATTAAATCTACCCTCATGTCTGTTGCTCTAGGCATTCTTGGTATAGAACTTGGCATGTAAGACATAGTACTGACATAAAAAGATATCTCTGTACATATCTTTTGCACTTTCTTTTATGAGTAAATGAAGAAGTACGACAGGAGTACTTACACAGATATTCATAAATGTTTTTTTATATCTAATTTTCTTGTTCTATGTTTCAGTTCAGAATGCAATAAGATTGCATGTAATGTTTTAAATACCTTGGCAGTTATGAAATGGGTTATATATAAGGTACTCTTAAAAATGATGTTGATATTTAGGATTATTTTATATCGAATTTGTTGTAGAAGATATGACTTCTTGGCCAGCAGACTGCTCTCCGTGGCGCAGCCCCGCAGTTACTATTCTGCCTCCCTGTGCTGCCGTGACAGGTGTTTGAGGCCCCTGTGCCTTGATGCTACCTCATGCCTGTCCCTGCCTTTCACTTGCTTGGGGCGATTTCTGCCTGCCTTCTTGTCTTGTTTAGTCCGTTTTTGCCTTTTCTCTGCCTGTCTAGCCTTTGCTTGAATCTCACTGTTCTTTGGCCTTTATTACTTTTATTAAAATGTTTCCTTTCCTCCTCATAGCCGTTCTCCCTTCTTTTTCCCACTGCTGTGGCATTCACAGCCCCTCCCCCGCACGTCTCCCACCTCCCAGCTGTCCCATCCTCTCCCTACTTAATGGCGACCGCGCCACTGGCACGCCAAAGGCAAGCCCGTCTGCATCCATCCATGACCTGACCGCGACCAACACCAGGAACCCTGGTCCTCTGACCAGCCAACCCTACAGCTCCTCGACTTTTCACACACACAACACTGGCAAAAACACCAACTGCAAGCTTGCCTCACCTCTCGACACCCACGGACCTTTCACCTGCCAACACTTCCACTGCCCCTTTACCTTTGCGAAGACACAGGACCCCCATCCACCCTCCAGCAACAACTCCTTGGCACCCCAAACCCTACCTTGCATCCTCCTTAACGTATGCTCGATTAACAGACATGCCATGGAAATCTGGGACCTCCTAAACAGCCTTCCTCACCAAAACCTGGACAAACATCACCTCAGAACCGGACATTACGATCGCCATCCCTGAAGGTTACAAAATTACCCGAAAGGACCGCCCCAACCGGCCTGGAGGAGGCATCGCCATCACTCACAAGGCCAACCTTTGCCTGAGCTCCTACACCGACGGGCCCACAGACCTGATGGAACACCTCCATTTCAGGATACAGACCAACCCGTCCACCTCCCTCCATGGCACCCTGATCTACAGACCCCCCCGGACCCCGCACACCTTTTTCCGACTCCATCATCAACATCATCGCCCCGCATGCCACCACCGCCACTAACTACACCCTGCTGGGAGACCTCAAATTCCACCTCGACAACTGCCATGGACCTCCTGGACAAACTCCTCAACATCAGACTCAAACAGATTGTACCAGAGCCAACGCACTCAGCAGGACACACCCTCAACCCCAGCTTCACAGCAAGGAACTTCATCACCTTCAGCCACACCTCCGAACTCCCATGGATGGACCACCACTGTGTACACCTCACCTTCGAAACTCACATCTCCCGCAGACGTCCGCACCAGCCCCAATGTAGTAATTGGACCAGGATCCCCGACGACCAGCTCGTCGCAGCACTCAGCTGCTCCCACCACCACAGAAGACAGCCCCACCACAGCCACCCGCACCCTCCACAACTGGATCACTTACGTCGACAACACCATCGCCCCCTCAAGAAAGTCTCAAACCCTCACGCCAAGAAAGTCAGCTGTTTCTCCACCGAACTCCGGGAATCTAGACACACCTGCAGACGCCTCGAAAAGCTATGGAGGAAATCCAAATCCTCAGCCGACCTCTACAACTTTAAACCAGTCACCACCGCCCAGCACAAGCTCATCAGAACATCAAGGAAGAAAGCACTCCAGTGTAGAATCTCCACCCATGCACACAACAGCAAAGAACTCTTCAGCACCATCAAAGAGTTCACCCAGCCCAACAGTGAGATTACAGACATCCCACCCTCCCAGAACCTCTGTGACAGACCCAGAACCTTCTTCCACCTCAAAATCAAGACCATCCATGACAACTTCGATGAGAACAACCCCCACGTGGAACCCTCTCTCACCATCCCCAATCACACGCAGCCGACACTTGACCAGCCTTAGTGTCACCCTAAGGATTATGAAGACCACCCACTCCGGGGCCCCCACGGACCCCTACTCCTACCACATCTACCACAAAGCCGCAAACATCATCAACCCCAAGATTAAAAAAATCATCAACCTCTCCTTCGAGATCGCCTCCTTCCTCGACGACTGGAAATGCACTGAAATCAACCCTCTCCTGAAGAGGCCCTCGGCGGGCCCCACCAACCTCAGAAACTTCAGACCTCACTCCCATACACGGCAAAAGTCCTGGAAAAGGCCGTCAACAACCATTTTGCCGCCTTCATGGAACATAGCAACATCCTCAACTCCTCCCAATAAGGCTTCAGGAAGAAGCATAGCACCAAAACCACCCTTCTTGCTGCGACAAATGAAATCTGCTCCCTCCTCGACAGAGGAGAGACTGTGGCCCTCATTCTCCTAGACCTCTCTGCGGCCTTTGATACAGTCTCTCATCGCACCCTAGCACACAGACTCCACAAAGTCAGAATCCAGAACAAGGCTCTTGACTGGATCCGCTCCTTCCTCTCCAGGAGAACACAACGGGTCAGACTTCCTCCTTTCCTCTTGGAACCCACACCGACCACATGCAGAGTCCCACAAGGCTCCTCCATCTGCCCGACTCTGTTCAACATCTACATGGCCCCACTGGCATCCATCGTCAGACCGTATGGACTCAACATCGTATCGTATGCAGACGACACCCAACTCATCCTCTCCCTGTCCAACAAATCCAACCTCGCCAAACATAACTTTCAAGACAGTATGGAAGCAGTCACCAGATGGATTAAAAACAGCTGGCTACAACTCAATATGGACAAAACAGAGGTGCTCATCATGGGTCCACACCCTGATGCGTGGAACGACACCTGGTGGCCCCCCACCCTCGGGAACACCCCACCCACGGACCACACACACAACCTCAGAATCATCCTAGACACTAAACTCAAATGGACCGCGAGATCAACGCCATCACCTCTTCCTGCGACCACTCCCTCCGCCTACTCCGTAAGATATTCACCCACGTCCTAATCAGCAGCAGACTAGACTACGGCAACACACTCTATGCCGGGAGCAACAAGAACCTCATCCGCAAACCACAGAACGTCCAGAACGCCGCCTCTAGATTAGTCCTTAACCTACCACGCCACTGCCACATCACCAAACACCTACGGACCCTACACTGGCTCCCTGTCAAAAAGAGAATCACCTTCAAACTTCTCACCCACAAAGCCCTACACAAAACTGGACCCGCCTACATGAACCACCGTCTCACATTCCACGCACCCCAAAAATCCCTTCACTCAGCCCAACTGTCCCTTGCGACAGTACTACGCATAAAGAAGACCAGATCAGGAGGACGGCCCTTCTCCCTCCTCTCTGCCAAGGCATGGAACTCCCTCCCCCTCCACCTCCGGCAGACCCCATAACTCCCCAAGTTCCTGAAGGACCTCAAGACCTGGGTTTTCAACAGAACTCTGTGATCAGCTAGGAGCTGCGCTCCCCCCTCCCCCCACCGCCTTGAGATCCGTTTTGGTGAGTAGCTGCGCTCTATAAACACATCATTTATTGATTGATTGATTTTGATTCACCTTGGACAGTGTAGTAAATTACCAGATTTGTGTGCGGATACCCCACTATTTACATGGGATTTGCTAGTTATTTCACTCTGTGCACTTTAAAACCTGCTAAACAGTTCTAAAGCTTTCAGAAATGACATGTATATAAATCAATGCTCTTTAACTTAATGAGGTGCAAGGGGAGAGGGAAGATGGAGGGGAAGAGATAAAAAGGGAGAGGGCGAGAGTTAAAAAAACTGACATAGACATTGATATTAGGAATTAATAGAAATTAACATATACTTTAATGACAGTCCAAATGACTGATCTATTTATTCATTCTTCGCATCAAAAGAAAACAGTTGCCTATGAAGGTATAAACATTGGCAAAAATAATAGCACTGATCAACCAAGGGTGAACGGAGAATACATGGTTTAGTAAAGATCAAATGGGGATTCTTATCGCAAGGGAATATAAGGAAAGGGAATTAAGTATTATGTGAGAACTCCTGTTACTAAGAAACTTGGAGGCAGATTTGCAAGCCCATTGCGCCACTTGTGCGTCACTTATAACATGGGAAAAGTGACGCAAAGGTGGCGCAATGGGCTTGTAAATCTGCCCCTTGGTTCTTATTTCTTTTCTTTCATGAAAACAACACTAGTAACGTGTAGGCCTTAATAAATATAAGTGCAACAACTCTCGAATTGATCTATATTATTATCGTAATGAGAACAAATAATTAGCTTCCTGTGTGTGCATGTAGCCAGGTTTTCTGATCTTCTATGTAGTTCAAAAATATTTCTCACCTTCAAGGAGGGATTTTGCTATTTATGTGCTAATTTTCTTACTTCTTAGAGTGACTGGGTGCGATTCACAAAAAAAGTCGGTGTCTCTACTCTTGGTTATAAAAGTGCAAAATGTTTCAGTTCACCAACACTCCTAGCAGTACGTCTGAAAAGTTGCACCAGTCACATTTCTGAAGGAGTAGTAATTGGAATGTCATATGGCATCTGCTGTTTTTATAATCACTGGTGGCTGGTATTTGTATTTATTTATTCACGTATTTAGTCAATAAAAACCACTACACACTCATTCATTCGTTACATTTCATTAAATTTGACTTAAGCTTAGGTTTCTGACAAATCTCTTAAAATGGCCCTTTAAGCTCCAAATTAAAATAAATATAAAAATGTCATTAGTACAGTTCGTGCGAGGCCTTGACTCGAACAATTGTTCTGTATTTAATTTTATTTGATGTCCTGGTATTTAAAGTGCAAGAGCTAGTGTTTAAAGTGCTGTTGTGCTGAGGTACATTTTAATTCTGGTGACTTCATTCACATTGTACCGGGGTTTAAAGTGCGCTGTCTTTATTCTTTTGTATAATCACTATTATAGCACCAAATACTACTGATTAATCTTCAGTTCTTTAGCTGCAGGTTAATTACTGTTCTTCCTTTTTACGTTACGTGCACCCCGAGTTTAAAGTGCTAATGCGATGTGATTATCTTCTGGTTATGCTTCCCAATTATATTTCTATGTTGAGGTGCTGATGCCCTAAATTGATTGCTCTAGTGCTTTCGGGGCAGATTTATGTTTCCTGGCGCATCCCTGCAAATCAGCAGGGATGCGCCAGGAAAGATGCGTCACGCAAGTTTGCCCATGTGCCACCGCAGATGCGCCGCATTTACAATGCGGTGCATCGTGGCGCAAGGACAAGCAGATGCGTGACGTATCTGCCGGCGTAAGGTTGGCGCAGTGCTGAAGTCGTGTCGCAAGCGCGACGCAACTCCAGCACTGTTCCAACCTACCCTATCCCTAACATGGTGCGTCAACCCTTACGCCTGCTTCAAGCAGGCGCAGGATTTTGACGCATCAGCGTTGGGAAAGTGACTCAGTGAAATCTTATAGATTTCACTGAGTTACTTTTCAGGGGCGTTCCTGCGACGGAACGCCCCCCCCCCGTGTCGCAACGCCCACATGAAACCTGACGCAGGTTTCACGTGGTGCAGGGCTTTACACCGTGACGCATCTCCATAGATGCGTCACGATGTAAATCGGGCGCAACGTGGCGCAGGGTTTACGCCGCCGCTGCGTCACAGAAGTGACGCAACGGCGGCGTAAAAGGGGCGCAAGTCCCACATAAATCTGCCCCTTCATATTTACTTTTGCAAATGTTATTTCCCGGCATACGAGCGGTATAGAGGAACCACCCAACCAATGGGTTACCGCTTGACTGCATGTTCGTATTTCTAGCTCTCTGAAGATTCTTTTCAGCATTATCTTTCTTTCTGTCAGGTGACTTGGGCAAACACAAAATATATGTGCCAGACTTTCCTTCTTATATTTACATAAGTGACAAGCTTTATTCAGTGTCTGTTCCTTCCAGGATGGCATTAGATTTTTTGTTCCCATTTTCCGAGATTTTTTTTCAATAAAAAATGTGCGGTAATCCTGATGCCGTTGTTTTTTATAGGAATTTATTACTGTCCAGGCGTGACGTCTGAGTGCAAGGCTTGTCTTGTCTATTAAATATGAAAGATACTTATTTGTGGCTTTTATCACTTTATTAAAGGCCTGTTTACCAATGCTTGCACTCCAGGCGTCTTGTATTCCAAGTTCCTCAGTAGCCTGTTTTAGATATAGTCCCCATGAATCTTTTTTATTTTGCTCTACTTGCTCCTCTATTTCCTTCCAACACATATGGTTGATTGACCCTCTTTCCGATACATGTTGTCTCCAGCATAGTTTTATAATAGCTCCTTTATATTGTTATTTTTGACTCATCAGCCCAAACTCTAAAAACACCTGTGCTGGGGATGCAGTTTTCGTGATGCTGAACACAGATTTGTATACTCTTGTTTGAATTTTGTTTAAGATGCCTTCTGTGCATCCTTTCAGTGTTTTCATACCATAAGTCACTGTTGGCAATAACTGAGCACTCATCACTGTTAAAAGATGGTCAAATGAAGGGCAATTCAATTTAGTTCTTAATGTTTTGAAGTGGTAATTTAAAGATTGCGCTTTCGCCTGCATTGTTTCTATGTGTTGTCTACCTTTCATTTGATGCTCCATGATGAATCCTAAGTAGTTTTATGACTTAACTTCCTCGACTTTGTTCCTTTCCAAGAACCAGGTGAACTTCTTTTTCTTCAAGTCTACCAAAGTCTCACTTTAGTTTTTTTCAGGTTTAGCTCTAACCCATAAGACGATGTCGTTGGCGTACAGTAGGTATTCTATTTCTTCTTGAGCCAGTATGGGTGGGTGAGAGTTGATGTTCCTTTCAGTTTGAGCTAGATCTGCAAGATATATATTAAACAGGCATGAAGCCAATACACAACCCTGTTTTAATCCTTTATTTGTGTAGACTTTGTTTGTTACACTCTTGCCATCTCCAATTTTGACCTAGACCAAAGTTCCTGTGTACAGCTCTTTAATTGCCTTCAATAGGCTAGTCGATACACCCCATGCAGTAATTTTTTCCACACGTCCTCCCATGTCACTTGATCAAAGGCAGACTTGAGGTCTACAAAACAGGCAAATAACTGAATTGTTCTTGTTTTGGTCTTTTCAGCTAACAGTTCCAGAGGTGTTAAATTTGTAAGAGTTCCCATTCCTGCCCTAAATACTGTTTGTAGCCGGGGTAAAATGTTGTTTGCTTCTAGCCACGTGTGACAGGGCGTCCTCTGAGGCGGCCCTTGGAGACCCTGGGGGCACCACACAGATCCTGTTTATGTCTGATGAGCGGCGGATGCCAGAGCCGGAAGAGGAGGAGGTCGAGAGGTCGAGGGAGGCAGACGCAGCAAGGGAGACAGTGAAAGCAGGTGAAAATGCTGACAGCGGGACAAGAACACAAGAGGACCAGGAGCAGACCACAAGGACAGGAGAGAAGGGAGACTGGAACTACCGTATTGAGATGGAAGTCGACCCGAGGGAAGGCGTTCTGGACGAGGCATCCATGGTTCCTTCACATGGCCACGACTACAGGCAAGTCACCGGTGCTGTCAGGAGACTGCTGAGGGGATGGGTTTTTACCCAAGTGTGTAATTTTGGCCACCAACGTGACCTGCAATACCGGAGGTGGAGGACTGGCCACTTTTGTTTTTTTCTCCCCTCCCCTTTCTACGGGACAAAAGCAGAGGCATTGAAGGGGCAGGGTAATTAAGGCGAGAATGGAATGGTCTCCCTACACTAAGTATTCACCCTGCATTCCCTATACCGTGTGGGGTAACACAGTTCACCGCAGCGCACCCCACAGTCCTCTTTACCGTGTGAGGTAACATGGTTCACCGCAAAGCACCCCGCAGTCCCCTATACCGTGTTAGGTAACACGGTTCCCCACAGCGCACCGCGCAGTCCCCTTTATCATGTGAGAGAACACAGTTCAAAGCAGCATAACCCTGGTGCCTGAACTAGGGAGGGAACAGTTAGGGACAAACAAGGATTACCGGATGGGTTAATAATCTACTCTCCCTTGTCTTTTACCTAAGAGGAAGACTGACATCACAGGCGGCCCAACGAAAGGAGCCAGGGCGGCAGGAGTAGCGACGGAACATAAACCTCCCATTGCCGTACCACCCACCGTACCAGCCAGTATTCAATAAAGACTTACCTTTTTTAATCCACTTGGAACTCTCTTGTTGTTTGTCATGCAGTCCCGTCACGTGACAACACCATGACACAAACTATTGGTCTGGATGACATGCTCAATCAGTTAGCAGAAGGACAGAGACACCTCCAGTTGGTGGTGGAAGGGCAGATCACCGAGGCAAAAAAGGACCGGGAACACCTGCAGGAGGCCCTTCAGGCACAACAGGCCTCATAACCCAGAACCAAGTGGTGGAGGACACCGCTATCCAGCGACTGACGGATACCATCGCCAGTAGCAAGGTACACCCCACTATACCAAGTTCGGTGTTAGAAAAGTACCAACCAGGAGAAGACCCAGACTTCTTTTTCACAAATTTTGAGCGCGTGGTTGGCACCGCCCAATGGACCCTCGGGTGCTGGGGACAATATATAGCTCCTCTTTTATCTGGCGAGCTACAGACAGCCTCCCAGGCCGTGAACCCAACAGGGACTACCCCTTATGGAACCATCAAGAAAACAATATTGGAGAGGCTGGGGTTTGATCAAGAACATTACAGGACAAAGTTCAGGAAGGAAAACTGGCTACCGCAGGACAATCCCCGTACCCTGTTTTACCAAGTACAAGTCTTGGGCACTCGCTGGCTGCAACCCCATACCTCAACAATAGAAGAAGTGATGGACAGATTACTACTTGAGCAGCACTTGGAGGGGCTTCCATGTGCCACCCGGGCATGGATAAAAGAACACCCCAACCTCACTGTCACCAGCGCCATTGAGTTAGCCTGTGCTCACCAAAGAGTCCCAGAAGTCTGGTTGCTTATACCCCGAATGCCCACACAAGTGGCGGGGAGAAGGAGATTCTCCACACCAGGTCCCTCTGCTCCCCCATCCCGATCCCTTATCGATCCCAGGTTCTTATCATGTCCCAGCACAAGAGAGGGAGGACAAGGACCACAGTGTTTCCACTGCGCGGAATGGGGTCACATCACACGCAACTGCCCACAGAAGCCCAATCCAACCGAACCGATGGAGGTGGGGTATACCAAATGGAATGAGGTGTATCATTCGAGCCTGTTTGTGAATGGTATTCCCACCGACGCCATTATGTCCTCATTACGTGCTCACCTGGGAACGAGTACTGGACTACCAGTGGAGAGAAGGCAGAAGAGTAGCCATCACCTGTGTCCACAGGTATCAGAAAATGTACCCCGTAGCTGAAGTAGGGTTCGGGGAGAAGGGTGATGAGAAAAACATAGGAGTGGGGGCTGTAACAGCTCTAGTTGAGGAAAGGATCATAGGCACGGACTATACCAACTTCCCCATACTCTTTCCAGGGCCATCAGGGCCAAGGAAGAACAAAACTGGTTAAAGGGAGCAGACTTCTACATGGAGGAGGTACACCGGGGTAGGTACAAGGAGAGAAAAACATGCAACAAAAAGAGAAAGCACAACTGGCTAACGTTACTAAACAGGCTGGCTAACAACCCTTCTATTTCCTCTGTTGAAGACGGAGAAATGGAGACCATGCGTAACTTCAGGGCAGCACAACAGGAAGATCCCTCTTTAGGGAACGCCTGGGCCCAGATGGTACGAGAGGAAGATGAGCAGGTAGGCCCCTCTTTCTTTGTGTCAAAGGGTTTGCTATATAGAAGGGTGATGAGGGCCACCGAAACGGTGAGGCAGCTGTTGGTCCCTCTTCCCTTCCGGAGTCAGGTCCTTCACTTAGCACACAACCAGGCAGGGGGGGACATTATGGCTTGTGAAAGACAGAGGAGTACCTCCTCCGCCGGATTTATTGGCCTGGTGTTTTCTCAGAAATAAGGCGCTTCTGTGCAAAGTGTCCCAGTGTCAACGGGTCAATCCCTCCCACATACCCAGAAAACCCTTATGTCCTCTTCCCATAATCGATACTCCTTTCTCCGGGGTTGGTATGGACCTTGTGGGTCCTCTGATCACCTCCGCTCAGGGGTATCAGTACATACTAGTGTTGGTGGATTACCCAACGAGGTATCCTGAGGCCATTCCACTATTTAGCATGACAACCAGCAGCGTAGGCCAGGCCATGTTGGGTTTCTTTAGTCGGGTGGGTTTTCCAAAGGAGCTACTGACGGATCAGGACACTCCCTTCATGTCCCAACTCATGGCCCAAATATGCAGGCTACTGGGAGTCCGACAGATAGGGACCTCGGTGTACCACCCTCAGACGGACAGGTTGGTAGAACACTATAACTGTACCATCAAGAGCATACCAAAGAAGATGGTGTCCGAGTCAGGAAGGGACTATGACAAACAGCTTCCCCTCATTCTTTTTGCCATCCGAATGCATACCCAGTCTGCAACCGGTTATTGTTCGTTCGAGCTGGAATTCCGCAGAAAATCTTGTACCCTGTTGGATATGGCAGCCGAGCAATGGGAAGACAAAGAGGGCAAAGAGAGAGGCCTCTTGGAATATGCCACCTGTCTTAAAGACAGGTTGGCCACTTTAGGGAGGGTGTGCGACGGAACCTAGAGGTGGCCCAAGAAAAGTAAAAAAAGGCCTGGGACCGCTAGTCAGTGTTGAGGACATTCCAAGTGGGTGATAAGGTCCTTCTCCTCCTTCCCTCCTCTGACAACAAACAGTTAGCCAAATGGCAGGGCCAATTTAACATCACATACCAGGTCACCCCAGTCACATATAGGGTGGCAGTTCCCCATATGGGGAGGGCGGGTCAGATCAATCATGTTAATCTAATAAAGAAAAGGGAAGAAGACACTAACCCTGTGGCCGAGTCGTCCACTGCCCTGTTGGTAACTGACAACCATCCCCGGGTCATACCTTTCCCTCCCGGTAATAAGAACTCTAGCATAGAATAAGTTCCCGTGGGCACCCAGTTGGACACGGTTCAAAGAGAGACCCTCATCACATTGGTCGGAAACTACTGAGATGTGTTCTCCCACCGTTCTGGTAGGACGCCCCTTGTGCAACACGACATTAAACCAACGGGGCTAAGCCTATTTGGTTGCAACCCTACCGCATCCCTGAAGCCAGGCGAAGAGTAGTGGAGAAAGAAGTGGAGGAGACGCTACAAGAAGACATAATATAGCCGTCCCACAGTCCCTTGTGTTCCCAAATCGTCTTGGTGCCAAAACCCAATGTCTCGGTGCGGTTTTGTGTGGATTTTCGACAGCTAAACACACTCTCCTGCTTCAACTCATACCCAATGCCACAGGTGGATGAGATAATAGAACAGCTGGGGTCAGCCAGATATCTCTCCACCCTGGACCTAACCAAGGGATATTGGCAGATAGCCCTGACACCATCAGCCAGAGAGAAAGTGACGTTTTTCACTCCTTCAGGGCTCTATCAGCTTAGGGTCCTGCCCTTTGGCCTTCACGGAGCACCAGCCACGTTTTTAGCGGCTGATGGATGTGGTGTTAAAGACTCACCATGAGTACGCTGCCACCTTTTTGGATGACATTGTGGTCTTTAGCCACACCTGGCATCAACATGTTACCCATGTACAAGCGGTACTAGACAACCTAAGACAAGCAGGACTCACCGCACACCCAGCCAAGTGTCTGCACTGACTCCATTCGTTTTCTGTGTTACCACATACAGGAGGGGCGCATACGGCCACAGGTGGACAAGGTGGAGGCCATCAGGACCCTGACCCCTCCCACCACAGAGAAGGGGATACAGGCCTTCCTGGGCATGGTGGGTTATTATCTGAGATTCATACCCCACTTTTGAGATGTCGCTTCTCCCCTCACTGACATGTTGATGAAGGCATGTCCTAATACCATCAGGGAATGGTCGCGGGAGCAGCAACAAAGCTTTGAACTCTTGAAGGACCGGTTGTGCCACGATCTGGTGCTTCACTGTCTGGATTTTGCCAAGGAATCTACCCTACAGACTAACACCTTCGACAGGGGTCCAGGGGCGGTCTTGTCCCAACCCGATGAGTCTGGGGACTTACACCCCATGGAGTCGCAATTTGCTACCCCGGGAGACACATTACTCTACTGTGGAAAAGGAGTGCTTGGCCATAAAATGAGCTGTCCAGGCAGCCCAGTACTACCTGTTGGGGAATTCCTTTCTCCTTCTTACCGATCATGCTCCTCTTGTGTGGGTAGCCAGGAACAAGGGCACCAATGCTCGCATTTTGCATTGGTTTTTGGCTCTCCAACCTTTCTCTTTCCAGGTGTCTCATCGACCAAGTGTGCTACAGTCCAATGTGGACTTCCTCTCCCGTTCCGCTGCTGTCACATGGCCTGATCGGCCATGCCTGGTGGGGAGGCACTGTAAAAGGGCGTCCTCGGAGGCAGCCCTTGCAAACCCCAGGGGTACCACGCAGATCCTGTTTATGTCCACTGAGGGGCAGTTTAGAGCCGGAAGAGGAGGAGGTCGAGAGGTCGATGGAGGCGGAGGCAGCGAGGGAGACCGAGGAGACGGGTGAAAACGCCGACAGCGGGACAGGAGCACAAGAGGACCAGGAGCAGACCGCAAGGGCCGGAGAGAAGGGAGACTGGAACTTCCATATCGAGATGGAAATTGACCCAAGGGAAGGCGTTCTGGATGAGGCAGTCGTGGTTCCTTTACAGGGCCATGGCTACAGGCAAGTCACCGGTGTGGTCGGGAGACTGCTGAAAGCATGTAATTCCGGCCACTAACTGACCCACAATACCTGGGGTGGAGGACTGGCTGCTTTGGGATTTTTCTTCCCTCCCCTTTCTACAGGACAAAAGCATAGGCATTGAAAGGGCAGGGTAATTAAGGAGAGAAGGGGATAGTTTCCCTACACTAAGTACTCACCCTGTAGTCCCTATATCATGTTGGGTAACACGGTTCACTGCAGCGCACCCCGCAGTCCCCTATACCGTGTGAGGTAACATGGGTCACTGCAGTGCACCACGCAGTCCCCTATACCATGTGAGAGAACACGGTTCATAGCAGCAACAACCCTGGTACGTGAACTAGGGAGGGAGAAGTTAGGGACCGACCAGGATTACCGGATGGGTTATTAATCTACTCTCCCTTGTCTTTTACCCGAGGGGAAGACAGATGTCACAGATGGCCCAACAAAAGGAACCAGGGCAGCAGGAGTAGCGACGGAACATAAACCTCCCATTGCCATACCACCCACGGTACCAGCCAGTGTTCAATAAAGACTTACCTTTTTCAATCCACCTGGGGCTCTCTTGTCGTTTGTCACGTAACACCACAATTTCAGGAGCTGTAGTAGACAGGCTGCATATAGCTTTGCCTCCACATCTGTTAATGCTATGAGTCTGTAGATTGTTGGTATTGAAGGGTTTCTGCATTTACATATAGTCTGGAAAATGCTGCCTTTACAGGAATCCGGAACGGAGTTCATGGAGTTCGTAGTATATAACTCGTTGAATAATGGAGTTAAGTTTTCTGCACAATAAGGTGGATTTCCTTTAAAAAGAGCGTTGGTGCTAGACCCGGCCTTGTGGCATGGCCATCCCTGACCCTTAGCCACACCCCCTGACCCGTACACCTCATTCAGTCCCTCAGTACGCAGCCTAGCCGGTCCTGCCCGCCAGGACCCACACACACCCAACCCGGACTTCCCTGTCCGTGCCCTCCATCTTCCCAGCACCACAGGGCCCGCGTGCCCACTTCATGCACCTACGATGGCCGTCTGGCCCCAGCACAACCCAGGCCTAGAGGCGCCGCCCCGGCTGGGGAACATCGCGCTCCCATGGAGTGAGAGAGGGAGGAGCAGTTTCCATCGCACCTCTGGCCTCCCCTCGGGAGATGGGTTTCGATCGGCCCTCCGACCTCCCTGAGGGCTGGCTCCACGCCTGCTGGGTGTCTGGGACTCCTCTCGACACGGCCCTGAAAGGATCAAAGGACAACATGGCAGGAAACTCCAACGAGCGGCCCCCAGGCGCTAAGACCCCTGCCTACACGGACCCTGGACATCAAAGAGGAGTTGACCTATAACAAGGGGTGCTCTGGGACTATAGGGCAGATTCGACTCTGGAACGACGAGAGCCCTGCTGACGTGGTCGCGGCTCCCTTGCAACCTTGGAACCTCTGAGCCCTGCTGAGTGACTCGCGGCTCCCCTGAAGATCGTAAGACCTCCAAACTTGTGCTTGAGCCCTGCTGAGTGACTCGCGGCTCCCCTGAAGATCGTAAGACCTCCGAACTTGTGCTTGAGCCCTGCTGAGTGACTCGCGGCTCCCCTGAAGATCGTAAGACCTCCGAACTTGTGCTTGAGCCCTGCTGAGTGACTCGCGGCTCCCCTGAAGATCGTAAGACCTCCGACCTTGTGCTTGAGCCCTGCTGAGTGACTAGCGGCTCCTAAAGACTCCCTCGGTCCGGCTGGACCGCAGCGTATCCCCCGGCTCGAGGATTGTGAGGTGTGCGTTGGGTACGCCCCTGCATTGATCTGGACCCCCAAAGACTGTCCCGCTACCCCCTTTCCCTACCGAGACTCTCTGAGCCCGTGCTCTATCTGTACATATCCATCTTGGTGATCATAAAGATCTGACGAAGCTGAGTAGATAAAAGATCTGTTCCCAAGAACCTACTGTGTGGTGTCTCTTTGTCGTGTGGTGCCGTGTGTGCGATCCTAGATACGAGACTCTTCCCCTGAGCAGTCTCCCGCCAGTGCCCGGTTACGTTACCCCGAGGGTAGATCTCAAGGTGTTCAGGTAACCTCCCTGTCTCCCCTGGGGTCGCCTTCTAACAGTTGGGTATACAGTTCGGCCCTGCAGCTCCCTCTGATTTTAGATTTTTTATAATTTTTTCTAGTTGATCAATTTCCACAGCCTATGTGAGGTTCTCAAAGCTGTTTGTTATATTATTTGTGTCCCTTTTATCGTTTGATAATGTTATCATGCTTGTTAATGCTTGGCATGTACTCATTTTGCTGTCCCTCACCATGTGGTCTTACATTCCTTTTGAAGCTGTTCCAGTCTATATTTCCCACCCATGTTTTTCCCACGTGGCTGCATTTATACCTGAGTTTTGGTGTTGTGTATGCCCTAAAGACAGGCCATTTATCAATTGCCAGAATTTTGTGCTGTTTCATTGTCTGCTGGCAGCTGGTAATTTTACCAGGTAGGAGTGCGGGGAGGCAAGAACGCACACATACAATTCACTCACACACATTCATTCACATACGTACCCATTCACAAGACTCACTAAGAAATACACATAGATTCATACATACACCACGCACCAAACAAACAAAAAAATACATAAAGCTTACCTCAACAGCAGCTGTCCCACAGGGAAGTCTCAGAGGTTCCAAAAGGATTGGGACTGCTGCCTTCCCTCATTGACTGAGCTTGGACAGTGAGGCTGCTGACCCCACCGCACTTTGTGATGGGAGGGTCTTGATGCACTCTTACCAGACTGAGGAGGTCACACCTACAGGACTCTGAAGTCCTCAGCTTGGCAAACTTCAGCTCAGGCAGCCAGGAACCTGCGTATTTAGCGCATGTCTAGCTTCTGGCTGCCTGTCCTGAACCAGAAGAGTGTCTGTCAGACTCACCTTTATTCAGCCTGACAGACATTCTTCTTGCTTGTAAAAAGTTGAGAGGGGGTGACCCCTCAGCCTGTACAGATAATCTGCTGCTGTCCATAGTTCATCATTATATGTAGATTTGGGCTCAATATTAGGGAAAGACAACATGCTATGCAAACGCACATTTCTTCTTCATCTTTTGTCCAGTTCTGCTACACCTATATTAGAGGTATTCACCTCCTTTTCTCACTGTGAAATTTGAGTGTCTCTAGACCTGTGCTTGAGTAAATCCTCAAACATTTCCATTGTGTAAAAAGGGACAGAGAAAAATGTGCACATATAACAAACTCATGAGCTTGTTGGCATTCACCTCGCTTTAGAGAAGCCTCGCCTTCTCTTCTCACCCTTTGTGTTGAGTTTACTACTGTGTAATTGTACACTGTCATTGCATGGATTTATACAGCAGTTCACGCATTATGTCTGACGGTGCCATTTTTTCTACAGCTAAAAACCATTAATGTAGCTATTTTCTGCTTAACATTTAAGTTTATGGACTTAAATGGGATTGTGAATTGTGCTATACAAATAATGTTAGCCTCTGTTGTCTTTAATGAAATCAAAATTCTCTTTCTATGTTAATAGGAGAATCGCCATCCTGCTTGGCCTTTAACATGTAATTATAGCTCCGTTTGGTTTATGTTTTGCCTCAGGCAGTTCAATTGTATCTGTTTTAGATAAAGCCTTGGTGACTCATTTTTCATTTTCCTTGCAACTTGCTGTCCGGAAGTCTCTTCTTGACTGGGGCGGGGACCTAGGGTTGCTCCACTGCTCTACAGATGAAAAGAAAACTGTGTCTAACAGCTCAGTTGCTTTTAAGAGCATTGCGTGGGACTGCGAGGATAATTGAATTAAGGTAAATGCATTGCATGGACCCTTAACAGTGCTCTTGAAAGCAACTTCCCCAGCAAGAAAGACTATGTGCTGAACCTGCCTGGACTGTTCTCCTGGCACTTCAGAACGTAGATGCTTCACACTAGCCTCCTTGCTAGCAGTTGTGGCTGCTACCCATTTTACATGGTGCGGCAGTGCAGGGTGGGGAAAAATAAATATAAAATAAAAAACTATACACTTACCTTCTGCTCCCGCGCCTCCCTACTCCTCTGCTCATGGGAACTGCAGTTCCCATGAGCACAGGCTTCTAGCTCACCGCGCAGTTCCGGTGCTTCTCTGATTTCCAAGCATGAGAGAAGCTCTGGGATTGGGCAGAGCAGGCCGTGTCACACACCCGTAGGGACTGAGAGCCTGCACTCCTGAGCTCTGAAGATATCTCAAAGGAATAGCCTGGAGATATCCAAGTGTGCATGCCGATTTGGCCGGCCAAACCGGCATGCACACTTTGAGTCCTCCCTACTCCTCCTCCCCCTGTTGGTGATGCTGCGACCTGGCCCCGCCCGCCCCAGACTCAGCAAACTCAGCCGAGTCAAGGAAAAATAAAATGATAATAAAAGTGTTTTATTATCATTTTATTTTCCATTTCCTGCCTTTAAGCAGTGGGACACCACTCCTCCATGCACTGTCAGGGCTAGGGCAATGTAATTAGAGCAATTAGGATTACAGTAATTTATTTGTCTAGCCCCTGACAGTGCTGACAACTCAAGTATTCCTCATTCCATGCATTCCCCACCTCCTTATAAATCTGGGGCATTATCAAAAAGTAATTGGTGTTGTAGTGGAACGCCCACATCATCACCCGCAGATACCTCCGTGAAAGGGTACCATATTTACAAAGCGGCATTAAGCCACAAAAAGTGACTTAATGCCACTCTGTAAATATGGTGTAGGGCATTGCAGCACTGGAACGTTAGAAAAAGTGATGTTCTAGTGGCGCAATCCCCTTGTAAATATGCCCCTTTGTTTTCTGTTAACTAACTACTCCAAGATGCCTATAGTCAGTGACTTTAGATATTGGGTCAACGATTCAAGTACTGGTACGAAAAAGCATGAATGTCATTTACTAATGATGTGCCTGAACCTACACCAACACATTACTGGTCCTACGTGTTATAGGGGATAGTCATAATACCTAATCTGGACACATATTTTGAATTAACAGACATAAATGTGCAGTCTTGTATCTGGTCTGATCACTTGTTGACTTATTTTTGTATTGCTATAAATGTCATCAAATCGGCCCATAAATTATAGAAACAAAAATTATAGCACAATGGTACCAAATTAATAGTGAGGCTAAGTTCTCTGCACTTCAGCAAACCTTTCCTACTACAAGTGAGGCAGTAACTTCTGCAGATGAGAAATCCTCCAACTGACTAGGAGAGGCTAGTGATTTACACCTGCTGATGGTAAAACAGCATGTAATTAATCTATCCATGCCAGTGCATTGTTTCTCACAGAAGCTCAAGGGGGCCAAGCTCGAGCTGGGTCACTTGGAGTCACAATGGTGCACTATTTACCATGATGAGAGTAAAGAAAACTTTAAAGCTGGCCTAGTAGAATACAAAGCTAAGTTCATGCCCACTAAGTCTGTTTATTACACCAACAAAATCCTTGAGGCTAATAATAAATAAAAAGAGATGTATAACATCTTGAAGAAGCATACTTTTCTAGACACAATTATTGCAAGCTCAGTTCTCATGCAGGGATTCTATGAAATGCTAAATCTCTTTTTTACAGTGATAATAAAGTTGATCAAAGACAGTATCAATAGCAATACCATAACAGACCTGAGGCCTAGATGGACCAGAATCTGATTGTCCAGTCCTAGTTTATAGAAATAGACAAAAAGAGGTTCCAAGAGCTGACAATGAAGGTTAAATCTGTTTCACTGTTGTATCCCTGTCCCCCAGCAACTTTTAAATCTCTGGTTTAAAAAGTCGTTAGCTCAAGGTAAAGTTTAGGATGCATTTAGGAGCACAGTGAGTATTTGCTTAATAAAAGAACAAACAAAACTACAGGCTCATCCCCCTAATCCCCTACCCAGCCAAATATTTAGAGGCTCGTGTAGGCCAAAACATGTGTAAACATTTACAGACAAGACTTTCTTCATCCTTTGCAAGCTGGTTTCTGTCTTCTGCACAGCACTGAAACAGTAATCCTGTCAGTAATCAATGACTTGAGATGAGATGATGACTGAGGATTAGTGTCAACCTTGGTATCATTGGACTTGTCAGCTGCCTTTGACATAGTGGACCATAGGATCTTGGTCGATCATGGGGATTGGTTGAAATCCTTTTCTATCAGGCCTCAACCAGGCAGTACACTTTGCTGATATCTCTGCAGAACCAATTCAATTGAGGGTCACACAGGGTCCCTCAAGAGTCCCAGAAGTCACCACACTATCACCCATTCATCCAATTTATATGTTACGCCATTCATCAAGGAATTGGCATCAAGAGGTTGCAGGCTATATAATTCTGCTGATGATTTACAATTGATACTTTAGCTAGATGGAACTTTGGAATCTTAACTTGAATTTTAAAATATGTGTTTAGCTACAGATGGATAAGCACTAATAATTTAAAATTAGATATAGACAAATCAGAGATTTTCAGACTGAATAATTAGACAAATCTCTTGTGCCAACTGTGTTGGCCCAGACAAATGGGCCTTATGCCGGAACCAGAAACAATGGCCAAAAGTTTGGCCATCTTTATGGATAGTCATCTAACCATGAATCCGCTGTTGGGTTAAGTAGCATACTAATGCCTATTTATGCTAAAATGTCAGCTCCATCTACTTATGGGTTATCAACATCACACTCCATGTACTGCAAGTCATTTAAAAAGAGGGTGTGTGATTAATCTATCAACTTCCAAGATGCACCACACTCACTGACTTCCTGTAAGACAAAGTATCTATTTTAAAACTATTGTCTCATATTTAATCGTTTGAGAAGCTTGGCTCCTCACTTTATAGCCAGGAAAATAAAAATGTATATTCCCTTAGGAAACGTAAGATCGGATCACTCCAAGTTCCTACTGTTGCTAAATTTGGAGGATGCAGTTTTGTGGTAGAAGCACCCTTGGTATGGAGCTCTCATCCTGATGACAAGCCCTATGAACTTGATCTTTAGTTATTTGGCAGAAATCTTAACACCTAGCTTCATAAATGAACATATCTCCAATGAGCAACTTCTCCGCCTAATTCTGTACTTTCTGTAAAATTAACAAAAAAGTACACACTTTCTTTTATTAACTCCAATGAGGAGATATTTTTGTAAACAATATTTACGGCACAATATTTTTGTCATGCAGTATTTAAACCACAATAATCTAGTACCATACCCTTTTCAGGAGAGATTGGTATATATCTGGGTTTTTTTTTCTGGCATGGTTGTTGTATGAGTTTAGCCATTGTAATTTGTTCCCCTTTCTTTTGTCAAAAATATGTGATGACCCCACTCCTCCCTTCCATCGCTCTCTCCCCTCGCTGAGAGATGATTGGCTCTCTAGTATATACGGTTTGCTTTTTGAGATACTTTAAGGAGTATGGTTGGGAGTAAAATTAACCCCAAAGTAAGAGTGGATTTGTTTTTCAAGGTCGCTGCACATTGACCCTTGCAAATCGTGTTATACTGATTGTACACCTTAATAGTAATTGATGCTATGTTCAAGCGCTTAGATTCTCACACCATTATGCGAAGCGCTAACATAAGTAGACACAATAAAGCAATGTATTCCTGTTAAATAATGTCCTGCAGGCTGGAGTTCCCTATTAGAGTACTATACATAGTCACACACTGAACAGATAGTGTGGTCAGTTGGGCGTTTGCTGAACAGATATACTGACTGAAACCCAAGTTACTGATTGACCCGGCCACCTTTCCTGTGGTTGACAGAACTAATAACATTTAGTTGCGTGTCAACAACGTGCGCTAGTGGAACATGAACAGGCATTTGTGCATGTGGTGTCCAGGCTACAAGTCCTATCAAAAGAAGTGGGGGACTGACCAAGTTAGGCAGTATGCAAGTGACATCATGACGCGTAACATCACAGCACATGACGTCACGGCATGTGACATTCCATGTGGCATCACAGAAAGATGCTAAGATCTCACACATATGGTTATCGGGTGTATCATAAGTATATTTAAGTGCATTATGATATATAACAAATGAGATTTGAAGCCGGGCTGGTGCCAAAAATGTTGTGCAACCCTGATGCAAAATCTGGGCCTTAACTGATACATTTTTTTAAAACTCTGCCATAAAGAAACTAGCAACAAAGAAAAGCATGGTAGTAGATCTGTTCTGCAAACTGGTTGCAAAGTCTGCATTTTTAAATATTTTATAGGGTTAAGGCTTCTGCTGCAGAGTTGCCTGGTAAATCTCAGGGAATAGTAGTAATGGTGGGATAACTTTGGAGGTTACCTCATTTGTTGGAGAGATCTTTGTTTTGTGCAGTCCCAAATTTGAATCAAAGTATTATGGAAGATTAAATTGTCTCCTTCAAAACATATTCACCCAATGTTCATGGGGGAGGAGGGGGACAGGGGGTTTGAGGATTGTTGAACCTTTATTTTGTTGCTACCTTTTCCGGGTTTGTTATTCATGATATCGTAACATACATTGTGTGCATCTTATGCACTGTTGTGGGCATAAATGTACCACATAAATATGCAATAGTGCTCTGATGTGTGTATGTTATAACATATGACAACTGAAAATGCAATAAAATATGTTTTTTTTAAAAAGTTATCTCTGGCAAGGCACATCTTGTAGCAGATCACAGATTTTTATTTTATGTAGATAGCTAAGTAAATTATTGCTTTGAACACAGAGATCCTTTCGTTGATTGCAGTTAATAAATTGTAATCCTCTAGTAGACCACAGTGTGCTATTGAGGGAATTTGACTCCTACACCTTGTAACCCGTACTGTCTCATGTAACACATCTTGTACATTGATTTGCATACTTACATAATTAATTTTGAATGGATAATGTGTATGTTATTTAAGGCGCTCTAACACTCTGGATTGGGATGAGTAGCGCTATTAAAAAAATAAAATACTGCTATTTCAATTGTTATTTGTGTAAATACTGGGACAGACCAACATATCTGACAGTCTTACCGTCCATGCACTTATATACAGAGACTGGATGAAGTAAACAAATGCATCTCTTAAGTACCTGTGAGGAGATAACAAGCGCTGTGCTTTTGTTTCCTCTTCCTTGCATTAGCATTTAAGTGTGAGCTTCCGGGCTGCCTCCAATCAGATACTAGATCAAAAAGAGGCCTGATGGCCCCTTAACTTCTGCCTTTGTCTTTGGCACAGCTGGAGGTGGAAAGAAAAGCCCCCTCGCTGCCTGCAGGTTGCTGCTGGGAATGGAAAGCTGACAAGGTGCAGAAGCTGCTGAACATCTCCCGGTGTCTAAAAATTACACTGGGACAAGTTCAGTATATTTCTGTGGGGCCAAACTTCTTGGCAGGGCGGAAGGCGTCCACCCTGTGAAAATAGTGGGTGGACACCCTGTACCCACATGTACCCCCGACTCGTGCCATGGCAGTGTCACTACATAAAAAACCCGAGTTAGTGTCAATAACATCAATCGGATTCATGTTATTTTGGGGGTCCATTTTGCTGCAATATAAAATACTCAACAGCATGGTGTGTGGGGAAACGGGCTGGCAATTAAAACCAGAATACAGCGTATGACTGGGAGGGCTGGGACATTTCTTCTCAGCTGGCTGTACCATGAAGGGGGGAAGTGGGTCAAATTAACTTTACACATATTTACAATTGCAAATATATTGCTTCAAACTGTGTATATCCCTTTAGGACACCAGTGTGCACTGTGCAGAATTGTGCCAGTTAATTTAGTTTTTCATGCATTGAAGGGTTTGGGGGAGTGATGGGGATCCCCCATTGCCACCTGACACCTCAGCATCTTCTCCAGGGCCCCATAAATAAACTGAACATGAAGACACGCAAGCGTGCAGCATGTTAAGGTGTAATGGAAAAGGCGGCAAGACATCTAGACACAAATATTAATGCATGTTTGAGGGGTGGGGGGCTCAGTCCAATCGAAGACCATTATCTCTGATCAGCATTCTAAGTGTATTGATTGCCTCTTTGATGCAATGAAGCGACGGAAGAAAAAAGCATGTGTCCCTGGGATTGTGCAACAACGGGATGGAATGTTCCAGCATTTTACGTCATCAGGCTGGATCGCTGTAACCACACGTTTGGAATCAGCGACCACATGTCAGACCTGACTGTTGCCCCGGAACTGAGGGTTTAAAACCCAGCATGATATGTTTCTTTAAATAAAGGCCTCAGCTTCCGTTGTGGCATTGGCAATCCATAAAGGGCATACCATAAACAAATCATATCTTAAACACAAGGGGGCAGATTTACAAGCCCCTTGTGCCGCCGGTGCATCACGTTGCCTGACGCACCGGTGGCGCAGCCTGCTGAGTGATATTTACAAGCACAGGTAAAGTAACCCTGCATGACTGTGCTTGTAAATATCGCCCGGTTCAGGCAACACTTTGTATGTTAGGGGCGTGACATGGGTGTTGCTGTGGGTGTTCCCACGCAACACCCATGCCCACTGACACATTTCTAGATTTACGAGAAATTATAAATCTGGAAATGCATCAGAATGCTACGCCAACCCAGGGGTGACGTAGTGAGGTACTATGAGGAAACATTTTTTCATTCCTCCTTGTTTTTTTCCTCTTTCAATGCGTGCTGCACTCTATAGCACGCATTGGAAGAGGAAATCACCTCAACTGATTGTTTTTGTGCTGGAAGGTGCCCTTTCCTGCACAGAAACAATCTCCACACAATGCAGGCATTCTTGCACCATGGTGCATGGGTGCCTGCATGGGCGTGTAGATGCAGTTTGTGCCCCATCGCAGGGGGAAGCACAGAGATGCGACATATTGTTGTAAATATGTCGCATCCCTGTGCTTCGAAACTAATGCAGCATGATGCAACAAAATGACTTGCTGCATCGCACTGCGTTTGTTTCTTGTAGATCTGCCCCAAGGTGTTACAATCGCCTAGATCGATGTTACTCCTTTTATCAACATCCGCAAAGAATACGCTGTGCCATTGTTGAAAGAACCCACGCTACTTTGCGGAGGTTGTTGGCCAATCTCCGCAGCATTTGCCCAACCCGCACAGATATCTTAGAAATCAACCAAGCAGGAGAAGAATGTCGCACATTTTATCATGAAATGGATATTCGCAGAGAAGAACACCCTGCACCCAGTGATCGAAATGAAATAGTTTTGAAATCCTACCGAAAATGTAACACATTTTAGAGAACTGTATAGCGTGCAAAACACGTACATTGTATCACAAACGTCCATCTTATCCTTCTATTAACTCTTCCATTCCTGGTATCTCTCGGCCCAGTTATATTGTAGAAAACACTTTACTGTCACTCCTGGAATCCATGCAAGCCCCCACCACTACCTAATCCACCAAAGACGCAAAGAAAAACGTATAGAGAGCATACAAAGAGGCACTGAAGCCATAGCGCCTAGAGACGTTGAGCCCATAGTGGCCTCTGTGGGGTAGAAGACTGTCTTGATGTAGTTGTGCTTTCTTTTACCCGTAGAGGGAGAGAGGGGGGAGAAGGAGGAGGAGGAGGAGGAGGAGCAAGAGAGAGAGAGAGAGAGAAAGAGAGAGAGAGAGAGAGAGAGAGAGAGAGATTCTTTTGGGAGAATACCATTTCTATGTATATATTTTCTTTTATACAAATAAGACTATATAACTGTAATCTTTTCCCCAGAACTAGCAGTTGCAAATATTGTCCTGTACTTATTTATGGTTGACACACACAAAAAACCCAAGATAAGTCCGTTCCTGCTCAAAGGCTGCGTGCATGCTATGTAGTGCGTGTTTATATAGTATATAACTTACTCTCCTGGACAAGGTGATGGACCACTTCGGGGATGGTTGTTTGAACTCTCATTTGAGGAGTGGGCCGTCCTGCACCTGGGAGTCAAGATGCACTTTCAAACATGTGCATTATTTGCTTTGGTGCAGTGACAAATGCAAAAAGACCAATTGATGGACAGAATGTAGAATAATGTCATACATTCGCCCCAGTACAGAGATCTGGGCCTAAATCCATCATTTTTTTGCTCACCATGACATTCCAGTTTGGATCCAGCCATATGCAAATCAGTCTTGACCCTGCGCCCAATGGGATCTGTCCAGCCCGAACAGCCATGCCAGGTCCTCCCTGGACTGGAAACAAGCATCCTAAGACCGTTTTGGGCTTTCAGCCCTCATCAGCCAGGATAGCTTGACTCCAGTGGCATGGAAAGCACAGGACGCATGTCTGGGCATACCCGGCACACTTAGGGCGAGGAAACAAAAGATACACAATTGATGGATGGAATGCAGAACAATTCAACCACTCAGTCACTGAATGATGTCATCAGTGATGTCATTTGAGATGTCATCAGTGATGTCATCAGTGATGTCACTGAGCATGTCATGAGTGATGTAATATGTGACGTCATCAGCAGTGCATTGCGGAGGCGCGAGTTATAGTTAGCTCTACTAACTATAACAGCCAAGTTGTACTGGTTTGGTACGAGTAAAATGTCCAACTAACTATAATGTCCCTGCAACCTATGTTTTTTTCTGTGAATTTCAAAGGTTTTTTGAATGCTAATTTCTAACTATAAAGTCCCTGAAACCTATGTTTTTTTCAGTGAATTTCTAAGGTTTTTTAAATGCTAATTTCTAAGTCTCAGTCATGTTTGCAAAGTGGTGGAGAAAGGTGTGTGTGGCCTCCGAACACCTCTTAGCAATCCCACCGTGTGGGATTTATTGGAGGTAACTGGAGGAGTAGTTAGCCCCCAACGTCAACCTTGGGGGCCAACTACACTTCCTATTACCACCAGTAAGTCCCAGACAGCAGGATTGCTAACTTCATATACCAGGCCACACCCCTTACTCCACCACTCTGCAGATGCACCTCCTGGGGCGTTTTTGGTCAGGGGATTAAGTCCCCTTGAGTCCTGAGGGTCCCTGGGACCCAACTAGCCCACCAGGTACCACCAGTAACTGCCACAGAGCTGGATTGCAGAGAGATGGTCCGAGGCCACGCCCCTTTTTCCACTACTCTGCAAACGTGGCTTCTGGTGCACTGCTGCTTGGAAAATGAAGTCTACTTGTGTAATGAGGTCCTCAGGACACAAGAGGATCTCATCACCCCACCAGTAATGTGCCAAGAGGCACATTTGCAGAGTGGTGGGAAAAAGTGGCGTGGCCTCGGACTACCTCTCTGCAATCCAGCTCAGTGGGGTTTACTGGAGGTATCTGGTGGGCTAGTTGGCTACCAAGGACCCTCAGTATTCAAGGGGAATTAATTCCCCAACTTGCAATGTGCCAGGGGGTGCGTTTGTAAAGTGGTGAGGGAGAGGGCTGGGCCTCCAGGGAGAGGTCGTTTTTTATTTTTTTAAGGGGGGCTGTGTGCCCCCTTCTTTTGGGTTTTTGGGGGCCCTGGTAACTCCATTCCCCAGGGCCTGACCACTTTAAAAAAAAAGTTTAAGAAAACGGGAAGGGGACCGCGTGACCCTGCTTCCCTGGGCCAATTTAAGCCCCAGGGACCCCATCCCCCGCGGCAATGGCCTCCTTTTTTTAATTTATTCATATGGGATGGGTCCACGTGGCCCCCCTTTCCTGGGCCAATTTTGGCCCCGGAGACCCCATCCCCCGGGCCTGGCTCTTACCGTTGGGGACTGTGGGGGGAGCCCCAATGCCCCCACGGTCCCGCCGACTTCCTGCTTCCTGCGGGAACTGGCATTGCTTTTGAGCAAGGGGAGCTGCTGACATGCAGCTCCCCTTGCTCAAAAGCAATCCTGCTTTGCTTTGTTGAAGCTAGAGCAGGTTTCCTGCTCTCGCTTCAACGAAGCAAAGCAGAGTTTGCAATGACAGCGCGGGAGCAGTGCGCCTCCCGCCCTGTCATTGCAAACAGCAGTGTCTCGGGGGTGGGTAATCCGGGACATTGCAGGAGCTGGCCCTTGGGCTGGCGGTCCCCAGGTCCTTGAAGGGCTCCAGGAGGGGGACCGCGTGGCCCCCTCCCAATGTTTGCATAGCCTTGGGGAGGTGGTGGTCCGCAGGGCCCGGGGGTCCGTAACAGCCACCTATATTTAAATATAGAGTGCCCCGGGGAGGTGGTGGTCCCTGGGGCAGTGTGGGGGGCTTGAGCCCCCCACAATAATTATTTATTACAGCCCTGGGGAGGTGGCAGTCCCGGGGGCTTGGGAAGCCCACAAGGTCCCCCCACTCTTATTTAAATGAAGCTCTGGGGAGGGTGCCGTCCCCGGGGCTGTGGAGGGGCCACGTGAGCCCCCACAAATAAATTATCAAGCCCCAGGGAGGTGGCAGTCCCCGGGCCGCGGGGGCTTTGAAAAATGAAGCACGGGAGGCCATGCTTTGTTTTTTTTAATTTTTGGACGGATTCACGCACACTGAAAATAAAAAAATAAAAAATGCTTTCTTTGAGTCTGGGGGTCCCTGTGGGACTCCCTGAGCAGGCCTGGGGGCCGAGAAAAAAGGGGGGTCCCCAAAACGTTTTTTTCCCATGTTAATTCCATAGGAAACTTTAGACAAAGCTGCCGCCCGAACTGGTGAACAGATTTACACCAACTTTGACAAAAATGTAGCTCTTGGTTCAGAAAGCACGCTTTTTTTTTTAATGGTGTGAATCCGTTCAGTAGTTCCTTAGGAATTAAAAAATGAAAACTTTCGATATCTGAGCACTGAGGTCTCCCGGGCACGAGCTTCACTCTGATTAGCTGCCAACACCCCAAACCAGGAACTGTTGGCAGCCATTAGCATTTTTTTTATTCTGGTCTTGTGACTCGGTTACCGAGTCACAAGACCAGAATAAAAAAGAAAAAGGTGAAAAACAAGAAAAAGGGGCAGGGTACAAACACCCCAGGGCCAAAGAAAGCATTTTTGTTTTTTAATCGGCCAAATTCATGGTGGATGCGCAAATCCGGACGGCAAAATAAAAAAAAAACGAAGCACTGGCTCCCGAGCTTCATTGTATTTAAGACCCTGGGTGGGCCAGGTCCCGGGGGCATGCTTATTATGTTGTGGGGGCCCGTGGGGGCCCCCACAGTCCTGGGGACTGCCACCTCCCCAGGGCTTTATTTATGATGTGCAGGGGCATGCGGCCCCCCCGCAGCCCCGGGGACTGGCACCTCCCCGGGGCATTACGAAATAAGGGTGGGGGGCCTCTCGGGTCCCCTCAAGCCCCGGGGACCGCCACCTCCCCGGGGCTCTGAAAATAATTAGTGTGGGGGGCTCAAGCCCCCCCACACTGCCCCGTGGACCACCACCTTCCTGGGGCTATGCAAATGAAGGGAGGTGAAGCCCTCCTGGGCCCTAGGGACCGCAACCCCCCACGGCCGGCTCCTGCAAGTCCCAGGGTGCCAACCCCCGGGACATTACTGTTTGCTATGGCAGGGTGAGAGCATGGCTCCTGCCCTGCAATAGCAAACTCTGCTTCGGTTTTTGGAAGCGAAAGCAGGACACCTGCTGTCGCTTCCAAAAACTGAAGCAGAATTGCTTTTGCACAAGGGGACCGTGGGGGCATTGGGGCTCTTCCATGGTCCCCAATGCAAAGTGCTGGCCGAGTGGGATGGGGTCACCGGGGCCAGAGGTGACCCAGGGGAGGGGGGCCACACATCCCCCTCCTCGCAAATATAAACAAAAGAAATTTAAAAAACAGAGACAGGCCCAATAGTGGCCCTCCTCCCACGAAATAAAAAACAAAAACAAGGCCAACCCCCCCGGGGGATTTGGTCCCCAGGCCATAAATGGCCCAGAGGATGGGGGCCATGGGGCCCCCCCTCCATGCAAAATGAAATAAAACATTTAAAAAATGGGTCCAGGCCCCGGGGGATGAGGTCCCCGGGGCCAATAGTGGCCCAGGGAAGGAGGGCCACGCGGCCCCCTTCCCATTTCTTTTTTTAAAAAAAACAAAATAAAATACACAGGCCCTGGGGGATGGGGTTCCCAGTGCCCAAAAATAATTAAGGGAAGGGGAGGCCACACAGCCCCCCTTCCCAAAAAAAAAGGCGGTATCTCACTGAGGCCCCGCCCTCTCCCTGTGGCACTCTCCAAACATGCCCCCTGGTGCTTTCTAGGTTGGGAAATTAAGTCCCCTTGAAAACTGAGGGTCCCTGGGCGCCAACTAGCCCACCAGGTACCACCAGTATGTACCACACAGCTGAATTGCAGAGAGGTGGTCTGCAAAACGAGCCTCTTAGCGCACTGCTGGTGGGGCGATAAGGTCATCTTGTGTCCTCAAGGCATTATAGGCATGGAGACTGAATACAACAATACACTTCCCATGTATGTTTATTTTGCTACACTGCTATACATTTCTATCTATTTACTTTATACTTCATGCACTAATTCACCAGTGTAGTGCTTACAAGAAACACAATAGTGATATTGTTTGGGACATAGAGAACAGCCATATCTTGAGCACAAACCTCCTTAATCTATTCCTATGCGTAATCTGTATTTGTCTGTCGGGTGCTGCTAATATTTTATTGTAGGCTTTGCTGTTTTGTCGAATGAAGGCATTGGAAGGAGGTTGGTAAAGTTTTAGTGAGACAATATTATCTGTTAGTATTTTTCCTATGCATATTGTCTTCATCTTCATATCCCTTCATGTCTGGATATATTTTTGTGACCTCCAGTAGTTGAACGAGGCACTCTAAGGGAAGGGGACATGGTGTAAATTACTTACTGCATTTGTGTGTTTCTTGCTATGCATCTACTACTGCATTGGTGCCTTTGGACACTGTAACCTACATCCACTTCTGCAGATACTCTTTTTAAAATGTAGGCCGGCTGCGAGGATGAGTGTTTTTAGAGGTACTATGCACCGCTGAGCTTCATTTTTTATGTAGTACAATAACTTGTGTATAAGGCTCCATAGACAGACGCAATGCGTAAATATTGTATGTTGCCATTTTGATGTAAGATAAGGGTGGACAAGAGGTATGATTGGAGAATGTGATGGGTTTATTGTTTTACAATTGCCTTACTAGATGATTGCGCATATGGATGTAAATGATGATGGCTGAAGAAGTATTTTGATCACCTCGTTGGGAAGGGTGGTGTGCTAAAAGCAACGTTGAAGATCACTCTAAGGGTGATCTGTAATTGTACTGTTTGTATTTGACGAGCTACACTGTGAGTAATTGCCCGGTGTGGCGCTCAGTATTAACTGTGCACTAACTGAACCCTGACAACTACAGATCCATTACAAATGGACCTATCCTGGGCAAACTGATAGAAAGAGCAGCGTTCGCCCAGATGTCACAATTCATTGAAGAGAATGACATACTCTCAGACTTTTTAAACAGGATTCCGTCCGGGAAGAGGCACTGAATCGGTCCTCCTTGCCATCTGGGATGATCTGAAGAATTCAGTTGACAGCAGCGGGGAAGCTGCGCTACTCCTCTTGGATCTCTCGGCTGCCACACTCTGAAACAAAGACTCTATGAAGCCGCCATAGAGGGAACTGTTCTAGACTGGATTGCATCCTACCTTCGAAACAAAACTAATATCTTCCATACCCCACCTCTCTCGTCCAAACCATACTCCACAAAAGCAGGGGTCCCTCAAGGTTCTATTATCTCGCCCATACATTTCAACATCTACATGAAGTCATTACTGGTACTGATCAATCAATTTTACCTCACATGCTATAACTATGCAGATGACACGCAAATACTCCGTTAACTGGAATGTCCCAAAGTCATTGAAAAATCACCACCTAAAGCATGGACTCCAAGCTGTCGATGAATGCCCAAGTGGACAAACTAGCAAGATCAAGCTTTGTCACTTTAAAAACCTCCCTCATTTGGGATTTCCACACAAGGTCCAAGCTACAATCTCTCTTGTTCTGTTCAAACTCAATTACACCAATAGCCTCTACCACGGATCACCTTTAACGACCATGAAAAGACTACAGCGGATTCAGAACTCGCCTGCCAGACTACCCTTGCATATCAAACCGCGAGACCACATCTCACTTGCCTTGAAAGTCCTGCGTTGGTTACCGGTTGCCAGAAGATCCACGTTCTTATTATCACCCACAAAGCAATACATGGAATGGGACCGCTCATCAGGATTAAAATCACCATTCAACAAAGGAACCTATGCTCTAAAGGGACAACTTGCCTCAAAATCCCAAGATACAAGAAAAAAAACATGGTGGCACATCCTTCTCTGTTCAAGCAGCCAAACTATGGAACTCTTTACCCCCCCAACATAAGATCCACCGACAACCACCTTATCTTCAGAAAACTACTCAAGAATTGCCTTTTCCCCACATATGCACCATACGCAAACAGATATTTACAGCATATTCCTCTATATATAAGCATTTATTTTCACTATAGATATGTACCTATATTTATGTCTTGCTTTGTATAAATATGTAGAATAATTATGTTGTTGTAAATAAATAAATAAATAAATATCATCTTTGCTCTACATGTACTTACTTCCATTGTGCATCTATGTACCTTCCATGTACTTGGATCTGTGTGTCTGTTACCTTTCTATATAATTACCTCCTTTATGCATCTATATACTTCCAATGTACTTATGGATCTATATATTTATCACTTTCTTCTAATTTAGCATTTCAAATGCCCTACCCTATTTCTCAGCCTATACTTCTCTCAATATATCCTCTGGCCCAACGTTCTGACTCATCTCAAACTTCTTTCTACTACTCTTTCCAATACACTACCCTATCTCTCACCCTATACATCTATCAATATATCCTCTACATCCACTCTCTCATTTATCCCAAACCCCATACCACTACTATGATCCCCAAAATAACCATTTCTAGACTCTCTCCTACTCTACCCCTCCTTGCATCATCTGACACCTCTTTTGTACTATACCGATCCCCCAAAACAAACCTTTATAAACTCTCCCCTCTGACTCTTCCCCTCAAAACCCCTTTTTTACTCATCCAAAGCCCTCCTCATACGGCTATGACCTCAAAAAAAAGAATCGCACTCTTCTGTTCCTCCACTATACTTTTCAATCAAAATAACAGACTAACATGTTCACTTCTCAATTTCCATAATCCCCTATACTAATTCACCACTAATCCATTATGGGTTCCAGAGTAGCATGCTGCTCACCAATGAAGCTTTTCAACACCCCATCAGGGTTACCAGCGCTATATAAATGCAAACCTTTTTCCCTTTTCTGCCCCTCCCCAACCCTTCTCAATCCAAATTAATGACTAACATATCCACCACTCAAATTACTTTTATGTTTCCCATACTAATTCAACAGTAATCCTTACAGTCGTAACCTACTATCATTCAATAGCGCAAGAGCTGACTAGTAACTAACTATACACCGTGTCCACGTACCACAACGGAACACAAGTAAATATTAAATACATTAATTGTGTATAAAATTGAAATAATAAAAAGCAATGAGATCAGGTAGAGTGAGGCAACCACCTTCCAATGTATCTAATACAAAATCAAATTCTAAAATCATCTCCATATCTAAACCTAGGAAAAGGAAACTAGAGTCAGTATCTTCACCATCACATTTAAGCTCCAACAAAAACGGAGAAAACCAACCTGTGGATACTAGAGAAGATACGATGTCAGTTGTTAACGAAGAACTAAGAACTAGTCATGAATTATCCTTCACTTCGGATTTAAACAAATCCTTAAACATTAAGTGCTACGATAATGATAACGCATCTATTGATTTACCCTGCCTAGAGCCAGCGTGCCAACTATTGCAGCAATCACAGAAACCATCCCAGGTGCCTATGCCCCGGGCATTAAAATCACCACCAACGATCTCAAACAACCTCATAACCATTGACGGAACGTCAGTGAAGAAAAAGATATGTTTTTACCAACCGAAGATATACACAAAGTTTTCTTTCTTAAAAGACCCTGGATCAGCAATCTTTTCTAAAATCAAGGGCCTCCACGCACCGCTCCTACCAAGTGGACATAATCAAAGCAGTATAAAAAATGTTGATAGCAATCTAACAGGCCCGCCCAGGCAAGTTGGACCATTGAATACACCCAACATTGAGGCAGCTGAAGTAAGATCAGTACCATTTCCATTAAAGGAAAATAACAGGAAAGTGGATTCACTTACCCACTTAGCAACCCTGGCAGTCCAAGCAATTTCCAAATACAGAAACACGGGAAAAGAGCTGACCAATAAATCCGCTACCAAAAACTGGAGTTTATTAAAGAAAGTTGAATCCATAGAGGCAGTAATCCACCAACACCAATTGCCAGTAAGCCAGGTTAAGAACAAGGATTTTGAGACACAGGTTCGCAAAGAGGAGGAATGGGAAGACCTACACTGTCTCCAACCACTAAGTAGTTCGTCAAAATCAAAAAAATCAAAGAAGGTAACCCAGGACTTTGAAGAGTTGCAAACACTGCAGCAAGCCAAAACAATTAAACAAGGAAGTGGAAACCAGCATCATCAATCGGTCAACATCCCCTTGATCCAAAACCAGACATCGCAAATAAATCTAAATAGCAATATGGGAAAAATTGTATCAAATGATAGGTCTGTAACATACATTTCACCTCAACGTTGCACCTTACCACAGTACAACGATTTTCAACCTACTGATAACTACACAAACAACGACGTATCCTCCATAGCAGCGCAGGAATGGGAGGAATGCGACCTACAACCAGAAATCAGCCGGATGCAGCCCATCCATTGACGCACCACCAACACTGGACAAAACCAATAATATCGACAATCTGGGCCACGACGCGATATGGGCAACAATTCTGAAAACTCTGCAGCATTCGACCACGGCACTAGAATTTCAATCTCAAAAAATGGACTTGCAACTCAAAGTTCTGCAGACAATGGCGGACACAATTTCAGGAATTGACCGGAAGATTTCAGAATTAAACGGCCTCATAAAAAGAGGTCAAGACGCCGTCTATGAGCCTCAAATATACCCTCAACAATTGCAAACCTATGACCCGATTTTGGACAAATTATCATCGTTACCAGCAATGCTGGGTGATTTGTTAAATGGTCTGAAACTGACAACCCTACAAATCCCGACCCTACAAACTTCGGATCCACTGCCAGAGTCCTTATTGATACACACAAGCCAAGAGACCGAGCCACCTGCCGAGCAGAGCTTATCAACTAGTTTACTTCCAAAACCGACACCTCCTTTCGAACCACTGGATATTGTCTCTACGATTGTTCCCACACTAACAGATAATTCAACTCCAACGAAGAACCAAGCTTTGAATAAAACTTGCAGAAAGAAAAAAAGGAAAGGAAGAAATAGGTTGTCAATGCATGGAAGGTATTACAAAGAGACACAACTGTATCCTCCCGCTTCTGAAGTCATTCGCGGACGAAAAATAAATAACAAAGATCAATTATCACCCTCGCATAAGACTACAGGTAGCACCTCCTCACCACTTTTTAGAATCCTGTGACAAACAGATAATCAATTTGACTCAAGAACTTGTTCCCAAAGAACTCGAACAGGAAGTCCCTCAAACCAAATCAAACCAAGCGGAACACAATGCTCACAAGGTTGAGCTAACATCTGTCGAACAAACTCGAATACTAAAAAGCGCTGACAACGCTGCAGTCACCAAAGCAGAGCTGCCGCATCATTCAAAAAGGAACGCAAACAGCAACACAAGGCCCCAAAAAGCAGATAACACTCCAACAGAGCAACTAAACCACTTAGACACAACATGTATAGCACGTTCACCCCAACCAATCCAACAAGATAATGCGGGACTCCCAGCAAATCCAACAGCATCTTACTATCTGCATAGTCAGGCATCAATCCTCTTTATCCCCGAATATACCTCCCGAGGTAGGGATGACATATTGAATAGGGGCAATATCTTAAGACTTTTGCACTCAGTCACCACCCTAGAAAACATTAGTTCTCCAGAACTTGTACAAATAGAGTTTCAGCCAAATACTGAGCCCCATCGCCCAGAAATAGCGAAAGCAACCTGGAACTTCGCTGAAACAGCAAGCAAAATCATGGAAGAAGTAGCAACATTCCAACAATGGGGGATAGAGCTGAGATTAGAACAACGCCCCCGCTACCCAACACCCCTTCAACCATCTAATAGGTCTTTAGTCCCCAAAAGTATCAATTCAGTTCTAAGGGGTGCCAGGAGTAATTCCTCGAAGGTACTCTCCAAAGATAATAGAAAACCACAAACAGGATTAAACCAAACTCACAGCAGTTACCTTTTGCAGGACCGCAACCATAACTGAAAGTCAATCCAACGCACAATCAGCACAACGACTGGTGCAACTTGACAAAAAAGGCAAGAACCAGCTAATCCCTCAAACAAGATCAGGGAAATTAAAATCTGCTCATGGAACATCAATGGCTTAGCCAGCAAAAGCAATGATCCGGAATTCCTTCAATATCTGAACAAATTTGATCTTTTATTGCTCCTAGAAACTTGGGAAGGAAAAGCATTTGAGCTGCTAGGGTTTGCATCATGTTACACCCCATCCAAAAAAACACTCCACCTTTGGACGGAGGTCAGGTGGACTGATGCTTTTCGCCTCCATACAAACAATAGGCGAAATTAAAGAAATTGATTCTCACATACCTCCCCCGAGTGCAATACAGGTGGTAAAGATTTCATTTTGGTTACAGAACCTGCCCCAAGAAGTTATTATAATTAATATATACATACACCCAAAACATAAGCAAAAGGCTGCAAAAGATCTGGGAGCAGCCTTGGAGAAGATAAGGGAAGAACAGGACTTCGACTTAATTATAATGGCGGGGGACTTCAACATGCTTCTCATCAGCAATGACCAAGATGACGATCTTATTCGAGATTTGAATGCGGCATGGGGTGTACCTGCACAAGGGCTGCTAAGAAATAGCAAACTAACTAAGACCTCAAAAAATGTACTTCAAAGTCTGGAACATCTTAACCTAAGGGCCTTGAATGGGCGTTATGTCGATGACGCCCCACCAGTTGCAACCTTTCACTCTAATAAACAAACTTCCCATCTGTTTATATCTTTAAATATGTTCAGCTGGACCAAAAAGTTCAGAATAGGGACGAGTGACCACAGTGACCATCTACCATTAGAAACCACACTAAGAGTTAATTCACAACCAGAAAAGGAATCGTATAAAGGCCCTAACCCGGAAGTCACGTCCAATCTACGGTGGCTACGATGCAATATTGATAACATCGGGTCAGTAAGTACGATAGCTAAAAATCTTTTTACTCAAACAGACGATCCCTCACGCATAGCATCGGAAAACTGGCAAAGCTTCATTACAAAAATCAACAAGAAGCTTACAAAAAACTCGCCAAACCTGATATGTCAGGGGAAGGGAGTCCCAAACAAAAACCCAGTAACTCTGGAAATGAAGATTCAAAAACGGTTAATAAATCAAACACTAAGGCTGCTGCGAAAGGATCAAACAAATTGCAGCTTGCACACAGTCCTACAGACAGCAAAAAAATACCTAAAACGGATGAAATGGGAAAAAAGGAAGGAACAGAATGAAGAACTATGGGCAAAGCTCTATCACGAAGCAAAGCAGAAAAATAGCTCGAAGTTCTGGCAAATGGTTAAAAAATAAATAACCCAGACCATCAGGGTCAAAACTCCCACATACCTGAGGAGGTTTGGACAAAATATTTGTTAAAACATCTCAGCAATGATGATACCATAGAGGGCCCTGCGACACACAAACATCGTGCTGAAATCATATGGCCCAAAATTGAAGGCAAAGAAACTAGTCGTACATCTACAAGGTCCCAGGAAAAGTATGAGAATGGGTCTACGACCTCACCGAAATTTGATAAACTAGCATTAGCGGCAGAAGTTCTGACATGTGTCGAGCAATGGCAAAATCTAATTATCCCAGCCGACGTAAAACGACAAATAACAAAAGGGCGACCTGCCGGAGCACCGGGCCCAAATGGCATTCCACCCATGTTGTACAAGGAAGATGTGGAATTCTGGAGCAAATCATTGGCATCCCTATTTATTACTCTAATTTACAACCAGATACTTCCTGAGTCCTGGCACGGGTCAGTAATTAGCCCAATCTACAAGTACGGTAGCAAGAAGCATCCAAACAACTACCGGCTAATTGCATTAATAGATGTAGAGGCTAAATACTTTGCAGGTATAATTCTTGAAGAGTTAACAACATGGGCAGCTGAAAAATCTATTATCCCGATTACTCAAACAGGATTCTGCAGAGGCCAAGGTACAACAACTAACATCATGGCATTATCCCTGTTGATGGAACAAGCCAAAGAGACCAAGTCACCCTTATACCTTACGTTCATCGACTACACAGCCGCATTCGATCATATAGATCGCAATAAACTTTGGCAGAAATTAAGTCTTTGGGGAATACCGAAACATCTTTTAGACGTTCTAATACTACTTCATTCCAACACATGGATCAAAATCAAACTTGGAACAGGAACACACCTTTCGAAACCCATTAAGACAACAAAGGGATTAAAACAAGGGTGCGTACTGGCTCCCTTCTTATTTAATCTTTTTTTAGCTGACCTACCGGGGGAACTGGATAAATCCTCCAACCATGCGCCTAAATTGGGGTCAATTACCCTTTCCAACTTATTATATGCAGACGACTTAGTGTTAATAAGTCGAACCCCAATGGGCCTTCAACATCTTTTGAATGTTGCATACACCTTTTCTGAAAGAAACACCCTACAAATAAACTTTAAAAAGACCAAGGCTATGGCTGTGAACTACAGGAAAAAAAGGGAATGGAGAGAAAATAGATCTGGTAACCACCTATAAATATCTTGGAGTAATCCTGGATGCAAAAAACACGTCCAAGCCACAACTTGAATCCTTACGAGGGAAGGCGACTATGACCCATCTGGCCATCAAATCACTAAAAGCCAAACTTCCCGACCTAACATTTCAACCTCTCCTTCAAATACTACGCGCAAAACTCCAGCCGACCCTCACATATGGGAGCAAATCCCTACATGGGAAGGACGCCGTCCTACTGGACATAGTTATGGCCAAAGCATACAAGGCCATTTTCAATCTACCCAAATATGTTTCTCCGGCTCAGATTCGGTTGGAATTTGGTATAATTAAACAGACAATAGGAAGGCGGTGTGCGTACGTAGGGACTTGGCACAAGATTCGCACGGACGGACAGACGGATGGACAGGTGGACGTTTGGACAGACAGACAGAGGGATGGATGGATGGATCAATGGCATATTAAATAAAAATCAGAGGATGGATGGGTGGATGAACGGATGGCAGAGTAAATAGAAATATGAGAGGATGGAAGGATGGCAAAGGAAATGGAAATCTGAGAGGATGGATGTATGAATGCATGGACAAAAGGAGCAATTGATGGCTGAAAGGGATTATTGATGCATGGATAAGTCGAATGATAGATGTAGGGATGGATGTATGCATAGATGATGGATGTGCGAACAGATAGAAAGATAGATAGAATGGCCAATGGATAGATGGAATGATTGAATGATGCATAACAGAATGAATGGATAACAAAATAGTGGATGTCAGTAGGTAGATGAAGAGTGAAATGATGATGTATAGATGTTTGATTGGAGGTGATAATGATGCTCTTCTATGGAGTTTCAGGCTCACTTGCATCACATGATGCCATTGGAGCTTTGGTTCAAAGTGCGGTGTATTTTGATTTTCTGGTTACTCCCTTTCTATGAAGTCTGGCTGAGGTCACAGGAAGTATGTTCATTGTAAAGAATTTAGATTACAGGAGTGATGGAGCAATTTTATTACAAAATGTAAGCTTGCTAATCTATGACAAGTCTTGTCGGAGATATGGTCAAACATCTCAGGACCAAAATGCTTGGCCCATTTTGAGTACCGGGTCCAAGTTTGTGGTTGAGGTGGATTGGTTTCAAACTTATATATTTTTTAGACTATATGGCTTGCGGGAGGCATGTACATAACTGTTGTGGATGAGAGGGATGGCAATAGTGGTTAAACTTGGACAATTTTACTCTGATCTTTAAGAAACTATAAAAGTCTAGGTTCGGAAGATCTGTGCTAGTTGGGAAAATGAAAAGGATGTTTGCAGCCACACCCACCATAGTTTTATGGTTGTGCCATAGAGATGCGATCTTGGAGTTTTGGAAAGCTACCGGCATGTGTTTGTCCAGGAGCTTTTAGTGCAGCCACTGTGTCTGTGAGTATACGAAGAAAGTGCAGAGTTTTGAATCTTGGCAAGTTAATGAGGGACGATAGATGCAAGGGAGAGCTGAGGTCTTGTTCTATCTCGATCCAACACAGAGTGTTTGGGGTATCTGGTACTAACCATAGTGCACATTGTGCCCCCAGGAAGGCAGACTGGTATTAGCTTCAATCTGGGAGATTGCAGCTAATAAAACTGGGGGTCTCTAGTTGGCAGAGGTAGGTACCTTTGACCAAATAGGAACCTATGCTTCAATTCAGGGTAAGGGGGACACACACTTTAGATAACCCCTGCTCACCCCCTTGGTAGCTTGGCACGAGCAGATAGGCTTATCCCAAAGGCAATGTGTAAAGTATTTGTACCAACACTCACAGTAACACAGTGAAAATACCACAAATGGACACCAGACCAGTTTAGAAAAATAAAATATCTTTATCTAAACTACACAAGACCAAAACGACAAAAATCCAACATACAGTTACTTAGTAGAATGTCTTTAAAAAAGTTGTTGCAACAATAAAGTTGTAGATGATAAATGCAAGACTTTAGTCGCAATGTACCTGGGATGCGTAACGCAAAACAAACAAAAGGGGCACAGAGAAGGCGATGCGTCGATTCTTCCTATGCTCCGGTTCCGATGCGACAAGATGACGCCTCGATGCGTTGCGACGATCCGGTGTGATGTGACAAAATGGCGTCTTTACTGCGATACGACAACGTGGAGGTGATGTGTGCACGCCCAATGGCTGTGCGGCAAACTCGGTGGTTTTCTAAGCCGCGACAGGCCCTGCGACACGCTTCTCTGGTGATGCGACGACACCCTCGGTGACGGCGACATGCTTCTCTGATGTTGCGGTGCCGAACAGCAGCAGCGGAGACACACTTCCTCGATGATCCAACAGCGACTGCTGCGGCAGCGTCACGCTTCTCTCGTGTTGCGTCGCGCTTCTAGCTCCCAACAGCAAAAAGGCCTCACACACAGTTACAGGCCCTCCTGGCAGACTGAAACTCCCAGCAAGGAAGTTCAGGGAAGCTGGGGTGAAGTCCTTTTTTTGCCTAGAAATTCAGAAACAGGAGGCCAGCTCTTCTCAGGCCCTTTGAGACTTTTCTTCAGATGCACACAGCACACAGCAAAGTCCTTCTTCAAGCAGGGGGCACACAGCACACAGCAAAGTCCCTAGGTCCTTTCCTTAGTAAAAACAGCAGACTGCAGGCCAGCCCCAGAACACACAGCAAGGGCAGTACTTCTCCTCAGTCTCTTCAGCTGATCTTCTTTGTCAGAGATTTCTCTTGATCACGAAGTAGTCTTGGAAACTTTTATATCCCTGTGTTTCCACAACAGGAGGCCAGCTCTTCTCAGGCCTTTGGAGACTTCCTTTCCAGGACACACCACACAGCAAAGTCCTTTCTTCAAGAAGGGGACACAGCACACAGCAAAGTCCTTCTCCTTCCTTTGGCAGAAATAGCAACTGCAGACCAACCCCAGACACACAGCAAGGGCAGTACTTCTCCTTCAGCTCTTCAGCTTTTCTCCTCAGCAAAGGTTCCTCCTTGATTCCAAAGTAGTCTAACTTTCAGGAGTTTCAGCTCTAGTATTTATACACCAAATGTCTTTGTTCTCTATGTGTGAGGGGTCCTGGACCAGTCCAAACCAGTTCTAGGGGCACTCTGACAGTGCACATCTTCTTCCTTTGTGAGTGTGGGCCAGGGCCATCAGACACACCGCAGGAGGTGGAGCCAGCATTGTGGAAGGCAGGCACAGCCCTATTCAGGCCCAGGTGCTACTCCTCCCACCACTCCAAATACAGATTGGCCTATTCAACCTAATGCTGACTCACCCAGCCTCCTGGAGCCACCCAGCCCCTGTCACTCTCAAACCAGACAGTCAATCCACAACCAGGCAGAGGCACACGGAAAGGTTGAACAAGAAAATAGCCACTTTCTAAACGTGCTATTTTCAAAAACTGAATTTAAAAACCATCCTCCCTAAAAGATGTGTTATTAAATTCTGAGTTCAGGGATACCAGATTCCAAATTTCTATCTTGCTTCTATGGGAAGATATGCAGGTAAACATCTTACACAGCATTCCCCATTCTTTCCTATGGACAAGATAGCCTTTCAATAGTGAAAATAGAAATTTGCAGTATTTAACTCTCAGGACATGTCACCCACACTAGTGCATGTCCTACCTTTCACATACACTGCACCCTGCCCAGGGGGGTACCTGGGGCCTACCATAGGGGTGTCAAATGTGTAAGAAAAGGGAAGGGTCAGGCCTGGCAAGTGGGTACACTGGCCAGGTCAACATGGCAGTTAACAAACTGCGCACAGGCACTGCGGTGGCAGGCCTGAGACCTCTTTTTAGCGCTACTCATGTGGGTGGCACAATCAGTGCTGCAAGCCCACTAGTAGCATTTGAAATACCAGCCCTGGCACACTCAGTGCACTTTATTAGGGACCTACTGGTAAAACAAATATGCCAATCATGGATAACCAATCACAATAACAATTTACACAGAGAGCATATGTACTTTAGCACTGATCAGCAGTGGTAAAATGTCAGAGTTCTATAGTCAACAACTACAGGTCAGGAAAAACAAAGGAGGAAGAAGCAATATGTTTTTGGGTAACCCTGCAAAAAGGGCAATTTCTAACAGCAGCCCTCTAGCAGAAAGCTCTTTCTAAGGACTTTCTAAGACATCTGTGCCCTTTTATCGCTCCTTAAGAATTTTTATGTAATTTTATCAATTTCGTGAAAGAAAGAAAGAAAGAAAGAAAGAAAGAAAGAAAGAAAGAAAGAAAGAAAGAAAGAAAGAAACAAACAAACAAACAAAGAAACAAACAAAGAAACAAAGAAACAAGCAAACAAGCAAACAAAGAAACAAACAAGCAAACAAAGAAACAAACAAAGAAATAAAGAAAGAGTTTCATCTGCAGCATGGTGGAAATGAAATTCACAATTGGAGTAATAATAATTTTGAGTGTTTGGAGCCTACCCCACCACATAATTTGTTTAGGAGACCAGGAAGAAAAGAACAACTTTAAGTCTAGTAATTGTTTGGGATTCATTGTATTGTAGAGTTTCAGACACATCATTACAAAACCAAATTCCAAGATATTTGAGATGTTTGGGTTGCCACTTAAGTCCTGGGTCAACTAAAAGTTAGGAGAGGCAGTAAGAGTTTAGCGATAAAACCTCAGTTATATCCTTGTTCAGGGTATGCCCAGACAGCCTTAAGAATTCCAGAATTATGTTAGTGATATTTGAGATTGCGCTCTCAACGTCTTCTGTGAAAATGAGAATGTTGTTCACATATGCTGCTGTTCTATAGACTTTAGCACTACACTGTAGACCTTTAATATGGGGGGGCAGAGTTGAGCAATCTTACTAAGGGATCAATAGTGAGGAGAAAGAGCAATGAGGAAAGGAGACACCCATGTCTCCACCCTTTCTGAAGATTGAAAGAAGTGGATGTGGAGCCATTAATTCTAATGTTTGCAGTGAGATTGGCATAGAGGCATTACCATGTGAATAAATGTGCTTCCTAGGTTATGGGACTCATGCACTGCCTGTAGATATGGCCAAGAGACCTTGTATAAGGCCTTATCGGTATCCAGAGTGATCACAGCAGTCAGAGATGAGGGCAGGCAAACCGATTCAATTACATGGCAAAATGTACAGATATCATCTCTAGTTGCCCTTTAATGAAGCCTGAATGGGATTTGGTAATATGTTTGGGGATTGACAGTTCTAGTCTTTTGGCAAGAATTTTGGCAAAGATTTTGGCCTTCATATTCAAAAGTTTGATGGGGCAGAAATTTTTGGGGCCTGAATGATTCTTACACTCTTTGGGAATAACTGCTATTGTGGCATCTGAGGCCATTCCTGACACTCTGCCACTAGCAGCAAAATGCTCCAGGGTGTTCTTAAGATGCCTGATAATCAGATCTGGTAATGTTTTATACCAGATTATAGGGAAGCCATCTGGGCCTGGTGCTTTCTCTAAGCAGATGGAATGTATTGCCTCAATAATCTCTTCTGTGGTTATTGACACATTTAAGCATGCTCTGTCTGGGTCTAAGACCAAGAACGTAGGGAGGAATTTAGAAGCTCCAGGCATTTTGTCTTATCGGATGTTATTTGACGTGTGAAAAGTTTTTCATTTATTTGAAAGGTTTGTATTTGAAAGGTTGTATATAGCGCTGGCTAGACCCGGAGGTATCAAAGCACTTTACAAGAGCAGTCACAAAAACAAACAATATTTCAGAGCAAAGAGAACGACAGTCAGGCGAGATCACATCTCTCTATTATTCAAGAGAGGCATAGGGGCATATCAACAAGGGCTTTATCTCTGCTTTTTTGGCTTTAAGAGCCAAAAAAGCAGAGTTAAAACTAGCGCCCTATCAACAACAGGGTGCTAACACGCAAATTTGCATGTTAGCACATTTTTACTCTACGCTTCCCCTTGCATCTCTAATGAGATGGGCGTTCCAGAGTAAAATAATAAGAGAAATGTCGCTAAGCGACATTTCTCCTATTATCAAGAATGTCGCTAACCCTGTTAGAGACAAAAAAAGCAGCGCTAACCGTGGTTAACGCTGCTTTTTTACGTCTGCTAATTTTCAGACTTAGCCATGATATCCTATGGAAGGAGGATATCATGGCTAAGTTTGCCTGTCCCTATCAACAAGGTAACGTGTGATTATCGCTGGGTTTCCAGCGATAATCTCACGTTAGTCTGTTAGCGTGTAGATTTTTATCGCTATTGAGATAAGCGTTGCTAATAGCACGCTATCTCAGCGATAAAAATTCACGCGAGCCGGCGATAATTATCCTCACGCTAAGAGCGCTGAGCGATAATTATCGCCGGTTGTTGTTGATATGCCCCATAGTTCTGGAAGATTCTGGAGCTATAATGCAAATAGATGTTAAAATGGAGGTAACGATTCAAAGCAGACAAGGGGGCATATCAACAAGGGTTTTATCTCTGCTTTTTTGGCTTTAAAAGCCAAAAAAGCAGAGATAAAACTAGCACCCTATCAACAACAGGGTGCTAACATGCAAATTTGCATGTTAGCACCCTTTTACTCTACGGCTCCCCTTGCATCTCTAATGAGATGCAAAGGGGCGTTCCAGAGTAAAATAATAGGAGAAATGTCGCTAAGCGACATTTCTGACATTAGTGATTGTAAGGATTATTTGATGGTGCTATTTTTCTTAGACATTTTTTTAATGATTTTGCCTCAAAAGACTCATTGAATGAGTCTCAAAGCGGCACAAGAGAGATAACTGAATGTTCATTCTCACTGAAAAAGAGCTTTATTTCCTTCTTTAACTAAGCGGTCAGTTTCTTTGTCTAAACTGTCAGTGTTTAACCTCCAAATCCGGTCATCACCTTTATCTGGGCCATTTATAGATATGGAGATGGCAGACCAGAATGGGGTGAATCTTTGGATCAGAACTGGCTCTAAGGCAGCAGAGGCCCCTCCATTAGGGCGGAGGAGCTCCACTCCCCCGCCACCACCCTCAAATAAAATGATAATAAAATGGGTTTTAAACCTTTTTATTGATCATTGTATTTTAATTCCCTGGACCCACCCGCAGGACTCTGACAAGTCTTGGGGGCGGTTCCAGGGGATGACACTTCTGGTGACGGAGTGGTAGTGCACTCTCTTCACTGTGCATGAGAGTTTGGCCCGCCATTTCAGGCCGGCCAAATTCTTGTGCGCAGTGAAGCTCAATTCAGCCCAAGCTGCTTTTCTGGGGCTGGAGAGAGCAGGCACAGGCTCCCAGTCTGACTTGAGGCACGAAGTTGCCAGTGCTCAGGCCAATCTTGACGCTGATTACATGCAGTCTGGGAGCCTGTGCCCCAAAAAAGAAAGAGCGCAATGTGGAGGGCAACGACGTCATTGGTGGCGCAGCCAGTACGTTTTTTTTTGTCCACAAACACCCCCCTCTCTACTCCCCACCTCCCTCCTTCTGCACGCCCTGCCACTTTGGCAGTGGACGGGCTGCCACTGCTTTAAGAAGTGAGGCATCTAAGAGGAGATAATCAATATGAGAGAAACCCAGGTGAGAAGGTGAAAAGAAAGTAAAATCATTGCCCTGAGAGTTGTGTAACCTCAACACATCCAACAGGCGATACATGGAGCAAACGTTTAGCATTTGTTGGTGCTTCCTAGGGTTTCTAAATTTAAAGGCTGAATGGTGATCGAGAATGCGAACCATAGGGAGGTTACAATAGCTTCCAAAAATCAGCTTTGAGACCCATGGGATGTCAACTAGCTTTTTGTTTCAGGAACGTCAAAAAGTTGGATCATCAATATTGGGAGCATATATAGTCATAACGTAAAGATCATGTTTTCTCTTATTTAATCTGGTCAGAAGCCATCAACCATTACTATCATTCTCAGAGGCAATAACTGTTAGTCCTGAGTTTTTAGAGAGTAGAGTAAGGTTCCCATTATTTTTCTCATGAGCCTTGGAACAAGTAACATCAGATACTCATCCCTTCTTCATCAACAATGTCTCCTCAAACCCAGTCTTTGTTTCTTGGACAAGTAATATATCACTCACTAGATCTTTACACTAGTCAAGAATCTCAGACCTTTTAACTGGGTGGTTTAGCCCCTAGGCATTGAGGCAGATAACGTTTAATGAGGACATTGGTAATTGTATAGAAACACTGAAAGGCTAACCAATTCATAGAGCCTCAAAGGGGAGGCTAAAAAGGGCAAAAAGTAAGTCTTGATTTGTCCAATTATCCCACTGGTCTGGGAAACAAGGAGAGGATGGGAAAGGGAGAGAAACTGGGGAAATTGAAGAAAATCTTGCGGGTCTACACGAGTGCTAGAAAAAGTCAGGTCCATGCAAGAAGCACTACCCACCAGGGGAAGTCTGTATAAGACATTGTGCATGGGGGAGAACATGGAGAAGCACGGATGAGGTAGCACCATCCAGCAAGGTGGATTGGCCAAAGGAAAAAGTCTTGAGCTGATGAGAGTAAGAATGTGTAAACAAGAGGAGAAGGGTATAGTGGCTTGTAAGTGACAGTCTTAGGCTGAAGAGCCCAATCCCATGCAACAAGGAGACAAGAGAGAAAGATAGCATCATAGACAACATTATACATGTCTGGGTATTCTGAATGAAACATGTTCAGGATAGAAAACCTGAATATATCCCACACAATGACAGGTGTGATGTAAAAACAAGAGCATATGATACAAGGCATGGCAGCCTAACAGTAGAGTGCAAAGTGAGACCCAGCAGGAGCCTAGAATATCTGGCATATCGTAGATATCGAAAGTAAATTTAAGAACAAAGAGCTGTATACACGGTCTAGCCTGCTGGGGCCTTAAGCTGCTAACACTGTAAAGTGTATACAAATAAATAGTAATTTTAACAAAACCATTTTACACTGACTTAGGTATATGGAAATGAGGCTAAAGTTCATAAAATGGGCGCAGGAAAGTGAAATGTTTAGAAGTTTCCATACTGTCATAGCCCTTATCTGCCATCACAGATTTCCAAAGAAACAGGTTAGTAATAGACAGTACTGTAAAAAAAGTGCTGGGTCCCAAAGTTTTGCTCAGAAGACTGCCAATGGGGTTGCCGAATACCAGCACTCTTTAGTCTTAATTCCACCTCATGCCACTTGTATCCAACACCAGCACCAGACTCTTCATATGCCTTTATCCTACTCTTGCAGGTTCTTATTTATGCCTACTTTTTCATTTGTCACTGTTTTTTGCCGTTCTCTTCCTTCTTCTTTCCCACTTTCCTGCCTGTTTCCGGTATTCTGAGTCAAAGACTGTTAATGAAAAATAAGTCCAGTACCCAAAAGCAGTGCAAGTGGGCTGCACCTGCAACTACCAACTCAAATTAAGCACTGGGAGTGGACTGAAGTGGCTGACACACCTAACAACATGTCTACTATTTCCTATCATCTCACTAACCAGCTAATGCATCCTTTGCTTACAAAAACAGATGTAGTCTATGGTCCCCATAATCCTAGTACTCCTACAAACGTTCTCCCCTCAGAAATAGAAAAAGCTCATCAGGTCTTGTATCACCATTACTCAGGTCCCTCTCAGGGCTGGACTGGCCGTAGTGGGCATCGGGCATTTCCCCGATTGCTAGAAGGGTGGAGGCCGGTTTTGGAGTGGTAGGGGCTAGTTTTGTTACTGGGGACTGGTTTTGCAGCAGTGCTGTTGTATAGGTCTGCAGTAACAAAAGCAGCAATGCACATTTGCACACCCCCCAGGGGCTGGCCTGGCATAGTTGCCAGGGCTGCTTTGAATTCTCAGTTGGGCCCTGGTCCCTCTCCATCTCCCCTACCCAAACATACAAAAAAATACATGGAGAGATTTTTTACACTATCACCAACCTCCTCCTGCTCTCCAGCAGTGTGTTTGACTGAACATAAACCTGTGTTTTTTTATGTAACCCTCCAGTGCTCATACACAGCAACTAGGAAAGCCAGGGCAGAGAACAGCGCCGGAAGATACATTGTCTGTTGCAGACTGCATGAGCAAGACCCTTGTAGCGGAGAAAAACAGAAATCTTACCATTGATCGTTCTTGGTTGTGCCTTCGACTGCAAAGAAATATGGAGAAAGAAATGACATATTTAGAAAAAACATTGCTTGGAAAAGTACTGTATCTCAAAACATGGCTGACTAAAAGAATCCCATGAGTCTTCATGAGTTGTTATCCAGTAGTCAATGTAAAAGTGAATTGCCTAAGAGCCATGCATCAGTGACATTTAAAAAAAATAATCACTAAATATTTAGTTTCAAACGATAAATATCTGTTTCTATTACTTGAACTTCCCTGCAATTTAAAGGGAATCTCTGTGGTGAGAGACCATCATGCTGTAGATGGGTTCATACCACATTGCACTTGTCGTGATTGATTCGAAATCAGAACACTTGTCTAAATCTGCCCTCTTTTGGCTACGGCATTTATATTTTGATACTTTTATTGCACACCTAAATGGATCTTAAAAGTTGCAAAGTGGGCCAGATTTATCAAGGAATTTGTTTTGCCCTTAAGTGAGATTTACTATGCCATGTATAGCCTCCTTGTCTAGCTCTTCATAGCATAGTAAATTATTATTATTATTATTAAGCTTCTATAGCACAACAGCTACCACATGGGATTTCCAGTCGCTTGAAGCCAGACAGAGTGCAACCAGAATTTACTGATTAAACAACCAGGTCTTCAACTGTTTCCGAAAAGAGGTCAGTGAAGTACATCTTCTCAAGATGGGTGACAGGTCATTTCAGAGCTTAGGGCCCATGTAGGCAAAAGACCGTCCACCCATATGGGCCTGTTTAACTCTTGAAACTGTGCATAGGGCAAGATCACTGGTTCGTAGGATCCGAGCCAGTAGATGGGTCTCACCATACAAAGGAGATATCGGGGCCAGCTCCTGATCTGGCTCTGTGTACAAAGCACAGAGCCTTAAATTGAATCAATTTTTTTACCCTGAGATAGTGCAGATCCCACAAAAGGGGGAGACTGATGCACTTTTAGGGAGCCTGGCTGACGAATTTTGGATCACTTGCATCCTTCTCGTAAAGGCTTTTGCAATTCCTAAATAGTATACATTGCCACAGTCCAATCTAGAAGGGATGAGAGCCTGAATAATTGTCCTTTTGGCTGGGAATGGAAGAATCCAAAAGATTCTCTACAGGCATTTCAGCACAGCAAAACAGGTAGCAGCCACAGGGGCGGACTGGCTGTAGCTGGCACCGGGCGTTTACCTGATAGACCGCCAGGGTGTGGGCCAGTTTTAGCTCTGGGGGGCTGTTTTTGTTACCGGGGGCCAGCAATATCAGCCCCCTGTAACAAAATTGTCCGAAATCAGCTGTAGCAAACAGCTCGGCCGCACCCCCCACCTCAACCCCAGGTGGGCCAGCCGAGCCGTTTGCCAGGGCCGGTTTCAGTTCTCAGTGCGGCCCTGAGCAGCCACCTTCGCAACCTGGGACTTCATGGACTACTTTTTGTCCAAAAGTAAGCCAAGATTCTTCACCTTTTGGGCAGAAGCAGGAAAGGCACCAAAGTTTCCAGGCTAATGCTGAGGGCCTAATAAGGTCTGTTTTTTTCTTAACACCACAACCTCAGTTTTTTTGCTATTAAATTTCAGAGAGTGTTTATTCGTCCATATAGTGACTTGATTCTGGCAAGAAATCAGTGCCTCAGAATTATGATCCTGAGTGGACAACAAAGAAAAAATGATTAATGTGTTGTCCGAATAGGACAACAAGGTCAGGCCAAAACATTCAACCAGATCCGCCAGAGAGTGGACATAGACATTAATTAGGGCCGGACTTAAAATTGAGCCCTGGGGAGTCCCTGAAGTAAGGGCGAAACAAGTAGAGGCAGCATTCACAGAGGATACTGAATGGTTCAACCACTCAAAAACGATACTATCCATAATAAGGCTGTGCCTTGTAACACAGTATTGAATGCCGTGTTGAGAACTAACAAAATCAGCAATGCCATCTTGCCCTCATCCAAGAGCTGTCTAAGAGGTTCTATGACTCATAGGAGTGCAGATTTAGTACTGAACTTATAGATTGTGCCAAAGATCTGAAGAATTGTAAGTCCATCAAGTCCCAAGCATTAATCTTCTGAGTATCTGGATTATGTGACCCAAGGATACAGGTAGTCTCTGGAATGATGTGGGTCGTAGCACTAGAGGGCATTACGTTGGAGCAGGACTTAGAGGCAACTGACCCATCAGTTTTAAGTAAAAGTTGAATTTAGAGCACCTTTTTAATGAAGAAGTTGGACAATACTTTGTACTGACACTGGGAGAGGATATGAGAAGGAAACACCTGATTAGGGTCAGAATGTTCTACACTACCCTAAGAAGCGTTCAGGAGCAGTTTTGAGCTGAATTAATTTGATTACAGTACAAGGAAACTCAGGGGGAGACGTCATTTACATCGAATGCCCTACAACGCATTCCATTACAATACGGTCGTTACAACGACCGTGTTGTTACAACCCGAACCATTACATCGCAAGTTGTTACAACCACTTACTGTAGGGAGCAGAAGGTGTTGGATTTACAATCCAACACGTTACCTGCTGATACACAAACTGGAGTAGGAATAGTAAATTATACTATTGCTAAATCCAGCGTGCCCCCTACAGTAAGTCGCTGTAACAACTTGCGATGTAATGGTTCGCGTTATAACAACGCAGTCGTTGTAACGACCGCGTTGTAATGGAACTGTAGGAGAGTAGGATCTGCACTTATGTTGCCCCCACTTTTTTTCTGATGTTAACACTGGTTTCTGACTATAGTTTGGCTGGGACCCTGCTAATCAGGGCCCCAGCCTCTCTGTTCTCTCTAAACAACTTGGAGTGCACATTAGATGCACTAGTGATTGGATACTGTGGTACCTTATGAGCCCCTAGTACATGGTACCTTAGGTACCAAGGGCATAGGTACTTCACCGGCCTACCAGGGGTTGAAGCATGTATTATGCCACACATGGGAAGCAGACTATATCTGACACCACAGGCCTGCTACTGCAGCCTGGGTGAGGTAGTGTTAGCACTCCTCACAGAGATGTAGGTTCCCTATATCTCACCATACAGACACATATAAACCTATCAGTCACCCCTAAGGCAGGCCCTATCAATCCTGAGGGCAGGGTGCTTGGTTTACATGTGAGCGGGTGCCTCTGCCTGAGCAGAGCCCCTCTGCAGCCCTCCGAGTCTATTCTCTGTAGAGGTTTGTGGATGCGGTTAAACCATATACTCTTTTGTGCATTATAACCTCGCGGTAAATGCTAACTCTGGGATGACTGCATCAAAACATGTCGTGTTTGGTGTCAACGCTTTGGAATCATACCCCCACACCAGTAACTGGTGTGGGAGTATGATCCCACCCTTCTAGAGGGGTAGACATGTACCCACTGTGGAAATATGGTAGATTCCTGAAAGAGCCCAGGCATCACAAAATGGATGCCACCAGCACAGACACTGGGCTGCCCTCCTGCTGCTGACCAAAACTCGCAGTGGAGGAGGCCCAACAATAGGCATCCTGTCACAGGGAGGTGTAACCACCTTCCAGACAGGATTTAGTGTATTGGGGCTGGGTGGGTGCACTCCTAGAGTGCTTTGAAGTCCTGCACTGGGGGATCAGTAGGCTCCTCTGTGCATATGCCAGCTTAAACCGGTTCAGGGGCTACCTGCCCCTGCTCTGGCATGAAACTGGACAAAGGGAAGTGGGTGTAACCACCCACTCCCCTGACCCTCCCAGAGGAGTGGTCATAGAGCTAGTCCCTCCCTTTCTTTTAGTATAAGATAGGGAACCCTTGCCATTGCAAACTAGATATCCCTGAATGATGCTCTGAAGAAGAATCCTGGACCTTCGATGTTCCACTACCTTTGGAAGACTGAAGAATCTCCCTTGGAGTCAAGGAGTGACTCCCCTGCTTGGCAGGCACGAAAACTTTGAATCAATGGTCGCAAACTTTCCCGCTCCCGCCGGAGTCCGAAGTCCCTGCAGCCCCGGAAGTGGATTTCCTGACTTGTTGATGGCAATCGTGAGCCCCAGCAGAGCTGAGGCAAGTGTACCCCACGAGTGACGAGAAACAGCAATACCCGGCTACCGTGCACTATTTTCGAGTGCAATCCCTTCACGACATTCTACAAACTTGTGCCTTGGACCACGTGTGGTTCAAGCCTCCAGCAGGATTTCCACCTAAGATCAGAGGCCTACCTTGTCCTGAGTGACTGTGGGCTCCTGTGAAGTGAATCCTCCTGAGGCATCTTTGCGATCACTTGCCCATTGGCTTGTGGGTCTTCTGAAGACTTTTCTATAGAACCAAAGGGCTCCCCTGGTTGCTCCAGGCCTGCCCTGACTTACCTTTGCTGGGTGAGTCCCTCAGACCTTGCTGGTCTGCACTGCTGAATTTCTTCACATTCCATGAGACTTGCTGTTGTCAAGGCTTGTTGGCTCCAATTCGGTTGCCGACACCTCAGTAAGCTGCAGATGTTGGTGGACAATGGAGTGCCCCCATGCAATTGTTGAGCAAAAGGGTGAAGTCACCTACTTGGTGAATCTTGGAACTCCCAGGAGCCCCCTTAGGGTGCTCCATGTCAACAGATTGAAACCATATATTGACAGGGCTGACATGGGCTTGCTCATGGCAACTGATGAGGAACAGGAGGAGGAGAGTGACCCTCTCCATGACCTGCTCTCACAGAACCCTGATGATGGGTCAGTAGATGGTGTTGCTTTGTAAAGCAGCCTCACTGATCATCAGCAAGCTGAATGCAGACAAGTTCTGCAACAGTTTAGACATATATTTAGCCTGACCCCTAGTCAGACTTCCTGGTGCACCCATGAGGTGGACACTGGAGACAGTCTGCCTGTCAAGAGTAAAATCTACAGGCAACCTGACCATGTCAGGGACTGTATCAGGACTGAAGTCCAAAAAATGATGGAGTTAGGTGTAATTGAGCCTTCAGATAGCCCTTGGGCTAATCCAGTAGTCATTGTGCCCAAACCTCATACCCAGGGTGGTAACAAAGAAATGAGGTTTTGTGTAGACTACAGAGGCCTCAATGCAGTCACCAGGACTGATGCCTTTCCCATACCAAGTGCAGATGAGCTAATTGATACTTTGGCCTCAGCCAAGTATCTTAGTACATTTGACCTAACAGCTGGCTACTGGCAAATCAAGTTAGCTGAGGATGCCAAGGCCAAAACAGCATTTTCAACCCCTGGTGGGCACTATCACTTGGTGGTGATGCCCTTTTGTTTGAAAAATGCACATGCCACTTTTCAGAGGTTGGTGAACAAAGTTCTGACAGGTATGGAAACGTATTGCTCAGCTTATCTAGATGATATTGCTGTCTTTAGTTCCTCCTGGCAGGATCACCTGGTCCACCTCAGAAATGTTTTGGAGGCCCTGCAAAAAGCAGGCCTCACTATCAAGGTCACTAAGTGCTAGATCGGGCAGAGTCAGGTTGTGTACCTGGGCCACCTTGTAGGTGGAGGCCAGGTTCAGCCTTTACAGAGCAAAATCCAAACCATCATGGAATGGGTTGCTCCAACCACCCAGACACAGGTGAGAGCCTTTTTGGGCCTGACTGGGTACTATAGGAGGTTTGTTAAGGGATATGGATCTATAGTGACCCCCTTAAATGATCTTACCTCAAAGAAAATGCCAAAAAAGGTTCAGTGGACAGCTAGCAGTCAGAAGGCATTTGAAGACCTAAAGCAGGCCATGTGCACTGCCCCATCCTACAGAGTCCAGACTACACCAAAAAGTTCATTGTCCAAACAGATGCTTCTGAGCTGGGTGTGGGAGCTGTACTGTCTCAACTGAATGATGAAGGTCAAGACCAGCCAGTAGCTTATATAAGCAGAAGGCTGACCCCTAGAGACAAACGTTGGTCAGCTAGAGAGAGGGAGGCCTTTGCTGTGGTGTGTGCCCTGAAGAAGCTGAGGCCATACTTGTTTGGCACTCACTTCATAGTTCAGACTGACCACAAGCCCCTCCTATGGCTCAAACAGATGAAAGGTGAAAACCCAAAACTTTTAAGGTGGTCCATTTTCCTACAGGGGATGGACTATACAGTGGAACATAGACCTGGGACCCAACATGCCAATGCAGAGGGACTCTCAAGGTATTTCCACTTAGAACTCGAAGACTCAACTGGTCAAGGTTAGTTTAGTGTCCCTGCGTTTGGGGGGGTTTGTGTAGGAGAGTAGGATCTGCACTTATGTTGCCCCCACTTTTTTTCTGATGTTAACACTGGTCTCTGGTTATAGTCTGGCTGGGACCCTGCTAATCAAGGCCCCAGCCTCTCTGTTCTCTCGAAACAACTTGGAGTGCATATTAGATGCACTAGTCATTGGATACTGTGGTACCTTATGAGCCCCTAGTATATGGTACCTTAGGTACCAAGGGCATCCGTACTTCACCGGCCTACCAGGGGTTGAAGCATGTATTATGCCACCCCTGGGAAGCAGACTAAATCTGACACCACAGGCCTGCTACTGCAGCCTGGGTGAGGTAGTGATAGCACTCCTCACAGAGATATAGGTTCCCTATATCTCACCATACAGACACATATAAACCTATCAGTCACCCCTAAGGCAGGCCCTATCAATCCTGAGGGCAAGGTGCTTGGTTTACATGTGAGGGGGTGCCTCTGCCTGAGCAGGGCCCCTCTGCAGCCCTCCGAGTCTATTCTCTGTAGAGGTTTGTGGATGCGGTTAAACCATATACTCTTAAGTGCATTATAACCTCGCGGTAAATGCTAACTCTGGGATGACTGCATCAAAACATGTCGTGTTTGGTGTCAAATACTTTGGAATCATACCCCCACACCAGTAACTGGTGTGGGAGTATGATCCCACCCTTCTAGAGGGGTAGACATGTACCCACTGTGGAAACACGGTAGATTCCTGAAAGTGCCCTGGCATCACAAAATAGATGCCACCAGCACAGACACTGGGCTGCCCTCCTGCTGCTGACCAAAACTCGCAGTGGAGGAGGCCCAACAATAGGCATCCTGTCACAGGGAGGTGTAACCACCTTCCAGACAGGATTTAGTGTATTGGGGCTGGGTGGGTGCACTCCTAGAGTGCTTTGAAGTCCTGCACTGGGGGATCAGTAGACTCCTCTGTGCATATGCCAGCTCAAACAGGTTCAGGGGCTACCTGCCCCTGCTCTGGCAAGAAACTGGACAAAGGGAAGTGGGTGTAACCACCCACTCCCCTGACCCTCCCTGAGGAGTGGTCATAGAGTTAGTCCCTCCCTTTCTTTTAGTATAAGATAGGAAACCCTTGCCATTTCAAACTAGATATCCCTGAACGACGCTCTGAAGAAGAATCCTGGACCTTCGATGTTCCACTACCTTTGGAAGACTGAAGAATCTCCCTTGGAGTCAAGGAGTGACTCCCCTGCTTGCAGGCACCAAAACTTTGAATCAACGGTTGCAAACTTTCCCGCTCCCGCGGGAGTCCGAAGTCCCTGCAGCCCCGGAAGTGGATTTCCTGACTTCTCGATGGGAATCGTGAGCCCCAGCAGAGCTGAGGCGACTGGACCCCACGAGTGACGAGAAACAGCAATACCCGGGTACCGTGTACTATTTTCGAGTGCAATCTCTTCACAACATTCTACAAACTTGTGCCTTGGATCACGTGTGGTTCAAGCCTCCAGCAGGATTTCCACCGAAGATCAGAGGTCTACCTTGTCCTGACTGACTGTGGGCTCCTGTGAAGTGAATCCTCCTGAGGCATCTTTGCGATCACTTGCCCATTGGCTTGTGGGTCTTCTGAAGACTTTTCTATAAAACCAAAGGGCTCCCCTGGTTGCTCCAGGCCTGCCCCGACTTACCTTTGCTGGGTGAGTCCCTCAGACCTTGCTGGTCTGCACTGCTGAATTTCTTCACATTCCATGAGACTTGCTGTTGTCAAGGCTTGTTGGCTCCAATCCGGTTGCCGACACCTCAGTAAGCTGCAGATTTTGGTGGACACTCGGAATCCAGCTCCTGGTAGTTGTCGACACCTCCTGGACCTCGTGGCTGAAGAGTCAAGACACCTGTGATCACCTGAAATCACCCGACGAATGTGGGCATCCATCTTACTGGGCCCGGGTCACTGGCAAGTGATTTTGAACACTGTCTCCTCTGCTTTCAGGTCTTCTTTCTTCAGACTCCATTCTTGGATTCCACTGGACACTTCTCCTGTCTTCACAAGCAGCAAGTCTTCTTTGGCTCCCATTGAAAACGACGCTGCGACCTGACACCAAAAGACACCTATGCACCCAGCTTCCCTGGGTGAGGTAACTCGTGCACTCCGGTGCTCCTGTGTATGTTGTCTCTCAAACTACTTACCCTGGAAGTGACTTGCTTGTAGACTCTCCCGAAGTACCCTAAAACTTTAAAATTCCAACCGCGACTTGCTCCATTGAAGTCTATTGGGATCCGCGGCTGTGTTCTCACACTGCATGCGTCTCCCGTGGGTCCTTTACTTAACTACCTTGGGTGGATTAGTGAGGCCCCAGTGCATCTGAAGACCTTAGGCCTTCTCCCTTCTCAAGTCGTTCTTCTTATACCTCTTTTTTAGTATATGGTCTGGTACGCCCCTAGGGCCCCAGCCATATAAGTGCTTAATTTGTTGTGAAACATTGATTTGTGCATATGTTCCTGACTTCTAATCTCATAAAGAGATTAGTAGAGTGTGTCTAGAAATAAATACATATATATTTTATATATATACCTGTGTAGTGTCTTTTCATTTGGTAATTCAGGAGATTATAAGGTAAAACAAGCTGCTTTACATTCCTCAGAGACTTAGCCTGAAGGCTGCTCTCCTCAGCTACCACTAGGATAGCTGTCTTTAAAAGGTTGTCTTAAACCTATCTACCATAGGAGTCGAATTGGACTGGTGCAAGGTGGCCACTTTAGTGACCAGCGTATGCCAGGCCAACTTCTCACATTGGTGGGCAGCGTGTGGGATTACAGTTTGCCATTGTTTTACCAGAACATCTCTATTTAAATTACTAACTGAAAACTACTAAAGGTACTCAAGGTACATATAAAGTCAAGCTTAGTATAAACAAGTTCTACTGAACTTAGAGCTGTTTGTGAAGGGATAGCACACCCTTGCTACAGCTCAAGCTAGGATCAGTAGGCCACAAACTAGTGTAGGTAGTACAACAATGCACAACACTAGAATGTCCTTAAGGGCTGGAGCCAGTGGGTCTACCCAACCGCTGTATAAGGACATGACTTTCTTTGACTTCAAAGCCATGTGTGCTGCAAGACACCTGAGGATAGGACAGAGTCCCTCCACACTACACCTGATAGATCTGTTGACCACAGCTGATCTTAGATTAGCTCTAGGAGCTAAGGGGTCTAAATCAGGGGGTGGGTCAGCTATAGTCTCTGGGTCAGATGATGAAAATCAAGATGACCTGGACTCTGTGGTTGAAGGGCCAGACCCACTGGGGTCTGAAAAGGACAGAGGAATTCTCCCTAAGAGAACTGACAGAGTGGAAGAGAGGCCTAGGTCCCTTTCTAGGGACTCTGACCACTCACATCACTCTGGCAGGGAATCTGTCCAGAAGAGGAACTTATACCTTCCTAGAAGGGAAACCTCCTCTGACAGAATGTACAAACTGCTGCAGTATGAGGTAGCAAGATTTGCCCTTAAGGCCAAGCAGTTGGCATTAGACAAAGAAGCCTTTGAGCTCCAGAGAGCTTCTAGAAAAGAGGGGTTAGAACTCCCTGGTGGCAGCAACAGTGTCCCTAGAGTCAGAGATTACATTCCAGACCATAGGAACCTGTCCAAGGTTGTTCCTCCCTACCAGAGTGAGGATGATATCCACAAATGGATAACTGCTATGGAGAGGGCCTCTAGAGTACAACAGGTCCCCCAGAAATAGTGGGCAGCTATCTTGTGGCTCTCGTTTTCTGATAAAGGTAGAGACAAGCTCCTCACTGTTAGAGAATAGGATGCTGATGATTACGAAGTCCTGAAGAGTGCATTGATAGATGGGTTTGGCTTAACCACTGAGCAGTACAGGTTGAAGTTCAGAGACACCCAGAAAGCACATACTCAGGACTGGACTGACTTTGTAGATTGTGTAACCAAGGCTCTGGAGGGTTGGCTGGTTGGTAGTAGAGTTACTGATTTTAAGGGATTGTATAATCTTATGATGAGAGAACAGATCCTTAATAATTGCCAAAACCAGTTGTTGCATCAGTACCTGGTGGACTCTGATCTGACCTCTCCCCAAGAATTGGGAAAGAAGGCAGACAAATGTGTCAGAACCAGGGTGAGGCAGAAAAACCAGAACCAAGAGGGTGACACTAAGAAGCAGGATTCTAAGGGCTCTGAGAAAGGTGGGGATAAGTCAAAAGACCAGAAGTCTTCACAAGGGCCCCAAAAATCTGCATCTGGTAGGGATTCACAGTCCAACAAAGGGAAAGGCCAAAAGAAGCCCTGGTGAAAATTCTGTAGACAGAAAGGGCACTGGACTTCTGACTGTACCAAGTCCAAAGACCAAACCACCACCACGCCTGCCCCTAAGGCAACTGTTCCCCCTAGTTCAGCAACTAGTGGAGGTGGTACTCAGAATAAGGTTGTAGTAGGGTTGACCCTGGGTTCTGAAGTGGACTCTGGCCTAGTCAGAGTACCCACTCAGGCATTGCTGATTTGTGATGGAGACATTGATATGTCATTCCTAGTGAGCCACAGTAATCTGGGCAAATACAAACAGCAGCCTGTAATAAATGGCAAACAGGCTTTGGCATTCAGGGACACAGGTGCTAGTGTCACCATGGTGGCAGAGGATCTTGTGGATCCTGGGAAGATCATCCTGGGTGAAATGTACCAGGTTAACAATGCAAGCAATGTCAGGACCAACCATAGTCTGGCAGTTGTGAATTTCTCCTGGGGAGGGGTAACTGGCCTCAAGAAAGTAGTAGTCAGTGCAGACCTCCCTCTCGAATGTCTATTGGGCAATGATCTAGAGACTTCAGCCTGGTCTGAAGTAGAGTTATGGACTCATGCTGAGATGTTGGGCATACCTGCAGAGGTATTTGCTGTGACCAGGTCACAGGCCAAAATGCATAAAACTGAACCAGCTCTGGATCCTGAAACTATGGATATGATGCTACCCAAGAGGAGGAGCAGTAGGGTTAAGGCAGTGCCTTCCCCTCTGTCTCAGATCTCAGATTCCCCTCCTGAGGGAGGAGAAGCATATCCTGAAGAAGGAACTGCCCCAGAGGGACTTGAGCCTGATCAGGTTGAGTTCTTGGGGCCAGGGGGACCTTCCAGGGAAGATCTGAGTAAGGAGCAACAGTGCTGCCCCTCTCTTGAACCCCTCAGCCAGCAGACTGCTGTTGAGGTTGCTGAGAGTGCTAGTGGGTCCCATAAAGTTTATTGGGATGAGGGACTCCTATATTCTGAGGCTAGAGATCCTACCCCTGGAGCCACCAGGAGGTTGGTAATACCTCAGAAGTTTAGGGGGTTCCTCTTGACCCTAGCACATGATATCCCTTTGGCAGGTCACTTGGGCCAAAACAAGACCTGGGACAGGCTTGTTCCACATTTTCATTGGCCACATATGTCAGAGGACACAAAGGAGTTTTGTCGCTCCTGTGTCACTTGCCAAGCCAGTGGCAAGTCAGGTGGCACAACAAAGGCCACCCTGATACCACTACCTGTGGTGGGGGTGCCCTTTGAAAGGGTAGGGATTGACATTGTTGGTCCCCTTGACCCTCCAACAGCATCTGGGCACATGTTTATCCTGGTGGTAGTGGATCATGCCACCAGGTACCCAGAAGCAATTCCCCTGAGGACCACCACAGCCCCTGTGGTAGCAAGAGCCCTCATTGGAATTTTCTCCAGAGTGGGTTTCCCAAAGGAGGTTATATCTGACAGAGATACAAACTTCATGTCAGGGTATCTAAAAGCAATGTGGAAGGAGTGTGGTGTAAACTACAAATTCACTACTCCTTATCACCCACAATGCAATGGGTTAGTTGAAAGGTTCAACAAAACCCTAAAGGGAATGATTAAAGGCCTCCCAGAAAAGCTTAGGCGAAAATGGAACCTTTTACTTCCCTGCCTTCTGTTTGCATACAGAGAGGTTCCACAGAAGGGGGTTGGCTACAGCCCATTTGAACTTCTGTTTGGGTATCCTGTAAGAGGTCCATTATGTTTGGTGAAGGAGGGCTGGGAATTACCTCTCAAACCTCCCAAACAGGATGTGATGGATTATGTACTTGGTCTCTGCTTCAGAATGGCCGAATACATGAATAAGGCAACCAAAAACCTGGAGGCCAGCCAAGAACTACAAAAAACGTGGTGTGACTAAAAGGCTGTGCTGACTGTATGCCAGCCAGGACAGAAAGTGTGGGTGTTGGAGCCAGTGGCCCCAGCAGCTCTCCAAGACAAGTGGAGTGCCCCCATGCAATTGTTGAGCAAAAGGGTGAAGTCACCTACTTGGTGAATCTTGGAACTCCCAGGAGCCCCCTTAGGGTGCTCCATGTCAACAGATTGAAACCATATGTTGACAGGGCTGACATGGGCTTGCTCATGGCAACTGATGAGGAACAGGAGGAGGAGAGTGACCCTCTCCATGACCTCCTCTCACAGAACCCTGATGATGGGTCAGTAGATGGTGTTGCTTTGTAAAGCAGCCTCACTGATCATCAGCAAACTGAATGCAGACAAGTTCTGCAACAGTTTAGACATATGTTTAGCCTGACCCCTAGTCAGACTTCCTGGTGCACCCATGAGGTGGACACTGGAGACAGTCTGCCTGTCAAGAGTAAAATCTACAGGCAACCTGACCATGTCAGGGACTGTATCAGGACTGAAGTCCAGAAAATGTTGGAGTTAGGTGTAATTGAGCCTTCAGATAGCCCTTGGGCTAGTCCAGTAGTCCTTGTGCCCAAACCTCATACCGAGGGTGGTAACAAAGAAATGAGGTTTTGTGTAGACTACAGAGGCCTCAATGCAGTCACCAGGACTGATGCTTATCCCATACCAAGTGCAGATGAGCTAATTGATACTTTGGCCTAACAGCTGGCTACTGGCAAATCAAGTTAGCTGAGGATGCCAAGGCCAAAACAGCATTTTCAACCCCTGGTGGGCACTATCACTTGGTGGTGATGCCCTTTGGTTTGAAAAATGCACATGCCACTTTTCAGAGGTTGGTGAACAAAGTTCTGACAGGTATGGAAACGTATTGCTCAGCTTATCTAGATGATATTGCTGTCTTTAGTTCCTCCTGGCAGGATCACCTGGTCCACCTCAGAAATGTTTTGGAGGCCCTGCAAAAAGCAGGCCTTACTATCAAGGTCACTAAGTGCCAGATCGGGCAGAGTCAGGTTGTGTACCTGGGCCACCTTGTAGGTGGAAGCCAGGTTCAGCCTTTACAGAGCAAAATCCAAACCATCATGGAATGGGTTGCTCCAACCACCCAGACACAGGTGAGAGCCTTTTTGGGCCTGACTGGGTACTATAGGAGGTTTGTTAAGGGATATGGATCTATAGTGACCCCCTTAAATGATCTTACCTCAAAGAAAATGCCAAAAAAGGTTCAGTGGACAGCTAGCAGTCAGAAGGCATTTGAAGACCTAAAGCAGGCCATGTGCACTGCCCCATCTTACAGAGTCCAGACTACACCAAAAAGTTCATTGTCCAAACAGATGCTTCTGAGCTGGGTGTGGGAGCTGTACTGTCTCAACTGAATGATGAAGGTCAAGACCAGCCAGTAGCTTATATAAGCAGAAGGCTGACCCCTAGAGAGAAACGTTGGTCAGCTATAGAGAGGGAGGCCTTTGCTGTGGTGTGGGCCCTGAAGAAGCTGAGGCCATACTTGTTTGGCACTCACTTCATAGTTCAGACTGACCACAAGCCCCTCCTATGGCTCAAACAGATGAAAGGTGAAAACCCAAAACTTTTAAGGTGGTCCATTTACCTACAGGGGATGGACTATACAGTGGAACATAGACCTGGGACCCAACATGCCAATGCAGAGGGACTCTCAAGGTATTTCCACTTAGAACTCGAAGACTCAACTGGTCAAGGTTAGTTTAGTGTCCCTGCATTTGGGGGGGGGTTTGTGTAGGAGAGTAGGATCTGCACTTATGTTGCCCCCACTTTTTTTCTGATGTTAACATTGGTTTCTGGCTATAGTCTGGCTGGGACCCTGCTAATGAAGGCCCCAGCCTCTCTTTTCTCTCTAAACAACTTTGGGTGCATATTAGATGCACTAGTCATTGGATACTGTGGTACCTTATGAGCCCCTAGTATATGGTACCTTAGGTACCAAGGGCATAAGTACTTCACCGGCCTACCAGGGGTTGAAGCGTGTATTATGCCACCCCTGGGAAGCAGACTAAATCTGACACCACAGGACTGCTACTGCAGCCTGGGTGAGGTAGTGTTAGCACTCCTCACAGACATATAGGTTCCCTACATCTCACCATACACACACATATAAACCTATCAGTCACCCCCTAAAGCAGGCCCTATCAATCCTGAGGACAGGGTGCTTGGTTTACATGTGAGGGGGTGCCTCTGCCTTAGCAGGGCCCCTCTGCAGCCCTCAGAGTCTATTCTCTGTAGCTGTTTGTGGATGCAGTTAAACGACATACTCTTAAGTGCATTATAACCTCGCGGTAAATGCTAACTCTGGGATGACTGCATCAAAACAAGTTGTGTTTAGTGTCAAACGCTTTGGAATCATACCCCCACACCAGTAACTGGTGTGGGAGTATGATCCCACCCTTCTAGAGGGGTAGACATGTACCCACTGAGAAAACACGGTAGAAAATTCCCGAAAGAGCCCTGGCATCACAAAATGGATGCTACTAGCACAGACACTGGGCTGCCCTCCTACTGCTGACTGAAACTCGCAGTGGAGGAGGCCCAACAATAGGCATCCTGTCACAAGGAGGTGTAGCCACCTTCCAGACAGGATTTAGTGTATTGGGGCTGGGTGGGTGCACTCTTAGAGTGCTTTGAAGTCCTGCACTGTGGGAGCAGTAGGCTCCTCTGTGCATATGTCTGCTCAAACCGGTTCAGGGGCTACCTGCCCCTGCTCTGGTGTGAAACTGGACAAAGTGAAGTGGGTGTAACCACCCACTCCCCTGACCCTCCCAGAGGAGTGGTCATAGAGCTAGTCCCTCCCTTTCTTTTAGTATAAGATAGGGAACCCTTGCCATTGCAAACTAGATATGCCTGGATGACGCTCTGAAGAAGAATCCTGGAACTTCGATGTTCCACTACCTTTGGAAGACTGAAGAATCTCCCTTGGAGTCAAGGAGTGACAGGCACCAAAACTTTGAATCAACGGTCGCAAACGTTCCCGCTCCGGCCAAAGTCTGAAGTCCCTGCAGCCCTGAAAGTGGATTTCCTGACTTCTTGATGGCCATCGTGAGTCCCCGGCAGAGCTGAGGTGAGTGGACCCCACAAGTGATGAGGAACAGCAATACCCGGGTAACGTGCACTATTTTCGAGTGCAATCCCTTCTTGACTTTCTACGAACTTGTGATTCGGACCACGTATGGTCCAAGTCTCCAGCAGGATTTCCACCGAAGATCAGAGGCCTACCTCGTCCCGAGTGACCGTGGGCTCCTATGAAGTGAATCCGTCTTCGCGATCCCTTGCCCGTTGGCTTGTGGGTCCTCTGAAGACTTTTCTACAGAACCAAATTGCTCCCCTGGTTTCTGCTGGCTTGCCTTGACTTACCTATGCTGTGTGAGTCCCTCACACCATGCTGGTCTACACCACTGACTTTCTTCACATTCCACAAGACTTGCTGTTGCCAAGGTAAGCTGCAGACTTTGTGGAACACTTTGAATCCAGCTCCTGGTTGTCATCGATTCCTCCTGGACCTCGTGGCTGAACAGTCAAGACACCCATGATCACCTGAAATCACCCGACGACTGTGGGCATCCATCTTCCTGGGCGCGGGTCACTGGCAAGTGACTTTGAACACTGTCTCCTCTGCTTTCAGGTCTTCTTTATTCAGAATCCATCCTTGGATTCCACCGGACACTTCTCCTGTCTTCACAAGCAGCAAGTCTTCTTTGGCTCCAATTGAAAACGACGCCGCGACCCGACACCAAAAGACACCTATGCACCCGGCTTCCCTGTGTGAGGTAACTCATGCACTCCGGTGATCCTGTGTGTTGGATCTCGAACTACTTACCCTGTAAGTGACTTGCTTGTAGACTCTCCCGAAGTACCCTAAAACTTTAAAATTCCAACTGCGACTTGCTCCATTGAAGTCTATTGGGATCCGCGGCTGTGTTCTCACACTGCATCCTATACTTACCTGCCTTGGGTGGATTAGTGAGGCCCCAGCATTTCTGAAGACCTTAGGCCTTCTCCATTCTCAAGTCGTTCTTCTTATACCTCTTTTTTAGTATATGGTCTGGTACGCCCCTAGGGCCCCAGTGCTTAATTTGTTGTGAAACATTGATTTGTGCATATGTTCCTGACTTCTAATCTCATAAAGTGATTAGTAGAGTGTGTCTAGAAATAAATACATATATATTTTATATATATACCTGTGTGGTGTCCTTTCAATTAGTAATTCAAGAGATTATAAGGTAAAACAAGCTGCTTTACATTCCTCAGAGACTCTCCACAGCTACCACTAGGATTGCTTTCTTTAAAAGGTCTTAAACCTATCTACTATAAGAGTCGAATTGGACTGGTGCAAGGTTGCCACTTTAACTAGTGACCAGCATATGCCAGGCCAACTTCTCACAGGAATGCACAGGAATGCATTGTAGCGCATTTGATGTAAAGAGACATATTCGTCTCAGGTGGCTCTGCAGAGTCCATGATGATTTTTCAGTGCCGGTTTATATTTAAGTTTAGTCATCCCCATACGAACATATCCAGGCTCTCTCTAGACTAAACCTGGGCAAAGCACTACGCTACGCTTGCGTAGTTTGCGCTACTTCACACTACGCAAACTGCACGTAGCACAGTGCAAACACGTGTAGCGTAGCGTTGCGTAGTGCAGCGGTCATTTTTTGCTTGCTCTCGGTCCTCAATGTCAAGTTAGCGACCGCGAGCAAGCAAAATGACATCCCGGCGAGACTTTATCCTTGTTCGCGATCAGCAACATCAAGTTGGCAATTGCGAGCGTGGAAAATAAACCTCCCGGCGAGATTTTCAATGCGGGGAGGTCAGGTTTCTCATTGCGAGTGGTCGCGTATGCTCGCGACTGCTCGCGATGAGAAACTACCAGTCCGCTTGAGAAAACTGCCACTCGAGTAAAAATCTACTCGAGCGGCAGAAAACCACAGCTCGCACAGTGCAAGATGCCGTTTCCAATGATTGCACAGTGCCGGATGCTTGTCCGCACTGTGCAATCATTGAAAACGGCATCTTGCACAGTACGAACAGGGTACTACGCAGTTCGCGAAGTGCTACGTGTAGCTCGCATAGGGCGAAGTGCACTTTGCGTAGCTACGCGTAGCGCTACTTCGCGAACTACGCCCAGGGTTACTCTAGACCCTTACAATTAGTTTTCTCAGCACAACGTGCCTCAGTAAACCAAGGGGTGGGTGAATGAGTCCTGACTGGACAGATGAGTTTGGAAGGCAGGACAATATCTAATGAGTCCTGCAGCAATTGTAGGCTGGTGAAGCTGAGCAACTTGAGATAGGTTGAGCATTGTGTTCCTAAATTGAATGTTGAAAGCTCGGATATCCAGCCTCGACCAAGCCTTGGTCTTGACCCTTGAGCTGTGACCTGCTCATCCCTCTCCATGGAGCTGAGCAAATTCTCAGCAAGAAAGGTACTGCACGGTTGTCCGACCACAATAATGGCATAGTGAGAGCTGTAGTAAGGGTTTCTAAATTTGAAATAATTGGGTGCAGGAGATGCTTTGTGGTTGGAGTGGAATTAATAAGATTCAGCTTCAGGGCTCTGAGGTCCTCAATTAAAGTCTGACCAAGACTGCAAGAATTATCCTTTAGATGGATATTCAAATCTCCTACAAGAATAAATGCAGCAGCCTTAATAATGAAGGGCGCCAGCGCATCAGGCAGCAGTGAACACCAATTGCCAGCATATCCTGGAGGACAGGAAATGAGGGTGCCAGAAATAATATATTTGGGAGTGAGTTCCAGCGCAAAGAAAGGAGCTTCTGATGGCCCGATTCACAGAACTAACTTAAGACAAAATCCTAAACTTACTACCATTTTGGTATTCACAGAAGGCACTTACTAATTTTGGTATTCACAAAAGGCACTTACTCATTTCGGTATTCACAAAAGTTAGGAGTCCTAACTTTAGGACTCCTAAATGCCTTCTGTGACTACCGAAAGTCTTAAAATTAGGATTTTTCTCAGTTTAGTAGTAGTAAAATTAGGAGTCCTAAATATAGGATAATTATCGCCGGCTAGCGTGGATTTTTATCGCTGAGATAGCGTGCTATTAGCAACGCTTATCTCAAAAGCGATAAAAATCCTAGCGCTAACTGCCAAACATGTGATAATCGCTGGAAACCCAGCGATAATCCCACGAAGTTTGGCGATAGCTTGCTGATAGGGCCTCACATACTTAGCCATGATATCCACCTTCCATAGGATATCATGGCTAAGTCAGTTTCAAAGCAGGCATAAGGAAAGTAGCGATAACAGAGGTTATCGCTACTTTTCCTGTCGCTATGCTGCTTTGCGTGAGGCTTAATAATAGGAGAAATGTTGCTAAGCGACATTTCTCCCGTTATCCTTGGGAAGAACGCCCACTTTGCATCTCATTAGAGATGTAAAGATGGGCGTTAAGGGAAATGGAGATAAGGCAAGGTTTTGCGCGATAGCGTGACCTTGCAGATAAGGCAATAAAATTATCGCCGCTTTTCGTCCGAAAACGGACGCAAAAGCGGCGATAATTTTTTAACGCCTGCTTGCTGATATGCCCTCTAATTTGCAGTATCCCTTCTTGCACAAAAACAATCTTGGCTGTAACGCAGGCACACTTGGGCCATGGTGCCAGGGCACCCCGTGTTGGAGCTAGGTCGCCACAAGTGCGCCAGTGCAGAGGGAGAGCAGGAATGCACCATACGTAAGTAATGATGGCACATTCCTGCCCTGTCCATTTGACGCAGGGCAGCAATTTCTCTTGCTGCGTTTAACCAAATATTAGTAAATTTGCCCCTTTGTGTTTGCCACAGATTGTGCCCAAGCACTCCTCACATATTTGCTGAATTCCGAGATTGTTGACGGTCTGCAAAGTCCTTTGAGCATGAGGAGGTGAGTAGACAAAGTGGCTCTGTCCAGATAATACGATTAAAAGGGTATTTATTCGGTGGCAGTTTGCAGATGATAATCCATATTCATAATATCTTGGCAAACCCTACAAAGCCTTCACTTGCACATTTTCATACTTTTCGGGTTGGCAGAGCTCAGAAATTTTGGCAAAGCAATTTTTCGAAGGATTCAGCGAAAATTAGGCAGTATATGTTTTCCTGCTGTTTTCACCAAAACAAGGGCTCCAGCTTCCGGATCAGCCCTTTTAATGCAACCCAAATTAGTTTAGAAGCAGCTCGAAAACACTTCATTGTTTCAGATTGTTAACCACAATGTCTCAAAAATGAAGCATGTTTACTGTCATTTTGCAAAAGTCATCTCTTCCTTTATGAATCTGGCAATGAAAAATTCAAAATATACCAGTGAGAGATTGTTATGGTGCACAAGCCAAAGCTGTCAGGCCTCATTAGTTCCAAGACAAAAATTACAGAAAAATGTATTAAACGCGACAGAAGACCCACGCAAAGTGGCGTGCATGTGCTGCGGTGCTAGAGTGACACCATCCGTCCGTGATATGAACTGCACCTCTCCCCCTCCCCCTTTATTCTGCGGTAAACAGACGTTTATCACAGGATTAGATTGTAGTTGAAATTGGACTGCAGCGTTCTTTTTCATACACCATTTTCACAGATGTCTTCTTTTTGCAACAAAAGAGAACGTAAATGCTCTGCATAGGAAAACCACTAGTGCTGCTTTTTAAAATGTCATGCTTATGTAGATGTCTACATCATGACACCTGACGGGTCAATAAGTAAAACAAACCAAAATATAGGTGTACCAATTGGAGACTAAACTGATATATAAAATCCTGCATTTTGGTCGACGAAGGCTGAGCGCTTGAATGGGCAAGATATTTGAATAATTGAGGCAGTAAAGATGGATTATTTTTTAGCCATGAGTTTTGGGCGAATTATAAGTGGCACACTACAATTTAATATCATTGATAAAAGCTCATGGAAAATAGAAGATATGACTGGCATAAATCAGCCTTCGTTTCAAAATGCACCAACCCATAACCTGGTGTCTACAAAACTCATGTTAAACAAACATCGGCAAAGCCAATAGGTCTCGTCTACTCGAACTATTCGCTTTCTTAACGGTTTAACCATGTTGCACAGCAATGCGGCTGCAATGCATCATGGGCAAAAAATAAATAATTAAAAGCACTATGGCACTGTGCTTTTTTGTTGCCTGCGGGAGACCAGGGAAGTTAAACTTTAATTAAACTCGAATCGGAATTTTTCAATAATGGGTTTGAAAAAGTTCCATAATTAGGCAGGGCTTCTCCACAATGACAAAAAGGGCAGTGACCCCCTACAATCATGTCTCACTCGCATCTCATTGCTTAAAATATTACAGCTTTTACATCTAACAAAATTATCTCACTGATCATTTCTTTGCATGTAAAAGCTGCAATATCACGTTGCACCAGAAAAGAGCACCCGGGCTGCATGACGCATGCGTGGACTGTTACAGCCTGTTCTTTTATAAATGCAATACATATCTGAAATGCTGCACTAACATGCAGCAGCCAAGGCTCACACAAGTAAATGCTGTGGGGCGGTGATCACACAAGTAAATGCTGTGGGGCGGTGAGGCGGGGCGTGGTGGGGCAGGGTGGGGGGTAGTGGAATCCGACATACGACGGCAATGTGAAAACTAACAAAATAAATAAATAAAACCACTTATCTTACGCTCGCCGCATCACAGACTTCAGCAATGTGGCGAGCGCAAGGTAAGTGGTTTTATTTAGATAGTTTTCACATTGCCGTTGTATGTCGGATTCCACTACTCCCCACCCTGCCCTGCCTCACTGCCCCAAAGCATAGTACCCCCAGGGGCACCCCGCTGTCCCCCCTCCCCCATAATTAGGTTACCCAAATGACACACACAAGACAGTTGGTGTTGGGTAACAATGCTGCAGGTTTATTACATAATTCCAGGATATGTAATGGGTGGGTTATATTACGGGCGATCCAAGGGCAGGCAACCAACTGGGTCGACTGCCCGCCTGAAGAGCCGGGCAGCGCAGGAGTGATGCCCGCCGATGCTGCCCTCCAGGTGATTCTTTCTACGATCACGTGCCGTTGGTAATTCTACTCACGCCCCCCCTCTCGGGGCGGAGCGTCGCATAGCAAGCCCCCGGTTGTTCAGGGCCACAACTGCCCGCAGGACTAGCGGGACGCCGACACGGCTTCCGGGACCTCCCTTGAGGCTCCTCGGTTTTGGCTCAGGCACCCCCTATGGTGACAGGATTTTGCACAAAAAGTTAGCTAAATTTAAAAGGAGGCATCAACCCTTTCCCTGTGGGGGTAATTCCCCTGCGGTGCGGGGGGGGGGTGGGGGGCCGCGGCATCCCTGTGCTCGTGATGAGCTCAGCTCATCATGACTCACAGTGGAGATGTCCACACAGGCGGGGAAGTTGTTGTATTTTACATAGCTTGCTTTGTAATAGTTACCATGGTTGTCATGATGTCATGATGAATTGGAATACTGCGGTCCCCTAGCAACATCCATCTGTTTGTAAACTGGTGGCAGAGGAGTTGCAGTTGGACTTGTAATCATTTACATCTCTGTATTGATTTGAGAGATGTAAATGATAACATATGGATAGATCGGTATCCGCTCCCACGAATTAATGAAATGTTAGCTACTATCAAGGGGGGAACATATTTCACCACTTTAGACCTGTCTAATGCATACCACCAAATACTATTACACGAAGATTCAAAGCACATCACTTCTTTCATTACTCCAGAAGGAGCTTTTCAGTTTAAGCGCATGCCATTTGGGTTAGCGTCCGCTTCAGCCGTTTTCCAAAGGGTTATGCAATCAATATTAACTGGTCTTAAAAATGTAGTGGTTTTTCAAGATGATGTGTTGGTATGGGGGAGTGATGTAAACAATCATGATTTGATCTTGGAAGAGGTTCTCATCAGACTTTCTGAGGCTGGTCTCACTATTGCGTTAGAAAAATGTAAATTTGGTGTCAAGGAAGTGGAGTATCTTGGTCATACTTTGTCCAGTGAGGGTGTAAAACCAAAACGTAGTTTGATTGAAGCCATTGAAAAGGCTCCCGCCCCAAGAGATAGAGATCAACTCAGGTCATTCTTGGGGTTAGCAGAGTACTACTCGAAATTTGTTCACCATTTTTCTGACAAGGTACAAGAGCTTAGGAACTTGATGAAGAAAGGTGTCAAATTCGAGTGGACTGATGCTTGTCAACAAAACTTTGTTTCTATCAAGAAATGCATCATAAATGCTGTGTCATTAAGGCCATTTGACCCTAATGACCAAACTATCATCACTACCGATGCCAGTAATAATGGGTTAGGTGCGGTACTAATTCAGATGCACAAGGGACAAGAAAGGGTAGTGGCGTTTGCGTCCCGCACACTAAAAGGGGCAGAACACTCTTATTCAACCATCGAGAAAGAAGCTTTAGCATGTTGGTGGGGCATACAGTATTTCAGGACATTTGTGTGGGGAACTAAGTTCCAATTATATACTGACCACAAACCTTTGATAGATCTCTTCTCCACCAGAGGCGCAAGCAAGGCCACTCCCAGAATAGCCAAATGGTTGTACCGTTTGCAAGAATATGCTTTTGATGTGAAGTATATTCCGGGTGCAAGGAATGTAAATGCAGATTGCATATCTAGATTACCGTTAGAAAATACAGATGAGGAGGAAGATGATGAATGGATGGTTGCCGAAATTAAGGATGTGTGTACAGCCATCAGTGAAGTTGAGTGGAAGAAGGCCATGGAGGAAGATGTTGTACTGGGCATGGTTATAAAAGCTTTAAGTGGTGAACAAGGATGGAAGGTACATAAGGATCTTAATTCTTTCAAATTGATATGGTCGGAGTTGAATGTGATAGAAGGTACACTTAGGAGAGGTAATAGATTAGTGGTCCCTGAGAAATTAGGAAACAGATTACTAAATATCATGCATGAAGGGCATGGGGGTATGTCAGCCATGAAGAGAAGGATTAGAGTAGATTTTTGGTGGCCTGGCATGGATGTGCAAATTGAGCGTTTTGTTCGAGATTGCGTGGCTTGTGCGTGTAGCGACAAGACTCATTCTTCTCAAGAAACTTCTATAAGTGCGTCACCCATGCCTAAAGGTGCATGGGATAAATTAGCCATCGATATATGTGGGCCTTTCGATATCTTAAATGCATCAGAGAGATTTGCCATAGTTATGGTAGATTATTTTTCAAAGTGGCCAGAAGTTGCCTTTGTTAAAGAGGTCAAGGCTGCAAGTGTTATTTCATTTTGTGAAGACATTTTTAGAAGGGAAGGTTGCCCCACTGAGCTAGTTACAGATAATGGACCCCAATTCATATCGGAAGAATTTGAAAGTTTTCTGAGGAAGTGGGGGATCAGGCACACCACCACGCCAGTCTATCATCCAAGGGGAAACGGGTTGGTGGAGCGTTTCAACAGAGTACTGGTTGAATGTATTCAATTGGCATGCAAAAACAATGAGTTATGGAGGCAGTGTGTAAAGGACATGTTGTGGTCGTACCGCACTACTCCGCATTCTGTGACTAGGGAAACGCCTTTTTCTCTACTTAAGGGAAGGATTCCTTGCTCTGTGGCTGTTCCACCTTGGATGAATAGAGCGGGGATATACAATGCAAACTTAGAGGAAATGCGAAGTAGAGTGGAAAAATATCAGAAAAATTATTGTGATCGTTTTAATGAAAACATTGTGAAGCCAAAACGTTGTTTCATGCAAGGAATGTTTGTGAGAGTATTTGTTGGAGACAAGGCTAAAAAGGGTCGGCCTAAATGGTCTTCTCCCAAAAAGATTATTGTTGTTAAGGGTAACAGTGTTAAGTTGGATGATGGAAATTGGTGGAACACTAGGAAGGTATCACCATGTTCTGACACTGAAATTGTCATGCCTCCAAGTACTCAACAAAATATTGTTGCATGCAGAGTTAATACTGATCCTGTTGGATTGCCTGTTACTAAGGTCAGAACGAATGTAAGACAACGTACAATGCCTACAAGGTATAAAGATTACGTATGTAAATAGTTTTATCAGGACAAATGTAAGACAACGTACAATGCCTACAAGGTAAAAGATTACGTATGTACATAGTTTTTTATTTTTTTTATTTTATTATAAAGAGGGGAGATGTGTTGTATTTTACATAGCTTGCTTTGTAATAGTTACCATGGTTGTCATGATGTCATGATGAATTGGAATACTGCGGTCCCCTAGCAACATCCATCTGTTTGTAAACTGGTGGCAGAGGAGTTGCAGTTGGACTTGTAAGCAGAGGTGTCCCAGGGGTCTGTACTCTACTACTAATAAACTCCTGTTCCATCAAGTAACGTGAGTTACCTTCTTCCCAAAAGAAGTAATCGGGCGTGGGCGGGCCGCGGCCGTTATGACGAGCTCAGCTCGTCATGAGCACAGCTCCACTGTGACTCATGACGAGCTGAGCTCATCATGAGCACTCAACAGGTTAAGAGGAGAAATGTTTTTATTTCTCCTTTCTTTTTCGACTTGGATGTGTGCTGTGCTGTGCAGCACACATACAAAGTAGGAGAGGTTTTAAGTGTGTCTACATATAGTCCTTTGTACTGGAAGGGTACCCTTCAGTACAATACCTATGGTCGACTCAGGCACGCACCTTGGCACTATGGAGCTTAGGTGTGTACCAGGCGCATGGCCGCTGAAATCAGCACCGGCAACAGGTAGAGGGGAGGAGAGAGCCAATTAACTGTAGATATTGCGCTCTCCTTCATCCTCCCTATCACGCAACGCAGCACAGCCTGATACATTCCGGTCGACTGCGCTATTACACAATGAAAAAAAAGAATAGCACATAAAGATAGGTAACTGACTGGGTTGCACGCACTGCTGAATTAGAAAGCAGGAAAAACGAGGGATAATTATGCCAATTAGTGATAAATGAATGGGAGGGCTAAAAGCCCCTTTCTACAAAGTTTTTTTTTTTTACAATAGAATAGACCGCCAGGGTGACAGCAGCACCTGCATATTGCCTGCAGCTTTTACCTAAAAATCACTGCTTCAAACTCCAGATTATTTATATACTTCATTGTTTGCCGCCCACACCTAGTTTATTGTGTTGAATTATAACAGTAAAGATTTTTCAACACCTATCACTTGAAGGAGAGGTAAGAAAAAGAGGGATGGTTGAGGAGCAATTATGAATTGTGTAGTTATGTTTTTGGTGCAAATAATCTATTTCAATGTTTGACGTGAAGTTTCTATCTTCCAGTTGAGTTCCTGAAAGAGCCTTTTATTAATGAACGTTCAATGCATAAGCGTTGGAAGTAGGGGTGCAGAGGGGCGGGTGCTGTAGCACCCACAAAGCAACCATGTTGGAGATCAGAAGGTAAATGCACAACAAATATGTCTTTAATTTATTTTCTTGTCACAGAGGTGAAATGTCAGGCTACATCTTCTGACAAATTGCTGCTTATTCTTTTACCAAGGAGGTTGGTGTTTACTTTCTTTTCTCTGACTCCGATTTGACAGGATTTTGTAAAGTCGACTATATGACTATCTTGCTGTGGTGCAGGGAGTCGGATAGAAAAAGCTGTAGGTTGTAAATATTTTTCGAACAAACAACAAAACAAATATCTGCTACTAAATTGAACAAACATTTCAAAATTAGAAAGTGCAAATGAAGCACCTTATTTTGTAATTTTGAAGTGTGATGGAAACAAAGGCATTCATTTGATAAACACAAATCGAGGCACTTCAATTGGTTATAAGTAAATAATAAATACTTTCTGAAACCAGATTTAGCCTTTGTGCACTGTATAGTTTTATCAGTAAACTTACAAAAGACTTGGGGTGGGGGGAATTTGCGGAAACGCGAAATTACCCAAATTACCCAAATTCCTCAAGCGGAACGGAATTTACCGCCCAGGCCTACAAAAGACATTGAGTAGCGCTTGCAAAATACCATGATGTCCAGACAGGTACTAATCATGTGCAAGCCATAACAAATGCACCAAAGTTGCAACCAAACAATTACAATAGAATACCGCTATGCCATGATGTGGTTTATGATGATCCTGGGTGCACAGCATAGCCAACCAATTGGAAGGAAGGGAAAGTAATCTTGGGACATATTACTTCTGACAACAGCTAAGGTTCTGAATGCTAAGTAGAAAGTACAATGCACAATGGAAGTGGGGCAGCTTGAGCTGCATAGTCATGTGACCTTGTTTTATATGCAGGGCCAGTGGAATTATGCACCAGGGGAGCACCAAATTATGCAGTAGAGTGACTGAATTATGCGGCAAGAAAAGGCAAAATATTTGGTATAATGCAGCATGCTTTGTGATCAAATTACTTAATTATTTTGCAACTTTTACACTTTGTCAACACAGTCTGGGTATGGGTTTCACCCCATTAGTACCAGTTTAACACCCAAATATAGAAATAAGCAATGGTAGGATGTCCAGTAAACCCTTGGAAAGGGCCTTCTACTGTGCAGCAACAAGTATTGCTATTTTTTTAGTATCCGTTTGAGATTAAAAAAAATGTTTTTGTTATAATCTGTAGATTATGCGTCAGATGATGGACTATGCGGTACATGCCACAAATCCATAATTACTCATTGATGTGGCGAGCGCAAGGTAAGTGGTTTTATTTTTTAAATTTAATGTTACTGCCCCCATCGTACGTCGACATACCTGACCCCCTCCCTGCCCCACACCACCGCTCTTATCAGTGCCAGCCACAACTGGGGAATAGATCAGATTACACTGAAAATAAACAGTCACTTGTACACAGAGTAAAAAAAGTATGCAATAAATGCCATGGTCTAAAAACATACAAATTACTGAACATGTGTGAATCACTTATGACAGAATCTGCACGTAACATGGGCAGAGAAAATCTGTCCCACAACATAATCCAAATGCAACTAGCTGTAGCATCACAAAACCAATCTAGGCACAGGAAAACACAGCTTGTGCAAAATGTTTGGATATTTACAAAACTTCTACCTCATACACACATGCTTAGGCTCCCCTCAGAAGCTTAAGTGCTGTGGCCCCTGAATATATTTATTTTATTTATTTATTTGAGATTTTCTTTTTTTTAATAGAGTGAAAATGACTTACAAGGATATCACAGCGCTGTACAAATAGCAGACAAGTCATACATATAGAGTAAGAAAGCAATTAGTTATTAGTAAGGCATTCATGTCTTACATTTTTTCTGATTTTTGCATATAAATGCAGACAGAAAACACTGTGTTTCCTGACTGTATTTATTTTTAAAAGTGGAAACATACTAAAAATGGTGCTTCTTGTGAGAGACTCTCCATGCTGTCTTAAATGATTTCCAGGCAACAGCTGGGCAGGCAGACAGCATGGAGAGTTAAAAAAACAGGATGCGATTTCCTTAAATACAGGGAAATTTTAAAATATATTTGTAGTTTAACGCTAATATGTAGCTGTGAGTGTAGTGTTTTGTTATATGTGGCTGCTTAATTTGCTAAAACGGGACAGACTTCCATGTATGGGTGCACATCCAAGAGATAAATAAACGGGAAAATATATAATTTTGCAGCTCCATTTATTCTCAAAATACAAAATAAATATAGATAAATACCAATAAGATGGCCCAAAAATAAATTTGGATAAATACATACAGAAATGTTATTTTTTTTAAAACAGGAGCCCTAGTTATAAGTAAGCAACAGAACAACTGAAGAGCAACAATCGGTTAAGTAGATTCATAATTCAGGAATGTCTACATGAGAATAGTCCAGCTGAGTTCCTCAGGGTTGTTATCGGAGTAATTTTTTCATCATAAGCCTTTTCACTTCTTTTTTGAAAGAGGTTGTTGAGGGGTTAGACCTGCTTGTGGGTGGCAAACGTTCCATATTATTGAGGCTAAGTCCGAGAGGGAGCAGTTGTAAGTTGTCTTTTTGTTGAGCTTTGGCGGTTTCAGTAATGGGGAGTTGGCGCTTCTTAAGGAAAGACTACCCCCTGAAAGTTATAGGTTATTGGCCAGGTAGACAAGAGTATTGTGGTGAAGGGCCTTGTGTGTCATGCAGGCTATTTTAAGCTGCAACACACTATATGTCCACTTAGTCCTGTAGATGTGTCCTTGTATATCACTTAAACGCTGTATTAGTTCTACTGCCAGATTTGCTAATCGCCCCACTGCTCAAATAAGTGAGCGCTTTACACTGTAGGAATTCCTCCATATAGCAAGTTTATCCTTCCGTTTGAACCACTAATGCACTGCTTCACTTATAATGCACAGAGTGTGGATAGGGTACCAAAGGCTGTTCATCATAGATCCTTGCTTTTATTTTCTGACCCAGCATATTTATGATACAGCGGTCTCTTCTGAACAAGCAACAGTAAAACCAAGGCCTGGGTTTCTTGTGCTGTATCTGTGATAATGTCTCTGCAATAGCTTGGGGTGTAGATAGACTTAGCATGTGGCTTACTCTTCTGGGTCCTTGACTTGGCTGCATTTGAGGGTAGCAGTGGTTGTGGAACATTGGTCTCCTCACTCTTTTTGGTATTCAGAGTAGTCATTTGCTTCATCTTCGGTGCCAGCTGGGTTCTCTAAGTCACCAGTGTACAAATAAAAAGATTAACATTATCGTGATAATGTTAACAGAAGCAATGCCTGAATGATTAGTGAATTCTATAACATACTATTTATGGTGCTTTTGTTGATCCCCTGAGCAGTGGCGGCTGGTAGGGAATGGCTTTTGGAAGGTGGAGGGGGTTGGGGAAAAAAGAAAGAAAAGAAAACTTACCTGGGCGCCGTCGCCAGTCACCCCCTCTCCTCTAACGCAGGAACCGGGAGGCACCCAGTCTACCAGACCCCCATAACCAATCATAACGCTTCCTTACAGCAGTTGTTGTGATTGGTCTGAGTGCCGTGGTTCGGCGCTCAGAGAGGGACTAGGGAGATGGGCATGTTCTCCACCCAGGCTGGACAATACAGCCTGTGGAGAACATGCAAAGTGCGCATGACAGTTTGGCCAACCCGAGACGGCTGGCCAAACCATCATGCACACTAAAGGTGCAGCCACCACTCCTCCTCCTTCAACATCACAGGAGCTCAGCCCCGCCCCACCCTAACTTAACCTGGCTGCAGTGAAACTGCAACACTAAAAATAAAATGATAATAACATTCAGTGATTATCATTATATTTTTTCTTTGCACTGCTTTAAAGTAGTGGGGGCGGCGCTCCTCCGCCTTAGCGAAGAGCTGCTGCTGCCCCTGAGTGAGGTATGCAGTTTTGTGGCAGTTAGTTATATGCATGACATATTACATTGTAAGTGCAGGGCATCAGTCAGTGCATGTTATTGTGCTTTAGTACACCTGTAATGTCTTTGTTATGTGACCTTTAACATTACAGAAATTACAGCACTGACAGCACTCAGCATAATAATAGTATGCATGGAAAATGATTTTCCCTGGGAGAAATTTACACGATGCGGTGTAATTTCCACAGTTTTGGGAATTTCTAATTACCCTTCTTACTTGAAATTCCCAAAGTACACCATTGGCCCATTTTCCGTAATTTCATGCCATTTGTAGTATAGATTTACTGTAAATGGTACAATTCTTGGCAAACTGACAGGAACAACAGAACATGAGCAACTGTTGTTCAGAATATCCTGTCTGCTACACTCTAAATAAAGCTTACAGTTTGGTGATTTGCAGCTTTTGGTTTTGTAAATGCACAAATCATGAATCACAATATAGAATGTTAATACACCTGTCCCCAAATTCTGAAAAAAACATCAGCATTTTTGGAAGCTGCTTTGCTGAGAGTTCTCCGCAGTGAAATTGTGAATAACCTGAAAAACCAATTTGGATGGTTGTGTATGTTTTTTTGTGAAAGACGGACATTACGCTTATGTAAACATTACAGTCCTCTTTTGTAAGTACACAAACATGTTTTTTCATTTTGTTAGCATTTGCTGCAGTTGCAAAAGGGAATTTATTAAGTAATAGCATGTTTACATGTTTAACATGTTTACTGTGCGGCCAGACTCTGGAACAAGCTGCCTCAAGCTATGAGGCCTCAATCCAACCTTCAGCTATTCAGGAAGAGCCTGAAAACTCAGCTTTTTGCAGCTATATAGGCTGCGCTATACCGGCTTTCCCTGCCACTACACTTTCAGCGCTAAGGTGCCTCGGGCCCGATTCACAGAACTAACTTAATACAAATTCCTAAACTTACTACTTTTGCTATTCACAGAAGTTAGGATTTTGTCCTAAGTTTGACTTAAGACAAACTTAAGACAGACTTAAGACAAACTTAAGACAAACTTAAGACAAACTTAAGACAGACTTAAGACAGATTCAAGACAGACTTAAGACAGACTTAAGACAAACTTAAGACAAACTTAAGACAAAATCCTAACTTAAGTCTGTCTTAAGTCTGTCTTAAGTTTGTTTTAAGTCTGTCTTAAGTCTGTCTTAAGTCTGTCTTAAGTCTGTCTTAAGTTTGTCTTAAGTTTGTCTTAAGACAAACTTAAGACAAAATCCTAACTTCTGTGAATACCAAAAGTAGTAAGTTTAGGATTTTGTCTTAAGTTAGTTCTGTGAATCGGGCCCTTCGGCATTCGAGTGCTTTAAAAACATATAAACATAAACATTTTCAATTGATGCAGTTTATGTAAAATTCTTGGCTCACAACAGATGGGAAAAGGAGTGTGCTGATGAAAGGAGATACAGGAGCAGATCCTGCACTTTTCTTTTGACTGCTTTGCTTCCATCCATAGACCGCCCTTGTTCATGGGTCTTCAGCACACTACAGTTTGCATTGAGTACAGTCGGGGGGTCATTGGCTCAGAGGAGGCTCCTCTGTTAAGGTGGACGAGCGTTGCCCCACTGCTCTGTGAGCAATAGTTAAGGTAAAGTAAAATGATAATAAGCAGCATTATTATCATTTTGGTTTTCCGTTTCCTGGTGTGGGTGGGGCTGGACCGCCAGGGCAGGGGCCAGGAGGAGGATTAGTTGCCCACTCTAAAGTGTGCACAACTGTTTAGTCGGCCCTCTTGGGCTGACCATAACAGTCATGCGCACTTTCCATATTCTGCATCCAGACTGCATTACAGCCTGGGTGCAGAACATGCCCAGGCCCCCAAATCCCATCTGAGTGCCAAACCACAGTGCTCAGACCAACCAGAGAGCTGCTTTGCAGCATTGTGATTGGCTAGGGGAGTCAGGAGCCTGGTAGCTTCCTGGTTCCTGCTTCCCAAGAGCAAAAAGCAGAGGGAGTGAACGGACCGAGAGGCATCGAATGGACCGAGAGGAGGCGGCCAGCCGGGTGGCCAGCCTGAAGGTAAGTATTTTATTTGTTATTATATTAATTTACACCCCCCACCTCACTCTTCCTCCCCCTCCCCGCCCTTCAGCCCCCGGTAAAAAGCGTCCGCCACTCCGTTGGCTTCTGCAGTGTTGATGCACATTCTTAATTTAAGCGCAACTAAGTATTGCTTTGATAGTACAAACTTGTCTGTGAAATGTAAACATGTTTCCTTTTGTGAATACATCACATTTTGCTCAAGTGCAAGTCCTTCAGCCATAGTGGATGTAAATACCCTTGATAAAAAAGATTTCCTTTTCAGGTCTTGCTACAGGCAGTTTTAACTGTCAGTACACCATGCAATATACAACATATAACATATGCTTAGAGTGTCATTTGGTCACCCATCTCCATTGATTTGTCTGCGCAAACTTCCCTTAAGCTTCGGATTACTGGGTTTTCTTCCAACATTTTGGAGTACCTCATGGCATTTTGAATATGAATTTTGCAGATGTTAAAATTTTTCACTTATACGCTGCCGTATGATGTGTACTATTTTGTCTCTTATTGTAACTGCTCCTTTCATTTGCAATATTCTTCACTCATTGCAAACACACATACTGCTATTAATCATACATATTGAAGTTAATTTGTGAAAGACCTATATAGTCTCCTCAAACTTTCACAGTTAGCCATGCTCGCGGCTGCCACTTGCAGGCCTAGCAGCAGCAGAAGTTTGTTTCCAGGTAATGCTAATGTTAAAGGTAGCATCCCAGAGGTATCTACTTTGCAATCCTCTCCCAAGCCTAAATAAGTGTACTGGATTTTAAATGTGTTAACGCTACAGACGAGGTCTTTTCCTCAAATGAGCGGGATATGAAAGAAGAGCATGGGCTCCTAGGGAATTGAATTAGGGGTGAGTGATATTGACTATTTTGTGAAATTACGTGAACCTTTGTTATGCTAAATGTCTCAAAAGATACTTGGAAAATGTCTCACACAATAATTAAATAGAAGGACATACCTCATGGTCAATAGTCACAAGAGACACCTGCAAGAAATTAGTTTGAAGAATTTGTTTTAATTTGATGGCGGTATTACTGTTCAAGCAACCCATGCTCTGCTCAAATCAGTCTCCGGCAGTCAAAAATTATCTAAAATGTTGCCGCTGCAAAAATCTCATAAAATGTAATGAAATATAAAAATGCAATGAGATTTTACCAGATTATGTTCAAGCTATTAAACACTGACTGCCTGAACAGTGCCCTGTTCTTCTCTCCTCAGCAGATCAAGCCTGCTATCCCTAGGTTACCAGCAGCACTTTTGCTCCTCACAAAGGCGCCAGTAGCCTAGGTGGAATGGCAATGGGATGGCATAGTGTTTACACAAGTACCAGAGTGGAAAGTCATTCTGAGACAAGAACTTGAGCAGCCACATTCACTGCACCTTGTTGATCTTATTTCAGAGAAGTGAACATGTAAGGATTTTTCCTAACATTCAATCTATCTCAAGTGTCTAAACAATTGTTTTCCTGCTTCACCTTGTGATATGTTTGATAAACTCAGACAATAAGTTTAAGTGGTAAAAAAGATTTTCCCCTACTTCCAAGTAGATTTGCAATTAAAGGTCCCCTCCCAACTGTGCTTCCATATTTTCTATCTGGAAGATTGAGCTGTGTCTCATCCTGGGTTCTTCCAAGCTCTCCCAGTTTTGGGAAGGATGGTCTCCAGCAGGTAAGCTTCCCCAGTGAAAAATCTGGGCCCTCTTCTCTTTGTATATTTTCAAGAACCTAGCTTCCCTTGCTCGCAGAGCAGATGAAAGATTCAAGACAACCTTGGGGCTCCACCTCTCAATACTTTGTCAAGCAGATGGAAATCTCCCAAGTAGGTAATAATCTCTATTCTCAGTCTAATCTATCTCTCTGCCATGCCAGTGGTTGTAGCGGTTCTCATCGGATGTAATCCGAACTGATTAGTGAAAATCTCTGAACAAGCCTACCTGCGATTCAGCAAATATTTTACTTTTCTTTAGCATCCTTTACAGAATGCCTTGCTTTATTCTCTAACTTTCAAAAATGTCATACTAGGGCTGATCTGAGTCTAGCCTAGAATTCCTTTGCTTTTTAATTCCTCATCTAGTCAACCTATTGTAGACCCTATTGCATAAAAAACACCACTCAGATGGGAAAATAGTAAGGTGTTTTGGAACCCATTAGCAGGTACATATTACCCTAAAAGGGAAATGAGAAACAAGAAGTCTTTTGTTCTGTGAAGGCTTTGATCAGTGTCATTTATCCAGAGTGTTCTTTTCAGTGAATTCATGTGTGGCTGGCGAGCCACAATCCTTGCTGACTGCCGCCACATTTGTCAACCGCCCAATGCTCTAGGAAATCTATCGCGTCACATATGGAATATCTACCATCACATTGCTAGCATTCTTCCACAGTGAGCGAGAAGGCATGTAGCACACAATAGAGAGGAGGAGGTCTGAATGGAAACAATCACATGCGAGCCACTGGTGGCTCATTTGCAAGAGAGGGATTGACATTAACAGTCTAGTTCTCTTAAAGAGAGAAAATTGCACAATTCTAAAAGCCACCTTTTTAGCATATACAATATAAATGCCTTGCTACTAATGAGAATCGTTTTAAATATTTAGCTATATGCCATAAAAATGATACTTCTAATGATTTCCTTACTGAAGATAGGCAGACGCAGTTTTAGCAGTCTACAGTCTTTAATAGACTCAGAGCTCATCCGTTGTAGCACAGCAATTAAACCCATTTGGCCTTTTTAAATGTGTGTGCATGTACTAACTTGCATGTCAGATATATATGAAGTGGTGTTTAATTTTGAAGGCACAGATGCTGCTGATCTGCCCAGTCTAGTTATAAGCATTCTATTTTAAATATGAAAAATGGTACAATTGTTATTTCTTACATGTGGACCTTGACTAAAGTGCTGCGTGGTTCTCCGCAAGCTCATGTTGCGTGCTTTGACATAAAAGTGAGAGGTGGAGTCTTTCCCTGCACGTACACATTTGGGGCCAGATTTACAAGCCCCTTGCGCTGCCAGTGCGTCACTTTTTGTGACACACCGGCAGTGCATTTCTCTGCCCCATATTTACAAGGACAGGAAAAGCCACCCAGCGCAATTTTTGCTGGAAGGGGCGTTCCATGGGTGTTGCTGTGGGTGTTCCCAGGCAACACCCATGGAACCAGACACATTTCCAGATTTACAAGAAATCATAAATCTGGAAATGCGTTTGAATGCTATGCCTCCCCAGGGGAGGCGTAGGGAAGCGCAACGGGGAGAACTGTAATAATTTCTCCTCGGTTTTTTGGCTCTTTCAATGCATGCTGCATTCTGCAGCACACATAGAAAGAGGAAATCACCTCTGGTGATTGTTTATGTACAGGAAGATGTCCCTTCCTGCACATAAACAATCCTTGAAATAAAGACGTTTTACAAGTTCCATGTGTTCTAATGCAGCACACATAGAAGTTGTAAAACGACATTTCTGATTGTTTGTGTGCAGGAAAAGAACCCTTCTTGCACATAAACAATAATCCCCGTGACGCAGGCATCCTTGCAACATGGTGCAAGGGTGCCTGCGTCGGCGCATGGCAACAGTTTGTGTGCCAGCGCAGGGGAAGCACAGAGGTGCGACATATTGTTGTAAATATGTCACATCCCAGTGCTTCCAAACTTACACAGCGCAGCAAAATGACTTGCTGCACCTCGCGACGTTAGTTTCTTGTAAATCTGCCCCATGGAATTTAACAAGTAAGCAGCTTCTATTTTGATGAAGACACTTACATTTTGGATCCTGGTTGGCAGACCCCAATTGCTTCAATTTCATAAATACCAGTACTGCATAGTCTAAATATCAAACAACGTCCATTGAAATTTGAAGAATAAGATGAATTTCCTGTGGCCACTGAACAAATTATGCAGGAAAATATTCAGAAAATATTTTTCAAATCATCAAGAACAATTTAAAAGGCACTGATAACAACTAAACAAAAGTATAAAACCAATTCAATTTAGAAATGTAGAGAATATTCTACTGAGCAACAAGACACCAATACTATTGAAATTGGTGACGGGGAACCAACGGTAGGTGTTTTTAAGGATTTAGGAAAAATAGTCCTAGAAGATTGAAGCACCATTTATAAAGAGTTTATGGTTGCAGTTTTTGGCTGGCTGCAAAGGAGCAGAGGGCAGATACACAGCTTGTCATCAATGTCAAAGAATTTACGTTAGATCTTAGGTCTTGATTCTGAGTTAATCCGAGTTTTCTAACCCTTGCACAAACCTCTTCTGTGCACAGTGGTCAGAGTTCTGAGATATGTACACCACCGGGTAAATTATTTGGTGCACTAAATACCTCAAACTTCTTTAGAGTTTGGTGTTTCAAATCTTCTGAAATACCACAGGTGGAAAGAATATGCTTTATCAAGACATGCAGTTCACAGCAGTGTTCTCAGAACTCCGATAATATTCAGCCTAGCCCCCCTTGGTTAAAATACATCACACCCAGAACACAGGAGGAAAGTAATTGTGAAAGACACAAACACTGCATAGCGGCCTCATCTGAACCCAGTATGGTTTCTTCTCCTATCCAGCCATCTAAATATTGCTGGTCCTAAAAAAAGTAAACAAAGGCAACATTAACTCAGCAATCTAACAGGGTTCATCATAGTTACGATACTGCATTGTGAAAAATAATTTAGTGTTAGCCATCGTACTGCAGCTAAACGTGCTTCAGGCTGATTAAGTCATTCTCCTAAAACACACAACACTATGGTTAACATACATTTTAAACCTATGCATCCTGTCAGTCTAATATGCATGGTATATCTATACATTTCACCAAACTCCGTGACAGTAGGAAAGGATATTGAAAGAAACTCACAATATAGCTTTATAGAAACAGCCAATATCTTAATGCAAAGTCTTTCATGAGAAAAGAGTTGTTAATGTCACAAACCATGTAGTTCATCTCAACACTAATTGGTTGATTAGTCAGCATTCAAAAACACTGTAGTTCCCTCCGAGAAACATCCATGTTTCTGCTTTTGCTATGCTAGGTTAACTGTTAACATGGGCTAGAGATATGGTGGGTGGTTAACCGTGAAAATTTAATTACCAAATTATTAATAAATGTCTGTTTTCTGTTCTTTTAGTAAATAGTTGAGTCTCCATTTTGCGTTAAGTTAGTCGAACTGTAATGAATGAAACTTGCAACGCGTATAAACCACGTGACTGAGTAGCTGGAATGCTGAACAAGCTGAAAGAGCATGGCACGGTGAAGGACATGACGCTTGACGTGCAGCCAACTCCAGAGTCCTCCTTGGAAAAACCACAAGATGTAAAATGTACAACATTTGTCCTTAAATCGTTACTTTAGCCTCATGAGAGAACAGGGGCGTTTACTGAATATGTGGGAACGGAAGCTTAACAATGGGGTAGTCAAAAGAAGTATGACTTAATGATAAGGTGACCAACGACCCCTCGTTTTAACCAATCCTGTAGCTAGATTGGGTGACTTTAGCAATTTTAGTGGGATGGACATGTATGGTGAAGCTATAAAGAATAGGTGATTTAGTGGTGGGGTCTGTATGTGAGGGTGGAATATGTGGCTGCTGTCGGGTTGCAGAGAGGCCTAGATGTTCCAGTCCTATCTTTGTCCTGATCTTAGAGTCTTTGATCCCTGACTCTCTGTCTAGGGGTGCCCTGCCGCTACCTAGGCCTGGGTGATGATTTTCCTCGTTCTTATTCCTTGGGTTGGTATCTTTGGTAACTCGAAGGTATTATCCTTGTACTTTTGCCTCATTATCTATCCTTCCAAAATTAAGAATTGATTAATGCACATGTCTGATGCTTTTTCATCTATCCCCTCCATGCAACATACGTTTCTTGAGATTAATTATTTGCTAGCTGTGTTTTAGAGTGTATTCTCTCTCATGAGGTATTTCCAAGATTTTTGCATTTGAGATTAGATAAAATTAAAAAATTTCAAACAAAGAGTCTGTGATTATTTTTGTCTGTTTAGTATTATGAGTAACTGTTACCTTCAATTTTTCAACTAATTGGTCCATCGACCAAGAAGATGGAAATTTGAACAAAGGGTTTATTGTGATAATTATGAACTAATTTTGAACAGCTAAGTATGAATTGGCATTGAATTTTCTAACTTGACACGAGCACAACAGGGACCTTGGGTGTATGTGTATGGGCCAAAGCAAATTAAATAATTGAGTTTTCGTCCCTGTCCAAATTATCGGGTCTGCCCTGGATCACTACTATTGCAGCATTCAATATTGGACAACTTATTTCAAGGAATACATCAAAGATATAAGTATTCTGGGATGGCACGGTAATAAGTAAGCATATGTTATTTCAAGGCCTAGTGCTTCATGTCCTAGCTACCTTCATTGCCCCCTGTAATGAGTCCTCTCTTATGATTACAAGTGAGACACACGGTTAATGTTCCTGTCACTCGGAAAGATTCGCTGCCTTGTTCTGATTCAAGGTTTTCCCTTTGAGCTTACTCACATTTTTGATAGTCAAAATACTCAAATTGAGATGGTCTGGAAGCTGTAGTAGGGCAGAGTTCTTTGAAGCCAGATACTTTTACTTCAAGTTGTTCTCAGCGTAGCAAAAAGCTCAGAGTGAGACAAACATGGTTTTTGTTGCACAGCTAGCAAGTGACCTTCCTGGCTAAGTCTCAGCACCTTGTCCCGGTACCCTGGAGATGGAAAAAAGCAGAGAGAATTGTCCTTTTGGTCAGTCTTTCAGTCCCTAGCTCTGGAGGGCAGACTTATAGACTCTGGGTTTCTCTCTAGCCAGGTTTCCTCCATGGTGCAAATCTCATTGGGCAGCTGGACCCTCTTGGCATCTGGAGTCCTTTTGCTTCTATATCCTGAAGCTGGCAAACAGGAGGTCAAAACACTTGGCCCTTAGAGGGCTGTTACCATTTCCTTGGGTCCAGCGAGTAATGAATCCTCACGTTTTGAGTTCTTGAGCCTTTGTGTGGATTCCTTTTCCAGCAAGAGTCAGCAGGGGTTTCTCCTTCATGTGTAGCCTTCCCAAGTCCAGGAATGTTCTGAAGAGATGATAGGTGAAATGCCTAATTAATCCTGTGCAGTAGCCAGTTACTGGATTAAGTCTGGCACCCATTCCTATTGTACCTTGCCTTAAAATTACACAAGGTTATCTGTTTCAAACTGGCAGAGCCTTTCTATCAATAGGCAGGCCTTTCTTCAGCGCCTTAGATGCTTCCTTGGTTAGACGAGCCCTCCTTCAAAATAACCGGAACCAAGCTGTTTCTCTACCCCTCCCCACTGTGACTGGAGTGCTGGAGTGTGACTCTCCAGCATACTCATGTAAATGAAAAGGAGAAGCCTGCCTGGCACTTCCAAGTGAAAAGAGGACAGTAGTGCTAAGGCTATGTTTTGTTCTGCCAGCTGTCTTGTCAACTACCCAATACTTAATCCCTGCTAGGTGACCTGTAGGTAACACCATTCTGTACCTCTTGGGCCCAGAGACTGCCCATTGTTTTCACATTTTGAGTGATTAACTCCAGCCAAAGATATGTAATTCAGTGCATAAGTAAGGGTGTGTGAAATTCGCGTAATTTGCTTTTGCGTAATTATGTCAAATTTCAACAATATGATTCAAAATTATACATAATTACGTATAATACAGATCCATGAAGTTACACTATATTTTAGCACAAAATGCATCATTACAGCGAATGGCACATTTCTCAGTAAATGTTTACAGTAAATGGCACATAATAACATGAAGTACCATAATTAGATAACTTGAGGAATTTTATCTAACAAGCATAACATTAGATTATTGAAATACACAAATCATACCAGTGTAATTTACATTTTTACCCAGGCATAGTCAGGGGGAGTGATGAGTAGCATAAATGGTATTTACTGAGTTCTGGCAGCACAAAGTACATTTTTAACAGAGACAGATTTCTACTCATGTTATAAAAAATCTGATTTGACCATTAAATCAAATATTGAAAGTTAAGTAGGAAATACCTTTGAAGGACTTCGCTAGCATTTCCCCTATCTGAAAAATACAATTAAATATTTCAACTTCACTTAGGCCTGTCTGAAGAGACATGTGGCTCAACCGGCACAGTCAAATAGCTTTTAATCATTCAGCCACTGTGAGAACAAACTTTTTAAAATATAGCATGACACTTTTTCATAAATTAAGTTCCATGCCTTGTCTTCTTACAGGATAGACATTAGGAGTGACATTACATATACAGTACAAAAACAGGATTTCTTACATGGCAAGGCCACATCTCTTTGCCATGTGTTAGAAACGGGGTGTCTAGTTGGCAGAGGTTTGCACCCTGTCCAAGTAGGAACCACAACCCTAGTCAGGGTAAGTCAGATACACACCTTAAATTAACCTGTGCTAAACCTCTGCTAGCTTTGCACAAAGCAGTCAGGCTTAACTTAAGAGGCAATGTGTTAAGTATTTGTGTAACACTTAAATTGCAGCAACTCAATAAAAACACCACGAAAAATACTCTACACGGGTTTAGAAAAATAGATTTAAACGAATTAAAACAAGATCAAAATTACAAATATCCAAATAGTAAAAGTCGAGATATGAATTTTTAAAGAATAAATGCAGAAACAGCACTTAGAAGTCGAGTGTGCTAAAATGGTACTTGAGGTCGCGAGGGACCGGGGTGAATCCAACGTTCAGGCCAACTGTGATCAAGCGCCGGCTGGCTACAGGACTCCAACAGGTCAACAAAGTGCATTGGATGGAGCAGAGCATTGACATCTAAGCCTTGAGACGAGCAGTCAAGGAGGTGCGCGTTGTCGCCGATTCGTGCATGGAGGAGAGTGTCGGTACCAATCCATGCCATCAATGAAAGCTTCAGTTTCAAATGCCTGCTCAATGCAGGTGTGCATCTATGTTGAGACGTGTTGTCCATCTGCACTGATCTGTGCCAGCTGTACAATTGCTGTTGCCGAGTGGCCGCTGCTAGCGTTGAAGGTGATGAATCGGTTCTGATCGGCGCAAAGTTACTGCTGTGTCAATGTGAATGTAGGAAAAATCTGCAGAAACCTACTTCTGAGGCCAAGGACTGGAAGGGCACCTCAGAAAAGGGTAGGACTCGCAAATGGCAGAGTACAGCAGCACCAGAAGGACTGTAGGAAGTATTTTGTGTCCCTGAGACTTCAGAAAACAGGAGGCAAACCAGCAAGCCTTTGGAGTCACTCTGGGTTCAAGTAAGATGGGTCCAGACCTTGTCCTCAGCAGGGCAGAGATCAGCAGGCAGTAGGACAGCTCAGCAAAGTAGAGAAGCAGTATCTCAAAACATTCAGTTAAGGCAAAGTGGCAATCCTTACAGCAGAGCAGTCTTTACTCCAGCAGAGTTCTTCCCAGGTACAGTATTGCACTCCTTTGGTAGGGCCAGAGCCCTAGTACTTATTCCCAAAAGTGCATTTGATGTAAGGGGTGATTTAAAGGGAACTCTCTGAAGTGCACCAGGATCTCTTTGATCTCAGTCCTAGCTCTAGATACCAGTAGGGGGTAAATCAGCCCTTTGTGTGAGAGTAGGACACAACATATTCTGATGTATGAGCCACCTCTCCTCCTTACTGCCCAGGAAGGCTATCAGTATGCAGATGAATGCACATGACTCTCCTGCCACACCCAGCCCTTCCAATGTTGTGGCTGTCTAGAGGGAATGCACAAAGGGGAGCTGTCACCCAGACCAGTCGTGTATTGGAGACAGGCTGTCAGGCGCACAGGGTAGTAATAGCAGAGAAATGTCCACTTTCTAAAAGTGACATTTCTAAAATGGTAATTTTAAATCTAACTTTACCTTTAAAGAGCATTTATCACCACCATTCCACAGATATTAAACATGAAGAAGCTATTCCTTTCCAATAAGGAATTACAGCTGAAAATGTATTTTAAGAAATCGCAAATGCTAGCCTGTGGAAGGAGTAGGACTCACAGTAGTGAAAAACAAATGTAACTGTTTGTCATTTCCAGGGCATGTAAAACTTAAAAGTATATGTCCTGCCTTTTATTTACACAGCACCCTGCTGCTAGGGTCACCTAGGGCTACCTTATGGATGACTTATGTGCAATAAAAGGGGAGTTTAAGGCTTGGCAAATGGTTTTAAATACCAAGTCTATGTGCCAGTAAACTGTACACAAAGGCCCTGCAATGGCAGGCCTGAGACAGGTTTAAAGGGCTGCTTGGGGGGTGGCACAACCAGTGCTGCAGGTCCACAAGCAGCATTTGGATTAGGTGCCTTGGGTACATAGTGTACCACTTTACAAGCAACATACAGATAAACTAAATATGACAATCAGGAATACACCAATGTCAACATGTTTAGGGGAGAAGCACATGTGACTTAGCACAAGGTAGCAGTGGTGAAGTGCTCAACAAAAAGTAACAGTAAAAAGTGGAGGAAGGCAGTCAAAACGTTAGGGGAAGGCCATTTTAAGGATGACACCATGTGTTATGGCAGTGCCTTTAAATTGCAGTCCACCCTCAATGGTGCTCCAGGCAGCCACATGTTTTTGTCATACATGTGGATGGTGTAACTACACATTGCAACCCACATATAATTTAACTCCCATTCCATTGATGCAATTTCTGCAGCATCTACTATGGCTTTATAGAGAAGTTAAAGAGACCAATTGTGAGCAAATCAATTTTGAAAATATACTTTTAAAATAGAAGCACATAGATTCTGGCACTGAATGACAGTGTCACAGTGCACAGAGTCCTAATTTTAGCAAAAATAGGCTTCAGAAAAAGACAATAAATCTTCGGTGGTCAAACAGAAGAGGCACATTTGATATACTTGTCAAGTCAGTTTTCTGAAGTTTGTGTTTGGGGGATGTTATCTTTTATTTCCTAGTTGGGGTTGCCTATATTGCAACCATTCTCTAAACCTTTTCTCAGCCTTCACTTTGGAACTACTGGGATTCTGGATTGAGTTCAGCTCTATTATTGCCTTAGTGTTCTGCAGTGCCCTTTTTCATTTACACATCAGTCCAGTTTTACTAAGATTTTACATCAGGGTGGTGTTACTTTTGTGATTCAGGATTGAGGCAAAATCCATTTTGGCAGTTACTAAGGGACACGAAGTTGATTTGCTTGGCTTTGCATGGTTTAGTAAATACTAAGTAACGCAACTTTGTCTATGGTGCTGCCTTGTGTTACTCTGCGTTGCGTAAAAGTTACATGGGTCGAGCATGGCCGTTCCCATGCATCTACTCATGCATTTTGATACAAATCAGAGTTTACAAATACTTTTAAAAACCTAGGTTTACATCAAAATTATGCGCCTACTTGACGGAGGCATAACAAGGAGAAGTATTTTAATTTCTCCTTGTTACTTCCTCTTTCCAAGGAGAAATATGCAGAAGCGGATTGTTTTTGACCTTACTGCAAAAAAACAATCCCCTGTAATGCAGGCATACTTGTGCAATGACACAAGGGTGCCTGTGTTGATGCTCTTCAGCCATAAGTGCCCCAGCGCTAGAAGAGAGCTGGACTGCGCCATATCTTTCTAAATATGGCACAGTTTAGCTCTCTCCCTTTCACACACCAAAGCACAGCAACTTCCTTGGCTAGCCATATTTACCAGCTTTCCTACCAGTACTAAAGACACTTGGTCAGGGCAACCAATCAACTTGTTTGATTGCTTTGATTTTATTTTAAGGTCAGGAGTAAGACAAGATGTTTTAATTTTAGTAAAAATAAATATATATGATATTTCCTTATATGGGCTTTCAGTCAGTCCTCTTTATCGATTGGCCTGTTGTTGTTATACTCATTTTCCTTTATCCCACCACTACATTCGGCTTGCAGTTGTATGTCGGCCCACATCCAGGGACATCTTAATGATATTGGGGGCCCTGGGCCAATCGTACTTTAGGGGGCCTGTTAGAAATAGATTTGAATTTGTAATCTAATTTCAGCTCTTTCATGCTCTCTTTTACCAGGTCAATGACAGTGCACAAGAGCACTTGTCCGAATTTTGAATGGGTTTTCATCTAATATTCAGGGATGGTGACAATATTGTAACACAGCCGCTGCGCACTAATATGACTGCAAATAATCTCTGTGGCACCCTCCCATTTCTCAAATGTGAGGTCATGTTTTGATCTAAAAAGAAACTTTTTATGGATGTTTCATAAAACATAAACACAACATTTCTTTGCAAAATGTCTGTAATAGGCTCTCACACATCACCACATTAAACTTAATTAAAGGATAACTGTATTTAAAACAATCTATTTAAAACACTTATTCAAGGTCAGCAGGGCAAGACTCTCTGCAGAACAGAGCGGCTCTATCAGGGGGCCCCCTGTAAGGCTGGGGCCCTGGGCCAAAGCCCACTTTGCCCACGCCTTAAAACGTCTCTGCCCACACCAGCTTCAGCCATTAACTAAGTTCACTATGATTGATGGCAGTCTGCTCTTTCCAAAGGCGCGCAACCACACATAAAGTTGCTCTCTTCACTGCCAGGCACTACAGTGACAATGTATAGTTTTTTGGGACATAAAAATTGTTTTTTATCATTATTTTTCATTGGCGAGTGCAGGCCTGTTCCCCTAACATTTCTACTTGGCTACTTTCACCTCTTGACATGTTTGTATCGTATGCTTTATTCATTTGTTAAGTACATCTAAAATGGCCATTCGTGCGTGTATCTGCATGCGCTAGTGTCCACAGGAAGGGTCGGCCATCTTTTACTATTTTTTCTACTTAATAGAAACCATTTAAAGATGGTACTTTATATGTGTAGATATGGGGATAAGCTTACTTAGGTGGCCATTTTTTTTTCTTTTGTGTTTAATTTGTTAAAGAATGATTGCTGGTGCTGAAAGCTCTGCTCAGAAGCCCGGTCGGCACTTCTGAAATTTGTCAGCACACGCAGTACCATGGCTGCGTAGCTTTGAATCCTCCTCATGCCACTTTAATCCACTACCAGACTCTCACTGCCTCTTTATCTGACTTTTGCAGGTTTCTGCTTTCTCCTTAACTGACGTTTTTCTCTTTCTGCTTTGTGTGTTTTTCCCTCTCTTGCTCTCGGTAAATGTATGATTCGGTAAAAGAAGTGCTGGGCTCCCAAAAGAAATGCTGGTGGCAAGCACCAGCTAACATTAAGCACTGCATCTTTCAATGTGTTTTTAATTTAATAATCGGATGTAAAGGTGCATGCATGGGCAGCAAAATTTGAATTATACTGGACATCAGGAAAGACCGTGGGGCAGATTTACAAGCCCCTTGCGCCACTTTTGCGTCACTTTTAACATGGGAAAAGTGACGCAAAAGTGGCGCAAGGGGCTGGTAAATCTGCCCCCGTGAGCGCAAACAGCAACCACAACGCATTTGGAAAAACGCAACAATATGCTAATTTTTAACGCTTTTGAAGTGACTATTGGCTAATAAATGAATTCTATTATTGTGTGACATCTAACTGTCTCAGATTACAAGTTAGCAACAAAAAAAAACGATTACATTTGAAATTAAACTGCACCCCGCGTTTTTACAGGCATGTTTAAATAAAATGTGCTGCTCTACTTTTTCCTCAAAACACCACTACCTAAAAGCTTCCTCCTCTGAGGTTATGCATGATGTATGTATGATGCATTCATACTTTCGACACGAGTATACATACCCATTAATTATGCATATTGAAGAGTGCCCATCAGCCCTCGGCTGTAACTCCTTCACTGTCACAAAAATGTAGAATTCGCACATCCGAAGACATGTGATTTGAATCCGAGCAGGCGATGTGCATGTCAAAGTTGTAATGCATTTCACTGCTAATTGCATTTTAAAAAAAATGCTTTTTTATTTGCCAGTGTGTGACTCAGAATAGTCACGAATGTGTTGTCCGTGAAGGTGTCATGCCTGAAAAGGCCCTGGGTATATTGCCGCATGTTGCATTAACTTTAGATAGTTTTACATAAAAAATAATACATCATGCTTGGTAACCGAAAAGATGCAGACTTCCAGCAGTGTACCATAGGAACCTCTCTCTGGCATTTCATATGTTCATCTCTATAATTTGTCAGAAACGACCCCATAAAGCCCTTTAAATGATGTATAGAATATTTAATCCCCTGCGGATTAAGCCCCGGCTATTGTAGAGAGATATACATTTATTTGAATAGAAGAGTTCATGGGAGTTTGAGATCCCATTTATTTGTGCCTTTCCCCTCGGTGACCTTTCAACATCTCCGGTCAGTGGGACTGATGTTTTTAATATATTTTTTTCAGATTGTCTGACCTCTGAGTAGAAGAGGTTACCTTTCCAATAAACCCATATCTGCAGCATTCTCCTCTCAAAGTGGTGCAGTGAGATTAAACCAAGTTCTCAAAAGGGAACAGTCTGGCTTTACAGCTGCCACTTACAAACACTCTGCTGCTTTTTGAATGGCGGATGTTCTGTTCCATTTCTAAGTGTCTGGGTGTAAAATAACCGAGGTGTGTGTGTGTGGCATCATTGGCTGAATTACGTGTGCATAATTCTGGGAGGGTGGAATGAAGGAGAATTAGGTTGGCTGAAGGGCGTGGCCTCCTTTATTGTTTGCTATGCTGTTATAAAATCAAGATTTTTTTATCGAAAGTGAGTCAAAACAATTGTACTCAATGCCAGTCAGTCAAATATTCTTTCTTAGGTTAATTAAAACCATAGATGATACAGACAATCTAAAAAAACATACATCATATCATGGAATAATCCCGAATACATCAACAAAAATACACACATAAACATTTTGGTTAAGAATTTCCAATAAATACAAAAAATCTTGTTAAAAGACTGATATCAACAATTAAAAATCAATTTCTGTATTGATAGAATAAACTTGCAGGACCAAAACCACCTGATATTAAATTATATCAGAACCCGAAGCCGGTATAAGTCATCTTTTTCTGCTTCTGACAGCCCCTACTAAAAACTAGCTACATTAAACCATACAAATGCACTCAGCAGCAAATGTAGCTACGATAGAGCAGGTATTACTTCAAGAAAGTGTTTCCCTCATAAGAGTGGAAAGTTGTATTGCTGTGTAACAAGCAATAATGATCACAGAACATGACAAAATGCATGGTGTCTTGCAAAGAAAACCTGTCACAATTGTAGGGGCTCAAATTCAAATTATTCCACCCCTGAGGTTGTGTAATCAACCAATGTTTGTCAATGCATATATTGCTTTGTAACTAAACAATTAACCAAACTATATATATATAAATGGGCAAATCAGATTTCCTTTTAATTGGTGGCATCTTCTTGTTGTTAAAACATTAGCCACATCTACCTTTTATAACCTATTGTAGGTTCAATTCATAACCATAGCATGTACTGCAAATTGCATACTTGTTAGTAATTCATGAATGCTGTTGATGGTAACTGAAGATTGTATTGGAAGTAAATATGCAACAGATATGAAGTTAAAGTCTTTAATCCAGCTCTATCTACATCTGTGGTTTACTTTTGTCCTACTACTAACTATTCCCTTTCCCTTAGCAACTGGCAGAGATCTAAAGTTGCCTGTCTGTTGCATGCTTATGCTCCTTTCTTTATGCATAAGATAATGAGAAGCATATGCAGAGTGTGCTGACTCACCTGAAAAGTACCAACCCTTCTAAATGTTAATCAGGCTGTGGCACGCAGCCGTCCCCAGCATAACCACTTTCTCATGCTAAGTCATATTATAGTGGTGAAGTGTGAACATTGAACTACTCCTGCACACTGGTAAAGTGTATCCATTGGGCAATTCCACTAAAGGTACAGACGTGAGCCACCAAAATGTATTTATTCGGTTGTTTTTGTAAAGTGCTTGTTCAGCAGATGGATGTTTGAGAGTGGTGGTAAAAAAAACGATGTTCAGAGAAGAGACAATAGGTGGATCTGAGCTTGGTAGAAAGAGTGAGTCTACGGATGACTAGAAAGCATTCTAGTGTGCTCTTCCATGTGAAGTGTTTTACACGAAATGAGTGTGAAAGGTAAAATTAGTACATGCGCCAAGTACCAAGATGACTGTCAATGATCTTCAGAAGATCAGCGGCCTTCGTGCATACTAAATCCAACTATTAGTTTGTGTCTTTCTATATTTTGGAAATACAGGAACTCTGTGGGGATTGGAACATAGTCTTCTTATTAGAGAGTAACTCATGTTTCCTCTCTATTTTATGTATGTGGTATTTCAATAGCACAAACCTAGCCAAATGGCTGCAGATCTGGAAGTGAGTGCCATTGTAATGAACGGCTCAGTATAACGTATTCCTTCATCTAAAATATTAACTGCCTATTGGCATTACCTGGTTCTATTACTGGAGGTGACACAGCAAGTATTTGTCTAGGCCCACATGTGCAATATTAAATAGACTGGAGACGAAGAAAAAAACCATTATAACAAGGAAATGTGAGATAAACTCTTTAAGGAAGGGGGAATACTCTAGATGCACATTTTGTTACTTTTGAGGTATATGACACTTATATCTCATTTGAGCACATCATTTATGGCACTTCAAAATATTTTGGATCGATCATCCACGCAGGTTAGAAATATGTTGGCCTGGTTATAGCCATGGCCCCTACCACCATCATCTCTCTATTAGCTGGCTTAATTTTCAAGTAGTGTTGATGCATCCAGCAACTGATTTTGTAGTATCCAGTGAGGGTAGTTCTTTTAGCATTGTATATACAGTGTTTAATAGTACAAAGTAGGTTTTGAGAGACAGGAGTGACAGTACAGCACATCTAAGGAACTCCACAAGACACACACACCATGGAAATAGGTTTGCAAGGACTTTCATCAGCCAGACTACAGCCAGTTATTTCCTTCTTGACTGTGATGTCAAACATAAGTGAACTAACATAAGGAACCAAGCCTAAGAACACTATTTGTCATATGTTCTCTTGCTTTGAGGAAGACCTACACTTTCATACCAATAGAGAGTGAAAGATGGGTCGACTTCTACATTGAGAGGCACTAGGTTACCTTGAAGTAATCAAACATCATGCATTGAACTATAAAAAAACTCTGTACATGGGTTATGTGTACTAGCAGCATACCATGAAAATGAGAAATTAGCTATTCCTTAAGTTTAACTAAAGTGCTGCCATTGGTAAGTTATTTTATATGTATTTTTAAAGCACACTATTAGCCACAATGGTATCCTGGCACTGAGCAGGTGTGTGTGCCTCGCTCTGCCTATGGTAGTATGGTTAATTGAAATGGCAAGTATTCAGCTTCTTGTGGAATTCACAAAGAGAGGAGGAGGCTCTGATGGGGAGTGGGAGGTCATTCCACACTTTAGGAGTGATATAACTGAATTCCAGTCCTCTTGATCTGGTTCTGTGTATACATGGTCTACGTGCAAGTGTGACTCCAGTGGAGTGGAGGTGTCTGGATGGTTGGTGGAAGGAAATGCGACTGTTCAGTTAGGTGGGGCCTGAGTTGTCTAGTGCCTAGAATGTGTGTGTGAGAAGTTCGAATTGAGCGCATTTGTGGACAGGGAGCCAGTGTAGTTCCCTGAGGTGTGGTGATGTGGGTTCTCTTTGGGAGTTTGAGTATGAGTCTGGCTGCTGAGTTCTGGATGGTTTGTAGTCTTTTATTGAGTTGCTTGGTGGTCTAGAGGGTGTTCCCACAGTTCCATTTTGCTGGTGACTAGGGTACGAGCAACAGTTTTTCTAGTGTTGCTTGGGAGTCATTTGAAGTTCTTACTCAGCATCTTGAATGTGAGGAAGCAGAATGCAGTGATGGCATTGAATTGTGTGGTCATGTTGAGTTTGCTGTCTATGATTATTCTGAGGTTCTTGGCTTGGGTTCTGGGTGTGGATTTGAGTCAGAAATTAAGGTTTCTAAATATGATGAAAAATATGTGGACTGTACAAATTAATTTGCATATACTGTAATTAAAATTTGTCTACACTGTAGCCACCTGGAGATACTCATTAAGTAATAGATTGAGACGATATTTACAATAGGCCTTGGTGGAACTTGCAGAGTTTAACTTCATGAAATTCTGTGGAGTTACAAAAAAACTCCACAATATTCCACTCATTCCATGAATGGGTGGAAATAGGCATTTCATGCTCTCGTGCTGTGATTTAGTGGCAGAAGCTCATTCTGCACTTAAAAATCAGTGCAAACAGCACCACGCAGCATGGCTGAGGGCACAGCTTCTCAAGTTGATGTTTCTGCAGCTTGAGAAGATTTTCAACTCAGTGGACAGCTTTCTGATGCCACAAATGGTTGCGATCTTCCGTGACCACCTGCGTTGGAGAAATCTCACCTAGTGCCCTCCTTGTGACCGAAAACTGTGCTAGAGGGCACTGAATCTCACTTGCGCTGGCCAGCTTACATTAGCGAACTACCTGTGAGAAAAAACTCTGCCACGCGGTATGGCGGAATATGCACCAGAACTCATGTTAGAAGTGTAATGCACAATGGCCAAAACTCCACCAAATTCTCTGGCGGAGCCGAATAAATCACCCACACCTAATTTACAATAGGACAGCACACCACCACTTTATTTCTAAGGTCAAGTTTTTTGACCCTACATAGGAGGGTGCCTCAGGCATTGGTCTCAAAAGCAGATGACATATGTAAGGACATTAGTGCCTTGGCACATATGTTAATTATTTGTTTATTTAATTATTGAGGTTTTACACTTAACCAAGCAGTAATGATGGTAACAGCAATTGTTTTCTAGTAATTATTCAAATTGTATGGTGCAATCTATGTATCCATATCATTGATGCTATGGAAAAGTAACAAATAAGCAATATATAGGCATATACAAAAATTGAAACATATATGTGCTTTTTCAGAATACTATAGATAGCCACTCAATGTGAGGGTTATAGGACTGTAAACAAGTAGGACTAAAGCACTGTCTCAATCAAAGTATGGTTAGAGATAAAGTTATGTCTTCTAGGGGAGCATTCCGCTTTTTTGAGGCCATACAAGAGGGTATGTGGTTTGCTTTGCTTGTTCTTTCCATGTGATGACTCCTGCCAATGGTGGGTCTGCTTCACAGGTATGCTAAATATATCCTTAAGAAGCTTTCAAATTTCATGTAAACGTGCAGGAGAGGCATAAGTAACACAGCAATCTTATTAAGAGCTAGGCCCCCCTAATATATGAAGCATTGAGGGGCACATTTACTTGTATTCCTCAATTGAAAGGCAGAGAGCAAACATGCTCCATATTTTCAAAGATATGGAGCATTTCTGCTCTCTCCTTGTGCATTTTGTGCTGGCTTGTGCCAATGCGGGGACCCTTGCACCTTAGCACAAGGGACACCTTCCTGCACAAAAACATTAGCTAGAGGCGCATTTCTCCTCCTATGTGTGCTGCATAATGCAGCACACATAGACAGAGTAACGCGGACGAATACAAATATTTCTTCTCTTTATGCCTCTGTCAGGTAGGTGCCCAATGTTGGTGCAGACCCATGTTTTCAAGTCTTTGTAAACCTGGGTTTGCGCCCAAATGCATGCATGGAAGAATGGGAATGCCCATACTCTAAACATGTGCTGCCTACCCAACCCTAAGTAATGCAAGGCAGCGACGTGCACTGCGTTGTGTTACTTTGTATTTACTAAACCACGCAAAGTGGATTTGCCTGGCTTAGTAAACTCCAAAAATGATTATATATTGGGGCTGCACCACAAAAGTGACGCAACCCTGATGCAATATTATGGCAAATTTGGGCCTGGGTGTTTTGGGATAACAAAAAAACAAGGTTGTCCGCATGCACTAAAAATAAGATGTGAAAGACTCTATTTGAGCCACTTCCAAGAGCTTGTACCTAGCTAACCATTCATGTACCATACATCTGAAGCTCTCAAATGCAATCAGTGGCGGAGGCTGTGTGCTTACTGAGTCAAAATGTATCATCTGATACTTTTATTTAACAATGGCTACATTATTAATTATTATTATTATTTTGCCATGAGCAATAAAGAGAGCTGACAAAACTAATGTGACCTTTAAATTTCTCTATAGCAACACATTTGGAACTGAGGTTCACCTTTTTTCATTTGGATGTAAAGGAATCCAAGGAGCGAAGCACTATTACCATTATATATTGAAAAACAAAGGTTTTACTGGAAGTGGTTGTATTTCATCTATGCACCCTACAAACGGTGGTAAACTTTTGCCATTGGCGATGAGCAAAACACTGCTTTTCTTCCAGCACTTTTAGTTCTCCTGAAAATTCTTTGACACATTAACAACTAATTGTTTGGCTGTAAAGTCTCCTCCTGGCTACGTCGACTTGAGCATGTTTGTATGTTTTTTGTTTGCATTTTTCCCTCTTCTTGTATTCCTCCTCATTGGTCTGCATTTCGATTTTGGTTTGCCAAACCCAATCTCAGCCACTTCTGTTGCCTCTGCAGGATGTCTGGACCACTAAATCAAATCAAATGTCTATTTGTGTCTGAGCTCATTCCTGTTTAACAGTAATGAAAATCAAAAAGATAATACCAGCAAAACTGGATTTGGACTGATGCACCTTAAACACATCCTTATTTGTCCTTATTGTGCAGAATGCTCACCGGTGATCGTGGCGATGCAATGTTCAGCCGTTCTTTAACACAATCCTTATTAAATTATCGATTTCAGATTTGGTAAGAAAGATGAGCCAAGTTTTCACTTTATCACTGTTTGTGTGCTGCATAAATATTTAACACAGTGACTCTAAATTAAGCCGGACTGCTTTGGTGCCAGGTTAACAGAGGGTTAAGCACAGTTTAATTTAGTGACTTTTGTGGTTCACCCTGACAATGTGGGTACTGTAAGATACCCAATGTCTCACTGTAACCAAAATTTGGGAGCCCATCTATTTTGGTGTGATAACCATAGGTCCTGTGTTCACAAAACAAGGTTTTAGCCTTGAAAAGATGTGGGACCTCTGATAGACTTTCTATTTTGAATGTACCTGCATATTATTTCAGGTATCTATTTAAATGGGCATTTGTGATAGTACAAAAAATACCAAAAATCTGAATCTATTCATATGGAAATACCAAATGATGACCTGTAGGTAGTGACTCTCTCCAATGGCTTGAAGAATGCAATACCACACCCAACAGCGAATCTATAGTCCACCAGACAGAATAGACCTCAATAGAATAACCTGTTAAATGAAGCAGAGACAGTGCTTAACTCAACTTCCACTTCTTTAAACTGAGTTTATCTTAGTCGTGGACAGTACGGGGCTCCCTTTAGCACCTTTACTCAAGGCAGCATTCAAGGCCTCTGAATTCAATTAAATGGTATTAAGGAATGTAAAATCCAAAAGCCCTGAGTACCCTCAGTTCTAGCAACATTATTGAGTCCTGGATCCCTTGGCTCAGTTATGTGTTAGAGATAACAGCAGAACCACTCTGCATCTCAACTATTCCCAAACCCATTACAATAGCTTCTTCAATTTTCTTGCTATCCTTGCCTAATTTGGCATTATGAAAACTGTGCTCCGCAAACTTTTATTGATTGTACTGCAAAGTCGTGGAAACGCCAACATTTCTTTTTTAGTGTGAGTAAAGACCGAGATCAGTATTGTTACTGTTGTTACCAACAGTTCCTCTTCTGCTTTGATTTTATATTACAATATGGAGGCACACCTTTCTCTGAGGCCTCCTCCTTGACTCTGGTAGCAGTTTTCACTTCTCACATTCATTCTTTTTCTCTTCAGCTGCCACAAGAAGCACATGTATGATGAACCTAAAACCCGGTGGCATTAAACACCCCAAGAGGTTGTCTAGGGTTTAGTACAAGTCTGATCATACTAAAATCAAATTCTTTAGTCGGTATTGCACTGTAGGACAAATAAATATAAGAAAAAAGGCTATATCTCTTCTTTAGGCACTGTCCTGTTTCGCATATTATGATGTTTAGAATCTTATTGACTCTCCCAAGAAATAGCGATCAGATCTAAATGAATACACAATCCTTTCATGTAATTGGTTCATGTGTGAGTTATAACTCCCTTGATTAACCCTACTGTGGTTATTATGGTAATCATAGATATGGATACCAATGCAGTAGCAAAGCTGCATCCCCAGTGAAATGCTCTTGCACCAACAGTGGAAGTAGTTCAGAAGCTAGACTCACAGTGTGGTGGTAGGAGAGAGAATGATACGCCCGCTATCAAATAAAGATATGTCTGTCTGTGTTAGTGGTACAAAGGGAGCCTTTGGGACTTCTCTAGATTCCACATTAGCTCAGTAACTCCAGCTGGAACAAGCATATTCCATTTTTGAATACCCTTCTGTGACCATTAAAGATAGCTGTCTGGGCTGCAATGGGTTGTAGTCACATGATGGCATGCTGCTATGGGGCACTACTAACCTTCTAGGTGCTCCATGCATAGGTTCCTAAAGCTCATTATCTTAAACAGCCCTTGGTCTTTACCATCTACTTGGGCTGAAGCCTCCTTATGAAGTCCTCCAGGGTAATGTACTTTCTGCATACCGTCAAGAGGTATGCGTAGGCTGGTCCACCTGCTGATGAAACACAGACAGTACAGGCAAAGAAATTAGACCAGCGTAATGGGGACCTTTGATTTCATTGAACTAAAAATTAAGAAAGTGTAGTGACTTATGCATCTTTCCTTATTGCAATCTCTCATTCTTTGCTTATTAGAATGTTAACAAGGTTGTGATTTAATAGAATGCTGGCTCAGCTTGAATTCAGTTGAGACTTGGGGCTGAGCTAAGATGATCCTGCTTCTGGTGGGGCTCATTATCTACCTAACTTCTGTACTATTACTTATACCTGAAGGTACCTTGTACCATCTTACTTCTAATAAATTACTTCTTCAATCAACTACTCGGACTTTCATCATTCAACCTTCACTACAGAAAGCTTTTGTGCCAATCGTTGGTATCTTTAATATAGACATGCTGTATAATGGGGCAGAATCTATCAGATTGCTCAACCAGAAAACCAGTACAATTCTCCTCTTAGCAATGATTTTATCAGCCTGAAGGTGACATATTTCACATCGTTGGCCCCCCTGGCTGAGGCTTCACAGTCTAAAGTCGACTGTTCTGGATTTTATGAGGTCGTTCTAGGTAATCAGGGACCTTTTCTCACTCTACAGCAAGGGATGTACTCCTTTGCTTTCTATACATTCTCATGAGTTTTAGTCTCTTCTGCCAAGGCTCTGGAATTTAACCCTAGTATTTGTCTTATGAGAAGATGTCTACCTCAGTAAAGCTCTATAGGAAATGGGAAGATTGTTTGGGCAAATAGTCCAAGTACATGGCCATTCTAGATGATACATCATCAAATCATCGCTGAGGATTGTCAAAACTGTGAACTATGCGGAAAACCTGAAATTTGGGTAAAAGGAAAACAAGGACAAACCACATGTGCACTTTGTGGAGAGACATAATGGACTGACGATATGGACACACTGGCGAGTGTGACCATATCACAACCTGACAATGTCTCATAATGGCAGCTGCGGCCTCTGCAGGTAAGAGCGGTGAGACGGTGGGGCCGGGTGAGGGGGGGATTTCGCGAGAAGACCACAAGGGAAAAATTAATTATTTATTTAATTTTCCCTCGTGTTCGTCTCTTGAAATCCCCCCTCGCCCGGCCCCACTGCCCCAGCGTTCTTACCTGCAGCGGCCACTGCTGCATAATGGTCCCTGCTTGTGTGGATGTCGGTCGGTCCTACGTATAACTGCAAGAATATTTTAGATGTTTAAACTAAATTTATTCGCAGACTTCCTTCTTCTTAAATGGACCTTTGTGTTTTTTTGATTAACAGCTTGCAAATGTGGCACTTCACTTATCTTCACAGATTAGTCAGTGTCCTTTGTAAAGTGTGATTAATCAAGTGATGTTCTGCTCCTGAAAGAAATAATGCTAAAAAGGAAATATTGCACAAAATGCATTCGTTTACCACTCATGTTACCCGGCACAAAAAAAGACATATTAAAAAATCATACACAACATACTCGAACTATTACTAATCAACAGAAAATACCCAAGACTTAATTTAAGAATGAAAACTGTGATTACATTTACTTTAAATCTGTGAAACATTGCTGGTGTTGTCAACAAAAGTGCTGTGCACCCTTAGAAAATGCCTATGTCAGTGCCACGAAATTAGCACTCGTTTTATCCTCATAGGTCCATAAGCAGATTTGGCTTGAATTAGAAACGTTCCAAAAATATTACCGATTTAAATTTATATGCATTGTTTAAAGACATTGTGCCTTTGTTTCCATTCTACAAACTAAAAAGAAAGTATGGAGTCTGTATTTATTTGAAGGTACTGTTTTTGTCTGAAGTATTGATTTTTCCCGTGACTGGGTGTTTGAGCAGATTAAACACTGCCTCAGGGCCGAGTTTGATCATCTCCTCGATGTTCAGAAAAATAGTTTCTGCTGAAAAAGTTATCCTTCGTGACTTTATTCTAATTGATCACAAGCAAAATATGCTTTTTGACAACACTGGATGGATGCTATCCAATATCAGAATGCATTTTTTTTCAAACCGTCTTCGGACAGCAAAACAAATGAAAAAGAACGGTGCGGTAAAATATTATTTTTGACTCCATCGTTCAAGAGATTATTTTGACTTATTTCTAGGGCTTTTTAGCAATACAGGAGAAGAGCCAGAGCTGGCTTCTCCACAAATGATTAGGTTCACTGTGCAAAAAGCAAGTTTCTTTGCTTTATTATAGAGAGGAAAGATTAGACCCTATTATATAAGATGGCAGATAATTTTAAGGTTCCACAAATGCTGTCTGCCCTTTACACGCTCATGTTCTAGCAAAGTTGTCTGGCAAAACAAAATGAGCACATGAAAGAAGAGTAAGCTATTTATGTGGTTTCTTGATATGTTTCTTTTGCATTCCCAACATCCCCTACAGACGTGTGCGTGGGCACACAATCACTCACACACACACACTCACACACATTTGCACACACACACACACACACACACACACATAAACTGCAGTTAAAGTGAAGTTATATTTATAATTTAAAACCTGAACGCTGTCAATTTCCAGTGTTTAGAGTAAGCTGTGTATATTCTCAAACTATTCACACATATCACAGATGTAATGTCAAATGACATTACTGAAGAGACATCACTAGTGAAATCACATAAGACATCTTCAATTGCATCATTGATAACATTACCCTTGTAGACACTTATGAATTAATAAATGAATGAATGGATGATACGATTTATAAAACGCACAAATACCCAGTGGCGTCTTGGCACTGAGCGGAGCTAAAGGGAGCAGACGAGAGCAAAGTGCATGCTGATCACTGGTTAAATAACCAGGTTTTGAGGATTTTCCTGAAAGGCGTGAGTGAGGGTGCTGTTTTCAGATTTAGTGGCAGACAGTTCCACTGAAGAGCTGTGAGCCTGAAGAAGCTTCTTCCATCCCAAATGGCGAGTTTAATGGAGGCAACCTTCACCAAGTTGGCAGAGCAGGAGCGTAATGTTCTGCCGGGGATATACTGCACAAAATTCTTCTTGAAGAAGGTTGGGGCTTTTCTATTAAGATTTTTATAAGCTAGGCAGAGTGCCTTAAATGTAATTCAATGGCAAACCGGAAGTCAATGCAATTGTCTAATAGAAGCCCTGGCTGATTGATGTTTTGGAATTCACCGAAGAAATTGTGCGGCCGCATTTTGTATGGTCTGCCATTTTTTGAGTGGACCTTTTGAAAGGCTAATGTTGAGACTATTGCAGTAGTCCAGCTGCGACAGAGCAAGGGCGATGACCACTGCTTTCAGTAGTTCAGCCGGAAGGAATTTTTCAATTTATGACATTACAAGGAGGCTACTAGCTATCAATATTATAATAAATGTCAAACAACATTTTTGTGTATAGTTTCAGATGGTTAATCCTCCAACACAAGATGGCCGCCGAGCTGGAGCTCCCCAACGAAGCTCCGGGGCTTGGGATCACACTTCGGTAAATATACATGCCTATGTCCCCATCCACCCTTCTATCGGACAACCCAGCATGCCGGATCGCGGCTGCAACTGTATACTTAGAGCCTCTGATTTGCAACTTGCCCAGCAAAGTTTTGGATGATTGGAGCAACGTAATGAAGAACATCCAGCAGAAACCTATCGGAAGCCTGCTAGCTACTTTGCCGTTCCTGGTTGTCAGTCGCTGCCTCGTTTGGTAATCGGAGGCAGAGAAGTATCGCAGCTGCCACAGGGTGGCCAGCCCGGAGCTGAGGCAGAGGAACGTTGCTGCTGCCACGGAAAGAGTCGCCTGCCGGACAGATTTCACCTCCAAGCTCCCGGGCTGTGATTTTGGGCTCGATGGGGTGAATGCGCACAGATCACCCCCCTCCCCTGCCGCCGTGGTCCCGCATGTAGAGGGGGCTGCAGAGTTGGTGCGTGGGTCTGTTCTGCTGCCCACTGGAGCGTGCACCCAGAGCTCTGGTGCTGCAGCTGAGAGGTGAGTCTCCAGCTTGTCGGACGCAGCCCGAGCTCCCTGGATCGCAAGGGTCGAGCTCGGGTCGCAGCGTAGGGAGCGCATCTCCGCCCTCCCGGCCACAGATATTCTGGATGCTGGGTTGGTTTGAGGGCGGACCCACTGCGAGTTGTGGCCGCTGTTACAGCGCTGGTGTCTGCAACGTGCGGCTTGATGACCCGTCACTTTTCTGGTGTGGCATACTTTCATGCGGGTGTCCCGACGGATCTCGCTCAACTGTGGGGCCCAACTTGAGGAGGTACGGTGGGTCTCATTAATCCCCCCCCCTCTGTTCCCTGATTCCTGGTGCTACATGGAGTCTGGACCGTGGGGGCTGCTGACTCTCCGGCTCTTCTAGATTTTGCTGAGGGTGATTTGTGGCTGCCATACGAGCATGGCCTGTTTGGGAACTCATTTTGTCTGTTGTTGCACAGACTTGGGCGCCCATTTTGTTTTTGGCCTGTTTGTGTTGTTGTATTAACAGACTTGCTGTCCCCTTATGTCCCTCTTGTATCTGAAGATGGCGCCCCCTTCCCTGGGCTTGATGCTCGGCAGGGCATGGATATAGAAAGGGGCCTGCCAATCTACCAACCTATGGCAGCCATCTTGGAATGGGCACTCACTACCTTTACTCCCACATTCACTTATGGTGGCCATCTTTGGGTGCGTCACTCAATCACCATATATGACCACACAGGGCCCTGCTATATGTGCCCCAATACCACACATTATGCAGTGGTTTTCCCATCCCAACTGTTGGTTCTCGAACTGCCTGCCTTGCCTGCTTCCCAAGTGGTAATTCCACTCTAGAGACTGCCTCTTTTCATCATGGTCCAACCCCTGGTCTCTTAGCTCTAGATTATCTGGCCCTTCTGAAACCAGTCGACCCTAAGGATCCAGAGGGGGTTGCTAGCAATTAGAGAGATTCTCATGCCCGTGTCGCTTGGTATTCTTACGCCTCTGATGGGGAAGGTCGATCTCTGCCCAGCTCCCTTCTTACCCCCTCTGGTGCGCTGAGAAGACAAATGCCAATATGGAGCCTAAACTTCCGATCCTTTGCTCGCCAAACCTGGACCCAACTTGTCACAATGCTCTCCGAATCAGATACCCCCCAAACTTATCTAAAAATGCTGCAAAATCTTCAAACATAAACTACTTATATCACATCTGGAAACCCTCATCTCAGACCCCTACTTCTCTACCAGTAAGTGTGCTAACATAAATGACCTCATCTTCTATACTAATCATCATGCTCAATGGCGGAAGACCATCCACTCTCTGTTCAAGATCTCCAATTCCCTCAAAACACCACATGGTCTTAGATTTATTGTGGCGCCCTCTGTGGTTTTCAGATCTGAAGCCACCATCTCCATCTACAAAAACGGAATCATTCTTATACAAGTCTCTGACCACAACCTAATGCGATTTGACACATTCTTTCCCACCATCTTAAATACAGTGGCTGGTGGCAATCCCGCACACCGCGCAAGGGCGGGACCCCCAGGGTTCCCCCAGCACTCGCAGACTCTATCCCCTACCTCGACACCACCTCCCGCTGATCCCACATCTGCCTCGTTTGACTCCCCACTTCCTACTCTAACTCCTAATAACAACTCCCTCACAATGCCCGCAATGTATGAGCTGCGCCAGTATAGTCATCTCGCGAACCCTCCCGCCCCCCCCCTGTTATGGTTAGCTAGTCCTAACCTGCCTTGCCCCCTGCGTACAACACCGCCCCAATTCTGCCCAAGTCACCTTCCTGCAGCTCAATTCACACTCCCACCAGGCTCCCATCTGCCTCCACTGGTCTTTATCCATCAGTCCCCTCCTCTCCTACCCATCCTCCAGAGCTTGCAGTGCCACTTCCCTGAATCCCTCCCCTTGGGGCACATTCAGGCGCCTACTGCCCTACCTTCCACCGACCTCAGTAGATCCTCCCCTTCGATAGCCATTCCGAGCATGTGGCTCCACTGCCCAGAAACTATTCCCGTTGGGCGCATCCAGTTTCCTACCGCCCCTCTTTCCCCTGACCTCACTAGCTCTTCCCCTAGCCTATCCATTCCGAGCGGGCAGTCCCAGTGTCCAGAATCTCTTCCCGCTGGACACATGCAGTCTCCAACTGTCCTACCTTCCCCCGACTTCACTAGCTCTCTCCCGCTCCAGGATCCCAGAGACCGTGCCTCCGAATCCCTTCACACATCAATCGAAGGCCGCCATAGCAAGATAGTACTCTGCCTACATCAACTTAAGACAGAGGTCCACAGTATACTATATATCGTTAAGGCCTTGGTTGCAAAGCCCAGCCCTAATGGCCCCACCATGAAAAAACACTATCGTCGCTCGCTCCCTGTTCACACGCGTTCTGGGCTCCCCTCCGCCCGATGCACATAGGTCACTGTCTCATGTCTCCCACATACCTCATAGATGGGCCTCCGCCCCTCTCCCTAATGACCAGGTGCACCCCTCCAGATGCAAAGTCCCCCTGTCCGATACAGATATTCTCTCTCTCCTACATTCTTATGTTCCAGCTCACCCACCCTCCATAGCAAACTTGCAACAAATTGAATCCATCACCACGGATCCCTTCAGTGAACCTAGGCATAACACCATAGCCCTAAATGAGAACAACCTCACGCGAGTCACCACCACGCTTCCCGCTCCAACAGACACCATCACTAGTCTCAAATGTGTGCTTCTAAATTGTAGATCGGCAGCGAAACATGCTGCGGACATTGCAGATCTCACCCTGGTGCAGGATCTTAACCTTGTAATGCTGACGGAAACCTGGCTTAATGACTCAGGTACCCCTTTCTTGGACCTCTTAATACTTACCAACTATGAAATCATTAGGTTGGACAGATCCTTAGGGCAAGGTGAAGACATTGCATGCTTACATCGGACAAATCTTACAGTGATGATACTTCAGACCGACCTTCTGCTGTCCTGTGAATACCTATGCATTGAAGTGACTGGGGGCAACAATCACTCCTGCAAACTGCACACATTTTACCACCCCCCTCGCGACAACCTTCCCTACACAGAACAGATCATGGACATTAGTTCAGCTAACGTAGACTCCCATGGCTCCCAAATCTTCCTGGGAGATTTCAATCTCCATTGGAATGATGCAAATGATCGGGTAGTCAATATCTTGGATTTGGTAAGAACAAGTAAAGCCCAGCCCAAGAACCCAAAACAGTTGAAAAGATGCCTACAGAATGTCAACCCGCATGATCTAACTGCTCTCTGTGATAACATCTTGCCCTCACCACCGAACATGTCGGATGTCCACGAACTTACGGCCCATTATAACCACGCAATGCTGAATGTACTAGACTGAGTCGCCCCACTACAGCTCAAAAGAATCCCCTCCAAACTCTCCAAACCATGGTTTACCGATAGACCTAATAGACCGATAGACCTAATTCAGAAAGAAGAACCTAAGTCTTGCTGAAAGGCTGTGGCGGTCCAATCCATCCCTTGAGCATCTGTACCACCAAAGATCCCTGAGAAGCTCAGATAATAAACACATAAGATGCTCGAAGGCCACCTTTTTCAGAACTCAGTTAGACCAAGCAAAAAACCGTCCTAAAAAACTGTTCAAACTCATCAAGTCCCAAGCCAATAGTCATCCGAACTCTGTATCACTGGGTCAAGGGACATTGTCCAATTGTGAAGTATTTGCAAATTTCTTCATAGATAAGACCAGTAAGATTGAAACAGATCAACAAGTGGCCTGTAACCACCTGTCGATCAACCCACCAAACCCCCTATGCCCACCTAGTACGGAGTGCATGGTCCCGGCGTTACCACACTTCCCCAAAAACAACGCCTCCTGGAGTCTCTTCCAAACCTTGGATGAATGCGCTATACGCAAAACGCTCTTGACTTCCAACCACTACAATGACCCGTTGCCATCGACCCTTTTCCCGGATGTTAGATCCTCCCTACTAACATTGTGGACTAAGATAGTCAATGCATCACTGCAGCAAGGTGTTATTCCAGATGCCTATAATTGGGTCAAATTACTCAGATTCTAAAGAAACCTACTGCAGATCCCTAGGACCATCATAACTTCCGTCCAATCTCCAACATCACCACCTTAGCAAAACTCCTGGAGAAATGTGTGCTTGCCCAACTCTGTAACCATATTAACTATTTCCAACTCCTGGACCATTGCCAATCCAGCTTCCGCTCGGTCCATAGCACAGAGTCGGCCCTAACGCACATTGTCGATGACGCGTAAAGAATGTTGGACCACAATGAGTCGTGCCTATTGATCCTTCTTGACCTTTCGTCAGCATTTGACACTGTCAAACAAGATACTCTAATTGACCTCCTGGAACACAGGATGGGGTTGTCAGGGCATGTGCTTAATTAGTTCTCCTCATTCCTCCTCACTTGATCCCAACGCTTCAAGGTGAACCAATCCCTGTCCCGTCCTGCACTGGTTTCGCTGGGGGTTCCCCAAGGTTCAGCACTCTCTCCCACACTCTTTAACCTGTTCATGGAGCCTCTAACAGAAATGCTCAAATCATCCCGCATTCACCATCACATGTATGCGGCTGATACTCAACTATACCTGAGGATCACCTCCCCTGAGGACATTCAGTCCCTCAACTCAGTCCTACTGGAAACACAAAGTTGGCTGACACGTAACCACCTGAATTTAAATGCTCTAAAAACAGAATTCCTCCTTATCTCACCCCATAAGCAATCACCGTACGTTGAACAATGGTTGAATCAGCTTACTGCTCTTAACTGCAGACCTCACCTCGTTGACTCGGCATCCTCGCTTGGTATGATACTAGACAAGAGTTTGAACATGCAAAAACACATCAGCTCCCTCACCAAAGGAGCGAACTTCCAACTCAGCATCCTTAGGAAGCTCAAACATTATCTACCTGCTCACGACCTAAAGGTTGCAGTACAAGCATTGGTGATCGCAAAGCTGGACTATGGCAGTGCTATGGTGTGTGTCTTGCCCAGAGTGATAACGGCTCCCCTTAAGGTGACCTTCAATGCTGCGGCCAGGCTTGTAACGGGCACAACAAAATTCAACCACATCTCTCCGGACCTGCTAGCTCTATAATGGGATCCCCTATGAAGCTCGGATACAGCTGAAAATTTCATGCATGACACACAGAGCCATACACCTCAAGACCACAATGTACCTCACTCAGAAACTGGAGCTCTCATGTGGTTCAAGAGCCTCTAGAAGTGCCAGCACCCTGTTACTCAAACCACAAAAATTCAAGAAAAAAAGACCTATAATAGATCATTTTCAGGTATGGCTCCAAGGATCTGGAACTCTCTTTCCCCCGAAGTCAGGGTGATGCCTTCCTCTGCCCTGTTCAAATCAGAAGTTAAAGAGCTCTTGATGAAGAAATATCTGCTTCAGTCTTCCTTACCCTCTTGACTCCCGGAACATTCGACGCTGTTCTATGCCAGAGATGCTAGGTTCTTGAGAATGTTGGACATTCTATATATATGTACCTGTCTTTATGCTGATTATTTGTGTTTCCATGTATTCATCCTACTGCATAATCTGTAAAGCACTCTGATACCCTCTGTGGTCATGTTCGCGCTTTATAAAACTTTCAAAATAAAAATAAATAAACACCAAATACTAGTCTTCCTTATTTCCAAAGTAGGTTCTTGGCACACACAAAATATTGGCTACATGTATTCCATTTATTTGCTTGTTTTGAATATAGAGCGCACACATCTTTCGAACTGCATCAGTAGCTTATACGACAGCATTAAAGAATATTGTGCACAGATTTGAAAACTCTACACACCAATGAGCTGTAAGCTTCAGCCAATGTTGGTACTTTTTCCTCTCTGAGCCACTTATAAGTGAAACTAGATTAGTTTCCAAGCTCCAATTGAATAATATGCTTCATACTGTGATTTTCAGATGCAAAATATAATCACTTTACCTCTACCATGAAACACTGCCCTTTGCTTAATAGGTGAAAAATAGAAAGCAGATGTATCTGACCATACCTTACACTCTTCCTGCAACCCATCTCAATGGCAAAACACTTAAACAGTATTTCTATGTGGTATATAATAATACAAATTTAAAATCAATTCTAATCTTTTGACAGTCTCCAAACATGTTGTGCACACGAAGTACATTTGAATGAGGAGCTAATTTGGCCAAGTACCACATTCTTGACAAACTGTGGGACTTATTTACAAGCCCCTTATGCCGCTGGTACGTCACTTTTTCCCATATTAAAAGTGACGCTCCGGCGGCGTAAGGGGCTTGTAAATAAGTCCTTAGGTCTCCCAGGATTCTTACATGTGAGCTGACTCTTACCATTCACCACCCTGATCTTGGAACCTTAGAACAGCATCCATGAGCCAAAGTGAAGCAGTCATCAGACACACATTTGGGAGAAGGGGTTACGGTAGAGTTCTGGAAAACAGATGCTCTCTTTGTTGGTGCACAGAGAAATACATTTAAGTTACATATGCTCTTAAAAACTGCATTTATTGTAGTAGGCTTAGAGGGAGTCAGTGACTGAGAAGATGCACCTGTACTCAGCAAGTGAGGAGAGTAGGTGGAATGCGATTGTTACACTGCAAGGGAATGAAAGCAGTTACTCAATAATCCACAATCATTCAAAATGCAATGTAGCTTGGTCTTATGCACACACATATTCACCACACTATTCTTAATATGGTAGTGCTAGAGTTCAACTTTGTTGCTGTAAGTCTGCATACTAATTTGGGATCCTTACACCAAGCTGATACGGGTGTAGAATGTTTTTCCATGATATGTCTGACTGTGCTATATTGTGACCTGTGAAGTATTTTCCATATTTTATCAGTGTCTGTGAAAAATGTGTTCCATATATAAGTTTGTTCACTGCTAAATGATATTATAGTTAGGTATGTGTAAACAAATTGCATTATTAGTTGCGGTGAATGGTAGTCCTCCACAAGCAAAATCACTGTTCTTGTTAGGTCCAGTAAAGGTTTCAGTAACTTCAACCTGAGATAAACCTCTGGTAACTATGGGTAAGGTGCATCAAGTGCTTTTCTCCTTGCAAACAGGCCGATTCACAGAATCAGCCCGTTTGCGTTTGCAAAAAATGCTTTTGCAATGCATCAAACCCAATTTTGCAATTCGGGTACCAGTTACCGGATCGCAAAATGGTTTTGCGATTTGTTATTTGGAAGGGGCATGTTTAGGGCGTCCCTTCCAAATAGCGAATCCTAACTCTATGCATGAATGTTTTGTGACCGTGAATGCGGTCGCAAAACATTTGCATTTTACCACCTACTTCAAGTAGGTGGTAACCCATTCACAAATGGAAAGGGGTCCCCAAGGGACCCCTTCCCCTTTGTGAATGTTTGTAAAAGGATTTTTAAGAGCAGGCTGTGGTCCCACGGACCACTGCCTGCTCTTAACAGATGAAAAGAAAACTTTTCATTTTTTTTTGTAGAGCATCTCGTTTTCCTTTAAGGAAAATGATCTGCTTTACAAAAAAAGAGGTTGCTTTATTTGAAAGCAATCACAGACATGGTGGTCTGCTGATCTCAGCAGGCCACCATCCCTGTGAATTATGTGACTCCTAGGAGGTCGCAAATTGCGACCTAACTCATGAATATTAATGAGTTAGGAATTGCAGAAAGTGTACTGCACTCTTTCATGCATGCCATTTTGCGATTCCCTAATGGTAAGTATTTTGAAGCACCAAAACAGTTAAAATGTTGAAAACACAACACAATAAAAATCCCACTAGAATTTATAAATATAGAGAATAAGTTAATGTAAAATATGACACCAAAACACCAAAAGCCCTGTAAGGGTAACTGCAAATCTAAATTTTTCAGGTTGAAATAAAATTAGCAATTAAAAGTATAAAGCAACAACCATGGTCATCTAGTTGCGTTTGACTGGGAATTAAGCACAATTTAAGACCAACCGCAATGAAAAATGAGTTAGATACAGAAACCAGGTTCGTCTTTGTCAGAAGTATTGCCTTCTGAGTTAGGGTCTGATTAAAAGATCATGTTGAAAGAAGGTGATACTTATATCACCTCATAAAGAAAGATACTCCAGGTTTGCTTTTTACAGGGTGCAAAAAATAGCCCCTAGTGAGATCATTTGGGGATAACATGTGGATTTTGGTGTTTAACACACACAAATCCACATGAAAGTGGTAAATACTGTACACATTATTCTTGTTAACATTCAGCAGTTTTGACCTGTTGAAATTTAATGAAGGTTGAGGAATTTAATGCAATCTGATAATTATTGGATAGAATGAATAACTCCAAGCTTATAATTCCAAACCATGGCCAAACAGAGGTTAACACACGTGTCAGAATACACCAACACTCTTGAATCAGACCTAGACCACTAAAATGGAAGTCAAAATCTTCAGCAAGGCAGCAGGTTGTGGCCAAGAAAGCTTCCACAAGGCTGGATTACCATTGGACCGAGTTCCAATAAGGCCATTGAACTTTGGCAGAAAAGAGGTTAAGACTCAAAATTTACACCCAAGGTAGGTCCCTCTCTGGCTGGATTCTTGGGGTTCCTTTCTCTAGTCAAGATTTCTATGCTTGGACTTAGTCACTTTTATGGGAGCTCAGATTCCTCCAGCAGGGTATGGCTGAAAGCTGCAGCTCAACAGTGTTCCACAAGGCCAGATACCTCTGCGAGGTCCTGCTGAAACAGATTTGCAACTGGTCAAAATATCAGAGTAAGAGGAACCTGAATCTTTGGCTCTGTGGCAATGCCCATTTATTGGATTGGCTTGGGAGGTTTATCTTAGTCCTCCGGACATCTTAAGGGCAAAAAGCTTCTAGGTCCCAGGTTTTTCAGCATGTTAGGAAGGGTACATTTTGGTACAGCCAATGATCACAGGATCTCAGGAACACCATTTTTAGTCAAGACTCACTGAAGCAGAAGGCACCAGCAGGGTCCTGGACTAGACCAGTTGGAACTGGTCAGCTGGAATTTTCAAAAAAGGGACTTCTAACAGCGGAATTCTTCCGTGTTTAAATCCTTTAGTCTGTGGTGATAATTCCGGACCACAGATGGTTTCTGTAGTCGCAATGTTTCCATTAAGCTCTCAATTAATTCAGTCAGGCCAGTATTAATAATGCTCCGTCTTAATCACCATTAGGTATCATGACACCGCCACAAACTCACGAGCATACCATCCGAGTCCAGCCCCTAGGTCTCCCAGGAGTCTTACATGTGAGCTGACTCTTACCGTTCACCACCCTGATCTTGGAACAGCATCCATGAGCCAAAGTGAAGCAGTCATCAGACACACATTTGGGAGAAGGGGTTATGGTAGAGTTTCTGGTAAACAGATGCTCACTTAGTTGGTGCACAGAGAAATACAGTTAAGTTACATATGCTCATAAAAAGTGCATTTATTGTAGTAGGCTTAGAGTGAGCCAGTGACTGAGAAGATGCACTTGTACTCAGCAAGTGGGGAGAGTAGGTGGAATGGGGTTGTTACATTGCAAGGGAATGAAAGCAGTTACTCAATAATCCACAATCATTCAAAATGCAATGTTGCTTGGTCTTATGCACACAAATATTCACCACACTATTCTTAATATGGTAGTGCTAGAGTTCATCTTAGTTGTTGAACGTCTGTATACTAATTTGGGATCCTTACACCAAGCTGATACAGGTGTAGAAGGTTTCTCCACGATATATCTGAGTGTGCTATACTGTGACATATTTTATGAGTGTCTGTGAAAAATGTGTTCCATATATATGTTTGTTCACTATTAAATGACATTATAGTTAGGTATGTGTAAACAAATTGTATTATTAGTTGGTATGAATTATAGTCCTCCACAAGCAGAAATGTCACTAATCTTGTGAGGCCCATTAAAGGTTTCAGTAACCTAAACCTGAGATAAACCTCTGGTAACTATGGGACAGATGCATCAAGCATTTTTCTCCTTGCAAACGGGCCACTTCGCAGAATCGGCCTGTTTGCGTTTGCAAAAAATGCTTTTGTGATGCATCAAACCCAATTTTGTGATTCAGGTACCAGATTGCAAAATGGGTTTGTGATTCGCTATTTGAAAGGGGCGTGTTTAGGGCGTCTCTTCCAAATAGCGAATCCTAACGGTATGCATGAATGTTTTGTGACCGTGATTGTGGTCAAGTAGGTGGTAACCCATTCGCAAATGGGAAGGGTTGCCCAATGGACCCCTTACCTTTTGTGAATGTTTGTAAAAGGAATTTTAAGAGCAGGTTTTGGTCCCACTGACCACTGCCTGCTCTTAACAAATGAAAAGAAAACTTTTCATTTTTCTTTTTGTAGAGCATCTCGTTTTCCTTTAAGGAAAAAGACTGCTTTACAAAAAAAAGAGGTTGCTTTGTTTAAAAGCAATCCCAGACATGGTGGTCTGCTGATCTCAGCAGGCCACCATCCCTGTGATTTTTTGCGACTCCTAGGGGGTCGCAAATTGCGACCTACCTCATTAATATTCATGAGGCAGATCATTTGCGACCACTTAGGAATAGCTGAAAGTGTACTGCAAACTTTCATGCATGCCGTTTTGCGATTCCCTAATGGCAAATTGCACAGATTTTAAATTAGGGAATCGCAAAACATTTTAATGAAAAATCTGGCCTTTTGGCACAGAGCAGATAGGTTTAACTTAAGAAAATGTGCAAAGTATGTTGAAGCACCAAAAGAGTTAAAGTGTTGAAAACACAACATAATAAAAATCCCACTCCAATTCATAAATATAGAGAATAATTTAATGAAAAACATGACACCTAAACACCAAAAGCCCTATAAAGGTAACTGCAGATCTAAATTTTCAGGTTGAAATAAAATTAGCAATAAAAAGTATAAAGCAACAGCCATGGCCATCTAGTTGCATTTGACTGGGAATTAAGCACAATTTAGGGCCAACCGCAATGAAACACGAGTCAGATACGGAAACCAGGTTCATCTTGGTAAGAAGTATTTCCTTCGGATTTAGGGCCTGATTAAAAGATCCTGTTGAAACAAGGTGCTACTTATATCACCTCATAAATAATGATACTCCAGGTATGCTATTTACAGGGTGCAAAAATAGCCCCTATTAACATGTTTTGGGGATAACGTGGATTTTGGTGTTTAACACACCAAAATCCACATCATGCGGTAAATACACATTAATCTTGTTAAAATTCAGCAGCTTTGACCTGTTGAAATGTAATGAAGGTTGAGATATTTAATGCATCTGATAATTATTGGATAGAATAAATAACTCCAAGTTCATAATTCCAAACCATGCCCAAACAGAGGTTTACACATGTGTCAGAATACACCAACCCACTAAAATGGAAGTCAAACTTTTCAGCAGGGCAAGGCAACAGGTTGTGGCCAAGAAAGCTTCCAAAAGGCCGGATTACCATTGGACTGAGTCTCAATAAGGCCATTAAATGTTGGCAGAAAATAGGTTAAGACTCAAAATTTACACCCAAGGTAGGTCCCTCTCTGGCTGGATTCTTGGGGTTCCTTTCTCTAGTCAAGATTTCTATGCTTGAATTTAGTAATTTTTTTGGGAGCTCAGATTCCTCCAGCAGGGTATGGCTGAAAGCTATAGCTTAACAGTGTTCTACAAGGCCAGATACCTCTGCGATGTCCTCCTGAAATAGATTTGCAACTGGTGAAAATCTCAGAGTAAGAGAAACCTGAATCTTTGGATCAGTGACAATCCCCATTCATTGGATTGGTTTGGGAGGTTATCCTAGTCCTCCGGACATCATAGGGGCCAAAAAGCTTCTAGGTCCCAGGTTTTTCAGCATGTTAGGAGGAGTGCATTTTGGTACAGCCAGGAACACCATTTGGAGTCAAGAGTCACTGAAGCAGAAGGCACCAGCAAGGTCCTGGACTAGACCAGTTGGAACTGGTCAGCTGGGATTTTCAGAAAAGGGACTTCTAACTGCTTGTGATATCTATGTAGCGTAATAGGAGGTCAGACAATTGAGCATTGGAGTCCACATCTTTGTCATCAGTACAAGTGGGAGCAACTACAGAATTTCAGGTTTTCTCACAGGCTTCAACTGAAGCTGCAGCCCTCTGCCTGTCTTCCACAGGCCTAGTAGTGGTCTGAAGAGGGCACCCATAGGTGCCACATTTATACCTGGCACTAGCCTGTGAGCCTGCCTCCTCCCTAACAATAGGGAACATTAACCAAGGAGTAACCCTACCCATTTCCGCAGCAGTTCCTGTGTGCCCTACTGTAAAGAATCCCATAGTGCCCCACCCACACTAAAACAAGATGGCAGAAGCTTTCTTCCCTTGTGTAGAGTTCTTGTGCCCACCCAAGAATTGTGGCCAAGGAAATGAGCAACCCATCCCTGGCTCACCTAAATGTGGTTCTGGAGCAGCTCCTCTTTCAGGGTGTGTGGGCCTTGCTTGCTAGAGGAACAAAGGATGGGGAAGGCAAGGTGTTAGCTACAGCTGCCGGTTATAGGGAAGGGCTCCTTAAAGATAATTAAGTTCCTGGGCACAGATGGTCTTCATGACAAAGAAATAGAACACCTCCTCACACCCAAGGCCTTTGTCTCAGCTCTGAGAGTAAGTTCACACCTCATCAAGGGGCTTTTCAGCTTCTGTGTGACAGTTGAAAGTCCATGCAAATGGGCTTCAAGTGGATTTTGGCAGGTAACAGTGGCTTTCTAAAAACACCTATTCTAAAGTATTTATTATACATCCAACTATACAACAGAACTGGGCATTTACAAATATTTTCAAAAGTCCAGGAATGGCACCGTTTTGGAATTCAGTGTTAAATGACTTCAATACTCACTACTCAACACAACTCCCAAGATTCCCGTTTGACATCTTACTGGGCCTCCCTAATCCCCTAACATACCTTCTTGTTTCCTGCAGAGGAAGCCAGATTAGCATAGCACTGAGAGCTGCACATCAAACTATTCTCTCACTGTGAGTCACTGCCTCCATCCCGACATATCTAAATTGGCTGCATCACCTATGGGGGGCAGGGTGAAGTGACACTTTCCATACTACATGGCATCGGCTTATATCACTACTCTCTCAGAAATTTCGCGAACTGACCTGTCCCCGGTATTTGCGTATACTGAGACTTACAGACCCACCTTAGCCTGCACAAGTGGAAGCACCACAAGAAGCGACCTTTACGCAGACATAGACACGTAGGTCCTGTTAGACATTGAGCAGTTGGTACTGTGTGGGGGAAAGGGGGGTGGTGAGGGGGGTGAGGGTGGTGGGCTGCAAGGAGGGTTGTTAATTGTTTTTCTGTTTATTGTTGAATAAATGCCATGTAAGCTTCAATCTTTTAGATGAAGATCCTTGCTCAAAGTTTATAATATGACAACATGACAATAAAATAAATTTAGGACAAAAGCCCAGGAATGAACTTTGTAATTGTTTCCTGGGTGGAGATAACATTATTTAAATGTAATTTAATATTCCTGTGCTTTCCTACTGAGCAGCTAATCCTGCTGCAACGAAAATAGCTACTGGGGATTTGTCACTGTAAGGACGTGTTTAACATTAAATATTTACACTTTGTAAGTTTAAATACCATGCAGCCTGCCTTAGTGGGCAGTAAGGCTTAGCTAGGGGTTATATATTAATATTTAAAAGGAGGGTTTAGGTCTGCCTAAAGAATGTTTTTGACAGATTGAATTTGTGGTTAAAACCTGTACCACTGTGTTACACACGGAAGGCTTGTATCCATGTTTGTCCTGTTACTGTAGTTTGTGACACAATATGTGCTGGAGCCAACTTACAAGAATGTTGTACACTTTGGGCACAGAATACTTGGGACTTATAGGTATGTTAAATATGCCGGGTAAAGTGAAAGGAGGAACATAAGGTATTTACTACTGGTTAGCAGGGGTAAAGTGTACAGAGTTCTGTCACCAACAAAAATCCGCAAAAAGGTTTGCGTAGCCCTGCAGTAAGACCAAATTTGCAACAGCCCTGAGATAGCAGAACTTCTCTTTGAAAAGTAAGTGGCCCTATCTTTATTAATGCAGTCCTGGTGGTCAGAGGTGCACAGAGACTGAAATACATTGAGCAAATGCTGGGCCCACCCGTGGTGAAAGTCTGGACTGCAGCCAGTCCAAACACTCAACTCCCAGCAGCATGCTCAACCCCCATTAAGCAGCAACTTCTGCGGTGCACAGCGACTACTGCTGCAGAGCCAGGCATGTGGCAGATTGTGCTCCCAACCACAGTTGAGTACCCAGCCCTGATTCCACAGCAGTTAGGCATGCACAACAGGAGTTCGGTGCATGGCCTGGCTGCTCCCAACCTCCCATAAGATGACCAACACCCGTTGTTCATACCATTTAGCCGTTCATAGTGAGTGTTGGATGCAGGGCCTTGCATTGCACCCAGCCCACCAGTGGGCTACCCAACCCTGATGAAGCAACCAACAGCAATCCACTGTGAACAAAAGCCCCATGAAATAGCCAGTCCCCGTGCTGTGACAATAGGGCTGCAGGGACTTGGCCTGCAGCCAAGCCAATTGCACAAACCTAGAAGTGCACCCAACTTCCCATGGAGAGGTCAACTCTCCCTGCACTCAGCGTTCAGCTGTGCACAGTGGAAGCTGCCAAGCTCTGCACCCATCGTATGGTAGTCAACCCATGCAGTGGGGATTACTCACTATATGCGTTAAATACTTTTTTCAGGGCTTGGGGACCGAGTCCCGAGTCATTTATTGCTTGCCTCAACATTTTGTCTCAATGTTGCAACTAGTCAATCAGATAATTTCAGTACTGCAATACCAGTATGACAATACTAAAATGGCTGGTGAGAGAAAAAGCTCCTTGGACTCATCATATTTAAACACTTTTTTAAAATGTTGTTACAGTGGGAGGACTGCAGTACTGCACTGTGGGGGTACTGTGGTACCAGCTGTCCAGACATCTGAGGGCTATCCCCTTGGTGCCCAACCCAATCACCTCTTTAAATGGTCATTTCTTAAAAACAGCTGAACAGGTTAATATCAAATTACATAAAATCGCGCTTTCTGAGTAAAGTTGTAAATATTGCCAACTTTGGAGTATTCTCGTTTATCCATTTTTCTATATTAGTAGGCAAACCTTCCTAAGGCAATTCACATAGAAAATAACACTTTTCAGATCCACCTTTTTCTTGACGGATCAAAGTGAAATTTTCCATAAAGGAGCCAAAGTGAAGTGTATTTTTGAATCTTTCTTGCAGATTTGTCAAATGGAGCTAAAGTTATTTAAAAAGCCCGACCATTTTATTACAGCACTGATGTTATCCAACCTTGCTTTCAGCGCCAGTTTGCCACAACACCAAATGTATGGGGAACACGATTATGAAACCTGCCAGATTTGGTAAAGATTGTTTAAATGATTCACAAGTTTCAATGAGGGAGAGCGGGAAACATCGTTTACAACGCGGGGATTACATCGCGATTCCATTACATCGCGGTTTTTACAACGCAAGTCGTTACAACGACTTGCGCTAGATGGCGCTCTAGGACAAGGAATAGTATAATTTACTATCCAACACCTTCCCTACTGTACGTAGACTGGAGTTGGAATAGTAAATTATACTACTCCTAAGTCCTATTCCTTGTCCTAGAGCGCCATCTAGCGCAAGTCGTTGTAACGACTTGCGTTGTAAAAACCGCGATGTAATGTATCGCGATGTAAATGTATGCGTTGTAACGTCATACATCCGGGAGAGCCTTTCACTATAGAGTTTTCTCTTATCAACCTATGGGTGTTTAAAACTAGGAATCTGCAGGGGAAGCGCTCATGTTTTTGGGTTAAGTTCATTTTATTCCAGCAGTTCCAGAGATTCATGCTTGTTGTCAGATAGGGTGAGACATTAGAAATTCCTAACTTATCAGAGGAGAACTACACAGACCTCATGGTTAGTTTCCATTAATTTTACTGAATTACACAGTTCTTTGGAAGGATATCATTGACAAGTGTCACCTCAATTTCTCCTGAAGAAGACATTGTTTTTCATAAGTTGAAACAACATTACCTATTTCAGCAACTAAACTTTTTAGACCATGGCTTGGTCACGGACTAATTCATCTGAATAAGCCTGTGTTCAAAATCTAAAAAAATGCCACACCCAATACTTCACTTTTCTTTATATGTAATGTTACGGTTCATATATTTACTATATGTTACTCATTATATTGTCAGTACTTAAAACTCTTGTTGAATTGGATGAATTTGTCAAATTTCCTTGATATAGCAGCATATTTAAGTATCAAATTCTGTTAATAAAGTGTAAAATTCCTCCAATGTAGTGTCATAATTTAGGACATATTATAATATAATCCTTTGTATCCTATTAATCATGGTAAATATTGAACTTGAACTTCAGCATCAGTAAGAAAATTTGACTTATTGAATTCAATTGATTTACATACGTACTACAGCAGAAACATGTCTTGAAACCTTTTGCACCCAAGGCAGTGCCGAATGTGCTTTGGGTTTTGAGCATGTTGCCTTGCTAAATAAAGTGAAGGGTACCTAGTGAACCTTAGGTACCGGCACAGTAAAACACATTACCCCATTTTCCTCATATCCAGTAACATTTGGAGGGAGCAGAAAAAGGGATTAATAGCACAGTGTTGAAGCCATTCCTGCAGTATGCACATGAGGGAGGGTCATTCAGATCTATACCTATGTTACTGAAATGCAGAACTTTAGGTCAGATTAGGATAACGGGCAGATTGCCATCGACAGGCTGTTGGTGGCGGTCTCCCCGCCATCCTAAACAGCTTTTCCTCCTGCCAGGTCATGATGCCCGGCAGAGGGGGCAGAAATCTTGACCACCAGGCATCTGACGGGCTCCTTGAGGGCCTTCTAAACTCTACAATGTGATTAGGAAGGTCCATTGCCACTAGCCTTTCCATGGATGTTCACCACTCATGGAAAGGCTGGCAGGGACGGACATTGGGTGCCTGTAGCTTGCCCCCTTTCCCCCTGGGACCTTTTCTTTGAGTGTAGGGGGCACACTGATCCCTGTACTAAGTGGCAGGCACCGCATGGCGCCTGTCATGTAGTACAGGGATGTGTTACACATCCCTTTTTTCTATTGTACGGCCAGCAGCACCCACATCAATGGACAACCTGTACAATGATACCGCACCCGTGGCGGTCGCATTGTAATTTGGCCTGTGGGACCCCCGACACTATGTCGGGCGGTCCCCATCTCCTTTGGGGTGACGTCTGCCCACAAACCTAATCAGGCCCTTTGTTATAAAGCAAGACTAAGGCATGCCTCGTCTAAGAAGAGTGCACACTAAAAGTAGCACACAGTTGTGAACATGCTGACTTCGTCTAGGATTGCATTAGTAAGTACAAACTTGCTCCTTAGAATGAGGCGTAACAGCCAGAGCTACTGACTTCGGAACTGAGGAACCGGGTTCAAGTCTCCGCTTAGGCTCAAAATCCTGTGATTTTGAGAAGATCACTTATCCTCCCTGTGCTTAAAAAACGAAAATAGATGTGTCCTTGTGCGATGTAACAGGTGCTCACGTAAAGCGCTTCAATACCTTCTGGTCATACACTGGCTGGCGGATGTATGATGAAGGAACTATATTACACTATTGACTGAAATTTGGTTTGAATCAAGCACCATTTCAAAGGAGAGTCTGATAATCTACCAAGTCTTAATTCATTTAATATTGTTTGCGCTTTGCTTTATAGTTGAACACTAGAACAATTAGTATTTTTCTAAACAATAACATCATTTATTTCTCTATTTAAATTGTTCACAACAAAACTATGATTTTTATTTTCACTATTTTTGTGTTTTTTTGTCTGGACAGTGCGAGCTCTATGTTATGTGAGAATAATTTGAGTAAACAAATCAATTTAAAGAGAACTATAAAATAGCTATTTTTCAAGGTTATAGTTTAAAAGATTAGAGTGACTTATTTCCATGGCTTTTTAGCAATATAGAACAAACGCCGGAGTCAGCTCTTTACAAGAATGGTTATGGGCAAAAATGAAAAGGTTCACAGTGCGAAGCAAGCTTCATTGCTTAGAACATTTTATTGCAGAGAGGAAAGTCTTGACCCTACTGAACAAGATGGCAGGGAGCTTTAATGCTCCTTAAATGTCGACTGCCCTTTACACACTGGCCTCCTGGCAAAATTCTCTAACCATGAAATGACACATTTATCAATCATTCTGGCAAAAGCAAATACCTTTCTGAAAAAAATGAATAAGGCATTATCAGGAAATGAGTGAAAAAAGGTTGAGGTCTGTTAGATTTTGGGTCAGTAAGTGTGCTTGTGAACTTGAGTCTGAATGTGTGTGCGTGTTTGTTGTGAATTCGCAGGGACGAAAATTATGTATTTCTTAAGACTATATTAATGGATATGTCTATAGGAAATAATTTTGTTTATAGTAGCAATGATGCTGAAAAACTGCAAGAAAAAAATGCTATCCACTTTCAGTTCTTCCTTAAAGGTTTTGTGCACAAGGGCTGGGGGTGGGGTGGAGTGGAGTGGGTACGGTTAAAGAGAGTAGCAATTGCAGAGTTTCCAGCAGCACAGTGCCTGGAACTGGAGGGAGTCTGATGCCGAGGAGAGTAGAATACAATGTGATGCCATCACCATCTTTGTTTGGCATCAGACAACCTGAGCACGCAGGGCAGCAGGGACGAGGGGGGGACAGGGGACATGGTAGGGGGTGATAGAGAAGGTTGAGGGTATATAAAAAACTGAGGATACATGGGGAGAGTAGGGGGTTAATAGGAGACAAGAACTGTTCTAGGGATAGGATTGCAGTGGAGGGTGGTGGGCAGAGTCCAGAGGAGGCTTAAGGCTAATTGCATAGGAGGGGGGCTGTGCATTTCAAAGGTAGGCGACAGAGAAATTTAACACCTCTGCTGTCTGCTGGCCCATTGCTCACCCTCCCTTTAATGGCTCAGTGGCAGCACTGAGCCAGTAATGAAGGGGTGAACGCCATGTTTTTTAAATGTATATTTTGAAGGCACTTTGTGAAAATGGCAGGACTTTTACAAAAGTGCAAATGGTGAAACTGAGAATTCCTGGGCGGTCTGTCTAAACCTGATAGTCATTTTTCCATGTTAATGTATGTAGTTAGCTTTAGTTTAAGTTACACAAGAAAGAGCTGGTCAGAACCGTGTCAAATGTAGCCTGCCCACATTGAACACTTTGGGGCAGATTTCTAATAACTGGCGCATCCCTGCATATCAGCAGGGATGCGCCAGTTATTGTGCGCCAAGCCTCCGCTACCATGGATGCGCCGCATTTACAATGCGGCGCACCATGGGGCAAAAACGGACCAGATGCGTGACGCATCTGTGCCGTAAAAGTGGCGCATTGCTGGAGTTGCGTCGCAAGCGCGACGCAGCTCCGGCAATGCTTTGGGGGGCCCTATGTTCACAATGCTGCGTCAATCCTTACGCCTGCTTCAAGCAGGTGCAGGGTTTTGACGCAGCATGGGCTCAAAAGTGACTGAGTGAAATCTTGTAGATTTCACTCAGCCACTTTTAGGAGGCGTTCCTGCGACGGAACGCCCCCCCCTGCACAGGTACGCCTACTGCTGGCGCAGGGCTTTACAACGTGCGCCGCCGCTGCATCACAAAAGTGACGCAACGGCGGCGTAAATGAGGCGCAAGGGCCTCATAAATCTGCCCCTTTCTGCTTAGTGCCAATCGAAATGTGATATACATTTGTTCACCATTTGATTTAAAAAATAGATGACTGTCGGGCATGTATGTACATTTTTTTTGTATTTCTGACTCTTAGGTCACATTCATGGATGACTGGGCCCCTGAAAAACGTTTCAAGAGCAGACACTTTTGATCCGTGTGCCACTTTATGATGTGCATGATGCCTGTGAACTGTGTTATGATTCCGTAAAAAAATTCCTGGGGGCTATGATGGCTGCACCCCTCTGCTAGGATGGTCGAGCATGGTCCAGCAGCATCGTAAAAGTGGGATGGCACCTTAATATTGAGAATTAAATATTGTTGGATCAGAGTACTGTGCCAAAAATATCGAGGCTGCAAAAAGATTGTTGTGGATAATACCAAAGGTAAGAATATGTTATGTTATTAGATGTTATAAGATGCTATGAGTTAGGTGGTAAGCAATTTCTTTTGTCTATATGCTTTTCAGGGTTTGGGTTTTATTTTTTTGTGTGCCTTGATGGGTTTAAACATTAAATTTCCAGCGTATGCACATATATTTTTTATTTTTGGGATTCATAAATTGTCTTATTGACAATTCATATTTTTGTATTTTTTTTTCGGGTTATTAGATCACTAACTGTGTGATCTTTTATTTGTAAATAATCTATATTAAATATGTTTACTTTATGAGTAAACAATTTTAAAATTGCTATTGTATTTAATATTCTTTAAATATGAATTAGTAATTTTAATGTCAATATCTGGGTTCGACTATTATGGGGCACTTCTATATATTTAGCAATTCTTGGTTTTGAAATGAGGTTTAGATGTATTTCATTGTTTATCTGGGTATTGTATTAATAAAAACCTTTTTTTAACTAAGATGTTTAATGACATTTCATTTTTTTGTTATATTTTTAAAAACAATTAGGAAACGAAAAAACTGTATTTTTTTGTTCTATAAAAAAATAATAACATATTTACTTTAAGTTTAATGCAATATAGCAAACTTTAAACTATAATATTTATAAAACGTAACATTTGTTTGGAGCATAAGATTTAGAATGGTGTATTTTTCTGATGGTCCGATGGTCCCCATTTAACAATGCTTGCATAATGTAAAAATAGTGTTAGTGTTGACTAAGAGCCCCAAACTATATATACAGTTTTTCAAGTTGATTCTAGATATAATAATAACATTGCATGCTCCCCCATATGTCTTTTACATAACATAACATAACAAGTGTATTTGTAAAGCGCACGTTCACCGATTAGTCTCTTGGCGCTGAATAACAGATGTTTATTGTTACCCAACTCAACCAAGTGTTGGTGAGGTTGGATTTAGAAAAGTAAGTCTAACTTCTCATGATACAAATAAATATGCACTTTCCCTTATGTTTGTTGAACTGGATGTAGAATACTGATGGGCCTATTACAATGTCAGGTGGACTTACGTCCGTCTGACAACATCTTGGAAACAGGACTGACCGACCTCCAGTCGGTGGTCCTGACCACCTCAATATGATGCAACCAACATTTCCCTATGGGACCATGTGTTACGGCAGTAAACCGGTCACAGTACATGTTAACATAGGAAATGGGAGGTGGTGTTAATCCCTGCACCCTGTGGCCGGCACCACAGGGTACCTGCCACAAGGTGCAGGGATTAACAGGGGGTACCATAGGTGTTCACTAGGCCCTCAACTGCAGGCCGCAAGGGTAAGGGGCCCTGCTAGGTACCCCCAAAAATGTTTTCCGACAGGGTTTCCATGTCGAAAAGACTGGCATGGAAACCCTGCCAGAATCAGTGCATCGTAATTTGGACGGTGTAAACCCCATCCATTTGAATTATGGGCCGGTTCCAACTGGCTAATTGACTCCTTGAGCACATCGGAAGCCAGCCAGAATGATCCGGTGGTTTCAGTTCCAACCGGCTGAATCAAAATCAGCCAGTCGGAACTGAAACTGCCGATGTTGATTGTAAGGCCTCTGACCTGAGGTCGGAGACCTTACGACCAACATTGTAATGGGCCCCAAAGTCTCAAACACTTCAATATATGCACTTTCTCCAATGATGGTTGTATTGGAAACCCTAAGCACTCAAAATATATACAATTTAACCAATGAATGTGGAAAAGTAAATCTGCCAACTCTACCCACTGACATTTCCCAAATGTTGGAGAGAATGAAATTACAATAGTGAATGTCACACAATACATGTGCTCTGCCCAATGTTGATGGTAATGGAAAAAGAATAGCTGTTCCACCCCCTCACATATGTTTTCACTTTCCCAATGCTGATGGAGTTTGTGTTAGAATAGTAAATCAGATGCCTTTAAATATGCACTTCATCTAAAGTTAGTTACGAGAGTTTGAATAATAAACATGACCCCTCACACCACAATATATGTACTTACCTCAATGTTGAGAAGTTAGAATATAACATGTCAAAAGTTTCATCATTCATGTTGATGAGAGTGATAATATTACAGTAAATTCAAATATCCTATTTGCACATTCCCTAAAGTTCTTTGGCTTGGAATATTACACCCAACCGAACTCAATATATGCAATTTGCTCCCAATGTTTGTAGGACTCAAGATAATCCAAAAATCAAACCCTCTAAAATATACACACTTTCCCCCACTATTTTGGGACTAGAGTTAGAATAGGTAATATGGCATAAGGCAATCATCTATTGTATTTGTTGAAGTAGAGTTTCATAGGTAGTTTTAACCCTGGTTTATTTTTGCAGGAAAACAGGCTTTAAGAAAGTACATGCGCATACCACTGCTGACCCTGTACCTCTGTGCAGGATAGCAGGGAGAACAGTGTCTCAGAGGCTGACAAACGTATTTTCAAACCTCTCAAACTTTGCAATTTCATTGATCTCAGTCTTATGGTTTCTCCAGTGGAAATCCAATAAATACGGCTACCACCAGACCAAAACAAGATTCAACGGAATCCCAGCACACAGGGTCAGGGCATATCAATGTCATCTGCCCAAAGTTGTTAAAAAACGATTTAGCCAAACCTGCTGCTCCGTGAGAGTCTGTGAATAACTCCACACCACGGACCCGCATACTCTCGCAGTGGTACGTCCCACCAGCCGGGCCAGCCGTATTACTCAATGCAAAGTTCGCTGCGTGGCCCCCAAAGCAGGACATTTTTGGCCCCGGGGACCCCATCTCCTGGGGCCCGGACGTATTTAAAAAAATAATAATAATTAATTAAAAAGGGCTCCTGGGCCATTTTGGGCCCTGGGAACCCCATCCCCAGATCATGGCCTCTGTTTGGGGACCGCCGCCTGCGGTCCCTGCCGACTCCCCGCCTCCTGCAGGAGCCAAAATTGCTTTTGAGCAAAGGGAACTGATAACATGCAGCTGCCTTTGCCTAAAAGCAATTCTGCTTCGCTTCATGGAAGCAAAAGCAGTTTTTCTGCTCTCACTTCCATGAAGCAAAGCAGAAGTTTTCTATGGCAGGGCGGGAGCCCCAGGGAGATGGTGGACCTCGGGCTTCTACCCACAATTAATTAAAGTGCCAGGGAGGTGGCAGTCCTGAGGGCAGCGTGGTGAGCAGGAGACCCCCCAACCATTTGATTTTTAAAAAGCCTGGGGAGGTGGCGGTACCACAGGACCCCCATCATGACTGAGCATTGCCCCAAGGACCTGGCCCACCCGGGGGCTTCAAGAAAACGAAGTGCGGGAGACCACACTTCGTTTTAAAAAAAAATGTTTGGCTCGATTTGCAGACCATACGCGAATCCCACCGAAAATATAAAATAAAATGCCTTTTTTGATCCTCGGGGTCCCTGTGGGACCCCCTGAACAGGCCTAGGGGTCAGGGGGTATCTACCCTGTCCTCTTTTCTTGTTTTGAACCGAGTCACAAGAAGGCTCAGCCAATCAGTCATGCTCGTGATCGGGAGGGTTCGCAGATCCACCTCGGTCCCCAGATACTAATATTTTTTTAGATATGAATTTCTCAGGAACTTTTGAACAGATTCACACCATTTAAAGAAAAGAGCTCCCTTTCTGATGAATTTGGTGTAATTCCGTTCAGCAGTTCGGACTGTAGCTGCGACAAAAGATTCCTATGGAAATTAACATGAAGAAAATGCATTTTGGGAACCCCTTTTTTTCTCGGCCCCCGCTTGATGAATCACTCTGAAACTTTCAGACAGGACCTTACCGGAGCACCCCATTAGTTTTGAAAATTTCACAAAGATTCGTCAAACTGCGGCAAAGGTATTGGAAAGGAAAAAATGCTTTTTGAATGGACACAAGGTCCTAACTATAACTGCCTACTGGCGACTGTCAGAAGGATATATATATATATATATATATATATATTCAATGAAAAAACCAAAGGTTTCACACATGTTATAGTTAGCTGGACATTTCACTCGTAAAAAACCAATGAAATTCCCCCGTTATAGTTAGTTCAGCTAACTATAACTCGCGCGCCCGCAATGCACTACTGATGACGTCACATATTACATCACTCATGACATGGTCAGTGACATCACTCATGACATCACTGATGACATCTCAATTGACATCACTGATGACATCATCCAGTGAATGTGTGTTTTTCTGAAAATTAAATATGTTTTATATATGTATATCTCAAGGTTGATGGAAGAATAAATGAGTATATAAGTGTCTAAATTGATGATTTGTTTCTGAAAAATTGATTGTACAACTGACTGATTAAGTGTATCTTTTTAAATACATGGCTTAGTGAGTAATGTTTAAATGTGTAAATACCTGTATCAGTCTCTCACTTTGTATATAAGTGGCTGCATGGGTTGGTGAGTAGCTACATGAGTGTCTATATAGGTTAATAGTTGGTTTTTTGAGTATCAGTATGAGTGTCTGAGTGTCTTCATGGTGCGGTGGGGGGTATTACGTAGTGCATAGATGCATGAATGAGTGACTCACTGTTTGTATGTGTTGAAGACAGCATGTGTGCAGGACTGTATGGGTGGATGAGTGTGTGCATGGGTGTGTTAGTGAGTGAATGACTGTCTCAATAGTGTCTTCATAAGTAACTACATATGTTTTAAACTAGTATATGTGACTATTGGTGTTTATAAGTGAGTATATGTGAGAGTGAGAGATTGGAAGAGTTCCTGTATGAATACGTATGTGTTTCTATAAGTGATTGTTAAAAAGACTAAGTATGTGTAAGTTTCTGTAAAAGTAAGTGTGCTGGTGTGTGTATAACTGTATATGCAAGTAAATGGATGTTTGATTCTTTATTAGCATGAGTGACTATGTGTGTGAGTAACTCTATGGATGAGTGGGATTGTGTTACAGGATGTTTAGGTGTATGAGTACATATGATGTGTGAGTACATGTATGAGTGACTGTATAGGATTGTTGGTGGATGAGTGGATGTGTATGTGGATCTTAGAATTACTGAATAGGTTGTTGTAACTGTTATTGGTATGTCCATTGTTTTGAAAATTTTAGTCTCTATTTTTGAATGTTTGTATCAAAGGTTATATTAGGGTGAGAGGAGGTCTACCACTCTGTCACAAGGATAATGTCATCAGTGATGTCATTTGAGATGTCATCAGTGATGTCATGAGTGATGTCACTGACCATGTCATGAGTGATGTAATATGTGACGTCATCAGTAGTGCATTGCGGGCGCGCGAGTTATAGTTAGCTGAACTAACTATAACGGGGGAATTTCATTGTTTTTTTACGAGTGAAATGTCCAGCTAACTATAACATGTGTGAAACCTTTGGTTTTTTCATTGAATTTCTAAGGTTTTTTAAATGCTAATTCCTAACTATAACGTGTGTGAAACCCATGGTTTTTTCAGTGAATTTCAAAGGTTTTTTAAATGCTAATTCCTAACTATAACGTGTGTGAAACCCATTGTTTTTTCAGTGAATTTGCAAGGTTTTTTAAATGCTAATTTTTTTTTTTTTCTTCTTTTTTTTTTTACATATTTTTATTTTAATTTTCTATCCTTTTTTAAAGACTATGGTTAAATTTTTAAAATTCTACAATATGTTTTTTTAACATATTTTATAAAATAAACAGGTAAAATATATTAGCAATACATTTTTTCCTTTTTTTTTTATTTTTTTTTTAGTACGCGTACCGTAAGCTTACGGTAAGCGTACGGTTTACGCAATGTTCGTAATTTATCTACGCTGTTTGCGTATAGTTACGCAATTTGCGTAGCCGCGCGTACTCCGCGTGGGGCGTGTACGCGTGTACGCTACACGCGCACGTTACGCGGAAGTGTCGGGGAGTGACTGTTATGCGCATGCGCACGAGCGCGTGTCTTTTTTACGCGCATGCGTACTTTTGCCGTAAGCGTACGGTAGGTCATGTGATCATGAAACACAACTTTTGATTGGTTGAAACTACTTTCAGTTCTAGAACTCCTACACCACACCCATTCCCCTCATTTCTGCTTGTGATCCCTTAGGAGAAGGAGCTGGGTTGTCTTTGTGATACGATGGCAGAACAGCAGAGCTCTTCTGAGAGTGAGGCTAGCAGCACTACCTTGAGGCAGAGAGCGAGGAAACAAAAGACCTCTTACGTATGGGAGTATTTTACTTTTCCAGAAGGCCAGCAAAAGGTAAATGCACCCTTAGTGACTTGCAAGCTGTGAAAGCGTGTACTTTCAAGAGGTAATCCTGACAGGAAGTATTCCTTTGGGAATCACACCATGATGAGACACCTTAAGGATGTACACAGAAGGACACATGCTCGACTTACTGAAGGTAACCCTTCAGTAAATCAACCAAGCACATCCACAGCAGCTCAGCCTGGACCATCGTCTGCAGAGCCGAGTCCTTCTTCTGCAGGTCAGGTGAGCCCTTCATCTGTGGGGGGAGCATCTCCTTTTTCTGGTCCTCTGGAAATTAACCCTCGGTTTCTGAGGGTTGATATACGGTGCGCCACTTGTCATGATCTAATTTGTCATAGGGAGACCAGTATTTCCCTAGTGAACAATAAAATAGATCAGCACACTTGTCGTACCGACTAATATACCCACTCTTTCTTTCCTCTGTCCCTGCATGAACACAACGGCTCTTTTAAGAGCCAACCTTACCTTTCATCTATTTTTTATATATTTTTTTTAAAACTTTTTTTTTTTTTTTTTTACCGTATTTTACGCGTACTTTTTTTTTTTTTTTTAAAAACACTAAAAATCAATTATCACATTACAAGGTCCTTGAGAGACTACAATTAAAAACTGCAAATGTGATTGTAGAGAAGTGGAAAAAAGGGACCATGACATTATTGACTTACCATACCCACTCAAAAAAAGATTTATTCATTTAATTTATTTTTAATTGCTTTTAAAATGGTTCTAGTTTTCGAAAATTTTCTATCTCAATCTGAAAAAAAAGAAAAAAGTATTAATATTTAATAAAACATTTAATAATACAGTACACATATTTACATATTTTTCAAAAAATATTTTTGCCTTTTTTTTGCTGTTTTCAGAAAATATTGCATTTCACTATAAATTGTGAAAGCAATTGCATTCATCATTTAACAGCAGGCAAAAAAAAATTAACAATCTCAAAGATTGTTTTTAAAAAAGCCCACAATCTCTTTTTCCATAAACATAACTTTAAAGAAATGCATAATATTCTAAAAAAATATCATCTAATATCAATACTTATTTCTTTAAAATACCGTCTGATATTTTTGTTTCAGAAGTATAATCACAATAATATCTGTCAAATAACTCCACAATACATCTGGTTCCATTTCCTTTAGGCCAAATAGTAATTTTAAAATTCTTTTTTTGTTTAATTTCCAATGGTAATCCAATAAAAAACAAAAGTTTAAATTGTACAGATGTCACCGATTCTCTGTAACATTTTGGTTTCCGAAAGATTAATTAATAATTAAATAAGTCCACAATAGAATCTTTTTTGAAAAAATTTCCAATGGCAATCCAATAACATTCCAAAATTTAAATTGTGCAGATGTTACCGATTTTTTCTAAATTTTTGGTTTTCCAAAGTTTCCTTAAAAAATGGAAAAATTCCACATTACAATTGGTTACCTTTCCATTAGGCCAAATGATAATTTGTTAAATCTTTTTATTTGTAAATTCCAAATGGTAATCCAATAAAATGGTAAAATTGTTTTCTCCAGATGTTGTCAAATCTCTCTAAAATTTAGGTTTCAGGAAGATTAGATAGGAATTTGCTAAATCAAAAGGCAAACGTTGCTTTAAAATCAATTGGGAATCATTACACAGTGTCCAGCCTTTTTCACATTTAAGATAAACTGTGTAATGACCAGAAGTTACAGTAGGTCCATCATGGAAAATTATTGCAACTGTTACAAAAGTTTTTCCTAAAATTGATAATTGCTGTCCTGTAAACTTCTTTATTAAAGTATCCAATTTTGAACCATCAGCTCTACATCGTTGCATCATTAAAATTACATACTGTCTGTATTCCTTTAAAATTAATGTTGAAAACATGTCAGATTTACACTCACTGCATTGCATGCTATGATTAGCATCTTTAACTAATTTAGCAAAAGTGACTGTTTTACTCTCTGGCAATGTTAAATAAATAAACCTTTCAGAATCAACATTAGAGCCAAATATATTATAACAGTTTTCACAACTATGTTCCCATTTATAAGAGAGACCAAATACATTTTCAATGTTAACCCCTTCTTCTTCCAGTACCTGAAGAAAATAAATCAAGAATTCCTGTGCGTCTTGCTGTACATTTTGAGAAAACTGTCGTCCTGAACATACATCTAAAACTTTTCTAATTTCAGTAGCACTTTCTATTTGAGTTTTATCATTACTCAGCTTTTCAAAAAGGAGACTCAGCACAGTACAGAATCTTTTTCCCTGATTTACTATTATCTGCTCTTGCAAACTTTCCAGATAAAATGCAACATTCAGCACTACATTAGCGTAGCAGTTGACACCAGAGCTATTTTCAAAATAACATCCTACAACCTGTTCTTCATTTTCCTTATTCTTTTTGCTTGCAATTACATCACTCCTCTTTTTTTTCCTCCTCTCTACATCTTCATTACAGATATTCTCATTTCTCCTTTTACGAGAAACTACACGTTTCTCCAACACAGGATACTGACCTAAATGAGGAGCATAGCTTCTTCTTAATCTATTATACTCCTTTACACAATTTGTATCAGCACTAACTTTTGAATCATCAAAGTCTATCATGAATAAACCTGATAATGTTTTCACTCATGACAAAGCAACATAAGCCATACCTTCTTTGAACACAGTTGAACCAATGTTCACAAATGCACAATCTACAGTCAATCCTTGAGACTTGTGAATAGTTACAGCATATGCTAGAGAAAACGGAAACTGCTTCCTACGTACATATAAGTCTTTCACAAGCATGAAACGAACTGTACAACGACAAATATCTTTAACTTCTTCTATCTGATCAAATTTTATTTTTAAACATTCAATTCCATCTTTTTTCTGATAATTAATAAAACCCACAACTCTTCCCATAGCTCCATTAACGAAACCTTTTTCAACATCCGAATTTCTCCTTAAAAATACTCTACAGTTCATGCAAACATATAGATTTTTTTCTAATCCAGCTGTTTTGGAAATCTTCTTCTCTAGTGAATCCAATTTATTTTTCAGTGTGCCTGTTAATGTGACAGTAATTCTTCCATCCTCAATTTTGTCCACTGCTTCCAATTTCGTGATATCTTCCTTTTCCAATTTCAAAAGCTCCTCATTGAATATTGAGCATTCACGTAGAGTTGGCATTAAGCAGATGACACTTTTGTTTTCTGCAATGTTCTTGTATATCTTCTCTGCAACTATTTCTTCCTTTGGAAATAAATTATGTAGCAGCCGAGTCTGTAATGCTTTTTTTCCAGCTTCTGTGAGTAGTCCAATCCTGATATCTTTCAGAATACTTCCATATTCTTCATCGTTTGCTTGCCTCATATTAGTTGTAAGTTCCTTGTACTCAAAGAAGGACCAAATATTTGTATTACCGATGCTTCCCAATGACTTCTTCGTGTCTTCATGTGTCACAGTATTAAACACTGGTTGTCCTTTAACTGGAGTAAGTTGCAAAAGATCTCCAAAAACTATGACGTGTTTTCCTCCAAATAACACGTCATAGTCTGACTTCAGAATTTGCTGCATTCTTAAATGCACAAAGGCAAGCATTAAGTTCGATACCATGCTCACCTCATCAATAATGAGAACTTGCATCTTCTTCAATACTCTTGAAACTTCCAAGCATGCTTCTCCAGTTAGCTTGTTGTATTGTATTTTGTTCTCATGCTCCACTGGTAACATTAGCAAACGATGTAAAGTGATTCCTTTTATGTTATATGCTGCTAACCCAGTTGGAGCAGTAACCACACAAGACAAAGTAGAATCCGTTTTTTGCTGTAGGTAGCTTCTGATGACTTTTATTAGGAACCTTTTTCCAGTTCCAGCTTGTCCGCTTACATACATCCTGATTGGATGAAATGATGTGCATGAGCACTCTTTTTTTTCATGTAGAAATCCGTGATCAATTTTGTTTCTGATCTCTTCATAAATTTGTTGCTGCTCTTGATTCAGTTGTCTTTCCAAATTTTGTAAGTCTATAAATTCTTCTTGAGCTTGATTCATAGCTGTTTCCACTTCATTCATGGCTATTGATGCTTCATTTTCAACGATTGGTTGTCCTAGGGGATCTTGACTGAGTGTTCCTGAACTTTGGCTGTCCTGAGAACTGTCTCTAGCTATTTCTGCTGCAATTGTAGTTTCCTGTTCAATTTCTTCATTTAACATTTGCAGATAAGTTGTGAATGTTCTGCATTGTATGCTGTCTTTGCAAGCATTAAATGAATCTTCATAGCTTTGAAATTCTCCCAGTAGTTCATCCTCTGTACGCCATGGTTTAAACAGCTGTAAAAGAGCCAAGTAGTAAAATTCCTTTTTGTCAGTAGTGTCGCAACTCAGCTTCCGGTGATTTATCAAACTTCCTTTTGTTTGCTTCACCAAACATCCTTCCTCACCAATGACTTTATATTTTCCATTGTTGATGTCTTCTGCGGCTTTCCGTGAATAAATGTAGTTCTGCAGCACTTCATAGAGACACATGTTCTCCAGATGATGACTTCTCTTTGGGTAATATGTATCCAACATGTTTGATTTCAAAATATCTGTACTTTCTGGGTCATTCTCGGCCAAATATTCAATTTCTCCAACAGATTTCAGTACCCGATTTCTCATTGCTGCAAGGCCTAAACTTGCCCAAATTATTCTTCTTGATTTCGAGTAGAGACTTGCAGAAGATAACCTATCTGAACATTCGTAGGATCCAATTTCTCGATGCGATAACATCTTCAAACTGAAACTGTACAGCTTCTTACTGACAGTTTTCTCGTGAGAAATCTCTTCCCACATTTCCTTCAGTTCTGTTTTTTCTGATTTCGTAATGTAAGATGTTACATATCGAGCAACAGCAATGGAATTGTCAGCTACATACTGTATATCCATGTTAGCGTTCCACATGGATAAAATCACTGGGTTGTAGTCATTTATATTTTTTGATTCTTCTTTTCTTTTAAGGTTGTAGGTATTCTTAGGTGATTTTCTTGTGATAGTATGTCTCACAGATGACATAAAACTGTTAACTCTTCCATTTGAAAGAACAGGTCTAGGAAATCCAAATCGACATTTAGTGTAGTATTTATCTTTGCTCTTGTATTTCCGTCGACAGTATTTTCCACACCGATGACTTTGGAAACGTAAAACTTGCTCCTTTAACTTTTTCTCTTCTGTGCTTTTTGGTATAGCACATGTTGCATATTCTTCAATGTAAGATAACACTGCTTCATCAGTATCTGTTCCAAACTTTGGGGCATCCTTGATCCACAACAGCATATGAATATGAGGAGCACCTCTTGCCTGGTACTCTTTTCTCCAAAAGAAATCCACTACTTCTCCTAGAGGTGGATTTTTTTTATTGCAGATGAAGGACATCATAGCCTCAAATCTATGATTGAAATATCTGCAAACATTAACCGGATCCAATGAGCACAGTTCTCCTGCTGTCTTGTATTCGATGTTTTTAATGTTTGAATTTGCCTCTCGTAGAAAATCCAGTAAATCATCCCAAGCGTACTCGGCACAGCTTAGGGTAAGGAACCATGTTGGAGTTCCTAAATTCCATAACATGCATTTTAATTCACCATGGCGTCGGTACCAATATTCATTTGTCCCACACTGACAAGCCATCAGATTGATCAGTTGTGTTTCCAAATGATCATCTCGGTGCTGCACTTTCTCCATAAAATCCTTAGCAGACACATTTTGTAAATGTACTCCACTTTTTAAAATGTGATTTACTGCATAAGACAGTGCAGACAAGTCGCTTTCAAATAAAAGATGGAACAAATAAGGAATACTTTGTCGAAATCTGGGATCTTCAGCATATAGTCTTGTAGTCCGATACTCAGAAGCTGGAATCTGTTCCGGACGTTCATCGTATCGTCCTCCTTTTCCTTTAGGAAACAGCTGGGGAAAACATCGAGCTTCCAAGCTCTCCTCCCATACACTCACAGGAGTTCCTTTTGCTTTCTTCATCTGAAATAGATCAATATTGTCTCCCATAACTTCTTTTGAATGAAGAGGATGTATGCTAAAATGTTCATAAATTTCTTCTTCCTTTGACTTGTCAACTTTTTCAATTTGTCCAGTTGGTGTTTCTGTGTCTTCTTGTAAATCTTCTTCTTCTTCTTCTTCTATATAAATTGATTCATACCATTTGTTATTCCTTTTCAAATACAAATTTTCTCTTTGTACTTCCCGTACATCTACCAGCTCCTGCCAAATCTTCTTATTCTTTGTAGGTACACCATTAACCAGAATAATTAATGGTTCAGTTTCCAAAGTATCTGCATCAATAGTTTCCATATTTTTTTTCAAATCCAAGGGCAAATACACCACTCTACCTTTTAAACCTCTCAGTAAATCTGAAGGAGGTAATTTACCAGTTTTGGGCTCCATACGTACTATGGTCTGGAACGGATGAACACATTGAATGAGTATAGACTCATATGTATTTAATTCAGAAAGTTCAGCAGGAATAGCATCCAATTCTAAATTATTATGTACAGCTCTGGTCGGCATTCTATTTTCCTCTAACTTGTTGTAACAGTATTTACAAATACGCTGAACTTCACCCAATTCAAAACAATTTTCAAGAAATATATAGGTGGCAAAATACTTCCACTTATAATTATCTTCATTTTCACTCTTTCTGTAGAGATCAACATACCTGGTTTGTTTTCTATAATGAGTTCTGCGGCAACAAATACAAGTAATATTTGGTCTTTCATTAGAGATTATTGCAAATTTTGTTATGTGATCATTAAATGTCTTACTTACAGAGGGTTCTACATTTTCTTCCACTTCTTCCTCATTTACTGTGTCCTTCTCTGCACTGTTTTGTTCAGGACCAAAGTAACAAAACTGAATTTCATCAACAACCTTCTCTACATCTGATACCGTTCCACGGAACAGAGCCCTATTCAATTCATCTAACTTTATTGCTGGACTTTTAGCAAAATACAACCGTCTCACAAACTTTCTCATTTCAGTATGATGAACAGCCAGCATCCTAAAATGATGGAAAACACTATTACACACTTTTCTAGATAGACAAGCCAGAGAATGACCCTGCAAACCAGTATTCTCTCTCACTCTGCATGGATCTAGACTTTGAAGTACCTTAATCTTCTGTTTCACACTTTTTTTGCTATATTCTCTTAGAAACTCACGAAATTTATCAATAGATTCCTGACGCACAGTGCAAATACTACTACAATTCCAAGTGTACACTGGGGCTTTAGGACGTCTCCCCATAGCCTCATCCGCCATCACTTGTACCTCATCTCTTGGAACCATTATCTCCTTCTCCATTATGCAACCATTTTTCACTTCATAAGCACGACCTCTAGTGTCAACTGCATGCAGCAAACTATTACTTTGAAAATAACTCTCTTCATTAAAAAAAGGTTCACTACTTGAACTATGCATCCATTTTCCTAAAAACACTTTACAAAAGTTTGTTCTGTTCACTACTCTTTTCCTTTTGCTATGTGATTTCAGTACATTAACCATTTTGTCTAATGTACGCATCCTATTCAAATTAAAATGAATAGTTTCCTTTTTAATTCTAATGCCTTTGCTGCAATGGCTTCAATTTCTTTTTTTCTCTTATAAAACTTTGCCTTTTGCTTATATTTCTTCACATCCTTTATCAAATTGGACATAACTCTCCTCTGAAACATTTTTCTACGTATCTCTTTAAACACTGTTTTTCTGTTTAAGTTTATCTTTTTAGTTGCAGAAGGTATATTTGCATTAAATAAATTCTCAATGTTTTCCTGTCCTTTTCGATTGAAATCATTCTTTCCAGTACAGACATTTTGTACATTTTTCCTTTTTTTGAATATGTTCCTTAGAAAATCTTTTGTTTGCTTACCAGAAGATTTTTTCTTCTTCCCAACATGAGCATCTTCAACTAACTTAGGTCCTCCAGTTGTCTTCAAATATAGGTTTTTTTTGTGCTCTTTTTTTACTCTGGATTTTGTAGGCATCTTAAATTTTGTTCACTGCTCTTCAGCAATACCTGAAAAAAACTACAAAAAAAATTCCTTTATTTTATTTAAATATATTACTACATTTGTTTTCACATTAGTCACAAAACGAAATTTCTTTGCCAATTTGAAAGCACACTTACTGCTCTTTTTTTTGGCAAGTGATAAACACTTTTACAGACTGACACATTATGAATCCACTTTTCAGATTTTTTAAAAAGTACATGTCCAAACTGCTTTTTCAGACCATCACCATTTGTAACCTGGGTGACTGCCTACACTCCAGCAAGGGCAACCAGCCTTAGTGATGCTGAATGTATTTGCATTACTGACTGAAACCTCAAACCCCACTCGCTTGTGAATACTGTGCATGATTCCACATGGTAAGTAGCTGGCTGTGTGCTAAGAGTCTGCTTCTGCACCAAAAAAAGGCTCCCCCTTTCCTTCTAATCCAACTGTGAAATCACCAGAGCAATACGCAATAAATCTATGCCTGTAATTCCTATTTACACACAGAGTCATGTTTTCACATTAGTCACAAAACGAAATTTCTTTGCCAATTTGAAAGCACACTTACTACTCTTTTTTTTGGCAAGTGATAAATACTTTTACAGACTGACACATTATGAATCCACTTTTCAGATTCTGAAAACAGCACATGTCCAAACTGCTTTTTCAGACCAGCAACATGTGTAACCTGGGTGACTGACTACACTCCAGCAAGGGCAACCAGCCTTAGTGATGCTGAATGTATTTGCATTACTGACTGAAACCTCAAACCCCACTCGCTTGTGAATACTGTGCATGATTCCACATGGTAAGTAGCTGGCTGTGTGCTAAGAGTCTGCTTCTGCACCAAAAAAAGGCTCCCCCTTTCCTTCTAATCCAACTGTGAAATCACCAGAGCAATACGCAATAAATCTATGCCTGTAATTCCTATTTACACACAGAGTCATGTTTTCACTAACCCCGGGCGTAGCACTACGCTTCGCCCACGTAGTGTACGTAGCGCTGCCTGCTTCGCACTTTCCGAAGTAGGCGAAGCAGGGCAGCGCTACGCACACGCCGAGGGCGAAGCGTAGCTGCTTGCCACCCGCCACCCACCTCCCGCCTGCCCTCCTTTTAATAATATAAGCATTGAAAAATAAATTAAAGTAAGTCGACTTACCCGTAAGCGCGGCGTCTCCGGGGCTCCCTCTTTCTGTTTCTAATTTCTTCTGGCAAATGCGCATGCGCGGACACCCGCGCATGCGCATTTCTCGCGAGAAATGCGCATGCGCGGGCGTCCGCGCATGCGCATTTGCCAGAAGAAATTAGAAACAGAAAGAGGGAGCCCCGGAGACGCCGCGCTTACGGGTAAGTCGACTTAATTTAATTTATTTTTCATTGCTTATATTATTTAAAAGAAGGGCGGGCGGGAGGTGGGTGGCACGTAGTGGGGCTACGCGAAGCGCGTAGTGTGCGTAGATTTGGGCACACTACGTGCTGCTTCACGTAGCCCCACTACGTCCACTACGCCCACCCTTAGTTTTCACATTTGTCACAAAACGAAATTTCTTTGCCAATTTGAAAGCACACTTACTACTCTTTTTTTTGGCAAGTGATAAATACTTTTACAGACTGACACATTATGAATCCACTTTTCAGATTCTGAAAAAAGCACATGTCCAAACAGCTTTTTGAGATCAGCAACATGTGTAACCTGGGTGACTGACTACACTCCAGCAAGGGCAACCAGCCTTAGTGATGCTGAATGTATTTGCATTACTGACTGAAACCTCAAACCCCAGTCGCTTGTGAATACTGTGCATGATTCCACATGGTAAGTAGCTGGCTGTGTGCTAAGAGTCTGCTTCTGCACCAAAAAAAGGCTCCCCCTTTCCTTCTAATGCAACTGTGAAATCACCAGAGCAATACGCAATAAATCTCTGCCTGTAATTCCTATTTACACACAGAGTCATGTTTTCACATTAGTCACAAAACGAAATTTCTTTGCCAATTTGAAAGCACACTTACTGCTCTTTTTTTTGGCAAGTGATAAACACTTTTACAGACTGACACATTATGAATCCACTTTTCAGATTCTGAAAACAGCACATGTCCAAACTGCTTTTTCAGACCAGCACCATTTGTAACCTGGGTGTCTGCCTACACTCCAGCAAGGGCAACCAGCCTTAGTGATGCTGAATGTATTTGCATTACTGACTGAAACCTCAAACCCCACTCGCTTGTGAATACTGTGCATGATTCCACAGGGTAAGTAGCTGGCTGTGTGCTAAGAGTCTGCTTCTGCACCAAAAAAAGGCTCCCCCTTTCCTTCTAATGCAACTGTGAAATCACCAGAGCAATACGCAATAAATCTCTGCCTGTAATTCCTATTTACACACAGAGTCATGTTTTCACATTAGTCACAAAACTAAATTTCTTTGCCAATTTGAAAGCACACTTACTGCTCTTTTTTTTGGCAAGTGATAAACACTTTTACAGACTGACACATTATGAATCCACTTTTCAGATTCTGAAAACAGCACATGTCCAAACTGCTTTTTCAGACCAGCACCATTTGTAACCTGGGTGTCTGCCTACACTCCAGCAAGGGCAACCAGCCTTAGTGATGCTGAATGTATTTGCATTACTGACTGAAACCTCAAACCCCACTCGCTTGTGAATACTGTGCATGATTCCACACGGTAAGTAGCTGGCTGTGTGCTAAGAGTTTGCTTCTGCACCAAAAAAAGGCTCCCCCTTTCCTTCTAATGCAACTGTGAAATCACCAGAGCAATACGCAATAAATCTCTGCCTGTAATTCCTATTTGCACACAGAGTCATGTTTTCACATTAGTCACAAAACGAAATTTCTTTGCCAATTTGAAAGCACACTTACTGCTCTTTTTTTTGGCAAGTGATAAACACTTTTACAGACTGACACATTATGAATCCACTTTTCAGATTCTGAAAACAGCACATGTCCAAACTGCTTTTTCAGACCAGCACCATTTGTAACCTGGGTGTCTGCCTACACTCCAGCAAGGGCAACCAGCCTTAGTGATGCTGAATGTATTTGCATTACTGACTGAAACCTCAAACCCCACTCGCTTGTGAATACTGTGCATGATTCCACATGGTAAGTAGCTGGCTGTGTGCTAAGAGTCTGCTTCTGCACCAAAAAATGGCTCCCCCTTTCCATCTAATGCAACTGTGAAATCACCAGAGCAATACGCAATAAATCTCTGCCTGTAATTCCTATTTACACACAGAGTCATGTTTTCACATTAGTCACAAAACGAAATTTCTTTGCCAATTTGAAAGCACACTTACTGCTCTTTTTTTTGGCAAGTGATAAACACTTTTACAGATTGACACATTATGAATCCACTTTTCAGATTCTGAAAACAGCACATGTCCAAACTGCTTTTTCAGACCAGCATCATTTGTAACCTGGGTGTCTGCCTACACTCCAGCAAGGGCAACCAGCCTTAGTGATGCTGAATGTATTTGCATTACTGACTGAAACCTCAAACCCCACTCGCTTGTGAATACTGTGCATGATTCCACATGGTAAGCAGCTACCTGTGTGCTAAGAGTCTGCTTCTGCACCAAAAAATGTCTCCCCCTTTCCATCTAATGCAACTGTGAAATCACCAGAGCAATACGCAATACATCTCTGCCTGTAATTCCTATTTGCACACAGAGTCATGTTTTCACATTAGTCAAAAAACGAAATTTCTTTGCCAATTTGAAAGCACACTTACTGCTCTTTTTTTGGCAAGTGATAAACACTTTTACAGACTGACACATTATGAATCCACTTTTCGGGTTTTTTAAAAAGCACATGTCCAAACTGCTTTTTCAGACCAGCATCATTTGTAACCTGGGTGTCTGCCTACACTCCAGCAAGGGCAACCAGCCTTAGTGATGCTGAATGTATTTGCATTACTGACTGAAACCTCAAACCCCACTCGCTTGTGAATACTGTGCATGATTCCACATGGTAAGCAGCTACCTGTGTGCTAAGAGTCTGCTTCTGCACCAAAAAAAGGCTCCCCCTTTCCATCTAATGCAACTGTGAAATCACCAGAGCAATACGCAATAAATCTCTGCCTGTAATTCCTATTTGCACACAGAGTCATGTTTTCACATTAGTCACAAAACAAAATTTCTTTGCCAATTTGAAAGCACACTTACTGCTCTTTTTTTTGGCCAGTGATAAACACTTTTACAGACTGACACATTATGAATCCACTTTTCAGATTTTTTAAAAAGCACATGTCCAAACTGCTTTTTCAGACCAGCATCATTTGTAACCTGGGTGTCTGCCTACACTCCAGCAAGGGCAACCAGCCTTAGTGATGCTGAATGTATTTGCATTACTGACTGAAACCTCAAACCCCACTCGCTTGTGAATACTGTGCATGATTCCACATGGTAAGCAGCTACCTGTGTGCTAAGAGTCTGCTTCTGCACCAAAAAATGTCTCCCCCTTTCCATCTAATGCAACTGTGAAATCACCAGAGCAATACGCAATAAATCTCTGCCTGTAATTCCTATTTGCACACAGAGTCATGTTTTCACATTAGTCACAAAACGAAATTTCTTTGCCAATTTGAAAGCACACTTACTGCTCTTTTTTTTGGCAAGTGATAAACACTTTTACAGACTGACACATTATGAATCCACTTTTCAGATTTTTTAAAAAGCACATGTCCAAACTGCTTTTTCAGACCAGCATCATTTGTAACCTGGGTGTCTGCCTACACTCCAGCAAGGGCAACCAGCCTTAGTGATGCTGAATGTATTTGCATTACTGAGTCCAACCTCAAACCCTTAAACTATTCTTTTATTATACCAGTACACCTTAATTTATTGTGAAAACATAGTCCATATTATTTTACATGTTCCTCACATTTAAATTTCTCCCAAAACAGAAAATAATAAACACAACTTCAACAAAAAGAATTGCATTTCTATTATTCATTTCTTAATTTACCATATACATCCCCTCTCAGACTCTAAACTCACCTTTAAAATTAGTTAGTTGTGAAAGAAATGTGGCACTCAAACAGCAGATTATCAGAGCCAGGATCTCTGTTCTCTACACCTCTCTCCTCTCAGCAGAACCAGATAATGGCAAACTTTCCCTCTCTTTTTCCACACATATACATGTTAGTTTCAAATCTCAGTGCTTGCCCCTTTTTTTCAAATGTAATCACACATTTCTATTGGTTGAAAACCAACCCTTTTCCAAAAGTACCCTTCCCCCAACTTGACTTCTGCCTAGTACCCTTCCCCCAACTTGACTTCTGCCTGCTACCATAGCAACAGCTCATGGAACACTGCTGTGTGGAGTCAGGTCAGAAGTTCGCCAAACAATGTTTCAATTCCACAGAGCAAGAGTGCTTGACTTTTCAAACCTAACAGCAAATCCATAGTACTGTTCTTTGGTAACACATTTTTCTGTACCAATACAAAACATGCTTCTATTAATTTACACATACAGCCTAGTTTTTATTCTAGAATGGTATGAAACAGCCAATCAGTTCTTTTTTTTTTGAAAAAAATATGTATGCCTCCATTTCCAAACTGTCTTTCTTTTCATATTGCCATTCTACTGAAAGACACCTCCTGAGTGCATCCAGTTCTCCTTTGAAGATGTTCACAGTGTGGATTGTAGGGCACAGCTATGTCTTCTGGAGTGAAAAGTATGCAGAGCAAACAGATATGGTGAGAGACCTTGCTTTGCCAAATGTAGACATTAAATGGATTGGTCAGAGAGGGTTAAAGTGGCACCAATTGATGCCATTGGTGAAATCCTTCATGCACATCCAACACCCTGACCTCATAATAGTGCACTGTGGTGGCAATGACCTAGGCACTTTGACTGGGGTAGGTCTGGAAATGCTTATGAAGGAGACCTTTGCACAACTGTTTTCACTTTTCCCTAAAACTGCCTTTGTGTTTTCTAACATATGCCAAAGGCAAAAATGGAACTGGTCCAATCATTTCTGTCCGCAGATTGACAAAGCAAGAAAGCATGTCAACAAATCTGTTTCTGCTTTCCTCCGTGACTATGGTATGGGTTCCATTTACCACAACAACTTGCGTTATGACATGCAAGACATTTATAGAGGAGATGGTGTACACTTCAATGATGAAGGGAACAGAGTCTTCCTCTTGAACCTTAGACTCTGCATCGGTACTTACTTGTAGGTACCACTAAAAAAACACTTAATAAACACAACGGCTCTTTTTAGAGCCCCCTAATATCTAAACACTTAAATCTGATTTTCATTTCTTTTTTTCTTTTTTTTTTTACCGTACGCGTACCCCGCGATTTTTTTAAAAATCAATAAATGTTTTCTTTGTACTTTTCTGTCCTTCTTTGACCCCCTTACAAATGTTAGGGGGTCTGTAACTCTCCTCCTTGCCCCCTTTTCTTGTTATCACTCTTTTTTTTCTGAATGAAACACACGAAATGGCGGCCGCCGCTTCCTGGTTTCGACCGATTCGAATGTTTACTAAGATCTAAGAGCCAATCAGAATCGCGCTCGCGCACGCCACCGTACGCGTACGGTAAGCGTACCGTAAGCGCACCGTAAGCTGGCTCAGATATATATATTGATTTAAAGGCTATTTTCTCAGAATCTACTGAACAGATTTACACCAAACCTACAAAAGGCACTTCCTTGACCTGAGGACTACCTCTCTGCCAAATTTCTAGTAATTCTGTTCAGCCGTTCGGGCTGTAGCCCTGTCTAAAGGTCCTATGGAAAAATGCATGGGAAAACCACGTTTTGGGACCCCCCTTTTATCTCAGCCCCCGCTTGACGAATCCCCCCGAGACTTTCAGGGAAGGAGCGGAGCGTAGCGCCCCACCTATTTTGAACAATTCGCGAGGATTCGTCGACCGGCGCCAAAGTTATTCAAAATAGAATGTTGCGGATTTCCTATGGAAACGTGGTTCTAACTATAACTACCTACTGGCAACCGCCAGTAGGTAATATATATATATATATATATATATATATATATATATATATATATATATATATACACACATATATACATATATATATATAGATATATGAATGTATATATATATATATATATATATATGTATATAAACTGAAAAAACCATAGGTTTCAGGCATGTTGTAGTTAGAAATTAGCATTTAAAAAACCTTAGAAATTCGATAGACCTTGGCATAGATATATATGAAATATATTTACAGAAACACACATTCACTGGATGATGTCATCAGTGATGTCATCAGTGATGTAATTTGAGATGTCATCAGTGATGTCATGAGTGATGTCACTGACCATGTCATGAGTGATGTAATAGGTGACGTCATCACCAGTGCATTGCGGGCGCATGAGTTATAGTTAGCTCAACTAACTATAACGGGCGAATTTCTCAGGTTTTATATGAGTCAAATGTCCAAGTAACTATAACGTCCCTGAAACCTATGATTTTTTAGTGAATTTCTAAGGTTTTTTAAAAGCTAATTTCTAACTATAACGTGCCTGAAACCTATGGTTTTTTCAGTGAATTTCTAAGGTTTTTTAAATACTAATTTCTAACTGTAACATCCCTGAAACCTATGGTTTTTTCAGTGAATTTCTAAGGTTTTTTAAATGCTCATTTCTAACTATAACGTGCCTGAAACCTATGTTTTTTCAGTGAATTTCAAAGGTTTTTTAAATGCTAATTTCTATCTAAAACGTGCCTGAAACCTATTTTTTTTCAGTGAATTTCAATGTTTTTTAATGCTAACTTCTAATAATAATGCTCATTTAAGCTATAGCTTTTTCCGACACCCAAGAAGGACACAACACCCCCTGCCACAACCCTCAGAACCTCCCCGCTGTACAACCCCTCTCCCTACTACCACTAAGGCAGTGCAGAACAGGACAGCAACCCCTCCAAAAACGGCATGCTCCCTTAGCCATATAATAGCTCAATGTTGGGAAATGTTGCAATCATTTTTTAAGTAAATTTTAATTAAAAAAAAAAATTACTAATTCTAACTTTTTTTCTTTCTGAGACCTATGTTTTTTGTGAATTTCAAAGGTTATTTAAATAGTAATTTCAAATTATAATGTTCATAAAACCTATGTTTTTCTCAGTAATTTTGAAAAAAAATATATATTTTGTAAATTTAATATCCTAAAATTTGTTTTTGTATTTTTTTATTTATTATTTAATGTCTTCTGTTTTTTAAATATTAAACAACTACATACAGTATGAAAGGGAGCCCAGCTCAGAGCCACATCTGAAGACCAACACATGTCATAGACCTACTGATCAAGCAGCTCTGAAACCCAAGAATGCCACAACACCCACCACCCCAGGACCCACCTCTACCACCGAGGCAGCGCAGAACAAGACAGCCAACTTTCCGAAAATGGCATGGCCCCTCAGCCACACAAAAGATGAATATTGGGACATGTGTGAATAAACTATATGTGAAGGAAGCAATTCACCCATGAATAACAATGCACACAATGCAAAGTGTAGCGGTGATGTGCTGGTGTTGTGGACAGTGGACCCAACCATGTTAGGTAAAACACTAGGGATGATCTCAGTCATGTAGCTGTATCGTCCCCCCCTGTAAGCATAAGCGTAACCGGAGTGGGCTGGTCCGACGCACTCCACTTCAGCGTAGGAGTGTGAATAAATAGGCTGGGGCTCTGGGCGTGGTTCACTTGTGAATTGTGAAGACCAACGACTGTGCCAGAGCGGCGGGCCTCACCCTGCCATGAGGCTGCCACCATGACCGCGGGTCTCCTCAACACAGGCCCCCTGCGAACCCAGCAGCACACCACCGCAGACTTATGTCTGTACAGACTACTGCCTTCGATCTACACTGCGGACAGCAGGCATCACAATTCAGATGAAGTAGCAATTGCAGATGACGCAGTCCAGTGCGCAAGATACATTACTCCCAGTGCAGCCCTCTCGGACCATGCATCATCACAGGGTGCACTGCGCACACGCTGAGCGCCAAAGGTACCACTAACTCAGTGCACCACAAGTCATCGACACGTGGCCTTACTAAGGCAGAATTCAATAGACAAACTGCAATGCTCCGAGTGGGGCACCCCCGGACCATGCATCATCGCAGGGTAAGTACACGCTGAGGGCCAAAAGTGCTACTAACTCAGTGCACTATAAGTCATCGCAAGGAAGAGTGAACAGTTTTATGTCAGCAGTGAGGCATACTATCACTCAAAAATCACCCAAAAATACTTATAATATAGAAAGAACAGAAGAATCGAAGTACATTAATGATTACAATCCAGTAATTTTGAAGATGTGGAATGCAAATATGGACATACAATATGTTGCAGATAACTCAATTACTGTTCCTCGCATAGTATCCAAATAGAAGTCCATACCTGGAAAACATATGTCTATATGAAATACTGCAACATTATAGTTTTAGAAAAACATGTTACAGAAAAAATAAATGAAGGGAAATATGCTGTAATTGGATCTGATGGATGTTTCTTAACCCCTTCCCCGCTCATGACGGAGCCGTTCCGTCATGAGCCACGGTTGCCGTGTGCTCATGACGGAACGGTTCCGTCATGACACGCCCGTTGGCGGCCGCTCCGCCTACGCGGCGCTGTTTCCCCGCCTGTGCGGGGGGACAGCGCAACTGGGCGGAGTCATGACGGAACCGTTCCATCATGAGCACAGCCCAACCGTGGCTCATGACGGAGCGGCTCCGTCATGAGCACAGCGCCACCGTGCTGCCCCCCCCGCACCCCCCAGCGCTGCGGCGGAATGTCCGCCGCAGCGAAGGGGTTAAAGAATGCCAAAGGAATTTTGATTAATCACGGGAAAATAAGTTGTGATACTCCAGATAGGAGAGAGTTTTTCTATTTAGCTCTTCTGCAACTCTTCAAACCTTGGAGGACTGAAATGGAATTACTTGGAGATTTTGACTGCTATGAAGATTCTTTCAAAGCATGTAAAGACATTGCTACCAGTGAGGCGCGTCCGGACCACGCATCATCACAGGGTGCACACACGCTGAGTGCTTCAGGTGCCACTAACTCACTGCACCACAAGTCATTGCCACGTGGACTTAAAGAGGCAGAATTCAACGCAAGCCACAGTACATGGTGCCACTACCCTGTTTAACACAAGCCGGAGACACGTGGTGCCACTAACCCTGTTCAATACAAGCCGAACAATCCCACATGTGGAACTGTGTCCTGAGTCCAGAATGGCAGTGACCCCAAGTCCGTGGCAGCGACCACAGCACCAGACTCCCTTTGATCAATTAGGCATATTTCCATATGCAAGGCCGGCGACACGTGGTGCCACTAAACCTGTACAACACAAGGCGCAACATGTGGTGCCACTAATCCTGTTTAACACAAGCCAATCGCACATGTGGAACTGTGTCCTGAGTCCTGAATGGCAGTGACGCCAAGTCCGTGGCTGCGACCACAGCAACATACTCCCTTTGATCAGTTAGGCATATTTCCATATGCAAGGCCGGCGACACGTGGTGCCACTAATCCTGTTCAACACAAGCTGATCCCACATGTGGAACTGTGTCCTGAGTCCTGAATGGCAGTGACTCCAACCTAATGGCAGTGACCACAGCACCAGACTCCCTTCGATTAGTGACGCATATTTGCATATGGAAGGCTGGTGACAAGTGGTGCCACTGAACCTAAACTATTCAGGCCGGTGGGGCCACCAACCTATGCATGTGGCTGTGGGCCCTTGCTCACCACTACCTCTGGCCTACACTGCAGTCAGCAGGGCTCACAATTCAGATACAGTCGCGATTGCAGATGACGGAGTAGGCAAGAGACATTGCTCCCAGTGCGGCCCGTCCACACCAAGCAGCATCACAGGCTCATACACTTCGACAGTGTATTCTATACATATTTCATCTTTTCATGATACTCCTACACTGCGGTCAATAGGGCTCACAATTAAAATTAAATCTTGATTCATTAAATGCAGAGTCCGCTAGGCAAGTAACTATCACAGGCCTAAAACCTACATAATATCCTTTTAGTATCCTTGCGTCAAGAACTTTTTTTTATATCAGTTATAGCTTTAGTACAATCACCAAATTCATCTTCAAGTGCAAATGAATACTCAATGACAGTCTACACTGCGGACAGCAGAGCTCGCAAATCGAATTTTGGACACGTGGTGCCACTAACCCTGTTCAACACAAGCCGCGATATGTGGTGCCACTAACCCTGTTCAACACAAGCCGATCCCACATGTGGAACTGTGTCCTGAGTCCTGAATGGCAGTGACCCCAACTTTGTGGCAGCGACCAAAGCACCAGACTCCCTCTGATCAGTCAGGCATACTTCCATATGCAAGGCCGGCGACACGTGGTGCCACTAACCCTGTACAACACAAGTTGCGACACGTGGTGCCACTAACCCTGTTCAATACAAGCCGATCACACATGTGGAGCTGTGTCCTGAGTCCTGAATGGCAGTGACCTCAAGTCCGTGGCAGCGACCACAGCAGCATACTCCCTTTGATCAGTTAGGCATATTTCCATATGCAAGGCCAGCGACACTTGGTGCCCCTAACCCTGTTCAACACAAGCCGATCCCACATGTGGAACTGTGTCCTGAGTCCTGAACGGCAGTGACCTCAACTTCGTGGCAGCGACCACAGCACCAGACTCCCTTCGATTAGTGACGGGTATTTGCATATGGAAGGCCGGCGACAAGTGGTGCCACTGAACCTCAACTACGCAGACCGGTGGGGCCACCAAAATATGCACGTGACTGTGGGCCCTTGCTCACCGCTACCTCTGGCCTACACTGCGGTCAGCAGGGCTAACAATTCAGATACAGTTGCGATTGCAGATGACACAGTAGGCAAGAGACATTGCTCCCAGTGCGGCCCGTCCGCACCAAGCAGCATCACAGGCTCATACACTTCGACAGTGTATTCTATACATATTTCATCTTTTCATGAAACGCCTCCACTGCGGCTAGTAGGGCTCACAATTAAAATTAAATCTTGATTCATTAATTACAGAGTCCACTAGGCAAGTAACTATCACAGGCCTAAAACCTACATAATATCCTTTTAGTATCCTTGCTTCAAGAACTGTTTTTATATCAGTTATAGCTTTAGTACAATCACCAAATTCATCTTCAAGTGCAAACAAATACTCAGAAACAGTCTTCACTGCGGGCAGCAGAGCTCGCAATTCGAATTTTGGACACGTGGTGCCACTAACCCTGTTCAACACAAGCCGCGACACGTGATGCCACTAACCCTGTTCAACACAAGCCGATCCCACATGTGGAACTGTGTCCTGAGTCCTGAATGGCAGTGACCCCAACTTTGTGGCATCGACCACAGCACCAGACTCCCTTTGATCAGTCAGGCATATTTCCATATGCAAGGCCAGCGACACGTGGTGCCACTAACCCTGTACAACACATGGCACGACGCGTGGTGCCACTAACCCTGTTCAATACAAGCCGATCCCACATGTGGAACTGTGTCCTGAGCCCTGCATGACAGTAACCCCAACTTCGTGGCAGCGACCACAGCACCAGGCTCCCTTCAGTTTTATTTGTTGTTGTTTTGTTTAAATAAAATGTTTTATATGTTAATCTATAGATGACTAAGATTCTTGTTTGTCCAACTGCACAGGGACAATTCTGGGCCCAAGAAGGTTGTTGGGGGTATGTTGGTAATGTGGGAAGAGGGTGCGTTACCTGCTGATGTGGGGATAGGCAGCGTGAAAGGGGTATCTCTCACAGAAAGAACTCCGGTATGTTTTCAGAAATGCCTCGGACAGATGCCAGCTGACGGACTGAATCACAAAATGGCTTTTAAATGTCTATGTAGTGTGACTTATGAACATTTTGCACCCAGGCTCGCAGAGGAACAACTGCGGCCCGTCCGGTCAACTCACAGACGCAGTACTACGAGCCGTCCACTCCCAAAGGAACAGCAGCATAGTAGCTCGCAGAGGTACAGGCACAGCAGAGTACTAGCTCGCAAAGGTAGAGAGGTGCGAGCCAACGGACTGGCTTCTAACGCTATAGTTGCAAAGTGGTGATGCTAGGAAGAGGGAGCGTGAAAGAGTTATCTCGCACAGACAGAGCTCCAGTATATTAAATTGCCCCCGGGACCTTTCTTTTATATTTTCACTTGATGCAAGAAAGCGCGCTTTCAGGACCATGACCTTTTTCCCTACCAAATTTGGCGTAATTCGGTTCAGCAGCTTGACCTGAGCCTTGACACAAGTTTCCCATGGAAATTCCATTGAGAAAACATGTTTTCTCACCCCCACATAGCTACCTGATGCAGGCATACTTGCTGTTGGTGTGCAGGTCAGTGCTCTAGTTGTCAACATGTCACGGCCACTCTCTGAGGGCAGGTTTGCACACACACCACACCCATCTGGCACATGCGTCACAGGCCATGTGACCACACAAATATAATGCATCGACAACATCACATCCTTTATTGCCGGTGGTGACTGGATGGCGGACGCTCCACGGGTCTCAATCATAAAGGCTCCTTGAAAAGTTGCACATAGGGTTAGTCGCACCCTGAGCTGTATGGCTGTCAGGGGCCTACTAAAACGTGACACAGACTTGACTTGGACAGGGTTAGTGCCACCCAAAGCTGATGTGGCCATCAGCAGCCTACCACCATGTGGTGCTGACTTGCATTGCACAGGGTTAGCGGTACCAAAAGCTGATGTGGTCTCCGCCATTGATGTCTCAGGACTCAGTGACATGTGTGAGATCTGCCGGGCCATGGAGAAGCTGATGTGGTCTCTACCATTCATGACTCAGGACTCAGCGACATCTGTGAGATCTGATGGGTCGCTGTGCTTTGACTGGCACATGGAGTGCCCACTGGTAGACACTCCGGTGGCAGCAGGTAATTATTTGGTCATGGATGCACAGGGGGGCAGTATCTCTCTCTCTCTCTCTCACTCTCTCTCTCTCTCTCTCTCTCTCTCTCTCTCTCTCACTTCCCTCTCTTCACTCTCTCTCTCACTCTCTTCCTTCCTTTCCTTCTATTTCTCTTTTTCTATCTCCCTTTCTCACTCCCTTTCTTTCCTTCCCTCTCTTTTTCTCTCTGGCTTATTTTACCTTCTCTGTGTCTCGGTCCTTTGATATGCGCATTACACACGTCCTTATTTTGTGCTTTATTTTCCAGACTGTGTCGTCGACATTCATGGGCCCGACAGGAGTCTTCCACCTTGTTGTTTTGTGTCCATTTTGCTAAATTTACTTTATCCTTTATATATACATTTACAAAAAAAGAAAGTTTGAAAAAAAAATCGATAACATTTTGGTTGTTACTTAAGTGCTGTGTGACTCTTTCTCGTTCTTATTACTGTTATTTGATGGTGTCCACCATGGTGTTAAATTTTGGGACAGTTATCGCGGGAATACTGGTGATGCCTGCAGTTTGCACCAGCTTCTGAATAGTGTGTTAGATTTATCTCAACTGTAGTTGCATTAAAGTGCTGATAATGAGATGCAGAGTATGCGTTCCCGTGCAAAAACACATGAGGTGCACCTTTGCGACTTATTCTAAATACTAAAATCCTGTATTGAATTGCACTGTGGTAGTGGGTGCATTTACAGTGTACACACAAGATCAATGAAGAAATCTCACTGTATTTATATTGATTGGGAATAGTGGGTCAGGTGCTGGATCTTGACGGGATACACTGCCCAGTTCATTTATTTTTCTGTACACGAAAAAAACACATCACAACTTTCAAAACGAAAGGCAAAAACTGCGATGCGAAACAAAGCCTCGTTAGCACCAGAGATTTTACATCTGCTTTCTGCTTGTGTTAAGCAGGACGACTACCTGCAGCATGAAAGGGAACACAGTCAAGAGCCACACCTGAACACCCACAGGTGCCATAGAGTCAATGAGCATGATACACGGATACCCATGAGGGCCATAACACTCATCGCAACAACTCCAGGACCGCCAACGCCCCCTGAACCCGCATCTGAGCAAGTATGTCCGTGTGATCATTGTGTGAGCATGATAGGCACGGGCCCTGCAACATCACAGTGTGCTGTCTTCAGCGGACGCTACCATGTCACCTCAGCGTTGGTAGTGAGCCTGGAGATGTAGCTACGCACGTATCCTCCTGCATGCACAAGCGGCAAAGGGAACGAGGTGTCTCGCACATGTCAGTGTGCAAGAAGTGCAGTAAGTGTGTCTCTGTGTTCTGGTGTGGCTGCCTCAAGGGTCGCATCAGTCGATGTTGTAAAGTGGCATGTACCACCTCCAAACGGCAGTGTCACGGGGTGATTGGAATGCCGCAGGACATGTGCGAATAGGCATTACAAAGGTGTGCCGTAGGAGTGCACAGGATACAACAGCGCAGTGCACAAACGTGTGGGGGCTCGTGGGAGGGAGGAGCAGCTGTTTGGCAACATAACACACAGTGAACCCACCCATGTGCCACGTGCTGGGCATCTCATCCATGATGACCAGGGACGCAGATATCCCACAACACCCACGACTGGCCTTTGTACACATCCTGTATGAATGCAGCTGGAGAAGTTACTGTAAGGATGAAAGGTTCTTTGTCTGAGCTATCTTGCACTAACACATCTGCTGCTCTGAGAAGGAACTTGCAAGTGGCCAGCCCCCCCGACAGATACGATAATATTTGCATCCTTCTCCCACACTACGCACTGCCCGATTTGAGAACAACGAGTGGACATCCGACAAAAGACCTTCGTTGTAGTTAGCGTGCGTGAAATGACCTCCTTCACACATACTCCCACCACAACCCTGCCCTGCACCCATTGCACATAGACCCGACTCATTGCACCAAGCTGTGCCATTTCATCCACAAAACTGGCACACGGTAAGCCAGTGCAGCTACAAGCAGAGCCCCTGGCGCATAGCAGGGCATCCCGAACACATGGTCGACTCCATTCACGTCCACCTATACCTTGCACGTCTGCTGCATGTCCTGGCCTTTGGCAGTGCTGCGGATCACTTACCAGCACCATATACAAGTTACCGTGTTCCAAACAAAACTTCCTCCTACTACGTATAAAATATTGCTGACACTACTTGAACAGGTGTGGCACAGCGCCCAGAGCATATGACTTCATAGCATAGGACACACAGTTTGGGCTCACGGTTTCATCCCCGAGTCCAGCAGCAGCTCAATTTAGCAGCATGACACTCTTGGCAATACCTCACCTAATTTCCGTACCCTGCACTTTCAGACCGCTAGGGGTCAGTAATTCAGCTGCTTTATCCCGAGTCCGGCAGCAGCTTAGCTTACACCCCCAGCTCCATCAGACCCGTACGAGTGAGTAGTTTGCACTTTACAAATACCGAATTCATTTGATATGCATGAATTTACCTTTGCACTACCTCTATAACACCCCCTAAGCACCATACACAAGTTACAATGTTCGAAACAAAAGTTCCTCCGAGTAGATATAACTACATGCTGACACTACTTGCACAGATGTGGCACAGCGGCCAGAGCACATGACTTCACAGCATATGACACACAGTTTGGACTCACGCTTTCATCCCCGAGTCCGGCAGCAGCTCAGCTTAGCAGCATGAGACTCTAGACAAAACCTCACATATTTTCCGTACCCCAGCACTTTCAGACCAGTAGGGGTCAGTAGTTCGTCCTAGTAGGTATAAACACATGCTGACACAGGTGTGGTGCAACGGAGAGGGCACATGACTTCACAGCATAAGACACACAGTTTGGGCTCATGCTTTAATCCCCGAGTCCTGCAGCAGCTCACCTTAGCAGCATCAGACTCTAGGCAATACCTCACTTAATTTCCATAGCCCAGCACTTTCAGACCTGTAGGGATGAGTAGTTCGGTTCGCACCCCTGTATAGCACACCCTAAACACCTCACAGAGGTTACAGTGCTCCTACCTTCCTCTTTCCTACTTTTTTCGCCCTCTTTTCCCCTTACTCGCTTCAACAGAATCACAAAATGGCTGCCAACACTTCCTAGTTGCAACCTCTTGCATCGCTTGCAGCCAATAAGCAGCAAGCTCATGCACGTAACGCCGTAGCCAATCAGATGGCAGAATTCCCAAATATCTATATCTGTAAATTTCGATATTTCTCCAAAACTACTGAACGGATTTACACCAAATAAACAAAAGCATGCTCTCTAGACCAAGACCCTTCTCCCTGCCAAATTTCCGTTCACCTGTTCGACCTGTAGCCTTGTCTAAAGGTGCCTATGGAAATTGCATGGAGAAAACACGTTTTGGGACCCCCCTGTTTTCTCGGCCCCCCCCTTGACGAATCACCCCTAAACTAATATTATTGGTCCCCAGGGCCCAAAAAAAGCAAAAAGAAGGGGGACCACACAGCCCCCCTTCTAAAAAAAAACAAATTAAAAGAAAGACCGGCATTGTGCCAGAGACCCCGCCCCCTCCCAGAAACACTCTGAAAACACACCCTGTGGCACGTTTTAAGTTGGGGAATTAATTCCCCTTCAATACTGGGGGTCCCTGGGAGCCAACTAGCCCACCAAGTACCTCCAGTATGCGCCACAGACCTGCGTTGCACCTCTCTGCAATGCAGCTCTGTGGTGCTTACTGGAGGTACCTGGTGGGCTAGTTGGACCCCAGGGACCCTTAGGATTCAAGGGGACTTAATCCCCCAACTTAAAACACGCCACGGGGCATGTTTGCACAGTGATGAAGGAAGGGGGCGGGGCCTAAGGTGACATGTGTGCAAACATGCCCTGTGGCGCTTTTTAAGTTGGGGAATTAATTCCCTTTCAATCCTGAGGGCCAACTAGCCCACCAGGTGCTTCCAGTAAGCGCCACTGCGCTGCGTTGCAGATATGTGGTCCAGGTCATGCCCCTTTTTACACCTCTCTGCAATGCAGCTCTGTGGCGCTTACTGGAGGTACCTGGTGGGCTAGTTGGACCCCAGGGACCCTCAGGATTCAAGGGGACTTAATCCCCCAACTTACAACGCACCAGGGGGCGCGTTTGCAGAGTGGTGGAGAAAGGGGGTATGGCCTTTGTCTACCTCTCACCAATCCCACTGCGCGGGGCTTACTGGAGGAAACAGGTAGGCTAGTTGGCCCCTAAAGGATCCCCAGCAGTGAAGGGGACTTCAATCCCCATCTAAGAGCGCGCCAGGGAGAGCGTTTGTAGAGTGGTGGACAAAGTGGGCGTGGCCTGGTATGAGTACTTACCAGTGCTGCTGTGTGGGACTGACTGGAGGTAATAGTTTGGGAAGTTGGCCCCCAAGGATGTCCTTGGGGGCCAACTACCCCTCTTGTTACCTCCAGTAAGTCCCACACAGTGGGATTGCTAAAACGTCTTCGGAGGCCATGGCCAACTTTCTTTACCACTCTGCAAATGTGCCTCGTGGCAGACTACGGGATGGGGGATGAAGTCCAATTTAGTCCTGATGGAGTTTAGGGCCAGGAATCCCTCCTGTAAAAATCCTACACAGCAAAATTCCTGAGCGTTAGTTGGACGTCCAGCACCATTTCTCCACCACTCTGCAAAAGTGGCTACTAGTTAAAGTAGCATATTTCTGCTCCTCTGAGGTAGTTTTAATCCCCCGCCCTATTATGTACTAGCGCCTTACAGAGGAGGTCATGCTAATCACAGGGGTACCCCAACACATAGTGTTCCCTAGTGTATGTAGGTGTTTTCACTGTATTCTAAGTGTCTTTTAGCATAGCACTGGCTCTAGGCCTGGTTAGTCAGAGTCAGTTACCGCCAGTACCCGTCTGAAAAAATTGTGAGCACAGGATGATTTTGCAACAAGGCCTCTTTCTGCTCCTCTGTTGGTTCTTTCTGCACGTCTTCCTTCTTCCTGCACTTTTCTTCGTCTTTGTGGACTTCTGTTGCTTCTTTCTGCATTTCTTTTGCTTCTTTCTGTGCGTTTTTTCTTCTGTCTTCCCATGTCCTACCTCTGTAGGCATAGTTAGAAATTAGCATTTAAAAAACCTTTGAAATTCACTTAAAAAACCATAGGTTTCAGGCACATTATTATATTTCCATTGAATTCTGAGGGTCCCTGGGGGCCAACTAGCCCACCAGGTACCTCCAGTATGCACTAGGGAGCTGTGTTGCAGAGAGGTGTTCGGAGGCCACACTCCTATTTACACCTCTCTGCAATGCAGCTCTGTGGCACTTACTGAAGGTACCTGGTGGGCTAGTTGGCCCCCAGGGACCCTCAGGACTCAAGGGGAATTAATCCCCCAATTTACAATGTGCCAGGGGGTGCATTTGCACAGTGGTGCATGGAGGGGGCGGGGCCTGACATACCAAGTGTGCAAATGCACCCCCTGGCACATTGTAAATTGGAGGATTAAGTCCCCTTCAATCCTGAGGGTCCCTGGGGGCCAACTAGCCCACCAGGTACCTCCAGTAAGTGCCAAAGAGCTGCGTTGCACAGAGGTGTAAAAAGGGGCATTGCCTCAGAACACCTCCTTGCAACAAAGCTCCCTGGCGCATACTGGAGGTACCTGGTGGGCTATTTGGCTGCCAGGGACCCTCAGAATTCAAGGGGACTTAATCCCCCAACTTAAAATGTGCCACAGGGCGCATTTGCACATGTGTCACATCAGGCCCCGCATCCTCCCTGCACCACTGTGCAAGCACGCCAAGTGGCCTGTTTTAAGTTGGGGGATTAAGTACCCTTGAATCCTGAGGGTCCCTGGGGGCCAACTAGCCCACCAGGTACCTCCAGTATGTGCCAGGGAGCTGCGTTGCAGAGAGGTGTTCAGAGGCCATGTCCCTTTTTACACCTCTCTGCAACGCAGCTCTTTGGTGCTTACTGGAGGTACCTGGTGGGCTAGTTGGCCCCCAAGGACCCTCAGGATTGAAGGGGACTTAATCCCCAATTCACAACGCACCAGGGGGTGAGTTTGCACAGTGGTGCAGGGAGGGGGCATGGCCTGATGTGACACGCGTGCAAACACACCCTGTGGTGCATTTTAAGTTGGGGAATTAAGTCCCCTTGAATCCTAAGGGTCCCTGGGGGCCAACTAGCCCACCAGGTACATCCAGTTAGCACAACAGAGTTGCGTTGCAGAGAGGTGTGAAAAGGGCCATGGGCTCGGACCACCTCTCTGCAACGCCGCTCTGTGGCGCTTACTGGAGGTACATGGTGGGCGAGTTGGCCCCCAGGGACCCTCAGGATTCAAGGGGAATGAATCCCCCAAATGAAAACACGCAGGGGGTGCGTTTGCACAGTGGTGAAGGGAGGGGGGGACTGATGTGACATGTGTGTACTTATGCAATCACTCCACCAAAACCCAAGCACTTATAAATTCACCATGCACTCTCCTTGCAACACTCTAATCATCCAGTCACTACCCATGCACTCATGCAATGACCCATGCACTAACTCATGCACTCCTCCAATACCCTGAGCAGTACCCACGCAGTCCAGCCATTGCCCTGTCACTACCCATGCACTCCTCCAATCACCAAACAAGCACCTTGTACTTATCCATTCACTCCGCCAAAACCTAGGCACTTACAAATTCACCATGCACTCTCCTTGCAGTACTCTAATCTTCCAGTCAGTACCCATGTACTCATGGAGTGACCCAGGCACTAACACATGCACTGCTACAATCCCATGTGCACTACCCATGCAGACCTCTAACCACCTACACAGTACTGATTCACTGCTCCAATTACCCAGGTTGTACCCATGCACTCCAGAAATCCCTCTGTCACTACCCATGCACTCTTCCAATCAACCATCCAGCATCACGTACTTATCCAATCACTCTGCCAAAACCCAAGCAGTTATAAAATCACCATGCACTGTCCTTGCAGCACTCTAAGCATCCAGTCGCTACCCATGTACTCATGCAATGATCCAGGCACTAACCCATGGCAAATACAGAGGAGGTCATGCTCATTACAGGGGTACCCCAACACATAGTGTTCCCTAGTGTATGTAGGTGTTTTCTCTGTATTCTAAGTGTCTTTTAGCATAGCACTGGCTCCGGTCCTGGTTAGTCAGAGTCAGTTACCACCAATAACCGTCACTAAAATGTTGGGGACACAGGAGGACTTTCTGCTCCACTGTTGATTCTTTCTGCACATCTCTTGCTTCTTCCCGCACTTTTCTTCCTCTTTCTTCACATGTCCTATCTTTGTAGTCATAGTTAGAAATTAGTATTAAAAAAAACATCGAAATTCACTGAAAAAACCATAGGTTTCAGGCATGTTATAGTTAGGTATTAGCATTTAAAACACCATTGAAATTCACTGAAAAAAAACATCGGTTTCAAGGACGTTATAGTTAGTTGGACATTTCACTCCTATAAAACCAGAGAAATTCGGCTGTTATAGTTAGTAGAGCTAACTATAACTCGCACCCCCGCAATGCACTGCTGATGACATCACATATTACATCACTCATGACATGCTCAGTGACATCACTGATTACATCTCAAATGACATCACTGATGACATCATCCATGTGATCATCTGATGCACCTTCTTACACACTAATAAAACCTTTCATACACCCACTCTAAAATACAGATTACCAATATCGAAACCATGGACAGACCAATAGCAGTTAGTACATACCTGCTCAGTGATTTATACGTCTACACACACGTCCATCCACTAACCCATGCAGTCACACAAACACGTAGTCATTCATAAATACAGCCACTGATATATCCTCTCATACACCCATATAGACACTCACACACTGCCACTCTCCCAAAGAGGTACTCAAAAACCTAGTAAGTCACCCAAAGAATTAATTACACTGCCCTTTACTCACCTATACAGTTATACACATACCACATCACTTATTCATACAGATACGCACTGTCTTCAACAATTACTGACACAAGCACACACTCATCCATGCAGCCATTGTCACAATCACTCACTGTCACATACACTCACTTATATACTCCACCACTCACAAATACTGCCTTTCACATATGTTGTTACTTACACATATACCACTTAGACATCCATTCACTCACCAATACACCTATACGTACACTCACTCACCCATACACTCCCTAACACATGTACTCATAAATGCATACAGCCAGTGAATCACCCACTCACACATCCATGCAGGGAGTCACACTCCCACCACCCACACAGACACTCAGGCACCCTTAAAGGTTCTCAGACAACCAATCCTTTTTCAATATACCTTGGCATATATAAATATAACATTCTTTAACTTTTTAGAAACACTCAGTCACTGAATGATGTCATCAGTGATGTCAATTTAAATGTCATCAGTGATGTCACAGAGCATGTCGTGAGTGATGTAATATGTGACATCACAAGCAGTGCATTGAGGTGCCCTAGTTATAGTTAGCTCTACTAACTATAAAAGCCAAATTTCTCTGGTTTAAATGAGTGAAATGTCCAACTAACTATAACGTCCTTGAAACCTACGTTTTTTTCAGTGAATTTCTAAGGTTTTTGTAAATGCTAATTTCTAACTATAACGTCCCTAATATCTATGATTTTTTCAGTGAATTTAAAAGGTTTATAAATGCTAATTTCTAACTATAATGTCCCTGAAACCTATAGTTTTTTCAGTGAATATATATATATATATATATATATATATATATATATATATATACACATACATACATACATACATACGTATATATCTCAACAGCAAAACTTTCCAGTATCAAGGAAAGAAGGCATGGGCACTCCCAGCAGGTAAGTTCCATATATTCATTTAATAAGCAGCACACTCTACGCGTTTTGACACCAGAAGTGTCTTGTTCACGAGTAAGTAGCAGGAGTCGACAAAATGATTTATATATCACAATTAGTTATAAACATAGAAAAAGACATGGCAGTAACCGTAATAGCGGAGTCCATCTTAGAATGTCTCACATCAGTTAGTGATAGCTATAGATATACACATATACTTAAAATAAGTTATGTTGATCAAGGACAAAAGGAAAAACAAAAAAGGGCATGCTGAATATGGTAAATTAACCCAAATCTTAAAGGTAACAGTGTCGGTTTACAGAAGCATAATTACATAGTGGGACCACATTGACTTATGTCAGAATGCATGTCGAAGACCAAGTGAGTAATTTTCAAAGTGGAGTAACTCATTGCCCAAGTGGGCAAAGGGACTGATAGTATACATAAGAAACTTTATTAGTAAGTGTATATCGCTGGTCTAAAATTCAAGATAAACGTAGCGGTTTTACAAGACCAGCAATAAAAAATCAAAAAACAAATTGCAGAAAAATCCAACCCAAATGGGCATAATTAACCACATAATCACATAGGCTAAAAATATAAATGCATTTGTAACTCTAATCCATCCAAAGAATTACAATTAAGTATTTAATAACTCAAAGAAAATCACTGTCTTAATGCATTCAAATGAATAATATGTTTTTTCCATGTACACTACTTCTAAATATTCCAGTACTCATAGTTATTCTAATTGGCAACTCCACATGAATTTATGCATCATAAAATTAGTTTTCATCCATAGCTCAAAATAGATCTATATATATTTATATATGTATATGTGTGTCTCCAACTTTGGTAGAAGTAACTTTTGAAGTACATCATATGCTTGATCACAAAATTCTCTTCACATAGTAGTGGTACAGAACAGCCAAGCCAATATGTGAATTTCAGTTCCTTTATACAAAGTCTTCTCAACTTTTGATAAAGGGATCCCAGATGTATCCTGGCATTATGCACTGTATAATATAGACTTCCAATATCAGGAAAAACGGCTATAGCCTCCCATTGATACAAACACCAGTCACTTACCTGAAATTCTGAAGCCCTAAAGAAGCAAATTAATTTAGTGAAACACATGTTGGCCTGTGATCAAGCATATGTTGTACTTCAAATGTTACTCCTACCAAAGTTAAAGGCAACTTTTTTTGTGACTAAACAATGACGGACGATAATAAAAGAATTTTGCATGGACAATTAAGATGCAAAGAGTGTGTTTTTCTCAGTGCATAACCTAATATATATATATATATATATATATATATATATATATATATATTACCTACTGGCGGTCGCCAGTAGGTAGTTATAGTTAGGACCACGTTTCCATAGGAAACCCGCAACATTCTATTTTGAATAACTTTGGCGCCGGTCGTCGAATCCTCACGAATTATTCAAAATAGGTGGGGCACTACGCTCCGCTCCTACCGTGAAAGTCTCGGGGGGATTCGTCAAGCGGGGGCTGAGATAAAAGGGGGGTCCCAAAACACATTTTTCCCATGCATTTTTCCATAGGACCTTTAGACAGAGCTACAGCCCGAACGGCTGAACAGAATTTAATGAAATTTGGCAGAGAGGTAGTCCCCAGGTCAAGGAAGTGCCTTTTGTAGGTTTGGTGTAAATCTGTTCCGTAGATTCTGAGAAAATAGCATTTAAATCAATATATATATCTGTGGCAGCTTACGGTGCGCTTACGGTGCGCTTACCGTGCGCGTACAGTGGCGTGCGCGAGCTCACATCTGATTGGCTGTTAGATCTTAGTAAACATTCGAATCGGAAGAAAGGAGGAAGTGTCGGCCGCCATTTTGTCACTCGCACTGTCAGGGGGGTGAATAAAAAAGGTGGATAATGTGAAAAGGGGGCAGGCTCGACAGTTCCTGACCCCCTAGCCTTGGTCAGGGGGTCCCAGAAGGACCCTCAAGGGCAAAAATGAAATTTATTTTTTTTTTGAAAAATCGCCGAATGCGCGTAGCGTACGCGCACGGTGTAAACTGCGAAATTCCGCGAATTTCGCGGAATTACGCGTACCGTGCGCGCACGGCAAAAAAAAATTTGCAAAAAGGAAAGCTTAAAAAAAATAAAAAAATTGTGAGGTAAGGTTGGCTCTTATAAGAGCCGTTGGGTTAATACAGGGATAGAGGAAAGAAAGAATGGGAATATTATAAGCGTCTACAAACATGCTGGTCTATCTTATTGTTAATAAGGGGAAGACTGATCTCCCCATAAACAATAAGACCACCACATCTTGTACACCTCATTTCAACCCTCCCAAATCGAGGGTTAATGTCCACAGGAAAAGAAGAAGGTGATGCTCCCACCTCAGAGGAAGGGCTCAGCTGAGCTGCCGATGATGTACTCGGCTGAGCATCTGAGGTTGGGCTCTGGTGACTTACTGAAGAGTTTTCTCCAGTATGTCGAGCAAAGGTCCTGGGATGTCTATCCTGCAGGTGTCTTTTCATAGAGTGATTTCCAAAGGAATATTTCTTCCTTGGATTTCCTATAGATAAAACACGGCCACAAAGTGTGCAAGTGACCAATTGAGCATTCACCTTTTTCTCCCCCTCTGGAAAAGTAAAATACTCCCATACAAAAGAAGTCTTTTGTTTCCTCCTTCTCTGGATCATGGTGGTGCTGCTGGCCTCACTCTCAGAAGAGCTCTGCTGTTCTGCCATTGTATCCCAATGTCAATCCAGCTCCTTCTCCTAAGGGATCTCAAGCAGTAATGAGGGGAATGGGTGTGGTGTTTGAAGTTTCTGGAACTGAAAGTAGTTTAAACCAATGAAAAGTGTTCCTTGTGGGTCACATGACCTACCGTGCGCGCTCCGTAAGCTTACGGTACGCGCTCGTAAAAAAGTGCGCATGCGCAAACGTAACGCTTACGGAGCGCTTACGGGGCGCGTACGTATGACGGCACTCGCGCATGCGCATTACACGCACCCGCATAAGCGCGACATTGGTTCCGCGCAACGCGCATGCGTGTACGCGTACGTCGCGTACGTATTACGAAAACGCACCGTACATCATAAGGACGGTGCGCTTACGTGATACGTACGTGACGTACGCGTAACGTCAGCTTACCGTACGCGCACGGAAAAAAATGCAGAAAAAACCCCCCAAAAAATAAGCAAAACCGTGCAAAATTAAATAAAAAATCCATCGGTTTAACACACATTATAGTTAGGAATTAGCATTTAAAAAACCTTGCAAATTCACTGAAAAAACCATAGGTTTCACACACGTTATAGTTAGGAATTAGCATTTAAAAAACCTTGCAAATTCACTGAAAAAACCATAGGTTTCACACAAGTTATAGTTAGCTGTACATTTCACTCGTAAAAAACCTATGAAATTCCCCCGTTATAGTTACTGTAGGCAACTATAACTCACGCGACCGTAATCCTGTGCTGATGACATGTGTCTTTATGAAAAAAAAATATTTGTAATATATGTATAGCTAAAATTTAATGGAAGAAGACATGGGCAAATAAGTGTCTAAATACAGTATTAGCATCAGCACAGGATTACGGTCGCGTGAGTTATAGTTGCCTACAGTAACTATAACGGGGGAATTTCATAGGTTTTTTACGAGTGAAATGTACAGCTAACTATAACTTGTGTGAAACCTATGGTTTTTTCAGTGAATATATATATATATATATATTCACTGAAAAAACCATAGGTTTCACACATGGTATAGTTAGCGGAAATTTTACTGATAAAAAACCAATGAAATTTCCCGTTATAGTTAGTGCAGGCAACTATAACTCACGCGACCGCAATCCTCTGCTGATGCTAATACTGTATTTAGACACTTATTTGCCCATGTCTTCTTCCATACATTTTTAGCTATACATATATTACAAATATTTTTTTTTCATAAACACACATATGTCATCAGCAGAAGATTGCGGTCGCGTGAGTTATAGTTGCCTGCACTAACTATAACGGGGAATTTCATTGGTTTTTTATCAGTAAAATTTCCGCTAACTATAACATGTGTGAAACCTATGGTTTTTTCAGTGAATTTGCAAGGTTTTTTAAATGCTAATTCCTAACTATAACGTGTGTGAAACCTATGGTTTTTTCAGTGAATTTGTACGGTTTTTTAAATGCTAAGTTACTTTACGCCATTCGTGGCGTGCGCGCCCACTTAACGCAGTTCGTTCCGTGTGCGCACGGTGCGCGCACAGTGAGCACGCGGTGCGCTTCGCGCTCCGCGCGCCCACTTTACGCAGTTAGTGCCGTGCACGCACGGTGGGCACGCGGTGCGCTACGCGCACCGCGTGCCCACGTTACGCTAGATGGGCCATGTACGCACGATGCGCTTCGCGCACCGTGCGCACATGGAGGACATATGATGCACTTCGTTTTGAAAGGTAATATTTTAATTTTTCTTATAAGTTATAAGCCATGCACAAATGGTGCCCTTCGGGCACCGTTTGTAAACACTGGGTGGAGAAAGTGTGGATAATGTTTTTTTTTAATATTTTTTTTTTTAAATATTTTAGTTTTTTTGATGTCTAATAAGACATGCACAATTGGTGCCCTTCGGGCACCAATGGCACACGGGGTGGGGAGAGTGTGGATAATTTTTTTTTTTTTAGAATTTTTTACAGTACATTTTACGGCGAAATTAGCCAAAAAATAAAAATTCCGTTTTTGGCCTTGGGGGATCTTTGGGGACTCCCTCTAAATGGCTATGTGTGTGGGAGCTGTCTAAACAGCCCCTTTACATGTTTTTGTGCTTTCTATTTTGAACATCACTCTCAGTGCGAGAGAGAAAATGGCGGCCGCCGCTTCCTGGTTTCGGCCGATTCGAATGTTTACTAAGATCTAAGAGCCAATCAGAATCGCGCTCGCGCACGCCACCGTACGCGTACGGTAAGCGTACCGTAAGCGCACCGTAAGCTGGCTCAGATATATATATTGATTTAAAGGCTATTTTCTCAGAATCTACTGAACAGATTTACACCAAACCTACAAAAGGCACTTCCTTGACCTGAGGACTAACTCTCTGCCAAATTTCTAGTAATTCTGTTCAGCCGTTCGGGCTGTAGCCCTGTCTAAAGGTCCTATGGAAAAATGCATGGGAAAAACGCGTTTTGGGACCCCCCTTTTATCTCAGCCCCCGCTTGACGAATCCCCCCGAGACTTTCAGGGTAGGAGCGGAGCGTAGCGCCCCACCTATTTTGAAAAATTCGCGAGGATTCGTCGACCGGCGCCAAAGTTATTCAAAATAGAATGTTGCGGATTTCCTATGGAAACGTGGTCCTAACTATAACTACCTACTGGCGACCGCCAGTAGGTAATATATATATATATATATATATATATATATATATATATATATATATATCCAACTCGCAAGGTTGCCTGTTGTTTGAAGGCGACACACCACAGGTAGAAATACGCCAAAATCTGTTTATTGATAGGAGCAGCAGCGTGGAAAGCATCTAGTCCAAAAATAACATAGTCCAGTCCCAACGCGTTTCGTGTAGCACTTACTCAGGGGCATTGGACTTGAAAGTGACAGCAGAGCATTTCCGGCGGCATCATTTAAATTACAAGCTACCCGCCTCAGTGGGCGTGGCACTCACGATAGCCTGTGGCTCTCTCGATGGCCTGCTGGTACTTGTAGTGCCTACCATCTTTCTCGAGTGAGTTGTTTGCTGTACACAATCAATTAAAATAAGTAGCATCACCGTGGATCATGGCACCAGTATGTAATTCACAGCCACTGCTGATTTCCTTTCAAAACGGCACCTGTGCCATAAGCAAATCCGCCGGTTGACGGTTTCGCAGGAATGCTGGAACAGCATTGGGTCGTCTTCAGCGACTCAGGCACGCCGCTTAACATCCAACTCGCAAGGTTGCCTGTTGTTTGAAGGCGACACACCACAGGTAGAAATACGCCAAAATCTGTTTATTGATAGGAGCAGCAGCGTGGAAAGCATCTAGTCCAAAAATAACATAGTCCAGTCCCAACGCGTTTCGTGTAGCACTTCCTCAGGGGCATTGGACTTGAAAGTGACAGCAGAGCATTTCCGGCGGCATCATTTAAATTACAAGCTACCCGCCTCAGTGGGCGTGGCACTCACGATAGCCTGTGACTCTCTCGATGGCCTGCTGGTACTTGTAGTGCCTACCATCTTTCTCGAGTGAGTTGTTTGCTGTACACAATCAATTAAAATAAGTAGCATCACCGTGGATCATGGCACCAGTATGTAATTCACAGCCACTGCTGATTTCCTTTCAAAACGGCACCTGTGCCATAAGCAAATCCGCCGGTTGACGGTTTCGCAGGAATGCTGGAACAGCATTGGGTCGTCTTCAGCGAATCAGGCACGCCGCTTAACATCCAACTCGCAAGGTTGCCTGTTGTTTGAAGGCGACACACCACAGGTAGAAATACGCCAAAATCTGTTTATTGATAGGAGCAGCAGCGTGGAAAGCATCTAGTCCAAAAATAACATAGTCCAGTCCCAACGCGTTTCGTGTAGCACTTCCTCAGGGGCATTGGACTTGAAAGTGACAGCAGAGCATTTCCGGCGGCATCATTTAAATTACAAGCTACCCGCCTCAGTGGGCGTGGCACTCACGATAGCCTGTGGCTCTCTCGATGGCCTGCTGGTACTTGTAGTGCCTACCATCTTTCTCGAGTGAGTTGTTTGCCGTACACAATCAATTAAAATAAGTAGCATCACCGTGGATCATGGCACCAGTATGTAATTCACAGCCACTGCTGATTTCCTTTCAAAACGGCACCTGTGCCATAAGCAAATCCGCCGGTTGACGGTTTCGCAGGAATGCTGGAACAGCATTGGGTCGTCTTCAGCGACTCAGGCACGCCGCTTAACATCCAACTCGCAAGGTTGCCTGTTGTTTGAAGGCGACACACCACAGGTAGAAATACGCCAAAATCTGTTTATTGATAGGAGCAGCAGTGTGGAAAGCATCTAGTCCAAAAATAACATAGTCCAGTCCCAACGCGTTTCGTGTAGCACTTCCTCAGGGGCATTGGACTTGAAAGTGACAGCAGAGCATTTCCGGCGGCATCATTTAAATTACAAGCTACCCGCCTCAGTGGGCGTGGCACTCACGATAGCCTGTGGCTCTCTCGATGGCCTGCTGGTACTTGTAGTGCCTACCATCTTTCTCGAGTGAGTTGTTTGCTGTACACAATCAATTAAAATAAGTAGCATCACTGTGGATGATGGCACCAGTATGTAATTCACAGCCACTGCTGATTTCCTTTCAAAACGGCACCTGTGCCATAAGCAAATCCGCCGGTTGACGGTTTCGCAGGAATGCTGGAACAGCATTGGGTCGTCTTCAGCGACTCAGGCACGCCGCTTAACATCCAACTCGCAAGGTTGCCTGTTGTTTGAAGGCGACACACCACAGGTAGAAATACGCCAAAATCTGTTTATTGATAGGAGCAGCAGTGTGGAAAGCATCTAGTCCAAAAATAACATAGTCCAGTCCCAACGCGTTTCGTGTAGCACTTCCTCAGGGGCAATGGACTTGAAGACGACCCAATGCTGTTCCAGCATTCCTGCGAAACCGTCAACCAGCGGATTTGCTTATGGCACAGGTGGCTGTGAATTACATACTGGTGCCATGATCCACGGTGATGCTACTTATTTCAATTGATTGTGTACAGCAAACAACTCACTCGAGAAAGATGGTAGGCACTACAAGTACCAGCAGGCCATCGAGAGAGCCACAGGCTATCGTGAGTGCCACGCCCACTGAGGCGGGTAGCTTGTTATTTAAATGATGCCGCTGGAAATGCTCTGCTGTCACTTTCAAGTCCAATGCCCCTGAGGAAGTGCTACACGAAACGCGTTGGGACTGGACTATGTTATTTTTGGACTAGATGCTTTCCACGCTGCTGCTCCTATCAATAAACAGATTTTGGCGTATTTCTACCTGTGGTGTGTCGCCTTCAAACAACAGGCAACCTTGCGAGTTGGATGTTAAGCGGCGTGCCTGAGTCGCTGAAGACGACCCAATGCTGTTCCAGCATTCCTGCGAAACCGTCAACCGGCGGATTTGCTTATGGCACAGGTGCCGTTTTGAAAGGAAATCAGCAGTGGCTGTGAATTACATACTGGTGCCATGATCCACGGTGATGCTACTTATTTTAATTGATTGTGTACAGCAAACAACTCACTCGAGAAAGATGGTAGGCACTACAAGTACCAGCAGGCCATCGAGAGAGCCACAGGCTATCGTGAGTGCCACGCCCACTGAGGCGGGTAGCTTGTAATTTAAATGATGCCGCCGGAAATGCTCTGCTGTCACTTTCAAGTCCAATGCCCCTGAGGAAGTGCTACACGAAACGCGTTGGGACTGGACTATGTTATTTTTGGACTAGATGCTTTCCACGCTGCTGCTCCTATCAATAAACAGATTTTGGCGTATTTCTACCCGTGGTGTGTCGCCTTCAAACAACAGGCAACCTTGCGAGTTGGATGTTAAGCGGCGTGCCTGAGTCGCTGAAGACGACCCAATGCTGTTCCAGCATTCCTGCGAAACCGTCAACCGGCGGATTTGCTTATGGCACAGGTGCCGTTTTGAAAGGAAATCAGCAGTGGCTGTGAATTACATACTGGTGCCATGATCCACGGTGATGCTACTTATTTTAATTGATTGTGTACAGCAAACAACTCACTCGAGAAAGATGGTAGGCACTACAAGTACCAGCAGGCCATCGAGAAAGCCACAGGCTATCGTGAGTGCCACGCCCACTGAGGCGGGTAGCTTGTAATTTAAATGATGCCGCCGGAAATGCTCTGCTGTCACTTTCAAGTCCAATGCCCCTGAGGAAGTGCTACACGAAACGCGTTGGGACTGGACTATGTTATTTTTGGACTAGATGCTTTCCACGCTGCTGCTCCTATCAATAAACAGATTTTGGCGTATTTCTACCTGTGGTGTGTCGCCTTCAAACAACAGGCAACCTTGCGAGTTGGATGTTAAGCGGCGTGCCTGAGTCGCTGAAGACGACCCAATGCTGTTCCAGCATTCCTGCGAAACTGTCAACCGGCGGATTTGCTTATGGCACAGGTGCCGTTTTGAAAGGAAATCAGCAGTGGCTGTGAATTACATACTGGTGCCATGATCCACGGTGATGCTACTTATTTTAATTGATTGTGTACAGCAAACAACTCACTCGAGAAAGATGGTAGGCACTACAAGTACCAGCAGGCCATCGAGAGAGCCACAGGCTATCGTGAGTGCCACGCCCACTGAGGCAGGTAGCTTGTAATTTAAATGATGCCGCCGGAAATGCTCTGCTGTCACTTTCAAGTCCAATGCCCCTGAGGAAATGCTACACGAAACGCGTTGGGACTGGACTATGTTATTTTTGGACTAGATGCTTTCCACGCTGCTGCTCCTATCAATAAACAGATTTTGGCGTATTTCTACCTGTGGTGTGTCGCCTTCAAACAACAGGCAACCTTGCGAGTTGGATGTTAAGCGGCGTGCCTGAGTCGCTGAAGACGACCCAATGCTGTTCCAGCATTCCTGCGAAACCGTCAACCGGCGGATTTGCTTATGGCACAGGTGCCGTTTTGAAAGGAAATCAGCAGTGGCTGTGAATTACATACTGGTGCCATGATCCACGGTGATGCTACTTATTTTAATTGATTGTGTACAGCAAACAACTCACTCGAGAAAGATGGTAGGCACTACAAGTACCAGCAGGCCATCGAGAGAGCCACAGGCTATCGTGAGTGCCACGCCCACTGAGGCGGGTAGCTTGTAATTTAAATGATGCCGCCGGAAATGCTCTGCTGTCACTTTCAAGTCCAATGCCCCTGAGGAAGTGCTACACGAAACGCGTTGGGACTGGACTATGTTATTTTTGGACTAGATGCTTTCCACGCTGCTGCTCCTATCAATAAACAGATTTTGGCGTATTTCTACCTGTGGTGTGTCGCCTTCAAACAACAGGCAACCTTGCGAGTTGGATGTTAAGCGGCGTGCCTGAGTCGCTGAAGACGCCCCAATGCTGTTCCAGCATTCCTGCGAAACCGTCAACCGGCGGATTTGCTTATGGCACAGGTGCCGTTTTGAAAGGAAATCAGCAGTGGCTGTGAATTACATACTGGTGCCATGATCCACGGTGATGCTACTTATTTTAATTGATTGTGTACAGCAAACAACTCACTCGAGAAAGATGGTAGGCACTACAAGTACCAGCAGGCCATCGAGAGAGCCACAGGCTATCGTGAGTGCCACGCCCACTGTGGCGGGTAGCTTGTAATTTAAATGATGCCGCCGGAAATGCTCTGCTGTCACTTTCAAGTCCAATGCCCCTGAGGAAGTGCTACACGAAACGCGTTGGGACTGGACTATGTTATTTTTGGACTAGATGCTTTCCACGCTGCTGCTCCTATCAATAAACAGATTTTGGCGTATTTCTACCTGTGGTGTGTCGCCTTCAAACAACAGGCAACCTTGCGAGTTGGATATATATATATATATGTATATATATATATATATATACACACACATTGATATACTAGTATATGGTTTTTTTTACTCAGTGGCAGTAGCCAATGTGTAGTTATGAGTTTATCAGTGAGTCAGAATTTTCCCAGGAAGAGCAATTTTCATTTTGCTAATCGCTTTGAAGCTGTTTGACAAATGTTCATTAAACTATATAACAAAGTTAATTCACCTCAGTTTCTTCCAGGAAATTTCCTGCAGGGTCACAAATGTAATAAATAGGGTGCTCTGATTGGTTGACAGAGCTTTTTTTCCTTTGGCTTGTTCAGATCCTCACAATGTTATTGGCTGGTTCCATATAGGGTGGCCCCAGAGGGACAACCGCTGGGGCCCAAAAATGTTTTTAAAGTTGTCAATCCCGCAGGGCTCTTGGAGATTTTGGCATCTCCCATGAGATACTCATGGGACCCAGTGTGGCCCTCGATGTGGTCCAGTAAGACTCTTGCGGGAGTAAGCATGAACCCCTACTTTTCCATGGGAGTTTTGCGGGAGTGGGAATTAACCTGCTTCCACATGCAAGTTGCACATGGCCTACGGCTGTGCATTGCGGGGGTTGGCCATCTGCAAGGGGTTAGGTGCAGGGCCTGGATGCAAGTCAGTTCCCGCTGTCAGCTTCCTGTCATGCTCAGCCAAAGCTTAATAAAATATTAATTTATTTTACAAAAACATAGACATTCACTGGCAAAAAAGTAGTTATGCATAAGTAAGGTGGAAATATTTTAAATCCTGTTAAAAAAGAAGGTTAAATTGAAGTTATACACAGGTCTTCTAATAAAAATAAAACTATAGTTTTAAAACCACAACAAAACAAGCTCTGAAATTTGCCAGTTATACATAATTGACATAAGTATTACTTGCACCGCTATGATGCCCTGCCAGTGGCTTACATCGCTTATGACTGAATTATATAGGCTAATGAGAATTTAGAAGTTCCGTTTTGTATTTGTGATTATTTTGTTAAAGTCTGTACAGCAAATTTGGGGCATATCATCAAGGCGGCGCAATAAAATTATCGGCGCTTTTGCGTCCGTTTGCGGACGAAAAGTGGCAATAATTTTATCACCTTATCAGCAAGGTCACGCTATCGCGTGAATCCTTGCCTTAGCGCCCTTTCCCTTAACGCCCATCTTTGCATCTCTAATGAGATGCAAAGTGAGCGTACCTTGCCAAACTTATGTGGAGAATGTTGCTAAACTACATTTCTCCATTTAACAAGGAAATCGCTAACCTGCTTAGCGATAATAAAGGAAGAGCTAACCACGCTTAACGCAGGTTTCTGTACGCCTGCTTTTAATCTGACTTAACCATGTAATTCAATGGGAGGAGGATTACATGGCTAAATCCACCCTGCCCTATCAGCAAGGTATCGCCTGTCACAGTGCGATTATCGCCGGTTTTCCAGTGATAATCGCACCGTTTTGTAGCTAACGCTTGGATTTCTATCGGTTTGGAGATATGCGTTGCTGATAGCACGCTATCTCCGCGATAGAATCCAGCGATAGCCGGCGATAATTATCATAGCGCTAAGTGCGCTTAGCGATAATTATCGCCGGTTGTTGCTGATATGCCCCTTTATTTTTTAAATGCAACTAAATGTACAAAGAAAACAAAAGGGATGCTTCCCTAATGGTTTCAAAGTTGTAAACAAGGGCGGCTGGACTGAATTTGTTTTCAGTTTCTGATTCGAAGCAATGGAATTTATTCAGTTAACCATTTTAGCTCATTGAAAAGTTCTCCTTTATGTGAAAGTTAACCATAACACTTTCTCAGTACATTGGAATTCTGCCATCAATAACAACAGGAGGTTGAAGTTCAAGATTCTGTAGAGAGTTGATTTGTCATCCGTTCGATTTAGGCTGTAGTCCATCTGTGTCATCGATTATTTATAGGGCATGAGTACAGGTAGGGTCATACGTTCAGATTTTCATGTTAACTGTAGGTTTTGGTAGCAGGGCTGTGGTATCAAGAGCCATATGAAAACAATATATTATGTTGGTGATGATAAACATTATTCTTACCACTGGCACCAAACATTAATTTTTTTAAGTCTGTTAAAAACTGAAAGTACAGTTTATTTGTTTTAGTGTTCACTAAACAGTGCACAACTAGTGCTTGTGTATTTTATCCTTTAAGCTCCATCCTGAATTTGTTCATATATCAGTAGCTTCTACTCTTACAAGACAGGGCTATCAAGTGAAAGAAGATAGAACATCTCCTGTTCAAAGGTTGGCTGCAATGTCTCATCAATATTGCACGGCGCCAGGGGGAAAACGTGTCAGTAGCTTAAGCATGAAAGGTAAATTCATGAAATGTTGGCAGGAGGTACCCATTTTGATCAAGACAGATGCGCCGTATGCTCGGATGAAGAAACACATTTATATGGCGGAGACCGTGGGGGCATTAGTCCATTGACAAGATCTGTAATTTTGTAACAGGGTGCAATATGTGGGACCCATGACGCCTTTCATGGCTTCTTGTAGACACTTAGAAACTCTAACATGCCTTTTTGGGGTGTGTTTGAAAGTGATGGGTAGAGCCGCATATGATCAAGCACATTCCAGTGTCTGCTAAAGCCAATCCTTTTCTACAATTCAGACACTTAAGTAAATTCTCACTAGCACTATTTTTAAGTGAGACATCAGTGCATATTTACAAGCCCCTATCGCCACCACAACGTCACTCTCAGTGATGTTGTGATGGCGATAGGGACCTCGCTTTATTTACAAGGCAGCGTTAAGCAACCTAACGTGGCTTAACGCTGCCTCGTAAATAAGGGATCCTTTTCCGCTGTATTTAGCATGAAAGGGAAGGGTAATGGGTGTTTTGGTGGGCGTTCCACATCAACACCCATTGATTTTGATGCTGCACCCTATTCACAAGTGCAGCGTAAAGAGGAGGCAGCGCCAAAAATAAGACCAGGGAAAACCTGGGGGGCGTTTTTACTGTTTTGCAACTTCTATGTGTGCTGTATTAAGCAGCACACATAGAAGTTACAAAATGGCATTTCAAGATTGTTTATGTGCAAGAAAGGGGACTTTCCTGCACATAAACAATCTTTCCTTCAACACAGCCACCCTTGCACTATGGTGCAAGGGGGCCTGCGTTGGTGCTATGCCGCTAAAGTTAGCACCAGCGCAGCGGGAAACGCAGAGCTTCACCATATTCTAGTAAATATGGTGCAGCCCTGCATTTTTAAAATGGTGAAGCGTATTGTTAGCCTTCTAGGCTTAATTACACGTTTCGCCACGTTCTTGAAAACAAATTGGTGCGTCAAATGTTATGCACTTTGAGGTTAAACTTGAGGTCACACGATGTTTTTCATTACATCATTAAATAAAGTTCTATGTCTAGAGCTAGATACGAGTTTATACTTACATTTTATGGACGTTTGCAATGAAAAATCAAAAAAGCCATCTTCGACAATGGAGTGTACCTACTAAAGAAGATTGCAACATAGCTCATTAGGCTCATGCTTCTGCTGTAGAGATGCCTGGGCTATTTGTGGCTGTCAGTTATAATTATGACAGTAACATTCCTGCCAATCTTTCCCCTGAGGTTGAAATAATCTGTGACAGCGATAGTGAGTTTGTTATTATAAACACCTTTTCTAGAGCACTTTATTACCAAAGTATAAAAAAACTGTTTAATTTTTATTACAGCTAAAGAGAACACAGAATAAAAAGTCAGGGATGTTTAAAGGCATGAACAAAGTGCCCATTTGTCAGAGACTCTAGATTATAAGGGTAAATGTATCTTTCACAGTTTATCTCAATGTATCTCCCCGCCATTATTTTTTCTTATCCGAACCTCTCTCCCTCTCTCACCCTGCCTCTACCTTACTCTCTTTGGGGCCGATTCTGATCCTGTAAAACCCGGGTAAGAACCGTCGGACGGAGCGTTTTCTCCGTTCGACTCGTACCCGGTAGAAATACCTTACAAACATGCAAGTACGATTCGTACGCAAACACCATTTCCGTACGAATCGTAAAAAACACCGACCGAACAAAAAATGGTGGGGCAGCGCCAAAGGTGGATTCCAGCACGGCGCTACACACTACTGCCAGGTCGCCCAGCGTCTCCCCTGCACCCGAATGAACCACAGGCCCCAAGGAGGGGGGGGGCGGAGGGATGGGTTGCAGCACTCCCTGGGGAGGGTGTGGACAGGGGGGGACTCTACTCCCGTGGCCGGGCACTGCCTTCACCGCTTTCGGGGTGGTGCTACACTGGGGCTGAGGGACACACTGGCCGCCAAGGACTCATTCGGTGACAGTTGGCCAGGAGAGCTAACGGGAGTGGTCTTGGAGGAAGTGGGTCTTGAGAAATGTGGACTCCCACTCTGGCTGCGTGCCTGCCGTTTGCCCCCAGACCCAGTGGGTGTGCCTACTTCCCCCTGTGTGTGCATGACTGGAGGAGTGCGCTTTGCCTTCCCTGGTGGTGTGCTGCCTGTGTCTGGTGGGGTGCGTGCATGGGGACGTCTGGGTGTGCATGGGACAGGCATGGGAGTAGGAAGTGTGGATGGTGCAGGGGTAGGGGGGGACAGAGCACTGCTGGAAATCCACAGCTGCAGTCAGTGAGGAGTCTACGGACTTCAGCAACATCCGTTGATCAGACATCGCTGCTGACATGCCCTTCATGTACGACTGAATTTGTGTCAGCAGTGTGGTGTGGGCATGGAGGACAGTAAGCATCGATGCCTGACCAACCTGCACCTGCTGCAGAATGTCCACAGACTCGGCATTGACGGCAGCAGGGGAGACAGGGGCAGGGGGTGCGGTGCCTGGCACAAAGGAGACCTGTTGGCGCCTACCACGGTGGGAAGGGACCCGAGCAGGTGGGAGGCGGGTGATGGGAATGGAGGGGGCGGCGACAGATGGAGTGCTGCTCTCAGCTCTGGGAGCAGCGTCCGCCCTCTCAGGGAGCTCAGCCTCGAACCCGTCATAGTCGGTCGTGGGACTGGACAGGTCCTCCGCCGCACTCCCCTCCGCCTCCGTGCCACTTGCTGAGCCAGACACGCCAGCACTGGTGGCACCGCTGCTGGATCCCTCCTCAATTTCCGTGCCAGTGTCTCCCTCGGTTTCCCCCGACGATGCTGTGGGCAAGGTGAAGAGACAGGAAATAATCAGACACCTGTATACATATGACACATGATTCAAAACTACATAGGTCACAGTGCATAGCATGAAAAGCAACATGAGTAACATCTACAATACTATGCACATATGTAGGCCCTGCACCACACAGTTGGTTGACCCACCATGCCACTGAGAAACAATGGAGAGCATGACACAACAGCAAAGAACTTGATATCAAATTAGACTGAGGAGCTAGTCTCTGGGGACAGTCGAGTACAGCATCTGGACCACACACCGTAGCCAAAAAAGGGATGAGCAGGAACCATGTCTTGTAACTTTTGGCACATGCTGCTTAGCAAATACATTTAACCCTGCCCAACATGACTTGGTCACTGCATGTTGAGTGTATGTTCAGACAATCATCACACACAGGCCAGACCTGGCAAGGACACATACGGTTTGGACATGTAGGACTTTCCCGCACAAACCCCCCCCTACCTGAGACAATGTGAGTGACACAGAGGAAGTAGTTACACCTCTTACTCAGGGATTACTAAAATGCCCTTCAATAAATCCTGAATGTACACGAACTAACCCTCGTGCGCCTGTCCACACATAAAATTGACAAACAACCATCATCAGATAGTTGTACCAAAACACACTGGCACCGGCCACTGTGAGTATGCACAAGCCAAATTGGGTCACCCTGTACAGTGGACACATTTAGCACACTTTACGTATATACACATTAGGCCAGGGTACAATGCCACAGAGCCCAACCTATGCTGAAGACACAGTGAATGTCCACATTGTTGGATGACACACATGATACCTAGGAAAAGGTGCCCCAGGGGACTGTAGTGGCCACACTCCTCCATGGTCCGGGATGGATATGACTGCAACAGAAGCAAACGTCCCTGCACTATGCATATCTCCCACTCAGGCACATCATGTCTGAGGCCACAACATTGGTCATGCATGCTGTAAGGCAGTACACTTTTCAGACACACTCCTATGTCGGGCCTCAGCATCAGTGCCAACTAACATGGACCCCACATTGACTGAACTGGCCAGGGCACAGGCAAGGTCCCAACACATGTTACACACCACCCCCACACCACCCCCACACATGTTGCTGCAAGCATTGGGCACTTGGATTAACTGGCAGCCTAGATGACCTTGTGCAAGAGTGACTACACACAGACCAGGGAACACGTGTCAAGGAGGGGAAGGGAGGAAGAACAGCACCGGTTTACTTTGGGGAACAGGATATGTACTGCACATATGAACCCTGGCAGTGTATCCATGCAACTGCGCACTTCCAAAAGCTGGTGACACACAACAAACACACATGTACCTACCCCCTTCCTGCTGCTGCTTCTCCGCTAGGCGCCTATCCAAGTCAGGGAAGACCACTGCCAGCACACGCTTCATCTGGTGGGTCAGGCGCCGGCGCCCACGGTTCTTGTGGCTCTCAGGTGAGTCCCCCAGCAGGACCCGGGCGATCCTCCTGGTCCAGCACCGGATATCCTGCCAGCGTTTCCTCACCTGGGGCAGGCGCCGCCTCCGATCCTCCACCGACCTCACGGCACTGACGGCTTCCCTCCAGATCTGCCCCTTGGCATGGACGCCTACCTGTGAGGATGACAAAGTGAGACAACATCAATACACCTGCTACATGTCACAGAGACACACATTTGAACAATTTGGCTGGTTTTTACAGGGCATAGTATGCAGCAAAATCATTGCATCTTCATCATAGGGACATTATCCTCTGGGGAAGGCCAAATGCACGACGTGGCATTGAAAGTACACAGGTGGAATGAGGGGTGCAACACAATCACTGATCCCGGCTCACACTGTGCATCACAAGCTACACCCCAATTATGTACAACACCTCAAAGCAGTCACATGCCCCAGGCCACTGGCGCAACCTCAGCAGGGTACACAGACACACACAGGCACAGGACAATCACCTGCCATTGGCAACTGCGGGTACAAAGATCACTGCACATGTGGCACTAGACCGGGGGGTGTCACAGGTGTGGGGCAGGCTCAGCACGTCAGACACACAGCACTGCTCCCTGCTCACATCAGATGGGTAGGGTATATGCATTCCTCATGCAGCTGGGGTGCAACACTCCACATAGACACTCACCCACATGACAGGGGACTTACACACACACCAATGTCCAGGGGACGAACACATCATTTGGACACTCTCACCACAGGTACACTCAACTCACACACATCTGTGGGTACAGTCACCTGTCACACTGGGGGGACCACAGAATCACATCAGGACTGTAGAAACAACATTCCCAAGAGGATTAGCCAGGCTGAATGTGGCATGCACCATGCAGTGATTGTCACAGTAAGCACCATGCAAGTGAGGAGTGCAGACATGCACTATAGCATGCTCTGCATGGGAGACATGAGGCATTCCCCCCTCTGGGACCCACTCTGAAGAACATTGCATGTCTGTCACACCTGGACACAATGCCAGAAGTGCCAGTCACAAAACAGGGGCACAGTCTGAGCTAATGGAGTCAGCACTCACCTGCTCCCCTGGTCTACCATACAGGCAAGGGTACTGTGGGAGGATCACGTCCAGCAGGGCCTGGTTCTCCTCCTGGGTGAATGGCTGGGCCCTCTCCACAGACCTGGACATGGTGCCAGAGGAATCACGAGCAGCAGCAGTGGTGTGGAATGAAAGGTTGTGCAGGCAAGTGCTCTCTCATGGGGCCTGGCTGCCTTATATTTGACTTGCTGGCCTGTTTCATTTACAGGAGTACAGAGTGATTGGTCAATCTTATTTGCATCCTACATTTCCTCCAATCCCTTTAAACCTACCCCAGTGGGTGCCTTTGCATGTTATAAATAATGAGCATGATGTCAAGTCAACAACCACTTTGCAACTTTGTATATTGTCTCCAACCGACTTCTGCTGGCCACCTGATGAAAAAATTTGAACTTGAAACTGGGTCTCCATGACAACCAGCATGCATTTAGGCCCTCATAATTGTCCCTCATGTGTCCCCTATGTAATTTCACTATACACACACAGGTACGGAGCGTTCCACGCCCCTAGGGCACCACTACTCCAGTGATATAGTCCGTACAGGCATCTGTAGGGTCCGTATCACCATTGTTGTGTCGCCGTAGGCGTACGCCATGGTGATACGGTCCGTACACGCGTATGTAGGGTCCGTACCACTATGGTTGTGTCGCCGTACGCGTACGCCATGGTGATACGGTCCGTACACGCGTGTGTAGGGTCCGTACCACTATGGTTGTGTCGCCGTAGGCGTACGCCATGGTGATACGGTCCGTACACGCATGTGTAGGGTCCGTACCACTATGGTTGTGTCGCCGTAGGCGTACGCCATGGTGATACGGTCCGTACACTCGTGTGTAGGGTCCGTACCACTATGCTTGTGTCGCCGTAGGCGTACGCCATGGTGATACGGTTCGTACACGTGTGTGTAGGGGCCGTACCACTATGGTTGTGTCGCCGTAGGCGTACGCCATGGTGATACGGTCCGTACACGTGTGTGTAGGGGCCGTACCACTATGGTTGTGTCGCCGTAGGCGTACGCCATGGTGATACGGTCCGTACACGCGTGTGTAGGGTCCGTACCACTATGGTTGTGTCGCCGTAGGCGTACGCCATGGTGATATGGCCCGTACACGCGTGTGTAGGGTCCGTACAACTATGGTAGTGTTGCCGTACGTGTACGCCATGGTGATACGGACCTTACACACACGTGTACGGACCGTATCACTATGGCGTACGCCTACGGCGACACAACCATAGTGGTACGGACCCTACACACGCGTGTACGGACCGTATCACCATGGCGTACGCCTACGGCGACACAACCATAGTGGTACGGACCCTACACACGCGTGTACGGACCAGGTATGCCCTGGGAGGGATGCCCCATGTCATTGGGTCTATTGATGGGACACATGTGGCTTTGGTACCACCACAGGCACAGGAGGTAGCCTATAGGAACAGGAAACATTACCACTCCATTAATGCCCTTGTGGTGTGTCTTGCTAACATGGTGATTTCCCATGTCTGTGCTTGTTTTCCAGGATCAGCACACGATGCCTACATCATGAGGCGTAGCAGGGTGCCTGAAATGATGCTGCAGCATCGCAACGAACGAGCATGTCTTGTTGGTGGGTATACTCTGTTACTCCTGTATTTAGCGTCATCTTTCTGTCTTACTGCTTCTCCTGACCCACTTCTGTCCATGATGTTTCCATGTAGGGGACTCTGGCTAGCCCAACATGCCATGGCTGATCACACCTCTCCGCAACCCCAGAACGGCTGCCGATCACCGGTACAACAACGCCCATGGGCAGACCAGGCGAGTGATAGAGAGGACCTTTGGCCTCCTGAAGAGCCGATTCCGGTGCCTCGACAAGAACGGTGGCGCACTCCCACATGCACCGGTGAGGTCTGCAAAATCTTCCTCGTGTGCTGCATGCTGCACAACATGGCAGTGGAGAAAGCTGTGCCACTCATCCTGGATCTGGATGAGCAGGAACATCCACCCGTGGAGGACGAGGGGCTTGGTGACGAGGCAAGTGATGTTGAGGAGGAGGAGGAAGAGGACATCCGGAGTCGGCTCATACGCAACTTCTTTGCTTAGTGGTGAGTTGCAGTGTCTGAGTGTGCACGCATTGAGTCTTGTGTGGCATGTGTTGCAATGTGTGGGTCCATCTGCATGTCTGGCAAGTGAGTCAGAGGTGTGTTTGGATGTGTCACTCGAGTGATGGTGTAATAACAGTATGTCTTACCTGAGACACTAGTATTTTCACCTAGCATGTTGACAACCTTATACGTGTCGAGTACATGTCCATGCCTGCGGATGTGCTTCTTTTGGCTCACTTCTTGTGTGTCTCTCATCCCCAGGTATTTGCGCATGCTGTGTGCTGGTGGCATTGTTGTGCTCCTGCTATTCCTCATGAATACAGCAACGTGTGCTGAATCAGCGTAACATGCACGGACATGTCGAAAAATCACCTTAGGGTAAGGGATGCACCACTGCTTTTTGGCTGTGCTATGTGTTTGGAATGTGTGTGCACTGCTCCTGTTCATGTTTGGTTACTTAGCATACATGTAGAATCACCATGGGTCACATGACATGGAGCTGGATTCACCTGAATTGATAGTCACACTTGGTGACAGTCATCTGTAATGTGATTGTGAATTGTGATGAAGGCATCAATGTGTGTAACACTGCCCTCGGAAACATACGGGATGCACCGGCTTGACATAGTGTGGGACATCCCCATTAGTGGTTCGATGGTGAATTGCAGCCTCTCCGTGAGCAGCACGGGGTGTTTGCCTCAAACCTGTCACTTGTATGCCAGTTCTATGGGTTTCCTGCATCTGTGGTGCAAAGGGGGGTGCCAGTGTAGGTTCCACATGTTCATCCACATGACCTGTGCATCTGTTAATATAGATGCATTTGCCTTCCAGCAAACATGACTAATAAATGTGTCCCTCAGCCTCCAAGGTGCCTCATCTCTGTCAATGCAGGTCTCTTGCCACTGTGCATGCGGCATGTCTGGCATAGTTGTCATAGATTGTGCATATGAGTCTATGTGTAGAGTAGCAAGATGCAAGCTGTTTGTCAGGGATTATGATATGTATTGTGCACGATGTACATGGCTGTGTAGGTATTTTGCCTTCTCAGTCCCCACAACGGCCACTTTGCTGCATGTGCATCCATTGTCTGTGTGTGTGCCATGTTGAACCAGACACTCCTCCCTTCTCATACACCTTTAGCAGTAGTCCTTTCTGACATGCTTGTGTTAGTGTGCAACTTGTGGCATGGTTTCCACGACATGGTGCCTGCTGCTGCAGGCCCTGCAGCAAGGGCACACAGAGTTTCTAGATTTGCCCTCACACAAACGCCTCTAAGATGCACCCCCCTTCCTCCCTCCACCCATTCATTTAGGTGTAATCTACTTGTGTGTGACACAGTTGCGGTGGCAAAGGCTGGACCGTCTGCACATGCTACGTGCACATTGCACGTGACTCATGTCCTTGCATGTGCCACATGACGCTACACCATGATGTTGAGGCCACCCACCAAGCAATGTCCATCCAATACATCTGTTGCATACACTCAGGCATGCACTCATCGTCCACACAACACCTTTGCATAATGAGTGTGCAACTCCAACTGCCTACACAGCACTGGCACGCCTTCCAGGCCCTGTCACACCAACCAGGTCATGTCTCTCCTACTCCCCACCGCCTCTGTACCCCAACATGGCCATGTGAGTGGTACTCCAGGCCTCTGCATGTAGTATGGTGTCATTGTGGGACACATGGCACAGGTATCATGTCTCAGCGTGTCAGTCTACAATGTGTCCAGGATACCCCTCTACACCATGACATGCGCACTGCATCTCATCATCATCTGGTGTCCCATTGACAGGCAGGTGCTCCGCACCCTCCCCAAAGACGCAGTCCTTGCCAGTTCCCATATTGAATAATGCATGGTATCCATTGGCAGATTGCTGCACCTTGGCCACCTGATGCTGGACTTGTACACGACTGAGGTGTTCATCTGCGGATTGTCCCCTTACAGCTGGGTCAACTGCTTGTGTCCCACCTGCAAGGGCCCTGCACAGGCACACAGTGTCCACGCACATGAGCTGGTGTACATCATGGAATGCTTGCTCACATGTGCTATGCTGATCACCAGCATCTGTACCTCAAGCCTCAGCACACTCTGCATTATGCACAAGGTCCACTGTTCGATCCACCTCAAGGCAAGAAAGACCATCCCCCAGGTCAACTTCGACATCCATGTCCAATCCTACCCTGCACTCTAGGGAGAAGTACCTTACAACTCCCATGACACTTGTCCACATCCAGGGTGCATCTGCACAGCTCTGCTTCAACATCCGGCAACCCAGCCACATCACCGTCCAACAGGGATAGCGGCAATGGATCACTGTCATCTGCAGGATGACCTTCACAATCCACCGCCACACTCAGGATGCAGCCCACGACCACGCCCCCAACACAACCATGTGGCACTGTCATCCAAGACCCCATTGTGCCATCTCCATGCATCCAACCTTGGCCTGGCCACCATTCTCCACATCCACATGACTCCTGCTTGCAGGACATAGTTCTCCCATCTGGCTACACATACCTGGGACTCCCACCCCAGGACATTCCACTTGATCCCTGACCTCTGCGCATGACTGTTGCTCTTCAAAATAGGTTTGTCCGCACAGTTGTGCAGGCACCCCCTCAGCTGGTTGGGCCCATCACGGGAGAGTATGGTGCTCCATGTCTGTATTGGATGATACATTGTGACCCATGTGTGTCCTGTGCCAGACTCAGACCCCAGGGTATGCATGGTTGGAGTTACTTCATAACTCAGGCATGGTTTGACTTGCCAACACACACATGTAATGGAATAATGCTAAATGATGGCATCATCTCGTGATTTCTAATATTTTTATTGGTGGTGGGGTACGTGTTTGGGGGGATGCAATTAGGTGCTGTACCGGGGGAATAGAATCCAAAGTTCACAGGGGGAGATGGTATCCTTGCCATTGGAAGTCATCAGAGTCCATGCCACAGTCTTTGTCAACATTGGTCAGACAGTGACCAGCAAGTCGATGTGGCAGAGAATGTCATTGGATAAGGTGCTGCTGTTGCGCCAGAGGGCCAGGTGCCAGGCCAGGTGACCTAGGAGATGGTGATGGTCCGCTGACTCTCACGGTCTTTTACGTGGACGACCCACCTTCCTCCGGGGACCCTCAGATGCAGGCCTTGACGATGCTGGGGACGCTCCGTCAGATGAATCCTCCTCCTCCTCCCTCCCTGTGTCTGGTGCTGGTCTACGCCTGGTGGCACAGGGAGGGTTTGCCAGGCTTTGGGCGATCTGACGGAGTGATTGGCTCACGTCCCTGTGCACCGCCAGGAGCTCAGCCAGTCTTGCCTCCATCCGTCCTTGGTGTTGTTGATGACTGGCATGATGCTCGACCTGCAGGTTCTTAATCTCATCGAGGGTCCCCTGCATCTCGGAGAGTCTTGACACGACCTGGTCGAGGCCTCTGGTGTCACGCCGGTATGTGTCCAGGATGTTGCGGACGTCTGACATAACCGGTTCCTCAGCTGTCTGGTCAGGTTCGCGCCTCCGCCGTCCTCCACTCCCACCACCCCTGCCCACTTGAGCCTGGCCTGGCCTGCCCTTGTGAGCACGTCGGGTCTCCGGGACCCCTGAGGGATGGCATTTGCGGGGTCGCCTGCCTCCTCCTGGGTGCCCGGGGTCCCTCGTCCCTCCTGGTCAGACTGGCTGCGTTGTGTGCGAGCAGGCCATCTGTGTGTATCCTGGGATGTGGCAGGAATGGGGGTGGTGGTTGGCACAGTTGTACCTGATGCAGGTGCTGCAGGTGCTTGGGCACCAGAGGGGCCAGGTTGGTCGGGGTCATCCACAGTGTGGTGAGAGTCGTCGCTGCCGGTGGGATCATCGTCACGCCGAGCCTGGTCCTGTGTGTCTTCCCCCCAGTGTTGGGGGAGATCGACGACATTGCCCTGTGTGTGAGAGAGAGACAATGTTAATGGTGTTACATGCGTCATCCATGTTTCATACATATTCAAGTTGGCACAGTTGCTCTGGGTAGTTGGATATGTCTAGCATTCCTCTCACAGTGCACTTGTGGATGGGTATGTTGCGGGGGTCAGATTGATATGTACTCCTGGTTATTTGGCCTGTCTAATGAGTGTTGGGATGCTTATTTGGCTATGGATTGGTCTTGTTGTGTCACATATCCATTGTGGCAGTGCCAATTTGCGTTGGCTGCCCCGGGGGTGTGTGCTGGTGTAAGGGGGGGGGGGTGTGTGTGACCGGGTATGCTGTTGGGTGTGGTGTGATTTGTCATTGGGTCTACCAGGTGATGTGTCTATCCCCTCATGGTGCCTGCTGGCATGACAGTGAATGTGAGTTCCTGTGGTAGGTAGGTGGCATGTGGAGTTGGTGTTTCAGTGTACAGTGGTCACAGGTTTGCTTTGTGCTATCTACAGCAGGGCCAAGTGTCATCTACCTTGTCTGTACTTGGCAAGTCCCTGTGCATTGTGCATGGTGCATGGGTATGTTCCTTGGCCACGGCTGTCAACACTTTTCCTATGTGTGACACACTCTTTGTTGTTGCATCAGTTTTGAACGCAGTGAGCAGTGTAGCAAGCGTGTGTAGCGAGCGCTGCAGAACCGACTTACGTGGTGCACTGTACGCAGCCAAATGTTGCTTTGTCATGTCTATTGGAGAATGCAGGTAGGAAACGTATGCATTTGTGACTGGGTTCTAACAAACACAGTGAGTGGGTATACTGGGTGTGAGGTTAGGTTTGTGCCTGCAGCGAGGATCGACTCGTGCACAGTTTGACACATGGGCCAGTGCTTTCCAAATGAATGAGGGTTGTTTCACGCACTGCCAGACCTTGTCAACATGCACACAGTCCACCTGCTGATGAGCGGACATGCCCACACCACCCAAGGGTGATTTTGTCTCCCTCTGTCTCTCTCTCTCCCTCCCTCTGTCACCCTCCTCCCTCCCTCTGTCTGTCTCCCTCTGTCTCCCTCTGTCTCCCTCCCTCCCTCTCTCTCCCTCTCCCTCCCTCTCTCTCCCTCTCCCTCCGTCTGTCTGTCACCCTCTGTTGCCCTCTGTCTCCCTCCCTCTCTCTCCCTCTCCCTCCCTCTGTCTGTCTCCCTCTGTCGCCCTCTGTCTCCCTCCCTCTCTCTCCCTCTCCCTCCCTCTGTCTGTCGGCCTATGTCGCCCTCTGTCTCCCTCCCTCTCTCTCCCTCTCCCTCCGTCTGTCTGTCACCCTCTGTCGCCCTCTGTCTCCCTCCCTCCCTCTCTCTCCCTTCCCCTCCCTCTGTCTGTCGGCCTCTGTCGCCCTCTGTCTCCCTCCCTCTCTCTCCCTCTCCCTCTCCCTCCATCTGTCTGTCACCCTCTGTCGCCCTCTGTCGCCCTCTGTCTCCCTCCCTCTCCCTCCCTCTCCCTCCCTCTGTCTGTCTGTCTCTGTCGCCCTCTGTCTCCCTTCCTCTCTCTCCCTCTCCCTCCGTCTGTCACCCTCTGTCACCCTCTGTTGCCCTCCCTCGCCCTCTGTCGCCCTCTGTCTCCCTCCCTCTCTCTCCCTCTCCCTCCCTCTGTCTGTCGCCCTCTGTCGCCCTCTGTTGCCCTCCCTCTCTCTCCCTCTCCCTCCGTCTGTCTGTCACCCTCTGTCGCCCTCTGTCGCCCTCTGTCTCCCTCCCTCTCTCTCCCTCTCCCTCCCTCTGTCTGTCTCTCTCTGTCGCCCTCTGTCTCCCTCCCTCTCTCTCCCTCTCCCTCCATCTGTCTGTCACCCTCTGTCGCCCTCTGTCGCCCTCTGTCTCCCTCCCTCCCTCTCCCTCCCCCTCCCTGTGTCTGTCGGCCTCTGTCGCCCTCCGTCTCCCTCCCTCTCTCTCCCTCTCCCTCCGCCTGTCTGTCACCCTCTGTCGCCCTCTGTCGCCCTCTGTCTCCCTCCCTCCCTCTCTCTCCCTCTCCCTCCCTCTGTCTGTCTCCCTCTGTCGCCCTCTGTCTCCCTCCCTCTCTCTCCCTCTCCCTCCGTCTGTCTGTCACCCTCTGTCGCCCTCTGTCACCCTCTGTCGCCCTCTGTCTCCCTCCATCTCTCTCTCTCCCTCCCCCTCCCTCTGTCTGTCGGCCTCTGTCGCCCTCTGTCTCCCTCCCTCTCTCTCCCTCTCCCTCAGTCTGTCTGTCACCCTCTGTCGCCCTCTGTCTCCCTCCCTCTCTCTGTCTCCCTCTCCCTCCCTCTGTCTGTCTCCCTCTGTCGCCCTCTGTCTCCCTCCCTCTCTCTCCCTCTCTCTCTGTCTGTCTGTCACCCTCTGTCGCCCTCTGTTGCCCTCTGTCTGTCACCCTCTGTCACCCTCTGTCGCCCTCTGTCGCCCTCTGTCTCCCTCCCTCTCTCTCCCTCCCCCTCCCTCTGTCTGTCGGCCTCTGTCGCCCTCTGTCTCCCTCCCTCTCTCTCCCTCTCCCTCCGTCTGTCTCTCACCCTCTGTCGCCCTCTGTCTCCCTCCCTCTCTCTCCCTCTGTCTGTCTCCCTCTGTCGCCCTCTGTCTCCCTCCCTCTCTCTCCCTCTCCCTCTGTCTGTCTGTCACCCTCTGTCGCCCTCTGTCGCCCTCTGTCTCCCTCCCTCTCTCTCCCTCCCCCTCCCTCTGTCTGTCTCCCTCTGTCGCCCTCTGTCTCCCTCCCTCCCTCTCTCTCCCTCTCCCTCCGTCTGTCTGTCACCCTCTGTCGCCCTCTGTCGCCCTCTGTCTCCCTCCCTCTCCCTCTCCCTCTGTCTGTATGTCACCCTCTGTCACCTCAGCACAGCTTCCTGGGCACACACACTTTGCAGGTCTTTCAAAGGCCATTGGCTTGTTCATGTGGCTTTGTTTAGAATCTCCCGGACCCCATTGGGCAGAGTGTCTCTGAGTCTGCGCTGCAGCGGCGGTGTGTGCTGACACTCTTTCACAGTGTTGCCTCTTCATTAGCTGCTGTTATGTGCGAATTGGGCCTTCATACCCATGTCATCCTGCGACGCGGCCGCCATTTGCAGGCGACACAGTACAGTGTCGGGACACACTGTTTGTATAGCTCTGCCCTAGGCCATATGGGCTGAGGGCATTGGTGTCTGCTTCTGAGTTGCACAATGTGATTTCGGAGGCCCCCCCTCCCGGCATCACGGACATCCTGTCTTGTGTTGGTGTTTTGTGTGGCCTGTGACTTGGCATGGCCTTGCTTGGTGCATGGGGCATGGAGCCGATAGTGGCATATGTGTATTGTTGGAATGTGGTTGCGTCCGGTGATGGCTTTGGGGTATTTGCATGCATTATCGGGAGTTGGATTGTGGATGCGGTTCCCCCCATTTGGGGTGATTTGTTTGTGTACTCACCAGGCTCGGCGAGTCCTTCTACTCCGTGTATTCCCACCGGCGGCAGCGTGCGCATCACCTTCTCCTCCCAGGAATGGTAGTGTACCGGTCTGCGGGGCGGCCCACCTCCAGTGATGTTCCCCTGGTTGTATTCGTCGGTCATTTTGCGGAGGACCGTCCTCCGCAGATCGTACCACCTGGCTTGGCATTCATGCCTGGTCCTTCTGATGGGCGCAACAGCATTCACCCTCTCGATGATCCTCTGCCACATGCCTGATTTTTCTGATACGCTGGTCTGTCTGACCAATGTTCCAAAGAGCTGTGGCTCGACTCTGATGATTTCGTTGACAAGGATCTCCAGCTCCGCTGTTGTGAACTTTGGATTCCTCTCTGTGGGCATGGTGTGGGGTGTGGGTGTGGATGGTTGTGGGTGTGTGTGTGTGGTTGTGAAGGTGTGTGTGTGAATGTGATGAGGGGGTGTTTGTGAAGGTGGTTGTGTGAAGGTGTGCAAGTGTAAGGTGTAGTAAAGGTTCAAGTCTGGTGCTGTGGGTTGTCTGTGGGGTCTGGCAGCAGTGGGTCTGTTGCAAAGGCTCATGGTTTGTGCGTGTGGGCCCTTTTTATTGGTCCATTTGTGGGTGTGGCTGTGTTTGAACTTTGGGTGGGTGTGTTATAAGGGGTGGTTGTGTTTTGGGCCTCTGTTTACCTGTGTGGCTGTTGCAGGTCAGTGTATTGGATGTATTTGGGCTTGTTGGACGTGTTTTGTGGTGTTGTGCAATTCGGATTGACTCTCCTTGTGGTGTTTTGCAGGGTCCTGGTTCAGTACGTGTGTTTTTTGCGTCTGTGCGGTGCGTACATCGGCCATGTTGTTGTACAGCGCTCACATTTGCTATGGCTTGGTACGACTCGTACATGCGCACGGTTGGGTGAGGGTGCTGGTGTAGGGGCCTCGGGTAGGGTGCGTACAGGCACGGGCAGGGTGTGGGGGCCTGGGGGTACATGCCGTACATACATGAACCGAGGGTACGACGCGTACATGGGGGGGCTGGGGGTACGGCGCGTACATACGGGGTGCTGGGGGTACGGTGTGTGCCCCCACCCCTGTATGGACGGTGCGTACCCCCAGCCTCCGTATGTAAGCACCGTCCCCCAGCACATACCCCCACCCCCGTATGTACGCGCAGTACCCCCAGCCCCCGTATGTATTCCCCGTACACCCTGCCCCCCTATGTACGCACCGTACCCTCAGCCCCCCCTATGGACGGAGCGTACCCCCCCTAGGTACGGAGCGTACCACCACCCCTGTAGGTACGCTGTGGACCCCCAGCACGTAACACACCGTACATGGGGGGTGGGGGTACGCCTCGTACCTACGGGGTGGGGGTATGCTTCGTACCTACGGGGTGGAGGTACACTCCGTACCTACGGGGTGGGGGTATGCTCCGTACCTACAGGGTGGTGGTACGCTCCGTACCTACGGGGGTGGTGGTACGCTCCGTACCTATGGGGTAGGGTGGGGGTACGGCGCGGACATGGGGGGGTGCTGGGGTGCGGCGCGTATGTGGGGGGGTGTGCTGGGGGGGTGTTCGGCGCATATGCGGGCAACTATTTGGACGTCTCCATAGTTGCTATGGGAGTTAGCACCGTACGGTGTTTTTTACATACGGTTGTGCATTCGGACGGACGGGACGGATCGTACTTGTGCGCTCGGACTTCAGTTTCCTGATTCGTAGGTAAAACTGTCCGGGGACGTGTCGGACACTTTTTACGACCCGATGACGTGTCGGGGTATTTTCCCAATGCGATTCGTATGGATTTTTTCACATAATAATCGTACTTGCCAGTTTGTACGGGACTTGTACGATTCGTACGGTAAAAAAACCGGATACGATTCATACGGGGGAAATTTTTAACGGATCGGAATCGGCACCTTTGTATCAAGTTTGATTTTATGGATTTTTTTGACCCCAGGTAAGAAATATTTCATCTGCTTTGTGTGAAGGTTGAAATATAATTCAATATTATTTCGCATCAAGCAGGTCTGAATAATTAGAAAATAGGTAATACAACTAAAAGTTGTTCTGAACAGTGGGCCCCCAAAAATATGTCTTGCCCAGGGCCCCAAAAATCCTTAAGATGACAATGTAAAAGGTGATTAAAATCTCTAAAAGAACTGAATTAACACATTTAGGTAAAAGGAATGAAGGAAAGTGTGAACAGAGCCAGACTGGGATAAAAAAATCCCCTCTAGGAAAAATGTTCAAACCACACCCACAGTCCATTGGTCTAACAAATGAGATCCACCCTTTGGAAAGAGGATTAGAAGGTGGGATCTTAACTTAATTTTTTGTTTTTAAAACCAATGGGCCAAAATAAATCATTTTACGCCACAATTAAAAAAAACAGGCTTAAAAATGAAAAGAAGGATTAATAGACAGTTCTGAAGGAGAGCTAATGCAGTATTTTGACACCTCATGGTTGGCTAGTTTATTTAGTAGCAGGGTTTCCATGAAGCAGATGTAGGTTTTAAAAACAATTGTTTCGATACTTATTGACAAAGGTAGGTATTACATAGGGTAAAGCAAAAACAAAAATATGATGACCCTGATTATGAGTGCCATATTACATTCCGATATGTGTGGAAACCTCTATAAAAACACATCAGAATTATGAGTGGTAATGACTGTACCAATTGCATCTTTCTCCTGATATATATCTGCACCTCAGTCCTACAGAAATTTCCCGGGGTAAAATATGTGGTACAATCAAATATGTGCAGAATTTGGTGCAAAAACCACCAGTTCATCAGGTATTTCCCCATTTTCGTGTTTAAACTCAGATTCAGTGGTATTTGTAGCATCCTCCCCTGCTCAGGAGCATAAAAATAAATATGCAACACATGGAGCTCTGTAACAAACATCTTTAATTCTCAAAATACGACTACGCTCTTCACACATCACTCCATAACCTTTTAAAACCACACCTTAACACTTCCAAACAGATTACGTAATCCTCCCTAGAGTCTGCCCAGACCCGCGACGGTCCTAGCACATTTAGTGTCAATGATACTACATCTCCCCCTTTGTTGAATAAAAAAGTACAAACATCATTAATATTTTATATTTTTTCACTGAGTCTTCGATGTGCTCTCACTGGTCTGCCAGATCGGGTGGTATGAGGTAGTTGAATTGCACCTTGATTATGCACTGATGATACAGGTTCAGATGTGTGATCTGGACATTTAGGCAAAATCATCTCGCTCATGGTGTCAGGAGCTGACAAGCATTGAGGTAGATGTTTAAATGGGACTAGTCACCGGTGATGAACTTTCCAGGACGTTGCATGGTCACCGTATGTTCTTTGCATGTAACAACTCCCAAAGGGTCAACAGCAAATGGAGTGTCTGTTTTCCGCTTCCATTTCTGTTTGACCAGCACCCGTTCTCCACTATTGAAGAATGTTTCTTTCCTTGGCATGTTGACATTGAATTGAATATGTTTTCATTTTGAACATCTGAGAAGTGTCCATGATACAAACCTTATCGACACTCAGCCATCGGTCTGATATTCCTCTGCTGTATTTTGGTTGTGATGGCTCTCCCAAATAGCAGCGTGGCAGGAGTCTCACCCATTTTGGAGTGAGAAGTTGATCAATAGGCACAAAGAGTTTGACACAGGGCTTGATTCAGATTGATTTCCTCAATCGATGCTCACCGAATTACCTTCTTGAGTGTGCCCATAAATCGCACAACGACACCATTGGCTTGAGGACAGAGAGATGTGCTCTTTTGATGCTTGACAGTGAGTCGACTGAGAAACTCCTTCAATTCTTTGCTATTGAAAGGAGGGCCATTGTCAGATTTGAGAATAGCTGGGGATACCCCACTCTGCAGAAATTTCATCAAGCCACTCAATGACTTTGTCATGGGTTGTCGATGACAAGCCTTCCACCAAAGGTATTAATCATGACTACTATCAGATGGTGTCCATTTCCTAGAGGCCCAAAGCAATCAACTGCAACCCTCTACCAAGCATGCACAGGAAGGTCAGACATATTCAGCGAATGGGGGGATATGCAGTTACAAAGATGGCACATTTCAGCTCTTGTTTAGCTTGTTCATCTAGGAGAGGGAAGCACACTTTGTATCTTAGAGCTCTCTTGGTGGCTACAATGCCACAATGTCCCTCATAGTCTAGCTGGATCACTTGCTGTCTCAGGCATGACGATTTCCAAGCCTCTCAATATCATGCCCTCTTGAGTGACAGATAACTCACACTGTGCATTTGTGATTTTTTTTAATTAAACATTATTGACAAAAGGTTGAATGTTTTTCTTCTAAGATAGTGTCACAATGAGGTCTTTGAGGATTTGAGGATGAGCATCTCCTTATTTGCATTGGTAGCAGCAATCACCTGTTCAATAGATAGAGCTGTTGGCATGCTGGATCCCGCAATAAAATTTAAATATTATTTCAGCCACTTTGGATGTTGAACTGTGGCTATGTATTGGCACTCATGAAAAGTAATCTGCTGGGTTTCGATCTTTACCCGGATTGTGTACAATAACATAATCATACTCTTACTGTTGCAACCCCCACCTCTCAATACGAGGTGGGATCTTAGCTTTTGGGTTTCAAAGAGAATGAGCAATACTTAATGGTCTGTAAAAGCAGTGAGAGATTTCCCAGATAGAAGTACTTCAAAATGTTCGCAGGCCCACACTACAGCCAAACTCTCTGTTTCCGGCAGAAAATAGGCACATTCTGTTTCAGACAGGCTTCTACTGGTATTGGCTACAGTGTGTCTCTGAGCATTTGAATGGCCATTGTGTTGAGCAAGAATCGTCCCCAGCCCTACCAGGCTCACATAAAACTATGATCTCAGTATGTAACTTATTGTCAAAAAAGGACATATCAGTTGCATGCTCAATCACATGTTTTTTTTTCTCTGAAACTTTGGTCACATTCAGAAAACCAGTGGAAGGGAATATTTTGCTTTGTTGAATCTCTCAATGGGGCATTCACTGTAGCAGAGTCACAAATGTACCTTCAGCAATAACTGGCCTTGCCTAAGAAGGATCGCAGCATAGTTACATCTTGTGGGGGGCCAAGTAGATGAAAGTGCTTGCACTTTATCCAGGTAAGGTGTCATTCCCCTATCAGAGAACATGTACCTAAAGAATTTAAGTTTGGTTTCGTGAACTCACGCTTTGCTGCATTCAGTGAGACCCACATTGGCAAGCAAATGGCAAACTTGTGTATGAGCCTTGTTATGCTCCTTTTGTGTTGTCTCATGTACTAACATGTCATCGCTGTAATTTAAAGCATATGTAACAGTTTGAATTATTCGGAGAATGACCTCCTGAAATATCTTGGCAGATCAAGATATTTCACAACTTAGTCTTTTGTATCCGAAGAAACCAATATGAGTCAAATTAAGTAGTAATGTACCGACAGTTCTCTTTCAGCTCGAGTTGATGGTATCCTTTGTTCAGGTCAAGGCAGGAGAAAGTTTTGGATCTGTTTAGCTGCATGGCCCCGATGTGGGGACCAGAATGACATTCTCTCTTGGTCGCTTTGTTTCCCTGGTGCATATCAACACAAATGCGCACTGCAACTTCACTGTCCTTTTTTGGCACTACAATTATGGGCAAAACCCATGGTGTAGAACCAGTTGATCTTTCTATGATGTCATGCTTAAACAGTGTATCTAGTTCTTCCCAACAGTTGCTTGTAAATGAAAGCAACTGTGGTGCTGTTGAGCAACAGGGTGAATGTCTTCATTAACATGGAGTTGCAATTTCATGTTCTTGAGTATTCCTAGGCCATGAAACAATGATGGGAAATGACTTACAATTTCAGACTCTGCACAGAGTTTGTATTTGATAGATATCAGTCCCACCTCAAGTGATTGTTTTTGTGCAGGAAGAGAAGGTGCCCCTTCCTGCACAAAAAACAAGATCCCCATGACGAAGGGACCCTTGCTCCATGGTGTAAGGGTGCATGCGCTGGCGCATGGCAGTAGTTTTGCGCCAGCGCAGGGAAAGGCACAGAGAAACAACATGTTGCTGTAAATATGTCTCATCCCTGTGCCTGAAAACAAACGCAGCGTGGTACAGCAAAGTAACTTGCGGCACCGCGCTGCATTACTTTCCCAGAAATAAGCCCCAGAGTCGTTTCAGAAAGACTGTCCCAAAATATCTTAGGTGAAGCTAGCTCTGTGGCAAAAGTGTGCATCAGGTGAAAAATGACCCAGTCAAACTATGTATTGCATAATGCTAATGCAGTTAGATCAAACCTACACTATGCCTTGAGGCAAGAGAGAACTAAAATATGTATGTCAAATGTAATTACATATTTAAGTCTGCCCTGCAAAATTACATCTAGGATACAGGCCACATGTAGATTTCATATATTTGACCCTTAGGACAAAATTAATAGTAAAGTTACATTAATCTTTAAAGAGAGGGAGGTATGCATTGGTCGGCTAGCAGAACTCAATACAGTAAATGGCTGCATGTTAAAACAATAATCAGAGCGATTAAGTCATCTTTCATATCTACGAGTATATAATGTCTTCTTAGCAGCAGGACTAGCTACCCTTCATCAATACTCTTGACGTATATGATGTCAGTGTTAATAATATTTTTGACCAATCCTGTGACAGCCTAGTGCTGTTGCAGGGGAGACCCTTGACGATCTCGACTACGTAAAACAATGCTAAAGCTTGTTTTTTTACAGAGCATCTGATATAGGGCCTTTTGGCAGCCCAAAGGCACTGCAATTGTAAACATAAAAAACTAGGGTTCCTAGTGAAAACAATGGGAAGCATAAAGATGATTGAATGCCACATACCATAAGCAAATCTGGACAGATCATTTGCTTTGGAATCAGTAACTGACAGTTTTGTATAATCCCAGAAAATGTAAAGAATATTTTCTGGGTGCTTCTTCCACCATCAGTCCTTCTCATTGGAAGTACAATTCTCTACCCGTGGAACCCTACACTTGAGGTGGAGAACTCCAGCCTGTCCATAAACGCATCATGTAAGACATATGTTACCACAATGGGAATGCAGGTATGATGACCCTCTCTGCTTCATATATACCTGTCGGCTCTGTTGACATGCAGGAGAAAAATCAAGAAGCATTGCTGGCAAACAGAAAAGTCCAGTTCCTCAGCACCTGGGCTCTCAAAAGTGATCACATCTAGTACAAATTGCTGGTAGTGGGAAACAAACTCTGTAAATCACTCCAGCAATGACGATAGCAACATCTAGTGAAGTCCAATCCACTTTCTTCTGGTCTGGTCATAGAAATGCTTCTTTTGTATTTATACACCTCAGACTAGAGAGGGTCAGCTGGCCTGACCCTTGAGAATTACTTCTAGTCCTTAGATATAGGTAGGTAGCAGGATCAGAACTCAGCCCTCCAACCAGACAGACACCACAGTCCCCCACTTCTGATTTTCAACAAGTACAACTGTTTTCTGATTATTAAACAGTGGTAATCATTTCCTATAGTGGTCATTATCCAGCAATTCACAACAAGTTCTGCCCCACTCCCAAGAAAATTCCCGCAGACTATCAAGCCCTCTTCCAAATAATTTCTGTCCATTTTACTGCAGGCACTCTCTGAAACCCTTGATTTTTGGCTTCAAATAGAAATCTCCCTGTGTGAGTATGTGGAACACCGAACTATCACTTAAAGTGTGTCAAATGGAAATTGGGAACTTCTATAAATATCAGCCTGGTTGGTTGTGAGACTTATCCTCCCTTCTGGGAGCAGAAACATCTCAGCTGGGAACAGAGGAACATTTACCGAAATCCTGGCTCCACAGCACAGTGCAACACAAACATGCTAACCTGGAAGTTTCCTAAAAGTTCTGTATGAGTCATCAGTTGTTGCTGTCCAGACCCTCTCCTACATTCCATGACAAATGTCAGGGCCCTTCTTGGAAGGCCACTACAGCATGCACCACCCATGCCCTGCCAGTGCTGCCAATGGCAGTCCCAACATAACACCTAACCATCACACTCCTACAAGTGTGAAAATTCCGACAATTTCAGGCCACACACAGCTATAATAATAGGATGAGAGGCTGGTATTATTAATTTCAAATGTATATTGACTTTATAAACACGGTTGTTGTGCTGATCTCAAAATTTCAAAAAGACAGCGCCACCATGTGGTGGATTATCAGTAGAGTAGGTGCTGACAATTAAGTGCAGGTGCTGACCCCCGGAAACTACCAGTACAAATTAAGCACTGCAGTTATTTCTCCTGCTTTTCTGTCAGCAGGCCCATGCCTGGAGTTCTATATTAGAATGGTAACTATGTCCCAACTATTCAATGAGCTGTATACTAGATGGGTTAGATAGGTCTTCATGCAGAGACACACAAGTTCAAATAACATGATTGTTGCTGCATATGTTACACATATCTGTGTTCACCACTGAACTATTAGGATGTACTGTGAATCTCTGTATCTATGTCCTAACCCATCACATGGAAAACTATGACTTTTAGGAAATGTTACAGGCCCTGCAATATTAAAGAGCTGTTGCTTCTTTTCACTGCTGGGACATACCAAATTAAATATTAGCCATATCCTGCTTTTACACATTATGCAATCAAAGCTTTCAGGAGTCCTGGTACAATCCATGGGTAAATTAGATAATGTCCAAATATGTTTTAGAAAACATCCCTTAAGTTTCCACAGAAACTGGCTTGCTGTAGCTTTGCTCACAGCAGTTCAGTGCTTCACTGGCAGGTCTGTAGTATTGCTTTTAAACCCACTTGTGCATCTATACTGCAGCCCACTAGTATATTTAATTTTCATGAACTGGTGCACTTCTGACACCATATTATGGCATTGGTGGGCTTCCTTCGACTGCACCGTATTATGCCACTGGTGTGCTGCCTACATTACTTTATGGTACCGTAGCCTGAAGCACCTTAACTCTGAATGTAGACCTTCTCTGCACACTTCCCGAAAACCTCTCAGAAAAATTGTTTTCTAGAGTTCCTGAACAAATATATTTAAATCTATATCTTTCAAATGTAATCAGTCAATAATACATGTTTAACTGTTCCAAATGTCATTGATCATCTGATTTGTGAGCTTAAAATAATTTTCTATCTACTTTTCCATGGAGCACCTTATTACCAAATGGCTTAGGTGCATTCTGTAAGAACAATATATAATTTTTTTTTAAAACATGAAGTTAAATTACATGTCAGAAACTGGGTTAATAATTTGGGGGAGGGGATTAGATCACAACACATTTCTAGGTGAATCTGTGTTTAAACTTTTTTAGATATGGCACACACATGAAGCAGTTCCACGAATACATGTGTGCTAAATTCATGCAGTTCAAAACAATCTTAAAGTAAAAAAAACTCTCCCCAATAAAATTCAACAAACCAATTAAAAATAATCAATAACTATTTAACATGCAAAAAACATAGTGCAGTAAAATTGCATAAAGAAACTGGAAACATACATTTTTAACGTTTGGTGCAAAATGGTCGGTAATCACTGAAAGTTAAAATAGAGATGTGAAGGTGTCTCTCAATCTCTGTGCATTACCCAAAACCAGAAATCCAGAAACCAATCTGGTGCCAGAATCATCAATAGCATGATGATGCTACCGGCAAACTCTTTTGCCTCAAGATGACGGAAGGCTGGGGGAAGTGTCAGCTATCTTCCATGCTGGTACACTCCACTGCCTTCAATACGCTTCTAGGGAGCTCCATTCGTAGCCAAGGGTGAGACAGACCTCTCTGCCCCTGCGTACTATTATAATTATGACTCCCAATATATATTTAAGCTCCAGTTCTGGTCTCATGGGCTGTTTTTTAGGCAGCTCCATCTTCTTTGGAGAAGAGAAACCTTTTGTCTTTTATGTCGCTGTAGCATCAACAAGAGGACAACTTGGTGACCTTTAGGGAGCAGTTCCTGTCCAGAGGTGCCAGCAGGACTTAGAAGTCCTTAGTCTGCACCTCGCGGTCAGGAAGAGACTTTCTATTCATTCAGATGTTCTTCTAGGCCCAGAAATATTCAGGGGATTGTAGGTGGTGACATGCTATTATTAGCCTGTGCACTAATTAGAGATTAGAGAATTTGCAATAGTCAACCCTGGTTACAACCTCCTTCTGCTGCAACTCATTTCTCCCTTTATTGTGAAACTCTCCAGAACCCCTAATTTGAGATGACCCTAGATCTGTTTCCCTTGCAAGATATTAGCATTCCCTTTCAAACAAACCCCGTGAAATGAGGGAACCTCCCCTCTTCGTGTGACATAACAAGAATGGGATTTTGCTTTGGACCTCAACAAATGCATTCTAGAGCTCTGGGAGTCAATGATTTCTGTTCTTGAGATCACCAGTTGGGACTTCCTCTTCAAATGAAGATCTTTTGTGGCAGTCTTTTGTGATGTCATCATTTCGTTATATGTATAGAGATCTGAGGCAAGTTCCTGCACCATCTGGACAACCACTTTTAGTTGAATTTATATAAAAGATTGCCATCTAATAACTTGTAAATTGCCAAGATGTGCAGGAGAGTAACATGTAACATCAGAGGAGTTATGTGACATACTTGCTTTAAAAGAAAGAAGCCTTCTTAAAAATCAATGTAAGGGAAGCTTAGAAGAATACAAATAGAGGTAAGGCAAATATTTTCATTCTTTGTGTAGTGATACATCCTAGATTATTGGAGCCCAGAAATACCCACAAGAATATAAGTCTGGGAAAAGGCATACTTGGAGAGGTGTACTCTACTTTTAAGGGTCCAATATATTTTGGAAGGCCATCTTTTTGACAGTTTTAAGACTTGAAAATTGGCCATAATGAAGCATTGCTAGTCCATTCATGGATTGCAATCTGGTGATTTTGTGTCCATTAACCTGTTTGCAACTGGTTAGTGATGCACAAATCACTTGTCCATAGTTCATTCTTAGTCAGAGTCTACATGTACAATGTTGGAAAATAGTCCTCTCTGAATGGTCACCCCAAACTTTTTCCATACTCCTCCTCTTTTTCAAAATTCTTTTTGTTGGCTTTAGAACTCTGAGCACTTTACTGTTGCTGTCCAGTGCTAAAGTGCATTTGCTCTCTCCTCTAAACATGGTGACATTGGTGTATACCTGATTGGCATATTGAGTTTACTTATAAGTCCCATGTAAAGTGGTATACTATATACCCAGGGCCTGTGATCCTAATGTTTCTAGTGGGCCTGCAGCACTGGTTGGGTAACCCACACAAGCAGCCTTTCAAACCTGTCTCAGGCCCACCACTGGAAGGCCTGTGTGTTGCAGTTTACAGCCACTTCAAGTTGATATACAAAAGCACTTGCCAAGCCTTAAACTCACCTTTTATTACACATCGCTCTCCTGTGAGGTAGGCCCTACGTAGACCAAAGGGCAGGATACTGTGTTAGTAAAAGGTAGGACATGTACTTTTAAGTTTTACATGTCCTGGTTGTGACAAACAACTAAATTCATTTGTCACTACTGTGAGGCCTACTCCAATCATAGGCTAGTATTTGGAAATCACTTAAAATACTTCTCAACCCTAATTCCTAATTAGAAAGGAGACACTAAATCATATTTTATATCTTTGGAAAGGTAACAACAAATCCTCTTTAGTGGTAAAGTGGGAGTGGACATTCCTATTTTTGAAATGCCACTTTCAGAAAGTGGACAATTTTCTGCTCTTAACTTTGCTCTGTGTGCCTGCAGCCTTTCTCCAATACGTATAAGTTGCTGTATGGGTGGAAAGTTCTGGACTTGCGACGCGGCAGTTGTTAGGGCCCAATTTTATATGTGGCACGGTCCTCATAAATGGCTACACGCAAGGGCCATTGAAAAGTTTAGGTTAAGAAAGTGATGGAGGGTAGTGCCTTCTTAATTGGTCCACGTCAGTGGATAATCAACATCAAAAACATTGCTCGAATGAAAATCATTTGTGATGTTTTTATTTGTATTTTTCTCAAAGGAGCGCAAAATTATAAATTGTGAAGAGAAAAACAAAAGCCGACACGTGTTTCGCCCTAGTGGCCCATTGGCCGTGGGCTTTTTCAAGGCAGTGTAAGTTAATTAGCTGAGTCTTCCTGTAAGGCTAGAAAAATACGTCTCTGCGGTCTTCGGGGAAGGCAACTTGTGAAAGGAGCTGCCAGATGTCATCCACTGACGTGGACCAATTAAGAAGGCACTACCCTCCATCACTTTCTTTCTCCAATACGTGTCTGGGCTGGGTGACTGCTACACTTTGTGCATTCCCTATAGACAGCCACAAACACAGGAAGGTGAGGCTCATTTGCATTCTGAGTACACATCTGCATTTCTACCTTCTGAGGGGTATTCCTGAGCAGGGATGAATGGGAGGGGCTAGCACAGTACTATAGGTAGTGTCCCATCTACACACAAAGCACTGAATAAACACCCCCACCCTCCCAATTAGCCTGGCAGGCAGGACTGGGTTCAAAGGGATCGTTGTTCACTTCAGAGAGTTGCTTTGAATTACCCCCTATATCAAAGGCACTTTTGGGTATAAATACAGGGGCTCTGACCCTACCAAATCAGCACATTACTGAACCTGGGAATAACTCTGCTGGAGTAAAGACTGCTGTGCTGAAAGGATTGCCTCTTTGCCTTGACAGACTGATCTGAGGAACTGCTTCTCTGCTTTGCTGAGTTGTCCTGCCACTTGCTGATCTCTGCCCTGCTGAGGCCAAGAACTGGATACATCTCACTTGAACCGAGAGTGACTCCAAGGGTTTGCTGGCTTGCACCCTGTTTTCAGAAGTCTCAGGGACACAAAGAACTTCCTGCAATCCTGCTGGTGCTGCAGGATTTTCCCATTTGTGAGTCCTACCCTTGCCTGAGGTGCCTTCTCCAGTCCTGGGTCTCAGATGTAGGTTAAAATCAATGTATTGCCTCGACTGCATGAGAAATTCCAACACATTGCCCTTTGGTAGCGACACAGAAACTGCTCGAGGACAGTGGATCCACAGCCTGCGTGGATCAATGATGCATCTCTGTGTGGATTGATGATGACATGTTGCATTCACTTCAATGTATCTTGATGATGATGCGGGACCTCCTTTGCCTGGCCCAATGACGATGCAGTAGGCTTTTGACGTCGACCCTTGCTCCAGCCAGGATATTTATTTTCCTGGACCTGTCTGGGTCCTCTAGTTGCTAGTGGGTTCTAAGCACTTCTTTTGTTTATTCTTTAAAAATTAATATCTTGACTTCTGATTGGAGCTTTGTCATTTTGGCCTTGTTTTACTCAGATAAGTATTCTCTATTTTTCTAAGCCTGTGTAGTCTATTTGTGGTGTATTAATTCTGTTACTGTGTGTGTGTGTGTTGCACAAATACTTTGCACATTACCTCTTTAGATAAGCCTGTCTGCTATGTGCCAAACTCCAAGAGGGTGAGGACAGGTTATCCTTTAGAGTGTATCTAGCTGATACTGACTATATTGGTGACTCCTGCCTGGCCTAGGTGCATACCTCAGCCAACCAGAAATCCCATTTCTTAACATGCAAGGAGCCAGATCACCCTATGCTGCAGAGGTAAATGCATCCAATCATATGTATCAAAAGGGCATAAGTGTAGATGTGCAACTTTGTATACGATGTCCATAGACTGCCCGCAAATAGAGAAGGAGTTTTTAAATGAGCTTTTGCAATCTGTTGTCCCATCACAGAATGTAGGGCTAGAGCCAGACCTGCTGACTTTAGATCTGAGGAACCATGTTCAAGTCTCTGCCCTGTGATTCTGGGCAAATCACTTAATCTCCAGAGCCTAAAAAATGGAACCTGACCTTTTTCAATGTAACTGGTACTCATGTAAAATTCTACAATGCCCTTGGGGGCAGTTGAAATATATATATATAACGGGCAGAAAAAAAAATCAAACTAAACTGATTTGTAAAGAGCTCCTGGTAGTGTGTGGAAATTTACTGCTCCAAGTAGGGCGGCGGCCTGTGGCAGGGGACCCAACTTGCTTGATTTATTTATGACTGCCCAATGGCACATTTTCTCCCTCATTAATTTACTTGCCCATGAGGACAGCTCAGAGGGTGTTGGAGGGTACCAATACAAATTTAAATTGTATGCAGGTAATCAGTCCCATGAGATGCTTTACGTATCAGTGCGCAAGTGACATCATTGACGAATCATGGTTTCATCTCATTGCCTGGGATTCCTTTCTAATGGAAAATACATCCATTGATGATGCTTTTCCATGTACAATTCTATGAGTAAAAAATACAAAGGAACAGGCTTTAGCTGTAGCAACTGGCTGCCAGTTAATTTATTGAAGAAGGTAAAGACACTGAATCTATGGGTTCTAGAAACTGACAAACCTCATCTCAGTATACCAGCAGTCAAATCACATTATAATAGCACAATGGGAACTGATTACCCTGCCAGAAAGCACCTGGTTAAGTCTTTGAGGATGCACTGAAGAGATGCTATAGGTGCGTGAACGGATGGTTATATATATATACACATTGTATGTGGTATTCTGAGTCACCCCTGATTTCTGTTATTCAGGCAAATAGTAGAATAATGAAGGTATTAAGGCATTCAATAACTACAGAGGGCACACCATTTTAGTTATTTTCTTTAAGTTCCTTGTATAGTGCTGCTATACCGCTCTGCTCTTTGTGTGCTATAATATAGCAACGCTACCTGAGAGCCAGTGTACAATTAACAGTTAAAGTTGAAACTCGATTCTGTATTCAACAGTTGTATTACTGAATAGCGACATGAAGAATATCGACATACAAGAATATCGAGGACAGAATATCGAGGGACAAAATATCGAAGTGTAAGTGCTTATAGGAAGTATAGATTTACTATTCCTAATCCCACATCTACATACCTTTAAGATATATGTTCTGCATAGGGACATATATGTGGAGTTATGTTTAGAAAATCTAGATCTGCTTCCTCGATATATAGTACCCACTATATTCTGACTTCAGAATTCAGTATGCACACCTATTTAACAACTGTTTGGAATCTAGAATAATAGTGGGGAGGGGCTAATTGTATAGTTGTATAATGTATATTCTAAATCCTTCATAAGTGCATTATGATTGTGCCCACAGATGGTAAGGACAGCGAGACATATCTGCATTTTAGAGATGTTCCTTTACCAATCCATCTTTCACTTCCAATAAACTCTTTGTCTTAAGTGACTGTGAGAATAGAATTCCTAATGTGTTCAGCAAAGCATCGTCCCCTGCATAAAACATGGCACTGTCAAACGGAGAGGCCTACACAGTTCACTGCAGCCAGACGAACTTGTTGATTCTTGCATTTATTTCATCTACTTTTAAAATAAATGGGTTATGCTGCATTTCACAAAGGGTTGACATGTGTCAGAATATGCATTTACATACAGATGCAATGCATAACCATCAGGAGCAAAGGAAAAGAGCCTAATGAGAGTACAATTTTCATCAGTGCAGTTGCTTATTTTTTTCATTTTCATAATTGCCAAACAACATCATTTCATCATATTTTCCATCAGAGAGCACAACAGTTGCTAGTCTATGAACAGAAAAAAAGGAAGCAGGTAACGTACAGCAAACAGATGGAATGATAAATCCTCATAATTTGCTTTACACATCTGTCTTTTTAATGCATAATTGATTTGCATTACAGAACTTATGAAATGAGGATTGCATATTAATGATAAATGATAGCAATAAAGAGTATTACAGAGATATTTAGTAATTAAGCTATTTAGACTTGGTGATATGTCTTTCTGTCAATGTACTATTAACATAACATATAGTTCTTTCTTGTATGCGCTACTAAAAGTTGTTCTTTTTTAGATTACTTACTGTGTAATAAATAATAAAAGATTCCTAAAACAAATTAGGTTAGAGATGAATGGAGCTTGGATATTGATTCTCCAAAATGGCATCAGTGTGTGACTGACGTAAGACAAATATTTATGACTGCTGCCATCACCGGGTTGACTCCTTCTCCCACCTTGGGCTTCTCAACAGCATTCACTTTGATGCTGAAGCTAAGGGAGCTTACACGATTTTGGGGCTTGACCCAGTTTAGGAGAATGAGGGTAGGTGTACTTTAAATGTGTCAAATAGAACAATACCTTCATTCAGATGAATTATAACAATATGATTCAATCTTAGATATGCAGATCTTTTTCACCATGTCTGTTTTAATTTAATGTACATTCATTCATAATTTCTCAAAACTCAGTTTTGTTTTATGCTTCCACAACATAAACTAATTGATTGTACCATTTTGTAGTACAAAAGGGGGTGGTGATGAACGGAGCATCAGAACCAATCAAACACTCACACCCAGTCAACAGATCTGGGTTTGATCCATCACCGTTCTTTAGCCCACTCTGCCACCCCAGTTCAGACATGGCCATAAGCAAATCAGTCTGACCCTGTGCCTCATGGGAACAGTCCAACCCGAACTGCCAAGCCATGCCTTCCCTGGACCGGAAACAAGCTTCCTAGGACCGGTTTCTGGCATTTCAGCCGTCTTCAGCCAGGCTTGCTTGAATCCAGTGGCAAAGTGAGCAAGGGACTCACGTCTGAGCATACCCTGCCAACTTATGGCGAACAAAGCGGTACAAAAGGGGGTGGTGATGAACGGAGCACCAGAAACAATCAAACACTCACACCCAGTCAACAGATCTGGGTTTGATCCATCACCGTTCTTTAGCCCACTCTGCCACCCCAGTTCAGACATGGCCATAAGCAAATCAGTCTGACCCTGTGCCTCATGGGAACAGTCCAACCCGAACTGCCAAGCCATGCCTTCCCTGGACCGGAAACAAGCTTCCTAGGACCGGTTTCTGGCATTTCAGCCGTCTTCAGCCAGGCTTGCTTGAATCCAGTGGCAAAGTGAGCAAGGGACTCACGTCTGAGCAGACCCTGCCAACTTATGGCGAACAAAGCGGTACAAAAGGGGGTGGTGATGAACGGAGCATCAGAACCAATCAAACACTCACACCCAGTCAACAGATCTGGGTTTGATCCATCACCGTTCTTTAGCCCACTCTGCCACCCCAGTTCAGACATGGCCATAAGCAAATCAGTCTGACCCTGTGCCTCATGGGAACAGTCCAACCCGAACTGCCAAGCCATGCCTTCCCTGGACCGGAAACAAGCTTCCTAGGACCGGTTTCTGGCATTTCAGCCGTCTTCAGCCAGGCTTGCTTGAATCCAGTGGCAAAGTGAGCAAGGGACTCACGTCTGAGCATACCCTGCCAACTTATGGCGAACAAAGCGGTACAAAAGGGGGTGGTGATGAACGGAGCATCAGAACCAATCAAACACTCACACCCAGTCAACAGATCTGGGTTTGATCCATCACCGTTCTTTAGCCCACTCTGCCACCCCAGTTCAGACATGGCCATAAGCAAATCAGTCTGACCCTGTGCCTCATGGGAACAGTCCAACCCGAACTGCCAAGCCATGCCTTCCCTGGACCGGAAACAAGCTTCCTAGGACCGGTTTCTGGCATTTCAGCCGTCTTCAGCCAGGATGCTTGTTTCCAGTCCAGGGAGGACCTGGCTTGGCAATTCGGGCTGGACTGTTCCCATGGGGCACAGGTTCAAGACTGATTTGCATATGGCTGGGTTCAAACTGGAATGGCATGGTGAGCAAAAAAACGATGGATTTAGGCCCAGATCTCTGTACTGGGGTGAATGTATGACATTGTTCTGCATTCTGTCCATCAATTGTTGATTTTGCATTTGTCACCCCGAGTGGGAAGGGTATGCTCAGACGTGAGTCCCGTGCTCTCCATGCCACTGGAATCAAGCTATCCTGGCTGATGAGGGCTGAAAGCCCGAAACCGGTCCTAGGATGCTTGTTTCCAGTCCAGGGAGGACCTGGCTTGGCAATTCGGGCTGGACTGTTCCCATGGGGCACAGGGTCAAGACTGATTTGCATATGGCTGGGTTCAAACTGGAATGGCATGGTGAGCAAAAAAACGATGGATTTAGGCCCAGATCTCTGTACTGGGGTGAATGTATGACATTGTTCTGCATTCTGTCCATCAATTGTTGATTTTGCATTTGTCACCCCGAGTGGGAAGGGTATGCTCAGACGTGAGTCCCGTGCTCTCCATGCCACTGGAATCAAGCTATCCTGGCTGATGAGGGCTGAAAGCCCGAAACCGGTCCTAGGATGCTTGTTTCCAGTCCAGGGAGGACCTGGCTTGGCAATTCGGGCTGGACTGTTCCCATGGGGCACAGGGTCAAGACTGATTTGCATATGGCTGGGTTCAAACTGGAATGGCATGGTGAGCAAAAAAACGATGGATTTAGGCCCAGATCTCTGTACTGGGGTGAATGTATGACATTGTTCTGCATTCTGTCCATCAATTGTTGATTTTGCATTTGTCACCCCGAGTGGGAAGGGTATGCTCAGACGTGAGTCCCGTGCTCTCCATGCCACTGGAATCAAGCTATCCTGGCTGATGAGGGCTGAAAGCCCGAAACCGGTCCTAGGATGCTTGTTTCCAGTCCAGGGAGGACCTGGCTTGGCAATTCGGGCTGGACTGTTCCCATGGGGCACAGGGTCAAGACTGATTTGCATATGGCTGGGTTCAAACTGGAATGGCATGGTGAGCAAAAAAACGATGGATTTAGGCCCAGATCTCTGTACTGGGGTGAATGTATGACATTGTTCTGCATTCTGTCCATCGATTGTTGATTTTGCATTTACCATTTTGTAAACAGTTCTAAGACAAATTTCATTTCAAATTAAAGAACATCCATCCATTATCCAAACCGCGCCTAATGTGTCTACTACAAGGCCGTCATGGAGAAACAAAATGGGGGAAGAGGAATGGAAAAGGGGGAAAAAACAGGGTGTTTATTTTATTGCGCTAGACACAGTTACATACAACATAGCTGCTTGATGTAGTCGAGGAGATATGGTCATTGTATGTACAATTTCATATGCATAAAGTCATGCAATAACCAGAACAATGTGTGGCATTGCCACGTGATGGTACATTCAGTGGTGGTAGATAGTCCTGCAGGAGGGAGTGCTGGTGTTCCCCCCAGCATTCTACCACTGTATGTGTCCCTTTCCTTCCACCCAACAGAAGGACTCACCTCATTTGAGGGATTATTCTGCCCCACCCTGGACTGGCCAGGATGATCGCTGATTTAGCGATTGAAGGAACCTGTAAAGTAAAATCCCTGATCCCCATGAAAAGACTTTACATCTAGCTCACACTGCATGGACTGCTGATGACTGAATACCTACAGGCCAGCATAGCCCAAAAACATACCACAGATTTTCCTGGAGGACATAATCTTCAGGAAGGAATGGTTTCTGGTAGCCTGGAAGTGCACCAGGGCCTACTCATCCTCATCATCAACACAGCCAAACGTCTGGCGCATGATTTACTGAAACTGTGTTTTACCTTAACAAGTTTATGGCCTTAGTCTTTGAAATAGTCTCTACTCTACTTCAATTCAATAATCCACATTCTTGCACAATTCACCCCTGTAAGATAACGTGTTATTCCATTTTATTGCATATATTCTGAGGGAAGCTACTTGTGTGTCATAGATGCCAGCTCAAAATAAATGTCTAGGGTTCTATACTATCACATTGGTAACCAATACAGAAACCTGCTGTGAGAGTATGAATAATTACCAAGGTATAAATTCCTATAAAATTAATAAACCAAAACCTTGTTGGAAAAAAAGGTCACATTAGAAATCCTGGGATTAATTCCTGAATAGGGAAGTAGACTTTTCCTCTAGCAAATGTGTGTCAAGTAGTCAGGCAGTAACAACATAACATTAAACTAAAAAAACTAAACAATAACATTCCTGACCCAATTAAGTAAACAGAAGTGCATGGTATTGATTAAGACTAAGAAACACAAAAAAGGATAGTAGGCTAATGATGTTCCACTGTTTGAAAAATATTTTACTGAATGTCCCTCTGAACCAAGAGTAATTAAAGTCAATGTTAGACCATGTGACTTACCAAAGTGGCAACCTGAACCAGCTGCCTCACACAGGCTAGGAGAGCATCGGGAGGGACTGCTACCTTGCAAGCTGGTACTCTCAAAAGTGTCCAATCTCTATGTTACATGAAGTCACAACCACAGTTATAAGGGGCAGACAGAACTAGTTTTTCCTGCTTGCGGTAGCAGTATATAGTTCCAATTTATTTAGATGCTGCTTAATGTACTCCTACTTTGTCTTAAAGTTCTCAGACAACATGGAGAACATTAAGATGTACTTGTGAGATAGCTTGGTCTTAGGCACTAACCTGACGTGTGTCTTTAAACTGTAAGGAAGTGAATATGAATATATCTAGGGGGGGTGGTGGCTTGGAAGGTCCAGCATACAGGCCCCAACCAATTATGCAAAACAAAGGAGTGTGCCTTTCCTATGGAGAGGAGGAGAGAAGAGAGATGGGAAAAGGGAAGTGTGTATGTACCAGGCGCTGGAATGAGGCTGCATTCTAGTACTGAAATAGGTCCAATAAGGAGAAAGGGCCCTCATACACCCCGAGGGGTGTCATGCTTCATAATAGGGCAGCTCCTCATTGGGCGGGCGCTGCAATACCCAACGGGCCCCACGATGGGACTCTTTGCCGTCGTGAAGCTAAGGGTGTTATGAGAGAGCCTTTGTGTAGTGAGTAGAAGTGGGGTGAAGTGAGTGTGATCTAAAAATAGCTACAAGAGTCTCAAAAGCTACTTTTATTCACTGGGTTCTTGTGATATGCATCAAAATATTGACTAGTGAGTCGTGGACTGAAGGGGGGAATTATACCAGCTTCGGTCTAAAGAAATGTGTAAGGTGTGTGGCTGATCGACATGTACCGTGCCCTATACTGTCCAACACAATCTAGGCATTTCATCAGGACCTAAATTGCATCTAACACTCATAGGAGATGGCTTTAACTAGGTACAGCTCAAAAAGTCATGTCCCTTGAAGTCTGGACTCAAAGAGTAGTCCAATAGTTTGGTAAGTGAAAGAGGTTAACATTGTCTACCTTCGGGAAGAAAAGGCACCTGGAGAAAGTAAAAACAAACAAATATAGGTTACGCCACGAGGTCTTTCAGTTATGTGTCAACCACAAGGCCGTCATGGAGAAACAAAAGGGGGGAAGAGGAAGGGAAACGGGGGAAAAAACAGGGTGTTTATTTTATTGCGCTAGACACAGTTACATACAACATAGCTGTTTGATGTAGTCGAGGAGATATGGTCATTGTATGTACAATTTCATGTGCATAAAGTCATACAATAACCAGAGCAATGTGTGGCATAGCCACGTGATGGTACGTTCAGTGGTGATAGATAGTCCTGCAGGGGAGAGTGCTGGTGTTCCCCCAGCATTCTACCACCGCATGTGTCCCTTTCTTTCCACCCAACAGGAGGACTCACCTCATTTGAGGGATTATTCTGCCCCACCCTGGACTGGCGAGGATGATCGCTGATTTAGCGATTGAAGGAACCTGTAAAGTAAAATCACTGATCCCCATGAAAAGACTTTACATCTAGATCACACTGCATGGACTGCTGATGACTGAATACCTACAGGCCAGCATAGCCCAAAAACGTACCACAGATTTTCCTGGAGGACATAGTCTTCAGGAAGGAATGGTTTCTGGTAGCCTGGAAGTGCACCAGGGCCTACGCATCCTCATCATCAACACAGCCAAACGTTTGGCGGATGATTTACTGATTAAAATAACCATGGCAGAGAATGCCCTCAAGATGACAATCCAAATAACTACATACAAGAACAAGCTGTCGGAGATCAACAATGAGATAAATGAGAACAGGGAATACTTACTGAAGCAAAAGATCAACAAGCTACAGAAGGACATAAAGAAATTCGACAAAGAAAAAATCTACCCCTACCTTAAAGAAGACTACCTTGGATGAAGTGACATGTCATTGGACGAAAGTACCTCTTCACGCACACGCAATTCATTAACGAGCAGTAACTTGAGCAATGGCGGCTCGCGCAACATAGGAAACAGAAGACCTCAACAACCACCATCATTGTTGGGATACTGATTCCACCGTATTAGGACCACACAGCCGGTTAGCACCCTTATCAAATATATCCAACGGGACCACCACAGACCTTCCCTCAACCTTTTTATCAACACCCCCTTTTTTTAGGCAGAGGCTTGGGCAGAGGGAGAGGAAGAAGAAGGTGCTTACAACAGAAACACATACAGTGGCAGGAACCACAAGCGGAAAACTCCAGGCAAACAAGGAGCCAAACAGCAAATAAGAGGACCTAATTGTTAATCTCTCAACAAGAACCCTGACATAAATCGAGAAAAACATCCTAAGTAGAGGCTTAGGCTTCATTTCTACACCGAAAGAGGTTGACTTTATAACAGCCCAAAAATTGCATTGCTTTTTCAAGAAGATCCGCCTCCATGCCTTCATCCAGGACAAACCACCAATGGACAACGATGACTTGGGTCTCCACAACCCTTCCACCTTCACCCCCACAGTGGGTATGGTTACCCCAGAGATGCCAACCTTTTAACAAGCAGTGTTGAAGGAGATGGGAAAGCCCCCAAGAGAAATACCTACTTCAACATTTCAAGAGCAGAAACTACAGCCATACAAACCCTCGGTACAGACACCTCTATTACAATAAAATCAGCAGACAAGGGAGGGGACATTGTTATCCAGCCCACTGAAGACTACAACTGTGAGTGCAGATACCAACTATCCAACAGCAACCACTACACCCCCATTAGAGAAGACCAACGCAGAATACAGTACTTCTATACATTACCTTAAATTCATAAGTAAACCAAACCATCCCCAGGGAGGCCAATTGTTCCAGGAATAGGATCAATATTAGAACTCCTGTCACAATTTTGTGACCACTTCTTGCAACCACTGGTAACAATGACCCCATCTTTTCTAAAAGACACGAAAGCAGATTTTAAATCTCCAGGGGGCGGTGAGTGAGGAAGCCCTATCGCTCTCTTTATCACTCTGGACGTAGAGGCCCTTAACACGAATATACCCCAGGACGCTACAATGGAGATGGTCGAGGCTATCCTTGGAGAGGAGGAATGGACCTCACCCACCCCCTTTAACTTCATCATGGAGTGTGCCTCCCTAGCTTTGAAGGAGAACTATTTTAAATTTGAAGACCAGCTATACCACCAGACCCATGGCACCTCGATGGGGAGCACCTTTGCCCACAGCCTGGCTTGCCTCTACATGGCTAACTTAGAGAAACAACACATTGAAGACGAAAACAATCCCTACAAAAACAACATTTCAATCTGGCAGAGGTAAATCGATGATATACTAATCCTATGGCAGGGTACTATTGATACATTGTGCTTGGATCAATACCCTAGACCAATTCCTGAGATTCAGCAAGACGGTCTCGAACACTGGGATACCTTTTCTAGGCCTATCTATCTCATTAAACGAGGGCAGACTCTCGACAAAAAGATATTTAAAAAAAACAGACTGTAACAGTCTTTTAAGTTATGATAGCCACCACCGAAACACCTGTGAAGCAATTTACCCTTTGGACAGTTCTTACGCCTACGCCGAAACTGTAGCGACATTATGGATTATAAACATCAGGCGAAGTCGCTGAGGACAGATCTGGCAGCAAGAAACTACCCCAAGGAGGTGGTTAAAAAAGCTTGCAAAAGAGCAAGAAATAACAACAAGGAGGTGCTCCTAGAACCTCGAGAACGAGCGACTAACAAAGCCATTACCTGGGTGACATCATTCACTCCCCAGTCTAACCACATCAAAAAAATCATCAAGAAACGCTGGTCCGTTCTGCTGACAGGGAATATAACAATTAGCACCCTGATTTGCCTTCAAAAGAACAGCTAACATAAAAGACCAGGTAGTACACACTAGACCTCCCCCCAATCATCCACATTACAGCTACAACTGTGAGGTCTTCCCCCCGTAAAGGGCCACCATCCATGCAGCACATGCAGGGTATGCCCCCTGATGCGATCATCAACACAGATCGATCTGAGCCCCACTAACACCTGGGTCTAGAAGGTACACACCAACTGCAACACCAAAAATTGGGTGTACATGATCACGTGCCCCTGCCGTAAACGGCACATAGGGATGACAACACAGGCTGTGAAATTAAGAATCACAGTAACATAAGATGCAGAAAGACGATGACAAAAATGCTGACCCACTACATGGAATTAGGGCACACACTTGAACAGATAGACTGGACTATCTTAGAATCACATACCAACATAACCCCACAAGCCCTCCTATTGAGAGAATTACGGTGGGTGTTCTGCCTTGAAACACATCAAGCTGGTCTAAACGATGACATACCATGGGGTGAACTGACATGTTAGCATATACCAAACACTGAAGTCTATTACCTGAAGACCAGGAAAACCTGACATAAGTACAACTGTTTACACCGTTCCTGATGGAGATCATTCCTAACGATGACTAATCCATGTGTGTCCCTTTACCTCCCCCACCCCCGGATCCATGTCCACCCATTCTCCCCAAGGACCCTTTTCTTGCCTAGAACGAGCATGACACCTACCATTAATAAAGGCTAATCTATTCTAGGCACCAATACTCCACAAAGAAAGCCATGTCTTTACATGAACAGAGCCAAATCAATATGAGGGTCGGTTTCTACTAACTGCACAAGTATCACCATCTACCGTTGGCTCAACATGACACCATCTACCCAATGAGACAAGTCCTAACATGGCGCTAACATGAACATATGCCGTCCACCCTAGATGGCCGCCACATACTTCCACCAGCAGCTTGGGGATTCTGTTCAGCACCCGCTACAAGCACTGTAGCCTCCAACCTATGGAACCCCATATTCAGGTTTAGTGCCGTAAAACAAAAATGTCCTACGCATTACACCTTTCTATACATATGGGTCAGCAGTCCATGCGTTAGAGCAGCAGCTGTATTCATGACCCGGAAGGCTTACGACGTCACTTCCTGTGACAACCAGATGAGGGTAGGTCCCGCGTGAACCGGATACTTCAGTGAAGTAAGTACCCTCTTCCAGACCCCGAATGCTGCTAGCACGGCAATGTAATTCTGACCAAGGGTAAAATTGAGCCAGGTAATTTGTAACCTTACCGTACCCTGAACGCTGCTAACGCGGCATGTAAATCCGACTTTGGGCGGTACTAAGCTGCATATGTCACGCGCCCTAGCACTGATGCCTGCACACCTACCCTCACAGATCACAACAGCCATGATTTTTACTGTGAGGAGGATGGGAATGCTCAACCTGCACACCCACAACTCCTCCCTCTGATAGCATGAGACCATATTCTACCTTGGAGTAGCACAGGTTTGCATACTTAACACGCCCCTTTACCAGCGTGTACCTATGGATCACCATTGAACAATACCTGTGCCGCATGTCACTATCGGCTGGTTGGGTCGACACATAACACACAGGATTGGGCGGCTCCAACACGTATCTCTGGTGCTCCCACAGTCCGTCAATACGGACCTCGCACGTAGTGCATACAGCGCAATAGTAAATCTACACCAGAGAGGCCTTAGGTCTAATTAATGTCTTCCATGGGACACGGAAACACTCTACAAGCTTCAATTTGCCCCACACGCGCCTCTGCTCCTAATTAACCATCACAGCAGTCTCTACTTTTGAGGCTTAGATAATGCTATTTCACGCTATTTCACTGGGTCTAGGATGCAACCTAGTACCAGTTCTTCCAAATAATCATTAATGCTCGAGATTTTCCAAGACCACGAGGGTGCAATTTAACAATAATACTCCAGTGAAACACATGCAAAGATCATGGGCCAGAAACTGGCTGCCATTTCCACACTAACATCGCAACCTTGTTAAGTTTACTTTCCAGGTTCCTTCAATCGATAAATCAGCGATCATCCTGGCCAGTCCCGGTTGGGGCAGATTAATCCCTCAAATGAGGTGAGTCCTTCTGTTGGGTGGAAGGAAAGGGTCACATGCGGTGGTAGAATACTGGGGAGAACACCAGCACTTCCCCCTGCAGGACTTTTCACCACCACTGAATGTACCATCACATGGCTATGCCACACATTGTTCTGGTTATTGCATGACTTAATGCATTTGAAATTGTACATACAATGACCAAATCTCCATGAATACATCAAACCGGTATGTTGTTTTTACCTGTGTCTAGCGCAACAAAAACCCAGTTTTTTTCACCCTTTTCCCTTCCTCTTCCCCCCTTTCCTTTCTCCATGATGGCCACATGGTTCACCATAAATCAGAGACCTCGCAATGTATCCTATAATTGTATGTTATTACTTTCTCCAGGTGCCTTTTCTTCCATAAGGTAGACAATTGTTAACCTCTTTCACTTACCACACAATTGGACTACTCTTTGAGTCCAGACTTCAGGGGACGTGCCTATTTGAGCTATACCTAGTTACAGCCGTCCCCTATGAGTAGTAGATGCAATTGAGGTCCTGATAAAATGTCTAGATACTGTTGAACAGTATAGGGCATGAAACATGTCGACCATCCACACACCTTACACATTTCTGTAGACTGAAGCGGGTATAATTCCCCCTTCAGCCTACAACTCACTAGTCGATATTTTAACGCATAGCACACAAACCCAGTGAACAAAATTACCTTTGGATACTCTTGTAGCTATTTTTAGATCACACTCACTTCACCCCACTTCTACTTACTACACATAGTTCCTCTCATATCACCCTTAGATCCACGGTGGCAACCAGAAAAGAACTCCAGCAAAGAGCCCCCTCGCGGGGCCTGTTGGGCATTGCAGTGCGGGCCGAATGAGGATCTGCCCTATGATGAAGCATGACACCCCTCGGAGTGAGTGAGGGCTCTTGTTCCTTATTGGAGCTATCCCAGTGCTAGTATGCACCCTCATTCCAGTGCCTGGTAGATACACACTTTCCTTTTCCCATCTCCATAGAAACAGAACACTCCTTTGTTTGCATAGGAAGTCATTATGCCCACCCTCTCAATCTCTAGGCATACCAACATGTAATGGAACACAAATGTAACACATAGAAAGTGAGTAAAAGGGAGTTGGAAAGAGAAAGGAAAGATGAAGGATCTTGATTGAACCCCACTTGATGAGGCCCTCAGGGCATCTTCTATTGTCTTATAATTGTCAGCACGTGGTTTGCCAGAAGGCATGAAGGGCAGATCAACAGCAATATTATGAACAGTAATACGCCTATCTAAGTTAGTCTCTCCTTGTATCTATGCTTTATATATTCAAAATGGCTGTTTTCTATCATTGGAATATAAATACCTATTATTGTCTGCATAGTAGCAAGTTGAACTACTGGTCCCTCAAGAGTCTTATTGTATGATGCAAAATTTGGCAACAATTTACAAACATTCATACCTTTCCTACTAATATGCCATGTACTCCTTGTTCATTTTTGAGTGTTCTCCACAAGTTAGGTCTCAATAATTCTTGAAATCAGAGATTTCGACCCAATAGCTTTTTGGATTTTTTTGTAATTAAAAAAAACACCACAAGGCTTAATTAACAGTTTATGTTTTATCACCTTTGCTTATCTTTACATGTAATATGAATTGCACTTGACTAGTTAAATCTTTAATTCACATTAAAGGAGCCACTGGCTAGGAATGAGACAGCTGGTGAAGTCATTAAATCTTTCATTTAAATTGTTTTTCTGAGAGTTTCTTGAATAATGCATTGGACAACATAACCCTGATCTTGTTTTGTCTGTGATCTCTTTATCTCTGGTCTGTGTGCTGGCATCCTGAATACAAAGGTAGCATGAAGAAAACCGGATCTAGATTCTAGAACTGGTGGTAATTGGAACAAGTGAAACAGGGCCTCTCTTGCATAAAGATAGCAAACTCTGGCAAAGCTTCCTAGACAGTGCGTGACTTGAATACTAGGACATGGCCAACATGGCTGCCAAGTCTCATGAGCTCAGGACTCATCGTGCAAGGTTTCACAGGTCTCACAAGGAGCGCCCAGACCAAAGTTTGAGCCACAGTCAGAAACAAGCTCTGGGGCACCAAAAAACGTACACCAGTCCCCATGATGGGCTTATACAGGGGAATGGAGACCGCCTATAGTTGTGGTGATTGTTGTTGTTTCGGACCCCCATGAAAACAGGTGATAACGTTTAATGGGATGATATTGGAAGGTGTTTTATTAGTAGGGGCATGTAAGTATCTACAGCTAGTAATTACACCACAATCACAACTCAGGTCCAATCAAGTCTCAATAAATGAATCCTTGCTCAACCCTTGCTAGCTTGGCTCATCAACAGTCAGGCTTAACTTAGGAGACGTGTGTAAAGCATTTAAAAAAACCAATACAGATAATAAATAAGACACAAAACACAATGAAAATACAACACCAATGTATAACAATAGGACACATTTCTATGATTACAATGGCACCAAAATGACAACATTCCAATGTTCGGAACCGGAGATATGAATTCAAAGCTCTCAAAGGGTTATAAAAATGTCAGGCTGGACTGGAACAAAGTCAAGAGTTCAGGCCACCCACGATGTAACACTTTTACACTTACTTCTAGAAGTGTTTCTTGATGCAGGAATGGGGTGCACAGCACCAGCCAAGGGCTCAGAAGCTCTGGTTTGCATCTTTGGGTTGGGACTACAACACCCACAATAAACCTTGTCAATTCAAGTAAAATCCAGGTGAAGCTTGTCAGCTGGAGTTGTCCTTATTGTTGGTTTTGCCGGTAGCCCTTTCAGCACTTTTCTACTGGTTGCCTATCGGGGAGTCCACTCCTTTTCCTTTAAGACAGGTAAAGTCCTTCTGTTGTGAAGTCTTGTGAGTGCAGCACGTCCTTATGAGTTCAGGCTTCGCTTGTGCAGTCCAAGGGTCCAGCAGGGCAGTCCTTCTTCTCCAGATGTTTCTTTTAGGTTCACAGCACTAGCCAAGGGTCCAGAAGTGCTGATTTGCCTCTTAGAGGTTTGGTACTACAATTCCCACAAAGCAACTGGACAAATCCTTTAAAGTCCAGATTAAGCTGGTCAGCTGGGCTTGTCTTGGTGGAGTTGATGCAGGTGACTTCTGGAGCTATTATTCTGCCTGTTGCTTTTAGGGAGTCCACTCCTTAATCTTTTGAAGCAGGGCAAAGTCCTCTTTGGTGAAGCCCAACGTGTGCAGCAGGTGCAGTCCTTATGATTGCAGTCCTCTTTTGCAGCAGATCAAGGGTTCAGCAGGACAGTTATTCTTCTCCAGGCAGGTATCTGAGTTGCTGGGCAGCTCTCCCATATTTATCCAGGTTTATGGGATGGCAAGAAGGACAGTCCCTCTGACCAATGTTGTGCAGGGTGCCACCCACTGTGGTGACCACTTCCCTGAAGTGTGCCCTTTTCTTATCTCAGAAAACACTGCTCCACAAAAATCAAAATGGAGAAAATCTCTCCTGGAGCATCACTTCTGGCTAAACTCACCCACAGATGTGGCTAAATTTCCCCTCTCCTAATTCAATTACAGGGGCTCTCATCTGGCTTGGTGTGCAGGAAGTGGAGGTGGGCCTGGTTCATGTCCTCACTGTCGTTCTCCCTTTGAAGACCAGTTTGACTACCCAGCCGTCTCCTGGCATCTGCAGGCAGCAGATTCCTCCCACTGAATGTCTCCTTTGTCTTAATTCAGGCCACTTCACACCTCATTAAGGCATCTTGGCTCAACATGTCAAAGGCTGGCCAATCAGGAGAAACACAAGAAAAAGGGTTTCTAATTGTTCCACTCATTCTTCTTTATCTAATTCACAGCACTTTATCCACCACCTTTCCCCTTGTACCTTCCTTGGAGCTAACTGCTCAAAATTGTTTTTCCTTAATGGTATCCGCAGCTTACATGTAATTAAAGCATTAACTGATTGCCAAGTTGCTAACATATAAAATGGAAAATCGACATCAAATTCTTCTTTTGCTTTTGCTTGGGTTTAATTAACTTTCAACACAATTGTTAAGCATTTTTCTCTTTAAGAATTGTCCTTTACCGTTTGGACCACTTGTGTCTCTTTACATATACTACCCAGGTCCTACGGATTATTTGGGAGAGGTTGAACAGAGCTGAATTGGGTAACTTTAAGAAAGCAGTTCTAAATCTTCTTTCCTATAATAATTATAATAAATCCAACCTTGGCAAGTTGAGGATGTATTGCAATTGTTATTGTCATACTTGAATTATTACTGTAGCTCACTCCAGTAAAAAGATAGACTTTATTACTGTTCAATAAAGCCTTCCCATGTTAGCTTATGGTGCTAATGTACTACAACGGGGAAAAGCAAAATGTGCTGTTTTTCCTTCACAGGGCATTTAAACCATATTTTATAATGTCCCTGCTTATTTTAACATGGACCCTACTCTTGGGGCACCCAGGGGAGACCGTATGGTATACCTATATGTATGTAAAAGTAAGGTGATTTAAGACTTTGGAAATATCTTCAATTACAAAGTCGAATTTGGATATAGGCTGGGCTGGCTTTTAAAATCACAGCAGGCACTTCAGCAGTGCACACTTAAACTCATTAAATCTACTGGGCCTTAAACCTACATGCTCAGCAAAATATCAGGGACTTAAAGGTAGATTGTCAGTACCAATTGTAATTATTAACTACCATGTACCTTTTAAACAGTGCACTGGCCCTGGGCGTGGATAGAAGGGCCCAGGGCACAATCAGAGTCAGAAAACACCAGTATCAGTCAGAAATTATGGCAAAAAGCGAGGGGATAGATCGAAAAATGGCCTGGTTTTTTAACAAATGCAAAGACTACACTCAAGTTTGTATCAATGCTATTCATGTTGGTGTGAGAGTAACAGGCTAAAGTCAGTATTGTAAGCATGATCAGCCACCACTTTCTCCAGTGAGGGCTTCTAGGATCAGTTATATTTTCCACATTGCTATGCTGGGTAGTCCTTCTAGATGGCCTTCATTTGACCTTTTATCAACCTTTGGTTTTAGAAGGAAAATGGGTTGACCCCTTGGTAAGTGCGTCCAAAACTTGTGTACAAGAGAGAATGATCCAATCCTTCAGGCCATCCCCAGACATACACAACAACATGCTCTTCCATGTCAGTTCTTCATCCATGTCCAGTTGTGTTCATAGGGGCTCATGGTAGCTGCTTTTCCTATAGAGGTCACTAACATATCATTGCAATAAATTATATTCTAATCATAAGACAATTCCTACAGCTAAACCAGCCTTCTTATGCAACATGCCCAGTTGCTTTAATGTAAACAAGCCCAATAGACCTTTCTTTGACGGTCTTCTGAAAGGCCAAACTACAAGTGACACTGCCTGGATCTCTTATTTGCCACCGAGAGGACTGTTGTAATTAAAGGGCCTCCACTTAAAATGCAACCCTGTCAGTTCTACCCCCATCCCCCAAGCCTCTGTTGATAACAGAGACTTGTCGCGGGAACTGGATAAAAGCCTACCTGATAACAGGACCCTATTTACTATTAACATGCTCATTGTCCAAGTTCCAGCCCGGTCTTTGTGGTGCCATCTGCCATTCCTTTCCACTCCTCTCCACAAAATTACATGATCATGGCCTGGAATGAACTTTTCCATGCCTTCCTGCCAACAGGCCAAGTATGTTGCTATCTCTCAGGAAAGATATTTCACACCTCATTGAAGAGTTAATTACTGACAATGGAGCTAGGAAAGTCTGGGCAGATAAAATTAATTACTGTCTAGGCTCTCGAGCAGAGAAAAAGAAGATTTAATTCATTCATTGCTAAGATAAAACGAGCCGAAATCTGTGTTTAGCTCTGATTTATTTTTTTGATAAACATTGAAATGGTGCTGAGTTGATTTCTGTAGATATGATGTTTTCAAGCAAAAACTTGCCGTTGCAATCATGATATATTTCTCTAATTGAAAATTAAAGGAAAGAGATGTTACTTTTTTTTTACGAGTTATTCAGATCTGAAAATGGTGAAAACATGTATCTAAATAATGTTGTAAGATGCAATTACAATAAAAAAATCTGCTGTGGTGTTAAATATTGAAATAAGCAATCCTCCTATAACATAATGCATTAAAAAAATTATTGGAAAGTAAGAGGAATTTAAAGAAAAAAAATATTTATATATCAACATGAGTAAAAACTTACATTTCCATAAGTCTACGAAGCGTCACATATTATCAGTAACAAAGAAACTTAATTGGGATATGAGTGTAAAAATGTGTCTAGACTTGTACAAAGGTATTTTTCTCTTCATTACTATGGTCAGAAAGACTGTCATTACAACCCTATAAGCAAATGATTGTCCTTGAAGATTTCAATGTGTTTTGTCTAAATCGATTCACAAAGAGCATTCCTGTATCTATATATAAGCTCCATTATGCTCATTGATTCGTTAATGTCTTAAAATGTGTTTTATTTGTGTTACCAAACCAGTCGTTGGCTATTGCACTACCTTCTAATAGAAGATAATTGTCTGCATCTACACCAACTTCTATGAGACTAGAAGATTGGTAAAATGCCAATATCTCACCCATCTGGGAGAAAGAATCAGGGCACCTGGGGTAGGAAAGCCAAAAAACAGTTAATTACTTGAATGGCCAGCTTTGACAGCAGAAGAACAACTATCTTTGAAATAAGGGTGTAAACTGTGCCAGGTACCTCTCAAATCACATATTTTTGTGAGAACCCTTAAATTCCTGTTCTACTGCTTAATATCACACTCAAATTTTAGTTTAGAATTGAAAATCGCACCAAAAATTTTATCATATTGTTTGTAGACAGTATATCAGGGAAAGATGCTAAAGTTCACCATTAACGCTATTAGAGGCATATACAGTAAATATACTATAGCCTTATAGCCCGCCATAGCAGGCTATACCGGCTATTAAAGGCCCGCTGCAGCGTTAAATGCCCGAGCCGAAGGTGAGGGACTTTAACAAAGCAGAGGGACTTTAAAAGCCGGTATAGCCCTGCTACGAAGGGCTATAAGGCTATTAGAACATTCTGCCACTAGAGGGCAGAATGTTCTAACAAATAGAACAAAGCCTTCAGGGAGCGCAGGGGATTGAAATCCCCTCAGGCTCCCTGAAGCCTTTGTTCACAGCCAGAGCTGTGAACAAAGACACATTGGAATGTTGGAGCTCTGGACTTATACCAGCCATTATAAGCCCGGAGCACTCCATTGTTTTCAATGGAGCTACCAACATTCCAATGTTCTAATAAGTGATATGTAAAAAAATGAAGATAGTGGAAACAGACCATCTCCCTCTGTATTTTTAATTGATTTATTTAATTTCCTCCTTGTAAGTCAGTGCAGCAAATGTACAGCGTTCCTTAATTTTGATACTGAATAATTGAAATGTCATTTATTTTTTCAAACACACTTTTAGAATTCAGGGCCATAGGTACAGAATTTAGAGGCTGCCAGTTCCTTATTGCGATTCTTTGCGAATCACAATTAGGAAATTGCACTTCTAAATGTACAAAAATGTACAATCCAGTAATATCGGTTCCTAATGAGGTCCCAATAGATCCACCTCCTGAATATTAAAAGATTTGCAGTCATCATAAGGCTGGCGGCCAGCTGGGGTCAGCAGGCCACCATGTCTGTGATTGCTTTTCAATAAAGCAATTTTTTTTTTTAATGCAGTCAGTTTTTCCTAAAGGAAAATAGGATGCGTTTTAACAACTAAATTGAAACGTTTTTGTTTAATTTTTCAAGAGTATGCTGTGGTGCTTTGGACCACTGCCTGCTCTTAAAAAATATTAGTTTCAACATTCACAATTATTGTTGTTGTTAATGTATATTTAAGGGAAGGAGATGTGTGTTGCATTTTGACAGCCTAGCAACCTCGCTAGCATTCTGGATGTCATCTCAAACAGGGTTCTAGACTTTGGAACCACAGGGGCAGAGGCAGACGTTTGCTGCAGGTGAAAGGTTGCCTAGGGTCGCTCCAACTATACTTGAATAAATAGACCATTTTATTCTGGTTCCTGTTTGGATCACTTTCTTTTCCCCCTCTTAAAACCACACATGCTAGGATCGAGTGGCAAACATTGCACGTTTTAACATGTCACTTTTCAGCGACAGGTTGCTGTATTCGGATGTAAAAGTGGGACTAATGTGGTGCAGCATTTATTCAGCCAATAATGATGTGTTTTCATGTTATGCCACACAATGTGCCTTTTATTGCTGCATAATTTAATCAAACCTTCTGCAAAACATGGTCTTATGTTACTGTATAATTCCAGTGGCCACAACAAACAGCCCTCATCCTGGGGAAGAATTTGGTCCACTTTCGCGACCTCCCACCCTCTTACTTTGTAAGGCTCACTCCAAACCTTGCCAGTCCATACACTTTAATCTCCCACTGTTCCCTAAATTGAATTTCAGCTGTCATTTTCAAAATAACCCCCTTTTTCCTCATTGTTCATTAAATGGTAAATACCAACTAATCAAGACCATTAAATTGTATATATAAACTAGCATATAAACTGATAATATAAGACATCTTAACAGCGAGATAACACTGTAGACAAAAGAAAATAATTTAAAAAGTGATGCAAAATCATATGATTGATGACTAGGCATAAAAATGGATGGGATCGATTGTGGGACTGAAAAACAACAACTGAAATTACTAGAAGATGCACAAGACATGCCAGTGCACCAGCCAAAGCAAGTGACGTGGAGGAAGTAAACATGTAAGAAGGCTGCTTATGAAGAGATTCAGGATGAGACCTGGAAGGGAAAGATACAGGATGTGAACAAAGAGAAATGTAGGGCAATAAGGTCAGTGGGTAATAGGAGAATGGAATCTAACAGGCCACCACGCCCCTCAGCAGTACTTACCTATTGGGAAGGGAGAATAGCTTGGGCTAGTACTAGGGCCTGAGCAATGTTGGCCTTTGAAAAACTCTTGCTCTCTTCACAGGTGAAACACAAGAGCCAATCTATTTTATTCAACATTTTGATCGGAAGGATGTCGGGGTTTATTTATAAGTTATTTGTTTGTATGCCTTACAAAGTTGTGGACAGCTCAGTTACATGGCACACTTCCTTCTTGCCTACTACAAAGCTGATGCCTGAACCTGGTGGCCATCTAACATACCGACCACGAGCTCCGTATCTCTGGCCACAATGAAACCACATACTTAGCATTAAGCCTTATCTCTACTCAGATACTCCACAGACTTTTGCTCCTGTCTCCTTAACGCCCTTTGATCTCTGTCTCCCTCCATTTCGTGGGGGTGGTGTCAGCCGCAGTGGCGGTCGCAATCGATGGTTCCCCATGGTCTCTCGTGGCTCTGCAGATTCGCTGCCACAGGCATGCAGCTTCACGCATCTGCTTCCGGGGGCTCCCAGGCAGAATCATCACAGGCCGGTTGGAGTTTCAGAGTACTCTGACCCCTGTAGAGCTGTTGGTGACAGGGGAGACCAACAGAATCCACATAATCCCCAGGAAGACCACTAAAACTCCCGGTAAAAGAAACTTTAAGTCTTACACAACTCCCTGCACGAGAAGGGGTGTAGGAAAACAATCAAGAAGTGAGATTGCAACTGATTTCACGATCAAACAGTGATGAAGCTGGCACCTGCTCCAGTGAGACCAGAAAAAAAACAGGTACGCCTTAAGGAACGTTGACTTTGGGGGCAGGAGCAGCAAGTGCAGGAGGCTGGTGGTAGCAATCAAAACCAGGTATCTGAAGGGGCAACAATTCCCACCTCCAGGCCATCTCAGATTATCACTTTCTTTCAGGCCCTCCCACAACCAAGGGCTCGAAGACCACCTCGGAGAGGAGTAGAGGCATTACTGACACCAGTTAGACACCAGGGAGGGAAACTTAAAATGACCCCCTCACTGAGATCTTTTTTTAAAATTAAGGAGACGTAAGTCCAGAGCAGCACCTCCAGTTTTGCTCCACCAAGCAGGGCAAATAGTCCTGAGGCTCCATCTAATATGGAAACATCAGGGGTCTCACATCATGAGGCTCAGCCCCTCATTATTTCTAACCAATTTTCAGTAATCGCTGGTTTCTGGCAGGTTGATGACCTACCAGTAGAGGGCCCTCAAGTAGCCCCTGATATAGAGAACACAAGCATCCCAAAAAACCCAGAGGTGGTAGGCACAGACATTCGTCATATTTTGCTCCTTTTATTGAGAGATATAAAAGAAAAATTTGCCACAGGCAAAGATGCAACAGGCCTGCGAAAACCTAGAGGCAAAATTGTCTAATATTACGGAAAGGCTAGCCACAATGAAAGTATCTAAAAGGGCGCTGAAAGAGGAAGTAAAGCGCAATTATAAATAGATCCAAACACTAAAAATGGGAGAAAAGACATTAATGATAAATTGGAGGCACTGGAAAACAATTTGAGACAAAACAATCTAACACTTCTAAATGTTCCTGAGGGCACAGACGGCGGGAGCATAAAAGGTTTTGTTATTGACCTGATAAAGGAATGTTTTCTGGAAGCATCAGGGTTCGATTTGGAACTAGATATTCAGAGGGTACATCGAGATCCCTTAAAGAGAAATCCTGAAAGAGCAAAGCCAAGGAAGATATTAATACATTTTGGCTCCTATACGATCAAAGAGGTGATTCTAACAGCAGCCCTCAGAGCAAAAAAGTTGAAGAAGAATGACTGGTTATTTATATAAGGTCTGATATTGCGAAAGTCACTCAAACCCGCTAATGGGAACTGGGAAGATACATTCAAGAGCTGAAAACCTTGGGAGCAAATGCCCAGCTAAACTTTCCAGCCTTATGGAAAGTAATGGGGAACAATAAAATGTATAGTATGAAAGAGGTGTCCGAGGTGGAAATCTCACTGATAAAGACTCAGGAAGGAGTATAAAATAAAACCGGAGAAACAGAGTTCAAAGGGTATAATGAAATAGCCAGGTTGGATGAAGGGAGAATTTCCTGGGGTGAGAAGGGAGGGAGGTGGGGGAAAGGATACACTCACACTCTATGTATTCTAGTTGAGCATGGGTTTAAGAGCATAGCGGGGAATATATTTAAAAAAATTGCAGTCCTCATGTGTACAAAGAAGCTAAATATCAGTAGGAAATGGTGCACCTACACATACATTGATGATGACAGATAACAAAGAGACCCATGAATTAAGGGTATTGACATGGAATTAATATGGGTTAGTGGTTAGCCGTAGGAGAATGAAAATCCTAGAGTTGCTTAAATTATCCAATCATTATGTCATAATACTGCCGGAGACACATTTATGCTGGCAAGACTGCGGCAAAATACTTAAGAGAAATAGATGTGTTACACACCTCTTACTTACTAACCAAACGTGTAATGTAAAAAGAGTGGCAGTTATTTTTTTTAAAAGTCCCGCATGAGTCAGGTTGGAAAACACCCTTGCAGACCCAGGGGGCCGATGGCTAATCTCTAATGTGAACATATATAATGTAGGTTATGCTTTTGTAGGGTATTATGGTCCTAACACCGATGAACCAGCCCGACTCTGGAATTTAGATCATCATCTCCTCAAAACGAGATACCTTATAATAATGGGAGGAGATTTTAACACTTTATTGGACCCGTCACTGGATAAATTCTCTACTTGGCCCCCAGTGCACTCACCCAAAATGGGAGAGAGTTTGCATCAACTAAAAAAGAACCTTGGACTAGTGGATACCTGGAGGTTAAAGGAAGGCCGAAAAAGAGAATACACTTTTCAGAATAAATAACATTCCCACCCCTCTAGAATTCATTTTTTCTTAATGGATGGTAAATTAAAAAAGAACATTAGTAGAATATTACACCAACCAATACATCTATCAGTCCATGCAGCGGTAAAATTAGAGATTTTGTTAGAGAATTCTCCCTCCCAGGCTAGATGGACTTTAGAAAGAACCCTCCTAGGGGATATCGATGTGGCAAATGCTTTGAAGGTCGATACGGTTGAATTTTTAAAGTTAAATGGCCCGAGGCCTATTATGTGGGATGCATATAAAAGCCTACATTTGTGGAGATTAATCAGTTTTGCAGCATACAAAAGAAAAGAGGGCAGGACTAAACTCCTAAAACTTGAATCAAGAATTAAGGAAAATCAGGATGAATTAGCAGAGTGTGTACAGGCCACTATAATGGCAGAACGTCAAAGTAATATAAGGGAGGCAAAGGAATCTTTATTTCAATATTTGGAGGGGAACGTGCAGAGAACGTGGAAGGCTAGCAAGTTGGCACATTATCAATACAGAGAAGGATGCAGTAAGTTGTTAGGCTGAAAGGTGAGGCAAGACAGTATTGGAAATTAAATTAGGGAGGTAGTAAAGAGTGTGACCAAAGAACGATGTGCAGAGAACCTGATTATTGGGGAGGCCTTCTTAGGCTTTTTCCAAGAGGTATACAAGGATGATACAACAGTTTCACATACGGAGATCAGGGAGTGGTTTCAGCAGGATAATCTCCCCAGCCTGGGTATATATCAAAATACATCCCTAAATCAGGAAATTATCAGTGGATATAGATAAAATCATAAAAAACGTATGAAATGGGAAAGAGAGGAACATGTACCACTCCTGCTAAAGTTAATGAATGGGATTGATATGGAACAACTTCCCCTCCCTTCTTCTTGGAATGAGGCGATTATTACTTAGACCTGATATAGATTATAAAAAATGTGAGGCATATTGACCAATATCCTTGCTTAATTCAGACCATAAAATATTCCCCCAAATTCTTGCTAAAAGGCTGGATAAGGTCTTGTGTGATAAAATATGCAAAAATCAAAAAGGATTCATTAGGGAAGAGAGCTCCCAAAACAAACTCAGTATCTGGTGTGTGCAATTGATGTGGCTGTGGTCTCAGGGACACCCTTAACTGTAATAATGTTTGAAGTCTCTAAGGCCTTTGACAGAGTTAGCTGGCCTTAGTTATATGAAGTAATGGAACAAAACGGGATGGGGGAAAACATTTTAGGGCACTTAAAAACATCTATTATGCATCCACAGCAAGGAGATTGGTTAACGGCTCATTAACTTCCCTCTTTCACTTAAGTAGAGGTACAAGGCAGGGATGCCCTTTATCACCACTGTTAATTAATATATATTTATAGAGAGACACTAGCTAGAAGAATAAGAAGAGAACAAAGAATCTTAGCCTTTCATTATTAACAATGGAAAAAAAGAAGCCTTGTACGCAGATTACTTAATAATCTAGACAATGCCAGTAATAATAAAGTGGCAGATAACTTTGGGAAAGTCTCTAGATACTTAGTTAATGAAGACAAGACCAAGATTATGTCCTGGATTGGGCCGCTGGATAATCCTTTATGGAAAGTAGAAATTAGATATTTGGGGATTCGGTGGTTAAGGATCAGGATGAAATGTCACACATCAATTTTGATAGAAACCAAAAAACGCCTGCACTGTTGAACCCCCCCTCCCGATCTCCATTTTTGGAAGAACCCACATAGTAAAAATTATGATTTTCCAAAATGTATGTTTATTTTCAACGTCCTCCCTCTGCATTTCAAGCCAGAATGGTTCAAAGAATTACTGGTAGAACTTAGCAGTTGCATCTGGAGGAACAAGAGTGTAAGAATTGCATGGAAAAAACTCCGAAAGAAAAAGGTGGATGGTGGAATTGTGCTTCCAGACATTCACCTTTACTGCTGGGCCTTCTCTTTGAAAAGCCTAAGGAGAATACACAGGATCCCCCACTACATTTAAGGGTTTTAACAAAACATCTTTCTGAGGAAGGCAACCTTTTCTTATATAAATTTGACCACCCCAAATATTTTAAAAAGATCACATTTAAAATTCTTAGTACAGCATGTAAATTATGGATACAAATCAAAAGAATTTTGGGAATTCCATACAAAAGTGCCAAAGCTACAATTTAAAAATCTCCGGGGACCATTTTGTGTCTCCAAGATAGTTTGGCAGCCCCTTTTCTAGCCACATGTATAGAAAGGTGGGGCCTGCTAGTTGAGGGAGGAGCTTTGGTGTCGGAGAAGCATGGATTATGAACTTATTATAAACTGTCTCGACTCAAATATTGTTAATTAGCAAGCTGGTCTCAAGCTCAGTTGAATCGGGGGCTGGAATCGGAAATTGAAGATTAACTAAAAAGTAATCAGAAAAACAAGAAGGAAATATCTAGATGGTTCTGGAGTCTGGACTCTGTTGCTGGTCCCTGGTACAGGGAGAGGTACAGGAAGAGGATGGCCCCCCAACCTTGCCGGATGAGATCTGGAAGCTAGACATGCCAGACTGCGACGTCTTACACTTATGGCAAGCATCTGTGTCTAAAATCTGCACCACTCAGGAGGATTCACTTATTTATATTATACAGGGCGTACTTGTCGCCAACGAAGCTAGCAAAGGTGGGTTTTGGTAGAGGAGGTACTGTCAGAAGTGCGCTCTGGAGAATGCGGATGATGTTCACCTTTACTTTCAGTGTCTGGCTATCCAGTCCTTCTGGCAGGAAGTGGAGGAAGTATCGACTAGAATATTGGGCATAAACATCAAGGTAAGCCTCCCTTTAATTGTGTTTGGGACACTGGATTGAGAGGGGGTTTGCTTGAGGAAGCTCAGAGCTCAGTTAATCTCTATTCTAGTAGTTATTGCACAGAGAGAAATCTGTTTAAATTGATTTCGTAATAGGAAGCAACCTCCTGTGAGGGATGGAAATCCTGCGCTAGTCATAATGCTAGGCTCGATTGCCAATTTGGCTTGGTAAAGAGGGAAAGAACGTGGACACCTTTTCTCTTAGATGTTACCTGAAGTAAAGTATAATGGCGGGAGGGGGTGTAATCTAGGGACGTGTACATTGGAAAGTCCAAGGATTAAGACCATTTTTCAACAGTTGCTGAGGATAGTGGTGGACACCACAATTCACTCTCCAACTACAGGTTGAAGAAGGTTGACTAAAAGTGTCCATGTAGGAATGTAGGATCTGCTTCTTATGGTTACCTCCACTTTTTGCTTTTTTTGCACCCACTGTTTTGACTAGTCTGGCTGGGATCCTGCTATTCAGGACCCCAGCCTATCTGCTTTCTCCCTCAAATTGATATGTATGTACTTTGGTACAACTCCAGATTGGATACTGGGGTAATTAGTATATGGTACACATGTACCCAGGGCATAGGTACCCCAGAGGCCTTCCATGGGCTGAAGCATGTATTATGCCACCCATGAGAGGTCATGCAAAATGGAACCTCAGGTCTGCTACTGCAGCCTGTGTAAGCTGGGGCTTGCACAACTTACGAGAGATATAGGTTCACTATATCTATATATATCACTACACTTAAAACTTTATAAGTATCCCCTATAGCAGGCCTTAACAATCCTGAAGGCAGGGTGCTGGGTTTTACGTGAGGGGGTGCTCCTACACAAGCAGGGCCCCTCTGCAGTCTTCGGGGACCATTCTTCTGGAATGTACGTGATACTGCCAGATATATAGGTAGAGGTGCATTATAATCTCGTTGTAAATGCTATCTCGAAAACAACTGCAGCGAAGTATGTCGTGTTTGGTGTCAAACACCTTGGACTCATACCTCCACACCAGTAAGTGGTATGGAAGGTATGATTCCTCCCCTCAGAACCGAGGTTCTGGGGCTACCTAAGTCTACCGATACCAACTTTTCTAGCCTTACAGCACAAAATGGATGCTGCCAGCCACAGACATGAGTCTGCCCTCCTGCTTCTGAGCCAAGCTCAAGCAGGGAAAGGCAGCAAAAATAGGCATCCGGGAGGAGCATAGCGCGCAACCAAGATGGCCGCGTAGGCTTACGGCTCTCGAGGGCCTCCGCAACCTCCCACGTCTATCCTGACTTAATCCTGGTTTATTTGACGGGCTTTTGCAGATGAACTTGCGCTGAGGTGCCACCCGTTTTCGAAATTCAGATCAGACGCCGAGACCCGGACTGGTTGCACTCCGAAGTTTGCGGCCTGCTCTTGCCTTGGCCCCGATCTCGAGCTGGTGAAGTGCCCGGGTACGAAGTGAACAACAGCGGTTGGCTGGGCTTGATCTGCCACAGACCCCGCACTTTCACTTTCGTTTTCAAGCTTGTTCTCTGATATCGGCGGAGAGACTTTGGTGTTCCAGAGGGGCGCGGACGGCGAAGTGTCTGGCCTGACTCTCGGACTATATATGGGCTGACTGTCGGCGACGGCTGTGTTCAACTGTATTAGCTACCTGGTCCCTTTTTCCTGGTGCGGGCGGGTGCCAGCCTTGGTGGCCTCCGGACGATGGCGGCGAGACTAGACAGAGACAAGTCGAAACCCAAGTCAACCCGGAGGGGTGCCTATACCCAGATCAATAACATGGATCGATATGCGCAGGCAAAGGGATCCCCTGGTGGCTCGCAGAAATCGCCTGAAAGGTCTAAGGAGGTCTCAGGCCCGTCGTCGGAGTTGACCCTGCTGGACGTCATGGGCGCCATTGAGGAGATGAAGACCGCTGTGGGTCAGCAGTTTGATACCCCGGCTCATAAACTGGACACGGTCCTGATCGATGTGAATTTGGTCAGGGCAGACCTGTCCAAAACTAACGAGCGGGTCGACTCCTTGAGTCAAGCGGCGTCGAGCCTGACTGTGGACGTGGCCGCCCTGCAGACGGAGGTCCGTAGGTTGCGGCTAGCCAGTGACCTGACGGACCGTCGACTTGAGGACTCCGAAAGCAGGGCTAGACGGAACAATGTTCGTATCATTGGAGTGCCGGAAAGATCGGAGGAATCTGCTGCGGATCTTTTTGTGGAGGATCTGGTGACCAATCGTCTCGCGCCCAAGGGACTGAGCAAGTTCTTTGCGGTGGAGCGGGCCCACAGGATTCCGGGTGGTGCGCCCAAGGTGGGTGCTCCCCCGCGGCCTATAATCGCCCGACTCCTTAACTTTCGGGATAGGGATGCTATCCTTCAGGCATCGAGGGTGGCCGGGCCGCTGAAGTTTGAGAACTCCAATGTCAGCTTTTACCCGGACTTCACGCAAGCGGTCCAGAAACAACGGCTGGGATTTTTGGGTGTTAAACGGCGCTTGAGGGACATGGAGCTGAAATATGCGATGTTATTCCCGGCGAGGCTGCGGGTTGAGTTCCAGGGTCGTTCCCACTTTTTTGACCGGCCGGAGGCGGTTGGAGACTGGTTGGATGCCCTGCCTCGGGGACAGGATCGAGACAGTCGGATGGCGGAGAGCGGACGGGACTTGGTGGAGCGAGACTAGAACTTGGTTCCTGGTGATGGACTGGACTGGTGATGTTTTGTACCTTGGCTCAACTGGACCCTAGTTTGGCACAATATGCCCTCCAAATGCCTGGGGGTTGTGGGGAGCTTATTGGGGTCCTTTCCTCCTTCTAGGGTTCTTTTTGTGGTATATGTTAGGGCGACAGGCACACTGCGAGTTGGGGGGGCTGTTTGGGCTCAAGCAGGGGTGCAGGGAGGGGGGAGTTGTGGTTTGGGGATTGTGGGGGAGGGGGGTTGTTGGGGATTGTTTGTTTATTTCGCAAGGCAATGTGAAGTTCTCTGCTGACTTATCCGGGTTGTGCTTCCCGGGATGTGGGTATCCTGCACGGGAGTGGGATGGGGGGTAGGGGATTGAGAATCCTTTCGTGGAATGTGAATGGACTGGGGACAGGATCAAGCGCGGGGTGGTGTTGCAGTTTTTGAAGCGGATTTCGCCCGACATTGTTTTCCTGCAGGAGACACATTTGATTGGGAACTCCTTCCATGCCCTAAATAGGAGGGGCTATCGCCTTGCCGCTCACTCTGGTTTCACTTCTGGCTCTAGGGGAGTGGGCATTTTGGTTAGGGCCTCTCTCCCATTGGAAGTGGACGAGGTGCTTCATGATGATAAGGGGCGCTATGTGGCACTGGTGGGGAGATGGGAGGGTAGGACTATTTCACTCGTGGCTGTGTATGTGCCTCCGGGGTTACAGATGGCGACTTTTGCTGATTTGGGGTGTTTGGTCCTGGGACTCCCTGGGGGGGTTCTGGTGTTGGGGGGTGACTTTAATGCCGTTGTCTCCGGGTTGGAGGACCGTCACCCCCCCAGGGATCTCCCTAGGGCTCAGGCCTGGTTGGGTGGCTTTTTGGATACTTTGGGACTTGTAGATTGCTGGAGATTGATGCACCCGGGACAGGCGCAATATACCTTTCACTCGGGGGCCCATGGGAGTCTCTCGAGACTTGATTACATGCTTATGCCGGCGATCCAAGCTGGGATGATTGGGGAGGTGCGTCATTTAGCCCGAGGTATTTCTGACCATTCCCCTATATGGCTGCAACTGAGGGTTGTCCCTGGGGCAGAGGGGAGAGTGGCACCCATTAGCCCCTGGTATCTACGTAACCCTAAGATCCGCGCGGAACTCGTCAAGTCCACTGATCACTACTTCAATGATAATGTGGGGTCGGTGTCGTCGGCCGTCTCCCTATGGGAGGCTTATAAAGTGATGATCAGGGGGCAGGCCTTGTCCCTTATCTCCCATGCTAAGAGGTGCGAGAGAGCAGAGGTGGTTCGCTTGGAAACTGAAATAGCTGAAAAGGAGGAGGACTTGGAGCGGGGAGTTACTGATGAGAAATTGCATGTTCTCAGCCTCAAACAATCAGATCATAGAGCGCTAGTCACGGAAGCCGCTAAAGGGATGAGTAGAGAGCAGCAGGGACGACTGTATGATGTGGGGGATAAGGCCGGAAAGTTGATTGCTTGGTTGGATAAGAAGGAGAGAGCGAGCAGGGTGGTGCCCGTTGTGGAGAGAATGGATGGAGTGCGTGTGACTGACCCGGTGGACATCGTTGACTGCTTCGCGGCTCATTTCCGCGGGGTATATTCTCCGGTTTCTGTGCGTTCGGAGGAGGATTCTCATCTGTTGCTTAGAGACATTGCATTGCCAACCCATTCGGAGGCTGATGCAGTATTGATGGAGGCGAAGTTGTCATCGGATGAGATCGCTCTGGCCACTCGCTCGATCGCATCGGGTAAAGCTGCGGGTCCTAATGGTCTTCCCATCGAACTATATAAGTTGCGTCCCGATAAGATAGCGCCGTATCTTCGGGACATGTTTTTCGCGGCACGTGCGGCGGGCTTCCTCCCCCCTGACCAACGCCTCGCCAACATAGTTGTGATACACAAAGAGGGGAAGCCGCGAGACCGCTGCACCTCCTATAGGCCCATTTCGCTGTTGAACGCAGAACCCAAAATTCTGGCTAAGGTATTGGCTAATCGACTGGTTCGGGTCGTGGGTGACTTGATTCATCAGTACCAGTCCGGTTTTATACCCCATCGGAATACCGCTCTAAATTTGAGGCGGTTGCACGGCGTGCTGGCTAGAGCGGAATTTATACGTGAGCCGGCCATCTTGGCATCTTTAGATGCTACTATGGCGTTCGACATATATGGCCATATATTTGGGCTGTGTTGGCGAAATTTGGGTTCGGCCCTGAGTTTATTGGTTGGGTAAAATTACTTTATGCTGACCCACTGGCTCAGGTGGTGGTGAATGGTAGGGTGTCGGCTCCCTTCGCACTGGGGAGAGGTACGCGGCAGGGATGTCCGTTATCACCCCTTCTCTTTGCACTTTCTCTGGAGCCTCTCGCCGCCTGGTTGCGTTGGGAGCCGTCGTTGCGAGGCATTAGATGGACGCCGGAGCTTGAAGACCGTGTCTCCCTCTACGCGGATGACATCCTTCTGTATCTCACCTCTCCCCGACAGTCGCTAATTGTATTGGTGGACGTACTGAATTCCTTTGGTCGCAACTCCGGCCTGGTCATCAACTGGGCCAAGTCGTGTGTTTACGTCCTCTCGGGCAAGGCCCCCCTCCTGCCACGGGATTGCCCTATCCAGATTGCTACCCTGGGGTTCAAATACTTGGGAATCTTTATCTCACTGGATTCCGCGGTCCGCTATGAGCGAAACCTTCTCCTTCCCCTTTAGCGATTGAAGGCCGACGTCGCGAGGTGGCGACGACTTCCGCTTTCGCCACTCGGACGGGCGGCATTGTTTAAAATGATGTCGCTACCTCGCTTCTTGTACGCTTTGCAAAATACTCTAGACGTCGTGCCAGCCCGTTATTTCCGGGAGGTGGAGGGTCTTCAGCGCCAACTGTTTTGGGACGGGCGGCCGCGGATTGCTCTCGCCAAGTTGACGCTCCCTTGGTACGATGGGGGGGTCGCCCTCCCCGATATTAAACGATACTATTGGGCGTCTCAGTTGGCGGCGGTGAACCACGGGATATACGGTCCTGCCTTGAATCCGGCCTTCGAGATGGATACATTTCTGCTCCCGGGTGGGGACTATAATAGGGCGCTGTACTCGGTGACCCCGGACGCGCGGTTGACAGGACCCACGCAGGTTGCGGTACGTGTGTGGCACGAGGCGAATGCTGCGATGGAGTGGAGGGATCGCTTGACTCGGGCGACGCCGTTGTATCCCTCTAGGCGGTTGGGCTGTTTGTGGAGATCGAAAGGCTTTGAGAAATGTGATATGATTGGTATAGGTAAGGTGGGTGATCTTTGGGCGAAGGGGTCTTTCAAAACGTTTGAAAGTCTTAAAACTGAATATAAATTAAACGATAGGGAGTACTTCCGGTATGCTCAAGTCTACCATGCGCTGTGTTCGGTTTTTCCGGACGCTGCTGCTATCCCCGAGTATTCCCCACTAGAGGATAGAGTGTTGGATGGCTACGTGCCCGACAGCACTATTTCTCCGATTTATAAGAAACTCATTAATGATCGCGCGGACTTGCTGCTCCATCTGCGGGAGGCATGGACGGGCGATGGCTTGGAACTGGACGATGAGGACTGGGTATCGGCGGTGGCCTCCCCGAAAGAGGTGGCGATCCCGGCCCGCTTACGATTCGTACAGCTGAAGATCCTTCATAGAGTGTATGTCACGGGGCCCGGTTTGCTGCGTATGGGTTACTCGATGGATGGACTGTGTAAGCGTGGATGTGGCCTGCCGGGCACCTTTCTTCATATCTTATGGGAATGTTCGGAGGTTGTGCGATTGTGGAACGGTATCCACACCGTAATGGAGGAGGTCACGCACGTTGCTCTGTTGCCAGAGGCTAGGAGGTGTTTGTTAAATGTCTGGGAACCGAATGATTGTAACGCGGCACAGACGCAGTGGGTGACCTTGGGGTACATGGTGGCTAAGTGTAACATTGCACAGCTATGGGGCTCCCCGAGGCCGCCCACGATCGAGGTATGGAAGGAGAATATGGACTGGTGTATGTTTAGGGAGAAGACGGTGTATGTGGCGAGAGGCAAGCCAGGGAAATGGACTAAGGTATGGGGTCCATGGAATTTATATCGTGGACGTATCTGCACCCCGCCTCTGCCATTGGAGGTCGATATTGCTTTGTCCCCCTAGCCGCGCATTCTGCGGGATGGTGTGAGGTGTGTTCCATGCTTTGTTCTCCCGTTGCCCCCCTCTACCGCTTCCAGACAAGAACTGCTTTGAAAACTGTACGTTGTTCCCCGTCCTGGGAAGAGCACGCTGCTATTTCGGACTCTCATTGCCTTGAGTGTGTTTTATATTTAATAAAAAATGAAACAGTTTTTTCCGATTGCTCCTGGCCTATGGCCACAGCCTATTACATGTGCTCACGAACTGCCGGGAGCTTTGCCTCTGGTTCATTTGAATGTGTGGCGTTGCACTGTGGGCCCTCGGGCTCTATAGCGGCCGGCCCTGGTGGTTGTAGGCCCTTGTCTGTATTTTATTGTGTACCAACGGTTTCTAATAAAAAAAAAAAAATAGGCATCCTGTCACCACCTCCCAGACAGGATTTGGTGTACTGGGGCTGGGTGGGTGCACTGTCTCAGTGCCAGAAAGTCTGTACATTTGGTGTCCCTGTGCACAGTCCAGCTCAAGCCAGTTCTGGGAGCCATTTGCTCCTGCTCTGGCACAAAACTGGACAAAGGACATGGGTGTAGCCACCCGCCTTTGCTCTCCCTTCCCTAGAATCTGTCCAACCCTTTCCCGTGGGTATAAAATGGGTTACCTGGCTACAGGACATTAGATTTTACGTGGACAAGATTCTGCAAGAAGATACCACTACACTTCGACCGTCTGGACACGCTGGACTTCGCTGGACCTCATTGCACTTGACTTCATCTTCCCTTGCTGTCCCCAGTCTTGCCACTGTCCGTGATGAATACAGGCTCCGTGCTGGACCCTGTGGACCTCCAAGACAACAGAAGAAGCTCCCTTGGGCTGAAGGAGTCACTCCCCTGCAAACACAGGCATGGTAACGGATCTGACCGGTTTGCTGATCCTGAGCTCCTGCGGATTCCGATGGCTCCAGCAACACAGAAGGTGGGTTTCTGAAGATCTCCGAGGTTGAGTTGCCCTCTCACCAAGATTGAGGCAGATATCCCTCGTGGGGACTGTATACCTGAACCCCTGTGCACCATGTTTATTTGCAGCTGCACATGCTTGTTGTCGTGCAACAATTCTGTGCTTTGGGCCATTTGTAGCCCTTACCCAGCGTCTCTTTTCTGAGAAGTACTCTGGCATCCTCACACTCTGTGCCCTGCTTGCTGGTATCCTGTGAAACCACCTGAGGTCCCCTCGGGACTCCTGTACCTTCAGCCTGTGGGTCCACTTGAGGGTCAAATTGCTTTATTTGGGCTCCCCTGGTTGCTCCAGGCCTGCCCTGTCTCCCTTGCTGTGGTGAGTCCCCTGGTCCTTGCTGGGTCAGATAAACACCGAATTTGACCATCTACGTTGTTTGCTGCTGCCAAGGCTTGTTGGTGCTGCCGCCGGACACCGACCACTCAGCACTCGACATTCTATGTGGTACAGCTCGCTTCCGGCTCCTGGTCATCCTTGACATCTCCGGGTCCTCGCAGCTGAAGATTCAAGATCACCGTCAACACACCTGAACCACCCAACATCAGTGGACATTCGTCTACCGAGTCCCTGGTCACTCCAAAGTGACCCAGACTCTGTCCCCTCTTCTTTCAGGTATTTCTTATCTAGAATTCATGTTTGGATTCCAAAAGACACTTTTTGTACTTCCAGAAACAGCATTTCTTTGCCGACATCCATAGAGAACGATAAGGGTCCAGCATGTCCAGACGGTCGAGGTGTAGTGGTATCTCCTTGCAGAATCTTGTCCACGTAAAATCTAATGTCCTGTAGCCAAGTAACCCATTTTATACCCGTGCCTATGCACCCGGCTCCTCTGGGATAGGTAACTCTGGTACAAAGGTATCCACGGGCGGGGTGGCTCTTCAAGGTCTTAAGTTCCAAGGGTTGTCTTCGTAATCTCCTGGGAAGGCTCCGTAATCTCAAATTTTCCAACTGGGACTTTCCAATTGAATTGTACGGAGCACACGGCGTGTTCTCACACTGCACCCTTCCTCCGTAGGGTCACTACTCACTCACCTTGGGTGGTTCCTTGGAGTCCCAGCAATTCTACACCTTCTATACTAGGTCTAGTCCCAAGTCATGGTTCTTATACATTTATTTAGTATATTGTTTGGTCTCCCCCGGGAGCCCACTGTGTATTGTGCTACTTACGTTTGATTCTTTGCAACTGTATTATTTGATTTGTGTTCTATCCTCACGTAGAGGCTACTGGAGAGTGTTATATATATAAATACATATTTGTATAACTACTGTGTGGTTTCCCTTTCATTTAACCAATGCTATAAGGTATTTTCTGGTAAAACAGGTCACTTAACATTCCTTCAAGACCTAGCCTGAAGGCTGCTCTCCATAGCTACCACTAGGATAGCTTTCAATAAAGGTTCTCTTTGACCTAATCACCACAAGGGTTGTTTGGACAGGTACAAGGTGCCCACTTTAATTAGTGGACAGCATATACCAGACCAACTTCTCACAGTAGTGTGCAGTGGTTTGGATTCAAGCCTGCATTGTTTTACCAGATAAATCTTTTTGTATTGATTAACTGAAAACCCACTAGTATCTAGGAACATATAATACTAGCTTATGATAGTAAGTTCTACTGAACTTGGGGCTGGGTAAGTCAAGGGTCAAGCACACCCTTTCTCCAACCTAAGAGAGTTTAGTTCCCACTAGGTTAGGTAAGTGCCTACACCACACCTCATTTAGTATGACTTCTACTGGGAATGCCACTGGTGGCATCCTGCCTACTGAATATGATAGCTTTGTATTCACTGAATTTAAAGCCATGTGTGTATCTGGGAAGCTGAAGAAGGGGAGAAATGCCAACACTCAACGTCTCATTGATACATTACTGCTAGATGACATTAGGAAGGCTCCTGGGTCAGATGAGCAGGAGAGAGTGGGTGGTGCAGGGTAAGCGGATAGGTCAGGAGGGGACACCTTCTATGACCTAGAGTCAAACCCTGGACAGGAGGATCAAAATGATCCACCCCTAAACAACTCAGATCCCCAGGAGGAAGAAGAAGAAGAGGGTCAAGAGGACCATCCCTTTATTCCTCCAGGGAGAGTGCAGATTTTATCAAGGAGATCTAGGTCTCCCTCTGCTGAGTCAGATCATTCTAGACATTCTATAGAGACCTCTGTTTCTAGCAAGAGGGACAACTCTCATGACAGGGAGTGCCAATTACTAGAGCTTGAGAAAGCTAAGCGTAGGCTCAGGCAACAGCAATTGGCCCTGGATAAAGAGTCCCTAGAAGTCCATAAGACTAGAAAGAAATTGGGACTAGAGTCCCATGGTGGGAACCATAGTGTCCCTAGGGTTAGGGAACACACCTTTGATCATAGGAACCTGAGCAAGATTGTCCCTCCCTTCCATGTAGGGGATGACATCCAGAAATGGATAACTGCTTTGGAGAGGGCCTGGAAAGTGCAGACGGTCCCTCAAGAGCAGTGGGCAGCTATCTTGTGGTTCTCCTTTGCTGACAAAGGTAGAGATATGCTCCTCACTGTTAGAGAAGAGGATGCTGATAATTATTCAGTCCAAAAGAGTGCTCTCATTGAAGGGTTTGGCTTAACCACTGAACAGTACAGGATTAAGTTCAGATACACCCAGAAGGCACAGACTCAGGACTGGGTAGACTTTGTTGATTGTGCCATTAAGGCTCTGGAAGGCTGGTTACTTGGTAGCAAGGTGAATGATTTTAAAGGATTGTACAACTTGATTATGAGGGAGCAGATACTTAATAATTACCAAAACAAGTTGTTGCATCAGTACCTGGTTGACTCTGATCCAACTTCTCCCCAAGAAATGAGAAAGAAGGCAGATAAATGGGTCAGAACCAGGGTGAAGCAGAAAACTCAGACAAATGGTGGTGACCAAAAGAAACCAGACTCTAAGAACTCAGATAAGGGTGGGGACAAAAATAAGAATCAAAAGTCTTCATCAGGGCCCCAAAAACCTGCTGTTGGGGAGGAGTCACAATCCAACAAGGGAAAAGGCAAAAGGAAACCTTGGTGTCACATCTGTAAAGAGAAGACCCATTGGACAAATGATGCCAATTGTCCAAGGTCCAAGGATTCTACGCCTCCCACCACTGCCCTTAAGGCAACTGCTCTCCCTAGCACAGTTTCAAGTGGTGGTCCACAGCACAAAGGAATAGTGGGGTTAACCTTGGGCTCTGAGGTGGGTTCTGGCCTAGTCAGAACTCCATCTCAGGCTGTTCTAGTCTGTGATGACGGCATGGATATTGCCTCCTTGTTTGTTAGTCCCAGTAACCTGGGCAAATACAGACAACAGCCTTTAATAAATGGTAAGGGGGCCATGGAATACAGGGACACAGGTGCAAGTGTCACAATGGTGACAAAAGATCTTGTGGACCCTGACCAGAACATGCTTGGTGAGATGTACCAAGTGACCAATGCTAGCAATGTCAGGACAGACCATTCCTTGGCAGTTGGTAAATTCACCAGGGGAGGGGTAACTGGCCCTAAGAAGGTTGTGGTAAGTTCAGACCTCCCTGTGGAATACTTGTTGGGCAATGGTTTGGAGACTTCAGCCTGGGCTGAAGTGGAACTCAGGACTCATGCAGCAATGTTGGACATCCCTGCAGATGTGTTTGCTGTGACTAGGTCACAGGCCAAACAGAGAGCCATTGAACAGGCCCTGGATCCTGAAATTATGGACCAGGTGCCTTCCATGAAGAGGAGCAGGAGGGGTAAGGATGTGTCTTCCCCCAGGCTCAGAGTGAGGGTCAGTCTTTTGAGGAAGATGACTCCAGTCCTGTGGAAGGAACAGTCTCAGATGAACCTGAACCTGATCAGGTTGAGTTTTTAGGGGCAGGGGGGCCTTCTAGGGCAGATCTGAGCCAGGAGCAGAAAACCTTCCCCTCTCATGAACCCCTCAGATAGTAAGCTGCTGCTGAGTCTGCAGGGAATGTCAGTGGATCCCACAAGATCAATTGGGATGAGGGACTCCTATATTCAGAGGGTAGAGACCCCAAGCCTGTTGCCACCAGGAGTTTGGTTATACCTCTGAAGTTTAGGGGCTTCCTACTCACCCTAGCACATGGCATTCCTCTAGCAGGACACTTAGGCCAAAGCAAGACCTGGGACAGGCTTGTCCCTAACTTTCACTGGCCTCATATATCAGAGGACACAAAGGAATTTTGTCGCTCCTGTATCACTTGCCAAGCCAGTGGTGAGGCAGGTGGTACTACAATGGCCCCCCTGATACCACTACCTGTGGTGGGGGTTCCCTTTGAGAGGGTTGGAATTGACATAATTGGTCCCATGAACGCTCTAACAGCATCTGGACATTCTTACATCCTGGTGGTGGTAGACCATGCCACCAGGTATCCAGAAGCTATTCCCCTTATGACTACCACAGCACCTGTGATGGCAAGGGCCCTCCTGGGGAATTTCTCCAGGGTGGATTTTCCTAAGGAGGTCTTAACAGACAAAGGTACACACTTTATGTCTAGTTACATAACTGCAATGTGGAAAGAGTGTGGAGTAAACTACAAGTTTACCATACCCTCTCATCCTTAATGCAATGGGTTGGTTTAAAGGTTCAACAAAACACTAAAGGGCATGATAATGGGACTCCCAGAAAATCTCAGGCGAAAATGGGATGTTCTGTTGCCCTGCCTTCTCTTTGCCTACAGAGAGGTGCCACAGAAGGGGGTTGGCTACAGCCCTTTTGAACTTTTGTTTGGTCACCCAGTTAGGGGTCCACTATGTTTGGTGAAAGAGGGATGGGAGTTACCTCTCAAACCTCCCAAACAAGATATTGTGGACTATGTACTTGGTCTCCGCTCCAGGATGGCTGAGTATATGAAGAAGGCATCCGAAAACCTTGAGGCTAGCCAGGAATAACAAAAGGCTTGGCATGACCAAAAGGCTGTCTTGACTGTTTACCAGCCAGGACAGAAGGTGTGGGTGTTGGAGCCTGTGGCCCCAGCAGCTCTCCAAGACAGATGGAGTGAACCCCACACCATACTTGAGCAAAGGGGAGAGGTCACCAACTTGGTGGACCTGGAAACTCTCAGGAGCCCCCACAGGGTGCTCCATGTGAACAGGCTCAAGCCTTATTTTGACACGGCAGACATTGGCTTGCTCGTGGTTACTGATGAGGGACAGGAGGAAGAGAGTGACCCACTCCCTGACCTCCTCTCACAGAAACCTGATGATGGCTCAGTAGATGGTGTAGTTTTGGCAAGCAGCCTCACTGAGCAGCAACAGTCGGATTGCAGGAAGGTCCTCAATCAGTTTAGGCACATGTTCTCACTGACTCCAAGTCAGACCACCTGGTGTACCTATGAAGTAGACACAAGTGACAATCTACCTGTGAAGAATACAATTTACAGGCAACCTGACCATGTCAGTGACAGCATCAGAACTGAGATCCAAAAGATGTTGGAATTGGGAGTCATTGAGTCCTCAACTAGTCCTTGGGCTCACACCAAAGACGGTAAGAGAGAGAGATGAGGTTTTGTGTTGGCTACAGAGGACTCAATGTAGTCACTAGGACTCATGCTCATCCTATTCCAAGGACAAATGAACTCATAGGTACTTTGGTCTCAGCCAGGTTTCTGAGGACGTTCGTCCTTACTGTTGGCTACTGGCGGCAAATCAGACTAGCTGAGGATGCCAAACCAAAAACAGCATTTTCAACCCCTAGTGGGCATTAACAATTTGTGGTGATGCCTTTCAAAGGTTGGTGAACAAAGTTCCCACAGACCTTGAAGACTATAGTGCAGCTTATCTAGATGATATTGCTGTCTTTAGTTCCACCTGGGAGGACACTTGGTCCACCTGAAAAATGTTTTGGAGGCCTTGCAAAAGGCAGGCCTCACTATGAAGGCTACTAAGTGCCAGATAGGGCAGAGTCAGGTTGTGTACCTTAGCCACCTTATAGGTGGAGGCCAGGTTCAACCATTGCAGAGCAAAATCCAACTACTCAAACTCAGGTTAGAGCTTTCTTGGGCCTAACTGGGTACTACAGAAGATTTATAAAGGATTATGGGTCCATAATAACTCCCCTAAATGATCTTACATCAAAGAGAATGCCAAAGAAAGTTCAGTGGACAGTTAGGTGTCAAAAGGCATTTGATGACCTCAAGCGGGCCATGTGCACTGCTCCCATTCTGCAAAGTCCTGACTATTCCCAACCATTCATTTTTCAAACTGATGCATCTGAGTTGGGGGTAGGGGCTGTGTTATCACAATTGAATGTAGAGGTTCAGGATCAGCCAGTAGCTTTTATTAGCAGAAGGCTGACCCCCACAGAGAAATGTTGGTCAGCTATTGAGAGGGAAGCCTTTGCTGTGGTTTGGGCCCTGAATACGTTGAGGCCATACTTGTTTGGAAGTCACTTCATTGTTCAGACTGACCACAAGCCCCTCTTGTGGCAAACACAGATGAAGGGTGAAAACCCCAAACTTTTGAAGAGGTCAATTCCCCTACTGGGGATGAACTATACAGTGGAACATAGACCTGGGAGTAGTCGTGCCAATGCAGATGGACTCTCCAGATATTTCTACTTAGAACATGAAGACTCAACTGGGCAAGGTTAGACTCATCTCCTTTCGTTTGGGGGGTTGTGTAGTACAGTAGGATCTGCTTCTGATGGTTACCCCCCTTTTTGCTTTTTATTTGCACCCATTGTTTTGACTTGTCTGGCTGGGATCCTGCTATTCAGGACCCCAGTCTATCTTCTTTCTCCCTTAAATTGATATGTTTGTACTTTGGTACAACTTCAGATTGGATACTGGGGTACCCTTATCAGTCCCTAGTATATGGTACACTACCCAGGGCATTGGTACCCAAGAGGCCTCCCAAGGGCTGAAGCATGTATTATGCCACCCATGAGAGGCCATGGAAAATGGAACCTCAGGTCTGCTATTGCAGCCTGTGTAAGCTGGTGCTTGCAACACTTACGAGAGATATAGGTTCACTATATCTATATATATCACTGCACTTAAAACTTTATAAGTCACCTCTAAAGCAGGCCTTAACAATCCTGAGGGCAGGGTGCTGGGTTTTACGTGAGAGGGTGGTCCTGCACAAGCAGGGCCCCTCTGCAGTCTTTGGAGACCATTAGCCCGGGTTGTACGGGATACTGCCAGACATATATGGAGAAGTGTGGCTCAATGGTTAGAGTGGCAGACCTCGATGCAGAGCACTGGTCCGGGACCAGGGTTCGATTCCCGTCGCGGCAGGGTCTCAGGCTATAAATTCCGCGGACCGGATATTCTCGCCTCAGTGCCTATTCTAATCATGGGTCCCACGCTGCAACTCTGGGCAATAGCTTGCTGAATCTCCACAACGGCCCCAACAGCGCTGGGATGCCTGGCCTCACCATGGAGGTGCCCAGGAGTGGACACCTCACATGGAAAGCCAGGAAGGGTTCCTTTAGCGGTATGAGTACAGTGCTGAGATACCCATAGTGGTGATCGGCGCTATATAAATACCTATACATTTACATTTACATATATGTAGAGGTGCATTATAATCTCGCAGTAAATGCTATCTCGAAAACAACTGCAACAAAGTATGTCGTGTTTGGTGTCAAACACCTTGGAATCACACCTCCACACCAGTAACTGGTGTGGAAGGTATGATTCCTCCCCTCAGAACCGAGGTTCAGGGGGTACCTAGGTCTACCGGTACCAACTTTCTCAAGCCTTACAGCACAAAATGGATGCTGCCAGCCACAGGCAAAAGTCTGCCCTCCTGCTGCTGAGCCAAGCTCGAGCAAGGTAAGGCAGCACAATAGGCATCCTGTTGCAGGGAGGTGTGACCATCTCCCAGACAGTATTTAGTGTTTTGGGGCTGGGTGAGTGCACTGTCTCAGTGCCAGAAAGTCTGCATGAGGGGCACATTTGGTGTCCCTGTGACCAGTCCAGCTCAAACCAGTTCTGGGAGCCATTTGCTCGTGCTCTGGCACAAAACTGGATAAAGGACATGGGTGTAGCCACCCATCTGTCCTGTCCCTCCCCCACAAGGGTCCCCAGAATCTGTCCATCCCTTTCCCATGGATATAAAATGGGTTACCTGGCTAAAGGCCATTAGATTTTACGTGGACACGATTGTGCAAAAAGATACCACTACACTTATACGGTCTGGACACTGGACTTTGCTGGACCTCCCTTGGGCTCGACTTCATCTTCCGTTGCTGTCCCCAGTCTAGCCACTGTCCATGATCCATACAGGCTCCGTGCTGGACCCTGTGGACCTCCAAGATAACAGAAGAATCTCCCTTGGGGTGAAGGAGTCACTCCCCTGCAAATGCAGGCACCGTAATGCATCTGACCAGTTTGCTTATCCTGAGCTCCTGCAGACTCCAAAGGCTCCAGCAACACAGGAGGTAGGTTTCTGAAGGTTTCCAAGGTTGAGCTGCCCTCTCACCAACATTTAGGTGGATATCCCTCATGGGGACCATATACCCTTACCTCTGTGCACAGCGTTTATGTGCAGCTGCACATGCTTGTTGTCGTGCAGCAATTCCATGCATTGGACCATTTGAAGCCCTGACCCCAGCGCCTCTTTTCTGAGAAGGACTCCAACATCCTTGCACTCTGTGCCCTGCTAGCTGGTATCCTGTGAATTCACCTGAGGTCACCTCACGACTCCTGTGCCTTCGGCCTGTGGGTCCACTTGAGGGGCAACTTTGCTTTATATGGGCTCCCCTGGTTTCTCCAGGCCTGCCCTCACTCCCCTTGCTGTGATGAGTCCCCTGGTCCTTGCTGGGCCAAATCGACACTAACTTTGACCATCAATGTTGTTTGCCGCTGCCAAGGCTTGTTGGTGCTCCCACCGGACACCGACCCCTCAGCACTTGACATCCTTCATGGGACAGCTCGCCTCCGGCTCCTGGTTGTCCTAGACATCTCCGGGTCCTTGCAGCTGAAGAGTCAAGATCACCTTCAACACACCTGAAGCACCAGACATCGGTGGGCATTCTTCTACCGAGCCCCTGGTTACACCAAAGTGACCCAGAATCTATCCCCTCTGCTTTCAGGTTCTTTTAATCTAGAATCCACATTTGCATTCCACCTACACGTCCTTGATCTCCAGCCAGATGGAAGACCCCTAACTAGATTAGAAGAGGGGCTGGAAAGAAACTATAGGGAAAGTTAGCCACGCCTGTGGGTTGGGTTAGTCAGACCGGCACTCCAATGAGAGAATGTCTCCATTTTGATTTTTGGAGAAATGTGCATTCTGGGACAAAAACATGCCAACCTTCCCAGGAAGTTGTCATAGCAAAGGGTGGCAACTTGAACCCCATTGGTTGGAATGCCCCCTCCCTCTTGCCAGTCCAGAATGGGTAATAAGTATGGGAGATCTGCAGAAGTCCCTCAGATCCCTGCCGTAAACATCCGGTGAAGAAGGAATGCCATGCTGGACCCTTGGACTGCATCACAGTTGACTGCACTCAGAAGTACTGCACCTGCTGCACTCTAAAGGCTCCACATAGAAGGACTATGCCTGTCTTAAAGGATAAGGAGTGGACTCCCTGATCAGCAACTGGTAGAAAAGTGCTGGAAGAAGTCACCTGCAAAATCCACTGAAAGAATAAATCCAGCTGACCAGCTTCACCTCGATTTTCCTGGTCTAACCAGGTATATTGTGGGAGTTGGAGTTGAAGAACCAGAACCAATTGGGCCTGGCGGCGCAGGGTACGCCTTAATCTCCTGGGTTCTCCTGCTTCAGCTAACAGAGACACGGGGACACTCTGTCGGCGTAAAAGATCAGATTTTATTAGCTGCAGCTAGTACAGTTGTCCTAGAAGTACACACGGTATGTTCTCAGGAGACTGCCACTTCACTCCGTGGCGCACAATCTTTTATAGTACATAGGTGACATATACATTAACGAAGGACACACCCAAAACATACATGAAAAACCAGTAGGAATAGCCCAAAAGAAAGTCAGAGCCAATAGAGAAAGTCGGAAAACAAAAAGTATCGGGTAACTCGAAGAAGCCTCTCCTCCAACTGTGTTTGCCACCCCTCCCACAGGTTAAGGTATTAACATGTCTGTAACTGGCTTGCAGGTGGCGAGATACGTTTGTGTGTTTTGGAGGACAGTTGTGAAATGAGAGAATACGAGCGGAGGACAGCGAAGGCCAGAAGATGAGATAAAGTCAGAAGAGAATAGTGTGAACCAACAGATAGTTAAGACAGGGATTAGAAAAACCAGACAGGGATTAGTGTACTCGGCCAGTCTCTAACACCAGCTTTGTAAACAGAGGCACAAGGTTATTTTGACACAATATTGCAGGAAAAGCAGAAAAGACTTTATTCGTCGTGCTGCCTGAGTGAGGGCAACACAAAATGGCGGCGGAGCACAAAATGGCGGCTCAATGCGATCGTGATTGAAAATCGAATTTCCTCAGAGTTCCAGACCCCAACATGCAAACCAGAGCTTCTGAAGCCTTGGCTAGTGCTGTTGTACCTTTTCCAGCCCTCACAGAACCTTTCAGAAGAAGATCTGAAAGTTTGGAAACTTTTTGCCATGTTTTGTAAAAAATCACCAGAAGAAGACCGGCATTGACGACGAAAGCAAGCCCACGACATTGAACCACCACTCGTATTGGTTTGTTCCACTGAAAGCTCCAGATCTCATCACTGTCAACAACGTAAACAAAGACTCACTGAGGCATCAAGCTGCAGCAGGCCATCGCCGCTGAAGTGAGATCCAGATCGGATGACCCGATCACTCGAAAAATCTCCAAAACAGTGACTGAGTCAGAAGTTAAAAACATGACTGGGCTCAACTGTTCATCATATCTGGCCCAGGCTACATTGCAGATGGCCTGAAACTTTGACTTTGTCTCAGTCCAACATGACCACATAGCTGTGGTTGGCGCTTTACTCTTTTTGGCACTACAAAGCACATTTTTAAAATTTCAAATGTAAAGAGTCATATCTCCGGTCCCCAACATTAGATCTTTGAAATTTTGGTGTCATTTTAAAGATAAAAATATTCCTTATTTGTTACAATTGGTGTTGGATTTTTATTGCATTGTGTCATTTACTTATTTACTGTTTTGGTGATATGAAAAGCTTTACACACCTGTCTCTAAAGTTAAGCCTTTCTGCTTGTCTGCCAAGCTACCGGGTGAAGAGCAAGGATTCTTTAATTGAGACTTGACTGAACCTTATTAGTGATTGTGGAATTATTACTAGCTGTAGGTACCTACCTGCATCTATTAAAATCCCACCTTCCTACATTCTCTCTTTGGGAAATAGACATAGGGCCTTATTATGACTTTGGCAGTCCTCCCGCGGCCCTGCCACTGCTCGGTCCACAAGAGGACCGCCAAGGTTGTGGTGCACCCACCAGAATATGAATGTAATCCATGGTGGGTGGGTGGTGCTGCGGCGGCCTCGCAGTGGGGGGCTGTTAGGATCATAAGAGAGTCAAACACCCACAAGCTGCAGAACATCGAAAACGCCTCTGCAAGACTGGTCCTCAACCTGCCAAGACACTGCCACATCTCCCAGCACCTGCGCACACTCCACTGGCTCCCCATCGAAGCTAGAGTTACTTTTAAGATGCTAACCCACGCTCACAAGGCCCTCCACGACACCGGACCAGCATACCTGAATAGCTGACTCAAATTCCATGCACCCCAAATCACCCTACGATCAGCCCAGCTCTCCTGCGCCGTAGTCCCCCGCACCAGAAAGACCAGATCGGGAGGCCGCACCTTCTCCTTCCGCGCAGCCAGAGCCTGGAATGACCTTCCACGACATAGCCAACTGTACATTCCTGAAGTGTATGAAATGCATACCACACTGTGCAGGGATGGGAGTGCAATGGGGAGGCACATCATGTGTTCCCCACATGCACCCCCAGGCCCAGATCTGACAGGGGACCCTGTTAGGCCCCCATAGTTGCCTCTCTGCCACCCTTTTCATGACGGGCTCAACTCCATAAAAAGGGCAGTGAAAAGGCAACTCGTAATATGCTCAGCTGTGCCAGCACCTCTAGCATATTCAGAACTGCCAGACCAGTGGGATCCTTGATCCCAGCAAAGCCGGCGGTCTCTTGGCGGTCTAACCTCCACAACCAGAATACTGCAACCAGACCCACAGTGTAGCGATGGTCACACTCCCACCACGCGTTCGGCATACTGCCGTACTCTCAATAAGGCTCATACTGTGTAACAAAGCACTTTGCTACAGTGTTGCCTATAAGTGAAATAGACATAACGTGTAACAAAGCACTTTTCTATAATGTTGTCTTGAAGGGAAATAGACATATTGTGTAACAAAGCACCTTTCTATAATGTATATAAGTGAAACATCTCTAGTATCGGTAACATAGCCCTTAATTGATTATCAGTTGTAGTATTAATTTGAATGCAGCCGTGCAATCGTTACCGACTGAGTAATTTGTTTTATAATTCTTCAAACTTTAACATGGAAAGCCATAATTCTCATATGCTGCAATCAGTGGATATGTCACACATAAATTTGGCTCACTACAGAGTATGAGAGTATTAAAAGCCTCATATATTCTGGTGAAGCTGGTGATGCAGTCATATAATACAATCAGGGAAATAGATCACATAACTGTCTGATAGGATCGGTGCGGCAGGAAGAAGTGAAAATTTGGATTTCCAGTTAGTTTCTGTTGAGGTATTCTAAAGCCCAAGCCCAAGGATACAGGGGTTAGGAGAAGGATTTTAGTGAAAGTCGAGTTATTTCGAAAATGTATAGGCATTGTAATCTGCGTAGCTCTTTTGTAATTCCATTATTTTTTCATTGATTTCCGATTTTTAGTTTGTTTGTGAGGTAAGTGGGTGAGAGTAGGTGAATGGTTAGATACATGAGTGGATGTATGGATGGATAAGAAATGTGTGTATAAGTGCATGAATACTCAATGAGTGAGTGCTGAATTTGCGTAGGCCAGCATTGATGTGTGACTGCACTATGACATTGCAGGATACCAAATGAGAGCAAGCATCAAAAAAGAATGAACATAGAAACAGAATAAGCAAATACTGGGTAACAGTCCACCACTGACTAGAGTACATAACCTGGTTGCAGAGCTTTGCAAGGTACCACACTAAGAATGTGTCGCAAAGCTAAGATGATGAGTTGGTCCTGAGGGGCTTACGATGCAGGAAATGTGATGCAGGAAATGCGTTGGTTCTGAGGAGCTCTGAGGCTACGATGCAAGAACCTGCATCGTGATCCAGGCTGGCATCGATGAGAAGTTTGCAATGCAAGGGCCTGCTTCAGGAAGCTTTGCACAATGAAGGTTCAAGGTTTATGTTGAGTCTTTGATCTCAGTGAACCCTCGCAGAAGAGGTGATGCATCGGTTCTGCTCAAGTTTGCGCCGTACCTCAGAGGAGATGCATTGGTTCTGCTGGCTCCACAGATAGGCTGGCAGAACACCTTTAGTTTCACTTCCAAGCATCCAGAGCTGGGGGTGCCACCACATGGCAGGGAAGGAGTCACAAATGGCAAAGTCCAGGTGCTGGATTCAAGGTGGTTGGAGCCTTCTGTCCCAGAGCCAATATTCAGGAGGCAGCCAAATAGCCCTCTGAGTTACTCTGAGGTTCTGGGTTCAAAAGATGCAGTCCACTGTTTCTCACCATGGCAAGAGGACAGACAGCAGCAGGTCAGCAGAGGAGGCATCAGTCCTTTGGGGCAGCAGTCCTGCAGAGAAGACATTGTTTTAGCAGCACATCAGCCCTTCTTTATGGCAGACTATCCACAGGTTCAGATGTACACTGAAGAGTTGGTGTCTGGGGTCAAATATTTATACCTGGGCATTTCTTTGAAGTGGGAGAGTCTTCTAGAGGTTTCTCTTTGACTTCCAAAGGCTTTCTGACTTCCCTGTCCTGGCTCCAGACTAACAACAGAGGGCATGCAGACCTTTGTGTGGAGGCAGGACACAGCTTATTCAAGTGGGTGTGCATGGCTGTGCCCAGCTCCACCCTCTCATCCTACCAGTGATAGCCAGTCAAGGCACACCTAAGATCTCTGTTGTGTGAGACTGTCTAGGAGGAATAAACGAAGCCCAACTGTCAGCTGCACCTAGAGACAGACTGCAGTAAATAAATGGTTAAGGCAGAAAAAGTGCAACTTTTGAAAAGTGGCATTTTGAAAATGTTAAATTCAACTTCAGCGTGAGAGAGGATTTTTCATTGCAATTCCAAAGACATCAAATATGAATTGATTAACGGTTCCCTTTTGGATGTTACAGCTTAGTAAAGGCAATAAGGTTAGTCCAATGTTATACTATATGAGAGGGAGGCCTTGAAGAAGTATAACATGAATTTAAGAGTTTTTGCACTAGCAGGACATGTAAAACTTTAATGTACATGCCTTACTTTTTAAATAAACTGCACCCTGCCCTCTAGGCTGTCCAGGGCCTACCCTAGGGACGACCTATATGAAGTAAAAAGGAAGGTTTGAGGTCAAAATGGCAGCTTAAAACTGCACACAGAGTCTGCAATGGCAGGCCTGATACATGTTTGAAAGGGCTACTTGACTGGGTGGTGCTGCAGGCCTACTAGCAGTGTTTAATTTATATGCCCTAGCACAGGTAGTGCCTCTTTCCTAGGGACTTACAAGTAAATTAAATATGCCAATAAGGTATAAGCCTATTCTATCATGTTTTAAGGAGAGAGTACAAGCACAGGAAAAAGTAAGGGCCTCATTACGATGTCGGTGGGAAAGCATTCCGGCCGACTTGGTCTCGGAAAGGTTTCCGACTAAATCAGATTCGGGGAGTCTGACTGACCGATTACAATGTTTCTGAACAACTTTCGGTTGGACTACCATTGACGTCAAAGGGAGCCTGTGTTCAGACCGACTACACAGGTTCCCATTGAAGAAAGGTGTTATTGCGGAAAACCTTGCACCCTGTGGAGGGCATTCCATGGTGCCCGCCCCACTGTGCATCGTTGGAAAGAAGGGACCAATGGGTACCCCCACGGGCCCCAACCGGATGTCCCTGGGAGAAGGAGGCCTGCTATAGGACCCAAAATCAGATTCCGCCAACCTATCTGTGTCAGAGGAACCGATTCGGAAAGGTTGTCCGAATCCAACATCGTAATCGCTCGGTCGGAAACGCAGTCCGTAGAGTCGTACGAGTCAGCTCCGACCAACTCGGTTTCTCTGAATGGTTTCTGACCACCATCATAATTAGTCAGTCAGAAATGTTTCCAAGTTGGTTGGAAACAAGGCTTCCGACACGGGTTAGGAAAATCCGAATTCTGTTCAGAGCCATTCCGACCGACATCGTAATGAGGACCTAAGTCAACAAAACCGGAGAATCAAAGGCAAAAAGTTAGGGGAGAACCACACCAAGGATGCCAGGTCTACCACATGTCCCTCTAAGCTGAAAGTTTCAAAAATTACCTAACCGCTTGGGAATTCTCATCATGAAGGAGGAGGAACCTAGAGACCATCAGCATTGGTGTGGTCAGTTCCACAACAGTGTTCCATCGTGAAGTCCATTCTCTGGAGGGATATGGACCACATCAACACCACGTCAAGCAGATTGTTTCCTTTCTTTTTCATAACGTTTGCAGCCTTGAAAAAGCCCTGCGGGCAAAACGCGCGTCGGCGGCTGTTTGAAATTGGACACATAATTGGAAATAAACACTAACTACAACATTCCAATGAAGATCTGATAATGATTTATAGTCTCATGTGAACTATACAATTCATGGATATGATCCAACCAAGTGGATATATTGTGGTATTATTGTACCTTTGTGGTGTGCTGCGTTGCCTATTTAGTGCATCCCTGTAAGCATGTATACACCGAAGAGGAGTGAGGAGTATATGGTAAGGGTATACCCTCAGTTTCCCAATTTGACTATGCAATAAACACAAGGAGAGGGGACACTTAGTTATTTGTGACAGTGTCTATCTTGCTTGTAACCAAGACAAGTGAAGGTAATGCACCCAGGTCCTCACATCATTGGACCCTCTCCCAGACCCTGAACGTGAATGGGTGGGATCAACACATTTGTCAGTGGAGCTCTTTGAGTGGTAGCAGTGAGTGAAGGCTGGGTTGAGTGAGTGTGTTAAAATAGCCTTTAAATCCTTTGTACCAAATGTATTATTCTGGGATCTAGGGTTAGGTTAAAATAGATCAGTGTAATGCTTTTAGGAATTAATTTTCCCAGGCATCGGATAGGTCGACATGTTTCAGCCTTTATATAGCCCGTGAGGGTCAGTAGGCTTTCCTCAGGACCTCGCTTTTCCCCTGCTTTTTATAATGGCTTATTTTCTGTGCAGTTAAATAGTAAAAAAACATGCACATAACCATACAGACAATATTTGTACGACTTTTTCTTTGAATGGTTATAAATGAAAAGAGAGAAAGTAGGGCACTGATTAGGCATCAGTGGGTGCTCGTACTTTTTTTGAGCACCCCCAGTAGTGAGATTATTAAACAGGCTAAAAAAAAATAGGTGAAAACCATGTGTTTACCTCAAAATAATTGTCACCTCATCTAGAGACTCAGCATAATTACAATTTTAATTAGAACTAAGCAAAATGCATTGAGAAGGAAAACCAGACTTGGCCTAATACATACATGACTTGTTTTTTCAACAGACATCAAAGGGGTACCAGTGGAGGATGGACTCTGTAGTCACACACTAGGAGGAGAACATTCATTTTTAAGTTTATTTGTTTTAAGAAGTTTTAAGAAGAATTCAGCTAATCAGCATGGAGAAATGGGAGACAAAAATAGGAGATAAAAGACCTTACATCTTGCGTAGCGTCTCCCTGTGTCCTTGCATGTTGGTGAAGGTCTGTACGTTTTCTACTTATATCCGATAAAACACTGACACTCACCCAGATGCAAGTGCTAAACAAGGGCTTAGGGTTCGTGCCCACCCCTGGGTTTGACAAATTCTGCTTACACTGTGAACTGGCCGGCTTCTTCAGCAAGCTATGCCTGAAGGCTCTTTGTAACAAACAAGAACCCACTGAGGAACTCTTGAATACAGAACTGCATGAGTAATCCACTTACTATCCACCGACACACACCACACCAGTTAAATTATTAGCTTTTGAAAAAGCAGTGTACTCAGAGGTTGAGGATTTAGACACAAACAACATTAAGACATTTCAGAACCTGACCAAACAGGAAATGGTGGCTTTGACTGAACTACAGAACAACACTACCGTGATAATCAAACCCGCCGATAAAGGCGATGGAATTGTCATCCAGAATACAGAAACTAGAAATTACAAACTTGGTAGAGGAGGCGGAAAGTGAAGGATGGATAACAAAGTCAGAGGGAGATTTCCTACAAAACACCAATCGTGTCAGGTATTGGCTTATTGTTAGAGCCCTTGTCCTAATTCTACTATTTTTAATTCAAACCCTTTCTACAAAAAGCGAAAACATACATAAAAGACATGAAAGACACAAATTCGAGATTACGAGTACAATGCTCAAACACAACTTCTAATGATCTTGGATGTGGAGAGTCTGTACACTAGTCTCCCACAGGATGAGACTCTGGAGGTATTAGGACAAACCTTACACAAAGAAGACTGGCAATTTAACGAATCAAGAGAATTCATTTTAGAATGTGCAGATCTAGCTCTGAACTTTTTTGAATTTAAGGGAACACTGTAGCTACAATCAAACAGATCATCGATGGGGAGCACATTCGCTCCAAGCATAACAGGAATTTATGTCCTCAACTTAGAAATAGAATGCATCCTTCATGACACAAATCCCTATCACAAACACATCTGCATGTGGAAGAGATATATCGACGACATCTTCATTCTATGGAAGGGAGACAGGCACACAACCTTAACCTTTATTGAATGAATGAATGAATTCGGATTTCTAAAGCGCGGGTAGCTGCCCTGAGGCGTCCAAGCGCTAAGCATATCTCTGATTGGGTAAATGAGCAAAACAGAAACCTCAAATTCCCTCATACCATAGATGAAAATAGTCTCACATTCTTTGATGTCACTATCTTCCATGGAGAGGGTAGGTTACATACAGACACGTACCATAAACCCAGAGCAAAAAACAATCTTTTGAGATTTCATAGTTTGCACCATGCCCTCTGTGAGAGAATCTCCCTTATGGCCAGTTACTCCGCCTACGATTCAACTGTAGACAAAGAAAAGACTTCAAGAAACAAGCAGAAATATTGTAAACTGAAATTCGAATAGGTTTCGCTTCCCCAGCCTCTCCGATGCAATGGAGATGGTGCCCCTCCCAGCACAAGGCTGCCCTGTAGAAAGTTTAATCAACAAAGTGCCCGAAAGCATTTAGAAGGGCACTCGACATCGGAGAGGCTGGGTAAGCGAAACCTATTCGAATTCTGTGCAGCACATCACTTCAAATGTGGATTGAGCTGGTCTATTGTACTCCACATCCTATTAAGGAGAACCAACAGCTTTTTATTTGGGACTGTGCACTACACCTAATTAAGGTTATTTATTGTTTGCTCACAGTCGGAACTTCAAATCCCAGAATGCACCTAATTGACACTGCACTCAGCAAGTCCGGGTGCCGGTAGTTGAAATAAAAGATGCCGGAAATACATTCCTGTGAGCCTGTGATGCCTGTCCTTAGCAGCCCGAGAAGAAGAGATGTGTAGTCTCGAAACACGTCGGCGATAAGAGTAATGTTTGGTGGTACGAGACTAAGCAGCATAATGAGGCCGGAGGGCGAAAGTGATGTTGAGTGCCCTTCTAAATGCTTTCGGGCACTTTGTTGATTAATATATATTTATAGATATAAAAAGCCACAATCCTGAAATGAATCCCGCTTCACGGATAATCAGGTCCGGACCACAGCGTATTTACAAATTCTTCAGTGCTTTATTGCAACATCCACAGCATGACGCGTTTCGACCGGGTCTCCCCGGTCTTGATCACATGATGTGCCAGGATCTGTGACGTGATTATATAGTAACACCCCGAGAGAACAGTCCCTCCCTCTCGCACAACAGAACTCAACAACAGACTGCTCGTAAAGCCATCTCATCAAAACATAAATTGATTTTCATGATAAAACTGTATAAATATAAATATTCAACAGCTATTCCCATGCAAATTGTAAAAACATGATAGTACATGTTGTATACCGGGCAAGTGCCCAAACAATAGTGATAATATTTACCGCTATTGAAGCTCTGCACATAGGGAAAACTTGTGAGTCACCTACTAACAGTTTTATCGTTGTTGAGCAAGTCGAGTACATGACAAATGACTGTGCACACATTGATCAGAAAAAGTGCAAGTACCTATAAGGTGCTAGTGACAAAAGTAATAGTAAAACAACTATTGTATCATAGTTGATACTGCTACTAATAAATAAATATAAATGGTTGGTCGTGCTATGCCTGTGAACATCTATACATGGTTATAAAATGCCAGTGCAATGTATTATATACGTAAATGCACAGAACCAAACATTAGAGACAATGCCAAGTAAATTTAGAGATATGTATCATTCAGACGGGGAGCAGAGATAATGTTAATTCAGTGTGCAAAATAAGCAGAATAAGCAGTGCAAAATAAGCAATTTTTCAAGCAATTATTTAAGCAGTGCAAATAAGCCATTATTGTGCACTTAAGCTATTTTTAGATCTATATATGGCCTAATGCCAATTGATTTTACAGTACTTCAGGACTTCAATAATTAGAGGAGTACTTCCCAGTTTTCATAGTTCAACCAAAATCACCAAATAAAAACCCCACTGACACCAAGTAAAACCGATAAAATCAGGTAAAACAAGGTAAAATTAGGGGTAAAACCTGGCTAAAATCCACCAAATAAAAAACTGAGATTGGCAATTCCTTACAGGTCATATAAGAAGAGAAATAGATGAAGTATTTCTAGTATTCATACGGAGGAAAACAAGTGAAACTCATAAAAAAACTTTTTACAAAAAAATTATGTAAATCTTCCCCCGTATTGAGGCCATTCGGCATCTTAGTATCCAGTTGTAAAATATATTGTGTTTCCAACTGTCGTAATTTTTTTTCTCTATTGCCTACTCTTATTGACCTAGGTACTGCATCTATTACAAAATAGCTAAAATCACTTGAAATATTTTTGTGTACAAGCTTAAAATGCCAGGAAACTGGGTAACTGGGATCAGAATTAACTATCGCTCGAAGGTGTTGCAAAATGCAATTAAACACCTGCAGCTTAGTGCTGCCTACATACTGTAGATGACAAGAACATTCTAGTACGTATACCGCAAATTCAGTTTTGCAAGTGATCATTTCATTGATTTTAGACGGGATATGTCCAAATGCGTCGGTGTATTCCTGCTTGTTGACCCCAAATTTATATGCTCTGTATGAGCTGCACATGTAAAACCCAGTCCTATTTGAGAGCCAGTGCTTAGGAAATAGTACCTTAGGGCTGGTTTTAACCAATGCGTCCCTCATAGAGGGTGCCCTCCTGAAGGTGATTGCTGGTACTTCTTGTAAAATTGGAGAAAGTGTGATGTCAGTTTTTAGTATTGGCCAATTCTTATTAATAATACTTCTGACTTGCCTTTCATGGCGGCTATATGTAGTTATTAATCTGACCACCTCATCTTTTCAATGTGCATTATCCTTTCTCTCAAATACAGTGGACACTGTATCCAGGCCTGTGTTAGTCAACTCTGTATTTCTACTAGTATTGTTGGCTTTGAGTAATGCTATTTGTAAATCTTTTGTTTTATAGCCCCGTGCTTGAAATCTCTGTAGTGATTCTGTCGTCAGAGGTAGAAGTACACATCTAGTTAGTTTCCGGTTTGGGGATTCCGGCTGACTGGAGTGGAAGTGTCTGCTGATCCTGAAAGCACGGGAGGAGATCGGCCCGCCGCTCCACGAGCCCTGATCCTGAAGCTGCAGATACCGGTGAGCCTCAGGCGGGCGGCTGCCCTGGATGTCGCGGAGCAAGCACCGGGGGGTGCTCCCGCCTCATTGCTGATTGGACTGGTGGTGACATAGCTGCCCCGGGCGGATTGCTGCCATCTTGGGGTCAGGCGCGGTCTGGCCCGCGTGTACGGAAGGCGCTGCGGGACCCAAATCCTGGTTAACCACATCGGGTGTCCGGCTGTCCCACTTCCCATTGCCATCGCTGTGTGCTGCTGCTGTGTGGACGGCGAGACGATGCCTGTGAGGGGAGCTGCGGCGGCCACCTGTGCTGTACTCGGCGGGGTGCACGCAGCTCCAGTGAGACATTGCCTGCGGTAGTACCTCCTCGGTGGAGGGGACAGCTGAGGGCCGCGGCAGCCCAGTCAGGGCGAAGGCTATTGAGGTTGCGGCAGGCCCTTGCAGAGACATGCACAGCAGCACCCTTGGCATGCCTTTGAAGCCCAGAGAGTGGGCCAGGAAACGAACTGTGAGTACACTGACTGCGCTTGCTGTGTCTGTGCTGTGTCTGTTGGCGGTAAAGCGGTTTCAAATACGGACTGTTACATCAACAACTCAGTCTTGGGCGTTGCAGCCTTGATCTTGCCACAATTGGACTGGGGCGTCTGGGGCCCAGTGCGTGTCCCCACCTGGAGTAGCCCTCTATAGTTCTGTCAGGAGGGTTAACTACACACTTAAAGTCCGTGGTGCCGGAGCCGAGAAGCACAGAGCACGGAGCTCGGGGGGCTTGTACTAGAGCTTGAGCCCGAGCCCGAGCCTGAGCGGGGTTAATTAATCCATTATCCATTATCGCTTGCGCCGGAGTGGAGTAGAGCTTGAGCTTGAACTTGAGCAGTGCTAATTCAGCCACTAATTCAGCCGCCATCGCCCTTCTGGTTTGCACGCTCGCTCCCGGTCCGCTCCCGGTCTGCTCCCGGTCCGCTCCCGGTCCGGAGTATGAGCGATGCTTGAGTGGCGCACGCTGCACGGTAGGGGTGAGCTGAGAGAGTCCTGGGTCCTGGGCCCCTGGAGGATCCCCGCCCCTTCCCTGCTTCAGAGCCTTCAGTCTGCCAGGCTGGCAAGAGTCTCCTCCCAAGACAGCTGCTCTGCATTTCCTTCCATCTGGCTGAGCTGCCGCCTGCTGCTGAGGAGCTGTACTCGAATCGAATCGAAACGTGGAGAGTCCCGTCGCTGGCTGCCACATGTTGCCACGATTTCACTTGATATCTTTGTGAGAAGCCATCTACAGAAGCAGTACCGGAACAGGGGGGCTACTGGGGAAGAGGAGGGCTGCTTGTCTCCGGTTCAGGGGGCGGTGCCTTTCATTAAGAAAGGTCAGCGGGCTGCTTTCCACCCGCGGAAACCGTTTTGTTTTAGCAGTATTTACTACAAGAAAGTCACCCAATCCTGAGCGAATCCCTGGGGCTGTTATCTGCCTAACCCTCCTTATCCCCGCCCAGAATGTGGAAACTGAACAAAAGCCACTGAAAGTACATTGGCGCGAGTGGGGAGGACTATAGACCTCAGATTACCTTGCTGCCAGGAGGTGCTGCCGTCACCCTAACACGCCCCTAACGCGCCCTGAGGCGCATAAAGCACAGCGCGGCTCCCACTTTGCGGGATGCGTGCGGGCCCGTCTGGGGACGTCAGGGACAGACAGAGGCACACCTGTCCCTTGGCGGTTCCTACAAGCTGATTTAACAAGAGGCCTGGTAAGAAATATTGTTACACGGACATAACGTCGGTTGTTTACCTCTATACCGTCGCAGTTAGAGCTCCTGGACCTATCTAGTAAATTTGTTGTTTAAGTTGTTGTTTAAGTTAATAGTTGCAATTGACTTGCAAGTCCAGTTATATATTGTTTATTAACTGTTGATATCCTTGTAAAGAACTAATATCAATGGAGAAACGTAAGAGTACCGTGGGTACCCTGGACGCTTTCCTGATAAGAGCAGAATCTCTCCTTATTAATGAGATCCAATTAACAGAGCGTAGACTTTCACTTGATCCCTCACAATTTCCGCTGACCAGGGAGGAGGAACATAATAGTTCTCTACCAGTGAATAAAATCATTTCCCTAATACCTTCTTCCCCTTCTGTGAATCCACTACCACAATCTCCTAATGCATGAGATAAGGAGATTGATATCCCTACTCCAAGAGGGAAAGGCCCCCAAACTCGGGAACAAACCAAACAAAAGAAAGGCTGAGCAATGGGAATAAAACAGAAGGGAGGCAAGCAGGGCAAAGAGGGAAAGGAAATAGCCGGCCCTGGCCCAAGTTTACTGGGAATAGCTTTGCTACAAACTCAAACAGATGAAAGCTTAAGTTATCCTGAAATTCAGTCAGGTCCCCCCACTAACAATTCTAAAGTACTTATACAAGATCTAGGGAATCAAATGGAAGGCCTTATAAAAAACATTCTTGAAGTAAAACTTTGTGAAATGACTTCACACTTGACTTCTCTCTTTGATGAAAGATTTGCTCGTAATGAGAATAAGCTGGATCAATTGAAAGAGGATGTTGATTCAATTAGAGTTCGACTGGAAACTTTCAAGTCGACTCCTACTATTACGAACATTCCCTCATTTCAAAGGGATAACTGTAATCAACCTAGTCAAGAGTTCCAGTCTGGTTTATCGAAGGTACTGCCAATAGAGAATCAAAACCTCGTAACTGAGGGCACTAAGTTAAAGGTCACTGCTAGGATGGAGAATATCAGTAACCAGGGGCAGAAAAATATGAACCTTAATCCCACAAATGGTACGGCTCAATCCAATACAGATAACTTGAATTTGCCACCTGCATCTTGTCCCTATGTCTTGGTCCTAACGGGGGTTCCACCTCTAAAACAAGGACTGACAGAATCCTGGTTCTCCCTCTGTAATAAAGTGATGGATTGGCTGGTAAAACATAAGCATTTTAACTCTCAGAACATAAACCAAATTCTGATGGTCCGAAGAGTAGGATGGGTGGGCCCCTCCCAAAAATCCATTCAGGGTGACTGTATTGTCATAAACTTCAAGACGCCCAGAATGGTTTGTTTTCCTCTAGCTGTTAAGGAGGAATCACCCATAATACCTACAGTAATCTTGACGCTCCCTCTTGGTTTTTTCTATAAGCCGGTTCCTAAGTTCACTCTGAAAAGAAACGGCTCTATTCAAACGCAGAATAGGTCCGAGCGTCTGTCATTTTTAGATGAGGTGGATTGACAACCAACTAGTTTTCTGGGACCTGCTCCTCTTATACTTGAGAGAGAAAGTATTGACGGACAATTGATTTTAGTCTGTAATCCATCTCAGGAAGTAGTACAATTGGAAAATCCTCTGATTCCCCCCCCCCCCCCCCCCCCGAACCCTATCCTGGTCACTTCTGCACAGGCTCAAGAATTCCCTGTAGACAAGCACAGTCACAAGTTATATCAATTATGCCCCCAAGTAACAAATCACTCAGATCCAGCCTTGATGTCTTTAACGAATAGTAGACCTCTAAAAGAAAGAAGTTGTTTAAACATAGCCCCCCAGTCTGATACTAATGCTTTAAGAGGGGCCTCTACTAGTGTTGCATTTTGGAATATTGCCGGTCTTCGATCTAAGTTTAACCAAGAAGGGTGGTTAACTTTTGTGCGGTCTCACGACATCTTGTGTTTTCAGGAGACATGAGCAGTACAACCAATCCATTTAAATGGCTATAAAACATTTTTCTCCCCGGCACTTACTTCAGCATCAGGGCGTGCGAAAGGTGGTTTAGTGGTGTATATAACAAACCTAATTCAAGTCAGAGAAACAAACTCCCTAAAAAACAAGGAGAATTATCAGATAATTTCAATAACCACAAATAATTCACCCCACATCGTGGTAGTTAATTTTTATAATAATCTACAGCAAATTTGATTGGTGGAGATATTGAAGGAAATACGTCATTTCTTTCTAGACTTCATTAACAACCATCACGGGAAAAATTCCATCATTATATGGGGTGGTGATTTTAATTTATCTCTCTGTGAAAGAAACAATAACATTACATGCAGCCTTTTGGACGTGCAAGATAGTAATATTACCCATTTTCCCCATTCCCTTGTAGGGGCGTGCATGAATGAGACGATCTCACTCCTCCAACTGCCCTTTGCTAATGAATTGTTAACACCCGCAGTTTCCTTAGGTCCAACCTTCAATGGTAGAGGAGCCTCCAGCTGCATAGAATTTAATTTTCATGGCAACTAGGGCTTCACACCTCATAACTAATTTTACAACGCATGATTGCGTATTTAGCAATCACTTTCCGATCTCCGTTACCATGCAACTGGCACGAGGCAGAACAAAGCCAACAACCTTGTACCAGGAGGAAAGTCTTACTATGAATCGACTAAATGGTTATGCTATAAAGTGGGCCCTTCGGATCCTTAATTAATAACAGAAAAGGTTGTCAGAACTTCCATGCCTGCAATAAGTTTATGTTTGGCGGAGAGTTCAACCCCTCAGGAGATAGTAGATAATTTAAAAGTAGTAATTAAATCTGTAAATGATGCCTTAACTATTATATATAAAGGGAAAATAAAAATAAAGACTAGCTGGTTTAATTCATCCTGTACAAAAGCGTACTCTGCCCTTAAAGCAGCTCTTAATAAATCCGATAGAGATAGGACAGAGGTTATCCAACTAAGGAAAGCATATAATAAAACTCTACGTCAGAGAAAGAAGGAATTAAAAGAGGATCTATGGGTCGCCTTATTCAACAGCTGTAAAATTAATGACAGCACAGCGTTTTGGGAAGTCATAAACACCCCATTCCAGTCCGGCCGAAGGGAGAACAGCAACATAGAAGTTACAATCACTGAATCTGATTGGATAGCTCATTTCTCGCAGATATTTGGCCTAACGGAGGATTCCACCCAAACCTACAACACTCCTGGGAAAAGGATCAGTAGTCTAAGCCCTTCTCCGAGCTCACTGGCCTTAGATTTTTCACTGGCCGAAGTTGAGCAAGCTTTGAACGCCAGCAGAGGAGGAAAGGCCCCGGGCCCTGACGGGGTCCCCGTGGATTTATATAAATTTAAAATGGACCTATGGGCTCCATTACTACTCAGGGTACTAGAAGCCACGGGAAAAGCTGGTCTTTTGGCCTCTTGGTCAGAGTCCATCTTGGTCCCGGTTTTTAAAAAGGGCGATCGCAATAGTCCAACGTGCTACCGCCCTATTTCCTTATTGGACTCGTTGGGAAAGGTGGTAGGCCGTATTCTGTTAGAATGTCTACAGCACTGGACGGAAGATAATAACATCATATCTGACCTCCAGTATGGAATTAGGGAATGGCTCGGTACCATCGAGCAGGTCTCAAACCTGTCGTTACTTAGGAGCAAATATGTAGATGTGAAGGGTGGAAGACTGCATATGGCTTACGTAGACCTCACTGCAGCGTTTGACTGCGTGGGTCATGCAAAACTTTGGGACATCTTGACAGCAATGGGGGTCGATACTCTGTTGGTTAACTATCTGCGAGAAATGTATTCAAATGCAACTGCGAGAGTGAGATATGGCCTGGGGGGCCAGTTATCCGCTCCTTTTAAGGTGGAGCGGGGAGTAAGACAGGGTTGTGTCCTGGCCCCCTACCTTTTTATTCTTTATACAAACGGCCTGGAATTGGCCATGCTGGATGGGAGTCAGGACCTTCCCTTTGTCCAGAATCGTCCAATCCCCGCTCTCCTGTATGCGGATGACGCTGTTATTATTGCTCGTACTCCCCTCGAACTGCAGCGCTCTGTAAATCGATACAATTTATTTATGTCGAATTTAGATCTAAAAATCAATATAAAAAAGACCTTCATTATGACTTCTGGTCGTAAATTAAGAAAAGGAAAAGACATCTATATAAGCAACTCCAGGGTAGACCACACTCCTACTTATCCTTACCTAGGAGTTGTAATAGATGAAAAGGGCACTTGGAAAAGAGCAATTGAGGTTAGAAAACTGCAGTTTCTAAAAGCTACAATGGCCTTAGTAGCATTTACTCAGAGGCTTGGAAAATGACCCCCGGAAGAGATGCTACGTATTTACAAGGCGAAATGCATTAGCACAGCCATCTATGGGGCAGGGGTTTGGGGGTATGTGCAGGCTGAGTCGATACAAAAAGTAGAAAACAGTTTTTTTAAGATTCCTACTTGCAGTACCACAAAGTACTTCCACATTCAGCTGCCATTTAGAACTGGGCGTGTCCTATATTTCTGACATCATAGGGATGCAACCAGTTCTATTATGGCACCGTCTTTGGACATCTAACAAGTTAACGCTTACTCAAGCTGTCGTGACAGATTGTGTTAAGCTAGAACACGCTCAGAAGATACAGGGGCTACAATATGTTAGGAAGTTTTTATCCGACTTGGGCATGGAGAATTATTATCACAACCCCCATGAAATGGATCGGATATCAAGAAAGATGTTAAAGAATCAATGTCTAATGCACTTAGCTGGTTTCCGCTTGACTGCTGAAGTAAATAAAATCTCTGTTCAGCATTCATTGTCAATTCAATCAACTGTAAGGATCCTGCCCTACTTAACTTGGAAGATATCCAGTTTCGATAGATTTTCACTGACCCGATTCAGATTAAACATCTTTCATCGCTTTGTTACTTTTCCAGAGACAAATGATTGGTCTATGCAGTTAACCCATTGTCCATGTGACGGTATCTCCCCACAATCGCTCTTACACGTAACCCTTTTTTGCAAATTTTATACCGAACCCCGAAAGCGATGGCTCATTCCGATTTTAAAAAGCATTGGGCCTTTGCCAATGTCGCCCTGCTTTTATGATTCTCCAATTTCTGGAATCAGATTTTTTAGCCATAAATATAGCAAGGTTTTTGAAATTTTGTGTTCGACATAGAACTAATTTGTAACTTGAGCTCTGATGCATTTTAAAAGCATTGTTATACGTTTTTAAACCCGCAAAACTCTGAATGTAAAATTATTAACATGTTAATAACTTACTGTGATGATTTTTAACAATAATTTAATGTAATTTCTTATCACTGGAAAATGTAATGTTTTTTAAGATGTTTGATACTTTTATGGTTTTTCTCTTGATGAAACCGAATAAAGTAAATAATGAAAATAATGATTCTGCTTGACACTGTTTAAAATCTGTATCCGAACTGCAAATTCTTTTAATTCTTAAAAATTCTCCCCACGGAATACTTTTTATAAGGTGTCTAGGGTGGGAACTATTAGCATGCAGTATTGAGTTCCCTGCTGTGTTTTTCCTGTGGAGTTTTATCTGGATATTATTGTTATTAATATATAACTCCACATCAAGGAACTCAACCCTCTCATTACTTATGGTGGCTGTGAACTCAAGGTTTAAATCATTGATATTGATGGTGTTAACAAAATCCTGTGCAGATTCTTTAGAACCTCGCCAAATACCACACACATCATCAATAAACCGCCACCACTCAACGAATAGTTCCTTGTGGGTGTGCCTGAGGACATGCTCCTCCCACCAGTCTACGTGCAAACACGCATAGCTGGAGAGAAGCATTCCCCCATAGCCACCCCACGCAACTGCTGATGCACTTCCTTGTTGAATAAAAAGAAATTATTCATTAAACATAGTGCAATCTTTCTCAGTAACATAGCGTTGTGCCTGAAGAGTTGAATTTTCCTTTTAGCTAAAAAGTACTTCATAGCATTCAAACCGTTGGTATGGTGTATACTAGTGTATAGGGAACATATGTTCGTAACTATAAAGTAGTAGTCTTCATTTCAGGTAACTTTTTGCAGTTTCGTGAGGAAGTGGCCAGTATCTTTGATAAAAGAGGGGAGATTTTCCACATACTCGTGTAGGTAGAATTCCACATATTTGGACATAGCTTCAAAGAGGCTTCTTTGAGTAGAGATGATAGGTCTCCCGGGCATTGGAGTCACTTTCTTCTGGACCTTAGGGATAAAATGCTCATGTTTGCTTATCAGTCCTTCTCTTTTCCACTGGACAAATTCCTTGAATACCTGATCTTTTTGATTAGTTTCAGTTCCTGAAATGAGGCCTTTTTATAGCATAATCGATCAGTCAACTGTCGTTCTGCTTCTTTTATATAGGCGTCTCGAGGCCAAAGAACAATGTTCCCTCCCTTGTCTGCTTTATTTACAATTATGTTTCCATTATCTTTGATTTTCCTCATTAACTTGGAGTATTGTACTTCTGAATAACTTCTTTGGTTTTGTTTACGCAGAACACTGTGATTGAGCTTTTTCAAATCTTCAAATTATGCAGTCACTGAATGTATCTATTGCATCTTTAGGCATGAAGGAAATGAAGGTGGATGGAGGGTGAAAAGGACTACCTGCTGCACAACTACTTTGAATTCCCAATTCTTGCAGTTCTTCTTGTGTGTTTAAAATGGTATCCTCAATGTTCCCAGCCAATGCATACATAGATCTTAATGTGATGATGTTGGAAGCTTGAAGGGATCTTCTTGGTTAATTTGAAGCAATAATTGTTGCTGCAGTCTCATGAACTTTATTCAATTTAAAATGCTTTATCATTTTTAGTTTTTGTATGAATTTGAACACGTCGATACGAGCTTGCACATATTTAAACCCATTCTTTGGACAAAAAGACAAGCAGAGTGATAGCAATTGTGTTTCTGCTGAGTTCAATTCAATCTCTGTGAGGTTAATTACAGTGTTTGTGGTGCATATTAAGTGTATCATTGTAGGGGCAACTGTTTCCCTCTCCCGCCTCTGTTGCTCCCTCCTGCATTTGCGCCTCTGCTTGCGGTGTTCGTTGCGCCTGCGCCGTTTTTCTTCTGGGGCGGTCTCGGTCGCAATGTGTGGCGTCGATCTTCTACTATATATATAGTTAAATTTTTCACACCATCTCAGAGAAAGTTTACTGTCTGAGAAATTGTGATGCAAGCACCGATTTACCTGGATGCATTACACTCACTTGTATCGGATACAGGCAATATAGACCCTGTCACAAATAACTGTGTCTCCTCTTTCCTTGTGCTTATTGCATCTCTGTAAGCAAACATCAAGCATGGTAGGAGGATGCTCCGCTTCCTCCTCAAGGGCTCTGACCGGCCCATGATCACACTTTTGGGGTCATGTTGAACTTCTCAGCAAGTCCATTTGTTTGAGGATGGTAGGGTGCGGAGAATTTATAGGTCAACTCACACTCCTTTCACATGGACTTCATGTACCACAGTCAGATGCTACCTCCTTGGAGTTCCCCACATGGGGAAATAGCCCCATCAATGGCCTGGCCATCATGGGTGCAGTCACCATCTTCAGAGGTATAGCCTCCGGCTACCCAGTGGCACAGTCCACCAAGATAAACCTGTTGCCAAGCGCTGCCTTGGGGTTTATAAGCCCAACAATATTGATGTCCAACCATTCACAGGGAGCGCCAATGACAGGGAATGGTTGCAGGGAAGCCTTGCGCTTCCCTTCTGACTTGATACTGGCCTGGCAGTAGGGCATGACCCGCAGAACGCATCTGAGGACATCCTCTTCAGGGGTCAATAAAAGTGGGTGACAAACCTTTCAAAGGTCTTGTCCTGCCCTAGATGACTTTCCAGGGAAACATCATGAGCCAGCTCCAGTAGGAAGGTCCTGTAGCACAGTGGTCCAAGCAAAAAATCTGTTGCACCAGGCTTAGGAACCTTAGACTCTCTATACAGGAGACCATTCTCCCAAATGATTGGGTGATCACCAGAGGTCTCACCGGCTGACTTGGTCTCAGCCTGTCACTGTAGAGCCTCCAGAGAAGGGCACTCCATCTGCCCTTACAGAACTCACCCTGGTGGGCCCCCTTCCTTTTGCCAGTTGGTCAGTTTAGGTAGGTTTCCCAGGATGGCAATTTCCTCCCCTGTAGGTTCTGGGTCATTGCTCCCAGGCTAAGCCTCCTCTCGGACCATGAGAGTTTCAGGAATGAACTTCCTATGCCCCTTGCTCCTCCTCATTTTGGCTGACACCTGGGTCATTCTTCTAGGCTCCAGGTCCTCCTGACTATCCTCTCTGGTGGCCTTTGGCCATGTGGGCAGGCACACCGACTCAGGAAGCTCCTACATATCAAGGTGTGACCTGAGTGCCATCTCTTTCCAGATGATGTGCTGTCAGGACCCACAAGAGGTTTCCTCCCAATAACGCTGTTCTGGCTTCAACCTCTTGTTCGCAAGTTTATCAAGAGTGTTTTAATTCATTGAGTTGGGGTGCATGTTGGCATCGGCGGAATTCCAAGATGGCTGCCAACTTGCACGGTTCTGCTACAGCATTCCGCTGTTAGCAGTCTAGTCTTTTAGGATTCTAGGAAGCTGGTGAAGTGTGTTCCAACATTCTACTGTGCACTTCACTGAAGAAGCTGAGGGAAGAACACCTGAATTCCTGCGTCGTGTTAGTCAGCTAGGGTAGTTTGCGAATGAGCGGGGTTAGTTTCGACGGTTCCAGACTCTTCCCTACAAGGTCAGGTCAGTGGAGAAAAAACTAAAACTCTCATTTGAATTCTAAAGAATAAAAACTATTAGTAAATGGTCAAAGTCAAAAGTTTCCCTCAGAGTAAAAGACCAAAGCACTGTATGTAACTGTGGAGATAAACTAATATGTTGTCAGCATAGGACAGTTTAAATCCAGTGGTGTGTCAAGTGATGATTCTGTCAGGAGCGCTCATCTCGTGCGCTTGGTTGTGAAATAAATGACAATTGAACCTTGGTGGCGAGCGCAGCCATTCAAGCGCTGTCACTAAGGAGGTTCAACTAAATTCATTAGTTCCTCAGAGTTCGAGCCAATTTGAGGTAAAAAGACTCGAACGCGTTTGTTTACGCGTTGCGAGTCGAGAGGACGTCAGAGTCAGACGCGGGCGCATAAATTCAAGCGTCGCGTCTCTGACTGAAATTCCTAAGCTTGTTCCGGGCACCGCATCAAGTCAAGAGACTTGGCAACTTCTACCCAATACAGGAATCATTCGAAGGGAGAAACATTAGAAGGACTAGTGTCCTTCAGGAAACCTAGGAGACGCCTCGCGTCTAGTCAAGTAAAGGCTTCCCCCGACTAGGATGCGAGAGTCAGTAGCGTGTGCTAGACCTAAAAATACTTGACAATTTCTTTCTCTACTATTTGAGTAGAAAATCAAAGGTGCGCCAAACTAAATAGAAATAAACACCAAGAGCATTAAGAGTTTAATGTGAAGGGAAATCAATAATAAAAGTAGACCGAAGAGGGTAGCTCCTTCATGCCAAAAAACGAGGGAAGATTTAGGAGGGAGGTTTCCTCATCAGTCTTAAGGATTGCCTCAATAAAATACTTACTTCCTCTATACTTATTGAAAAGAAGATTTTCCGGTCTACTCTTCACGACAATCAGAACCCACAATACATTGCCTCACTCTCGCCCAAGAACAGTAAGTCATTGGGAAAAGGCTGGGAGGTTATCCTTTAAATTTAAAAAAAAAAACAACTAGAATACCACACTAATTATTTATTCTTTCTCACGTAAGGATAAAAGAACAGTCCTGAGCAGCACGGGCCTTAAAATTAGAAGAGCGTGAGTGAGGGCTTCTCTTCCAAGCAAAGGTATAGAGAAGTACGAAGAGTAGCAAGCATCCAAGACATTCTGGTAAGATAAGGAGGAAGTGTTAAATAGTGAATAAGATTCCTAGCTAGTTTCAAGTAAGTACTAATTGTGATGTAATTGTTATCAGACCTGTAAGAAGAAAGAAGAAGCTACAGGCAGATATTGGAGCTGTCTCTTCTCTGTCCAATTCCCCTTTCCCCCCTTGGAACTTACCTGGTACGGAATTAATAGCCTACAGGAAGTGTTCCGAAGAGGGCATTGGGACCTATCGTCGTTCTGCTCCTGTGCAAGTAAATGTTTACAAGTTAGTCCCTGACATGTGCTCTTGGTCATTGCCAAGCTGACAATCAACAGTCATGGATACACTCACAGGTACCCGCCAGGAACTTAAGACCTCCCCACCGACACAAAGGAAATCAGAGCCACTGGATAGTGACTCTCATGGTTATCAGCTACAATAACCTGGTAGAATGCTTTAGGGACTACCTGCTCTGAGGTCACCTGATGACATTTGATGGTTGTCTTGCTGAGTTCAGTGTCTCCCAGAGAATGCAGCCCCTGCCCATTGATGGTGATCTACTGCTTGTATGTCTTAGTGGTATTAGGCATGTGAGTCCTTTGTACCATATTTCCAGCACCCAGAGACTTGAAGGTAACCTCTACACTAACCTTCATACCTTCAGGGGCAATCTCCTCCCCAAGAGCTACACTAACCAGCCCCAGGGTCTGCCCACCAGAGGGGCTGTGGTTACTTGGGACACTTGGCATCTTCTTTGCAGTGCCCAACCTGTTGGCACTCATAGCACTAATGGGGTGCTTTCCTTGAGGAATTATTATCAGGGAACCTCTTATTTTTCTGCTAAGGTAGGGATTGTGAGTCCTGACCATTAGAACTCGTCTGGGGACCTTTAGATAACTCCTTATTTTTATGTTGGTCTCCCCCTTCTCCTTCTGCTGGTGGGGACCCTGCCCACCCTGGTGGTGCAGAGCCAGAGGTATGCCTCTTTAGCAAGCTCCCTGGGGTATTGATCTTATTCTCAATAAGGTGTTAGCGCAGATTGACACAACAAAGCTGAACATGTGCTGGGGCAGTTTCTGACAGTCCCTAAATGACTGCCTGTACTCATCAGGGGTGTGGCCATATTGCCTTACAAGTGTTTCCTTCATGGGGGATACCTCATCCTGTCCTCCTTCTCTAGGGCCAGTAGGGCGCCCCCCCAGTAAGGATATATTTCCAGAGGTTAGCCCCCGAACCTCCTCAGCGATCCTATGCACCTGTAAAGTCACTTCATAAGCTTCAAACCACTTTTCAATGTCATCCCCCACAATAAACTCAGCCACCAGACCTTTAAGAGTATGGACCCACTTGTCTCCTGAGGGCCCTGAAGGTATGCTGCCATCATCACTGCAGGACTCTGCCTGTAAGGCCTTGTTGTCAAGCTTAATATATTTTTTCTCTCTTCTATGGGCAGTTGTTCCATGACTCAACCTTCTTTTGCCCTGCCTCCATGGCCAGTAACTTTTCTTCCATTTTCAATTGGTTCATCTGCATCTTAAACTATCTCTCTGCCTTCCTGCCTGCCAGCTCCTCTGTGGACAGGCCTTTAGAAGACTCACCGTCACTGCTCTTGCAAGAAGTTCCAATATGGGGTCAAGTCACTCTCCATCAGCTGACTGCTACATCTCCTGGTACTCCACATCATCCTCTCCATCATGGTCCTTTGGTCTGACTTGCAACTCGTGGGCCCTCACCCATGCCCTCAAAACCTTTTGGAATTCTGCCTTCTTGGTGCTCCTTTTGATAGGCAGTTCCCTATCCTTACAAAATTCCTTGAGCTCAGCTACAGTGGAGGTCTCCAGGTAGAGGAGCTCAAATTTCATCTTTGCAGGTGAAGCCACTGACACCAACAGTCCGGTAGAGTAAGAGTGAATTTGGAAAAAGCAAAAAGGTCTATCAAGGAGAATTTAAACCTCAAAGTGGTCTCAAATTATGTATCTGGGATTTTCAGTGTAACAACAAATCACTACATGGCACTGCACAAACACAAGTCTTAATCCTTACCACTGATCAGTAATGTAAGAAATTGGGTTACTGGTTGATGGGGGTGAAACCCTATTGAAGCAGCAATTACAATCTATGTCAAGGTGATTCACAACAAAAGAACAAATTAACCACAAATCAACCCTCTGGTTGCTTGGAACACAGCAGTCAGACTTAACATAGAGGCAATGTATAAAGTATTTATGCTGCCCTTCAAACAGTAATAAAGAAAAAATAAAACACAAAGAAATACTGCAACAATTGAGAAAAATAGAACATATTTTAGTAAATAAAACATTACCAACACAACAAAAACCCCTATCAGTAGAACCGGAGCTTAAAGATTTCAATGAAATAGCACCAAAAATCACATAGCACCAACTGTGGATATCTGGTTGCACTGGGTCGGTACAAAATCAAAAATTCATGCTGCAGGCACTTAGTTAGGCCCACTAAACAAGAGTACCATACGTTCTGGTTACGGAGCGTTGCAAGGCCCTGTGTCGAAGATGCATCGTCACAGCGTAGGTGATGCGTCAGATCGGAGGGACTTCTGTGCTGCAATATGAGTTTCTGTGTCATCTTTGAGAATCCAGTTGACTGGGGCTCGCAATGCAAATTCTGATGCCGAGTAAGGGTTGCACAGGAAAGGCGGTGCATCGATTCTTAGGAGCTGAGAGGCTGCAATGCAAGAATTTGTGTCATCATCGAGGATGCTTTTGACAAGAGATTTGGGATGCAAGAGCCTGGATGGGCTAAGCTTTACACCACATTCATTCTGAAGCGGGCTGCGAGGTCAATGTGAAGTCCTTTTGCTGGAAGAACCCTCTCAGCAGAGGCGATGCATCGGTTCTGTTTGTGTTTACACCATACAGCAGAGGAGATGTGTTGTTTCTGCTGGATCCACATTTTGGCTGGCAGTGCACCTTCAGGCTCACTTCCAAGGTTCCAGGACTGGTGTGGTACCACTTAGCTGGGTAGGTGTCACAGACGACATAGTCCAGTTTCTGGGTTTAAGGAGTTTGAAGCCTTCTGTCCCTGAAGCTCTAGTCATGCCACCAGCCAACTAGACTTTGGAGTCACTCTGGGGTCCTGGGTTCAAAAGATGCAGGTCTAGTCCTTCTCACCCAGGCAAGAGGGCAGCAGGAAGCAGGTCAGCTCAACAGGGAACAGTGCTTCAGGGCAGCATTCTTTCAGCAGCACTTCAGTCCTTCTTCCTTGCAGAGTATCCACAGATCCAAAGTGTACTGAAGAGTTGGTGCCTGCGGTCCAGTATTTATACCTGGGCCTTCCTTTGAAGAGGGAGCAGCTTCTAGAGGTTTCAGTTTAAAATTCACAGACGTCCTGCTTTCCCTGTCCTGGCTCCAGACAAACTACATGCAGAATGCAGCCCTTTGTGTGAAGGCAGGACACAGCAAGACAAGTGGAAGTAGAGTTGCGCCCAGCTCTGTCCTCTCCTTCCAGTGATGGCCCATCCAGGCACACACCTTAGCCCTCTAATATCTGTGGCTGTCTAGGAGGAATTCACAAAGCCCAACTGCCAGCTCCATCCAGTAATCTGACCCAGACACAGGCGGCAGACACTCAATGGCTAAGGAAGGAAAAGGTCAACTTTCTTAAAGTGGCATTTCAAAATTGAAATTTTAAAATCCAACTTCACTAGGAGAGAGGATTTTTCATTGCAATTGCAAAGACACCAAACATCAATTGGTTACCTGTTCCCATTTTGAAATTACAGTTTGTTAAGTGCAATAAAGTAAGTCCAATGTTATCCTATGAGAGAGGTAGGCCTTGAAGTAGTGTAAAATTAGTTTTAGAGTTTTTCACTACCAGAACATATAAAACTTAAAAACACATGTCTAACATTTGAAATTACACTGCACCCTGCCCTTTGAGCTGTCCAGGGTCTACCCTAGGGGTGATCTATATGCAGTAAAAAGGAAGGTTTGGGCCTGCCAAGAGGTTTATTTTGCCAGGTCTAACTGGCAGTTTACAATTGCACACACAGGCTGCAATGGCAGGCCTGAGACATGTTTTGAAAGTGTTACTTAAGAGCGTGGCACAATTAGTGCTGCAGGCCTACTAGTAGTGGTCAATTTATTTACAAGCCCTGGCTGCATCTAGTGCCACTTTACTAGGGATTTAAAAGGCAATTAAGTATGACAATTGTATATAAGCCAATTGTGCCATGTTTTAAAAGAGTGAGCACAAGCACTGTAGCACTGGTTAGCACTGATAAAATGTGCAGAGTCCTGCAGCCAGCAAAAACGGTGTGAGCAGAACAGGAGGGTGGAAGTTAAAAAGTTAGGGTAGAACCACGCTGAGGATGCCTGGTCTAAAAAAGGTCTTAAAGTTTGTTGTGAGCTAAACAAGAAATGTTCCACGGTCTCTTTTTCTTGCTCTCTAAAACTGAGCTATGCCTGTCCTTTCTGCTTCCTGTATCTCTAAAAGTCTTTTCCCAGTTCTAATACTCCTCAATTCTTTCCCCACCTTTGAAACTCCCACCCTGAAGGTTTCTGATAAGGACCTTAACTTACATAACAGAGAAGATGAATGCTACTTGTACAACAGTTGTTGCAGCTAACATCCGTATTATTAAGAATTTACAATGCCCTGTGCTAGACGTGGCACCATTGGCTTGGGTCTCCCTTCCATTTTTCGCTGTTGTCTCCTCTGTTTTTGCTGGCGATAGATGCTCTGGGCGCTGTGGCACTGCGCCACAGCACGAATGCTCCCTGTGTAAAGATGACATGTGAATTGGTATATCCATGAGTGGCTTATTTGGTTTACCTGTTAGTCCCTAGTAGTGTGGCCTGTGTGTGCCCAGGGCTGGTAAACCAAATGCTGCTGGTGGGCCTGCAGTGCTGGTTTGCGCCAACCACAGAAGCAGCTTGTAAAGTGTGTCTCAAACCTGCCACTGCAGTGTCTGCGTGCAGTCTAGAACTGCCATCTTGGCTGTGAAGTGCAACCACTTCCCAGTCCCTGAAACTTCCATTGGCATCATGTAAGCCATCCCTATGGTAGGGTGCATTGTATGTGTAAGGTAGGACATGCTCTGATGTGTGTAGTATGTCCTGGTAGTGAATTACACCCAATTTAGTTTTTCACTACTGTAAGGCTACCTGTTCTCCATAGGCCAGAATGGGAGGTTTGGCTATTACATTCTATAGTCCTAACTGACCCACAGAACATGGTAGAAAAACGGATTTAGCATGCCTGAGCTCAGAATATTAAAATACATATTTTAGTGAAGTTCAAGTCAAGTCAAAAGCTTTATTCGGTATGTAAAATACAACCACATATGCAAGACATATCATAAATACAACATTAAAATACATAGCAGGCCAAAATATCTTATACAATAAGCACTATACATTTATGTATACAAATTCACTATTGCTGTACCAATCTGGTAGTCCGTTAGAATTATTATAGTAGATGTAAAAATCAGCATTGGGTAACAAGTATATTGTAACTATGCACAAAATTTCATGTGCAAAAAAGGCAATATTAAAGTGCAATGTGTATCCCTAAACAACTCAAGATAAAAGAGGCGTAAGAGGATTACGAACAGTACTACATTAGAATAGATTGACAAAGTGCAAATTCTGCGTACAGTGACAGGTACATTATAACCGTGCAAAAGGTGCTGAATAGGGGGCAATTTTAAAAAGCGTTAAGCATCCATGGAGGACTCAGAATTTTAAAATGCATACATGGTATAAGCGGTACATACTTAATGTGCAAAATACGCAAAACAATGGAAGCTAAGTAGTACAAATTATAGACTTCCTTATGTTTATACACTTTAACACATATAGTGCAACGCAAAAACAAATGTCAGGACTTTCCAAAAACATTAAAAGCTTCATTGCTAATTTAGTGGTTCTAACATTATATTTTAAAAAGATAGGTTTAAGATAAAACTTCCTAAAATGACAATAAAATTTACAAAACAATAAAAAGTGACAGCAGCTTTGCTTTGAAATGTTATCACAAGGGCACAATGTATTAGATTTGATTTTCATGTGCGGGAATGAAACTAAGTGATGGACAATCCCGAGCCTTAAACGGGTTAGGACAAATTGATGTGAATTTCTTGTTACGAACGTAAGGTAAGCCTGAAAACCTTTCCTCAAGTTCAAATCATTATAAGATACTACGGTTATTAAATTACTGGACTGTCTCTCTCTGGCCGCATTCTTGTATGCTAGAAACCTCAGTTTTAAATCTTTCTTTGGTATCAATGCAGCTGCTTCTGGGTTCAGATAAATGTTACAATCATATAGGACATTGAACCAATAGTAAATATAGCTTAACCATGGTATACGTGATAAGTTGTCAAGCCTCAAGCAATCTTTAATAATTGATTGTGTGAATATCGTCTCAGTTTTAGACCAGATGGAGCGCCAAAGCAGTAGTGGGCGTAATGCGGCTAAGTCAGTGATGAAGTCGATACCGACTTCCATGTGAGTTAATAAAGTCGAGGCTGAGGGGGGGGCACATAATAGCTTTTTCAAAAACTTGTTTTCATCATTCTGTAAACAATTCACCTGATGGTGGCCCCACACTCCCGCCCCGTACAGTGCCGATGATACGCACCTGGCTTTATAAATGGCCAACATTTCTTTTATCCTTCTCTGCCCCAGTTTAGCTGCAAATCTAAAAATGCTACTGGTATTTCTATTCATCTTTAGTCTCACATTCTCATCCTCGTGTGTCCATTTCCCATCTCCAGAGAATGTTATCCCCAGATAGCAGAATCTATTAACCGTTTGCATCTTATCTTTATCAATGTAGAAGGTAAGTTTGGATTTTACCTTCCTACCGCAAATCATAGCAAATGTCTTAGTTTTGTTGACTACTAGTTTCCTATCTTTAATAAATAACACAAATCTGTCTATAAGGCGTTGTAGACCAATATGTGTACGTGATAAAAGTACCGCGTCATATGCGTATAATAAAATTGGGATGTGATTACCTTCGATCATAGGGGCATCTGAAGATAATTTACTTAAAATTTAATCAATTTGGTTAATAAATAATGAGAATAAAAATGGTGCCAGTACACAACCCTGTCGGATACCTCTAGCCACTTTAAAAAAGGGTTTACATTCCCCCAAAGGACCATAACGAACTTTGCAAGATAAACCAGAATAAAGCCGTGCCAAAAAATAAATGCACTCCTTTGGGGCACCAAGTTCTAGCAGGATATCCCACAGGATTTTATGATCTACAAGATCAAAGGCACTACTCAGGTCTGCGAAACAAAGGAACAGGTTACCTTCCTTAGCAACAGTGTATTTGTGAATAAGGAGGTCAAGATTAACACACTGTTCCATTGTCCCCAGACCTTTTCTGAAGCCATATTGTGCCCTTGACAAAATCAAATTGTCCGTGGCCCAAGTTTCAAGTCTTTTTAAAATTATTCTACTCATTATTTTTATAGATGAATCTAGTAGGGAAATAGGGCGGTAATTGCTTGCCTCAGACTTGGAGCCTTTTTTTAAAAGGGGAATAATCAAAGACTGGCCCCAAGAAATAGGTAGCTGACCCTCCGCAGTAGCATTAAAAAATCTAGTCAAAATGGGGGCCCACAAATGTAGTTCAGATTTATATAGATCCAACGGAACCCCATCCGGACCGGGTGCTTTACTGCCTTTACTGTTACTTAGACCCTCGTAGACCTCATCCAAATAGTGAAGTTTATTTTTATATTCTGTGTTTGAAAATACCACTTTAAGAAAGTAGGTATTTTCTTGCCTAAGCCTTCCAGTGTGCTCTGCTGTTATGTGTATTGGCTGTCTGGTTTTGGAGGGACAGGGCAGGCTGAGTCAGACCTGAGTTGAATAGAGAGATCTACATTGGAGTATGGGGAGGGGTAGCTCCTGGACCTGAATAGGGCTGTGCCTGACAAGGTGAATGCTGGCTCCACCTCGCACTGTGCGTCTGATGGCAGACCCCCTCTTTCTGAAAGGAAGGATGCAGCCTGGTAAACAAAGTGCTCCGGGGCTGGGCAGAACTGGTTCTGGCTGGGTTCAGTGACTTGTGACTCTTTAGAACAAAGACTTTTGGGGTATAAATATCTGTGCTGAAATCCTTACAATTTGTATTGCTCCTGGACAACAAGAAGAACCTCTGTCCGTGTAACTTAAGGAATCTGCAGGAGAAGGACTGTCCTTGCGCTTGTGTGCTGTTTCTTGGACTGGCCTGCAGTGGTTACTAATGGACTTGGAAGAAGAGGAAAAGGACTTTGAAGGAACTTTTATTTTTGCTACAGCAATCACCCAAGGGCTAGAAGAGAGCTAGCCTCCTGCTGGAGTCTCAGGCACATCAGACTCCACCACCAGCCTCCTGTTTCCTCCCAGCGAGGATTTCTATCTGCAGTTGAGGCTCCTGTGAGTTCCAGGGCCTCTAGTTCTACTGTGGAGAAGAGAGCACTGAAAATCGTCGCTAACGCCCGTTAGCGAGCCGCTGCAGCTTAAGAGCGTAAGGAAAATCGTCGCTCTGCTGCCGCCGAGTGCTCACTACCGGAGATCATTGCATCACCTGTCTGCGGGCTGCCAAATGCTCGCTAACCCGAAGATTATTGCATTGCATGTTTGCGGGCCTGAAAGCGCTCGCTAACCAAAGATCATCGCATCGAGTTCATCGCTTCACGACATCGCAGAGCGGACGCCGAGCGTTTGCCATTTTCATCGCATCGCATCAGGATCGTCGCTCCCTCGCGGAGCGCCATTTTCTTTCATCGCAACAAGATCGCACACGCAACAGGCTCAGTGCATCATCCTCCCTTTGCGGCAAGGATTTTATCGCATCGCCATCTTAGCGTGCAGAAGTTTGTCGCTTTGTCCTGACCACAAACCAGCGCATCATCCTCCCTTGCGGCAAGGATTTAACGCATTGCTGGTTAGCGTAAGGAAAATCATCGCTACAACTCCTTAGCGACATTTTTGTTGCTTTGCTACAGAATCCAGGTATCTTCTGAGTAAAAGGGTCGCAGCGACCACTGCCTTGAACTGAACTCCTCCTTGCACATTTTGAACTATTTTTGCAGCCTTTCAAGAGTAACCCTATTTTCTAGTATTGTGGATTTCTACTGTTATTGGTCTTGTGTTAAGTCTATATATAAAGATACTTATTTTTTATAACTACCTGTGTGGCGTCCCTTTGTAGTGTTCTTCACTGTGTTACTGTGTATGGTCATAAATGCTTCACACACTGCCTCTGAGATAAGCCTAGCTGTTCTTGCTACGTTACCACAGGGTTGAGCAGGTGTTATCAAAGGATGTAGTCTGCTTACTCTGACTTAGGAAGAAGGGTCCCTACTTGGACAGTGGCCAGCCATTGCCAACTAGAGACCCCCATTTCTAACATTGGTGGTCAGCGGTGAGGATCTGGACTTGCATTTATGATTGCATACAGTAATTATAGTGTACACTACTAGTGAGTGCAGACCATAACATAACCACCTACGTTTTTGAGGTTATTGCTACAATGGGCAAGCCCAGATCCAATGCCTCTGAGGATCTCTCCTGGGAAGAAGAGAAATTAGAAACCTACAAAGCCAAGCAGCTCAAATATTTTTGCAAACGCTTCACAGTCCCTATCACCGGTCTCACTAGAAGGGAAGAGTATTACAAGGTGCTGAAGGCCTGGTTAGAAGCCAGGGATGCCCCTAGGAATATGGAAGAGCCTGTGGAGGGGGGAGAGAATGCAGGAGAGCAGGAGGATGAAGTGGTAGATTTGGTAGGAGATAAAGCAGTTTCTAGCCCGGGCACTAGTGTATCCTCAAGGGGTCTGACTCCAGAAGAGATGGAGGACAGGGAGAGAGATGGGCGGCATAATATGGAGATGGCTAAGCTTAAAATGGATGGTCAGAGGGACCTAGAAAATAAGAAGTTAGAATTTGAAATGATGAAAGTGAAACTTGAGCATGAGAGAATTTTGAGGGAGTTGGAGATTAAAGCAGAGTATAGAGATCTCTCCCTCTGGTGGCAGCATACCAGTAGTGCATACTGAGAGTAGAGTGTATATACCCAAAGAGGTTATTAAGGATTTCCATAAAAGTGAAGATATTGGGCAATGGTTTGCCGCTTATGAATTAGCTATGGTGTCCCACCGGGTCCCTGAGAAGGATTGGGGAGCGGTGTTGTGGGGACCCTTTGTGAGTGAGGGGAGGGATACCTTGTTGGACCTGTCCCCAGAAAGTAGGATGGTTTATGCCCACATGAAAGAAGCTTTGATTACCCGCTATGGTTTGACCCCTGAGATGTATAGGCAGAGATTAAGAACCTGCAAGAAGCTAGAGGGTACCACGTGGGTTGAATATGTGTCTTTTATTTGCAGAGCAATGGAGCGCTGGGTAAAAGGCAGCAAAGTAGAAACTTTTGAGCAACTTTATGATTTGATTGCATGGTAGCATTTATCTAGTAATTGTTTTCCAGAGCTACACCAGCACCTGATTGATTGCAAGCTAATTAACCCTAGGAAGCTAGCTGAGGAGGCGGACCGCTGGGTGAGCACCCGGGTTCGCAAAGGGTCCAGTGGGAGACTTTGCCAAAGGTGGGCAGGGTCCCCAGCAGAGAGGTGGGGGGGACAGGGGTAAACCAAGGGAGTTGCACAAAGGGCCACAAAGTAATTCCCAAGGGAACCAAGCAGTGGTGTCCCAGCCTCCCCAAGATACAGGTAGGCCTGTTCAGAGGGGGCCCCTTACTTGTTTTAAGTGTGGCCAAGTGGGCCACAGGTACATTGATCCACAGTGTCCTCAAAGGGATGGTCCTGCACCACCCCTTGCACCACCCCACCAGCTTGCTAGTGTAGCCCTGGGAGGGGAGGAGATGGGTGCCCAAGGTGGGTGGGATCCTGTAGAATTGACCCTTGTCTCACTAGGAGACTTTGAGATGGTCCCTAAGGCTGCACTGCCTGATAACACTAAAAAGTACAGGCAGTGGGTGACCATCAATGGCCATAGAGTGGAGGCTCTGAGGGACACAGGAGCCAGTGTAACTGCTGTCAGCTCCCGGTTGGTGTCCAAAGAGCAGGTTGTCCCCCATGCATTCTACCCAGTAGTGTCCGCAGACAACTGAGAGAGCCAATGTGAGGTGGCTCAGGCTCCCTTTGAGTGGGGGGGTCTCAGGAACTCTTCAGGTGGCTGTGAGGCCCGCCATGCCTGTAGACTGTCTGTTGGGCAATGATTTGGAGAACTTCCCGTGGGCTACGTTGGAGAAGAAATCTCACTTGGAGATGTTGTTGGGTCTGCCTGAGTGGACGTGTGCTACCACTCGGTCCATGGCAGCCAAAGTGGGTGTTGAGAAAGACCTGGAGCCTGAGAGTATGGCCCAGGTCCCTGCCTTAGAGAGAAGAGGCAGGGGGCGCTGGCAGCCGGCCCCCATGGTTCCCACGGCCCAGGAGGGAGCAGACCCTGAGGGGGATGCCCTGGAACCTACCGGGGAGCAGAGTGCCAACCTGGGGGACCTGCCTGAGCTGACCCATTGGCTGAAGGAAGGAGGGCCCACCAGGGAGGAGTTTTGTGAGCAGCAAAGAGTTTGCCCTTCTCTTGAGGGTATGCGGCGACAGGCTGCAGCCCAGGCAGCAGGTGACATGTCTGGTTAACATCTGATTTATTGGGAGAACAGTCTCCTGTATAGCGAGCCTAAGGCTGCTGAGCCGGGGTCAGCCCGTGTGCTGGTGGTACCCGAGTGCTTCAGAGCCTTCCTACTGGGGTTGGCTCATGACATTCCATTGGCAGGACATCTGGCGCAGACCAAGACCTTTGAGAGGTTGGTCACCCACTTTTATTGGCCCCAGATGCGGAAGAGCTCAGATACGTATTGCAGAACCTGTGAGACTTGCCAGGCAAGTGGGAAGAGTGGGGGGAAGATCAATGCCCCACTCTAGCCCTCTCCAGTTGTGAGTACCCCATTCGATTGAGTGTGCTCTGGACCCCAAGACAGCCATGGGCAACAGGTAGATCCTGGTCTTGGTGGACCATGCCACCCGGTACCCTGAAGCCATTCCACTCAGGACAGTGACGGCCCCCGTGGTGGGACATGCACTGATGGGGATCTTCTCCCATGTGGGTTTCCCCAGAGAGGTGGTGAGTGACAGGGGGACCAACTTCATCACCCAGTATATGAAGTCTCTGTGGAAGGAGTGTCGGGTAACTTATAAGTTCACCACTCCTTACCACCCCCAAGGTAATGGTCTGGTTGAAAGGTTCAACCAGACCTTGAAGGGCATGATCATGGGCCTATAAGAGCCCCTAAGGCATAAGTGGGACGTCCTCTTGCCATGCCTGTTGTTTGCATACCGCGAGGCGCCACAGAAGTCCTTAGGGTTCAGTCCCTTTGAATTGCTCTATGGCCATCCTGTAAGAGGGCCTCTGAGTCTGGTCAAGGAAGGCTGGGAACAATCTCCCAGGAAACCTCCCCAAGATGTATTTAGCTACATATTGGCCTTCAGGAACCAGACTCGGCATTTCAGAAAAATTGCTGAGGCAAATCTGGAAGCCAGCCAGGAGGAGATGAAACGTTTGCACGACCAGAATTCCACTCTGGTTGAATTTCAACCTGGTCAGAAGGTTTGGGTCCTGGCCCCAGTGGAGCCTTGTGTGCTCCAAGATACGTGGACCGGCCCATTTGAGGTGGTGGAGCGCAGAATTCCAGTTACCTACTTGGTGGACTTTAAGTCTCCCAGGAATCCCTTACGGGTCCTGCATGTGAACCGCCTAAAGCCCCACTTTGAGAGGTCTGAAGTGGGCATGCTTCTTGCCACAGATGCAGGGATGGAGGAGGAGAGTGAGGCTCTTCCTGACCTCCTGTGTGCAGGAGAGAAGGATGGGTCAGTGGAGGGTGTGGTCCTCTCCACCACACTGAGCCCTGAGCAGCAGAGAGATTGTCACCAGCTGTTGTGGCAATTTTCTAACTTGTTTTCCCTAGTGCCTGGTGTCACTGATCGGTGCGTCCATGAGGTAGACACCGGGGACAGACTTCCTGTCAAGCACAAGGCTTACAGAGTGACTGACAGGGTCAGGGCCTACATTAAGGAGGAGGTCTCCAAAATGTTTGCCCTAGGGGTGATTGAGTTCTCTAGCAGACCTTGGTCCAGCCTCGTGGTCTTGGTACCAAAAGCTGCAGCGCCTGGTGACACTCCAGAACTTAGGTTCTGTGTGGACTACCGAGGTCTCAATTCGGTCACGAGGACCGACGCGCACCCCATCCCCAGAGCTGATGAGCTCATAGATCGGTTAGGGGCTGCCCGGTACCTCAGCACGTTTGATCTAACATCTGGGTACTGGCAGATCACCTTGATTGATGGGGCAAAGGAGAGGGCAGCATTCTCCACACCAGATGGGCACTACCAGTTCCGTGTGATGCCCTTTGGGATGAAGAATGCCCCTGCCACCTTTCAGAGGTTGGTCAACCAGGTGTTGGCTGGGCTGGAGGATTTCAGTGCCGCCTACCTGGATGACATTGCAGTGTTTAGTTCCTCCTGGGAGGACCACTTGCACCACCTCTGGGAAGTGTTGATGTCGCTGCACAGAGCAGGCCTCACATTCAAGGCCAGTAAGGGCCAGATTGGGCAGGGTTCTGTGGTGTACTTGGGACACCAGGTGGGGAGTGGCCAGGTGGCACCCCTACAGCCCAAGATTGAAACCATCCTGGCTTGGGAGCCCCCAAGGACCCAGACCCAGGTGAGGGCCTTCTTATGACTCACGGGTTACTACAGGAGGTTTGTCGAGGGGTATGGCAACATTGTTGCACCCTTGACTGAGCTGACTTCCAAGAAGCAGCAAAAGATTGTGAACTGGACTGACACCTGTCAGAAAGCTTCTGATGCCCTCAAGACTGCCATGTGTACAGCACCCGTACTCCAGGTGCCCAATTTTGCTAAGGAATTTATTGCCCAAACAGACCTTCAGAGCATGGGGTGGGGGCTGTTCTGTCACAGATGAATGAGGAGGGACTAGACCAACCTGTAGCCTTCATCAGTAGGAGGTTACTTCCACGGGAACAGAGGTGGAGTGCAATTGAGCTTGAGGTATGTGCTGTGGTCTGGGCACTGAAGAAGCTGAGACCATACCTGTTTGGGACTCGCTTCCGGGTTCAGACAGACCACAGCCCCCTCAGATGGTTGATGCAGATGAGGGGTGAGAATCCTAAGTTGTTGAGGTGGTCCATTTCCCTACAGGGTATGGACTTCACGGTGGACCATCGCCCTGGTACAGAACACGCCAATGGTGATTGTCTGACCAGATTTTTCCGCCTTAGTGATGAGAACTTCCAAGGGGATGGGTAGTTCTCCCCACATTTCAGCTGGAGGGGACGCGTGTTAGACCTGGCACCATTAGCATTGGTCTCCCTTCCATTTTTCGCTGTTGTCTCCTCTGTTTTTTGCTGGTGATAGATGCTCTGGGCGCTGTGCGACTGCCATTCAGTGCCACAGCACTGGTGAACCAAATGCTGCTGGTGGGTCTGCAGCACTGGTTTGCACCTCCCACGGAAGCAGCTTGTAAAGTGTGTCTCAGACCTGCCACTGCAGTGTCTGCGTGCAGTCTAGAACTGCCATCTTGGCTGTGAAGTGCACCCACTTTCCCGCCCCTGAACCTTCCCTTGGCATCATGTAAGCCACCCCTATGGTAGGGTGCATTGTATGTGTAAGGTAGGACATGCTCTGATGTGTGTAGCATGTACTGGTAGTGAATTACACCCAATTTCGTTTTTCACTACTGTAAGGCTACCTGTTCTCCATAGGCCAGAATGGGAGGTTTGGCTATTACAGCGAGGATTTCTATCTGCAGATGAGGCTCCTGTGAGTTCCAAGGCCTCTAGTTCTACTGTGGAGAAGAGAGCGCTGAAAATCGTCGCTAACACCCGTTAGCGAGCCGCTGCAGCTGAAGAGCGTAAGGAAAATCGTCGCTCTGCTGCCGCCGAGTGCTCGCTACTGGAGATCATCGCATCACCTGTCTGCGGGCTGCCAAATGCTCGCTAACCCGAAGATTATCGCATTGCATGTTTGCAGGCCTGAAAGCGCTCGCTAACCAAAGATCATCGCATCGTGTTCATCGCTTCACGACATCGCAGAGCGGACGCCATTTTCTTTCATCGAAACAAGATCGCACACGCAACATGCTCGGCACATCATCCTCCCTTCGTGGCACGGATTTTATTGCATCGCCGGCTTAGCGTGCAGAAGTTTGTCGCTTTGTCCTGCCCACAAACCCGCGCATCATCCTCCCTTGCGGCAAGGATTCAACGCATCGCTGGTTAGCGTAAGGAAAATCATCGCTACAACTCCTTAGCGACATTTTTGTTGCTTTGCTACAGAATCCAGGTATCTTGTGAGTAAAAGGGTCGCAGAGACCACTGCCTTGAACTGAACCCCTCCTTGCACATTTTGAACTATTTTTGCAGCCTTTCAAGAGTAACTCTATTTTCTAGTATTGTGGATTTTTACTGTTATTTGTCTTGTGTTAAGTCTATATATAAAGATACTTATTTTCTATAACTACCTGTGTGGCATCCCTTTGTAGTGTTCTTCACTGTGTTACTGTGTATGGTCATAAATGCTTCACACACTGCCTCTGAGATAAGCCTAGCTGCTCGTGCTACGTTACCAAAGGGTTGAGCAGGGGTTATCAAAGGGTGTAGTCTGCTTACTCTGGCTTAGGAAGAAGGGTCCCTACTTGGACAGTGGCCAGCCATTGCCAACTAGAGACCCCCATTTCTAACACCCTGCATCCTCATTCTTTCAATAAACCTTTTTCTATTTCTTTTATATTATGCAAAAAATCATTATATTTACAGCATCAACATATTGTTGAGCAAACGGCTGTCCAACACAAAACAACTCAGACAGTTTAAGTTCATTGTTTCAGACGGAATGAGAAATGCTTACTACATATTTAAAGTTGTCACTAATAGTTTTAATTTTTGTTTGTTTGATTGCATTAATGTATTACATTTTTTCTCCTCGAACAATTATTGTGCAGCCACCTTTTCATTAAAGTGTTTGTGAAGACATTCAGGAAAGTGGAAAAATCCATCAACCCATCATTTGGGCACCCCATGAGGGTGACTTTTTGTGTTGTTCTAACAAGGAAAGAAGGATTGAAAAATTCCAGAGAAAAACTCATTCTTTACAAAAGTAAGGCAAACCGTCCCCAATCCCATCCCATACCAACCCTTGTGGTGGTGAGGGGGACAGAACCATGTCTTTCAGACAATGCCATCTATGTGCATCATGTGTCCAAGCGTTCACACGAGATACAAGACCTAGGGCCTCCTTTATGAGGTTTTACCGTGGGGCAGCAATACAGGCATTCCTGCTGCACTGCCTTCCGGTAAAAAAAGGGCCGGACTGCGCTGTATCTATTAGATACGGTGCTTTCCTGTCCTTTTCCCATGCGCCGATGCATAATGGGCTGCCATGCGCCAATGCAGGTACCTTTGCACCATGGTGCAGGGGTGCCTGCGTTGTGGGGATGAGTGTTTCTGTGCGGGACAAATATTTCTGTGCTGTAAAGGAAACCTTCCAGCACTGAAACAATCACAAGAGGTTTTTTCCTCATTCTATGTGTGCTGCAGAATACAGCATACACAGTGTGCTGCAGAATACAGCACACATCGAAAAAGGAAAAATTAGGAGAAATAGAGATATGATGTTTATCCTCGTTGTGACGCCCTTACGCCTTCCCTGGGGAGGTGTACGTTTTTTATGCTGCCTCGGATTTGCAATTTCTAGTAAATCTAGGGCAGTGTCAAAAAGCCATGGATGTTGCTGTGAATACCCCCACCAACACCCATTGCACTCCCCTTTCACGCAGAATGCTGCGTTTAAGGGAGACATATTTACGAGGCAGCATTAAGCCAAAAAGAGTGGCTCAGTGCGGCCATGTAAATATGGAGCAGGCTCCTGCGCCACGGAAGGTCACAAAAAGTGACTTTCCGGCAGTGCAAGGGGCCTCATAATTATTATAACTGTTATTACAATGTGTAATGAGTTTTAGAACCATTTGATGTTTTCTGCTGTTGATGTCTTTTATACGTATATTTTTCTGTACATTTTATTGTGTGTGATTGTTCTTCTCCCCAACTGTTATTCAGTCAGTCATTTTTGTCCCTGTTTTCCTTGTACTTGCATGAATTATTTGTTTGTCAATGCATGTGGTGCTCACAAATCTTATCTATATCTGTTGATTAAAAACCACTAGTTTAAATGTTAAGAAATAAAAATAAATGTGTATTTAAGATTAATAAATTATAAACTCAACTGGTCTGATGTATGTTATCTTTATATCATAAATGCATTGTTTCTATATGCAGATTTTAGAGAAGTTTTGTGTTATTTTGCTCCTCATAAATGAGACCCTTAGTTTGAATGAGCACCTGGTTAGGGGGAGTGCTAGTGAGTTCTCAAGTGCTTCCTAACTTGTGGTGACTCATAGATCTTTGCACAGATGATGGAACATTTAGTCAAAGAGTAGTAAAACTAGAAGCTTGGGTGGGATGAAACATGTGAATTCCAATTTATAAAAGTAGTCCATTGAGGGTGTCCACCTGCCTGTTTACTTCCTTTCCGAGTGGGATGGATTAAGGGTTATTTGTTCAATGATGAGGGTGACCAGGGCTTTTTAATAAGATAGTGGGGACTTTTTTTTACTGTGTAAAGCAAGGAGTTGCTTGTCTCTCACACCATTGAGGGTGGATTAATCGGTGCCACTCTCACCTAGGTGTCTGTTTTTAAAGAACCCAGAATTGGGTAGCCCAACACCCTTTTAATACATCCCAAGATTTTCATCCAGAAAGCCTGCATCATAACGCAAGATCACCAAATATGTGTGTATGTTCCTAATGACTGACTGCATCTCTACCATGTTTGTGATGAGGAAGGAAACAGGTTTGAGACATGCACATATAGGATAAATTGCTACATCTGTCGGTACACAAATTCTCTCATGGAGATGTCAGGGTGTGTTTTGGGAAAATAACCCCTTAGGTTGTCCCATTGCTTTTCAGATATACTGATCTCAGCATAATGTTCCCATCCATGTTAGAAAGGAATTTTGTTGGGGCAGGGTTGAAGTTTAGTACTTTTTGAGGTAGGACGTGGGGATTTTGTAACAGCTGTCGCATTGTGTGGGAAAAGCTCCCATGGGTTACAGCTGAGAATATTGGTGGTGAATGGCAATTATTATTACATTATAAATAGGATTTCAAATATTTTATACATAAACCAAAAATATGTACTATGTTTATATATGCTTTCATTAATTTATATGCAGTTATATTTTTAAATGTTTTAAATAATTAAATAATGTAATTTAACTTTATTTCCCATGTTTATTTTTTCTTATGTCCCTAACGCCTTCATTTTCTATGGAAGGGCATTGCAGTACCAGTGGTTGGCCATGTGTAGTGATTGAATTACTACAAAAGTGTAAGTTACTACAAAAGTGCATTTTGTGATTTCTAAAAAGCAGTAAACTTACTTTGAAGTGCAAAATTACTAAAAAGTGTATGTTACCTATCTTAATCAGGCCCATTTTCTTTGGAAGCAGAAAATGTTTTCATTCGTATCAGTTTTTAAATAATATCTTGCCGCTGCAAGTCTCATTTCTGTGATATAATTCTTTTTACATTGTTCCTGTGCCTGTGTATGAGGGTAACTTCTGTAACACTAGGGGTCCCACGCTTTATTAAAGTTGCCTCCCATTCTTATGTCCCATTTTATATCGTCCAACATAGCGTTGAGGGTTTTATGCAGGAAGGAGTCCTGAGCATGGTTTGGAGAATAGATGTTTAGAATGAATGAATGAATGACTGCTGATCTAGAAGGTGCAGACAGATACTTCGGTAAGATGTGTCCCAGTGAGGTAAGTAGATCTAACAAGGTCAAGGAGAAAAGCTACTTTGACCACTAGAGAACAGCCTCCCATTCTGGTTTTCTAGTCTTTTGGGGTAATTACCAGAAACGCATGTTTGTATCTTAGGATCTGTTGTGGATGATACCCGCCAAAGAAGGAGAACATATCTGTTCCTTGGACCTGTTTTATGAATTTTCTTAAGACAGATGCAACAGGCTTTAAAATAAAATCTTTTCACAGTCAACAGCCAGTAGAGCTGATACAGATGGTTTGTGATGGAATAACCTCGCTTTAATCCCAGATTTCTCATGTGCTGCTGTATTTTGCAGAAGGTGCAATCTTTGCAAGAGATCATTCAGCAGGTCCACCACCAAAGAGTTGCAGTAATATATTGTGAACTAGATACAGGTTTGCACCAAATGTTTCATGGATGAAGATGACAGAACATAATTTTTCCAATTATACTTAGCAAGCGGAAACACAATAGAATAAAATACAATGACATTTGTAAAGCACAGGGCTACTCATGAGGGAGCGCCATGGCACTAACAGCTGGACTGCTCTTGTGAACAGACAGAAACTAAGCACCAAGCACCAGTCTAGGCACTAAACTAGTGGGTCTATAATCCTTTTCTGAAGATCCTGTCTGAGGGAGCAAGTCGTAAGCTGTACAGAAGTGAATTCCACAGCTTTGCAGTCACAGTTATGAAGGATCTCCCACCGCCCCTATCCCTAAGGATTCTTGGGATGTGCAGGATCATCTGTGAGATAGACCTGAAAGATCTATTGTGGCGGTAGGACTTGAGTCTGCATCTCTTGTACAGCGGTCCCTTGTTCTTCTAAGCTCTATAGGCAAAGATTAGAGCCTTGAGTCTGATGCGGCTGGCTATAGGGAGGCAGTGTAGCTGGTGGAGGTGGGAGAACACCGAGTGATGCATAAGGACCTTAAGAATGAGGCATGCAGCTGCATTTTGGATTATTTGTAGACGTGGCAGAAGGTAAGCTGGCAATCCCAGGTAAAGACTGTTGGCATAGTATAATTTGGCTGTACCAAGGGCATAGACAATAGTCTTACAGGAGGCCAAAGGCAGCAAAAGTAGCATCCTTCTCAAAGACTTCAATGTAGAAAAGTAGCTGGCAAAGTCTGCCTTGACCTGTGGTTCAAATTAAAGAGCTGAGTCAAATGTGATGCCCAAGTTTCTGACACAGGAAAATGGGGATGGGCTGGCTACCGGCTTGGACGGCCACCAGCCAAGGGGGTCAGGGATCATACTTATGCCAAAAAATAGAATTTATGTTTTATTGTAATTAGGCTTGAGGCAACAGTCACCAATCCAGTCTAACACAGCTTTAAGGCATTACTTAAAGGACATAAGGGCATCAGGAGTCTCATCCTGAAAAGAGAGCAGGAGCTGCGTGTCATCAGCATATACCTTCAAACCACAGAATTCCACTAGCTTAGCCAGGGTTCAAGGTAGACACTGTAAAGCGTAAGGGTCAGGGCAAAGCCCTGAGGCACCCCATACTTGAGAAGTTTGGAATCTGAAAGAATGAGAGACAGAAACACTGTATGAGATCTATCCTCCAGATACAAACTGATCCTTGCTAATGCATTCCCTTGAATGCCAATTCTCCCATGTCAGTTCAGTAGGATGGGGTGCAAGACTTGTCATAAGCTGATGACAGGTCTAAAAGAATGATCATCTCTGAAGCAACCCAATCAAGCTTGAGCTTGATAAATTCCATAACCTCCAGGAAGGCAGTCTCAGTGCTGTAAGCTGACCACATCCAGGAAGGCAGTCTCAGTGCTGTAAGCTGACCACATCCAGACTGTGTATCATGCAGGAGGGAGTTGGATTCCAAGAACAGAAAAATCTGTTTGTTGACCACCTTTTCCAGCACCTTAACTGCTGCGGGAAGGAAGGAGATTGGTCTGAGGATGCTGTGCAGTTTCGGGTCAGCATTAGGATTTTTTAGCGGAAAGAAGAAGGGCCTGTTTCTACCTCTTTAAGACAGTAGTGGATTCTAAGGAGGCATTCAATAATATAATAAGAATCAGATTGACAATCTGGCGAGACTGATTTCAGAATGCCAGGGGGCAGCAGTCCTGCGGTGAGTCAAATTTGCAGCAAGTCAAAAGTATGGCAGAGTCTAGGGTGCCTTCCGCAAAACCCATAAATTATTTAAATTTTCTTCATAAAGAATCCGTAAGCTCTTCACACAAGAAAGTAGAGGGAATTGGCAAGTTTAGCGTCGCCCTCTGGGGCGAGAAAAGAGTTAACGATGCTGAATAGGGCACTAGGTTTGTTATCGGTTGCCTCGATGGAAGATGCAATTAACTGTTTCTGTGCTCCACGAGTGGACTTGCGAAAGCAGGACAGAGCCCTTTCATAGGCTGATGTAGCATCCTTATCATAAGCAGAGTGTCATGCATTCTCTAGCCGCTTACAGTGCACCATTTCCTCTGGTAAGACCTCCCTGAACCATGGGGCAGAAGGCCTAGAGCGGCTCTGGGGCAAGGATTTCAATAGAATAACAAGATCAAGGGCATCAGAGCCATTTACCCATCTACTGTAGGTCCAGGAAACAGATGATGGGGATCAAGCGCGGCTCACAATACTCGCGGGTGGGGGAGCGGGGGGGCCGTGCTGCCTCTGCTCCTGGGCTGGGTCTGGTGTTTGTATTTTCCTGCTCCTAAACAGGACCTGGCCTGGCAGTTTTGGCTGGACTGTTCCCATGAGGCACAGGGTCAAGACTGATTTGCATATGGCTGGGTTCAAACTGGAATGGCATGGTGAGCAAAAAAACTATGGATTTAGGCCCAGATCTCTGTACTGGGGTTAATGTATGACATTGTTCTGCATTCTGTCCATCAACTGTTGTTTTTGCATTTGTCACCCCGAGTGGGACGGGTATGGTCATACGTGAGTCCCGTGCTCTCCATGCCACTGGAATCAAGCTATCCTGGCTGAAGAGGGGTGAAACCATGAAACCGGTCCTAGGCTGTCTGGTTCCAGTCCAGGGAGGACCTGGCTTGGCAGTTCGGGCTGGACTGTTCCCATAAGGCACAGGGTCAAGAATGATTTGCATATGGCTGGGTTCAAACTGGAATGGCATGGCGAGCAAACAAACGATGGATTTAGGCCCAGATCTCCGTACTGTGGTGAATGTATGACATTGTTCTGCATTCTGTCCATCAATTGGTTTTTTTGCATTTGTCACCCTGGGTGGGACGGGTATGCTCAGACGTGAGTCCCGTGCTCTCCATGCCACTGGAATGAAGCTATCCTGGCTGAAGAGGGGTGAAACCCTGAAACCAGTCCTAGGATGATTGGTTCCAGTCCAGGGAGGACCTGGCTTGGCAGTTCACGCTGGACTGTTCCCATGAGGCACAGGGTCAAGACTGATTTGCATATGGCTGGGTTCAAACTGGAATGGCATGGTGAGCAAAAAATCGATGGATTTAGGCCCAGATCTCTGTACTGGGGTGAATGCATGACATTGTTCTGCATTCTGTCCATCAACTGTTGTTTTTGCATTTGTCACCCCGAGAGGGACGGGTATGCTCAGACGTGAGTCCCGTGCTCTCCATGCCACTGGAATCAAGCTATCCTGGCTGAAGAGGGGTGAAACCCTGAAACCGGTCCTAGGATGTTTGGTTCCAGTCCAGGGAGGACCTGGCTTGGCAGTTCGGGCTGGACTCTTCCCATGAGGCACAGGGTCAAGACTGATTTGCATATGGCTGGGTTCAAACTGGAATGGCATGGTGAGCAAAAAAACGATGGATTTAGGCCCAGATCTCTGTACTGGGGTGAATGTATGACATTGTTCTGCATTCTGTCCATCAACTGTTGTTTTTGCAATTGTCACCCTGAGTGGGACGGGTATGCTCAGACGTGAGTCCCGTGCTCTCTATGCCACTGGAATCAAGCTATCCTGGCTGAAGAGGGGTGAAACCCTGAAACCGGTACTAGGATGTTTGGTTCCAGTCCAGGGAGGACCTGGCTTGGCAGTTCGGGCTGGACTGTTCCCATGAGGCACAGGGTCAAGACTGATTTGCATATGGCTGGGTTCAAACTGGAATGGCATGGTGAGCAAAAAAACAATGGATTTAGGCCCAGATCTCTGTACTGGGGTGAATGCATGACATTGTTCTGCATTCTGTCCATCAACTGTTGTTTTTGCATTTGTCACCCCGAGTGGGACGGGTATGCGAAGACGTGAGTCCCGTGCTCTCCATGCAACTGGAATCAAGCTATCCTGGCTGAAGAGGGGTGAACCCCCGAAACCGGTCCTAGGATGTTTGGTTCCAGTCCAGGGAGGACCTGGCTTGGCAGTTTGGGCCGGACTGTTCCCATGAGGCACAGGGTCAAGACTGATTTGCATATGGCTGGGTTAAAACTGGAATGGCATGGTGAGCAAAAATACGATGGATTTAGGCCCAGATCTCTGTACTGAGGTGAATGTATGACATTGTTCTGCATTTTGTCCATCAACTGTTGTTTTTGCCCTAAACAGGAACAGGCATGTCCCTCCCCTCCCATAAGCTAATCACAACACTGCAATGGCAGCATTATGATTGGTGCGGACAGCGCCAAGCCGGGCACCTGTAGGGAGGCAATTTTATTTATGTAGGGTGCATGCAGCCTACATAGAGAAAATGTAAAGTGTGCATGACTGGTTTGGTCGGCCCCAGAAGGACGACCAAACAGTCAGGGTACTCAGAGTGGTGCAAGCTACTCCTCCCCGAAACGCCCACCCTCCTGCCCCCAACCAGGCATACCCTCCCGCCCGCCCCCAACCAGGCATACCCTGCCTTCTGCTTTCTCACAGCGCGAGAAGCAGAAACATAAAATGGGATTTAAAATGGAGGAGCCGCCCCTGTGGATTTGATGTGTTCCTCGAAAGATTGCATAGAGTTAAATATGACTACCAGGTTGCTGGCCTGATAAAAGGAAGGAAGCAAAACTCCCAATGTTTCAAGCCACCACTAATCAGTCCAGACAACAAAAGCGCCCAAGAAGATGACATCTGTTTTATTAATGTTAAGAGACAGGGAGTTTGAGTTCATCCAACAAGAGGCTTTTTGAGGTTGGAAAAACGATTCTGCAAGGCCCAATTTGAGTTCCATCTAACATTATGATTACCTGGGTGTCACCAGCATATTTGTGAAAGGAAGCATATTTGGAAAAGGAAATGCCAAAATAGACAATGAGACAGGCAAGAGGGGCCACGTAGTAATTGAAAAATGTGGGACTCTGAACAGAGTCTTGAGGCACAGGGTTAGAAATTGTCTTAGCTAAAGATATTTACATAGCCAAAGACACTGCTTGGGTCCGAGCCACAGAAAATGAACTTGATGTCATCAGTAGCTTTGGCCAGATCTGAGCAACTTTAAGTGGTGAGGAAGAGAAAGTGTGGTAGTGACGACCTGTTCCTTAGTTACTTTTTCAAAAGTAGATCATAATGGCTTAACAAGGAGATGTGGTGAGAGTAGGCTATTTCTGCATTCCTGAAAATGTGTTTTTAACTAAGTAGGCAATCTTGTCATGGAAACATTGGGACAGATTGTGCATAGTACATGAAATGGTTTAATGGCATTACCATCAGCCTGAACACAAGCCATGGTATTATGCAACAGGAACACCAGTTAAGGGCGAACCCTGATGGTGTCACACAACCTTTATGCAATGCCATCACTGTTCCTAGAGATGTTTGTGATGTCCTTATTTATGAGTGATTGCAAAGAATGGCCATCCCAGCCACTTTACCTTTGGATTAAGTCCAGTATTGTCAAGGATATCTCATCTGACAGATATTTTTTTTCGAAAGATGTGTGTCTTGTAGGAAAATAATATCATGGTCTCTACTTTTTAAATAACTTCAGATCTTAATTGGCAAATTAAGCCCCCTCATGTTTAGTGATATGAGTTCATTCATTGAGTGGGGTAAGTATGCACTGGAGCTCCAATCATAGAGGGCCTCGGTCCCAGAGTATGTTCCTCTCACACTTATCACCAAATAAACAACTTCACAAAGGTCAACAGTGCCAGAAGGAATGTGCCTACCTAATTTTAACAGGTGTAAACCAGTTGTAAAGCCTCATGAGCACATCTCCTTGATGGGTAGGAACAAAATAAAGAGGAGAACCTGAGAAGGAATGGCTATGCTCTCATACTACACATGCCATTGTAGTCTATATATATAGTTTCAGTTCAACCCCTCCCCATGGTTACACCTAGTTCTCCTCTACAGTGACTGAAGCAAACTTTTACACATTGTGGTCTGTTTCGGTGTATCCCCCAGAACCCCACTGGTGGTTGGGGGCGTGGGGACTAAAGCTCCATCCAGGTGGGAGGACATCAGCTTTGGCTTCTTTGGTGGATTTGATGACACAGTGTCTCAGTCTTGGGTGGCAGGGAGTAGTTTACTACTTAGGACAAAAGTCCTGCCATTCTAAGGAGACTCCTTGGTAGAAGGTGGCACCGTTGAAGTTCAAAGACACATCAAGGAGTTGTTGGGCATCCATCAAAGTTTGTATGAAGCAGTACTTGGCCTGCCATTGACAAATGAGTCTGAAGGTATGACCTCAATGGTATCAGGTGTGATGTTTGTGCAAGAAGTCTGTGATAGTGCAAAGGTCCCTGCACTTCATCAACGTGATTACAGGGAGGTGATGATACAGTTAGATATGACAGTTTTTTTAGGTTGCAACTCTTTATTTACTTGCGAGTGTCATCAATGATTCCATGTAGTCGAAGAAGTGTATACCCGTCATAATCTCCGCAGTGCCAGCATAATTAAACAGGGTCGCTGCTACCCAGAGAGCACGGTCTCGTCTAGTGGGGGAACCTGCATCACCCCAAATGGACTTTAGCAGTTTGTAGCTAAAGCACAAGATACAATCTACTTCCATGTCATTGGGATATCTTCTAATGCAAATGTTATTACAGCAGCTTCTATTTTCGAAATCTTCTGCTGGGACCCTGCACTGGAGAAGTTCCTGGTCTTCTAAGCGAGTGGAAGTGTAACTTTCAGATCATCCATTCTGTTTTTGAGTTTGTTGATTTCCCCACATACTTCCTGTAAGCAGGTTTTAAGTTCAGTTTTGACAGAGCCGATCACGAAGTGAACGTCCCCTAGGAACTGTTCCACGTAGTCTTGGTTGATTAGAGTAGCTGAACCTCCACCAGTTGTAGAGGAGCTGTTTTTCTCTTGAGCAGTGCACTTTCTGTGGGAGGCCTGTAACCACATATCAGCAACCACGTTCGTATGATGTGGATTACCTCTGACCATCGTTGAAAGTCTATTTAGGGAATCTGACGAGAAAGGAAAGAGGAGAGGAAAGGGTATGGCCAACTTATAGCATGGAGAGCAATAGCACTGATCCTTATTGGAGATGTGGTCTGGAAGAAAGAGCCAGTAAAATGGTTTTGTTCAACACAGGCCCGCAAGGGGTATCAAAATCAAGACCTGTGATTGATTCTGTGTGAAGCAGCACCAGAGATATATGCAGTGTGGTGAGCTAATTCTTGGCCTCTTAAATTAGTGGCATTACCCGTGGGGTATCCCTTCTTGGTCCTTCTTGCTTGGGACGGTACTAGGTGCTCCTTTCGTGTGCTGCAGATGTGGAGTGCATTGGATCCTACGCCATGTATTGGAAAGGGATGATCCTAACCACAAGTCCTGAGGGTCACACCCAAATGGTTCCTCACCAGTCCAGCAATCTTACCATGTAGTTTGGAAACTGCTGATATCTGCTCACCTACTGGGGGCAGAAGTGATCTGGTTGAGCCACTGGATTGGCACCCTCTTCACCTGCAGCTCAATTCATTAGAAAGGAACTTCCTTAAGCCTCAGGCCGGGGGTTTACCAGCTGCAAAATTGAGGCATGAACAGGGTGGGGTCCCCAAGAAACACTCCGGGCCCAAGCCCCTTCACCACTCCAGAGGACCCTCACTGCAATTGCCTGTGGAGTAGCTAAGGCACCAGTTAACATGGGGACTTTGTCTGTTTCTGATGATGGATCACTGCTGCTGATCGGCCTCTAACCCATGAAATTAACACCTGTAGATCATTTTCATGTTGGTGTAGGAAGCTGGCAGTCTCACTTAAATAAGGGGCATGGCTATTCAAGGTAATTTGGGCTTCATAGTTCCCCTCCAGTCCAATGAGTGCTTTGCTGTGCGAAACATGGCCTGCGTTGTGCGAGAGCTTATTCACCCCAGAAGGACCATGAGGGAAGGGGATGGAGGCAAGTGTGGGCTGGGCATATGCAGATTTCCATCCTCATCTGTGTAAGTTCTCCTGGGGAATCAAGTGTACTGCTGCCAGTGCTCCCAGCTGGGTCCCAGAAGCCTTCATGGCCTCACAGGTCCAGCCAATGCAAGATAGGCCCAGCCACAGATACTCAGCATCCAGGTAAGATGGTGGCTGTCGCCTCAACTGGGGCATGGCTGACAGGGCACAAGGTTGGGTGAAAATCCAACAGGGTCCTGAATCCTCACCCTGCTCCCATTGGCCCTGTCGATCATCTTTGGGGTCCAAGGAAACAGTGCACAGGACAAAAGAGACAGTGGGAGACAGAGTTTTCCCAGGATTAATATCTGAGCCAGAGAGGAGCATAAATGTTGAAATAAAAGGGAGTTTACGCATGCACACAATCCTTTGAATATTGCATGGTTCCTATTTACCTAATATGGCATAAAAGTTGATTTATTTATTTCCTAAAAATATGGACTGGATACCTTCTTATTGCAGTTTAGTGATTGTGATGTTTTCGGAAGTATTATTCTACCCCAATTAAAAATAAGATGAATAATATATGTATGCAAAGGCTGAGCACAAACCTCTTGTTCTGTTATGATACATGTATTTGTGTAGTGCGCAACGCACCCAGGAGGGTATCCTGGCCCTGAAACAGTAGCTGTATGGGACCAGAGAGGGAAAGTGCCAGGTAAAGAGCCAGGTCTTCAGTTAATTGAGGAATTCAAGAACTAAAGAGAAGTCTCTAATGTGCAGGTGCAGGTCTTTCGAGGCTCTAGGAGCGAGGCAGGAGAAGGCACGACCGATCTGATCTCAGATCTCACGATCTGATTCTGCATATGCATAGGGTTGGGCGAGTAGGAGTTAGGCTGGTCGGAAGAGTCGGGTAGCTTAGAGGAACTATATGCAGATGTAGAGGTATGAGGGGCCAATGTTGTGTAAGGCTTTGTATTTGTATGTGAGGAGTGCTTGTTTGTGGATTAGAAGCCAATGAAGCCAATGAAGCCCTTTGAAGTGTCGGGTGATGTGAGTGCATAGAGAGAGGTTGAAGGTGAGCCTGGCCACAGCGTTTTTACTCCGACAGATTCTACTATTTTGCCCATCAGTGTAATGCCAATCACAATGCTGCATCGTAAAAGTACAAATCATATACCCCTACCTGGCACTGACTTTTCCCCCACTGCCTTGCAGCAGGGAGAACTTGCAGTGGCTGCTGTCATGCAGCTGGCTAACTCCTGCTTCCCCCAGAGCTCTAGCGATTAGAGCAAAATATTGTCTGCTCACCATTTATTTCAGCAGGGGCTTCCTATGGTCAGCCCAGGACCTGGCTTTCTGTGCCTCCCACCACAAAGTGGCCCAAAACCCTTCTTTTGACATGTTATTGACCGATGACGAAAGGTCTAAATGCATCTGCACTAAAAATGAAAAGAATAGTTTCAATTGTTACCTAAATCCAGTGCAAGGTGCACCTGTCAAATTTCTGCAAGGAGACATTGCTGCTTCTCAGAATCTGTATCATTCTTGTCTTGTTTACAACATGGTATGATGACTGTTAGGTTTAGGTAATCCTCGTCCATGTACTTCCCTCTAGTGTGAACACATCTTCCTGCTGCCGGAAGGTCCCATCTCGGATCCAGTCATTGTATTTCTTTCAAGTCTGAGATAATGTGTCAAGGTGTATTGACACCTATTAGGGTCAATCCTGTCTCTGTGAAATGTCACTAGTCAATGTTTTTTGATGAATTCTTAAGGACTGGCTGTTTAAAAGGGTCGATAATTCACACATTGTAGTAAACATAGCTTCTTGCATTCCCCGTGTGTTTTACTGTATTTACTATTTTTGCTTTGAACACTGCCCTGCTTATTATGTGAATACTGATTAGGACTGTTTCTTTCTCCTGCTCAGCTGCTTTGGTGCAGTGAATTAGTAACTAAATAACTGTTTATGCAGGTGTTTGCACATTTATTCATACATAATTAACGTATTGAATATTACTGCTGCTTAATATGTAAATCACATCCACACTAATAAACTAAACATTTAAATTATACCTGGTTGTTTATTCAGTATTCTTAGGGATTTTTTGCTTTGAAATTAGGCACATTAAAATATTCAATGACCTCAAGATTTCTTAGCCACTTGTCAAGAGGTTCAGCAACAATTTAATATTACCATAGTTACCAGTGCTACAAGTAGAGCAGTGTTTGAAAATGTTCAATTTGTCTTACGCGAGTTCACATACAAAGTAAACTACCCTTGTGTGGAGAGTGTAATCTTTAAATGTACCTATAAACAGTTGTACTTGACTGCATCATGTTCATGATGATTTTAGTATCCAATTTTTCAAATCCTTCTAGCGCTGGTTTTAAATCCTGGCTGGTAATTAAACACCCAGTAAATAACAATACCACATGGTTTATTCAATGGTGGACATATCATGTGTGGTTTTGGGCTTCAGTGTGGGTGGTAATGCACAAATTCTACACTTTTTTTCCAGTTACAAGCTGTGCAAGCTTGGATGTGTAATGTTTGCATGCCCACTTTGCTCAAGATTTGACCTGGTTTTACAAGGTTTATCATGTAGGCAAAAAACATTTGGTGCCCTGTGTGGCTGTATTACAGTCAGAGTGCACTGGCCCACTCTGTATGCTAAATTGTGTGTGCTGGATGCAGACCCAGACTTTGCACCATGTCACAGCATATATGATGTTTCCATTGCTTGCGCTGGGAACAATGCATTAGTGAAGGGTCGACCTGCTCAGTGAAACTGTGGATACACCTTTCAATGGAGGCAGATGCCCAAAATCTGTTTTCAAAGTGGCGATATTCCTCTGATGGTGACTCCTCAGCAATTAGAGACGTAATAAAATGGGAAGCCTAATGGCGACGCTATGCCATACACTACATACGTCATCGTAGTCTATACAGGTCCCTCCTGCCTAGCCCCTTCCCATAGCATGACCAAGTTCTCACCTTGAAGAACTTCGATTTTCTATTGTGATCATATCGACCCGCCATTTTGTGCTCCGCCGCCATTTTGTGTTGCCCTCACTCAGGCAGCACGACGATCGAAGTCTTTTTTCTGCTTTTCCTGCAATAGTGTGTCGAAATAACCTTGTGCCTCTGTTTACAAAAGCTGGTGTTAGAGACTGGCCGAGTACACTAATCCCTGTCTGGTTTTCCTAATCCCTGTCTCAACTATCTGTTGGTTCACACTATTCTCTTCTGATTTTATCTTATCGTCTGGCCTTCGCTGTCCTCTGCTCGTATTCTCTTGCTTCACAACTATCCTCCAAAACACACAAACGTATCTCGTCACCTGCAAGTCAGCTACAAGTCAGTTAATGAATTAGCGCGTGGGGAGGGGTGACAAACACAGTTAGAGGAGAGGCTTCTTCGAGTTACTCGATACTTTATTTTCAAACCTTTCCTATTGGTTCTGTTCTGTTTTCCAACTTTCCTTATTGGCTCCTTTTATATGTTTTAGGTGTGTTCTTAGTTAATGTATATGTCACATATATACTATATAAGATTATGCGCCACGGAGTGAAGTGGCTGTCTCCTGAGAACATACCGTGTGTACTTCTAGGACAACTGTACTAGCTGCAGCTAATAAATCTAATCTTTTGCGCCGACAGAGTGTCCCCGTGTCTCTGTGTAGCTAAGCAGGAGAACCCAGGAGATTAAGGCGTACCCTGCGCCGCCAGGTCCAAAAGGTTCTGGTTCTTCAACTGGCGCCCAACGTAGTGCGGCTTCAGTGGTACCGGTTCTGCCCGAAGGTCGTGAGGAACCCCGCAAGAAAATTCTGGAGGAATCGCGAGCCACGTCAAGCGACCCCTGTATGTCGAAAGTGGTCCGTAGGTCTTTTTCAGCGCGGTGACTCCTTTCTGACGGCTACTAACGACTGCTGCCCTGACTGCCGCCCTGCCTTGGCCCTTCCTTTGGTGATGTATGGTAAGGCGAGACGATAGATGGGCCTCTGTTGGCGTAAGAAGACGTCCTTAGTTAAGTATTTCGTGGGTCGCGCCCACAATTTTGGTTCTTTGTTCCTTAGTTTCTTTGGTCCTTAGATTCGACTATTGCAATAGCCGAAGCCGAGGGTAAGTGCATTTGTGCTGTGTAAACTGAGTTTTTCCCCCCTTGAAGTTTGTGAACAGTCAGGTGAAATCACGAGATGCCTGGTCTGACTAAGTTTGTAAAACTTTGTTGCTTTGGTTGTAATAGGGATTCCCGGCTTGAGGACTCTTGTCCGATTCCTTCGGTTGGAACTCCCACATATGAGCTCTATTCTAAACATGGTGTTGGCCCCATTGCCTTTAACGAGGCATGGACCCGATACACGAAGAAAGATGGTGTTTTAAAATGGCCAGAAAATGGTAGTTTCGATTCTGATGTGCTAGATAATTTGGAAGCAGTTCTATTCAAAAGAAAAGCCCGGCCGGCAATGTTTGACTCTTTCCGCCTTTGGCGTAAGGAAGCCAAACAGAGAGAAATTAAGCAAGCAAAACGATATAGGAAAGCACAGGGTATGACAATTATACAGGCTGCCCAACAATTCAAAGATGATGAAATTAATAATGCAATGGAAATCTCAGAAAGACAGCATCGTATGGCGATAGATAAATGTTATCCGGTGTTGCCTGTTTCCCCTTCCGATAACAAGAAAGATTTAGAAGAAGATCCCCAAATGTCCCATTTATTGAGGTTGCCTCTGCCCTATGCACAAGGTACTAATGCACCCCAGTTGTTACAGCCTGTTCAGCCGCCAGCAGTACCCCGCCTGTTCCAGCTCTTCCGCCTTTGCCCCTTTCAGTATTACCGCCTCTACTAGTTTTTCCTTTAACTTCAACTTCTTTGCCCTCATCTCCTGATCTTCGATCTCCTTTGCCTTCTGCTCCTCCTGCAATTACCGGTTCTCCTTCCACTAGTTCACCTAATACCTTGTCCCCTATTCTTATGTCTAATTCTCCGTCTGTGCGTAAGCGTCTCACGGACACCGTCACTGGTATTCTATCTCCTTTCTTTGAAGCTTTAAATGTGTCTCCGGCTTTTGCTCGAAGACAATCTCGTAGTCAGTTCCCAGATTCTGAAGAACGAGAAAGGTTGGACTCTCTCGCACGTAAATGGATCAAGAGGGGTCCCCAGTATAGTGTGCCTGATATTATGTCTACCTTCTCACAATGGAATGCGCCTACGCAAAGATATGTTTTTAATGTAATGTGTGATACTCTCATTAAAGAATGGGAGGATGTGAATTCGAGTTCGATTCCACAGGATCTGTTAGATGTTCAGACTGATTTCGACAAAGAACTTGTTGTGGGTTCTAAGGTTGAGAAAGCTGTAAGGACACTTATTTTCTTTAGATCCTTGTTGTCCTCTTAGACTTTCCTTGATTCCGATCCGTCGGTTAGACTAACACTGAAAAATTATCCTATGAGTTAGGTTCCTCCAGTGTGGAAGGAGGAAGTTGCGGCTCAAGGTAATAATCCAGCTATTCCTGCTCATTTCCAACGTATATGGGTACATGCCCCTTGGAAACGATCTGAAGTTTTAGCTCTTAAACAGACTCTACCGGATCCTCGTAAGAACCCTGCAGGTTATTATAAAGAATTATCACAGACGGCTACTGCTTGCATCATGAATCTAGCTGATATCGATATGTTGATGGGAAATGTCGTTCCGCAAGCATTATGGGCTAAGATTCGTAGAGAGAATCATGATCAAGCATTAGGTGGTGATTGGGCTGCTATAATTGCTGCGGATGCAGCTCAAGTGGGTGGTGCTAAGCCTGATGCTTTAATTTCAGAACTCCCTGGTAGGATTATTACATTAATGAAAACGATGATGCCTGCCTTGAGAGTTAACTGGGATAAATTAGCAGCATGCAAACAAAAGAAAGATGAGAGTGTCTCTGATTTCTTTACTTGTTTCGAGGAGACATTTATTGATCACAGTGGTCAAGATATGGCTACAGAGGGTGGTCAGCGATTATTTGTGGACAAGTTTGTATTTAATTTGCTTCCTGAGTTGTCACACAAATTGAAAGATTCTGAAAGTTCGCGGGCTGTTTCTTCTTCTGCCCAGATATTGGCTACTGCACAATATTATGAAAATAGAGATAAAGAAGAAAGAGAAAAGCAAGAGAAAAAGACAAAAGAATTGAAAACAAAGGTTCTCTTGCAACAAGCTTATCCTCCTCGCTATGTTCAGCCTCAGTTTCAACAGCCTCCACAGTTTCAGAGGTTGTATCAAAAACCTGAGCCATATATTCCGCGACCTTTGTTAGGACCTAATCAATGTGCCTATTGTAGAGAAGAAGGTTATTTTAAGAGTAGCTGTCTGGTTTTATTGCAGCGCAATGGAGCATTATCTGCTCCACGAGGTCGTGGTGGCCTCCAGTCAGCACACAGAAGTAGAGGTCGGGGTATGTCGACTCAAGAACAGCATTCCCTTCCTCTTCCAAATTCCGTGAATTATTTTGATCAGCAAAATTTTAGGTCTACACAGTATTACAATGAGGATTGTTATGTTGAAGGCGAGAATGAAAGTCTTCACACTAACTAGGACAGCCATGGACAAAGTAAGGGAGTTGTTTTGATTCCAGTAGATCAGAATGGACCCTATGTTAATGTCACTACAATGGGTGTTTCAGAGCCATTTCTCCTAGATACTGGTGCGATGAGAAGTTCTATCATTCATTCCAAACTCCCTGGGGCACCTTTGTCTGGCTTAACGAATGTTTCTGTAGGATTTTCTGGCGCCCCTGTTCGTAATCCGGTTTTTTGCCTTTTGCCTATTTCAGTTGGCCCTTATGGTTTGGAAGCTCCGCTTCTTTTGACGAATGGTTGCGGTGAAAATCTGTTGGGTTTGGACTTATTAAAAAGAATGCATGCTACGATATATTGTTCTCCTTCTGGTGTACATCTTACTTTAGGACAGAAACTGATTTCTCCAATGTATTTGTCCAAAGATCAGTTTCCACCTGAATTGCTTTCTCTTCCGGCAACGCTTTGGGCCACGGGTCCGAACGATGTGGGCTGTCTGGAGATTCCACCTTATGTTGTCACTCTTAAGCCTAATGTTGAATTGCCACGTATTCCGCAGTATAGAATTTCTACTGAAGGTGAAAAAGCGCTTTTGGAAATCATTCATGATTTGATTCAGAGGGGTGTGGTTGAGGAAACGAGAGGTAACATATGCAATAGTCCTATTCTTCCTGTTCTTAAACGCACTGATCCTTCTCAGCCTCCTGTATATCGTTTCGTAATTGATCTTCGGGAGGTAAACAAAATTGTTGTACCACAATTTCCCGTAGTCCCAGATATCACTGCTTTGTTGACGATGATACCTTCCACAGCGACTTGGTTCTCTGTTATCGATCTAAAGAATGCCTTCTTTAGTATTCCCATTGCTGAAGAGAGTAGGGATATTTTTGGCTTCTCTCTTGGAGGCCGAAGCTTCCGGTTTAAGCGCGCACCGCAGGGCTATTGTGAAAGTCCCTCTATTTACAGTCAAGCTTTAAAATGTCATCTTGATGCTTTTCATTTGCCGTCTGGTGCTGCTCTTATTCAATACATGGACGACTTGTTGATAGCTGCTGATTCAGAAGATATTTGCAAAAATGTAACTGTTGCATTGTTACATCATCTGTTTAATCTGAATCATAAGGTTTCACCTTCAAAACTACAATATGTTCGTCGAGAGGTTACCTACTTGGGTCATCTCTTATCAAAGGAGGGACGACGATTAACCCCAGAACGAATTCAGGCGATTGCGCAAATGTCTGTGCCATCCACACAAAGTGAGGTACGTGCTTTTCTGGGTATCACTTCTTATTGTAGGCAGTGGATTCCAAGCTTTTCTCTGTTGGCTAAACCTCTGTTGGCACTCACTTTGAAAGATACGCCTCAGCCCCTTCCATGGACTGACGAATGTCAAAAGAGTTTCACTGACTTGCGTACTGCTCTGTGTTCTGCTCCTGTATTGGGTACTCCCGATTACAGTAAGCCTTTCACGCTCTACGTTCATGAAAGAGAAGGGTGTGCGTTCTCAGTTTTAACGCAGCGATTTGGAGATAAACAGCGGCCATGTGCATATTTTTTGGCTACGTTAGATCCAGTAGCTAAAGCATTACCTAGTTGTCTTAAAGCAACAGCAGCAGCAGCAATTTCTATTCGACAGTCTGCTGGAGTAGTGTTAGATAATACACTTATTGTTATGGTGCCGCATGCAGTGGATACCTTATTAAACCAAACAAAAACACAACATCTTACGAGTGCTCGTTTGTCTGGATATGAGTTGACACTTTTGGCTAGTCACGTGCACATCAAACGATGTAATACTTTAAATCCAGCTACTTTGTTGCCTCTTCCAGTAGACAAAGATGACCAAGAACAACATGATTGTTTCCTCCGTACTGAGGAAGAGACAAAAGGAAGAATTGACTTGAAAGATACGCCGCTAGAAAATCCCGATGGAATTCTATGGGTGGATGGTTCTTGTTTCAAGCTTCCTAATGGAGATACAGTTTCAGCCTATGCTGTTACTACTTTACATACAGTTGTGGAAACCGCACCTATCAGACACAATTCAGCTCAAGCAGCAGAACTGATAGCTTTGACGAGAGCCTGTGTGTTGTCCAAAGGAAAAAGGGTGAACGTGTACACCGATAGCCAATATGCTTTTGGTGTGGCGTTCAATTTTGGGCGTCTTTGGAAAGAAAGGGGATTTCTTACTTCCCATGACACTAAAATACAACATGGTCAATTAGTGACTGATCTTCTTGAGTCACTTTCTTTGCCTACCCAAATAGCAATTGTGAAGTGTAGTGCGCACAAGAAGATTACTGACGATGTTGGTCGAGGAAATGCATTTGCAGATGAAGTAGCGAAAAAGACAGCGAGAGATGCTACAAATCGAATGTATGTTGCGGGTCCTGCGAATTGGGTTAGAGAGAGAGGAATGTATGAGGATACAGTAGAAAGTGTAAGATCGATTCAGAAAGAGGCTACAGAGAAAGAATTGAGCAAGTGGAAAGAAAGTACAGGAATGTTGGATGAGATGGGATGTTGGGTGGAATTGTCTGAGCACCAACGTTGGCTGTTACCAGACGCCTATGTACTGCCAGTAGTCACTATAGCACATGGTCCAGCTCACTTAAGTGCGAAAGGTATATGCAAGCTTCTGGCTCCAGTGTGGCAGAATGAAGGAATCCCAAAGTGTGCAGACAATGTGGTGAAACATTGTATTGTTTGTTTGATGTACAATCCGGGAAAGGGAACCCCAACTCCAGCAGGTCACTTTGCTCCTCCGACATATTCATTTGAGGTGTTGCAGATCGATAATATTCGTATGGAGCGATGCAACAACCTCAAATATGTTCTGGTGGTAGTATGCACCTTTTCTAGATGGATAGAAGCATACCCTCTAAAAGACAACACAGCCTTTTCCACAGCTAAAGTTCTACTAAAAGAATTTTTCCCCAGGTTTGGTTTGCCGCGCATTGTCTGGAGTGACAATGGGAGCGAATTTGTCGGCCAAGTCTTGCAAAAAGTTTGTGCGGGTCTTGGTATCAAGCAAAAGTTCCATGCGGCAAATCATCCACAGTCAGCGGGTTTAGTAGAATGCTACAATGGAACTTTAAAGTTAAAACTAGCGAAAGTTCAGGCTAGTACAGGACCTAGTTAGCCCGATGCTTTACCATTGGCTATTCTGTCCACCAGAACTGCAGTACACTCTTGTTTGGGACTTAACCCTTACGAAGTGGTTTTTGGACGCCCAGCTAATGTATGGGGAGTCCCTCGCCCTAAGAAATACTCAGACTTCCCATATCCAATGTTAATTGACTACTTGCATGACCTTACGACTAAATTGCGTGTTCTCCATCAACCGGTTCAGAGTGCTTTGCCGGAGGTTTCCACAGACCCAGGTCATTCCATTCGGCCAGGTGACTGGGTCTGCACAAAGAACTTCCAAAGGACGAAAAATTTGGAACCCAGGTGGAGAGAGCCCCGAATGGTGTTGCTCACCACGAGAACAGCAGTAAAAGTCGAAGGAAAGAAAAATTGGATTCACGGTGTGCATTGCAAGAAAGTGCCTTTGCCTCTTCCGTTCGATCAGTGGGTACGTAAGGGCATTAGAGACTCTGAGAGCGAAAAGGTTCCACGATTTGTACCTTTCAGTGATGCACGCCTGAATGGAACATTGTCTGAGAAAGAGGACGACGACATTCTTCAGAAAGCAATACCACCACATCGTCGCTTGAATACGACCAATCCGCGAACATTGTTCCGAGACCAAACTGTACCTGATGAAGAACACTATAACCTAAGGCCTAGACTAAAGAACACTTAAGATTTCTCTCTCCTATGTAGTATTCTGTCCCGGTTGCAGGGTCACGGTAGGAGTCTTGGTTGCGACCTGAGTAGTGGCAATAGGCCTGCAGGACTTGCAGTGTCATAGGACAGCAGACAATCGTGATTAAGTGATTGAGGAAGATTACCGTGAGCATCCACTTAGAAAGATGGAGACTACATTAGGCAAAAGAGAAAGTAAAGATAAAATGAATCATTGTAAAGAAATGTACAGTCGTTGTGGTATTGCTTTATGTATTATTATATTATTGTGTATTCTTTTGGCATGTATAAATTGGATTGTTATTGCTCTGCAGCGAAAAGTTGTCTCTCCTTCATCTTAGTCTTCTTCTACTGTCTCTCCACATCTATTTCATACACTTCCTCAACATGAACTCATTAGAAGAACCGAATATTACAACAATTCATTTGTCCAGTTATTACATCAACATCAATTAGTGATAAATACAACAAACTGTTGGGTGTGTGGACTTATGCCACATACCGTAGAAAAAGGAATGCCATATTTAGTTCTTCCGTTCTCCTATGAAGGTTCTGCTTGGGCTTATTTTGTTATCTTCTCCAATGCCTATCAAAGCAAATTCAGACGATCCGTTAGTTCACATATTGGTGATCCAGATTTTAGTCATAGTTCATTGATAAAGGGAATGGTAGCTATGGCTAAAATCATGGAAAATAGTAAGATCTCCGTTGACGAAAGAAAAGCGTACACTAACTGGAACGTCACCCATTATGTCACTAGCCTTAGTGATAAAGTTAAAAAAGGAAAATCTTCACCGATTTGGACAATACCACATCAGGGCAATTTCTGTCTACAGATAAATGGTCAGTCTGCTGACACCGTACAAAGAAATAGCTGTTCCCACACATACATCTACTCCTCTCAGAATTCACCTCCTCTAGTACCATCTCAGGGTACATATTTCATCTGTTAAAATAGGGCTTACACGTGGTTGCCAACTGGTTTTTCTGGTACCTGCTATATAGCTTTCCTTCTTCCCCCTACATACACCGCTTCTACAAATCATCATCGAAACAGATATGGCAGAGGGATTATTAATTCCAAGGACACAGCAGGACAAGAGGGAGGAGATTTCCTCAAAGGATTTCTTCCTTTTTGGGGTCCAATGGCCAACAGCAGAAATATAAGGCAACTGGTTTGTGTTGTAGAAACCACCATAGACATCGCTGTAGGAGCCTTAAGTAACATCACGGCAGAGCTACAGGCAGATCGTTTTATGACTTTACAAAACCGAGTTGCCTTAGACTTTGTTCTTGCAGACCGTGGTGGAGTGTGCAAATTGATCGGGTCAAGTTGCTGTATTTACATACCTGATGACGCTCCGACAGTATACCAAGCTATCTCTAAATTACATATAATCTCTGAGTCGATTCATCAGGACGAAGGAGATTGGTCATTATTGGAGTGGTTTTAGGGACTACTGTCCAAATGGGGTTGGAAGATAATGACGTTTCTTAGAGTAGTTTTAGCCATCATATTCTCTTGTTGCCTTTGTATGCACTGTGGCCCCGCCATCTGCGACCTTTGTGCTACTATGTGTATCCCTAAACCCAAGTCACAAAGAGCAGAGAATATCAGAATGATGCTACAGCAACAGCTTGATGACCTCATGGTAATCGACATTGACTCAGATTAATGTGAGTCTGAATATCGTGCCTGAGTTCTGGCAAAAGGAGGGTCTGAGGAACTTCGATTTTCGATCGTGATCATATCGACCCGCCATTTTGTGATCCGCCGCCATTTTGTGTTGCCCTCACTCAGGCAGCACGACGATCGAAGTCTTTTTTCTGCTTTTCCTGCAATAGTGTGTCGAAATAACCTTGTGCCTCTGTTTACAAAAGCTGGTGTTAGAGACTGGCCGAGTACACTAATCCCTGTCTGGTTTTCCTAATCCCTGTCTCAACTATCTGTTGGTTCACACTATTCTCTTCTGATTTTATCTTATCGTCTGACCTTCGCTGTCCTCTGCTCGTATTCTCTTGCTTCACAACTATCCTCCAAAACACACAAACGTATCTCGTCACCTGCAAGTCAGCTACAAGTCAGTTAATGAATTAGCTCGTGGGGAGGGGTGACAAACACAGTTAGAGGAGAGGCTTCTTCGAGTTACTCGATACTTTATTTTCAAACCTTTCCTATTGGTTCTGTTCTGTTTTCCAACTTTCCTTATGGGCTCCTTTTATATGTTTTAGGTGTGTTCTTAGTTAATGTATATGTCACATATATACTATATAAGATTGTGCGCCACGGAGTGAAGTGGCAGTCTCCTGAGAACATACCGTGTGTACTTCTAGGACAACTGTACTAGCTGCAGCTAATAAATCTAATCTTTTACGCCAACAGAGTGTCCCCGTGTCTCTGTGTAGCTAAGCAGGAGAACCCAGGAGATTAAGGCGTACCCTGCGCCGCCAGGTCCAAAAGGTTCTGGTTCTTCAACCTACAGTGAATAAAGGAACAATTAGGGTTCATGGGCTGGAATCTGTGTATCCCATAGAACCCCACTGGTGGTTGAGAGGTTTCAGTTCAGGCCAGTTGAGCTCCCCTTTATGTTCTTTAGGTGAGTTATTACATCAGCATTAACTCCTTCATTGGATTAGTTGGCCAACCATCTCAGTCTGCGGCATGGCAAATAGTTTGTCACTCACGGCGAAGCTCCTGCCATCCTGAGAGGACTCCTGAGACGGAGGTTGTGTTGTCAGTGACCAGAGGAAGACCCAGAAGTTCTTTGGCTTTCATCATAGATCGTATGAAGTGCTGTTTCCTCTGCCAATGTAAAATAAGGCTCAGAGGATGACCCCGTTGGTATCTTTTGTGATGTTCAGGCAGGAAGTCTGTGATGGGGGAAGTCTCTCCTTTTCCACAGGGTATTTTGATGAGGTTGATACAGTTGCATAGGAGATTATTTTGCTGGATAAGATCCCTTTCTTTCTGGTGAGTGCCATCAAAGATTCCCTGTCGTAGAAAGAAGTGTATACAAGTAATCATATCCTTTCTACTGGCAGAACGTGATGGGGCTGCTGTCACCCTGTGAGTGAGGTCTTGTCTGAGAAAGTGGGCACATGATTCCACCCAAATGAACTGCAGCAGGTCACAGGTGAAGTTAAAGATATCATCAAGTTCCGTGCCATGGGGAATTCTTCTCATCTGAATGTTATTGCACCAACTGCTATTTTTGAGTTTAACTTCCATCTTGACACTCTTGGTGATGAAGATACAGAAAACCTAGTTGATAATATGATGAGTTTTGGTCTTTCCCAATTGGTGTACACTATCACCCATTGGCTGGCCATATTTTGGATGGCATTTTTCTAATAACTGATTACTTACTGATGTAGCCTCAATGCCACTTAACTGGCCAGACCACCACTTAGTCTTCTTCATGCTGTCACTTCCTATTAGAGTAACTTCAAATAATAACTCTTGCATTATTGTTGATTCGCACACCTGGCATGAAAGCAATCCAGATAAGTTTAAATTGATGCTATTTGAAACTCAACTTTGCCTAGCCAGTGGACTGGATCTGGCATCATTAAATTACACCAAATAGATTGCTACAGTGGTAGTCCCAATGGCACCTATAAAATCTCAAAAGTGTTATATAAGGAAATCTTCTGCCCTTTGGTACTCTGATAAATTAAGATCTCAAAAGCTACTTAGGGCCTGATTACGATGTCTGTCTAAAAGCCTCCGACCGACAGTCGGATTCCCCTAGACCGTGTCGGAACACATCGTAATCAGTCCAACCGACCGATTACAATGCTCAGGGTCGGAAGGGGAACCGTTCGGTCATTGCGAAACGGATCCAAACTGAATTCGAAGAATCTGAGTCAGTCGGAGATGATTCGTACAGCTCTATAGACAGCATTCCCGACCGACTGATTACAATGTAGGATTTCAACAGCCTTTCTGACTCTGTCTGTATGGCCCCCCTTCATCTTGAGGCCTCCGGTTTGGGGTGGAGGGGTTGTTCAAGGGACCCCCCATTAAACCATGCACAGTGTGGCAGGCACCATGGGGTGCCCACAATAGGGTGCAAGAATTTCTGCGGACACACATTTTTCCCATAGGAGCCTGTGTTGTCGGTCTGAACACAGGCTCCCATTTAAGGCAATGGGAGTCCTTCTGAATGGTGTTTGGAAGCATCATAATTGCTCGGGAGGAACCTCTGACCGCGAGTCGGTCAGTACCAAATCCAACAAGGAGTTGTTGGGAGGTTTAGTTAACAACCAACATCATAATCAGGTCCTTAGTAGTAGAAAGGAACAAAAGTGGTGAAACTATGATCATGGCTAGAGAGATAGATACAAATGATGAAGTATGATTTTTGCGAAATAATCCTGTTTGATCAAATCTGCTCATATTTTTGCTATTCACAAAAACAAATTACTAATGGTGTGAAAAACTATTAACATGGGTGACATTTTACAAGTTTATGTGAAAATGTGCAAGACAAAGCACAACACGTTAAGTAGTAAATGTAGCATTAGACATGCAGAGTATGAATAATATAAAGTAGGTTTTTATATGTACTAAAATATTACGAGAGAGACTTGAATAGGAATGTTGCTTTATAAAAGCTTTCACGTAGAATTATGAAATAATAATAACAAGAATGCTTATGGAAAATGTTTCGTGAAATGCATATTTCTTTTCTTTATCACATAAAGAGACATAATTATTAATAATACGCCTAAATAGACTGTGCTTATGAAATTAAACCAAATAATGAATCTTTTGCTATAACGAATTCCTTACGTATTCTTTCATATTTCTTTTATAATGGAGTGTGTCTTGTTCCTTAGAAAAACTGTTGGTTTGAAGTTTATGGTTTTCATATGAAGGCCTAAAAAACTCTCTTGGAATGATTTTCTTTCTTAAAATGTAGTCCACAAAAGAAATTTATTTTGTCTTTCACTAGTTCTGAAATGCTGTTTACTTTGTTTAGCTGTCCACAAAGTAATCTCTGGGAATTTCCTCTTTGTGCTAAATATTTATCCTTCTATGAATAATTTGGTTGACAAATGTTGCAAGCTGATGTGGAGCGCACACGAGGATGTGAATAAAGTTGCAAGATTCTTTTCCTGCTTCCGTGGAAGGATGACATCTTTCGTATTAACAATGGACTGTTTAAGGGAACCTGAATGAACTGAATGGGTTGATGATCACTTCATTTTAAAAGCCAATGAGATCTTGAAGAATTTGCAAATGTAACTTTAGGGGGTCGGACATTTGACATTTAGAGTACAATTACCCCTGGAAGAAAGAATTTGGTAGTCAGGTAGTAGTTTCTATGAGAGGAGAGCCTCGGTGCTATTTTCTCTGCACTACTCTGGCTGGCTGCTTTCTTTGCAACACCTGACTGAGGCTGTCCTGATTGCTTTGCACTTCATCGGCTGGTGATGTTGCCTTAAGCTATGCCTGTTCGGCCAAAGGGTTAGCTCTTCCTAACTATTGCACGCTGTGCATTAGTTCTCATTCATCTAGGTTCATATGAAAATCAAATTGCCGATTGATATTTGCAATGAACTATTTCTTTTGTCTCTTTTTCTTTCCACTCACGCTTGTTATTTATATAGAAATTCATTCATTTTAACCCGTTAACGGTAGCGTAAATTCCGCCACAGTTCTGGTGATTTATTGCGTGGTCAGGGCCGCGTCAGCCAACAGACGTGCACAGCACTACCGAGGTAGTACCCACGACGGCCGTTGGCCGACGCGCGCACGCGAGGGGTTAAACTGTATATCTCTTTTGTGATTTTACCTGTAACATTGAATTAATGAAGACCTTAATGATGTTTCCTATTGTATTCGTGTTTTGACCATTCACATTCTGAAATATTAGATAAAAGTGACTTGATAAATATTCAGTTTGTCTTTATTGATGAGTTATTGACAAATTGCAATATTGTGACAATGTTTGCTAGATAGGCATTTCCTTCATTTTAGGTCCTCATGAAGGAAATTTCATCCGTTCTTTTCATTATTGAGTCCCTATTAGCTCTACCAAAAGGTTCGTCGGAGGGCCTTGTTTCGTAAGTGAATATTGAGTTCCCAGGGGTCCAAACTCCTAGTTATAAAAGATCCAGTATATTGAAATTAGTGATATTATATCAAGTTATCACACCAGACAAATTGAATCAGCAAAAAAGCCTGCTAAAGAACTTTTTTGAACAGTCAATAAATAGGCAAATCTTTATAATAAGGTCACAAGTGGAGGCAGTCCAAGTTATCGAGGACAAATTAATCAAAAGATTATTATTCATTCCCCCAGCATGTAACAATTTTAATGTACATAATGAAGCATGCCTTCCCTTTATTTCTGATGTTATTAAATTGGCCCCTTTATTCCTGTGGTTGTCAGTGTGGAAAAGAAGTACCGTTGATCTGACCCAAAAGATCCTCAAAGAAGCCATGAATTTAGAGCATGCTCACAAAACTCCATGGTTAGTCTATGTTCGACAAACACTCATGCCGCTGGTGTTAGTACGCTTATATGACACACTGACCCTTAGCTTACATTTCCCCAAATCAAGATTTTTAAAAAAACGGGCTTCAGCCAGATGGGGGAAATGCAGCGGGAAAACATCTGTAAAAGTGTATCAATTATATTCAGCTCATGTTGGGGCATCCAATGAATTAATTTTCAATGAGTCACTTATCTCCCTGTCCCTGTGACAATACATCGACCCAATCGACCTCACACATCTTATTCTATTGCCTTTTTTACGCAAAGGAGAGAAAAGAGTTTATCATCCCATTGCTGAAAAAATTCACCTTGTCCTCTCCAGCACTAGCTTTATCCTCATTTTACCAAGTAGGACCCCGTTTGTTTGTTATGCACTAGCCTCTTTCCTGCTGGCCGCCATAAAAACCTGTAAGGCTGTCCGTGTGACATCAGTTCCATCTTAGGGAAACCACTATAGGAGAGCATCTCTCTCCCTACTTGGCCAGCAGTTTCTGTTCTTAATGTTGGTTGGTGCACCGTTGTTTAGGTCGATGGTATTCAGCATCATTCTTATATAGCGTATTTTGTTACACACTTGCTTTTATTTGTTTAACATTTTAATCTTAAAAGCTGAGAATCAGAAATGCTTATTTTTGTCAATCTGTAAATCAGTGACTTTGATCATTATCATGCACTATGAGGATACCTCCTGCTTTTTGAAACCTGCAACTAATAGTCCTCAAAATTCTGATCATCTTTGTGGCATTTCATGTTTATGCATAACTCAACTTTTACCCTAAGGTGAATTCTTCCACTTATTTTAAACTTGTAATTGTACTGTAACTATCGCTGCGAAGACTGTTTTCTGCATGCACTGAATTGTTTTTATCTATGTACTGGTGTGCATTTTACTTAAATGCAAAATAAAGTCTTTGATTGATTGATGTCACAATTGACCTGAATCAATTTTTTGTGAGGAACCTGCCTATTATTTTCAATCTCAAGTTAATGCGGTTTATGATAAGGTTTCTGCTAATACTCAAATTAATCCTTCTGATGAAAATTATGAAAATAATTCCTTGGTAACCATGAGGCTCAATGTATTTACTCCGTTGACAACTGAATAGGGGACAAAATCTATTGAATGAATTGAATCCTTTGCTCTTTCAGATCCATGTCTGTATAAAGTACTTTACTTAGACAGTAGCCACACATCTCACAATGCTCCTAAATGGAATGCCTAAATCTGGATATTTTCCTAGACTCTAGAAAAAAGCTTCTATATTACCTTTAATAAAGAAACCTGTGCTGAATCCACTTGAGATCTGCAGCTATTGTCTCATTTCTAGGAGCGGACTATAAAGTCTGCTCCGCCTGCGGAGTTTGCAGAGTTTTGCCTACTCAGTATTACGCTTGCAAAGTAGAGTTCTGGCAAATCCCAGAGGCACCGTTTTTTCTCATATGCCAACGTTAAGTTTGTGAGCGTGAGTGAAAATTGGCTACCCGAGCACGATTTTCGCGCACTAGGACAGCACCTGGGGAGATTTTTTCAACAAGAGCAGTGGTGGGCAGTCGTGAACATTCGCAGTGAGAAAGCTACCGCTTGAGTAGAAAACCTACTCGAGTGGCAGTTAAGAAGCAGCGTCCTCTGCTGCACTGCATGGTGCCGTTCATGTTGATTTTGCAGTGCAGAACAAGGTCTAGGCCCTTAATATCAGCCCGATGTGCCGATACCGCCTACTCACAGAACTCCATTGCATCTCACAGAATTTTAATATAACCCTGCAGAATTTCTCAGAGTGAAACTTCATGAGTTCCACCAATCCGACATTCCAGGCTGCCCATTCCAGCCAAAATAGTCCAGAAGGCTATGAACAGGGAGCTCTCCTCATTTTTAAACACCAACAACTTACTTGATCCCGATCAATTTGGTTTAAGATGCAGTCCCAGCACTGACTGTAGCAACCGAAGGAGTTAGACTAATGGTGGCTAGTAGTGGCAATGGAGCGTTCATCCTGTTATATTTGTTGGCTGTGTTTGTCACCTTTAATCACTCAGTGCTTTTAAACTGTCTTGTGAGAATACGGATTAAGGACTCTGCTTTGACTTTATTCAGTTCCTTTCTTTCGCTAGAGAACAGTTAGTCACTCTTGGTGACAATTGGTTCTTATTTCCAAAGAAATGATGCAAATGTAAATTTGATACTTGTATAGCGCACTACTCACCCGCAAGGGTCTCAAGGCGCTTGTACGAATACCGCTGTGGAACCCATCCTGGCTTTCCCTGTGAGGCATCCACTCCTGGGCACCCCCAAGGTGGAGGCCAGGCATCCTTAGCGTTGTGGGGGCCGTTGTGGAGATTAAGCAAGCTATTGCCAGAGTTGCAGAGTGGGACTTCATGATTGAAATAGGCACCGAGGCGAGAATTATCAGGTCCGTGGAATTTTTGAGCCCAAGACCCGCCGAGGCGGGGAATTGAACCCTGGTCCCGGGCTAGACCTCTGCATCAGGGTCTGCCGCTCTAATCATTGAGCCACACTTCTCCACCGGTACAGTGACGCAAGCCATTTTCTTACACCAAGCTGCATCATTTTAAAAGCAAAAGGATGTCTCGTATTATCAACAATATGATGCATCCGTATGCTTTCCTCTGTGCTGGTGCTCAATTGGCTGCCATGTGCCAGTGCAGTCTCCCTTGCATCATGTTGAAAGGGTGACTGCGTTGTGGGGATGGGAAGGGACACCTTCCTTCACAACAACAATCATTGAATTTATTTTGCTCTTTATGTGCATGCTGCAGAATGCAGCACACATAGAAAGAGGAGAAATAAGTATTTCTCCTCGTTGCACCAATCCTCTGCCTCCCCTGGGAAAGCGAGGGATTCTGATACATTTCCAGCTTTACAAAACTATGCAAATCTGGGAATGTGTCAGGTTCCATGAATGTCGCATAAAACACGACATGTAACACCCATAGAACACCCCTTTCATGCAGAGTAATGTGTGAAAGGAGCTCATATTTACAAGACAATGAAAAGTCTGAGTGACTTTTCATTGTCTTGTAAATATGGGCAGGAACACTGCGCCGTCGGTGCATCAAAAAACGTGACTCACTGACGGCGCAATAGCCTTGTTAATGAGGCCCTACATTTCTAAACATTTCTCTCTCCCTTGAGGAGTTCCACATGACTCCTCATTAAGCCCTACACTTTCTAATACTTATGTTACACCTCTGACCATATTGATGTATTCCTTCTGGTTCACCCTGGTTGTGGGAAGCTGGCCTGCTATATGATGTCCACTAATGTAAGTGGGCACCTTGCACCAGTCCAGACAACCCTTATGCTGATTTGAGAGGTCTTAGACAACCTTAGAAGCTCTCTAAGTGGTAGCTTTGGGGAGCAGCCTTCAGGCTTAGTCCAGAAGGAGTGTAAAGCAGTTTGTCATACCAGAATGCAATCTTATAATATAGATTAAGTGAAAAAGAACCACACAAGGTATTTATAAAAATATGTATTTACTATATAATACTCTCTAATACATTTTGATATCTTGTACCCGGAGATAATCACAATGCACACAATACTTTGCAAAGAAACACAGTAAATAGCACAGAATGCACAGTGGACCTCAGGGGGAGACCAAACCATATTGTAAGAAAGTGGTATAAGAACCACAACTTGGGTCAAGACAGTGTCGAGAGGACGTAGAAGTGCTGGGGACCCAAGGAACTACCCAAGGTGATTAGATAGGGACCCCGCGGAGAGCTGTACAGTGTGGGAAAATGATTGCGTGCTCTGTACAACTTTACTGATAAGTCGTGGTTGGATTTTTAAAGATTGAGGACCCTTCCTAGCGGACCCTGAAAAAACCCAGTGGAAGACAGAAGGTTGGAGAGTCACTTCTCCCGTGGATACCCTATTACCCACGTTACCTACACCAGTGAAGCGAGGTATATAGGTTTGAAGTGGTGTTGGAAATCGCTGTCAAACCCAATGGATGACTTCAGGAAAGTGAACTGCAGAAGAAGGAGAAAGAGTCCAGTGGTATCTGAAGGTGGATTCAGATGAGAGGTACCTGCAAGCAGAGGGGACAGAGTCTATGTCACTCAGGATTGACCAGGAGACTTGGAAGACGAATGCCTTCCGATGTCGTATGATGCAGGATGATGACGATGACCTTGACTCTGCAGCTGTGAGGACCAGGTGATGCTGAGGAAGAGGAGGAGCTGAGAATGAGCTGTCCCACGTCGGTGTCGATTGCTGAGGGGTCAGTGTCCGGAAGGAGCACCAACAAGCCTTGGCAAATGCAACCAATGCAGAAATTAAAGAAGATGCAATGTCAGGACCAGCAAGAACCAGGGGACTCACCAAAAGCAGGGGAGTCAGGGCAGGCCCCAAGCAATCAGGGGAGCCCAAAAGAAACAACAGTGACCCTCAAAGGGACCCATAGGCCAGAGGCACTGGAGTCACAAGGGGACCTCAAGCAGCTCACCAAAAGATGCAGACCACAAATCACACGATGCGGTGTGGCTGAAGATTCTGGTTACTGGAGGTGCTCGAGATTGAGGCTACTTGGAACCTGAAGAACTTCTTGGAAGGAAGCCAACAAGCCTTTACATGCAAGTTGACGGGGTGCACAGTGGTTCAGTTATTGCAACCCCCATGAGGGAAACTGGCTTCAAACTTGGTGAGAGGGCAGGGCAGGCCTCGAAAGCTGTGGAAAACTACTACCTGTGTTGCAGAACCTTACGGAGTCCGGAGGAGCTCAGGATCAGTAGACCAGTCAACTTAGTTGCAGGGCCTGCGAATGCAGGGGAGTGACTCCTCCACTCCAAGGGAGATTCCTTCAGGTGTCTTTGATCCCCACATGCCTTGGAAGGTTTCTGTATGGTGCACAGACGATGCAGCAGACTGGAAGGGAGACGAAGTAGAGCCCAAACAAAGTCCAGAGTGCCCAGACAGTAGAAGAAGTGGTGTCTGATCTGAATCTTGTCCCACAACAAATCTAGGGACCCACTCACAGCTAAGCTCTTAAGGACCCTTAGGAAAGGCTTTGGATGATTCAGGGGACCCTCCCAGGGGAGGGTCTGGACAGGGGGGAAGTTACTTTCATGTCCTTTGTCCAGTTTCGCATCATGATTTGAACTGGACTATGCATGGGTACACCAAATGTGCCCCTCATGCAGACTGAGTGGCACTGGCAAGCGCACCCACCCTGCCCCAATACACTAAATCCTGTCTGGCCGGGTTTCACACCTCCCTGTGACTGGATGCCTATTGTTCTGCCTTACCCTGCTCAAGCTTGGCTCAGCAGCAGGAGGGCCGAATCGTGGCTGTGGTCAGCAGTAACCATTTTATGCTGGACTGGTCAAGAAAGCTGGTACCAGGAGCTCTGGGAGCATAACGGAGGGCTTTTCCAGTGCTTGGAATCATACCGCCCACACCGTTTACGGTGTGGGGGTATGATTCCAACATGTTTGATACCAAACATGATAGGATTCATTGCAGCCGCTTTCGAGATAGTCATCACGTAATTATGCAGTGCCCATCTCTATAGTATATGGCTGCTTCACTTACAACCCTGGAGAATGGACTCCGTAGGCTTTAGGGGTGTCCTGCTCCTCTTGCAGGGGCACCCTAGAACCAAGCACCCTGCCTTCAGGACTGAGAAGGCTTGCTATAGGGTTGACTTATAGACTTTAAGTGCAGTGACACCAGATATAGGAAAACTTTTTCTGTAATAAGTGGTGCTAGCACCAGCTTACACAAGCTGCAATGGCAGGTCTGTAGTTCCATTTTGAATGGTGTGCCATGGGTGGCATAATGCCTTCTTCAGCCCATGGGGAACCTCTGAGGTACCTATGCCCTGTGTACCTTAATACCATATGTGAGGGACTGATCAGAGTACCCCAGTATTCAATCTGGGATGTAGCTTAGTACTGAACATACCAATTTTAAATGAGAAAGCAGATAGACTGGGGTCCTGATTAGCAGCATCCCAGTCAGACTAGTCAGTAAAAGCTTAGCACCAGGCAAAAAAGTGGGGGTAAGCATGCAGAAGAATACTACCTTCCTCCACTGGTATTATATGCGAACAATACCCAGATTGTGGTTTTTATTACAAGTAATTATTGTATGATTGTTAGTAAGTTTCATGATTGCATGTTGGAAGATGGAAGTAAAAAACTGCCTCACACTTAATTTGGGCAAAACAGAGGTTTTGTGTTTTGGTAATGATACATACTTTTGGTCCCAACCCTGGAAGTCTCAGGATTTCAGAAATCTTCCATTCCCATCCAAAAAGGTAAAAACACTTGGAGTAATGTTCTATGATAAGTTGGCTTTCTCAGATCAAATTAATCATATTATTCTATCATGCTTCTATATCCTGAGAATACTTAAGAAAGTCTTTCCTCGAATTCCGCTTGATGTTATAGTTGCCTTAGTGATATCAAAATTGATTACTGTGATGATCTCTAAGTCAATTTTCAACAGAGACTGTTAAATAAACTCTGAATCCTTCAGCAGGCTGCTGAATGCCTTCTGTTAGAGATTCCAAAGTTTCAGACCATCTCGTTGGCACCACCTAAACTCCATTGACTGCAGGTTAAGAAGCAGATTGCTTTCAAAGCCCTATGTATTGCCCATAATGCTCTTCAGGATTGTGGCCTGAAATATCTAAATCATGGTTGCCAGTGGTATGTCACAACAAGAACACTTCACTCCACATTTACAGATTATTTGGTGGTGCCAAAAATCTAACAAGCATTTTGGAGGGGTGGTGGGGGCACATTTTATCTTCTCCATTGTAGAACTGTGGAATAATCTGCCACTGTATCTAAAAACCCAAAACAGCCTAATTCTTTTTTGGAAATCACTTAAAACCTAGCTACTTACAAACCCCTGGTTGCAACATTTGTTGGTAAGAGGAACAAAGGATTGATGAAATGCAGAACAATGCATTCACTCCAGTCACATAGATCTGGGTTTAATCCATTGTTCTTCTGGTCACCATGCCACCCCAGTTCGGAGCCAGAGATATGCAAATCAGTCTTGACCGTGTGCCTCATGGGAACAGTCCAGCTTATACTACCAAGGCAGATCCTCCCTGGATCAGAAACAAGCATCCAGGGACCAGTTTTGGGGCATCACCCGTCAACAGTGTCAAGTAGCTGGATTCTCCACAGGAGCAGTAGAGACGTAATCTCCCAATGTCCTCCTGCCGTTAGTACCCACTAGGAATGCAGTTAGGCCTTACCAGCATGGGGGAAAGGGGAATGGGAAGAGAGAAGAGACTGCTCCTACAGCTGCGATACACTAGGGGAGGCTCCTGCTACCTTCTGAATTTCTTCTTTTGGGAGAAGGAGCACCTAATGAACAGAGAGATGACAAGTAACATCCTAACTACCATATACATATACAATAAGTGCTAACTAATTCAATATACTTATTGCCTACCATGAGCCTTAGAAGTATTAGCTCTTCTTCTATGCAATATTGGATAATTGCATGGAGGAATAACAGTACTTTACAGCTCCTTTGACAAATTCTCACTGTTCAGAGTGTTGTGTAGGAACATATTGTTTGTAAAGGATTTTCCTCCTAGTATTAGATTTGGTGCTTCAAATGGGTGAATTCCTTGTAGGAAAAACTGTGTCGCTGACTCTCATCAATCTCCAGAACATGGGCGCACAAAAGGGGAGTTTGGAAAGAATGATAGAGAAGGTAAAAAAAGGGAAAGTGACCAAAAATAGATGTTATGTGAAGAAGGCTACGCAGTTCAACAGCCCAGGTAGCAAGCGCTCTTACAGTCTTACAGTGGATTCTCTGAGGGCGTGAAGGCGAAGGCTGAGTAACAGCTATATGAAGTTCTTAGAGAGACTCCTCTCTCCTAACAAGGGCTTATTGACTGGGCTGGTTGCGCTGAGGAGAAACGCTGCTCTCCAAATGAAGGTTTACTGTGGGGACTGGTTGCACTGAAGAGAGACACTGCTCTCTTACAAGACTGACTATCTAGAACAGAGTGTGTTGAGGAGAGATGCCGCTCTCCCAACAAGGACGGACTGCTGGAAACTGGAAGCACTGGAGGAGAGACGCCGCTCTCCTATGGTCTTCTCGATACTCTGAGAGTCAAGGTAGGTTTCAAAAATAACAGAACTCCACAAGTAGCAAGAATTTTGTGGAGAAGTAAACTAAAACTCTTATCCTCACTATGGTTCTAATTGAAGTGTGTGGAGCATCGCTCATGCAGCTGTCTTACCCACTAGAATTCTCGCAAGAGTTCTCAACAAGGAATGCTGAACAAACACTACAGCCATCTTGTAATGTGGACTCCTCTGAGGACTCTATATGGTTGTCCAATGGTTAATCACTGAACGTTTAGTAAGAACTCTATATCTGAATCCCTGCCAACTTCTTCTGGAACCCTGCATAATAGTTGCCGCATTAGTCAAATTCCTGACAATCAGCCAGGTTAGCCTGAATCCAGTGATGCAGGGAGCATGGGACCAATGTCTGAGCATACTCTTCCTACTTAGGGTGATAAAAGCAAAAGGAACAAATGATGGACGGAAAACTGAACAATGTAAACTTGCACCCCACGTCACAAAGATCTGAGTTCAATCCATGGTTCTTTTGCTCATCAGGCCACCCCAGTTTGGACCCAGCCATGTGCAAATCAATCTTGACCCTGTGCCTCATGGGAACAGTCGAACCTGAACAGCCAAGCCAGGTCCTCCCTGGATCAGAAACAAGCATCCTGGGAGCGGTTTAGGGGCATCACAGCTCATCAGCCAGGCTAGCATGAATCCAGTGGTGAAGTAAGCGTGGGACCCACGTCTGAGCATACCCTTACCACTTATGGTGACAAAAGCAAAAGGACCAAATGATGGACGGAATGCTGAACAATGCAAACATTCTCCCCCAGTCAGAAAGATCTGGGTTTAATCCATCATTCTTTTGCTCACCAAACCACCCCAGGTTGGACCCAGCTATATGCAAATCAGTCTTGACCCTATGCCTCATGGGAACAGTCCAGCCCGAACTACCAAGCAAGGTCCTCTCTGGATCGGAAACAAGCATCCTGGGACCGATTTTGAGGCATTTGTTTGTAACATACTACAGACTTATTCCTGTCAATTGCAGTCTAACTCTTTCACTGTTCATTAGCGTCAAGGCGCCTATGGGTATTTTCGCTCTTCATGGAATATCATTAATTAATTAATTCATTCATACTGCTTCATTTGATGCTCTATATTCTGTCCATCTAGTGCTTTGACCCTATGCCAGAGAAGTTACTGGTTAGTGGAGCAAGTGTCAGCACTCCATTCCAGATCGTCCACTCTGGTTCCAAGTCTCCCACAACTTTTCTTGTGGGAGAATTTTAATTTCAATTTTAACTGAGCTGGTCTCAGAGCAAATTCCACAAGGAATCATTCCATGTAATCCTCGGAGACAGGAAAATTGTGAATATCAACACGCTATATTCCCTTTGGTGGCCCCCCTCTGTGAGAGGCATGTGACCACACAACAGTAATTGAGTTTTTATGGTGTGGGTTGCCTCGGGCCACCTTGGAACGTCAATTTAGTGGTTCTGGAGAAAAGGAAAAGAGTAGAGGAAAGGGTATGACAATCCTATAGCATGGAGAGCAAGAACACTGATCTCTTTTTTGGTGGGTTCAGGATCAAAGAGCCAATTAAATGGTTGCATGAAGCCCAGGTCCACAGGACCGGCGATAAGTGTTCGGTGAAGAGGAATCAGCTATATATTGACTTCCCATAGGGGGCTACACTCATGGGATATCCCTACTTGGTTCTTCTTAAGAGGATACTTGGGGCTTGTTTTGCTTGTTGCAGGTGTAGATTACTGTAGGTCCCATGCCATGTATTGGGAGGAGATTAACCTAACCCAAGGCCTGGTAGTCACCTCTAACAGGGTCCCTCACCATGCCAGCAGTCGAGCCATATAGTTTAGAATAACTGACACCTGCTCATGTGATGAGGATGAGATATTGACCCAGTTGAACCACTGCCTTATGCCCCTCTTTACCTGCAGTGTGATTCACAGAAAGGAACTTCCATAGACCCCATGCCTGGGGTTTACCAGCTGAAAATGAAGGCAGGAACCAGGTAAGGTAAACAAGGAATGTCTCCGGGCCACCAGCTTCTCAGCCACCCACCTTCACTGCATCCATGGTGGTGTGAAAGGGACACTACTGCACTGCTGTTGACCAGCCACTGCTGATCATCCAACACTGACCCATTAGATTCCCACTTGAGGGCCACGCGGTGTTACATGCTAGTGGCCTCACCTTATGGAGCGGCACAGTCGGTAATGGCACTTTGAGTTCCAGAGGTCCCTTTTGGTCCAGTGAGTGCTCTGCTGGGGGTCATGTGGCCTGCAATATGTGGGGGCATGGTCACCACAGAAGAGCCAAGGCAGAAGGAGTGCACAAGTATAAAACTGGCGTGAGACTTAGGAGTGAACAAATGCATCAAAGTGAGTCGAGTAAGTTAGTGGTATCAAAATACATTTTTATCCTACACTTGTGAGCTGGAATACGACTAAGAAAGAAGCTGTTAGAGCCCAGAACACAAAGTGCACTTTATTTGAGAGAACAGAAAATAGTAGACTCTTACGGACCTGCAGAGAGAGAGCAAAAAGGCGCAACAGATTTAGGTTTTAGAAAATAGGCCATTAACATACATGTCTTATTAATGCAGCAGACTCCTGATTTGTTTAAGCTAAATATGGTTTTAATTTGGCTGTTTCCTGCCTGAAATTGTACCTTCTTCAATTAAAGTCGATGGGAAAAATCCATTCTGATTCTTTTTTCTCAAAATCTCCTACTTTCTTGTTCTAAAATGTTGACGTGTACATTAAGAAATCAGCAAATCTGCTAATTGTAAGTTGTATATTTGTAGACGCCCTAATGTTGATAAAGATCTATCCCAGAAAGGCAGTCAGGAGTGGGAACAGCAAAAAAAGGCAGAAGTGGAAGCAAGATATTTTCAGGGAAACAACTTATACAGAATCGTTTGTAATACTCTTGTTTTCCTAGGTCAAATCATAGCTGCAATTAAGACCAGAATGAAAACAGACACTCCCCCAGAGAAGATATAATTGTAGTTGTAAATCACAGAAATGTTACCAACTTCTGAATAGAGATGGTAACAGATTTGTAAAGGGGAAGCTGTCCCTGTTGGACAGCTTCCACATTGTGAATCATGATGTCAGGTGCCCAGGGCGAACACTGCCTCCTCGACTTGATGTTTTTTATTTTTTTATTCAACACCGGTTTCTTTAAGAAACAAGGTTTCATTTAAAAAAAAAAAAAAAGAGTTGATCATTTCTGAATGCAAACATAAGGATGATAGTCTGCTGCCACCATTCCTGTGTTCATAGCCAATCAGAGGGCATGCCTATTTAATATTTATTTAGGCAGGTCATTCTGCAACATCATGCAACTTGAGATTTGTGACATGACCAATAATTACATAGGTCACATTGCAAAATCCGTCAGATTGCATAATTAGGAGCAGAATTTGTGACCAATTTTTGCAACTTGGGGAGAGGACTAGAACTGCCGACCTTGGAGCTGGGAAACCAAGGTTCTAGTCTCAGGGTCGACTTCACATCCTGTGATTCTGGGCAGATTACTTAGGGGCATTTCAACAAGGGCTGGCGATATAATTATCGCCGCTTTAGCGTCCGCTTTTGGGCGAAATGCGGCGATAATTATATCGCATTATTTACAAGGACACGATATCGCGTGTTTCCTTGATTCAGCTCCTGTTTAGTTCACGCCTCGCTTTGCATCTCTAATGAGCTGAAAAGTAGGTGTTCCCTGCAAAAACTAAGGGAAAATGATCTCTAACTGCCCTACTCCGTATTTATAATTCGGCCCAGGACACCCATAGCGATTTAAAAAACAGCGCTAACCGCTGTTATCGCCGGTATTTTAAGTCTGCTATTTTTCATGACTACCCTATCTATGGCATGATAGGTGGATTCGGTGGCTGAATCCACATCTCCCTATCATCAAGGTTTCATCTATGCTGTGGGAATATCGCTGGTTTAACAGCGATATTCCCACATAACGCCGCTTTTGATGTAAAATGTATCACCCTGGAGTAACGCGTTGTTGATAACGCATTATCCGGGCTATAAATTACAGCGATAGGCGGCAATAAATGTAAAAGCGCTAAGCGCGCGTAGCGATATTTATCGCTGTCTGTTGCTGATATGCCCCTTAATCTCCCCGTGCCTACCCCAAAAAAAATGAATGTGTCCTTGTGTAACTAACTTTTTGCTCATGTAAAGCGCTCCAATACCTTCGGGTCGAGTTCGCGACATATAAATCTGAAAAAAAAAAACTTGTCTCTTAGTATATAAGAATCTTAGCAAACCCAAAAGCTTGGTGATTCCTTAATGCTTGTAGTGATAGCAACTGGAATCTCGGCTCACAGAGGAAGTAGATACTGTACCGGGCAAGAAATGAGACAGGCAGGATTGTGTGACATTGTGCAGATAGGTGGAATCTGATTTTAGGAAAGATAAGGGGAGACATAAGTTGTGATCGCCCTTAAAACCAGTCTCCATATGTATGTTGCCCCTTTGGGCCAGAGGTAAAATGGATGAGATGTCCATTTGTTCTGTCAGATTGTATGTTGTGGGTTCACAACTTTGCTTCTCTGCTTATGGCTCAAACATAGTAGTTTGGTTGGTGTCTTTTTATTTTACTGGTGTCCTTGCATGGTCTAGTGTTGTGGACACTACCTTGTGTGCCCTCCCCTTTTAAAGCCCTGTGCTTGCTAGGACTGGTTCTCATATAAGATACATGTTCTCAAGAGCTTGTTGTATGCTTGAAACCTGACTATGACAGCAGTGATCCTGTTAAACTTTGTTACCCTGTGGAGCAGCATAGAGTTGAAGGGTTTTCTACTTGATTATAGTGCTGTTTGCGCATTATATATCAGTAGATGGGGAGTTCTGACCCTTCCTGAATTATGTAGGACATAGGGCCTGATTTAGATTTCAGGGGACGGGTTACTCTGTAACAACAGTGACGGATAGCTTGTCCGCCAATATAGAAATCCCATAATATCTTATGGGATTTATATTTCGGCGGATGGGATATCAGTCATATTTGCAACAGATTCACCAGTCAGACGAAATCTAAATCAGGCCCATAGTTTTATCCCTGAAATGTTCTATCTGAGTTGTCAGTGTTTCTCCATTGCTGAATATGTGCTGTGTTCGGTGTTTAGTGATAACAGGTGGTGCACTTGAAAGTCATGATGCTCCTGATTGTTTACTGTGGCATGAACCGAAATCCACCCTTTTGCAAACAGTTCTATGCTAGTATATTTACTATATACACTTGTTTGCCTGACATATAACAAATTCCTTCATATGATTTAATGGCTTTGTCAAACACTCCACACAGATCTGCCAGTAAATCAGTAGCAAAACAGATCCATGCAATATCTTGTGATGATATTCTGTTAAGACACTATCTGTCATGTGGTGCTTTTAAAAGAGCTCTACATACTCATCAGTGTTGAGCTCCTTCTAGTAGTATTTTTATTTTGAATGCAGAGTAGGCCATTGTAACTGAAATAGGAGCAAACCTAGGGGTCAATTGTCCGCCCGCCACCGCAATGGCAAAAATGATGGCCCGCCATAGGTGCGGCGGTCCCGCCATTCCCATTATGATGCTCCCGCTACACTGGCGGGCGCATCCCGCATTTTTCACATTGCGGTGTGCAGTGCTGTAAGCAGCACCCGCCGCAATGCGAAAAATGCATGTTGTGCATTTGCATGCACAACGTGGCAGGCACTGCGCACCCACCCCCGCAACATCCTGGGGGCCCGCAACGGGCCCCCAACTGCAAATACTGCATGCCTTTCCATGGCGGCAGCGCCGCCATGGAATGGTTGCTCTCCACCTGCATTATAATATGGATGGCGGTGTCTTGCAGACACCACCACCATATTCAACCCCTCTTCCGCCTGATCGACTCGTCGACGGACGGAAAAGGGGCGGATAGTCTTCCCGTCTCCCGCAGACCCTCCAGCAATCCTAATATGGTGGGGGGTCATTCAGGAGTGGATGGCGGGCGGATTGCCCCCGCCGGCCCGGCGGAAGGAATCCGCCCGCCATCCTAATAGGCCCCCAAGTTAGTACTCAATACATTAGTGAACTCATCCTGGAAGTTTGTGACCAGCAGCTTAGGCACACAGGCGGATCACAAAAAATATCTCAGATTGCCTTGAACCAAGTCTGGTTTCCTACCGCGGGACATATTAGACATACTGTGTAAAAAAAACATTGCAATAATTAATTTTCGTGCACGCTCTACTGTCACACGCTGAGCCATTTATTTTATAATCCTTCCAATGTTTAGTTGTTAAACAATAATTCTCATATGTTGGTATCATTGCACATGTCTACCATAAGCTGGGTTCATGATAGAGTATTAGAATATTATGGCCTGAATACACGTTCAGGCGCTATTTACCTCACCTGATAAAAAACGATTAGATGGGGGGTCATTTTTATCAAGTGTGATAAATACCACCTATTAGGAGTTCCCAGGAATAACATGCAGATTTTGGTTTTCAACGCAACAAAATCTGCATGTTATGGTAAGGGTGAGGTATTCAACTCATCCAATAATAAGCCGATGAGTTAAATAACACTTAACTCATAATTCCGAACCGTGAGCAAACACAGGTTTACACATGAGTCAAAAAAAAATTAATGGCTCGTAAACATGCCCCTAGAGTATTAAAAGCTCCAAGTATTATGGTGAAGCTGGTGACATAGTGATATAAGTCAAGTAGGGAAATAGATCACCTGCAATCAGTGCAGCACGAAGAAGTGAAAAGGAGGGCTTCCAGTTAGTTTCAGTTGAGGTATTCTATGTCCCAATATTCCATACTCGAAAGTCTTGCTAACCTTTAGCTTTTTATTCACTCAATCTCCTGGGAATATTATGAAACGTATCTGATTCAGGCTCAATGCAACACAGGATTTGTTTAATACATTTAATATTTTTTAACGGTTTTTATAATTCTTAAAGGATGTATTTCCTGCCTAAATGAACTTCTTTTTATCTACAAATTGATTTGGTAATTGGGAATATATAACACTTTATTTTACTTTTTATGGGTAAATTGCATAAACCATAGTCATTGAACTGCTCACTTTTCCACAGTTTAAACCTATAGCCCTATGCCCCCACTGTCTGGAGGGTTGTAACCTGAATTGTGTTATTTTAATTGGTAATTTCTATTAAATTTCAGTGTATTTAGAAGATTGATCTTGTATATTTTATTCTGTATACTTTGATGATCTATGCTTTTAAACTAGATTGAATAAAGTTTATTGATTCCTTGATATATCTCAAGTCCAAGGATATAGGGGTTCATAGAAGGGTGTCAGTGAAAGTCGAGGTACTTTGAAAACTTATAGACAAATATATTCTGCCTGGCTGTTTTGTAATTCAAGTATTTTTTTCATTGATTCACAAGTTTGTTTGTTTGTGGGGTAAGTGGGTGAGAGTAATTGAATGGTTAGAAAGATGAGTAAATGCATGGATGGATGAGAAATGAGTGTATAAGTGCATGTATATTCAATGGGTGACTGCATTATGACATTGCAGGATACCAAACAAGTCAAGTCAAGTTAAGTCATCATCACTTCTATAGCGCAGACATATAACTCCGAAGAGTCTCGTGGCGCTTGCAGCGGCTGGAAGCAGAGACAAAAAGGCGGAGCGGAATTACTGATCGGCTGGAAGCAGAGACAAAAAGGCGGAGCGGAATTACTGATCGAACAGCCAGGTTTTAAGTCTGTTTCGAAAACACCCATGAACGGAGATGGACCGCAAATCGACTGGGAACTTGTTCCAGGAAAACGGAGCTAGGTATGAGAAGGATCTGCCACCCTGTCTGGTGGTAAAAATTCTAAAGGGAGTGAGCAAGGACTTAGCACTTGACCGCAATGCCCTCTGGGGCTTGTACCAGCAGAGTTTTCTGGACCAGTACTGCGGTTTGTTTCCATAAAGGTATTTATGGGTGAGGCATAAAACCTTGAAGAGAATGCGCTTTTTCACTGGGAGCCAGTGCAAGGCTCTGAGACATGGGGCAGAGGAGGTACGTTGCGGGAGATTCAGAATCATCTTGGCTGCAATATTTTGCAACACTTGGAGCTTGTTTAAAAAGGATTCATTTACGGATAGCAGAAGTGCATTTCCATAATCCATTCGGTTGGTAATCAAACCCTGAAGCAACGGTTTTCTTGCCTCCAGGGGGATCCATTTAAAGACTCTCCGCAGTGTGCGCATAGTTCCGAAACAGGAACTTACAACATGATTAACCTGGGCCCGCATGGACAATTGATTGTCCATGTAAAAACCCAGGTTGCGGGCTACCTCCTTAGGAACAGGATAGGCGCCAAGGTCATAGGGCCACCATTCTGAAGACCAGTATTCTGACGCTTTTCCAAAAAGCATAATCTCGGATTTTGCACCGTTCAGTTGCAGATGGTTATCCTTCATCCACTTGTTCACATGGGACATGCAGTTTTGGAAACGCGTCATGGTTTCCTTGGGATCCGGGCCCAGCGTGACTATGATCTGAGTGTCGTCGGCATACGATATGACCTCAAATCCGTATGCTCTGATCACTGGAGCTAAGGGAGCCACATAAAGATTGAAAAGAGTGGGGCTCAAAATGGAGCCCTGCGGAACACCCATAGTGACAGGTCTAGTGGAGGAGGTACTAAGTCCCACCTGAACGGTAGTGCTGCGGTCCGAGAGGTAGCTTCTGAACCAGTTCAGGGCCGAGCCGCTGACACCAATCTCTCCTAACCGATAAATTATAATGCTATGGGAGATGGTGTCAAATGCGGCTGACAAATCGAGAAGTACGAGGACTACTGTTGTTGTCTGTCCAGGGCCCGCCTGATGTTATCGGTGACCTCGACCAGTGCCGTCTCCGTACTATGAGCCGCTCTAAACCCTGATTGTGAAGGGTCCAATAGCTCATGACTCTCCAAATAATCGACAATTTGCTGGTTAGCAAGGGATTCTACTATTTTCCCAAGATAGGGGAGTAGAGAGATCGGACGGTAGTTGGAGAGGAGGCTGGGATCGGCCGTGGGTTTTTTCAAGATAGGCTTCACGCAGGCAGTTTTCCAGTTAGAGGGGAAGACAGCTTCTGATAATGATTTGTTACATAAGTCTGTAATATTGCTAACCAATGCAGGAGCGACCATTACAAGTAGTTTATAGGAAATAAGGTCAGTAGGAGAACCGGATTTTACCCTCTGTAGAGTCTTAAGGACTGTCCCTGGATCGACCGCAGTGAATTCCTCGAAATGGTAGGACTGGGTCGTGAGAGCAGGGGAATCATTAGTTAAGTCCAGACTGTTGATATTGGACGTAAAAGAGTGATGAATGATTGAGATTTTTTCTTCAAAAAATTTGGAGAGAGAGTCCGCCCAGTGTGGTGAAACAGGAGCAGGCTGAAGATTCCTGGGAGTGGTAAATTCATTCAGGACCTTATAAAGCTCCTTGGTGGAATTGCCTGCCTTGTTTATCCTGTTAGTAAGGAACAATGTTTTAGCGGTTTTGAATTCCTGCATATATCTGTGGTGGAGTTCTTTATAATTAGCACGGTCCTCTAGACATTTATTTTTACGCCATTTGCGCTCCGCTGTCCGACACATAGTCTTAGTAGCTCTAAACTGGTCCGTGAACCAGGGGGCATTTCTTATCTTGGTCTTTACCAATGTCAGCGGGGCTATAGTGCCCAGCGTATTTGAAACTGCTTCCTCTAGCGAAGCCAACGTTTGGGTTATATTTTGGTCAGGCCTTATTGAATCACGGGGGAAGTGTTCTAGAAAAAGAGGCAAAGTTACTTTGTGCCAGGGTCTTCGCCACGAGGAATCGATTTTCAGAGGCTTGTTTTCTCTGGACATATAAGGAATTAAAAGTTTTAAGAGGCAGTGGTCGGTCCATAATAATGGGACGGGTGGTGATACAACTATCTCAGACTGGTTAGTGAAAACAAGGTCCAGAGTATGACCAGCCTTGTGAGTGGATTCATACACCATTTGAGTAAGGCCTAGAATACTCATGGAGGAGATCAATTTTTCAGTGTCAGGGTTGCCATCTACATCAATATGGTAGTTAAAATCCCCAATCATAAGAAAGTTATCTGCTGCCAAGACGTGCGGTGCTAGGAGCTCCTTTAGTTTTTCAGTTAAGTTACCTTTGGGACCAGGTGGACGATACACCAGAGCACCCCTCCAGGTTCCATGACGGCCGGCTTTGAGTTTAAAGATACAAATTTCAAGGCAGCTTTCAACAAGGACTTCTAGAACAGTTAGGTCCATATCGTCCAAAGTAGCTATTAATAGACCCCCCCCCCTTTGTCTGAGTCCTATCTGCTCTCATTATTCTATACTGAGGAGGAAACGCTACATGTATATCAGGCAAAGTATGGTCATGAAGCCAAGTCTCCGTAATTAGACAGATGTCGGGTGCCTCTTGATCTATCAGGGCCCACAGTTCAACAGAGTGCTTAGGAATGGAACGAGCATTCAGGTAGATGGCCTTGAGTTGATGATGTTTTCGTCCATCTACAGTGCCTAATGAAGCCACCTTTACAGGCCTAATTATGTGGGGGATACTTGAAACTATCCCAGGGCTTACTAAGTGACAATCATAGCAGACCAGAGTGGATGTATTAATTTCTAATAAATCCTCCCTCGAATATCGTAGAATGGTCATTATTAAAAATGAGCAAGAACTACAATAAAAGGGGATCAGTTTCCCACACAATAAGCAAGATTACCTGTCAATAACCAGGGGTTGTGGCGACTGGCGGCGGTCGGGCGCGGACGGGCGCAGATGGGCTTGCCTTTGGCGCGCCGCAGGCGCGCCGCTGTGCGCGTCCGCGCCTTAGCCCGATTTAAATAGAAGAGACCAGGGCAGCTCAAACACTAGAGCGTCGACTTGCACTTCCGGCCACCGGAAGTGTATGCTGCCGATCAACCCTCCGCACAATCGGCACAGGCCGCGGCGGAACGGGATCTAGGCAGGACTAACAGGTAAGGGGAATCACTACACGAGATATAGCACACAAAAGGTCAGTGCAAATAGAACATTAAAATACACACAGTTAAATTTCAAAACGCAGCAATAGGAGTTAAAATTACATTAGGGATGAAGAATTTAGTCCCCCAGTGACTTCTCTTGTCAGGTGCAGATAGCGAGTAACATGAAGAGCAGGGGTGCCGGTGCTTCAAAGTCACCGCTGCGCGCGTCCGCGCCTTAGCCCGATTTAAATAGAAGAAACCGGGGCAGCTCAAACACTAGAGCATCGACCTGCACTTCCGGCCACTGGAAGTGTATGCTGCCGATCGACCCTCCGCACAATCGCCACAGGCCGCGGCGGAACGGGGTCTAGGCAGGACTAACAGGTAAGGGGAATCACTACATGAGATATAGCACACAAAAGGTCAGTGCAAATAGAACATTAAAATACACACAGTTAAATTTCAAAACGCAGCAATAGGAGTAAAAATTACATTAGGGATGAAGAATTTAGTCCCCCAGTGACTTCTCTTGTCAGGTGCGGTGCCGAGTAACATGAAGAGCAGGGGTGCCGGTGCTTCAAAGGCGCCGCTGCCAAACAAGAGGAAGCAACAAAAAAAGCTAATCATAGAAACACACTGGGCAAATACAGGGCACCTCTGGATGTGGAGATATACCTGAAAATTGCACTGTATTACATAAAGGGGCATATTTGTCAAACATTCACCAAACACAGTGCAGCAAGTCACCTTGCTGCGCTGCGTGAAAAGGAGTGGGCAGGAATGCGTCATATTTAACACTATACGGCACATTCTATGATGTTGTACCAACTGCTACCTAGCACCAACTCAGTCACCCTTGCACCTTGGTGCAAGGGTGTCTGCGTTGTAGTCAGGATTGTTTTTCTGCAGGAAGGTGCACCTTCCTGCAAAAAAGCTATCCAATGGGAGGCCTGCTATGGTGGTGGTGTCTGTTAGACACCGCCAACCATATTAGGACGGCAGCTGAAAGCTGCCTTTCTGTGGCGACAACGCCGCCACAGAAAGGCATATGGTCGTTGGCATTGGGGGCCCGTAGCGGGCCCCCAGGAATTCTGGGGGTGGGGGGAGCACATGGGTGGTACCTATGGTACCACCCTGCATTTGCATGCACAACATGGCAGACAGTGCGCGGTACCTGCCACGTTGTGCATGCAAATGCACAACACGCATTTATGGCATTGTGGCCGGTGGTGCTGGAAGCACAGCCTGCCGCAATGTTAAAAATGCAGGATGCGCCCGCCATTGTGGCGGGCGCATCCTAATCTCCCCCATGTCTTGTAACCGGCAACAGGCTTTAAAATAACATCGTCTCACAATTGGCAGCTAGTGGAGCCGATGCGGATGGGTTGTGACGGAAGAACCTCTCTTTAATCCCAGAATTGTATGTGTTGCTGAGTTTTGAAGTATCTACAATCTTTTCAGGAGATTTTTCAGCAGGTCCACCAGCAAAGAGTTGCTATAATCTATTGTGCACTTGATGCAGGTTTGCACCAAATCTTTTCTGGATGAAGATGGCAGAAAAATATTTTTCTAATGATACTTAGCAAGCAGAAACAAATGGTGGAGATGAATTTGATGTGTTCCTTGAAAGAGAGCTTAATTATGACTCCCACGTTTCTGACCTGGTGATAGGGAGGAGGCCTAAGCTCAAAGATGATTACTTCTGTTTTGATACTGTTAATGGTCAGGGAGTTTTAGTTCTTTCATCTAGAGACTTTGTTGAGGCAGGGAGAAAGGTTCCGCAGGGTCCCACTTGAGTTCCCATCTAACCTTTTGATCATCTTGGTGTCACCAGCATATTTCTGAAAGAAAATGCCGTAATAGTCAATGTGTCAGACAAGAGTAGTTGAAGAATGTGGAACTCAGAACAAAGCCCTGAGGCACACTGGTAGAAAATGTCTTGGCATATAATTAGCCAAAGATAATGTTTGGGTTCAATCTTGTAAAAAAGAAGAAAGCCATTTGTTGACTGTATCCATGATAGAATAGAATGTGAGATGGTGTAGAAAGCCACTGGCAAATCTAATAATATCAAGTTTGTCACAACCCAATGTCATCAGTAGCTTTGGCCAGATCTGAGCAAACATTAAGGGCCTGATTCTGATGCGGTTAGGAAAGCATTCCCACCGTAGGGCTTGAAAACGGTCTCCTAACAGCATTTGCTCCTTCCAAATCAGATCAGGAACGTGTCTTCCCGACCGAGGGCCCAATTATGATGCGGTTAGGAACATAGTCTCCCATTGAAGTCAATGGAAGTCTAACCAAATCGTATCAGGAAGCATCCAGATGCATCGTACTCAGTTGGTCGGACTCTCCCGATCCGAGTGGGTCGGAAACCATTTCCAAACCAATTTGATCAGGAAGCTTTCCAAACCGCATCAGAATCGGGCCCTAAGTATTGATGAAGAAGAAGCATGGTATTGATGACCTGCTCCTCAGAGACGTACTCAAAAGTGGATCATGGTGACTTAACGAGGAGGTTTGGTGAGAGTAGGATTTTTCTGTCTTCCTTCAAAAGCTTTTATACTAGGTTGGCAATCCTGTCCTGGAAGAAATCTGATAGATTGTGCATGGTACTTGAAATGGTTTGATGTCATTACCATTGGCCTGAACACAGGCCATGCTATTGAAAGAGGCATGGTGCAGCGGCCAGGGTGACTGCCTCCAGATTCTGGGGCTCACGGTTCGATCCCCGGTGCCGGCGGCAGATCAGCCCAGCACCATGTGACTCTGTGCAATAACTCGCTTAAGCTTCCCAACGGCCCCCAGTGCTGGGACACCTCTCCGGAGATAGCTGTGTGCTTTACAAATACTGAACATTACATTACATATTATATGACAGGAACACCCTTTAAGGGGGAACCCTAATGGACTAACACAACCTTATTGCAATGCCCTCGTTGTTTTTAGAGTGTTTATAGTGTTCATACTTATATGCAATTCACAAAGAATGGCCACTCCAGCCATTTTACCCTCAGTTAAAGCCCAATGTTGTCAAGGATATCTAGTTGGTCATATGCACTTTTTTTAAGAAGCTGGCTGTCTTGTAGAAAAACAATATCAAGATCTCTACTTTCTAAATTGCTCCAGATCTTAATTGGTAAATTAAGCCCCCTTACATTTAGTGATATTAGTTTGAGAGGAAGCATACTCTCATTCATTGCATAGAAGGTTTATGCACTGAAGCTGAAGTACTAGCGGGGCCTCCTGTCACAGAGTATGTTCCTTGATCTGCACCCATCAGCAGTTAAAAAACGACACAAAAGTCAACAGGGTCATACAGGGCATCTCTACTTAGTTTGAACAGGTGTAAACCAGTTGTAGAGCCTCCTGCTGACACCTTCTTGGTGAGTAGGGACATAGTAAAGAAGAGAGCCTGAAGAGGACAACTATGCAATACCACGACACTTGCCACCCAACCAGGGCAGGTTAGGCTCCTTAGGGTCCAGGCAATATTTTGGCCATAGCCTCCACAGGGGCAATGCTGACATGGCACAAAGTTGGGTGAAACTCCAAAAGAGTGCAGAAGCCCCGCCCTCCCACCACAGACCCTAGGGATCATCTGTAGGGACTATGGAAATATGGCAAAAGACAAAGGAGACACTGGAAGTAGTAGCTTTTCTAGAATTAAGAACCGGGCCGGAGAGGAACATCAGCAATTCTCGTGCATGACCATTCCCAGCGTGCCCTAACCCCTCTTTGATTAATGAATACAAATATTAAAATAACAGCATACGCATGGTTGCACACAAACCTTTGCATACTGCATGGTTTTTATTTAACTAATATGGCATAAAAGTAGATTTTCTTTTCTTAAACTATTAAAGATTACATTTTTTTTGCTGTTTAGTGATCAAGATTTCCAGAGAATTATTACACCCCAATTAAGAACAGGATGAGTAAGATATGTATGTAAGGACTGAACACACAGCTCTTTTGTTGTTAGACATTTCTTTATTGGTTTTGTTTTTAACAAAGGGTACAGCCACAGTATGGATACATTGGTTCCTAATCTCTTTATGACAAAGGAGAGAAAAAAGAAAAAGGAAAACATCTTGTGAACACATTACCATACCAAATGTACACACATCATCCCTCTAGTTCCCTCTTGGTGTGATGTCAATTGTTTCACTTGAATTCCATCTGGCCTTCCCCTCTTCCTGCTAACAGTTTACTGATGGTTCTCTGTCCGGCCGGATTCCTAGCTACAGAGGTTTGGGATTGGTGTTGGGTATACAAATAATGTTCATTTTCAGTCAAAAAGGCAGGTTCCTTTCCACTCAGTACCTCACTGTATGGTACACAGTACACAACTTTCTTCATCAGTCTGTTGCACTCTATACCAACTGTGGTATTCCATGACATTCTACTGGCTCTTTTGGCCTAACATCGACATGTGACTTTGGGATATGTGTGTGTTGAGGTGTACATGGTTTCCATCAGGTATCCCGCCAGTGGGTAAGGGGAGAGTTTGTGGGTGATTGAAGTCATGGTCAGGATAACCTGTTTTGTGTGTAGTGTTTTGCACCCAACTGGGCTCTAACCTGTACCCCCCATGTGGAAGAGGAAAGAATGCATCAGTTGTCACACTTCTGTAAAGCTGATAAATGGACCTCAGCTGAATTCAAATTGTTGGAGTAGTCTTATAACTTGCATATGCTTCATTCAAAGGTAGCCAGATTGTTCATCCATCACAGGTGTGTGGGCAGAGTAGGATAACATCAATGATGGAGGATGCATATTTTCACCGTCATGAGCACAGATACCATCCACAATCTCCAAGTGTTGATGTCATCCTAAAATTACGTAGTGTCATGTAATAGGGCCAGCTTTGCTGATGTCATGAAGGGGAAAAGACTTGTTTTTCATAAGGTACACCAAATCTCCATCCGGTAGACCTGGAGTCGGAAGCAAGGCCAAAAAAATTGAGAAAGATCACCTCCCAGTTGCCCGCATTACCAGTAATGATTGTTTGTCAGGAGTCAGGCCTTAAGCAACCTGTGGGGATACCAGTACCAGCCATGGAGCACTTTAAAGTACGCAAACTTCAGCCTGGCCTCTTGGAGTGCCTCGCCATTTTCAGCCAGAAGCTAACTCCAGTATTCGTCTGTGTATTGGATTCCTAATCTCCATAGCCAAAATTCTTTGGACGCCCTCCCTTTTGCTGCAGAGTGCACCACTTCAAACAATATCTGGTATAAATTCATGACTGCACCCTTGTGGTTTCCCCAGATAAGTATTACTGAAGTGGGGATTCCTGGAGGGGGATGGAGCGGAGACATAGAGCATGCTTCATACAGTGTCTCAGTTGCATATATCTCAAGGATTGTGAGTCAAGTAGGGCATTTGCCACACATAGAGTTTGGAAGGGGAGAAAGTCACCCACTTTATATAAATCATCCTCCGTCTGTATTCTACATCTGTCCCCAGTGAAGTGTTGCACCTCCAATTTGGAGCAAAAAGCTCTTGTTATGTTATGTTACTTGAATTTGTGTACCACCAACTCACCTGGGAGGGTATCCGGGCACTGAAGTAGGAGCCGTATCGATCCAGCTAGGGTCAGGGCTAGGTAAAGAGCCAGGTCTTCAGTTTATTGTGAAGTTGGTGTGCACAGGCAGGTCATTCCAGGCTCTAGGAGCGAGGTAGGAGAAGGCATGACTGCCAAATCTGGTTCTGCACATTGGTGGGTGTATGAGTAGGAGGTTAGGTGAGCGGAGGTGTCTGGTAGGTAAATGGATGTACATGCAGATGTTGAGGTATGTGGGGCCAATGTTCTCAAAGGCTTTGTATGTGTGCATGAGAAGTTTGAAGAGTGTTTGTGTGTATTGGGAAGCAGTAGAGGTCTTCGAGGAGTGTGGTGATGTGAGTGCGTGGTGGGAGGTTGAAGACTTTTCATTCTTAAAGATTCTACTGTGTTTGCCCATCAGTGTCATGCCAATTACAATACAGCATCTTTTTTTTTAAACAAAATTTATTGAGTTTTTTATTCTTCCACCACATATTAAGCTCCCCATTGGCACAGATTACACAATATACATGTCCCACCTGCATATTCGTCATATAAGAAGCAGTATATCCAACAACAGAAGCGATAGGGTAAAAGAAAAGGAAAGAGAAAGACACACAGCTCACCTCCCCATGTGCTATGGCATCGATCATGTCACATATATCTATGTGCAATTGATACCCATAAAACCCACCTCTCCACCCTGTCACCTCCCACCCCCGCCCCCAGGCTCTGGCTACCAAACATATTATCCTGCTGATACATCTCGCTCCAAACAGACTTTATTAGGTACATTAGCTGGTCACATTGCTGCACCCCTAACTAGCCTTGAGTTTGTTAACTTATAAAGAAAACAAGGAAAATTTCCACTGCTCTATGGTTGTGTGTGTGGAACGTCAGGGATGTCTTCAGGATCAGTACTTGCATGTGCTTCTACTATTGTGTCCCAGTCTAGGGATATTGGTATCTTCCGTAGGCTGCGGGCCTCCTCCCTGCACAGTGCCGCACTTTCCGCACCTGCCCACCTGGACAGTTCACTGTGCCACATGCACAACAAAGGGGCTTTGGCCGACTTCCAGCGCATAGTGATGGCCCTTTTAGCAATTATGAGCGCCAGTTCCAGAAACCGTAGCCGGACCTTCTTTGTTTTCAGACGTCTATGGATGCCTAATAAGCACTCCAGTGCTGCGCCCCCTATGGAGAGAAGAGTAGTCCCTCGAGTGATCTCATAACCCCTCCCCAAAAAAACGCAAGACAGGGACACGCCCATAGCATGTAAAGTAAATCTGCTGCTGGTGTTTTACACCTTGGGCATTGATGGGCAGTGGCCGGGTACATTCTCTTCAATCTATGCGGGGTCAAATAGGCTCTATGTAGTATTATGCATTGAATAAACTTGAACTTAGCATTGCAAAGTATTTTCCGTGGGTTCTCTATTACATGTTTCCATTCCCTGTCAGTGAGCTCTCGTCCCATATCCATCGCCCACTGCACTTGGATGTTCTCTAGGGGGAGTCTGGCATGCTTGCGGACGCTGCGATATAACCACTTAATAAGATTACTGGTGTGTCCCATCAAATACAGATAGTTTACTAGCTCATTCACTTGGGGTTCCTCTCGTTGTGGAGACCACTGTCTCTTAATATGTTGCAGTAAGGCTGCATGTTTCATGTATAGTGTGGTTGGCGCTCCAGTGTGTCTCGTAAAGGCATCATGATCCATCAGTATTGCCCTTCGAATAATGCCCCAACAGTCTCCACCCCCGCGTCCTGCCAGGGTCCAATCGTCTGTCGTGTCAATCTACTGCGCGCCAGTGGTATTGTTAGTAATGGGATATTGTCTGCATAACGCCCTCCATTGGTAGTGTATTTCAGGGCTTTTTTCCAACATTGCACTGCGGTGTGCAATAGGGGTGGTAAAGTCGAGGGAGGTCTGCTATTTGGTAAGAGTAAAGTGTGGAGCATTCCCTGCTCTATATGTCTAGTAGTATAGCCAATTTCTTGTAAGTTTCGTCCTGCCGTCCAGTAAGATAACCACTGGCATGTGTAATAATACGCCCTAAAATCTGGTGCAACCAGGCCCCCCTACGTGTATCTATCTGCAGTTTCTTCAAACTTATTCTACGGCGGCCCGCACCCCAAATAAGCTCTAGCAGTATAGTGTCCAGTGTAGTAAAAATGGTCGATGGTAGCAGTAAAGGCAAATTCGTGAAATAGTACAGAAGACGAGGAAGTACCACCATTTTTGACAGAGCCACCAGCCCTATAGCTGACAAGGGGAGCGTGATCCAAAGGGCTACCTGAGATCATATACCCCGAATAGCCTTACTGAGGTTACCCTCCAATAGGTCTGCCTGTGAGTGGTAGACATTAATGCCCAGGTACTTAAAGGTGTTTGGGGCCGTTGGTAGTGTAAGTCTCCCAAAGATGATACTATCTGGGCACAAGCGATCGTGAAAAAAGAAAGCGTTTGACTTGGATTCATTAATAGCCAAGCCTGAAATAAATTCAAAGTCGGCAAAGATATGAGGGATGGGACCCAGGCCCCCTAGCATATCTGTCACATATATGATTAGGTCATCAGCATAGGCCGATATCAGGTGCGTCGCAGCACCTATGGGTATACCGCAATGTGTAGGGTCCAATCGCAGCCGGAGTGCCAATGGCTCCAGCGCCAAGACAAACAGAATGGGGGACAGGGGACAGACTTGTCGTGTGCCCCTGTGGATGCTGTATTCCCTGGAGATAAATTTCCCAGACCGGACTCTTGCGGTTGGAGCAGCATACAATAACCTTATCCAGTTGATATACTCATGGGGTAAACCAAAGAGTGCAATGGCCTTAAACATGTATTCCCACGTCAGCGTGTCAAACGCTTGTTTCATGTCTAATGATATGCAGCCGGCTTGGTGGTATTGTGTAAGATCTGTGGTCATGATCTGGTGCAATCTGCGTATATTTAGGGACGTACTCCTAGCTGGTATAAATCCACATAGATCGATGTGGATCAGTTTATTGAGGTAGGACTGGATTCTATTTGCCAAAATCTTGCTGAGTATTTTATATTCAGTGGATAAAAGTGATAGCGGGCGATAACTTGACATATCCATTAAGTCCCTACCTGGTTTGGTCAAAGAAACTACCAGTGCTTGGACAGTGGTGCAAGGGAGATGCCCTAATTCTAGTGACTTGTTATATACCTCTTCCAATTGTGGGATTAATATGTCCGCATATGCCTCGAAAAATTCTATCAGCAATCTGTCTAGTCCCAGTGTTTTATTGCGGGAGAGCCCACCCATGGCTACCTTGATCTCTGCCCTAGAATCGGGACCCTTCAGATCATCCTGCATACCCTCTGGAATCTATGGATATGGTAAATTGGCAAGGAATTCTCAATATGGGAACCCTCCACTAACAGCGGTGCACTGTTCAGTCCCTCGTAATATAGGCTAAAAGCTTAATTTATATCATATTGCGTGTCCGCAGAAACACCCCCAGGGAGGTTAATATGGCCTATAACTGTTGTAGGAGGACCATTCCGGTTCAATTTCGCTAGCAGCGTACCTGATTTATCCACGTCAGAGTGGTGTAAGTGAGTATAAAATCTATAGTCGATTAGCCTAAGAGTTTCCAGCAACTCTGCGTGTTGAATGTGTGTTTCAAGGAGTCATGTACTGCCTCCTGCTCTAACTTGGACATTCTGTCCTCAGTGTCTTTCAGATTCCTGTGTGTCTCTTGTCTAACTCCCACCATGGTGCTAATCGCTGTTCCCCGTATGACTGATTTCACTGCATCCCACTCGACCAGGATTGTGGAGGCTGTGTTCCTGTTTTCTGTAAAGTAGTTTTGTAACGCCATGGAGAGTCTGCTACGAAATACTGAGTCTTCCAGTGTTTGGGGCCATAACCGCCATGTGGGAACCGGGGTGGGCACTCTACCCCAGCTAAGGGCCACTTCCAGGGGATTATGATCTGAGAATGTCTTCGCTAAGTAAGTGGTGTTTGTAACTTGGTTTGCTATGGAATAAAAAAAACATAGGATTCTGTTTATCCTAGTGTGTAATTGGTGTACCAGGGAGAAAAAGGAGTACTCCCTATGCGCCGGATTCTTAAGCCTCCACGGGTCACACGAGGATCAACCCTCCACCCAGTCACGTAATGCTTCCGCCTGTTTGCTGGCCACCATGCCTCTCAGGGGGGGGAGGGGGGTGACCTATCTAGGGCAATGTCCAACACTGCGTTACAATCGCCCCCAATTATCCATGGGTAGGCCTCCCACCCTGTCAAAACCGAGTTCAGGCTCTCAAGAAATTTGTGTTGGTCGAAATTGGGAGCATAGACGTTCCCCAGGATTAGCGGTGCCCCGTCCAGTGTGGCGCGCAGAAATATATATCTACCCTGTGTATCCACCCTTTTGTCCAGTGCAACAAATGGGATTCCCTCTCTTATCCAAATCGTCACCCCCCGGGCAAAAGCAGAGTAATTTGTGGAGATTATTTGCCCTCTCTACTTCTTCCGCATTTTAGCAGCTTCGACTTCCATCAAGTGCGATACTTGGAGCAATACCACTTGTGCCCCATGGCGTAGCAAGTGTGCATATACCCTCTGTCTTTTGTGCACAGAACCTAACCCACGGACTTCCATGTCATAAATTTATAGCTGTCAAGAGTATGCATTCACAGTAAATGGTGTCGTACTTATTCCAGCTAGATGACCATGTTGTTGTGTGAGACATTGCATTTGCGATGTGACACAGCCCACAAACCCCCAATGTAAACATAATAACGGGTCTCGCCTATAAACGAAACCAGGCCAGACCAAACAAAACATACATTGAACTGATATAAAATGAACTGTAGCGCTTGCAAAGTGGGGAACAATAGCCGTACCCATCATGTAAGAAACACACGGTTAGGAGCCCTTCCGGGCCTGGGTATATATTGAATAGCATAATTTTGACGTTAAAGAGTATAAGGAACCAGAGCAAAAAGGATATGTGAGTCTTCAGATATGCGTGTCGACGACGCCCTCTGCCGTGGTAGCACCCAGTGTTCCATAGGATATGAAGAGCCTACTGCCCCAGTAGGTCGTCTGCTGTTTGTGGAGTCACGCTAGGGAAAAGATTAACACTGTATTCGGAGTCCGAGCGCACCGTACTCTGTTCCGATGACTCCAAGGTCTGCCGGGAGGCACCGTCCCTGAATGCAGTCACAGTTGCCAAGGCCATCTCCCTACTCTTCTGCGCCTGCTGCTGTGTAGGGCCAGGGAGTAGCCCCGCGGTCCCGGGTCCGGTCGCTCGCCGTGGCGGCTTCGGGAGGGATTACCTGGAAAGCTGCGTAGGCTGCATGACCTCCAGCCACTCCTCTACATCCTCTGGACTTTCGAAGAAGTATGTCTTTTGATCATAGATTATCTTCAAACGTGCAGGAAATAGCAACGCATATTTGAGATTCATGGGGGCAGATTTATGAGCCCCTTGCGCCACTTTTGCGTCACTTTTAACATGGAAAAAGTGACGCAAAAGTGGCGCAAGGGGCTCATAAATCTGCCCTTATAGTGCGTAACTTTCTTTTCACTGCTTGGTATGAAGATCTGTGTAAGATTCATGAAAGATGACTCCAGAAGCAGATGTGGTAAAGAAGAAGTAGGTTTAATCTTCAGAGATCCCATCCATGCAGTCTCCAGATAGCAACAGCAGTTACTGTCTGAACCACAACACAGAACCCCATGACATCAAGAATGACATAGCAACATTCTGAAGTTAATACCCAATGATAATGGAAGGCACCTCATATGCCATGTCCATGTATCCATGACATACTACACACCTCCCCTCGTCACACAAAATTTACCAATCCAAAGCATCAAACAAAATATGCATCAACAGTGAATAACACACATTACAGATTTAAATAACCATTTTACCATAAAACAAACAAAATATGCATCTACAGTAATCAACATTATTTACTTACACATAGTCTAGTAAATAAGATGGTTTCTTGCAAACCCTGGTTGACACACGACGCCTAGAATATGCATTTACAGTGATCAACATTATTTACTTACACATAGTCTAGTAAATAAGATGGTTTCTTGCAAACCCTGGTTGACACACGATGCCTAGTATTTTCTGATGAATCAGGATTAACTATACCATCCTCACCATGACGCCCATTTAACCTTCCTTTTACCACTACAACCCTATTCAAGTTCCAAATCCTATGATCCTGAGTCTTAATTGCATTTTTAAAAACCTTCACAACCCTCATAGGTTTCATGAACTTGGAAGTAGAATTACCCATCAACCCAGGACGTTTAATCATTACCAAATCACCCACACTGACTTTAGTTATCTTCACACTTTTTTTCCTATCAAAGTAAACCTTTCTTGCATTGCTTTTCCCTTCTTCTCTCGTCTGAATCATGTTCTTATCACACTCCTTTTCTTTACCTTTATCCAATTCATAATTGTTGACCCACGTTGGTTCTACATTAGTATTGGGAATTCTCCCACGAAACAACAAAAAGGGAGTTTTACCCGTAGTTGAATGAGGCGATAATCTATACTCCTCTATTTTTTTTAAAACCTCATCTTTCCAATTTAGTGACATAGATTTTGACAACGCAATGGTCTCCTTGATCACCCTATTAAATCTCTCCACCATCCCGTTAGTCTCGGGATGATAGAGAGAGCACAACTTGTGAGAAATACCCTTGGAAGCAAAAAAACTTCTCATGTCATTGGACACAAATTGCACCCCATTGTCCGTTAAAATGGAGTTGGGAATGCCCTCTTTTGAGAATAAATTCTTCAAACATTTAATAATGTGACTTGAGTCAACACTTGACAAAAAGAAAATCTCTGGCCAACGTGAAAACATATCAATCACCACCAACACAAATGATTGAGATCCATTAGAATGAATGGGAACATCTTGCCACGGATTCAAAGGACGTCTCCTTACCACCATGGGCTGGACACGCGTACACTTCGACTTTTCACTCAATGTACATGTTACACAATCATGGATAGCACGTTCCACCTCCAAGTCCATGCCCGGCCACCAATATGACATCCTCAAGCGCTCCTTTGACTTAGTAATGCCAGTATGAGAAGAATGTACCAAATCTATAAGTTCTTTCCTAAGACTGGAAGGAGGAATCAATCTAGTTCCCCTAAACAACAGATTATTATCTGTTGATAACTCATTACGTACCGCCCAAAACTTCCTGGAATCAAGAGACCCAATTTTGTTACTGGACCAGCCCTTCCTAACTAGATCCATGACTTCATTCAATACACTATCCATAGACATTTCACTGCTCCATCTCTCCTCGCTAATGATACTCTGATCAACTACGCACACCAATTCTTCTGAATCTTCCCTATCATCCTCTTCCACAACTTTCCTAGGTGTGAGACGTGACAATACATCAGCCACATTGTTTTCCACACCTGGTATATACTTTATGTCAAAACTAAACTCTTGCAATCCTATCACCCACCTAGTGATTCTGCTAGATATCAAGTCTAGCCCCTTTTTGCTGAATATCTCCACCAGCGGCTTGTGATCTGTCCTCACTTCAAAATTAATACCCCAAAGGAACTTCTTCAACTTCTTAACCGCCCAGTACACCGCGAGTGATTCCCGTTCTACCACGGAATACCTTGTTTCAGGATCTTTAAGGCTACGTGACAAACACATGACCGTGTACATGCCACCCTTGCCCTGTTGTTGCAGAACCGCACCTAACCCCTTCTCACTTGCATCCGTGATAAGAACAGGTTTGATCCTGGGATTAAAACTTGCAAGCGAAGGAGCAGACTTAAGTTTACTCTTAATCTCTACAAATTCCTGCTCACAGTCTTCCGTCCACTGAAAATCCACACCTTTCTTAAGTAAATACCTCATGTTCACAGTGTAACTAGCAAAGTTCTTCACGAATTTCGAGTAATACTCAACTACTCCTAGGAACTTCATGAGTTCACTTTTAGTAGAAGGAGAAGACATCTCTTGAATCGTGTTAATCAGGTTCTCTTTAGGTTTTACACCATCACCCGTAATGTTATGACCTAAATAATCAATGGATTTAGTCCTAAACTTGCACTTTTCTGCTTTTACAGTTAAGTTGTGTTCATCTAACCTTTTCAAAGCAGACCTCAAACGAGCATCATGTTGACTAGAATCCTCCCCAAAAACTAAGATATCATCCTGATACACATAAATACCAGGTAGACCTTTTAATAGATTCTCCATAACTCTCTGAAAAACAGAAGAAGCCGACACTAGCCCAAATGGCATTCGTTTGAATCTAAAAGTGCCAAACGGCGTTATAAAGGCAGTGTAATCCCTACACGAGTCCTCCAGTTCGATTTGGTGATAAGCCGAGGTCAGGTCAATCGTGCTAAACACCTTAGCTCCCCCCAAAAGAGACATTAACTCATTGATGTTAGGTAAGGGATATTTGTCAATAATCACACATTTATTAAGTTGTCTCAAGTCTATGCAGAGTCTCAGATCTCCATTAGGTTTGCGAGCTGCCACAACCGGAGCCAACCACTCAGTCCCTTCGACCTCTTCAATGATGCCACCCTTCTTTAACTTTTTAATCTCTTCATGCATATCATCTCTCACCGAAAGAGGTACATTTCTCACCTTGCAACATACGGGAATAGCATCTCTCTTGAGTAATATTTTATGCTTGTAACCTTTGAGACATCCCAATTCTTTTTAAAATACATTAGGATACTCTTTCCTAAGACAATCCACAAAGTTGAAATCCACATTGACATGTGCCACCCTCCCAATGGAGTGTACATCCTCTTTTAATTGGATAGGAGGGACGCTGTTAGGATCCAGAAAGACCCCTAGTTCACCTTGGTGTATCCAGCTTATAATGCTGTCCCCTTTTTTAGACACTTAAATCTTGCCTGAAATTAATCTCCCTTTGTATTCAATTAACCCTACAAAGTAGCCATGTAATTTGATAGGCTCGCCACCATATTAACAGATTCACCTTACTCTTTAAATTGTTCATAAAGAAATCACTGGACACAATCGTGATTTTCGCCCCTGAATCGAATAAGACATTGGTTTTTTTTCCATCAACCAAAATCTCATCAAACGGAGAATCCCTTTTCTTCTCCCCAGTAACCACTTGTACAACAATTTGACCACACTCATATTCCTCGGAATTTAGCTCATCGAAATTTTCTTCCGACACATGAACTTCCTTCACATTTGGTGCATTCCTACTGTTACACAAAGCAGTAAAATGGCCTTTCTTTTTACACTTCGAACACACAGATGCAAGGGCCGGACACTTAGGATTATTTGCTAAATGTCCTAACTTCCCACATCTAAAGCACTTGCTATTAACCCACTTCTGACTAGTCTTCTCTTTTGTCGATATAGACCCTTTCTGATTCTTGTCCTTTTCTTTTATTTCAGATTTAATCTTATTCCTAACCTCTTGCACTTTACAATCATTGACAGAGTCCTTCTTTAAAACTGCAACACATTTAATTGAATGTTCAATTCTCTTGGCAACGACTAAGACTTCCTCTAAGGTGGGTTCATCCCGCAACCACAACTCTTCTCTTACTTTCTCTATATTGCAACCAAACATAAACTGGTCACGTATTCATTCGTCCGTCGTGCCATCAAATTTACAAGACGATGCAAGTTTTCTCAACATCGTTATATACCCCTCTACAGTCTCTTCCTCTGCCTGCATTCTTTTCGCAAAGGTATACCTTTCAAGAATGGTGCTTACTTTGGGAAGATAATGTTTATCTAGTTTTTTTATGCATATCTCATAATCATTGAGACCATGCGCCTCCTCTTGTGTTAAATCGGGAAGATGGTCATACACATCCTGACCTTCTGACCCCAAGCAATGTAGGAGCAAAGCAGATCTCCTCTCCGCACTAAGCGAGGGACCACACACCCTTGCGTAACGTTCAAACACTACCTTCCATTTTTTCCATTTTAAGTTGGGCTCACCAGGTTCTGACAAAAAGAATGGGGCTGCTGTGACGTTCTGCATACTACACGTAGGTAATAGACTTTAAAATATGGAAACCAAAATTGTAAAGGTTTGTCTGTCACGAATATTACATATAACCTACATCAAGATAAGTTATAGCATTAATTACGGAACAACTTGTCAACAGAAATCGCTAGCATTAAATCCTATAACATTGGAGCATCAAAATAAACAAAAAGGAATTTTGAAGAAACTTCATTCCTTAAGTTACTTTTCTTAATAAAAAGCGTTTAAAGCAACAAATAACTTATGCACACAGCGTGTAAACTTTAAACAGCAGCGCCGTGCGTATCGGCAAAATATGTAAAAATGCCAGGAAACGCACTTGAACTCAAGCCGTGCGTATCGGCGTAAGCTTCTTCATCGCTGAGGCATGTACAACAAGTCAGAAGAGCATGACGACAAAAGCTTCCCTTGTTGCCAGGAAACGCCGTGTAAACTCGAGCCGTGAGTAACCAAGGAAGCTTCAAAATGGCTTCTACGTTGACACGCGATGACGTCACATGTCACAACGTGGTGACGCTTATGCGTGTATCACGTAGCCTCGTAGCCTCACTAGAACACAGGAAATAAACAATGGAGAGGCCAGAACGACGAAGAAACCTCACAGTGTTCTCCGCACGATTCCTCTCCAGGCAACAAGAAAGAGCCGCTCGCGATGCAGGTAAGGACGCTGTGATGATTCAAAAGATGAAATGGTTCCGATGCACAATCCAACGGTGGTTCAGCAATTCCTTTAAAATTTCTCCATAATCGCTAAACTCACAAAACACAAGATGAGCCAGCAAATCCTTTGTTCCACAGTTAGTTTAAAATGCTTGATTTTCCGCCAGAACAGTCCGTTTGCAGTCTTTCCTTCGCCGCTCAGAAAACGCTGATAGGCTCCCTCTGTAAGACGCTACATCTCCCTGTTCAGTCCAATAAAAAGAAGGTTCAGCTTCAACATTGACAGCTCTAATTTGAAGCAAACTTGAAGCAAAACAGGAGCTCTGCACCTCGAAAAATTGTCAAATTTAAAGAAAAGTCCTTTTTTTTTTTTTTTAAGAGGTTGTGTTGAGATCTCTTAGCTTCTGCCGACTACGCCAGTGTAAGATTCATGAAAGATGACTCCAGAAGCAGATGTGGTAAAGAAGAAGTAGGTTTAATCTTCAGAGATCCCATCCATGCAGTCTCCAGATAGCAACAGCAGTTACTGTCTGAACCACAACACAGAACCCCATGACATCAAGAATGACATAGCAACATTCTGAAGTTAATACCCAATGATAATGGAAGGCACCTCATATGCCATGTCCATGTATCCATGACATACTACAATCTGCGGCACTGCACCATTAACGTGTAGTCCGGGTACGATGAGACCTGGCAATTCTCAAATTGGATCTGTGGCTTCCCCCTTGCCTTTTGAAGCTACAATTCTGCATCTTAAAAGTACAAATTAAGTAAATGCCTCTACCTGGCACTGACCTCTGCCCCACTGCCTTCTAGCAGGGAAAACTTGCAGCGGCTGCTGTCAATTAGCTGGCTAACTCCTGCTTCCCCCGGGAGCGCTAGTGATTACAAAGATTGGCTGGTCACCATCTTTTTCAGAGGAAACTTCCTATATTTGGTGCCAGACCTGGCTAATTGTGGGTCCCACCAAAGGGCTAACCCAAAGCCCTTCGTTTGACATTTTGTTGATCAATGACTAAAGGTATAAATGCGCCAGTACTAAAAATTGAGAAGTTTAATGAAGTTTAATTTCTTATCTAAATTCAGCACAAGGTGCACCGGTCAACTCTTTCCAAGAAGACATTAGATAGTCGCTTCTCAAAATTTGTATCTTTGTTGTCGTGTTAACATAATGGTATGACTGCCGTGATTAGGTAATCCTTGGCCACGTACTTCCATCCAATGAGAAAACATCTTCCCTCTTCCGGAAGGTCTTATCTTCAAGCGAGTCACTGTATTTCTCCCAAGTTTGAGGTAATGTGTCAATTTGTATTGACAACTATTAGGCTAACTAATTTCTGTGAAATGTGCAAATGTCCAGGGCTGTGACAAGTCAATGTCTGTTAATATTTTCTCTTAAGAACTGACTCTGTTTAAAAGTGTCGATAATTCTCATATTGTAGCACACGCAGCCTCTTACATTCCCCATGTGTTTTGGTATATTTTCTGAACTTTTCTTGCTTTGAATACCGCACTGCTTGTTATGTGAATACTAATTAGGACTTTTTCGTTCTCTTGCTCAGCTGCTTTGGTGCAGTGAAAGAGTAACTAAATAACTGTTTATACAGATGTTTGCTCATTTATTCATAAATTAACGTATTTAAAATTACTTCTACTTAATATTTAAAACACATCCACACTAATAAACTAACCATTTAAATTATACCTGGCTATTTATTCAGTATTCTTAGGGATGTTTTGGTTTGAAATTAGGCGCATCAAAATATTTAATGACATCAAGATTTCTCAGCCTCTTGTCAACAGGATCAGCAACAATTTACTATTACCATGGTTACCAATTCTACAAGTAGAGCGCAGTGTTTGACAATGTTCCATTTTTCCTGAGGAAAATATTTACGGGAGTCCACATACAAAGTAAACTACCCTTGTGTGAAGAATGGGAAGTTCAAATGTTCCTATCAACAGTTGTACTTGACTTTATCATGTTCACGATCATTTTAGTATTTAATTATTTAAACCCTTCTAGAAATGGTTTTAAATCCTGGCTGTTAATTGCACTCCCAGAAAACAACAATACGACATGGTTTATTCACTGGGTGCAGAATGTTCACATCATGTGTGGTTTTGGGCTTCAGTATAGGGGATTGTGCACCATTGCACAAGTTTTCCTAGTTACACGCTGTGCAAGCCTGGAATGTGTGATGTATTCATGCCCAATTAGTGCAAGGTCTGACCTGGTTTTACAAGGTTTGTCAGGTTGTCGAAAGATATTTATTGCACAATTAGCACTCATGGGGCTGTATTACAGTCATAGTGCACTGGCCCAATCTGCGGGCAGAACTGTATGCGCTGGATGCAGACCTAGACTGTGCACATATCACATCAATTGCGACGATCACAGTGCCTGTGCTGGGGACAATGCATTAGTGAAAGGCGCAACTGTTGATTGAAGCTGTGGATCCCCCTTTCACTGGAGGCAGATGCCCAAAATCAGCTTCAAGGGGGTGGGGCAGATATCCCCTTGAAGATGCCTCCTCAGTGGGTGGAGTCATGATAAAGAGGAGGGCGTAAGGGGGATGGCTACCCCATACACTCCACGCGTCATCATCGTCTATACAGATGTATTGCACCCAGCCATTTCCCATGGTCCTACCAAGTTCTTACTTACAGAAAATAAAGCAACTGGTACAGTTACGGTTCAGTGTATTCCATAGAATCCCACTGGTGGTTGGGGGGGGGGCTCAAATTCTGGCTGGCTGAGTTCCCTCCATGTTTTTTCGGTGTGTTATTACATCAGCATTAGCTTTTTCAATGGATTCGATGGTCAGTTGTCGCAATCTGAGGTCCCAGAAATAGTTTGCTACTCACAGATAAGCTCCTGTCATTCCGCTGGCACTCCTGAGTAGGAGGTTGGCTTGCCAGTGCCTAGAGGACATTTCAGGAGTAGTCTGGCTTCTTTCAAAGATCGCATGTAGTGCTGATTTCCCTCTCAGTAACAAATAAGGCTGAAAGGATGACTTCATTAGTAATCTGGTGTGATGTTCATGCAGGAAGCCTGTGAAAGAATGTAAGTCCCTGTTCTTCCACAGAGTTTTGCAGGGAGCTCCTGATATAGTTGTGAAGGAGAGATTTTGTAGGTTACGGCTCCTTTCTTTCTGGTGAGCTTCATCAAAGATTCCTTGGTGTCTACAAATGATATCTTTTGTGCTACCATGACAGGAAGCATTCACTCCCACATTGTGAGTGTGCTCAAGTTTGAGAGAGGAGGCACCTATGTCCACTCAAAAGGACTGCAGCAGGTCACAGACAAAGTTGTATCAACTTCCATGCATGGGGAATTCCTATGATTTGAATGTTTTTGCAGTGACTCCTTTTTTCGAGTTCTTACTGTGCTATTTGAAGTTCTATATTCTCACCATCTAGTGCATGGACCCTGTGCCATAGAAGTAACTGGTCTTCACTTCGAGCTTCATCTCTAAATTCTAAATCGGCCACTCTGGTTCCAAGTTTGTTGCTCTCCCACAATATTTCCTGTAGGAAGGTTTAACGTTAACATTTGATGGTGGCGATCTTGGGATATTTCACATAGGAACTGTTCCATGTAATCCTGGGTGATAGGAGTGGGTGAACCTCCACTAGGCATAGATGAGCTGTAATCCCTTTGGTGGGCCAACCCCTGTGAGAGCCTTGTGACCCCACATCAGCAACTGAGTTTGTGCAATGTGGCTTACCTCGGACCACCGTGGAAAGTCTATTTAGTGGTTCTAGTACAAATGCGAAGAGTAGAGGAAAGGGTATGACTACTCTATAGCATGGAGTGCAACATCAATGATCCCTACTGGGGGTGTGGCCTGGAACATAGAGCCTATGAAATGGTTGCAAAAAAGCCAAGGCCCACGGGGGAGTCAAGACCAGAACCTGCGATAGGTGCTTGCTGCTTCCTGAAGAGAACCCATCAACAAATGTGGTCGGGGAAGTTTCTTCGTGACCTCTTTTCGGGGTTGCCACTGTGGGGTACCCATTCTTGGCCCTTCTTGAGAGGGTAGCTGGGCCTGCTTTTGCTTTCTGCAGACGTAGAGTACAGTGAGGCCTATGCCTTGTATTGAGAGGAGATGATCCTAACCCAAGGCGTGGTGGTCACCTCCAACAGGGTCTCTCACCACTCCAGCAGTCTTGCCATGTCGACTACATTAACTGACACCTGCTCATGTAATGAGTAGCAGAATCTGATCTAGTTGAGTCACTGTATTATGCCCTTCTTTACCTACAGGGCGATTCATAGAAGGGAACTTCCATATGCCCTGGAATGGGGGTTCACCGACTTCAAATTAAGTCAGGAACATGGTGAGGTACACAAGGAACATCTGCGGGACCCCAGCCCCCTTACTACCCTGAACGAACTGCACCACATCCCTGGTGGTGTGAAAGGGACATCTTCTACAAGGGGCGGTACTGTAGCTGCTGCTGATCTGCTGCGCATCTGACACGGCGCCATTAGATTCCCATCTGTGGGCCCAGGTGATGTTGCATGCTAGCGGCCTCACCTTATGGAGCAGTTTGTACATTCATAGCACTTTGGGTTGCAGAGGCCCATTTTGGTCCAGTGAGTGCTATGCTGGGGGTCTCAGGGCCTGCACTATGCAGGGGTATGCTCACCTCAGAAGGTCAAATGCAGAACAAGATGGGGATGTGTGCCTACGCATGGTGAGCTGGTGCAGATTTTGAACCCCCACTTGTATAAGTTCTCCCAAGGGTCCGAGTGCATTACCTTTAGTTTCCCTGTATGGAGTCCCAGAAGCCTCCACAGTCTTGCAGGTCTGGCCAGGACAGGGTAGGCCCAGTCTTGGCTCCCTGGTGTTCAGACAAGATGACAGCCACAGCCACTGCTCGGGTGTGGCCAACAGGATCCAAGGCTGGGGATGAGTTCCAACGTGGTCACAAAGTCCTGCCCTGTCATCACCAGCGCTGCCCATCATCTTTTGAGACACAAGACATGTCACATAACACAAAGTAGACACTGCTAGGGGGAACTTTAACAGGATTATTGCCCAGGCCAAAGAGCAGCATTGTTTTTTCTGTCTTAATCCATTCCCAGCATGGCCATGCCCCCCTCCATGAATAATCAACATGATTATTGAAATAACAGCAAGTTTATAAATGCAAGCAATCCTTTGCATATTGCATGGTTGTTATTGAGCCTGGACTAAGTTCATGGAGTTTTACTCTGCGGAACTCTGCAAAGTGCCAGAAAAACTCCACCACAGTACACGGAGTTCCGCCAGCGGCAGAGTCTGTTAAGTCACGCTGCTCACACTGATTTTTGGCGCCATGAGCTTTTCTTGCACTGTAAAGGCTGCACTATGCTTTGTGCCCGAGGGCACTGCCATTTTCTGTCAGTCGAGTAGACATTCTACTCGAGTGGTACCTTCCTCAACGCGAACGGAAGATTTCTCAACGTGAGCGGTCGCGACCTGCCAGGACCGCGCGCAATGAGAAATATCGCCAGGAGGAGGTCTAGCATATAATTTTTTCTTGCAAGCACTCGCCAATTTACCGTTGGCAAGACATTCAAGAAAACAAACCCCACACTGCGCCACTTCGCGGAGGTTTTTGGAACTCCACACAGAGCATGGAGTGGGCAAAACTCTGCCGGCAGAGCAGTATTCTTCACCCAATCCTAGATGTTATTTAACTGAAAAGGTTGAAAAAATTGTTTTTTTTCATAAGTTATTAAAAATTACATTATTTTTGCAGTTTTGTGATTCTGATGTTTTAGAAGTAAAATTCCCCTCCAATTAAGGGCAGGATGAGTAATCTATGTATGTTAGGACTGAACACAATGTTCCTACAGATTCTGCCTACTTTTGCCCATCAGTAGCAAACCAATCACAATTATGCATCTTTAAGTACAAATTAGATGCCCATTTCAGAACCTGACTTCTTCCCCACTGCCAGGTAGCAGGGACAACTTGAAGTGACTTCTATCATTCAGCCGTCTAATTCGTCCCCCCCTCAGAATCCTAGTGATTAGAGAGAAAGATTGACTGCTCACCTTCTTTGTCAGGGTGACTTCCTATAGTTGGCCCTGGTTGTGGGGTTGACTCAAAGCCCTTCTTTGTATTGTTTTCTTTATTGATCAGTGACAAAAGGTCTAACTCCTCAGAATCAAAAATTAAATAAACTGTTTTCATTTGTTATTAAATCCAGAACAGTCTAATCTATCTAAGAAGGCATTGTCATTCAGTGGCTTCTCAGAATCTGTATTGTTGCTATTTTGTTAACATCGTCACATTACTGTTGTGGTTAGGATATCTATAAGAGATTGGATTACTGGTTGACTGAACTGTCAAGCAGCAACCACAGTCCTTGTCAGGGTGAGTCACAAGTAAACCCCAAATGAACCTGTGCTCACCCTCTGGTAGCTTGGCACAGAGCAGTCAGGCTTAACCTAGAGGAAATGTGTAGAAAATGTGTGCAACACTTCAAACAGTAAAACATGGAAAACAAAACACCTAAAAAATATTCCACACTAGGTTAGAAAAATAGAGCAAAATAAAATAAATAAAACTAAATCAACACTACAAAAACCCAACCTGTAGAAACTGGTTTATGATTTAAAAAACAAAAAAAACTGTAAAATAGCACCTAAAAGCACAAGACACCAACCCAGGCTATCTGGTCACGCTGGACGCGTCAAAGTCAAATGTTCAGGCTGATTATGATGGAGCACAGGTCAGATACAGTCCCATATTGGTACAGCTGAAGTTTTAGCTTCTCAAATTGCGATACAAGAGTTCCGTTCACGTTGCAGAGGATTGCAGGGAGCAAAAAGAGCTCCGCAGGAGGCTGTTAACATGGCATAAAGAGCAGGTCAGGAGTTACGGACAGGTGGGCTGGATCTTCACGATGGCGCTCCCCTGTGAGCGGTCGATACAGCAGTGTGAGGAGATAGACTGGGGTGCTCTGCGCTGATTTTCTGTGCAAGTGGCACAGTCTCGGTGAGAACAGGCCCATTAGTGGTCGTCAAGAGCCCAAAAGCATGATTTCATTGCCCATGAGCCACATCAAGGGTCTAGAATCTGAGAGGCACTACTTGGGGATCGAGAAAACACTGCAAATAGGTCCAGGAACTGTTTAGTGAGCCTTTTGTGTCTCTGAGGCTCTGATCAGGAGGCCAAAAGACTAGTCCTTTGAGTCATTCTGGGGTCCTGGGTTCAAGATGAAGTTGCAGGTCCAGTTTTTCTTCCCCAGGCAAGAGGGCAGCAGGCAGTAGGACAGCATAGCAGGGCAGCAGTTTCCTTAGAGCACCAGTCCATCAGAGTGGCAGTCCTTGTAGCAGCACAGCCAACCTTCTTCCTAGCAATGTATCCACAGGTCCAGAAGTATACTGAAGAGTTAGTGTCTGCGTTCTAATATATATACCCAGTTATGCCTTTTAAGTGGGGAGACCCTTCTAGAGGGTTCCCTTTGAAGTCCCCAGGCACCCTGCCGTAGCCCAAGACTAACTACAGGGGTACACCTACCTTTTGTGTGGGGTCAGGGCACAGCCTAATCAAGTGTAAGTGGGGCTGTGATCAGCTCCTTCCTCCCACCATGCCAGTAATAGTCCATCCAAGAACACCTAAACTCTCTATTGTTTGTGGCTGTCTAGGAGGCATACACAAAGCTCAACTATCAGCTACACCCAGTCATGTGATCCAGGTGAAGGCTTCAGGTACTAAAAGGTTAAAATTGGAAAATGCCAACTTTCTAAAAGTATATATATGAAAATAGAGGATGCACTCCTTCCCTTCTATGAATTCGTAAATTTTAGAATTATCTTCCTGTAATGCGTGCGATCAGATACTGTGATCCGTCCCAATCACAGTACTTACTACAAGTATAAACAACAAGGCACTCATCTCGCGCCGCATCTGTCTCACTGCTAGATGGGGAACATTTCCCTGTCGTAAATCCATGTATTCCACTTTAAACCATTTTTTCATTGGTAAACCAGTATTAATCCATAGTTTCTTTCCAAACTTAATAAATCACTGCAGAGACAGCGTCATGTCACTCCTTGAATTTTATTTTCAATTTCTCAATTTGATACTGCGCGCCCATCCAGGCTTTTCACAGTAGCACGTAATCCAAACAATGAAATGTACATCTGAGTATACTCATTACTCTCTGCCCAATGCATTTCGAGTCTCATATGACTCTTCGTCAGGGGTCACTGCAATAAATTAAAAATCAGCTAAATTGACAGTACACAACAGACCTGAATTAATACCAAAATGCACTACATCATCATAAATAAACTCACCCCTCCCTGTCCTCGGCAAATATATAACTGAATAACACACCCATAATTTCTATAAACCCATCCGTCTCACCAACCCACCCAAGACACCATGAAATCCTTCCCCTAGTTCTCTCTAAACTAATACTACCCTTGTAACTAAACTATCGAACCTAAAAGGTTCGATAGTTTCAGAATTGTGGCAGTTTCAGAATTTCAATTTAAAATCCGACTTCATGATGAGTTGGGATTTTAAATTGTGATTTTCCCATTTGGAAATTACACTTATAAAAACGTGATAAGGCAATTCCAATGTTATCCTATGGGAGAGGTAGGCCTAGCAGTAGTGAAAAATTAATTTAAGAATTATTCACTACCAGGACACATAAAACTTAACAGTAGATGTCCTACCATTTGAATACATTGCACCCTTCCCTTTGGGGGTATCCAGGGGCTATCATAGGGGTGACATATATCTATAAAAAAGGGAAAGATGAGTAAATTAAATATGCCAATTGTGTATAAGCACTGTAGCGGTGGTAAAGTGCATAGAGTCCTAAGGCCAGCACAATTGAAGTCAGTGAGAATGGAGGAAGATGGCAAAATGTTTGGAGGAAGACAACACCAATGCAGACAAGTCTAACAATATCCATGGCCATATACTTCAATCTACTGTGAATGCATCTTTCTGCTTCTAGAAGGTCTTTTGTGTTGGAGCCAGTCACTGCATTTCATTCAAGTTTGAGATAATGTGTCAATCTGTAATGACGTCTATTAGGATTTTCTCTGCCTCTATTAAATGTCCCTGGGTGTGACAAGTCAATGTTTGTTGATGTTCTCTTAAGGACTGCCTGTTTAAAAAGGGTAATCATTCACATATTGTAGTACACGCAGCCTCTTGCTTTCCCCCTGTGTTTTGCTGTATTTACTGAAATATATTTGCTTTGAACACTGCACTGCTTATTTTGTGATTACTGATTAGGACTGTTTCTTTCTCCTGCACAGCTGCTTCGGTGCAGCGAATTAGTAATTAGATGATTGTTCATAAAGGTGTTTGCATATTAATGCATACAAAATTCACGTACTGAACTTTACAGACACTTAATATTTAAATCTCATCCACACTAATTAATTAAACATTTAAATTATACCTGGCTGTTTATTCAGTATTCTTATGGATGTTTTGGTTGGAAATTAGGTGCCTTGAAACATTCAATGACGTCAAGATTTCTTAGCCGCTTGTGAACACCGTCAGCAACAGTTTAATATTACCATGGTTACCAATTCTACAATTAGAGCACGATGTGTGACAATATTCACGTTTCCCTCAGTAAAACATTTACTGGAGTTCATATAGATAGTGAGCCACCATTGTGGGAAGAGTGGGAATTGTAAGGCTGCCCGGGGGGGGGGGGGGGTTGCGTAGCGGCCCGCCCCTTGGAGGGCGGCCGCCTTAGTGCCCCAGGAAGGCACAGGGGTGGGAGGTCGAGTCCCTGGGCTAGTCCAGGGGAGACCCCAGCAGATAGCTGCTTCCGGCGAGGGCAGGGAGGAGACAGGGGTACATATACTGTCTCTGCCCCCTCCTCATCCTCTTGTCCGCTCGTTCGCCTTGCAGCTCGGTCGTCGAGTGCTCAGCAGCCTTGGAGCCCCTCGCTTGCGGTGAGTTTGCCTGCCTCCTCTCCCCGCCCCGGCCCTGTCCCTGGGCAGCACCAGGTGACGGGGCCCTGTGGTCGGAATACCACGGGCGGGGGGGTTGCGGGCACAAAGCCAGGCCCAAGTCGCCGGCCAGAGGTTGTGGGTGCTGCGGGGGAGGGGCGCGCGTGTGTTAGTATCGGTCGGGCATCGGCAGGCCATCCAAATAGCTCCCGTGCCGGAATGTGTAATGTGAACGCGGTGCTATGGAAAGCGCCCATTACCTTCGGGTCGTGTTCGCGCTTTTAACGAGTCACTGTGGCCTGAAACTCTCACGGCCAAGGTTACATGTTCAATTTATCTGTTTCTGTCCCTGCCGATCCCGTCTGCTATTTCCTGCTCCGGGACCCCTGGGCGCGTCCCCCCCCGTCATCACCTTCCCAGCCCTGGGTGGCAGCTTTGGGTCGTGGCTCGGTGGCCAAGTAGCAGGCGTCGACCTCGCCACCTGGGGAGGAGAGGGGGTCCGTCGGCTGGGCTGCCGACCTGGTGCAGGCAACCAGGGTTCGAGCCTTGAGGTCGCGTCCACATGCTGGGATCCCGGGCATATCGCTTTGTCTCCCTGTACCTGATGGTGTTTGCAGGGTAATTTATGATGCTTTTCAAGCACATGATGCTGCGTTTCGCTCCGCGGCAATTACCAGGCCTCACATAAATTCAAGTTAACTCGTGTGATTAATTTTCTTCCTGGGAGAGAGATCAGCATTTCGTATAGTTGAGGCTTTGACTTCGGTGAAGTTAGTGCAGAGGGTCTATGCGCCTGCTGCAAAGAACGTGTGCCAAGTAAATTTCAGAGTGCGAATGATATAAATAGGTCTGCAGGTTACTGTTTTCTAAAGAGGCATCCTTTTGCTACTTGCAATTTATAACTAATATTCAACAGTGAGCCATATACGTTCATCCTAGAACTGCATACTCACCGCTAAGCACCTACCTGCCAGGGGGAGTGTAAACATTATGTCTGAATGTGTAGAGTAATTACGGTGCTATGCTAGCGCTCCATACCTTCGGGTCGAGCTCACGCTATATATTTAGCAGGGTGCGGATAGTACAGTGGTTAGTTAGTCCGGCGGGTTTGGAGGCGGCACTGAGGTGTTCGAGTCTCGCCAGGTTGGTGGGAGGAGCGCACTTTGTAAAAAAAAAATAAAAAAAAAATATATAGACTTATATTTTGCTCGCCTCGTTGAACTTCCGGGGATGCTGGGCATCCACAAGCCTCCCGTGCCCAACAACTTAATTAGGTGCGTCCCCTTGTAACGGAACCCTTGTAATGGAACAGCATTTCTGTGCGCGGTTACGGGAAGCGATGGCAATTTAGAGATGTTGGCACTTTACATTCCCGCTACCACGGACATCGGTGCGGCAACATGGCAAACTGCCATAACGTTGCAAGCTCTAATGTTGGCGATCGTCTAAAGTTGGTGCAGACCTCACCTGGCTTCGGTGCCATCTTTACGAGGGGGAGGGGATTTGGCGCCTCGGCTAGCCTGTCGACGTTGGTGCTGAGTGCCAGTGTTCAAGCCTCGGGGTCGCGTCCACTTTCTGTGCTTTTGGCTGCGCCGCGGCCCCTACATGCCATTTTCGTGCGGGAGGTGCACGGCCTGGGACTCCCATTAAGGAGAGGAGGGGGTCCGTCGGCTTAATCTGCTGACATTGGTGCAGTACACCAGGGCTCGCGCCTCGAGGTCTCGTTCTCATCCTGTATTCTGGGCTAATCAGTTAATCCCCCGTGTCTGAATGTGTTATGTAATTACCGTGCCCATGCCAGCTCTCCAACATCGTCGGGTCGAGTCCGCGCTTTATAAAGGTGCAAAAAAAAAAGGGAATCCTAGGTTACTCTTCAGTGGGAACATCCCTCTGCGCCGTGGGAGTTCCGGACCCCGCTCATTTGTATATCCACTTTTTCTTCCTCGTGCCGGGAGATACAGGGTATCTGTGACCATGTGCAGCGCTCCGGTCATTTCGTGTGGCGGCGGCTTCGGGGTCGGTGCACTGGGTAGCGCGCCAGGAGCTGCCCCCGGCCGCGTGCGGGTACGCGGGGCAGCGCCAACATCCTTGCTGTGCCCCCCCCTGATGTTGAGCCAATAGAAGCCTTGCTCAAATGCAAGTCTTGCTCATGTGGTTGTCCTGCCTCTCACAGGATAAGGCTCTGTGTCCCGCCATCGTCCTACACCACGCGGCGTCAGTAATCATAGTCGGCCGCTGTGAGCGGCAACGTCGGATGCCGCTGTGAGCGGCACTTACGGGTCCCGCCATATCACTGGTGACGAGGGAGGCCTGTCCCCGTGTGGCATACCGTGGCGGCCTCGCACAGGCTGAGTGCGGTGCTAATGCTGCACCTCCGCCACGTCTCAACGACTGCTGTGCTTGTGCTCTTGGGATGCGCAGGGCGGCATGGTACAAATAGGGCGCAGGGCGGCACGTTTACACCTCCGTAGGTCCACCCGCTGGGCCTGTGTACACTATTAGCAGGGCTGTCCATTGATCGCGTCTCAACTGGATGACGAGGTCATCGCTCTCTTTGGTACTTGCAGGGGGTTGGGCCCCCCCACCCCAATTGGTCACCCAGCTGTTTTCAGTGAATGTCTCGGATGCGCGTAAAAGATTGTGGCTGGTCTAGCATTCCAATGTCCGTCAGTGGTTCCGGTTAGGAAGATGGGATGCCAGGGTGCGCAGTAAAGACAGGAGTGGCAGGAGTAAGTTAAAGTCATAGAGTAGCATACAAGTGGGAGAGAGAGAAAGAGTATACGTTGAAAATTAGCACAACACCGTGTTCATAGCCGCCTTCACCAGAGTGATCAGGTACAGGCTTGGGGGACACTTGTAGGAATACAGCCATGTTGGGACCACGGGGTGGCATTGGCTCTCAGGAACGTTCTCCCTGGGCTTGTGATTTATTTGTACTATGGATTACTTCCAGAGTTCGATTGTATGCATGTACTAGTGGCTGATGCATATTTTCATTTTGCACATTTCACTCAAGCATTTGACAGTACCATGCTAGGTGTAGCTATCCACCCTGTAGGGCATACTGGGAGTGTAACGTCACTATGTTTAGCTAGTAGAGTGCTTTAATCAAGGCAGCACGGCAGGAGTATGTATGGCGCAAGATAAGGGGCCGCCTAGTGTCAGGCCTGACAGAGTTTTATACGAGTTTAGCACTTTACGTGCTGTATTGTGAGGTCTTTTGGACACAGCTGGGCCGGTGTTAGGGCAAGGAGATTGGGGTGGTCACGGTCCTTCCTGCCCGGGTCTCGAGGTATGGGCGCAGTCACATGGGCAGAGCTCCTGGTTGATGCAGTTCTTGAACTTATTGCCAGTTGGGATGGCACGACGTAGTGGGAGACATACAATATTCGTACATCCTCCAGGTACCTTCAGTAGACCTGCCGCCCATTTCTCGCGCGCTCCTTACCTCCCCAGCCACTAATTTCTCATGCTTTCATTACCTCCCCCAGGTGCCGCACCACCAGATGAGCGGTACCCTTCCTTAAGGTTGGGGTCCCCTTGGTAAGATAGGGCTGTATTGGAATGTTTTACGGTGTGCTGTGATGCCTTTATATTTGTGTGCCTTGTCACATTTGGGCTGTCAGCTAGGTGTGTCGATGGTGGCTCGCGTTTGGGTAAGCATTGAAGCAAGGCGGTGATAAAGTGTAGTTGGGTTGACAGTTGTAAGGGGATGTAACTTCTAAGTGACTGATTAGGATTTACACAGCCTCTTCATTCCAGAACCATTACATGTAAAGCGGAGCTACAGGTTGCCTAGGCAATGAGGCTACTACCTCCCAACAAGTTTGGCTTGTAGGTATAGTGTCCATTTGTAGTGCATAGCTTGAGGCAGTGACAGAGGCTGCAATATGCCGCACACAGGCATTATGTTGTTAAGAGTAGGATGATAAGGTAAAAGCGCATCAGGTTACGATGATTTGGAATCACATCGTTATTGGTGTTGAGAGGGAGGATTCGGCGGTGCTGGTAGTTCGGCAGAGTCACGGTGGCCTAATGGTTAAGGTCTGAGACTCTTACTCTCTAGGTTACAGGTTCAATTCCCCTTGATTCTGTTCAGGTAGATCTCTTCCTATAACGGAAAGGGAAGAGCTGGGGGGGCCTTCCTTCTGAGGAGGCCGCTGTGTATCTTGTGCAATTCCTACATCCTCGCCTTTTATTAAGGGCTCCCCCGGGAGTTGTGCAGAATTGGCTGTTTGCAGGTGTGGGAAGGCCAGCCCAGCTTTCGTATTCGCAGGCAGTTTAATCTGAGGTAGAATAGCTCTCGGGCATGCAACTGAGCTATAATGGGGGAATTATTTCACTATAGGCAATTAGCAGCACTGATTAGCAAATAGAGGGGCCTGTTGTAGGTAGTGCCCCGTGTGTAGTAAATATAGGGATGCGATGACATGCTCAGTATGTCATGTAACTGGAGCTCATGTTTAACGTTTCTACACCTTTGCGTTCACATACTCTTATCATGAAATGTATTTCTCAATGTGCATAGATTAAGGCCAGGAATGGTGATCAGTCAGGTTTTCAGTTAGCGGGACACCTAGTAAATGTGCGGTGGGCCAGTGGCCGGTCTGCATGCCATAGTCATTGCCTGAGCTAGCTGGGGAGCACTGCAGATTAGTTTTATCTCTTATACAACACTTGAAGCTTGCGCAGGGCTCCCTCGGCTCTGGGTGTCTTTTAGACTGGCCGGGTTCTACGGGGTCTCTTCACCGCTGTGTCCGGAATCAGGGGAAGGTATACTCACTGCCTTCAGCACCTATGCTAATCAAAGAGTTAAGCTTAGTGTTGAAGGAGTTTTAATGTTCCCGGGTCGTTCATTGGGGCTCCTTAGGGTAGGATGACCTAGCTGCAAGGAACAGCTAGGGTGGTTTACGTGTGCTTTAGCGATCATGTAGACAGTATGCATGCATCGCGGGCCCTGGCTCACACTGAAGTGGGCACCGATCACACACGCCACAGGTGCCGAGGCCTGCACTGCGGCCTGGCCCTGGGTCCCCAGGTCACTCCTGTGTCCGTTGTTATTTACTCGAGTGTTATTGGTTATTTCCTGGGTTATCCGCGGGTGTAGAGCGTTAGGCTCTTGTTGTCTTTCCATCGGGTCTGTTTGATGCGGGATGGTGGTTTTGGGGCACAGCCGCGTGGTGGGTCTTTCTGTGTGACGCTGGGGTTAGCCTGCCTTTAATCCCCCTGTTTGTCACACACGGTTGTAAGACGATGATTGAGTTGTTAGTACTGTTATTAGTATTGAACACACCAGGTACTTGTGGTACTGATATTTGCACCCAAACAATAGGTACTCTAGGACACATGTCCTCCATTACACACATCTCCAGACAGGACTGCCCCTCCCTGCCCCCTCTCCCCCCTCCAATTTTGGAGCAATAGGGGTCCAAATACTGGTGGGGTTGGCAGGCTTCGACAGGTTGGCGGCGAGCTCGCACATCATTCGGCTCATAGGATGATTCCGTTGAGTTTTGGGGCAGGTCGCAGGCCGCTTCTTCACGCTGTGTTTGTTCTTCGAAGTATGGTCGGGTCATGTGACGGAGTAGAGCATTCATCGCATGGTATATCTGGGCATGGAGGAATGCCAGGCAAGATTGTAGCGTAGGCAGGTAGTGGTACTTATCGGGGATTGGATGTTAGTCTCAATGGCATGCCGCCATGCAAAGGGACCATGTAACTAGGTCACGTACATCAGGCAGTGACAGGTCAACAGGGACTATTTGTACTAGAATGTACAGGAGTGGTTCCCACCACGGTTGGTCAGATGGGAGGCTGTCGTCTTTATTCTCACTGGATACCCTTACTCCAACACTCCGATTGTAAGTTTAGGATGCCTGTTGACGCTGTTAGACCTGCTATTAGTTAGTACAATCTCCTATGTGCCTTGGCATGGTTTGTCTCGCATCAGGGCCAGTTGGGGGTTACTGTTCAGGATACGGTTAGACCATGTCCAAGAGGACATGTAGCACGGCGATAAGTGGTTCAGTTGCTCCAGTTATTCGTGTTAACGGGCAGGTGAAGCAGCAGAACTTAAAGGGGCTTGGGTCTGACCTCTGGTTCAAGGGTGGAGCCTGGTAAGCTCACTTAGTAGCCCGTCCTTGAGTTCGACGAAACAGGTACCATTGATGTGAGTAACGGTATCGGGCAACTTCTCCCGCCCTCCAGCACTGCTGGCAACTATGCAGGTTGTGGAAGTGGCCTTCCAACAGGGGCGACTTGGTCCATATGATTGGGGGAAACTCCTGGGAAACAATTTGGGCTACCAAGTAGCAGAACTATTGGCTTTCCCAGTATTGAACATAGACTGACTAGGTGCTGACTGTCGGCTAGGGCTAGACTCAGATATCTGAGGTAAGAGGAAGTAGAGCGGGTTTGTCAACTCTTACCTCCACCCGTGGGCACTTCCTGGCAGGAGTCGCTTGTCATAGGTATTGTTCTTCAGCCATGCAAAGGTAACATTGGACCAACGCCTAATTTTAGGTTTCTGGTCACATCGGTCAAAATCCACGGGGAGTTTTGATAGAATGGGGGCACTTGCCTGAGGGGGCATGCCGGCTCCGGGCCTGCATGGGCTAAGACTGGTTTGGCTGGACCTGGGGAAGCCCGGTTATCAGCAGGTTGTATGTTAAAAGGCAAATTTGGTTTTGGCTTCATCAGGAAAGGTCTTATTCACGCCAAATCCACAGGGTGCCGGGAGGAAGATGGGGCACACCTCTCTGGTTGAAGCATGGATCTTTTCCTACTGGACTTAGGGGAAGCTTGGACTGCAGCAGGTTGTAATTAATAGGCTACCTTGGCAAGGAGCCCGCTCAGGAGAAGCCGTTGAGGTGTCAATAGCGTCATGCGCAAGTTCACTGAGCAAAGAGGCTTTGGCTTCATCAGGCATGGCCTTTTACACGCCAAATCAACAGGGTGTCTGGAGGGTGATGGGGTGCACCTCTCCACTCTAGGCATGGATTTAATTGTACTTGACCTTGGTGAAGCCTTGGCAGCTGCGGGTTGCGAATAGACTGGACCTAGGGGAAGCTTTGGCTGCAGCAGGTTGTAAGGAAATAGGTCTACCTTGGTGGGGGGCCCTGGTAGTGACGGTGGCCACTCCCAAGGCTGTGGAGGAGTTACAGGGCGATCCAGGGTCTGCACGTACCAAGGGGCACATCATGCAGCAGCACCGCGGGGTGCTAAGCCAGGATACCCAGGGATGTTTTAGCGTGTCCCCTGGAAGAACGACGGTGCCCCGTTAGCCGACAGGCGGTTGTGGGTCTGAGCAACCGGGGGCTGCCATGTATGCTCCGCCCACCCATCACGGGGGGCGTGTGAAGCAAGTGGACTGGTGGTCCACGGATGGGAGGGGTGGACCCTCCCAATATTTGGTATACACCAGTTGGCGTTGCCATGGTGACTCTAGGCTTATCAGACGGGCAGGCGGCATAGGGGCTGGCCTGCCCTGGGATCGCCCGTAAGATAACCCACCATGTTTGCATATTGGTTATGCTAATAAACCTGCAGCAAGATTTCTCCACTTACATTACAGTGTTGTGTGTTTTATTTATGTACTTATGTGTTTTGTGATAACTGTTGCCGATATTGGCACTATGTAAGGCTGCCCGGGGGGGGGGTTGCGTAGCGGCCCGCCCCTTGGATGGCGGCCGCCTTAGTGCCACAGGAAGGCACAGGGGTGGGAGGTCGAGTCCCTGGGCTAGTCCAGGGGAGACCCCAGCAGATAGCTGCTTCCGGCGAGGGCAGGGAGGAGACAGGGGTACATATACTGTCTCCGCCCCCTCCTCGTCCTCTTGTCCGCTCGTTCGCCTTGCCCGCCCCTCCGCTTACCCGGCGTCCGGAGGGACAAAGGGGGGGCCAGGTCTTCTAACAATTTTACTTTGTGTTGCAGGAGGAGTTACAGGGCGATCCAGGGTCTGCACGTACCAAGGGGTACATCATGCAGCAGCACCGCGGGGTGCTAAGCCAGGATACCCAGGGATGTTTTAGCGTGTCCCCTGGAAGAACGACGGTGCCCCGTTAGCCGACAGGCGGTTGTGGGTCTGAGCAACCGGGGGCTGCCATGTATGCTCCACCCACCCATCACGGGGGGCGTGTGAAGCAAGTGGACTGGTGGTCCACGGATGGGAGGGGTGGACCCTCCCAATATTTGGTATACACCAGTTGGCGTTGCCATGGTGACTCTAGGCTTATCAGACGGGCAGGCGGCATAGGGGCTGGCCTGCCCTGGGATCGCCCGTAAGATAACCCACCATGTTTGCATATTGGTTATGCTAATAAACCTGCAGCAAGATTTCTCCACTTACATTACAGTGTTGTGTGTTTTATTTATGTACTTATGTGTTTTGTGATAACTGTTGCCGATATTGGCACTATGTAAGGCTGCCCGGGGGGGGGGGGGTTGCGTAGCGGCCCGCCCCTTGGATGGCGGCCGCCTTAGTGCCACAGGAAGGCACAGGGGTGGGAGGTCGAGTCCCTGGGCTAGTCCAGGGGAGACCCCAGCAGATAGCTGCTTCGGGCGAGGGCAGGGAGGAGACAGGGGTACGTATACTGTCTCCGCCCCCTCCTTGTCCTCTTGTCCGCTCGTTCGCCTTGCCCGCCCCTCCGCTTACCCGGCGTCCGGAGGGACAAAGGGGGGGCCAGGTCTTCTAACAATTTTACTTTGTGTTGCAGGAGGAGTTACAGGGCGATCCAGGGTCTGCACGTACCAAGGGGTACATCATGCAGCAGCACCGCGGGGTGCTAAGCCAGGATACCCAGGGATGTTTTAGCGTGTCCCCTGGAAGAACGACGGTGCCCCGTTAGCCGACAGGCGGTTGTGGGTCCGAGCAACCGGGGGCTGCCATGTATGCTCCACCCACCCATCACGGGGGGCGTGTGAAGCAAGTGGACTGGTGGTCCACGGATGGGAGGGGTGGACCCTCCCAATATTTGGTATACACCAGTTGGCGTTGCCATGGTGGCTCTAGGCTTATCAGACAGGCAGGCGGCATAGGGGCTGGCCTGCCCTGGGATCGCCCGTAAGATAACCCACCATGTTTGCATATTGGTTATGCTAATAAACCTGCAGCAAGATTTCTCCACTTACATTACAGTGTTGTGTGTTTTATTTATGTACTTATGTGTTTTGTGATAACTGTTGCCGATATTGGCACTATTGAATTTACGTATAAAAAGTTATACTTGACTTGACCATTTAGCATCTAATAATATGAACCCTATAGAAATGGTCTGAAATCCTGTGTGATAACTGTGCTCCCCTGTAAATAATAATATAATACAGGTTATTTATTTGATGCACAATTTGCACAACATTCGAGGCTTTTGGTCTGCAGTGTGGAAGATAACACTGACGTTTGCTTCATTGCATGTCCAATTTGCTCAAGATTTGAGCTGCTGAACACAGTGGCGGCTGGTAGCTTTGAAAAGTGGTGCTGCACAAATTTAAGATCTGAGTTGTAGCATTCGAGCTAGGGGACTGCTGATTTGAAACAAGTCTCCCCCTCCCGATTCATGGCTGTAGAAATCCAATTCTGAAGAATCTGCTGCTTATAGACAAGGTAACTCCTAAATTGGTTATAATGTCTGTCAAGCAGTTCTCATCCTGTATCTTGAGCCTGCTCTAAAGTCACATACAAGCCTCTATGGATTTAAATGTAGGGTGTGGGCTGTTCCACGGGCGGGCACCAAAGGTAGGCATCCAGTGCCTGCCTATGCACTGTCCGTGCCTCCATTGGCAAGATACATGCAACTGGTTGACTCATTAATATGCGCTGCCTGTGTCTTGCTGCTGCAGGACTCCAATGCACTGAAACTTTCGAACACCCGTCGCCCTCGAAGCCACAGTATTGTCTGTGCTCCTGCTTAAGGTAATAAAAAAAATAAAGTATTGATCCAATCAGGTAAGCCCATGCCACTCTACACAAGCATACACTGTCTCTTGAGCAGCCCCCATGTACCACAACCAGATCTCTCTTAGCCTGCTGCTTCCCTGGGAACAAACCAAACCAAGGGGCATATTATCAACAAACAGTGTTAAAATTATCGCCGCTTTAGTGGCAGAAAACTGCCGCTAAAGCGGCGATAATGGGCTTGATAATATGCCCTGGAGAATTCCCATAGAAGCCCATGTTCTGGTGTCAACATGGGCTTCTATTGGAATTCTTTGTGGTATATTATCAAGACGATTATCACCGCTTTAGCGGCAGTTTTCTGCCGCTAAACCGGCGATAGTTTTAACGCAGTGCTTGAAACCTGCTCTAATCGGAAATCACACAAGAAAAGAGGCAGCGCCAAGCCAGCCTTAGAATTAAGAAATGAGCATTCCAAAGCATGAAGTTTTCCAAACCAATAAAACAGTTGCACATTCAGTGACTCGTTTCACTTTGTATTCTGGTATTTTTAATGCATAATGTTATACAAGTACAAGAATGCAAAGGAAACATTTGGACTGCACAATTTACCTTGAATGGCCTAAAAGAGGAGGAACTCGAGGCATACATCATACACACACTCTGACGCGCGCATGCATATATATAAATACAACTATCTACACATAAACAATCAGAATCATGCACACACACAAACACTCACACAAAAACGATCACAGTCATGCACGCAGACACACAAAAGCTATTAATACAATGTTACCTTGGGGCTCCGAATTTAACCATGCCGTGATCTGTGACCATTGCTCCAACTTTCTGAAAACCACTAATTGTGCTCTATTATAAACACGCGGAAGATGTCATAAATGATAGATTTTGCTTGTGCTAGCCTCGAACAAAAGATACTGCCCCATCAGATGTCAGGATAGGGCTGGAGGCAGGCCCTTCTCCCCTAACCTGCCATCGGATAGGGTAAAGGGATGAAGATTGACAAGCCCCACCAAAGCCTCATTAGCAGACATGCTGCACTGCCCGAGTCAAGTGCTTCATGTCTGCTGTGAATGTGTGAGGTGGGCCGAAGAAGCCACCGCCTGCCACATGCGCAGTTCGAAAGTGGAGCCCCCTTTGCTGCTGACAGGATGTTGCACTTCAATTTGAAAACAGACACTCGGTTTCCCGTTAGAGTGTAACATCATGTCAGCTGGTAATTACTTAGACACAAGGCAGGCCTGGGCCATTTGTTGGTGGTTCGCCGCCCCTGCGCCCCCTAAGGGGCGAGCCGCCACTGGCCCAACACCATGCAGGCAAAAACTATTGGGTTCACAATTAGCACTCCGGGATCTACATTACAGCCATGGTGCAATGACCCACTCTGCATCAGAACGCATGCTGAAGTGTGTGTGTTTGTCGGATGCACACCAGGGCAGTGCACCATATCACAGCAAATGTGCTGTTCCTAGTGCCCTCATGAACCTGTGTCCAGGGCCGGACTGGGAATCGAAACCAGCCCTGGCAAAGAGCTCAGTCGGTCCCCAGGGAGAGGGGGGGCGCTAGTGAAAATGTTTGTACTGCTTTTGCTGCTGAGGACGATTTTTATGCAGGCCCCCAGTACCAAAAACAGCCCCCCAGGGGTCTAAAACCAGCCCCCATCCTGTCGGCCCACAAGGGAATCGCCCGATGCCCGCTATGGCCTGTCCGGCCCTGCCTGTGTCTGTGCTGGGAACAATGCACTAGTGAAAGACAGAGATGCGGATGGAAGTTGAGGGTCTTGCCTTCAATGGAGGTGAAGCCCAAATCTGTATCAACAGGGGGGTAGAGATCCCCCAGAAGACAACTGTGAGAGGACATATGGGAGGGCCCTTTGCTCTCCTCACAAGGGTCACTCTTGGCGATGCAATGACTGTGCACCGTATCTTTTTGGGCACAGTCAGCGCTCCTACTGATGATCTCTTTACCTTGGCACCTGCATCTGTTATGTGTCATGAGAGTAAATGTTTCCTCATTTGCATTAGGCCATTCCCCAATACAAATTAAGGCATTCTCCTTTGGAGTTATTCTAATTTACAATTAGCGCCAATCCAGATCCATATTACAGAAGTGACTGTGCAAGAGTTTGCTGTGGAGATGCAAAAAAACAAATGCAAATTCATGTTGTGCCTTCTATGGCCCTATTCACAAAGGTTCATTTGTGCATGTATACTCACTCACATGTAACCTATTTCTGAACCTAAGTAGTAACTTTACACTTTTCTGCTGGTCACCATTTTCGAGTGCAAGTTTACTACTAGGTTGAGAATTACTTGTCTCCATTCTCTAACAAACCAGCTAGGACAGGATTTATGAGTGTAAAGTTACTAATAATTACTTTCTTTACACACATAGGCAGAGGTCTCCGCTATTAGGGTAGAATTCCTTATGGTATAAATAAACCTATTTAATAAAACTTATTTGCTACTTTTAATAGATATCAACATTAAACGGTTCATTATTTTTAACTAGAAATGTAAATATCAATTTATTTATTTAAACTTTAAATTGAGTATTATTTTTAATATAAACATATTGAATATCATTGGGCCTACTCTTATGTAGTTGGGTATTTGTATTCCATATCCCTTTCAAGATCCCTTCTTTCCCCTCCCTAAATCATTTCACCATAATAATTGCCTCCCTAAATCACTCCCCAGGAACCCCCTGCCATTTACTAGTAAGAATTCCACATTGAACAGACACTGCCCAGATTTCTCCACTCACTACTAAAATGTACACCTTTGTGTGTGAAGACCGTGGCAACCGAGGCAAAGATCTCTGCAAAAAAAAGATAGGAGAGGCGGATGTCAGCTCTTGTAGGGTTGTGAACAGCATTTTGTAGTACATTACCAGTACTATTGTAGTACTATTGAACCTACTACAATGTACAGTTTTTGAATAGTCAAAGCTTGACTGTGCACCCAAATGGAGATCTGTGAGATAGCCGTGATGTGGCATTCTGATATCTTCCCCTACCCAGTGCTTAGAAAGAACCTGATCCAATTACATTTTACTTTGTGCAGTCAGTTGTGTTTGTGTAAATTGATTCTTAGCCCACAAGCAATCAGTATTTTGTGAGATTACTGATTAGAACATTGGTCGGTTTGCAAAATACCACATTGTGGAAAAAAACTAGCCTGGTAATGCGTGCAATATTTTGTGACCAGTGCTTTGTACATCCGGCCCTCAGTCTTGACAAATCTGGAAAAACATAAAGTAAAATATTATGTGATAAAAGATACACCATAATGCACTTGAGTTTTTGTAGCTACAGAAGAAATAGATTGAACATAGAATTTGGTCACAGACACAGAAATTAATCTGGAGGAAGACAAACCGATCATCCAACCAAAATCGTACAAGCGTTTTAAAATATGTGCGTATTTACACAGAAAGATTTTCTATATTATCAAGTAGGGAGATACATCCTCTTAGTAACCCTTAGAACTCACTCTATTGTGGTCCTGGACAATAATGTATCTTTTGTTCTGCTTATTTTTTTACCTTCTTCTAGGTTGAAGTTCAAACATAAGTATATAAATAACAAGGTAAATAAGACTCACTGAAAGGTTGTGATTAGGTGTGGGAGTAAATTACCTCAAAAAGACTTGTAATTATGCTTAAGTACTTGAAAAGTGTAATCCAGCATTTAGCACTATTATCTTAGAGCAAAATGCACATTCACTTTCAAAATCGGCCTGAGGATACATTTTGCACTAAGAAAATATCACTAAGTGCTACGGGACATGAACATCAGTAGACAGCCAATTCAAATCTCCAAGTAGTTTCATACAATTTTTCTACCATTAAATGACATAAGGAACACACATAGGACACACACAAAAGAGATTGACAACAAGCTATTGGGTGTTGCGTTATTTTATATAAGTTGCATCATTTATATATGCCCACAAATCAATATATAAAAAAAGCTGTCAAAAAGTGGCACAATTCAAGGTGATAAGTGATTAGGTGACATTTAGTGCTCAGTGATAGAAGTGTAGTATGTACAAGGTAACTAAAGGTATGTACAGGGGAAAAGGTGGGCCAGAATACACAATGACTATGCCGCTATATTCGAGTTTGTTCGTTTACAAGCAAAGCCTTGATATGAACCGGCAAGTGTCGTCGACGTTTCAACCCAATATCTGCACTCTTGATTAATCAGTTCGGGTCTTCATCAGGACTGGGGGAGGGGGGAAGAAAGCCTGCGAATAGAACAGAGCGTAAATTAGAGGTGTCGCTGTCAAGTGTGTTCCAATAACCCAGCAAAATTAATAGGTTAGAATATGGTGGCAAAAAACTCACCTAAAATGAATCAGAATGAATCCTACTTGGTTCTCCTTATTGGGAAGAGGAGGTCGGGTCAACGTGATCACTGCCCCATCATTTTAGTTCTGAAATAAAACGGGGTAAGGAGAATAATGTCTAAATCCATCTATAGGTAGTGGCCCAAGTGAAAGTGCCCTACATTGACTGGCCCCTTATAGAAATTAGGACTCACCAAAGGATGACAATGTAAATTGCTGGAGAGGTCTTAAAAACGGCTTTATGTAATATTTAAATGCGTTGTGGTGAAAACAGAGGAACAGAACAATTCTGTAAGAATGGAGACAGGGGAAGGTGGATTAGGAATCATTAGACAAGTGAGTACGGTTCCTATCTCTATGTTAGAAGGCATTAACCTAAAAAAAACAGTTAGTCTGTCCCTACTCCATCTCTAAGGTGACATCCCTACTTGGCATTTTCCCAGGCAAAAGGATAAAAGGTGTCAGAAGTGAAGACTTCCTTAGAAGTACATTCACCTTGTCAGAGCTCGTTCTAAGATGCTCCTTCTAGCTCCCCATCTAAACCTCAACTGCTCAACCCACGGGACACTGTCCCTAATTCAAAATCCCAAAAACGTAGAACACGCCCTCCGGCGCACCTCTCTAGCCAGGTCTTCTTCCAGTACTTTTCCAGTGAAACTTGTCTCCCTTCCAACAACGGTTTACTCGTCCTTGGGTCCCAGGCACCTTCTCCACCGAAAGTATCATCCCTGCATTCCAGTATACTCCCATATTGGCTTCTCATGCCATCCTAACTCCTGAAACAAAGGGTTAGTTTCTCTAACGAGCTAGGTGTCCTTGCACCTGCAACAAAAACATGGAAACGAGAAACTTTCCACTTCTCTGAGATTTTCTAACATCCCTGAAAACCAAAGCCTTACCAAGGGAAATCATTTTCGGCCTACAATATCTAGCTAACATAAGAAACAAATAGGCCTTTCTCTTAAACGTATATGTAACCAGGCCTTTACAAAATGTAAACACACAATTCTAATTCCACTATAAGCATTAATTTCATTACTCTACATATATGAGGAAGCAAAACTCACGTGCAGACTTCAATATGGTGCACGTTTAAACCTAATGCATCACATTATACAAAAAACAATCATTATTCATTGTCTGAAATACATTTTCGATTGGCCCCTACATTGAGCTTCATAAATGACATGATTACTTTCCTAATTGCACTAATATCAGCAGCTTTTAGTATTACAATTCTAAGGCACATGTTAATATGGATCCGCTAAATATGTGGGTGCGGACTAACAGTGATTATGATGCACCCCTACAAATTTCAGAAATACGTGGCGCTCTATCAACATCCCAGAATCAACAATCCTTTAAAGGACTGAGCACACTCACAAAGTGTTTGACACTAGTCTTATGTGCCCCCAAACAAGCTGGGGCCTGGACAGGGAGGCAGGAAATTGAAATGCTTCTGGTGGTGAAAATCCTTAAAAGCTTCTCCTACTTCAAAGCTGGCCCCTCAGTCCCAACTCTTCAATATACCTCTGGACCCGCGAAAGGCTCATAAAGGCATGCTGTGCTGCTGAGCTGCTCTGCTGGGTGTGAAGGAAGACTAGACCTGCATCCTCTTCCCAGGCTGAGGTGACTTCAATGTTTAGCTGAGTGACCTCCTGTTCTGAGCTACAGGGACCTAACAGGCCCAAGAAGCCTCCCTGCAACAGCCCAGCTGACCTGTTGTCTGGGACTGCAACTGTACCTGCAATTGGAACTGCCTGAGCACTGCTGGCATCTGCTGGAGTGAGTTCCTCATCCTCAAGAGGTGCCCTTCAGGTCCAGGACTCTTGATGTTTCTTCAGTTGAGCTCTCTCTCCAAGAAAAAGAGAAGTTTGTTTTTTTTTGTAGCTGCAAACAGGTGGGTTTGTTCCAGGATCTTGTTACCTGTGCCACCCCCCAACGTGAAACTTTGCGCCACAGTGACTTCCAGCGGCGACCAGCAAAGCGAGATCTGCACTTCGCACTACAGCATCGACAGCCCGCTGTGACCAACATGCAAATCTCCAGCAACTACTGTCTGGCTCTAGAAGGTAACTTTTTCTGCAGGGCTAACCTGGTCCCTGTATCCACCCTGGGCTCCATCGGGGTCGGCCTCAACAAGTGACTTTTACCCTGTGTAGCACGACCAGATAACCTCAGTGGCACTTTATGCTCTTAGGCACTATACTTACCGTATATCTTTGAAATTGCATCTCTCCGGTTCAACTGATTGGATGTTTGTTGTTTTGGTCTCAAATAATTTGTAACATTTTTCTCTATGTTTCTAAATTGATAAGGCACCCTGGGGTTCTTGGATAACTTCCAGACAGCCCACAAGCACTTTTTAAAGCTGCTAAATTTGCACAAAGTACTGTTGCTCACAATCTTGTTAACAAATCTGAATATACCGTATTTCAGTTCTTGATATAATTCCTTGCAAAATATCTCAGAAACCTGGAATCGGCTACTAGCCAGAGTGGAAACACCAACATCACAACTATGGGCTATCCTGGTACCCTGGGCCTCTCTGACAAATCCCAGACAATGCACTAGTACTTTAAAGCTGTTAACTTGCATGTTTGATCTGTTGCTTCATGAAATTCCTTACCTGAAACTTTCTTTTATGAATTTTAACAACTGTTTTCTCTTTTGTAAGATGTTAATTAATTGAAACAAATAAGTTAACTTACTAAATTGGTGTGGAATTCTTCTTGTGTTGTATTTTCACTTTATTACTGTTTGAAGTGCTACATAAATACTTAGCACATTGTCTCTAAATTAGGCCTGGCTGCATTTGTACCATGCTGCCAGAGGGATGAGCACAGGTTAATTTGGTGTTTGCTTGTTTTTCACCTTGGCAAAAATGGTGGCTTCTGCTTAGTAGGATTTCACCTCCCCCCCTACCAGTAACCCGATTCCTACAAATATATTTTCCTACAGTAGAAATATATGTTAATATTTTATATATTTCTTTCAATGTTTCCCTATGTGGTTTTAAAGGTATTCCATGCCTCCAAAACATGGGACAGGAACCTCGTTCTGAAAGAGATGGAAAGGGCTAACAGATGCTAACCTTTCACAAGTAAAGATGCAGTAGTCTAAAATGAAACACATGATTTCATTTGCTGCCTTTCTCATTTGAAATTTGAAGAGGTTGCCATTTTAGAGTTGCTTTATATGAGAGTAGTGTGCCATTGTGCTTAGTTTTACCAAATCCTAACAGTGTCAAAAGTGTCAACTGAGAGCTAAAACAGCAATATAATCTAAGAACTAAATTTACTGGTATACACATAACGTTTTAATCCTTAAAAAAACACATTAGAAATGAAAAGGTATATGGGAGTTTGATAAAGAAGAATATCACAGTGATGTGAACAAATATATGAGATGAACTGTATCTATTAGAGGGTATGTGTTTAAGAGGCAAGTGGTGAATGTTTTGGGAAGTAAGAAATAAATGAATTAGTGCCTCTTTATTACATTGCGTATTTTATTGAAAAACACCAGTATAGTCTTGTGGAAAGTTGCAATGAGGAACTAAATATGTTTTAAAAGTTTTAAATGTCTAAACATTATGTGCAGAATAGATACATCTGTTATTTGCATTCTGGGAGTTGTAGTACTTTTAGTAGCATTACTAAACAGGAATAGTGTAGTGAGGAATGCAAGATGAGAACATTTGGTCCGCCTATATATGAATTGGAAAGATATAATACTCATTAGGTATGAATTGGGAAGTGTTCTTCAATGTGGTTTTTAACGCATATGACCACATTGAATATGCTTAGATGGTGAGATATGGTTTTTGTGCTTGCACATAGCTATATATACGGTGGGATTTTTGATTTTACTTAAAGATGCAGAGAGGTATATATTTTTGGAAAGGATCTATGTTCTGTAAGGCTGAAGAAAATGTCATGTATATAGTGAGGGTAGTAGTGTTTTTTCTTCATGGTTTGTTTAAAGTTGAGGAGGATTCATAGTGCAGAATGCCTTGAGAGTTCTTGTGCTAGCTTCATTTTGAGTGTAACTTTATTTTGAAATATACTGAATATATATTTTAGAAGCAGAAGAAGTGTTTGAGAAATGATTTAGGTATGCCATTCGCAAAAGGTTTTGTACTTTGCAAAAAAAATTTAAAATGTTGCATATGTATATATATATATATACACAAAAGAGAATCGCCACTGAGGTATGGTGAGAAGAACGAGACACTTCTGTTGTAAAGGTGCAATTTTCTGGTTTAATGGCACAAAAGACACGTTTCGACCTCTCTCGTGGTCTTGGTCAAATGACCACGTACAGAGTTCATGAAGTATAAATACGGAAAACGTCAAGCAGGATGCAGCGTACTGTCAACAATAGAAAAAAATACATAAAGTGTATAAATACAAGAAATGTATCTCGGTTCCTGAGGCATTATATAAATGCTTTATATTCAGGCAAAAGCCACAATTGTCTGTTGAGTTTCCACAGATTCAATTAGATCATGCATATCTACGTTGCACGCATTGTAATAGAGTACAATATCACTCCTGAGATTTTTGATCATGTGCTACTCATCGTGCAACATATTTTGTGAAACCAAAGTTCCTAAATTCCACAATCTAGACCAAAAAATGTATTTAGTATTCTCTTGTATAGAACATACCACACATTTCTCGATTCTTGAGAATTTTTGCTTATTATTAATCTCCTATTCATTCATTCTTAGTGAAGGGAGGATGTTAAAAAAGGTGGAGGGAATTCAGGGTAGGGTACCTAGTTATTCGATTTTAGGTTATATAGATGATGTGCAGTGGAGTAGCTCTGAGAAAGTATTACTCATGCAGCCGAGAGGTATTAGTCAAGTGCGGCTATTAACAGTAGTGCCCAGATTTAATATTGATTCCAGTTGAGTATAGTTACGGTGAACAGTGAAATAATCGCCAACAAGGAGAGATGACTGTTCAGAGGAACGGTGGCTACACTCCAATTCGGTCTTTTGTCGCAGATAAGCTCTGTCAAAACAATAAAGAGGGTGATTAACATAAAACATGGGCAAATTGCAAAGCGGAACACCCTCCACCAATTTCCATTACTACCTATTCCTCAATCACATGAATTAGAATTATATACACAGATGGAGGTGCTTGACGGACTGTGGCTAGACTGATTAGGAACTGTATACACAAGTAGTATGGCTAAAATAGGAAACAACACAAAATAGAAAAAAAGGTGAAATATATAACAATAAACATTAAAAACAGAACTCCTGGAACTCATGGAGTTGGGCCTTGGGAGGAGATAGATAAACTACAGGTGTGAGTGTAATTCTTCATCATTAGTCATCCCTATGGGGAATATGCTACCAGCCTGTAAGATGAATCGTGATTCTAATCTGCTTAGTGCCTGAACCCTGTTGCCTCCTCTTTGGTCTTTAGGCACTCTGTCCAGGCCAAAGAATTTCTCCTTTGTCCAATCACTATTGTGGGCTTCGTTGAATTGTTTAGCTGTGCTATAACTGAAATCTCGATTTGTTATGGATATATAGGAAGCGTGGCTGGTATGCAATAATTGTAAATGTTTTATCAGAGACATGTTATCAGCATCATGTTGAGAAGGCGATAGAGAAAATGATTACATTATTTGACGAATAGAATATTTTTGGCATGCACCAGTCAAAGTATTTGTAAAAGTATTTCTCATCTAGAGTGGAAGTTGTGCAGCATACCATACATTCTGACAGTTAGGCTCTCACTACTTAATATATGTGCAAGGCATCTAAGTGAAAGAAATATTTCCTGACATTTTACTGGCCCTCATGCTGCTAATGCTCTATGTCTGCATTCTCCCACCAAATGCACTTGCTGTATTTTATAATCCTACACTCCTAGGCGCTGGGTGAAATCTGACAAACAATATGATTGATATGGCTGTAGAGAGGAGTCTGGAAATCGAACTGTGTTCTTATTTAAAGTTCTAACAAAGTTTTATTCCAAACTTTATGATTGAAGATGGTGCCAGCTTCCATACTTTTAATTCTATAAAGCTGGCTGTTGTCTTCTCCCAAGGCACTTCATCAAAGCAACTCATTCTAGACAGGCCACGTAGTGAAAAGTGTAGAGGAATTTTATTGTAGCACAAATGCATCATATTATGCTGAAAACATATTTGACATTTTTAATAACAGCAAATAGGAAAAAGAACATTAGAAAATGCACTTCTGTTATGTTTTTTTGTGGTCGTCACATGGTAAAGCCATGATGGGTGGGACTTTCAAAAAGGATAGTAATGAATCAAGGTTACTTTTCCTCTGTGCCATTATTATTCCTTCATTATCTTCTAGTTATGCATGTGTGTTTTTCCATTTGTATGTATGTTTATATATATTTATTTCACTAAAAAACAAAGTTTAAATTGATGTTATAGTTAGGTGCTGAAATAATACATCACTAATGACACCTCAATGACATCATTGATTACATAATGGACGACAACATGCTACGAATGTTGCATATGGTTTTTGGAATAGAAAGTATTCATCAAACTACACCTAAACCCAATTTTTATTACCTCTCTATTTTTTTTTGTGGTTTTTTTTATTTCATATCCAGAAAACACTGTTTAAACAAAACAAAAAACATTATTAGTTGATCAGGTCATACGGCAGGATATACATTACACGAGAATAAATATCAGCTAAACAGTTCATAAAAGTGGTTCAAATAGTGCGTACCAAATAGAAAATACAAGATCCTCCTTTAACACCTTATCGATATTAAGAACAACAGCTAAGATATTAATTGATCATATTATAAAATTCTACCGGTTAAAACCAAGATGTATAACGGTTTATACAGTACATAGCAGATAAAAGATACAAGATCGTCTTTTAACACCTTTTTAAAATTAAGAACAATTTCTAAGGTATTATTTGATCATGTTATAAAATTAAAGCAGTGAGACCAGAGTGTAAGATTATGTATTTTAACAATTCATTCTTATTTTATCAGACTCAAGACACTGTGCAAAATTGGGACAGTGGGTATTACCATTAGGACAGTACACACCATGTAAACCTAATCAGCATACATTACCGTTTGATACTTGTTGGGTTAAATCCTAATCAAAAACGTATTAAGCTACCATCCTTTAGGACACATCTTCTTACTTACAACCCCCTAGTTTCTCTGTTCCATTCAGAAGTGAGACCCCAAATTTTCCTCCCCCGGATTCTTGCCCGTCTGCCCCTACAGGCATACAGAGCCATCTCTTGATTATATATTCCGAAAAGTCTGGCAAGCCACATCTGAAAAGTTGGAGGTTCTACATCTTTCCACCTGGCGCCTAACATTATTCTAAATATCGCTGTCCCCAGAAATAAATAATATTCCTGTGCGGTGTTGAGGGACAAAGAGCTATTGCATCCTAAACTCAGCAATGTAGGGGTCAGTTTGAATCTAATACCGAGCATTTTCTCCCAAAAACCAGGCAACCCCTTTTTTAATAAAGATAATTTGTCACATTCGTAGAACATATGAATCAAAGTTGCTGGACCTACCCCACATCTGGGGCATTTATCATCCTGCCTTTTCCCCCACATAAATAATTTAGAGGGTGTAAAATATAAGTTAAATATAGTCTTATAAAGTTGTGCTTTTAAATTTGTTGATAGGAGTATTTTGGCAGACAAGGATGAGCTCATATATATATCCACCTCTGGATTGTCCAGTTTCAGTGCCCAGGATGTCTCAGTTTTTTCCAAATCATCTGGTAATTTTCCAAGTGATAAACTGTAGATATTCCTAATTCTATTTGTTCTCCTAGTGATAACTTCCAACAATGGTATCCTTTCTGCTTTATTTGTTGGCCTACATAGGGTAAGAGAACTCCTAATCTGCAAAAATTTAAAATATTGATTTGCTTGGATTCCAAAATCGCGCTGGAGCCTTGAGAATTGTAAAGCTTGTTCCCCCCCATAGAGATCACCAATAGTACCTACACCCAGCTCTTCCCATCTTTTCCCCATAACATCATATACCTGTGGAGAGAATAGCGAGGAGCGCCAGAGGGGGGGGTATATCTGCAGATTTTTGGGATGGCCATAAATTTTAAAACTTGTTTCCAGATCTTCCATGAGCTATATATTACTTTAAAACAAACTTTTCTATAATAGATCGGCTCCGTTTGTCTCAATAGCAGCCCCTGTGCTTCCTTCTCTATCGGGAGTTCATATAATGTAGGTACTCTCAGACCCTCCTCCAGTTCATTATCTCTATTTCCATTTACAATAAACAGGGAAATCATCTGGTGAAGAAGGGCCGCCCAGTAGTATAATGTGATATTGGGGACTGTAAGCCCTCCTCTATTTTGCGGTATGGTTAGGTATTTTAAAGCCCTCCTCACTTTACCATACTGCCAAAATTCTTTTTAGATAAAATAGAGTCCAGAGTTTTCAATAGATGATCGTCCACTGCGAGGGGTATTGAACAAAACAAATAAAGTATTTTAGGCAGCATTGTCATTTTCAAATAGTTCCCTCTCCTATAATAGATAAATAGAGCCCATTAACTCTCTTTAACTCCGTGGTTAATGATTTAACCAAAGGATAGAAATTGAATTTAACAATATCATCCACTTTGGCGCTAACTCGGACCCCCAGGTAGACTGCCGAATCTGCTCGTCTAGGATCGTTAAAATCAATATTGTCTGTACATATAACAATGGTTTTCCCTTTATTCAAATAATAACCTGAGAGGAGCCAAAAACCCTCAGCTATCTGGATAATTTCCTCAATTGCCACTGTTGGATCTGTAGTTAATAGGGCAACGTCATTGGAATAAGCAAGGAGTTTTGTCTCATATCCCCCGGTTACTACTGGCTTAATCCTTTCGGATTGTAAAAGTTTAACCAAAAGAGGGTTAATAGCAAATAAAATGGGGGAACAAGAACAGCCTTGTCTGGTCCCCTGGTTATTACAATGCTGCTAGACTCCTTCCCCATTATTTGTAGCCTGGCTTTTGGTTAACTATACATAGCTTTAACTGCCCTTATAAACTGAGGTCCAAACACATTTAGCTCCAGTACCCCCAATAAAAACCTCCAAGACACCTGATCGAATACCTTCTCGGCATCGAGGAGGATCATAGCCATCTGGCCCCCAGTCCCGGTCATGATATCAAATAATGAAATAGCCCTTCGAATATGATCCGATGTTTCTTTTCCAGGGATAAAACCATATTGCCAGGGGGAGACCAAACGTCCTATAACCCTCCCCAACCGATTAGCCAATACCTTTGAATGCATTGTCGTATCTGAATTAATCAGAGAGATCGGTCGATAAAATGATGGATTATCTATTGGTTTTCCTTTCTTTGGGAAAATTATGATATCAGTCTCTCTCCATGATTCATGAGGTTTTCCACTATATTGAACACCCCTGAACAGGTCCAATAAAAGAGGGGTTATCACTACTCCTAATATCTTATATATCTCTAACGGAATCTTATCGGGACCAGCAGCTTTCCCTGATGCCATTCCTTGCAGTGCTACCTGTACTTCCTCTAATTAAATGTCTTTATCTAGATATTCTTTAGTTAAAATATCTAACCTTTCTCCAAGTCTGGTGTTACTCACTAAGCGGGATATATCCTGTAGTACTTTGGCTGCATCCTTATCGCTATCATTATCATCTTGATATAGTATTTGATAGTAATCCTTAAATTCCATGATAATATCATCTGGATCTGTGAATGTATGTCCATTCACTTTAATAGAGGATATTAGATTAAATTATGTCTTCTGCCTAGTACGAAGAGCTAACCTCCTCCCAACTAGCTCTCCATTTTCATGGGAATTATTCTGCTGGGATTGGTATTCCTCTGCAGATTTTTGGGTTAACCAACTATTAATTTCCACTTTCAGAGCGATTATTTGATACTGGATTTGAACTCCTTCCTGCCCCATACCTCTCTATTTGTAATGTGCTTAACCTTTCACAATATGTGAGTCATGAAGGATACCTGTGAAATCACTTACTTTTGGCTGATATTACGCTCTTTTTTAACAACTCATTAAAGTTTGAATACCGTCCAAAATAGTGTTTGGTCATCATTTGCCTTGGCTGTTAAATATCTCAACTGATATAGAATGTTAAGTTAACAGCTTCACATCTATGCATAAGTCATTGATAAGGCATGCGAAATCAGGCCTATGGACAACCCTACTTAGTTTGCAAAAATACCTTTCACCTATTCCTGAAATAAGCAGAATGGCGTACACCATTTAAACTATTCTTACAATTATAATGTAGCTTCTACCACCTGAAATTGAATCACACATACATTTATCTTCTTTTTGCCTCAAAACTTTCCATAAACTTGTGGAAGTAAGACTCAGCACCTTATAAATCTTCAGATTACATAGCAATTGTCAAAAAGACTAGCTGACATCTTTAACATCAGCTTGTGCACAGAAATCCTCTGGTGAATAGTGTATTATAATCATAAGCTTTAGTCTGTTCACATATTTTGACTGCGAGTTTCATTTAAGCCACAGACTATATGAAACATATGTCTGCAACTCACACTAGTTGTGGTCACCCTCTACCATATTTAAATGAAGTACTGTTTCCACCTAAAACATTAGTGGTACCTAAAATGTGCACCAAATTTCTTCAACCATACAAAACCAGACTTGTCTGCAACAACAAACTATTTATATTTCATGCAAGCACACATACATATGGTAAATCTATGGTGAATTTTTTGTAGGCCTTTCAGTAAATACTTTGTTCATATATAACTGCTTCAAGTGGCGCACATTTCAACAAAGGACTAGTTTGTTTGTCTTGCCTGAACTTACAACTTAGTGGATTTATTTATAGTGAGTCAGAAAATACTGCAAATATCCATCCTCTTCTTCTTTTTCCTATTGCAAGACATATGCTGGTGGAATTTCCACCTCTTCCGCTTCTGTAGCTCGATGACTCTTCTGCCATTAAGCCATGGCAATCTCATTCGGATGCATGGATTGGAGATGTTTCCACACCCCTGACGTTCCCATTGAGTACGGCTCAAGCTGGCCGCTGTGCAGCTCTTGATTGCAAATGGTGCAAGTGACAGTATATGTATATATTTTTTTTGCCAGGTGGCACACTTAAAAACTCCCACATCACCGACTTTTTTTCGGGCTTAGTGTTAGGCTGCGCAATGTAAGTTCTTCTTCTCGGGTATCAGGAAGATTAGTAGTGGTACTCATTGCAGTGCTTTGTACTTGCTTCTCTGTAGTTTCTAAAGATGAAATGAGGGATTTGTATTGTTTGTCACAAAACAAGTTTTTCTGAATTAGCAATCTCAAATGATATTAAGGGAAAAACATTTTTTTAATGGTTTCTACAGCCTATGTGCCTGTTTTGGCAACTGTTCACACTGTAGCTATTCAGCTGGCTGCTTTCATTTTTTTGACCTCCCATAAAGATCCTTTTTTATTTTTAAAGCATGGTGGATTTGTAACAGCATCTCATAATAGTTATGTTTAAAGTTGTTAAAATATATGTCTTCATTAAAGCTTTTTTTTTGTAACTTTGGCTGGTCCACAGTACATTGCAAATTACCACAGTACTAATAACTGATAGTAAATGCAGCTCTGATCTGCTCCTGTTTTGCTGGATCTCCACAGCTTAACAGCCTCTCCACTGAGCTCCTGCTTTTGGTTTATAGTTTTTTTGGGACCAAACCTAGAAAACATGTTTTAGGGTGTGAGGAGCAAGAAAATGAGGTGATCCAGAAGAAAGTAAGGGGGCCACAGGAGTTTATTGGTTGGAAGTTCTTCTGTATCTAAGAAGGAGAGGAGGAGCAAAGACTGTAACTTGTAAGTAAGTAAGTAAGTAAGTAAGTAAGTAAATAGTTTATTTCGGAGAGTTGATTCCATAAAACTGACTTACAATAAAACAATTATTAATATGTAGTTTTTGTTTTTTAATTAATATGACCAGATTAAAAGCTCTTCAAATCTTTTCCATTACCTCATAAAGGGCCATATGTAGGTAGGGACCCATATACCACTTCATAAATACCGAATTTTACCGATTCGGTATTTATGAAGTGGTAAATGATATGTAGCTAATGAGTCGGTATTATTTACCGATTCGGTAAAAGTCGGTAATTACCGAATCGGTATTTACCGATTCGGTAATGAGGCATACCTTCCCATTGATGGGAAGGTATGCCTCATTACCGAATCGGTAAATACCGATTCGGTAATTAGGGGAACACATGCAAGGGTGGCAGGGTGTCACATTGACACCCTGTTGCACCCCTGAGACGGCCATGTGTGCACATGTGGCACACATACATGCCCTAAGGGCATGTATGTCTGCCACATTGCACACGTCTAAGCGCTTTAAAACGCTTAAACACATCCATTCATTATTTACCACCAACTAATAGTTGGTGGTAAATACCGACTCCAAAACACACACACACACACTCCCCCTACATCTCATTTTTGTAATCGGAATTTACCGAATCGGTAAAATTACCGATTCGGTAATTTTACCGATTCGGTACATTACCGAATACAAAAATGATCCCCCTACATACCAAAAGCCAAAATACCGGTCGGTAACGGTATAATTACCGAAAATCGGCCGTTACCGACCGGTATTTGGCTTCCTACATGAGGCCCAAAATCACTTTAAAAGAATTAAAAACTGTTTTCATACCACAACAGAAAATAGAAACTCATACATGTGCAAAATAGCTGCTAGTGGCATGCAACCAAATTCTTGTAGTCTAAAGTTTAAGACCATTAGTTTTCCTAATAAGACCTACCATAAATAAGAACTTGCTTACAGCAAAAACAGTACAGATAGATGTATTGCCTTTCAATATTCTCAGTGTCTCCAAATATCCCCGAATGCCATGATACCTGCACAGTGGACGTATCCAGTTCCCTCTAGGCTTGTGTATGCTGTACAGAAACATAGCACCTACTGTATAGTTTCAATTGCTGACAGAGAGCACATAGTACATACAGTTGATTGGACAGTGCTCCTGTCAGAGCTCCATAGTGCCGTTAATGACCCCAATTCAATTGTATCATAGCAACATTTCAGATGTAAAAATTTCGCTAATTGTTGGAATGGGAGATCAAGAAACGTTTCATAGGAGGGATAGTCCTTAGTAAGCATACATTGGTTTGTATGTCTACTGAAAGTAGAAATACAAGGGAGACTGGTTTGGATTTACTCCCAATAACAAATTTTTAGCGGAAGAAGCCCTCAGCGAAGTACGCTCCGACCAAAATGTTCCAAGGTCCAATATTTCAAACTAGTGGCTGACATGCTTGAACCGCGGGGAGCTGAGTTCCTTGTCAAGGGCAAACAGCTCCTCCAGTGCCCCCCAATTTGGCCTCAACTACTCCATGGTCCATAGTTTCACCCATTATAGGAGGGGCCTAAGTCTAGCTATCTCACCCACTCTTTTCAGGTTCACATATTAGAACATTGGTAAGGGAGGGATAGTCATAGGAAAAAAGACTGTGACTTGTAAGTTATGCAAGAAAACTTTCACCCGTGCTACTGAAAAAAATGCAAAAACAACAATTGATGGACAGAATGCAGAACAATGTCATACATTCACCCCAGTACAGAGATCTGGGCCTAAATCCATCGTTTTTTTGCTCACCATGCCATTCCAGTTTGAACCCAGCCATATGCAAATCAGTCTTGTCCCTGTGCCCCATGGGAACAGTCCAGCCCGAACTGCCAAGCCAGGTCCTCCCTGGACTGGAAACAAGCATCCTAGGACCGGTTTCGGGCTTTCAGCCCTCGTCAGCCAGGATAGCTTGATTCCAGTGGCATGGAGAGCAAGGGACTCACGTCTGAGCATACCCTTCCCACTCGGGGTGACAAATGCAAAAACAACAATTGATGGACAGAATGCAGAACAATGTCATACATTCACCCCAGTACAGAGATCTGGGCCTAAATCCATCGTTTTTTTGCTCACCATGCCATTCCAGTTTGAACCCAGCCATATGCAAATCAGTCTTGTCCCTGTGCCCCATGGGAACAGTCCAGCCCGAACTGCCAAGCCAGGTCCTCCTTGGACTGGAAACAAGCATCCTAGGACCGGTTTCGGGCTTTCAGCCCTCGTCAGCCAGGATAGCTTGATTCCAGTGGCATGGAGAGCAAGGGACTCACGTCTGAGCATACCCTTCCCACTCGGGGTGACAAATGCAAAAACAACAATTGATGGACAGAATGCAGAACAATGTCATACATTCACCCCAGTACAGAGATCTGGGCCTAAATCCATCGTTTTTTTGCTCACCATGCCATTCCAGTTTGAACCCAGCCATATGCAAATCAGTCTTGTCCCTGTGCCCCATGGGAACAGTCCAGCCCGAACTGCCAAGCCAGGTCCTCCCTGGACTGGAAACAAGCATCCTAGGACCGGTTTCGGGCTTTCAGCCCTCGTCAGCCAGGATAGCTTGATTCCAGTGGCATGGAGAGCAAGGGACTCACGTCTGAGCATACCCTTCCCACTCGGGGTGACAAATGCAAAAACAACAATTGATGGACAGAATGCAGAACAATGTCATACATTCACCCCAGTACAGAGATCTGGGCCTAAATCCATCGTTTTTTTGCTCACCATGCCATTCCAGTTTGAACCCAGCCATATGCAAATCAGTCTTGTCCCTGTGCCCCATGGGAACAGTCCAGCCCGAACTGCCAAGCCAGGTCCTCCCTGGACTGGAAACAAGCATCCTAGGACCGGTTTCGGGCTTTCAGCCCTCGTCAGCCAGGATAGCTTGATTCCAGTGGCATGGAGAGCAAGGGACACACGTCTGAGCATACCCTTCCCACTCGGGGTGACAAATGCAAAAACAACAATTGATGGACAGAATGCAGAACAATGTCATACATTCACTTCAGTACAGAGATCTGGGCCTAAATCCATCGTTTTTTTGCTCACCATGCCATTCCAGTTTGAACCCAGCCATATGCAAATCAGTCTTGTCCCTGTGCCCCATGGGAACAGTCCAGCCCGAACTGCCAAGCCAGGTCCTCCCTGGACTGGAAACAAGCATCCTAGGACCGGTTTCGGGCTTTCAGCCCTCGTCAGCCAGGATAGCTTGATTCCAGTGGCATGGAGAGCAAGGGACTCACGTCTGAGGATACCCTTCCCACTCGGGGTGACAAATGCAAAAACAACAATTGATGGACAGAATGCAGAACAATGTCATACATTCACCCCAGTACAGAGATCTGGGCCTAAATCCATCGTTTTTTTGCTCACCATGCCATTCCAGTTTGAACCCAGCCATATGCAAATCAGTCTTGTCCCTGTGCCCCATGGGAACAGTCCAGCCCGAACTGCCAAGCCAGGTCCTCCCTGGACTGGAAACAAGCATCCTAGGACCGGTTTCGGGCTTTCAGCCCTCGTCAGCCAGGATAGCTTGATTCCAGTGGCATGGAGAGCAAGGGACTCACGTCTGAGCATACCCTTCCCACTCGGGGTGACAAATGCAAAAACAACAATTGATGGACAGAATGCAGAACAATGTCATACATTCACCCCAGTACAGAGATCTGGGCCTAAATCCATCGTTTTTTTGCTCACCATGCCATTCCAGTTTGAACCCAGCCATATGCAAATCAGTCTTGTCCTTGTGCCCCATGGGAACAGTCTAGCCCGAACTGCCAAGCCAGGTCCTCCCTGGACTGGAAACAAGCATCCTAGGACCGGTTTCGGGCTTTCAGCCCTCGTCAGCCAGGATAGCTTGATTCCAGTGGCATGGAGAGCAAGGGACTCACGTCTGAGCATACCCTTCCCACTCGGGGTGACAAATGCAAAAACAACAATTGATGGACAGAATGCAGAACAATGTCATACATTCACCCCAGTACAGAGATCTGGGCCTAAATCCATCGTTTTTTTGCTCACCATGCCATTCCAGTTTGAACCCAGCCATATGCAAATCAGTCTTGTCCCTGTGCCCCATGGGAACAGTCCAGCCCGAACTGCCAAGCCAGGTCCTCCCTGGACTGGAAACAAGCATCCTAGGACCGGTTTCGGGCTTTCAGCCCTCGTCAGCCAGGATAGCTTGATTCCAGTGGCATGGAGAGCAAGGGACTCACGTCTGAGCATACCCTTCCCACTCGGGGTGACAAATGCAAAAACAACAATTGATGGACAGAATGCAGAACAATGTCATACATTCACCCCAGTACAGAGATCTGGGCCTAAATCCATCGTTTTTTTGCTCACCATGCCATTCCAGTTTGAACCCAGCCATATGCAAATCAGTCTTGTCCCTGTGCCCCATGGGAACAGTCCAGCCCGAACTGCCAAGCCAGGTCCTCCCTGGACTGGAAACAAGCATCCTAGGACCGGTTTCGGGCTTTCAGCCCTCGTCAGCCAGGATAGCTTGATTCCAGTGGCATGGAGAGCAAGGGACTCACGTCTGAGCATACCCTTCCCACTCGGGGTGACAAATGCAAAAACAACAATTGATGGACAGAATGCAGAACAATGTCATACATTCACCCCAGTACAGAGATCTGGGCCTAAATCCATCGTTTTTTTGCTCACCATGCCATTCCAGTTTGAACCCAGCCATATGCAAATCAGTCTTGTCCCTGTGCCCCATGGGAACAGTCCAGCCCGAACTGCCAAGCCAGGTCCTCCCTGGACTGGAAACAAGCATCCTAGGACCGGTTTCGGGCTTTCAGCCCTCGTCAGCCAGGATAGCTTGAATCCATTGGCATGGAGAGCAAGGGACTCACGTCTGAGCATACCCTTCCCACTCGGGGTGACAAATGCAAAAACAACAATTGATGGACAGAATGCAGCTTCAGTTTCTTGGGATGCACAAGCATCTCAAAGAATGACATGCCCAAGAGCTTAATGCTGCGAAAGACACGTACACTTAGGCAAGAGGGCCCACATGCAACCAGCTCCGTTGCTAAATACAACGCCTCTTGTATCCACACCGTAAGCTGACATTCAGAATAAGAAAGATCACGCAGATCCCTGTTTTTACACTTTTTGCTTTCATTGTTTACTCTGCCACAGACTTATTAGTATTTGTTAGCAGCACTATCAAGCTAGGAAAAATGTAATTCTATCTCACCAGGCTAGTCGCAAAATACATTATTTTCTTCTACTCCAAGTTGACATTTGTTGATTTATTTTCTCTTTTTTTCCACAGAAAAACAAAACTTTTCATAAGTGCCTTAACTGCTTCATAAATAGAAAGAAAAATGTTTTGTGGTTTCTCATGTCTGTCAGCATGGAGATACTCAGGTCAAGTCAAACAAGTCTTTATTCGCTGCAGCCAAAAAAGCACGAAAAGCAATAAAAATACAATCCATATAAATTTCAGCAATTAATATCATGGAACAAAATTTGAGTTAATGTGCTCAAAGTACAGTTTAAAAAAAAATGTTCAGAAGAAAATTAAAGCAAAGTTAATTTGATAGCCCAGGAAGCCACAGCAGATATCATTTTCACAAAATGAAATGCTTGTTCATTAGACAAAAGATGCACATATATGGCTTAAAATCCTCTGTTAGGTCATACTGTATTGGGATCCATAAGTTTTCCAAAATAACAATTTTTTATAAAGATGGATATCAGATAGCAGGTTTCAGGTGCACATGTAAAACTTTAAATCATTTGTTGAATCATACTTTATTAGGAGTCATACCTATCCTAATGTAAAAAACTGATTTTATATAATGACATATCACACATCAAGTTTATAAGGATCCTAAAGACTGGAGGAATATTAACCCTGCCTTGTAATGTCTCAAACTTGATTTGGCAATATCAGATCCTGAATGGAACATCTTGGACCTGAGTACAAAGTGCAAAACAGAATAAAGTGGCTTGTGCATTGCATTGAAACATTATCGCACCCACAAGGTGGTAAGTCTTTTTTCCTGGTGCCTGGAATAGGAAAAGCAAATTTGAAGTGCAACATGCACAGCCTGAAAAGAGTGAGCCAACAACGATGTGTGGGATTTACAATCCACCCTAAATAAGCTCAATACTGCATGTTGTTGACACTAGGACATATTTAACATATTTAAATTGTTTCTTTTGCATGGGCTATTTCTGAACGTAAATTCATACAGTATTTCAGATAGTGTTCTTCGTAGCTTACATTCTGGCTAGATCTTAAGAGGGTTTTCATGTGAAACCGTAGACCTAAATTCTTAAATAATTTTTTCAGATACGAGAGCCATGATATTTGATCTACCATGTCAAGTGACAGGCAGTCGCTGATGCAGATTATGGTCAAGCGAGCCTCAGGTGATCCCCAGATTTTGACTCAGCGTAGTAGAGGGGGCTAACCCGATCAGATCTTGCAAGTATAACAACCCAAGTTTCTCACGTCATATTAGAGTAGCTTACCTCCTTAAACTGATAGTAGGCTACGCATGAAGCAGTTTCCTGCTGGTGGGAGGCTACCAACTCTGTTGTAACCCCATACACCAGCCCCTTATGCTCCCACTGTGATACATTTACTTTTATATAGACTCAACATTTCCATAATTAGTTTGCTTTTAAACTTATGGGCAAATGTAAGCAAGGCATCAATATTCTTACTAAGAGTCTGAGTGATTGATTAAAAAAAATCCCAAGATAATTAAAATTCTTCACCTTTGCTGAATTGGAATCTCCCATCTAAAAGTGCTTTGGCTTAGTGCTTGGGTGGCCACAGGTCATTATATAAGACTTTGAATATTTACTTGAAGTTCTAAGCATTTAATATATCCTAAAACAAGTCTAAAAAGATCTCAAGGCCATTTGCTGTGCTGGCGATCATCACCGATTTATTCTCCATACGTGGCACATCCTTTCATTTTCTACCAAATGATTGTTAATCACATTAATATATAGCAGGAAGAAGAAAGGGACCAGGATGCACCTCTGCCTGTCATCCCGGGTAGAATAAACGTTGGGTGAGAATTCACCCGAGGGGCCTTAATGCACCCTGGCTCTGAGATTTTGATGTAATCGCCAAATGAGAGTTAGGAGTTCAATCTCCACTCCCATTTTACTTATCAGTTCCCATAGCTTAGAGCAATTCACAAGGTCAAAGGCACTTGATAACTTAATAAAATCCAAGTGCACACAGTCCTTTTTTGCCTTGGCATACTTCCCCACTTTTAAATAAAGATTTAGGCATTGATTTATTCTTCTTGTGCCAGGATTCAAGCCAAATTTGATATCAGACAGAACATTATCAGCCAGGGCCCAATCTTCAAGGCAGGGCAGTAATACTTGGCCTGGAATCATGCCACTACAATCCAATAAGGAGATCAGCCAATAACAAGTTGGCTGGGACAGTTCCCTTTTTTAAATATATGGACTACAGTGGCAGTCTTCCAGGACTCGTCATGGGCCCCCAAACTATTGATCTAAACACTTTTTGAGTGGTGGGGCCCCCAAATAAATATTTGATTTGAAAATGTTGGCTGGGACACCATAGATTCCAGGGACCTTGCCTGAGATGCACTTATTCATAGCTTCAATTACCTCACATATTTAATTGGATTTTGGAGGCCACTGAGGGGATCAATAGCTGAGACACAATTAGACCCTTGTGACATAGACGTGTCTCCTGGTGACATTTGTTTTGTAAAGTGAGCGACCTATGCAGCTACTGATATTACAGTATCAATACTAGGGGCATCAGACTCCTTAAAAAGGGTCTGTGAAGGGGCGTGGCCAAGCAGTCCAACATGGCGGACGTTCATTAAACCAGTTCCGCCAGTTCAAAACATAATCCTACAGGAGTCTGTCAAGGTACTGCCTCCCAATCTGACCGTAGCCCTATACCGATACCGGATGGTGCCAGGAGTGCCCAGACAGTGTCAGTTTGACTAACAGGCAGTGTGGAGTAGACCCAGACCTGGGACGACTATGTGGCAATGTTGCGCCGAAGATGCCGAATTGCTGACCGAGTGCCCCTGAGCTGCTGGACCAGGCCACTGCGGGGCGGCTGTTGGCACACGGGACCCCCACGGTGAGAGGCTGTGGCAGCATGGGCCTGGAGTGGGGAGCTGCCTGCGTCAACTTCTGGGCGGCAGCTGCAGCTTTGGTGGAGGATAGAGGTCGGCTGAGCTTGAGCCGCCTGTTCGCTGGTGAAGGAGCTGACACAATTGATCCCTGGCTGCCCACCAAATGAGACTCCTTGGCAGCCTTCTTGGTGGTAGGTGGGCCGCTCTCCTCTTGGCCTCCTGATAGCATGTGCTGTGGTCGTGGGCCTCGGCGGAACCATCTGCCACTGACCTGGGCTACGCTGGGATGACAGTGCTGCCGGAGGTTAGGCTCCCATTAGGGCTGGGGGGGCATTTCCCTTCCATGGAGGTGACCGGGCTAGGTCCTTGTGCGGCTTGTGGCTGGGAGACGCCCTCCCTAGCCTGCTTCTGCGCAATCAGCAGCGTCACCCTGATTAGGGGTGCTAAGAGGCTTGGACAGCCTTGTAGGACAGGTGTCTACAAAGTCCTACTGAAGGAGACACACTGAGGACCATACACCATGAGCAAGGATAAGCCACTGGGCAATACTGCCCAACAAAGTACAATGGACGGCTTTACTGGAGCTGGGGCCCATTGCGTGGATGCGGAAATAACTCCGATACCCCATCAGACAATCCCGCCTTACTAGCCGCAAATACCCAATCTAGAGAAGCGCTGAAGGCCAAAATTGGCACAGTTGGTTCAGAGGTGACATTACTATGCCAGGACCTCCGTGGGTCTGTTGAGCAACTAACCGAAGTGGAATCCAGGGTCTCTGGAATAGAAGATGTGGTCACCACTGCAAAGTATCATCCCCAGAAAAGATGACCAGGGGCCTAGTGACGTGGTTGGAAGACGCGGAGGGACAGGCCTATTGAAATAATCTCCTCGTGGTGGGCTTTCAAGACAATTTTGAAGCAAATGACATAGACAAATTCCTGCCGTAGTGGCTCACCACATGGATAAACATCGGACACTCTTTATACATGTTTCAGAATAAAACATACACATAGGGCCCTACTACAGCAGCCACCCCCTGGGGATAGACCACAGCCCATTATAGCGCAAGTTCTAAACTATCACCCGTGATATTATCCTTAAACACGCCTGGATGAAGTGCAAACTGTTATTCAAATCACATCGAATTATGGTTTTCCCGGACTATACCAGACTGGTCCAACAGCAATGTCAAGCCTTCCAGGTGGCTAAGGCTTGTCTCCGAGACTTGAAGATTATGTACATGCTCCAATTCCCAGTTTGACTACAAGTAGTGTATAAATCCTGCACCAATGTTCTTTGATACGCCAGAAGAGATCTTTAATTGGACGGATGAAGTAAGACACCTGCCAACCTCAAACTCCACCGCATCCTGACTCAGACTCATCGTCCTTGGAACCCCGCTGAATGCAAAAAAATCAGAAAGACAAACAAATACATCAGTCCAGACCAACATGGCACTCCAAAGCCCTTAACGAAGAGTGAGAAAAGGCTCCTGCTGCAGAGGCCCCTAACCCTCACAAATGACTGATTATGTTCACTAGGGGAATAGACACCGAGATTCTACCTATATCTTAGGGATAAAGTATCTTGGTACTACTTAGGGGCTGATACACAGGGTAGTTTACCCAGACCCTCCTTGTTGACACTGCGATGAAAGGGTGTTTGGGGATCAGTTGGATGGGCTGTGTGTTGAGCCCCCATTAGGTTCGGCACGACTTGCCATCCGTGACAGATGCTTCAGTTGTTATGAGGTATTAGGGTGGGAGTGAGAGGATTTATAGGATATGACCGCATATGTATGGGTAGCCGGTAGTGTCTCACCCCCCTTTCCAGTAAGGCGCAGTACTAGACAGAGGTGTCCTTTATTTCCCCTACTATTATATCTGGCAATTGAACACCTGTCAATTTGGGTCCGTAAAGATGCCCTGGTTATGGGCATCGTATGGACAGCCGAAATCTCCGACGCCTTGCATTAAATGCAGATGATATTCTATTCTTTATTACAGACCTGAATAAATCAGGACCCAAAATCCTGCAGATAATGCGTGTATTCAGTGAAACATCTGGCCTCCATATGAGTATTCATAAATCGACTATTTGGTCACTGCAGGGGACACTAGCGAATAGTAGATGGGCAGCTGACCTAATGCAGGGGCTGCAATATCTGGGGATCTTTTTGTCAGATGATCAGAAGGCATCGTGGGACCACAACCTAGGTATCATGACTGAAAAGGTACGGACTGATATACAATCCTGGACAGGATTGCCATTATTTCTATATGGGAGATCTGCCATATTCAAGATGATTTCCCTCTCATGACTACTTTAGCATCTACAGAACTACCCCTATACATTTCCGCTATCCTGGTTCCACCAAATGAATGCTCTACTAAGACAGTTCCAGTGGGGTGGCGGGACATCCCTAGTGGCACTGTGTACACGCTTCCAGTCTATATTCTGTGGTGGTATCCAGGCTGTGGATGTCCAATCCTTTCATGCGTCCGCACATCTACAGGTGCTGAACGACTGGTGGCATGGGTCCAGCGATGACCCAGCATATGCCGAAGAGAGATGGCTACTCCAGGACCCCAGACTAATCTCTTACATATAAAGTAGGATGGACTTCCCGGCCCTGCCGCCCACCACTAGAGTAGTAATACTTACATGACGGAAATCTCTCCGACGAATGGTCTGATGGGGTCATATCACGCGTGAAGCACCGCTATGGTGTAAAAACTGCTGCCCCACCTGGCGGATCTCCAGGGTTTTTGTGGATGGGATCAGAGAGAGATTTCCACCCTTGGGGATGTAATGCATGGCCTCACACTCAAATCATTTCAAGAACTAAGAAAAAAATATTCAATGCCCCACTCCCAGTTTTATAGATACCTTCAATTGTGCCATCTACATAATCAAGATTGATTTGCATCCAGACTTTAATCCATTGGAGGGTAAGCTTTTAATGGGTGACTTAGGCGACCAAAAGATATCAAAAATATATCAATCTCTCATTACTGATAGCAATGAACACACTCAATATTGCATGGATTCTGCACAAAAATAGAACTATGCACAGGATTATAGGACCTTGATGTATAGGGACTGAGTCATCCTTCCACCTTAGCACCTAGCTATATTGTCTCACTTGCTCTCCTACTCACTCAAAGAGAAACGAATGATTAGACACCCCAGAACACAACACTCTCAGATCTCTCAGCAACCACGATAACAAGACTCATGCTTTCGCTTGCACTCTTGTACTTGTCCACAATAAGATCTGAATAAGATCTGAATGACACGAAACAATTTAAAATATTTATTTTAACTAACATGCCCTAACATGCAGTATACATGCCACAACAAGCAGGAAAATGCATAGCACAAATACAGTCAGCATAGCAGCTAGTCCATATATCATGAAGGGAGATGTCATCATGAAAAGACAATAGAGAAAAGACTAGAGAGCCTAACCTCCCTCCCCTTGCCAAGAAAAATAAATATTATATATTAGAACATCTCTGGGCTTTGTCAGCAGACCCCATACCTAAGCCTATAGATGGTAGATTTACATCATAAGCGCTCTCTCACTCTTCTCCCCGGAAAGGTCCCTCTCCAAGTGTGTGCTATCTATTTGTGTATTTCGATAAAACCAAAGTACTTTTGTCCAAACAACAACTGCATCTGTATGTTTTGTCTAAGGGCTAAGGCCTGGCCAGAACAAAATAACAAGGGGCATTGTTGTTCGACCTTGCACTTAATGTTCAGCCAAAATCCCAGGAACATGCAGAGAGGGAACACAGCAATGAATTCTCATGTGAAAACAGCCATAGGAATTATTGCAAAAAATAAAGACGTGTAGTAATATGTTCAAAGCAGCAGGCAAGCTGCAGTGTGCTCATGCCAACTTAGTGATGATGACAATGTCCCTATGGGTCACGTGACAGCAAGACCCTAAAGACATCATGGCAAACAGTTATAGGCCCCTTGATACCAATGATTGGACTGAAGCCCTGGAGTCACCCGAGGGGCAGCCATCTCATCATGTCTAAAACTGATTCAATTCAAATATTTACACTGGGCCTAGTACACATGATATAGGGTGTGAAGAGCTGGAACGATAGAAACCCCTATATACTTGCGTTGCCGGAGAGATGAGAGTACTTTCATACACACAGTATGCACATGTACAGCCCTAGATAAATTCTGGTCGGGTTAATCGAATGCCTCGCAGAGGTCCTGGGGTGGGAACTCCCTATGTCCCATAGGTTAACACTGCTTCATATCACCAACAAAATCGGTGGTAAAAAGTATAAGCACCATCTCTTATGGCTAGGTCCAACACTCTCTAAACAGGACATAGCCAGATTATGGAGATCCAACACCCCCGTGGTAAATGCATGGAAAAAAGGGGATGGATTTCTGTATGGAGTTGGAGATATCTGTTTTTCAAGCTCATGCATGCCCCCAGAAACACACGAAGATATGGCAGTGTTGGGCTGATTCCGAGGCCATATCCTAGAACATTCCACGTTGATCGCCAATACCAGAGATATCGAAGTGCAGACATACGGTCCAGTAGGGTGATATGTATCGCAAAACACCACTACAGCATCATGGACATCGCCTGGGGAAAACGGAGTGAGATACAGACAAGTAATATCGCAGCGGGTTACAATAGTACAGTTTTGTTATCAATAATTTGCAATGCAATACTATCTCATGGAAAAATACATCCATGTATGTGTAGCCCGTTGAGCTGAATGATGACAAGAAATGCAATAAAATTTGTTATGAAAATAACATGATCTGTTACCCCTTCCCAGAATTTGGATCTGTCCATCAATTTCCCAGTCGTTATGAGATCATCCGTTGCATTACTCCTAATCTCAAATTTCCTATTCCCAAGGGCCTTTCTATAACTCCTTCTTGCATTCTTGACCCTGAAAAACTAACCGTGGGTGACTTTTCAGCACAACCAACAGTTTCCTATGGGCAGTGAAACATGCTCCATTCAACCATCTAAAACGTGACTTCTCATTGAGGGAAGTAGGAGACGTAAGATTATTCGAAATTGACCTGTAAACTTAACAAATTCAGATTGAGTCTGGGCAGGCCCTAGATCATCAGTTAGGCAGGCCATAATATAAACCACAGAATCTTCAGCAATTATTTGATTGAAAGCGCTGGATCAACCTTCTCCTATTTTAATTTTAATCCTTTGTTCCTAGAAATCTATATATCATCAGGTCTTTTGGGGTTTTGGCATTTCAATATGGGAGTCCAATGTGATAAAAATGGGTTATGGTCACTTACACAGCTGCTAGACTTCACAAAATCAGTTAATTGGAAAGATAACTCAAGTTGACATGAGTATATAATCGATAGTAATTCCTGCTTGATTCCCCATAAAAGTTGGGACACATGCATTTCTGGTACCACTTGGAAAAACTAGATTACACTTTAACAGCAATTCATTCAGTGCCTCACCATAGACAAATTGAGAAAAATGTGTTACATTTTCAAATTGATTGCTACTAAAACCACAGACTTGTGTACCCAAAAATGTACACATAGTAATGTTAAAATATCAAACCCGAATAATATGGACAAAATACACTTGTTTTCTTAAAATAAATTCCTCTAAAAATTCATCAAGTTGATCAATAGCATTCCTAATTGATGGATTAAAATTTTTATAGTAAAAGTTAATTATCATAATATAAGATTCAGCATGGAATGATAGGAGGGAGACAAGGAAAAGAGAGGAAGCTCAGCATTTCATTATTTTAATATCAGCAATTTAACCAAAAAGAAGCAGAAAGTCCCCCACTCGCTTTGCCCACCTTAGATGGTATTGGGGGTTGAAAAAAGGCATGGTACCCGTCAATGTGAAAATTTGCAGTCATCCAAGTTTCTTGGCAGCATATAATTTCATGTGCATTTATAGAACTAATCCAGTCTGCATTTAAGATTTTCATACCTGCTCCTGTAATGTTCCATGAGACTATGCTGAGAATGTTCTTAGCTAGGCTTTTTGGGCACTTTTCCCAAAATGTTACATTAGGGCTGTAGCTGGCCAGGATTAGAATAATGATTCTGGCTAGTGGATGTGTCCCCTTTGACTAGGTGGTAAGATGTTTTGTGAATTAAGGGTAAGGGACCTGTTTTCGCATCAACAGGAGCCATTTTGGCATAGCATTAATCAATGTCTTCCAATACAGCCAAGGGTTCAAATGTATTACTGGTAGATATGCTGTACCTATGTCTAATTGAAATGAATTGATCATTGGCTTCAGCACTATTTGCCTTTGCAAATGTGGATGGTTTATAAAAATTGCCCAAAGGCAGAACCTGGATGGAACCTGGTGGTTGGAATTGATCTTCAAAAAAGTTTAGGAGTGATTTTACCACCATCGGTGTTCTAAAATTACCATCAACCAGTCTCCCTTCAACTCCTTTCTGCTGGGACCTATCCAAGGGGATCATCTAACCATCATGATTCAAGAAGATAAGTCAGGCTTCCAACCCACCTTAGTTTTGAGTCAGAAGATGATTTTATTCTTCAGACACAAAAAACCCTCATGGGTTAATGTAGAGATGGTTGGGACATAAGGTGGAAGTTGAGAGAAAATATGAGTTTTCTCCATGGGTTTAAATTTTCACTTCTTAGTCCATTCCCAACAGACTCGCTTAGCACCGTTTTTGCTAGGAGCCTTGCTCCCTTCTGATTCTCTTTTGGTACTCTTGCGTGAGTATTCAAAGTATTCGTTGGGGGAAGGGTGAGTCGGGGAGATTCATATTTTGCTGATTTACGATTTCAGATGAAGACACCGCTGCCTTTGCCACATGGAATGCAGAGTTTGGTGGCACCCCTGTTTGTTGCAGTGAAGTAAGGTCAGAGGTAAATTATTTAATTTAGCTTCAATGGTCCCCAAGCGGGCATAAATGGGTTCAAATTGTCTTGATATGAAATCCAACATAGAGTCTTTGAGATCACTAACGAAGACATTTAATCCCCTAGAAAGCGCGTCCACTACTACTTGCTACTTCTGAGACGTAGTAGTCGGGTTATAGTGCAAGGCCATTTGGATTTAGAACTAACTGCTGATCTTTTCCTTTTGCCTCACTGACATCGAGTTATCCTGCTACCCACTCATGAATTTGATGCCTCACCCAAAGACAGTATAGATAAAGAAGTACTAGGTTTTGCAACCACTGCCATCTCAGGACTTATCCGGGGGTGTGGGTTTGTTATTTGTGCCACAATTTTGAACAGTCATAAGAGCCAGCATGGGAATTGGGTGAATATTTAGAGGTGAGGAAAGTGAGAGGCAGCATTCCGCAGATGTAATTTCTTTTGAGATAACTACAACCGCACCCTGCAAGAATCCATCCAGGGTAGATCCAGTGCTCCCCATGGTTTGCAAAAGCAAATACCAGAAGTTGGGGAATAGATAGGAGGGAATAGTGTCACTAGGTAAGCAGGGAGAGTGGCAGTAGATCAGTCCGGTCTCCCTTTTAAACATGTTGAATAGATGATGTCAATAAGACAATTTTCATTAGGTCCAAATAGTAGACTTAAAACTCTTTCTGAGCTTATTTCTTTATACAGGGCCAAAGGGGTGGCCCTGCATCTTTCTGTCACTGATAGGCGCAGGACAGACACACCTTTGGCCTGGGCTTTGACCGGACATGTCCTGCATGTGTCCCGAGCAGTGGGGCTCTGAATTGCAGTTACATACAGGCACATGCATCAAAGCTATTTGCGATCGCAAACGGCGCGAATTGCAAAAATCGTCCGTTTGCGATCGCAAAAATAGCTTTTGCGATGCATGAAACAACTTGCCACTCGCAATTTAAGAAATCGCAAATTATTGTGATTTCTTAAATAGCGATTGCATTTAAGGAATCCCTAATTGAGATTCCTTAAATGCAATGCATTACAGTTTCCAAAATAGCGATTTCGCTATTAGCGTGAGCAAATTACCATGAGGCTGGACCTCATGGTAATTTGCGAAAACTTAGAAAAATGCACTTATTTGCATTTTAATAAGTTTCATGTTGCCCACACACATGCCCTTAGAGCATGTGTGTATGCAACATTTGTGCAGAGTGAACATACATGGGTGCAATAGGGTGTCATTTTGACACCCTTGCACCATCGAAATTGCGGGAGCAATTTGCGAGTACCTACTGGTACTCGCAAATTGCTCCCGCAATCTCTAATTCATTCCTATGGGCCTGGAGGCCCATAGGAATGAATGGGAAGACATTCCTTAATTGCGACTCGCAATTTGCTAGTCGCAATTAAGGAATTTGTGGGAATCGCTATTTCTTTAGCGATTCCTACATGCATAGGGTTTTGCTATTCCTTAATTGCGATTCCTTAATAATCGCTATTAAGGAATCGCAAAACCCTATGATGATGCATGTGCCTGTTAGCGCTTTACTTAGCGCTCCTCAGTGGCCCAAGTGCAAGCGGCGATGAAAGTGGCCGTCTCCCAGGTCCTGTGGCAGGCTGGGACATGTAGTCCTGGTGTGCTTGAGGATACTCATTCTCAGAAGAGATCTAAAAACCTGAAGGCTAATAAGCAAATACTAAGGGACAAATTTAGCATGATTTGAAGCAGTGCAACACAGCAAGACAACTTGTTGCACTGCATCAAATGCAAACGGCAGGAATGTGCCATATTCACAAACATATGGCAGATTAATGCTCTCTCTGTGTGCTGTTGTACTTGTGGCTGCCAAACGTCAAGTTGCAGGGGTGCCTGCAATACACCAAGGTTTGTTTTTGTGCAAGAAGGTACACCTTCCTGCACAAAACGATCATAGAAGTTTTTTCCTCTTTCTAAGTGCACTGCAGAATGCAGTACACTTAGATAAGATATTTCTCCTCATTGCACCTCTGTCTGGAAGGTGCACAATATTGACGCATTCCCAGATTTACTTGTTTTAGTAAATCTGGGAATGTGGCAAAATACATGGGTGGATGCCTTGTTATACTACCTTGCATTTCTCCAGATTTACCAAGCCACACAGGGCCATGCAAGGTTTCTTTGCATGGCTTGATAAATCTGACTTAAGGATTGGGTTGCCCTTGTGTCACCTTGCCTCACGCAAGGGCAGCACAATCTTTTGATATTCTGTTTTTACAGGACGGATCCAATGCTCTTAAAAGTCCCAAATCAATGCTGTGCAAGTGTAGGCCTGAAGCCTAGCATGGACTTTCCTACACCATTATAGAACGCAGAATGCTTGCTTTAATGCATTTTCCTTGAAAAGGTCAAACGATTCTCTTAGGTAAATAGACAGAAATGAGAAAAAGGGTTACACATCCTGAGCTGGAAAACAAGATGAATTATTTGTGTGCTTATTCATGACATAGGTTCCCCTTGCTGAACTGTATGTATGTCTTTTTGCCATTTCATATCAACCATAAAAATTTTAAAAATTGTAATTCTCTATAACCATCACATGCTCATTTGTTTAAGAGAGTGGCTGCAAGTCAAGCTCCTTATCTTGTGTGTCCAATGTTTGACTTAGTGAAGTTTCCCATTGGGGGATAGAGTATTCAACTCTACGTCTAACTAAACCATTTCTCTTCTATTGTTAACTAACATTCTGACAGTTAAGAGTCTTTTGGATCTGTGCAGGACAGTTGCCTGGCCTATCTAAACTTGGCAGACCAGTCTCATTTTACTGAAATCATCTAAAAGGCAGTATGGGCTATACTGACATTCATTAGTAGTGGTTGCATTTATTTTACTCCCTTTTCTGTTGAACATCTGCCCTTGCTCTTTCTGTGGTTATTATTTAAAGAACTACCAAAAACACATTACAGATTATTACCTGCAGCCACAACCATAAATAAATATACTAGGAAATTTGTATGAAAAAAGGAACAACAAACAAAATTACAAGGGGTACTAAAGGGCCATATCAAACAATGCTCCTAGCAAAAGACTTTGAAAATTGGCATAAAGGATTAAGAATTATTGATATCACACCCACACACCACACTTACTAGAATTATTCGACACCCCCAGAAGTGTGGTGTGTTCTATCTGATGGAAACGGTGCCAGAATTGCAGACAACTGATTGATGACTTTCGCTGTTGAACTTACAGAAGGCACAGACCGGATGTACTGATTCTAGTCATGATTGATGGCTACACTGCTGATTACTTATCTTGAAGAAATACACTTCTTACTGCGTTCCCTTGGCGCATTACGCTTGCTCTGATTAGATGAAAAGCGTGGGCTGTGCTCATTTGAACAGTACAAAATAAAGCTCAAGAATGATTTCGACCAATGAAGAACTACGAGTATTAATTCAATGTGCAATATTTAACACTGAACGTGTTGCATATAAATTATTTGTGTTGCCCCTCAAAAACCTTTTTTATAATTAGTATCTAATGTATGGTCAATAGGCAGCTGACAATTGAGGTGGGCAGCACTCCTCTTCAACCCAATTGTGGTGACTCTATCAGGCAGGGCAGCTTTGAATTCCTTGGCTGCTCAGATTTCTGTTTTAATAACTATGACTTCAAGCCTAACATTGTGCCCTAACTGCAGCAGTGTAAAAACTGGAATTCAACCTGAAAATAAATCATTTTAGCAGGTCAAACCCTTCTTTTTAAATATTAATATGGCATTAATAAGTCAACCCTATGTTGACCTTATAGCCAATAAAGCATGGTAGTATAAAAGTAGGACATCTAGAAATTATTGTTAAACTAGTCCTTACAGTGACTAGCATTTTAAAGCTATTTCTACTGTAGCAGGGATGGCTGTTCAGAAGAGAAACACTGGGGTACTCTAAGGTGTCGATTCCGATCCGGTAAAACCTAGGAACGAACCGTCGGATGGAGCGTTTTCTCCGTCCGACTCGTACCCGGGAAAACCACCTTACAAACCCGCAAGTACGATTCGTACAGAAACACCATTTCCGTACAAATCGTAAAAAACACCGCGTACGCGACATTCGCACTGAGTCAGGCAGCGTTTTACGGATCAGCAAGTACGATTCGTACCCACAGCACTTCGCACGGCAATATTTTTACGGGACCCAAAAAGTGCTGGAAAAGCTAAGTACGCCGCGATGCACGACGAAAAGGGGGCCTGGTACGCACCGTTCCCCCAGCCCTACACATCCGCACCGTACCCCCAGCCCCCCCCATGTACGCACCGTACCCCAGCACCCATACGTGTACGCGCCGTACCCCACCTCCGTACCACAGCCCCGTACCTGTACGCACCGTACCCCCACCCCTGTATGTACGGTGCGTACCCCCCGTATCTATGTTGCGTACCCCCACCCCCGTATGTACGGTGCATACCCCCAGCGCTGGGGGTATGCACCGTACTTACGGTGGTGGGGGTATGCACCGTACATATGGGGGGTACGCACCGTACATACGGTGGTGGGGGTACGCACCGTACATACGGTGGTGGGGGTATGCACCGTACATATGGGGGGTATGCACCGTACATACGGGGTTGGGGGTACGGTGCGTACAGGTACGGGGCTGTGGTACGGAGGTGGGGTACGGCACGTACACGTATGGGTGCTGGGGTACGGTGCGTAAATGGGGGGGCTGGGGGTACGGTGCGGATGTATGCAGGAGGGGTGGGGAGCTGGGGGGGCCGTACGACTCATACCCCTCGCCCAGGTGTGCCCGGGGTAGGGGTGGTACACAGTTCACTCCGTACGGGACGTTTTACATGTGGTTGTGTATTCCGACAGAGCGTTTTACATGCGTTTGTATATTCGGACGGACGGTACAGATCGTACGTGTGCGCTCGGACTTCAGTTTTACGAATCGTACGTAAAACTGTCCGGGGACGTGTCGTAGACTTTTCCCGATGTCATTCGTATGTATTTTCCACGTACGAATCATACTTGGCCTTTTGTACGGGGCTTGTACGATTCGTACGTAAACAAAATACAGATACGATTCGTACGGGAATTTTTTTTACCGGATCGGAATCGGCCCCTAAATGTAATGATCTGATCTTTGGCTAGGAAACATCTAGAAACATAATTCAAGGACTCTTTGCAATATTTATCAAAAGCAGAATCCAATTTAGAAGTGGACTTTTTAATAAACATAAAGAAAGGCGTTCTTGTTGAAAGTTACATTTCTTGCATTAGCCTCCAACTGCAGCCCTCCAAGTGCTCAAGCCCTGAATAAAGTCTAAAAACTGATCTGAGAGATAATACAAAGACGTGGATATGGATACGTTTTTTGATCCTCTGGCGGGATGACCTTTTGAGCTGTGCCCACAAACTTAATTTGCTTCAAAGGAGCATTCCTTCTCACAGGCAGGGTTCAGATGATATTTGAACACCTCTCTACTACCCGGTGGGATGTGCATAAAGGTTTTGCACAAAGGGAGAAGAGTTTCACCATCATGGATTCAGACTGAGAGAGTCACTGTGGATTTGTCTGCCTTAGAATACACAGTAAATACTACATAATAGAGCCCTCTTTGGCGACAGCCTGCAACCTTGGCCCATTGGAAGTTCAGAGCATCAAAAAAGTGGCTAAGTCAGAAAATAGAAAACTTGAATGCACGAAGGTGCTTAAAGTATCCACCCTCTGAGGGATCTTTACTTGGTATGAAATTCAAATGTTTCCCACTATGAGCTTCCTTGCCAAAAACCAAAGGCATCACTGGAACCGCGTCCAGCTGCTTTTTGACATTCTGCAGCTCTCTTCCACTTCAGTCTGCTTATTGCCCTGATGAAGATTTTGAACTTCCATTTTTGAGACTAAGCCCCAAGGCAAAACCTCCAAAGGGGTCAAACCTGGCCTGTGTCCAAACTGTGCTCCATAATGAGACAATACCAAAGGCACATTTTGAGCAAGCTCGATATCAAAAACACTACTCCTAAGCAAATGCCTTTTGGAAAATATACCCTCTGAGAAAGTGTGCAAAATCAAGACACTGCCTTCCCCTCAGAATTTCTGTTGAACTGGGCAGCTCTGTTCTCGAGCATGTGCATTAATTTTCCTGTTGCTCACATGGCCTAAATAGCCTAGATTGCTAACCTGAATATACTTTAATGGTGGCTGCCATCTTGGAATTCTGGTTACCACTCTCCAGTAGAATCATCAGTATTTAATTTAGCAGTCTCCTTAAAAAAGGTAAACCATGTTTCCAATGTGGATGCTTCATTAGGCTGTAATTTTGAAACCTCTGCTTGACCTTAAGTGCCTTTACCTGACTCCAGATGCAACTTTCTTGACAACAGTTCGATCTGATCTTTCTGGTCAATGGAATACAAACCATCATCATTATAATAATAATATATCCATATGTAAGCTAACTGTTTTGTTAGACAGGGCACTACTTACAATCATTAGAAGCTACGCAATAATATCTGGAGTCACTCCAAAAACCATGGCAAACCTATTGGACCCCAGGCAAGAACCACAAAATGTTGAAATGAATTAAAAATAACAACAGCCATGGACCTGGGGGCCCCATGTATGTGGCAGAACAGGTGGAAAAAAACAAAAAATGGGGACAATGGTGTTCCATCCAGGACCAATGGGACTCCTATCGGAGCTCGGAGTACTGGAATAAATTGAGGAAATTCATTAAAAACAACAACAGCCATGGCCTAAAGAGTTGGATTCCCTTAAAGGCCAAGTGGGAGTCTGACATAATTGATTAAATGAATTAAAAACAACTATAGCCCATAGGAGGGCCCTTTCCGCGCAGAATAAAATGTGACATTTCATTAAAAACAACAAAAAACACATTACAGATTATTGCCTGAAACCACAACCATAAATAAATATACTAGGAAATATGTATGAAAAAAAGGAACAACAAACAAAATTACAAGGGTTACTAAAGGACCATATCAAACAATGTTCCTAGCAAAAGACTTGAAAATTGGCAAATATGATTAAGAATTATTGATATCACACACACACAAACACACGCACACAGACACACACACACACACACATACAGATACGCAAACAATCACAGTGGATGCACAAAATGGAAGACAAACACATGGCAGGGAAAGGTGGAAATAAGTATCGAGATAGATAAATAGCTAGATAGCTAGATAGCTAGATAGCTAGATAGCTAGATAGATAGATAGATAGATAGACAGACAGACAGACAGACAGACAGACAGACAGACAGACAGACAGACAGACAGATAGACAGACAGACAGACAGATAGATAGATAGATAGATAGATAGATAGATAGATAGATAGATAGATAGATAGATAGATAGATAGATAGATAGATAGATAGATAGATAGATAGATAGATAGATAGATAGATAGATAGATAGATAGATAGATAGATAGATAGATAGATAGATAGATAGATAGACAGACAAAAAGACAGATAGACAGACAGACAGATAGACAGATAGATAGATAGATGGAGTGAGAAGTTGGTTCATCCACGGTAAACTCATGGTAAAATGGACTGCATGTGTTTACTATCAGTGTCCTCCTTTTTACATAAGGCCACTACGATGCAGCCAGGTTTAGAAGCACTTGGCTAGTTACAGGTGGGCTTTTGCACACACTTGTGGTACATGTGTGACTGCTGCTCTTGGGAGACTCCTGTTGTGAGCAGCCCAGGAACTGTGCACAGCTAGGCTGGCACAGAAGGGGCTATAAGTATTAGATAGTGACCTGATAATGTGGGTGTACACATGTAGGGAAAGTCAGTGTGCTTTTCTGTCTTGACTGCAGGGATATGCTTCCTTAGGGCCCAGCTCCAGTTGCCTTACGTGTGCAGACTCCAGAGTCGCACCAATGTACACTGTAACCTGTGTGAAGTGAACAATTGTGAGAATTCCAAATGAATATCTGTAAAGCTTATGCGTCATCCAGGAATGCCAGGTATCTCTGGCTCAGCTCTGGATCAGAGCCCGACCTGTTGTTACCCTACTGACCTGGGTTAATTACTTTTCTCTCCTTCAGAGGGGACACATGCCTACCCCCACAAAGGGATCAATTACTCTTAAAGTGGTCAGCACCTCAGAAGGAAAGGGTAGAGTGGACTGCTCTGCATCAATCAGCCAGCTCTCGCCCTGTGCCAGAAATGGGGCTGGCCAAAGCCCACTAAACAAAGGGAGGGAGCCCAAACTCTTGAGCCAACCCAGCAGGAGGGCTCCCTTGATATTTTGCTAAGGCAGGCCCTGGTAGTAATGTCAGCAAGGAGCTGAGATTCCTAAAAACGTGTGGCGAGTGACACCTGGGTGACGCCAGCTTGTAGTATCCCAGAAAGCTGTGCAGGAAGGTTGACCCATTGGCAGAGAGGTGATATGGCACCTCAAGACAGGCCAGAGGTGCATCCAAGCTGGCACCTCCTGCCCCTCCTTAAAAGGTCCGGTGCAGGGGGAGACCTCTCTTGGATATACTTTTCTGCTGTAAACTGGAACTGGAGGTGGACACCATGGAAAATTGGGAGGAAGAACCCCCTGACGGCCATCTGACCCAAGGACTCTGACTCTGATTGGCCCCAGGACCAGTGGGGCACTCCCCCAGGACCAGGGATGCTGGTACTCTTCCACCCCTGAGGACCAGTTAGGGGAAAGACTGGGCTTCTGCCCCAGGAAGGAGAGAAGCCTAGAGATGAAGCAGAGTAAAAGGTTGGCACAGGGAGCCAGCAAAACCTGCTCCCTGCAAAGTGTGTCATCCTTGAAGGCTAGGAGGCCTGAAGAGAGGGATCCAAGTGACTTGGGCTCACCACCAGGAGCAAAGCAAGACCAACACCGTAGAAATCGGCCCAAGGGGGGCCAGAGATATCCTCGTTGGAAAATTGGTGACCTTTGATCCCATTTCCAGTGACGAAGCTTGTGGGGCTTTACCGCTGGTTCCAGTTCGGCCCCCCCGGGTGGGCCATGGCCCAGGGGCTGCCTCTGAAAACTAGTGGAAAAAGGGAAGGTGCTGTTTCAGGAACAGGCAGACTTTTGTCAGAAAACCCACATTTTCTACACAGTTTTGGTATTTTAGTGGGACATAGCCTATTTGTTCTTTATGTTGTGCTTTCAACCTCCTTCCAGTTAGTGGTAGAAATGGGTATGGAACCAATAATGGATCCCGGAAAGCATGTCTGAAAAGTAAACACAATTCTAAATTAAGCAAGAGGTCATTTGTGTAGATCCTTCAAGGTTTTCATATAGAAAGTAACAGGTGAAAAATGGAGTAGAAAAAAACTGCCATTTGTGCCTATGGTTTCACTTCTAACTTTTTCCAAGTATTTCCAAGTATGGCATATTTTTAAGATCAATATACTGCTATGTCCGCTGGATCCTTATAATTGGGGGTATACATAGGACTTGTGGGTTCACCAAGAACTGGAGGTACCCAGAGACAATAACTGAGCTGCGCCTTGTAATGATTTTTCATTGTGTGCCAGATATGCAGCAATTCATTTGGTAAAATAAAAATAGTGAAAAATGGGTATCAAGGAAACCTATATATTTAAGAAATGGGAACAACATATGGAGTTTAGAAGCAGTGGTTATTTGAACATCTCCGAAATTGTGGGTACCCACTCTAGCAATGTGAATTAGAGGGCATATTTCAAAATGAAATCTTTTTTACACACTGTCTTAGGTTTGGAAGGCAGAAATGCATAGAAAGACAATCAGCAATTACACTTGTTCTACCATTGTGTGTTCCCCTAAGTCTCCTAATAAAAATGGTACCTCGCTTGTGTGGGTAGGTCTAGTGCCCATAACAGGCAACAGCCCAAAATGCAACATGGAATCCACAGTTTTTCAGTGAATACTGACCCCTTTTTTGCAATGTTCCTAGCTGTGGATTTTGGACCCTAGCTCAGCCTGCACCTAGGGAAGCATAGCAAACCTGTACATTCTTTTAAACTAGACAACCAGGGAAAATCAGGATGTGTGGCTTGTGTGGCTCTCTCCAGGTTAGGTTATGTTATCTAGAATCCCTTACAAACCTCAAACTTTGTCAATAAAACAAATGTTCCTCTCATTTCTGTGATGGAAAGTACAGGAATCTGTGGGAAGCCACAAACTTCCACCCACCAAACATTTTCCCAAGTCTCCCAATAAAAATGATACCTCACTTGTATGGGTAGTCCTGGTACCGGGACAGGAAACGGCCCAAAACGCAATGTGGACACATCACATTTCTCCAGTGAAAACTGACTCTTTTTTTGCAATTTCCCTAGCTGTGGATTTCAGACCCTAGCTCAGCCGGCACCTAGGCAAACCTAGCAAACTTGTACATTTTTGCAAACTAGACACCCAAGGGCATCCAGGATGGGGTGATTTTTAGGACTTTCATCATGTTCTATTACTCAGAATCCTTTGCAAACCTCATACTTTGTAACAAAAAAACACATTTTCCTCACATTTCTGTGATGGAAAGTTCTGGAATCTGTGGGGAGCCACGTACTTCCACACACCCAGCATGCCCCCTAGTGTCCCAATAAAAATGGTACCTCACTTGTTCGGGTAGGCCCAGTGCCCGCAACAGGAAATTGGCCAAAACAGAAAAAGCAAAAACGAGGCGAAATAAAAGTAGTTCTACTCGTATCGCCTTACTAATACCTGCTCTTGCATGACGTTAGTTTTTGGCGCTGCCTCAGATTTACACACCCTTGTAAATCCGGGACAGCGTCAAAAAGCAATTGGTGTTGCATTGAAATGCCCACAGCAACACCCATTGCACTCCCCTTTGACACAGATACCTACATGATAGGGCATCATATTTACAAAACGGCGTTAAGCCACAAAACGTAGCTTAATGCCACCTTTTAAATATGGAGGAGAGCATTGCGCTACAGGAACATAATTAAAAATGACGGTCCTGTGGTGTTATGCTCTTGTGAATATGCCCCTGGATGCCTCCGGCACATCCACCCTGGCTACTCTTCCGGTCCCTCTCTGAGGTGTCTGTCTCCATCAAGCATAGCAAACAAAGGTATCAGGGACAGGTCAGCTGTCGATATTCTGCAGAGAGAAGAGCGATGTACGGGAGCTAAAGCTTTCTGTAGGAGTCCCGCTGCTTAGTCAGTGTAAAGGATAATCTCCCCATCACCCAAGATATGCCATAGCGTGTGAACCCAACCAGTGTGGGATGAAAGTTTCTCTGTGCCCAATTTGGCCATGATCAGAGTCAATGGGGATCGGAATGATGTCAGGGCCTTTTGCGTAGAGACTTGGTCTCACACATCAAAGGTGGCCCTAGTGATGGAAGAAGAATATAGGCCCCATACCCTCTGCACTCATCTCAGTAAGATAATTTTCCACAGGTGATCGCCCACCACTGCCCTGTCCTTGAACAGCCAATGTTCCCCAGATTCATAGTGACTTCATTCTACGTGGCTTTTTAGTGATGTAGGAAGTTGGGGGCCCTCAGTCTTGCCTCCATCCAGACAAAACAATTTAGTTTCCCATTGTAAAGATTGAGGCATGCCCGAAGGGGCCTCTAACTGGAGGGCCTGAAAGAGAAGCAGGACCCTCTGGAGAATGGTCACCCTTCTGAGCCAAAAAAGATGATAATGCTTCCACTGGGCCAAATCCTTTGGTACCTGCTGAACCAAACTCTGATAATTGAAAGTCACCATTGCTTTCGCCGTCAGGGCTATCTAGACTTCCAAATAAGAGATCAAGTTAGATGACCACTGCAATGGGAATTGGGCAGCTAATAAACATGATGTAGCTGGAGCCACCAATAGGCTGAGGTCCTGTGACTCCTGGAGGTTAATCCAAAAACCCACAGCTGCCCCAAAGTCCTCAAGTTCCGCCAGAAATGCAGGCAGTACCTTTAGTGGGTCATCAAGTGCAACAATCACATCATCAGCATAGAGATTGATGGTGTGTTCCTTCCAACCAAAGGATATCCCGGTAAAATGTGTATTGTCATGCACCCTCTGGGCTATAGGCTCAATGTAGAGGGCAAAAAGCAGGGGTGACAGCAGACACCCCTGTTACATCCCTCTGCCAATCAGAAAGGGGCTGAATTCTGGACATTGACTCGGATCTTCGCCTGTGGCCCTATATAGTTACTAAGAACCCAAGTGTAAAACGACTTACCAAATCCAAAGTGTCAAAGCGTTGCCTCCAGGTAAGGCCAATGCACCCGTTCAAACACCTTCTCAGCATCAATGGTCAGGAGAATTTTCTCTGTCCTGGAGCAGTGAGCCTTTTCGACTAGGTGAATGATCCTTTTAGCATTGCCACAGCATTGATTGCTGGTGATGAACCTAGCCTGATTTGGGTCCTTCAACACCAGCATATTTGGGCCCAGTTGCACCACGAGAATGCTGTTAAACAGTTTAGGATCTACATTAAGAAAGGATTTTGGGTGGTAGGAGCTGCATTGCTTCCTGTCCTTCCCTGGCTTGGAAATAACAATGATAGAGTCCTCCAGCATCTAGGGCGGCAAAGTTCTTGCACCAGCCAAGGAGTTAAAAAGTCTGGTTAAGACTGGAAAGAGGGCGGTACATAAAGTTTGATAAAAGCGGGTTGCAAAGCCATCCGGGCCCAGAGAGTTAAGGGGCTTCACTCTAGCAACGGCCAAGATAACCTCCTCCACTCAGATAGACCTGCCCAAAATGTCTGCCTGTGTGGGCATCAGTCGAGGGGTCCACATCCCTTGGAGATAGGTATGAGGACAAGCCAAAGGGAGGTCTTGTGCTGAATAAAGTGCTTTATAATAGTCCTGAAATGCTGCCACAATGGGGCAATCCCCAGTGATACCCAGAGCCAGGAAAGCATCCGCCCTTGCAGCCTGCTATTTAGCCCAATGTTTATTGCCCAACAACTGTCCACATTTGTCTCCCCCAACATAGAAGGAATGTCACAAATGGAGTAGCACATACTCAGCCCTGCCTATGTCCAGGCCGCTCAACTGGATATGTGCTTTTTCTAGCGGTTAACAGACTCGGGCCCCAGTACTTTTATGGATAAGGTTCAGGTCTTTAACTTCTCTCTGCAGGCCCTCTGGCTTTTGTCTGCTTCTGATATGGCAATCATTTCCCCCCACTTATAACTAACTTTATGGTCTCCCACAGAGTGGTGATGAAAGCATACTCAGTGTTACTAAAAGTAAAAAAATCAGGGATCGCTTTTATAATTCATTGCACAATATCGGGTCTTTGTAACTCTCTCTAATGTGCCACAGCAAGTGACCTGCTGTACTGGAGGTACACCCAAGGTGAGAGACACTGTCACATGATCTGAAAGGAATCTCGGCTCAATATCAGCCGCCTCTACCAAGGTCTGGACCTCAGCATTTGCCTCATTGACATGCAAGTAAAATGTGAAGTTACATGTTTGGGGCTGTTTGTCTCTTCAAATATCTAGGAAACCCATCTCTCCAACCAGTGTGTCCCCTCTTGAGAAAGCGCCCTCGAATGCCCATAGCGCTGCAATGATCTGCTCCAGGCATTACTAAAAATAATGTTAAGGTCTCCCCTAATCACAATAAACTGGTTCTGGGAGGCCTCCATCTATGGCTTGTTTTAGAAAGGTTTCCTGGCCTTCATTTGCAGCATATAAAGAGGTTAAGGTAAAGGTGAAGTTGCCCAAATGCATCCCATATGCTAACAATTGTCTTTTTATGTCTACCAATTCAAGTCCACTGTGCCTTGAAAGGACCGGGAAACTAGAATGGCCACCCCTGCCATTTTGGTGACTGATGAGGAAAAAAAAGCTGCGTGTGAAGGGTCGAGATTTGAGCCTGTGCCAGTACTCAGGTGCTAAATGTGTTTTCTGCAGGAGACATAAGTCTGCCTTGGCCTGCTCCAGATAAGATAAAATCTCTTTGTGCTTGGTCAAATTGTTGAGATCCTTCGCATTGAGAGGCCTGGGGGCAAGTCAAACACCCTCCCTAGGTGCCAGAGTGTATCCGGAAGGGTCCTGTATGCTTGCAGACTTAATTTGCAGTGAAACCAGGTGATGTACTCCCCCAACAAGAGTCCCAACCATAAATTATGAATGAACACTGTCCCGTTTGAAATAATTGCACTTTCCGAGGCCAGAAATGTCCTAAAGAAGTCTTGGAAAAAGGGGCTCATAAGAGAACCTCCAACACCTCCAGGAAGGGCCCCTCGCCCACCCGCCCTGGGAGCCACCCTTCACCCCTGCTGATAGTAAAGAATATCATCTGGTCCGGAGACACCTTATGTCATTTCCCTCCAGTCAGCATTGCCAGGCAGGGTGTCCAACCCCATTTGCTTCTTCATGGCTAGGGTTATTCAGTCCGTGCACAGATCTTTGGTAGAGGTCAAGCCCTTATAACAGCAAAAGTGTTTATGATCCCTCCACTCATTGGAGCCGTTCTGTGGGCTCATCTCCACCGTCTCTGTGATGTTTAATAAGCGGCAGGATTCAGACAGTTAACGTAGCCGATTCAGTCAACTCCTGTTTAAGCCCGTCAAGTTCCTCATCCCGGCTGGATTTGTGGTTCACAAGGGCTGAGGCTCTGTCCCCCATCTCTTTCAGGTCTTGGCAGATGTCTTTTAAATCCTAAGAGAGGTCTTTTTTCACCATCTGAAGGTACTCCCAGAGGGAGTTGAACAAAGCCTCCAGGAAGGATCTCGTCACAGGTTCCTCACTATTCTTTCCTCCCACAGGTAGCTCCAGTTGTGTAGGAGGGGGACTCTCTAATGCGCCTTCAGTAGGCCTGGTAAGGGTCTCCTTGAGGCACCTCTCTTTCCTCACTCGACAGCCACCATGATCATCGAGGTATGGCCGTAGCCAGCTGCCCTCGCTCCCCGCAGCTACAAGTTATTTTTTTTTAATGCAGAGGCCCAGTGTCATATTGGGGGAAGGTAGGCAGCCACCTCGTGCAATGTCCGCTATGGGAAGCGGGCATTACACCAATCGCCATTGTGTCCACAGTCTACATTGGGCCTGGATCTTGACCTATGGTTATACACCCCTCCTTTCCTTCGCTGGGCAGCCTACCTGTGCCAGGGAAATAAGACCAGCACTTAAGAGAAGAGGGACAGAAGTCTCTAAGCACTTTCTGCTAATGTCAGATGAGGGGGAGAAGTAACAGGTACTGGACTACAAGAGGCTGTTGGGGATTGCTGTATGGCCACCTCTTGCCCTCTGCTGGCCTTTCACCTATGGCCATGTGTAGCTGGTTTCTTCAGTGCTCCATGGCCTCACTGCTTCGCTGGGGGCTGTCGCCTCTGCTTAGTCCAATCTTGAGCCCCATCAATACTTCAGGCAGGGTGGGTCAGCGGCCGGTCCCTCTGGTCATCACAGCATCATTTAGCCATTTGCTCCTGCGCCGCTACATGAAAGTTGCCTCCGACTCTGGCTTCTGGGTTACATTTATGCACACTGCCCCCTCATCAACTGCCATCTGCACACAGACTGCCTGCACTCAGGTCACTTCAGGGGTGACCCATCCTGTTCCAAGAGGGTGGTTAGCCCTTGGCTGTCCAGTGTAACTATGGGGGAAGTATCCTCAGATGAGGAGGCCTTCTTAGCATTTTGCTGAGAGACAAGCCCAGATAGTAAGTTAGTGGTCTCTAAGGGTGGGAGTAGGCACTTTCACCCGATTTCAGGTGAATGGGATCTCCACCACTGGCATGAGGGACACGTGTGCCAGTCCCACTATTGTGAGTAACAGGTGGGTGTCCCAAGACATGTGTGTGCCAGGAAAGACAGTAAAGATAAGGGTTCTCACAGTTGAGGTCATAACGAAACGTGTATCCATGTACCCCTAGAGAGTGAGAGTACTCTTATCTGGCATAAGTTGATAGTCAGTCCTGACCTTCCCTTAGACTGTATACTGGGCAATGAATTCCCGGAGGTTGGTCTGGTACCAGATGCGGTAGCTGCCCAGGGCACCCCCCAACCCAAAGATCCTGAGGAGCAAGTCTCTGTAGTTAGGAAACTGGAGTTCCATAGGATAGGGGAAAAGAAGAGGAAAGGGAAGTCACTCTTAACCAGAGTTCAAGTGAGCCATGGCCCTCTTCACCCAGTAACAGTAGAACCAAAAGTTGGCACGGGTGAGACTTCAGCTGGCCAGAAGGAAGCCCTGTGCGGTGAAGCAGCTGTCCAGATTCAGGATTCTGTCCCTGCACCAACAGAAGAGAGAGTGAAAGAAGGGTGCCTACCCCAGGATGTGTTAGCCCCCCATTCAAAACAGCAAGAGAAGTTCCAATAACCCACATTTACCCCTAGAACAGCTCAACCACCTATCAGTGGAGAGCTTAGGGTGTGGTTCTGGAGTCTGACTGCTGTCAGTAGTCTCTGCTGGGTGCTGGCTGTCATGGCAACACTATGCTTGGTCTGTGAGGGAGACCCCATGGCCAAAAGCAAAGTAGGCCCCCTGACCCTACTGGCCATTGTGGGGTTTCTCAAGTGTGGGGTAACTTCTATGGGTAAGCTCGGGTTTGTCCGAACAAAGCTAGGGATAGCAGAGGTGGGCACATCACTACCCAAGATAAAAAGGGGAGAAAGAAAATGCCAACCCTGCAGTGACAGTACAGTTCAAGATCGGCCCTATTACTGTTGAGATGGGTCAACTCCCCAGAGGCAGTGACTGTGACAGGAGGATGTGAGGCAGAGTAGACCCTGCAACATAGTGTCTGTTTCCTTACTCTCTGGCTCACCAGACAGACAAGGAAAACTCTACCAGTCGGGACTGATGTTGTATAGTTCCTATAAATCTATATAGGATCTTTGCGTTTTGACAACATAAACTATGGGTTGTCCAGACTGATTCCAAACACCCCCAAAGTATATGTTAGCCTGAAGACCAGCTAGATCACAGTGCCACTGTAAGACCCTCAACCTTACCGAGGAGCGAATAGTTTCTGGCAATTATGGAACATGACAACCCTGACCCCTCAGGGATAGTGGTAACAATACATTACTTTTCGCACAGCCAATCGTGCTCGTTTCTTCTCAGAGAGATACACAGAATAAACAATGGGGGTGTTTCAATAAGCATTTATTGAACCAGAGTCATTCTAGTATGAAATATGTGTGCTGCAACAACCATTAGACAAAAACAGATATATACTATTTAGAGTCCCAAAAGAGCAAATAAAAGGTAGAATTCTACCATGGTGCTAACACAGTGAATAAATGCAGGCATATAGATTCATGGCCGTAATCAAGTGTACACCCAAGATGCAAACCCTAGCTAAGTGTACCTAGCATGTATGTAGGTGTAAAGCCAAGAATCCCCCTAGGAAAGAGCCGAACCCGTTACCTGATGGGGAAGAACAAAGGACCCCTTCTTGGTCTCAAGTTGGACGCCCTGCAAGGGATGTCAGACCACTGCGTGCTGGAGTTATTTTTTTACAAATTAAGTACTGACAGCTCCAAGGTCAGTAAAGTGCAGGAATCTCAGCATCTTATGTCAGCACGGAAGCTTCTCCTCTCGTTGCCCAGCGAAGATGTGGTGCTTTTATACCCAAAAGGTAACCTCAGGAGTTCTACCTAGAGGTGTAATGGTACTGTGGGCCTGTCATCCTAAGATGATGATAGCGGTGACATTGTACAGAGTTATTATACAGAAGATGGTAATCTTGCTGTGTGATACTAAGAATCCTCATGCATAATTAATGTGGCTAGTTTTCAAAGAAAACCTCATGACATTTAATCAGCACATAACTGGGTAAAAGGTCAGCACCAGAGCCTTTATATAGAGCAAGGTAGGACAAATGTAGGTAAAAGGTTGCGCAGCTACCTAGGCCTATATTGGGATACATTGTGGCTCATCACACTGAGTCGTCTGGGCTATTGCCTGGTGGGGTGTAGGAAACTGGAATTTGTTTGCAGCTCCATAGCTCAGGTCTGAACCTAATGATGGTGAACACTTGCTCCAGTGACCCTCAAGAACCGAGCCCCCCTGTGAGTTCTGCCGGACTTGTCCCTAGGCCCCCACTTGCAGCATTTTCCTATTACGGGTTTTCTCTATAGACTTCAGGTGTAGCAGTACAGGCTACTTTTGGGTCTAAGGGCCTTGGACCCTACATACCTTAAGTCCTGAAGAACAACCCTGTAACTCGACTGTAAGTACCCCTATGCAGTGTATGTTTCTCCCATAGGATAAGATTACCATGTTCGACGATCATGCCTCAAATCTGACAGCTGTATTTTGTGTGTTTCTGAAAATCGCTTACTTGAAAAGGACTTACCTAATCTTGTAGATTTTGGTGTCTAAATTAATATACAAATCTATCTTATTTTTCGAAATTGGTGTCAGATTTCCTTATTGAGTCTCTGTCTCATTTCTTGACTTTGTGTGTGCAACAGATGCCTAATACTCCCCTTTGATAAGCCAAAGGCTGCGCAACCACACTACCACAATTAGAGCACCTTGGAATCGCTAGAGCAAGCTACTGTACACTAATATGGGATACCTGGACTCACTGCACAGTGCATCCCATTTTAGTACACTATATAGAGAGTTAGCTTCCTACACCAGGCTAAGGAACTCTCACACACAGGGCTGTGAAATCCTCAGCCTGTCAAAGTTCAGCTCAAGCAGCCAGGAGCATGCGCATTTAGCATATGTCTTACTCGAGGCTGCCTGACCTGAACAAGAAAAATGTCTGTCAGGCTGACCTTTCTTCAGCCTGACAGACACTCCTATTGACTGTGTGAGTGGCATCCTACAGCCTTTCCATTCTTTTCTTGTACCCAGGAGGGTCGTCACCTAGATCACTTTTACAAAATCCTCTCACTTCGCAGTTAGAGAAATAAAAGAACACTCCAGTTTCTGAATAAGCAGCAATTTGTCCAAAGTCATTGCCTGAAATTTGACCTTTGTCTTTGAACATGCAGCAAAGTTGACTAGATAAACATAAAATGTAAAGGCATCTTTATTGCTCATTCACAGTTTGAACTCCAGCATGATTATTTCTGGGGATGCTGCAGCTCCCCAAGTACCCCACTTCCAGCACCAACAGGATAGCCCCCAGAATTGTTAGAGTTTGATTGGGCCCAAGCATATTGGCTTAATTTTCGTACTATGGTACAACTAGAAAATATTTCAAAAATGGAAAGAATTCTGTAACTAATAAAAATTATACAGATAACCTTTGTAACTTAGTTGTTCAACACAAGAATGACATCTAAAGGCACACATTAAAAATGCCATCCTCATATATATTAGACAATAGAAGTAACCAAAATCAGGCCTCTGTGCACTCAATAAAACTGTCACACTCTATGAACATGGGACATTCTGAACAATAAACATAGAGAGAAGATACGTGGAAATGGAAACATTTAGCACTGCAGGTCGTATTATTTGAAATGCCTCCATTCAGTAATCTAGCAGGGGGTCATTATCTTTATAGAGCTGATTTTCATTAATATTTTATGAAGATCCTTTCTCACATCCTTAAGAGGTTAGCAGTTCATTAAATTGTATGTATTGCTGGATTTTATATTACACCATCCCCCAACTGCATTCACTTATGCTCGAAATGGGATATGTTTCACATATTAGTAAATTATATCACTATGACTAATAAACTTGAAATTTTCTCCTAGGGAATGATGCCCCTGCTAAATTCTAGGCAGCATTCTAGGAAGCAGGAAGAGCAATTGGCCACAACAGAACAACCATGACTAAAATTCCACCTTGAAGGGACAAATTCATTTTCTTAAAACAAGCAGTTTAATGCCACTTTTAAAATCAGTTCCTATATTCCACGAACATCAGATTTAAAATCACTTAGATTACCAGGCAGAATGTATTTAGTTGCGGTGGAAAACAATATATGAATGAAATATTTCTAAAGCGGTGCAGACCAGAGCATATATACATTCAGCATCACCCAAAGGCGCGTTATAGGATTGCCATTTTTTATGTCCATCTTACAGTCCCACTCAAACTAGGGCCTAATTCACAGAAAGTTGGTGATAGGGGTTTCTCAAAAAATGGTGTCTATCTCGACTGACCTCTTCTTAGATACCCTTCACCTTTAGAAGTAAGGGTAATGATGCTTTACTGACCTTGGAGTCATTACTCAATATGTAAAAAAATAAGTTGGCTGGCACTAATGGATGTTGGCTGTGCAGCCCATCTCATGCCAATTTATTTCACCATCAGACACTCTCTAACCATTTACGTCAGTCTTGTAGTTTCCTGATTTCTCCCTTGCTCCTGTTTTATTCATTGTTGTGTTCCCCCTTCTTTCCCCCTTGTGTGCTCTTCATTCTCTTACACTGGGTCAAAGTCTGATGAGAAAACATAAGTGCTGATCCTGAACAAGGCGTGCATAAGGCCCCATCCGCAACCACCGGCTCAAATTAAGGACTGTAGTTGTGGTTAGTTGTTCAATTAGGAATGCCATCGAGCAACTCCAGTGCACGTGGGAATGTCATCAAATGAACCCCCCAGCTTGTGACAATGTCTTTGATGCTTTCACGCCATCATCTACTCTCTTTGAGTTTGCCATGTTAACCAAGGTGGTGCCAGACAAAAAATTCCAGAAATATCCCCCAAACACAGAGAGAAACCAAAGCTTCCCACTTTTGGGTCTGTTTCCAGAACAAAGACATAAGTGATGGCAAGTTGGCCATGATGCCAAGCTAAAGAGAAAGTGGCAGTGGGTTATTTTCTCCTTTGAAACGGCTTCCTCACCAGGCAGGGAACTGCTTCAGGTGAAAAATGTCAGTTATCCCAGTAGTTGATGGAGATTCGAGTATGGAACGTAAAACCTTAGCTGATATTCAACAGCACATAAATGCTAAGATTGATAATCTGACAGAAGGTGTGATGTTAATGCAGACCATGTACAACACAGAATTAGGGGACGTCAGAAGCCTGCGGCCATGGATTGCCGAATAAGAGAAGTAAACACGCTTTTGCATGCAACATTTGTTTTATCAAGACATACTGTCAACCCTCAGGTTGAAATGGGACACTACAGGGGGTATGTGTCCTTTGGAATGATACAAATCACAAATACTGTAGATACTTTGCAAACCACTCAGATAGCATGCTTCAGACAGGCAGTAAGTCTTGAGAGTGAGGACCACTCGAATTTGAGGATTCCCTCAGATATGTTTAAAGCTAATATCTTACTGTGGGCCCCTTCATTGACAAATGTCCTTAATGCTGCTCTAGTGACCACCCCCAAAGAACTGGTCCCATGTGATCATTGTTCCTATTTTTGAAGAGGGCTCAAAAATGACCCCCACTGCTATCACCCTATCTCACTGATTATCTCCACTGCGAAGATTTTGGGTCGAATTCTGTTGGACCATTTGCAGCTTTGGGCTGAGGAACATAGCATACTTTCGGACCTTCAATTTGGCTTCCGTTCGGCCTTGGCACAGTCAAGCAGTCCTCAAATCTATATCTGCTAATTGCCAAATACACTGTAGTGACGTGTGGTAAATTGTATCTGGCTTGTATGAACCTAAGTTCTGCATTTGACTCTGTAAACAGATCAAAATTGTGGGAAATCATGATTGATAATGGGGTTGATTTCTATATTGTTAACTTTTTCAATGATCTGCACAATGATATCACTGCCAGCGTAAGGCACGGCCCAGGTGGGGAAACCACACCATCTTGTAGCCTCGCTAGGGGCGTACGCCAGGGCAGGGTCCTGGCTCCTTTTCAGTTTTCCATTTACATAAACAGCTTGGAGGCTAAAGTGGTTAATTTCAGGGTTGATTGCCCTCAAGTAGGTCCGCCGAACATTCCCACTCTAATTTACGTGGATAATGCAGTCCTAATATTTAGGACTGCAAACGGTCTACAACATCTGCTTGATGGTGTTTGTAAGTTTATGGCCAGTTTAGATCTCATGGTCAACCAAAACAAGACCCACCTAATGATTTTTGGGGGGAGGAAGAAGGATAATGTTTCCTTTGTAATGAACAACAAGAAGGTTTGCCCTGTTCCCACCTTTACCTACCTTGGCTTCCCCTTTGACACTCAACTCTCATGGGGACCGCTAAAGACTAGTAGAGGTGCTGCCTTCTCCAAATCAGTGGAGGCCGGCCTTAATTTTGCCTGCAAACTTGGTCAGAAACCAATAAAGGAACTCACGACAGAATACAAACCCAAATGCTGTGCTATTGCTTCATATGGGGCAGGAGTGTGTGGCATTAAAATTCAGGGGGCCCTGAAAAAAAATGAAGACAGTTTTATCAAGAGATTGCTCTCTGTCCCCCAAAGCACTAGTTCCTTTGTTTACCACACTAAGGAAGGAATTGGTTATATCAATGACCTTATTAAAATTCAGCCTCTCCTTTTGTGGCTTAGAATCTGGACCTAAAGCCAGACATACTTCAATAGGCTGTGCTTGCAGACTGTTTAACAATCGACCACTGTTTGAGTATTCCATGTTTGAAGTAGATACAGAATTTAAGTCCCAGCATGGGACGGGAGGACTTGTTTACCTCTCCTAGCACTGCTTCAGCCACCTCCATTATGACTTTGAAGTACACGTTTCTAGAGGGACACCAGGAGGATAGAATGCGGTGTGCTGTACATAAACCAACGGTCCTGACCCATATGGGGATTTGTCCAGTTGAAAGTCCTGCGCATTACTTAGTATGGGTGGGAGACCTACACCACAAATTCTTATTGATGAGGCTTAGGCTATGCACAATGCACTTTTTCGCTGCTTTTCCATCACAAGGTACTTATTTTTCACAACTTCCTTTCTGCCCATGTGATGATCTATCCCCACAGACAAACTTAATTTTTTTTTTTCCAAATATTATTAGTTGTTGCAGAAACACTTTTTGCTGCCCTAATTTAGGGTGCCCAACATTTGTTACTGTAGAGCTTCTTTTATTTATCTGCAAACCTTACCCACGAGCAAGGTCTGCTTCTCTGCTGCCAAATATATTGACCGTACTATTAAGTAGGGGTGGGCAGAATTTGCGAAATTCACTTTCGCAAATTATCGCAAAAATGTTAAAAATCTCCGCAAACACACGGAAATATCGCGAAGATGCGGATGTTTTTTTCCCGCCCGTTCGCGGTATTTTCTGCGTGGTCGCGGCTCGCCAACTTACCCATGCGGTTGCTCGCGGGCGCGGCCATCTTGTTTTCACTTGTCTCGCGGTGCATGATCGCGAGAAGAAAGACGTGATCGCGCGACGCATGACGTTACTGCGGGCGCGAACTGTCGCGAGACAGCGCAAATGGCTACCAACAATCCAACATCTCGTGGAGAACGCGACCGGATCGGGAAAACTTGTCGGCGAACGCGGGGATTCAGGTAAGGCGATTGCACGCACGCGAGAATGTATTATTTTACAGCACGAGCAAGAAACAAATTATCGCTAAGCTGCGGAATGCAGAAATTTTGACATTTTCACGCTTTCCGCGGAACGCGAAAATGCCAAATTATCGCAATTTCCACGAACGGATTGGAATTTTGGCCCAGGCCTACTATTAAGCAGAGGGCTGCAGTTCTTATGTGATGCTTTATGAATCCTATGTGGTTTTTATGGATTTGTATTTTATTCTTATAATAGAGCACCATGCTCCTGATTGTAGTATTGACTGTCCTCAATATCTTTGACTTTCTGCTTAAGATAACCCAGGGCGGCATAGCGGACCCTTAACAAATTTTTCTTTTAGGACTCCTTTCGAGGTTTTTGTCATTTTGGTTTTATCTGAGCTTTGTGATATTCCATCTGACGACTGCTACTGTATTAGGATTTATTTTTTAGTATGAATTGGGATGAGTATTTTAATTTTTTAATTATATATATTGCACTGTGCGGTTCAAATGAGTCAAAATAAAGTTGTTTTGGTGATGATTTAATGAGTAGTATGTTTGTCAGTGGCACCATGAGTGCAAGTGAAACCAGGTGTCGCACTGTTGGAGGTGAAAATCTGGGTGGTAGCACTTCTGGTCATACCAAACAAAAGTCACAGTCTGATATCCTTGTGCTTATGTTGATTGTCCTGTTTGTCATGACCCATACGTCAAAAATGTTTCTATACTACTGGTGGCGTGACGCAATGTCATTTTCTATGCTTACAGTCCTAGAATAAAGTACGATTTGATGTTTTATCACCTGCAGAAAAGACTCTGAGTTTTATTTAGTATTCATTCATTTTCACTCACCCAGAAAAATCATTCTCAGTAATGTTGGAACTGCACCTTTGACCCTCTGGTGCTCCTGATTCATCATATTGCACACATGGTGGCAGCTGTCCTTCATCTTCATTGTTTCAGAGAAAGATAGAGTAACAGTTAAACATCTGCACATTGCTACGTTGTGAAGAATTAAACATATTGCAACAATCTTTACAGTAGATGTCGAGAAAGTACTGTAGGGCACCACCACTCTTGTGCAGGCATCTGAATCTACTTTTCAAGATTCCAAATTCTCAGTCACTCTTCTAGCTTTCCTGTGTCACATTATAGCGACGCTCACTGCATGTGGATGGACTCATTTATGGAGTAATTATCCAGAGACGTATAACATATGCACTATCAGCTGAAATAGTAGTTTATTTTGCGACACATCCTGTTTAAAAAAAATGTTCTGTTATGTCAAAACAATAAAATAGGCTTATTACCCAAAATGTATGCTTCATCAAACTCTCCTCTTTGCACCCTTGCATAGATACCACTGTGTTGGAAAATGAATGAATCATGGGTGCTCCCAGGAAAATGTGCTACTATGCCTGTGACAACATGTTACGCATCACACAGAACTTGTAAATTCATTGAATAAGTATTTTTCCTGTTGCAGAATAAATACTCTTTGGTGGAGGGTAAGCAGATTGGCACATGTACCATATACACATCCAATGGCAAATGGGAATTTTGCTATCCTGTAAAATTGAAGCTTGGCTGTATGCTGTTCATGGTCATTTCTAAAAAGAACTATTGATGGACAGAATGCAGAACAATGTCATACATTCAACCCAGTACAGAGATCTGGGCATAAATCCATCGTTTTTTGCTCACCATGCCATTCCAGTTTGGACCCAGCCATATGCAAATCAATCTTGACCCTGTGCCCCATGGGAACAGTCCAGCCCGAACTGCCAAGGCAGGTCCTCCCTGGACTGGAAACGAGCATCCTAGGACCAGTTTCGGGGTTTCACCCCTCTTCAGCCAGGATAGCTTGATTCCACTGGCATGGAGCGCACAGGACTTACGTCTGAGCATACCCGTTCCACTCGGGGTGACAAATGCAAAAAGAACTATTGATGGACAGAATGCAGAACAATGTCATACATTCACCCCAGTACAGAGATCTTGGCCTAAATCCATCGTTTTTTTGCTCACCATGCCATTCCAGTTTGGACCCAGTCATATGCAAATCAGTCTTGACCCTGTGCCCCATGGGAACAGTCCAGCCCGAACTGCCAGGCCAGATCCTCCCTGGACTGGAAACAAGCATCCTAGGACCGGTTTCGGGGTTTCACCTCTCTTCAGCCAGGATAGCTTGATTCCAGTGGCATGGAGAGCACTGGACTCACATCTGAGCATACCCGTCCCACTCGGGGTGACAAATGCAAAAAGAACTGTTGATGGACAGAATGCAGAACAATGTCATACATTCACCCCAGTACAGTACAACTATTGATGGACAGAATGCAGAACATAATTTCTAGGCAAATATATGTGGGTATTGATTCGCATTCAATCAATCAATCAATCAGGATTTATAAATTGCCGCTAATCACCCAATAGGGTATCAAGGTTCTTGCAGGTCCTGGAGGCTTATTTGAACAGCCAGGTCTTGAGGGCCATTTGGAATTCCGAAGTGAGGTGAGGGTCTGGAGTTACATGGGGAGGCTGTTTCAGGTCTTTGCTGTGATGTGAGAGAAGGAGTGTCCTCCACTTCAGCTTCAGTAGAGACGGGAAGCATGGGCAAGTAAACGGGCGGGGAGTGCAGTTTTCTCAACGATAAAATAAAGGAATGCACACAACAATTATGACACTAAACTCTGGCACATACCATCAGCTGCTGCAATAACACAATGATAGCTACCAGGTGCTAAATGAAGCAAACTGTATAACTCCTGCACATGGGTGTCAATGCCCTTACTACATAAGGGTGTCTCTCAAGCTGGGGCTTTAATTCAGCCAATAGATCAAGGATTACTTCACTGCTTAGCCTATACTTTATTTATATCTCCTCCTCTGTTTGTACAAAAAATGTGACTCTCAGTCACCACCCCGGAGAGCTTGTTAAGGAGGAGGACCACTGGCTCAGCACCAGGATCTACAATAAGTTATCTAGGGTGCTGCATCACCAAAGTGTGGGCAGAGCACCTACCTGTAGAAAGAGGGAGAGATAAAAATTAAAACAAGAGCTTCTCTAAAGGTCCCCAAAACAGTTTCATAGGGCAGATTCGCAATTCCAACCTGGGAAAAAGAAGAATGGGTTCCCTGACCATATATCCTCAGGGAGATTCACCCCTAAGTCCTGTGAGTGCCATTGATGTGGGATCTTGCAACACACTTCAAGCAGGATTTAAGGTACTTTGATCAGCGTGCCTTCGTCCCTGTATCTTGCCCATTTCTGTATTAATCCTAGTACGGTGTGACCAGATAACAACAGTTGGGGCTTTGTGCATTTAGGCACTATTTTCACTTACATTTTCAAAATTGCAAATGTCCAGTTGTACTTGTTGGATTTATGCTGTTTTGGTCTCAAATTAATTATTTAATTCTCCTCGATTTTTCTAAACTGTTGTTGGATTTTTCTTGTGTTCTGTTTTCACTTTATCACTGTTTGAAGCACAGGTTCAATTGAGCTACCGTCGCCTCTAGCTGTGGTAGCCTTGTACTGCTTGTTCTGCCCAGCACCAGCTCAGAGGGGCATCGTCCCGTGGAGCTGTGAGGGGTGTTTCGATAGTCTCTTAGCACTTGATAAAGGGCCTGTCCTATTTATATCTGTGCCAGCTTTGCTCTTTGGACAGCCTTTTTTATGTTTCCCATGAATCTTTCCACCATGCCATTTGCTTGTGGCCACAGAGGTGTTATTTTCCTGTGATGAATGCCTAGGTAGTCCATAAACTTTTGAAATTCCTCCCCTGAGAATAGCGGACCATTATCCGTTTTTAGTGTTTGTGGGGAGCCCCCGGATGCAAATATATGTCATCTAGTATTGGCAATGTTACACTTGCTGATGTTGACGAGACTTGTCGCATGATAGGAAATATTGAGTATTCATCAATGTTATGTTATGTTATGTTAAAAACACTTTTATAGCGCACAGCTGCCCCAGCTAAGGGGCGTCCCGGCGCTTGGAGAAAAGGTCCCAACACAACAGGCTAAAAAAGGGCAGACAAGCGCAGAACAGAATACTAACATGAGGGAGGAAACAGATGCATCTTAATGGCCCTCCTAAACATCAGAAGCTCATCCATTTCACGCATGTGAGGTGGAAGAGAATTCCACAACTTTGCGGCCAAAACCCGAAAGGACCGGCCTCCGGCCCTACATAGCCTGAACCGAGGAACCACCACCAGGTTTTGACCTAAAGATCTAAGAGGACGCAAAGGCACATAGGGCACCAAAAAAGTGGAGAGGATCTGAGGGGAGGCCTTCCGGAGGATCTTGAACGAGAGGCACAAAGTCTTAAAATGGATCCTCTGTACCATAGGCAGCCAGTGCAAAGCACGGATGGTACTTTCCGCAGAACAGAACCTCGGTAATCCTACCAGGCATTCATGACACGTTGCATCCGTGCAATTTCAGCCTGATTAGCCCCTAGCAAGAGCGAACTGGCATAGTCAAGCCGCGATAGTATGGATGCCTGAATAACCAGCTGTCTGGTAGGGGCATCAAAGAATCTCAGGATGGGTCGCAACCCTCGCAGAATGCCAAAGCAGGTGGCCGACACTTTTTTTGTGTGGACACTGAAGCTCAAAACAGAGTCTATCCATACCCCCAGGTTCTTTACCTCTGACACTGGTACAGGAGTCACACCCAATTCTGGAGGCCACCACCTATCACCCCAAAGGTCCGTCCGCTTGCCCACAATCAGGACCTCAGTTTTTTGAGCATTTAATTGGAGGCAATTGGCATTCATCCAACTAGCCACTGCCGAGAGCCCATCCCGGAATCTGGGGGCATCAAGGTCGGAGTCACCACTCAGGGCAACCGCCAGCTGTGTGTCGTCCGCATAGGAGACCATAGTCAGGCCCCAGTGCTTGACGACATCCGCTAGTGGTCTCACATATAGATTAAACAAACTGGGACTTAACGACGAGCCCTGAGGCACACCCATCTCCAGCGAGTAGAACATGGACTCAAAAGGCGGCGTGGCAACCTTAAAGGTCCGACCAGTTAGAAAAGAACGGAACCATTCGAGAGCAATGCCCATAACACCCGCCTCCCTCAGCCGTTGAAGTAGAATCCCATGCGACACCGTGTCAAATGCGGCGCTGAGATCCAGTAATATCAGTGCCGTAGTCTGACCAGAGTCGAGCATAGTGCGCAGATGTTCTGTCATAAAGAGCAAGGCAGTCTTGGTGCTGTGACCAGCCCGGAAGCCATTCTGGGAAGAATCGAGAATATTTGCCTTTACAAAATGTTCGGTCAGCACCTTGTTTACATGGGACTCAACAACTTTAGAAGCCCAAGAGAGGAGAGGGATCGGGTGGTAGCTCTCGAGTTTCAAGGGGTCCATTGTGGGCTTTTTCAGAATAGGTGTTACGACAGCCTGTTTCCATTTAATCAATGATCACGAGCAAGTAGTTGCCCGTTTCTAGAGGTCTATAGAAGTCTGTGGCCACTTCCGTCCACACTGCCCGTGGGAGTTCTGACATTTGTAGTAGTTCTGGTTTTGCTGGCTGCCCTGTGGCTTGGCAGATGTGGCAATTTGTGAGAGTATTCTCCACCATATTGTCCAAACCAGCATATGCCACAATCTTCCTTGGAGAATCTTTGCCTGGCATGTGTTGTGCTAAGATCGCTCCTAATCCTACCGGGCTGGCGTCCACTGTCAGTTCCGTACATAGCAGTGGATCGAAGTAGGCAAGATGGTCCACCGCTATCACAGCATGTCTGATGGCCTCAAACGCCTTGTTACATTCTTGTGTCCAGGTGAATGTCTGACCTTGCTTCGTTAGTCCCCTGAGTGGTGTGCTCACTGTGGCAAAGTTTTTATCTATCGAGGGCAGTAGCTGGCAAGCCCAAGGAATGACCTCACCTCTGCAGCGTCTGCCTGAGGACTCGCTTTTTCCAGCGTCTCCACTTTGCTGTGGTCTGGTCGTATTCCTTTTCTGGAGAAGATGTGTCTGAAGAATACCAGTTAATTTCTCCCTATTTCGCACTTGTCTTAATTTGGCGTTAGGCCTGCTTGTTCCAGATGCCAACATATATCCCGCAAAGCTCTGTCATGCGCTTCATCTGATCGACCAAACACCAGAATGTCATCACTGTAATTGAGGCTGTTCTTTACTGGCCTTATGACCTGCTGTATTGTTTCCTGAAATATCTCTGCGGCTAATGAGATGCCAAAACTCAGTTGTTTGTAGCAAAACAGACCCATGTGTGTGGAAAATGTGGTAATGTACCTTGATTGTGGGTCAAGCTCCAGCAGGCACCAGTGAGGCAGCTGATCATTTCATTTAGGTGCGGTCCAGGGTGTCTTTCCCTTTCAATTGCTGTGTTTGGTATCCTCATGTCTACACATATGCGAATCTTGTATGTGTTCTTCTTTGGAACCGCCACTATTGGAGACACCCATGGGGTCAGCCCTTCCGCAGGCTCTATAATGTCTTGGCTCAACAGGCTTTGTATTTCCTCCTCTACCTGTGGCTGCAGGTGTATCGGCACTCGTCCATGATGCTGAGCTACGGGTTTTACTGCATCATTGATGTGCAGTGTTATTTGCCGTCCTTTTAGTTTACCTAGTCCTTGTAGTATTGCTGTATAGTCTCGCAAGATGTTCTTTTTCTCTGACATGTGGTACGTCATTGCAAGGAGACCCATCACCTGCGCCGGGACGTTGCTCAGTAGACCCGGTGCCGGAATGTCGCCCTTTAGTACATGTATTTCTTCCTTGCTTGATCGGTCTTTGTACATCGGTGTCTCTGTAAACTTCCCCATGTTGATCACTGGTTTCTTCGAGCCCCAGGTAAATACGTCAACAGTGGATGGCATTAGTGTTGGTTTTATTTTCATCTTATCGTATTCTGACTCGCACATTCTGTTTACATGTGGCACCGCTATCTAGCACGAATCGTGTGCTGTGTTTTCCCACATCGATGTCTACGGTCGCCGTTTTCTTTACCTGATGTTTCTCTATTAGATGAATGCTCTCTCGCTCTCTGTCTTCTGCTTCTTCTTCCGCAGGGGCGGCGTCGGACATCAGGTATAGTTGTTCCATGTTCTCTTGTACTGCCTCTCCGTCCGACTCAGCTGTAGAACTGCGATTTGCCATTTCCATGTGTCTGGCAAATCTGTTTGTTGCCGTCCGTGGTCTTCTGAGTCGTCCTCTTTCACTTTTGAACTGCGCGCCCATGCAGGTGCTTGCGAAATGGTTGTCCCTGTTGCATTTTCTGCATCTCTGACCCATTGTCGGACAGGCACCGATGTGTGGAAACTAGGCCTGGGCAAAAATTTCGTTCCGTTCGCGGAAATTGCGATAATTTGACATTTTTGCGTTCCGCGGAGAGCGCGAAAATGTCAAAAATTCCGGTTTCCGCAGCTTGGAGATAATTTGTTTCTTGCTCGCGCTGTAAAATGATACATTCTCGCGCGCGCGCGATCGCCTTACCTGAATCCCTGCGTTCGCCGACAAGTTTTCTTGATCCGGTCGCGTTCTCCATGAGATGTTGTATTGTTTTTAGCCATTTGCGCTGTCTCGCGACAGTTCGCGCCCGCAGTGATGTCATGCGTCGCGCGATCACGTCTTTCTTCTCGCGATCATGCACCGCGAGAACAACTCAAAACAAGATGGCCGCGCCCGCAAGCAACCACATGGGTAAGTTGGCGACCCGCAACCATGCAGAAAATCTCGCGAACATGCCGGAAAAAAACTTCCGCATCTTCGCGATATTTCTGCTTGTTTGCGATAATTTTAAACATTCTCGCGATAATTTGCGAAGGTTAATTCCGCAAATTCCGCCCACCCCTAGTGGAAACTCGAGCCCGCACCTGTAACATGTTCTTTCATGTGTTTTTTTTGGCAGTTGCTCATTGTTTTCTTTCGTCCGGGTGTTCATGCGATAACTTCCGACCATGCAGTTGGTTTGTTCTATTCGTCTGTTTTTTCCCAGCTCCATCTGTTTCACGTGCGTGGTTGCTCTCGCTTCTGCCCGTTCCATGGTCAGAATTTTCTCCAGTGAGGTCGGTTCTTTCTGAATTTGTGTGCGGAACTCCACAGACTGACAGCCTTCAATGATGCGCAATCTAATTGGTTGCTCGTTGTCAAACTTATCGAATTTGCAGTGTGTGACCAATTTGCGCAGTCGTGTTGCAAAGTCATCAAGGGACTCCTCTGCTTGTTGGTACGCGATGGTGAAGGTGTATCTCTCAAAATCAATGTTTCTTTGCAGGTCAAACTTGTCTGTGAGGCACTTGATTAGTCCCTTGTATGTTGCTGTTTGGTCTTGAGGGAATGCCCTATGAGGTTTAAAAATAGGTCTATGTGCTTGGCTTCTGCGACATCTGTGGTGCACATGTACCTTTCAAACTTGCGAATCCATCGTTCCCATCTGATACCTATCTGTGGCTCAGATAAGTTGAACGGAAGGGGTCTGCGGAATACTGCTTGCGTGCCGTTTTTGTCATTTGTTTGATCAACCATTGTTGGGCGTGCAGCACTGGTGTTATAGCGTACTTCTTTTCCTTGGTACCACCGTGCTGATGTCTATTCCTTATGTATTTGTCCCTTTGGTTCTGCTTTTCTTCTTTTCTTATATTTTATTTACTTTTATTTCTGTTATGTATTCCTTATCTGTTTGTCCCTTTGGTTCTGCTTTCCTAATTTGTTATCTTTTATTTGCTTTTATTTCTGCTTTATTGTCTTTCTTTGGTGTCTATTTATCTTGTTCTGTTTTTTGAATTCCTTTTCATTTGCAGTTTTTCTTTCTGACTTAAAAATGGCCGCCGGGCCTCTCGCACTTCCTATTGGCTTATCTTGCCTGATTCTAAAATGGCCACCCAAATCTCGCGAGATCACGGGTCTTTCTGTGACTCCGCCTGACCTTAAGATGGCCACTGGGCCTTTCGCGACGCTGATTGGACGCTTTTGCCTGGCCCTAAGATGGCGGATATCCTCGTGCAAGACTTCTTTTAATTTACTCGCGCACTGACTTTCAGTGGCGGGCAGCTGGAAAGTCTATATCGGGTGCAGATCGAGGGCCTCTTACCGCGCTTCCAGTGCAGCCGGGGTGGGCTCCCGCATCGTTTCTTCTTTTCCTGCACTCGGACCAGGGTGGGCTCCTGGGTCCGCTTCTTCTTTCGAGTGTCTTGCAGTAATTTTTCTTCGTTGCGCCGGCGGACCAGGGTGGGCTCCTGGCTTCGTTTCTCAATCCCAAGGGACCTGGGCACACGCGTCGTCTCCTCAATCCCGCCTTCGTCGCCAGTTGTCGTGTCTCTCTTTGCAGGAATGCACAGGAGTCAGGTAGGAGTGTTTCTACGTTCTTTATTACTCCACTCTTTCTCGCTACTTCTTACCCCACATCCAGTCGCTTCCCTCTTCCCTTGTGGTCTGCCTTCCTCCCCACTCCCCTGACCGGAAGTGGTGTCCGGTTCTCACCACCTCCCCACCAGTCGGGTACAGGGTCCTAGTGCCCTTGTGCCCAGGTCACGCCACATGTGATAAGTGCACTTAAATCAGGCAAAACGACCACTTTGTCAAACCGATTTATGGTTCATATTTATTTGGCGATAATGTGGACAGATCATTATGTAAGTGAATTTGACTATAGACACTCACAGCTAGAGTGATTGGTGTCAGCAAGCAGAATTTCACTTTGAATAGACAGTGGAGTAAACTGGTTATTAGTACTGTTGAACCCCACCTTAGTATCACCAGCATTGTCCCAGTCCCTAGAGACATGCAGATGTCATTCTGACCATGTTCAAGGAATGGATGGGAAGTTCTTTGGAAACATACCACCCACTGAACACTAAATCAGTGGACATGGATCACACAGGCAATACATTTTATTTACCATACTTGCTGGCACAAAAATAAATGCTCCATAAAGAGCAAAATATTGGTATTTACTGCAAAGATAAATTATGCACTGATCATCAATCATGTGTGTTTTTTCTATTTTAAAACAACTAAAATCCTCTGGCATGAAAGGTACCAAATGAAGTTCCTCACAAGACAGTTTGAGTAACCATTTTTGCTCTAACATAGTTGGTATCTGTGATTCTGTGTGGGGAGTACACACCTCAAAGATTAAATTAGTAGTGGATTACATGGGGTCTTTAATGGAGGCAGATAACATTTCTGATCCATATATGCAATGAAAATTCTACCGCAGCAGCCATGCCCTGCTCTGGTTCACTAGTCGGGAAACAGGAGCTGAGATGATGCACATTTCTGTGCATCCTTCTGTGATGCATGAATGCATGAATACCCTCTACACTCAATCCTGCGACTCAGAGCATAGTTTGCTTATGCACGAGTCAGATATTGCAGAAGCAATGATTTCTGCACAGGCTCAAAATCATTGCGTTATTTATCACATGCACAAAATGCACTCTTTATTGATTCACGCTACTGCATTTTGGAAGAAAGCTTTTTGTGAGTTTGTCCTCCTATTTGAACTCTTATCTCGATCCGAATTTCTAATCAGTCAGGCCATCAAATTCTTTATTCAGCTTTATAAAACCATAAAACTGCAAAAAAGCAGCACGTTATAGTTAAAACTATTGAAAACAGTTTAACTGCCAATTAACAACGTCACAGCATAAGTCTCACCATATGCTCAAAATAAAAAAAAAACGCCATGTGCAATCAAACTGTTGAAACTCATCTACAGGATGGTTCCCAAAACAATGGCATCTGCCATGCTCTCTCCTCCGTACTAATTAATCACTACTGTGCAAATAGCTTCTGTGTGCAATTGCTGCAAAAAAGTAAGAGCAGGTCTACATTGGCTAAAACAGAGATCTCACCAAAGGAACATATTCTGGCACCATTTAAATGGGAAAAAAACATAAAGTTAAGGGTGCACGGGGTACAATGGCAATCACATGAGCAAAGCTGCAACTCCACATCGAGGAACCAAAGGAAAGGAAATTAAAAACTAGCATTGACAAAGTTAATAGGTTTGGATTTGGCCGCAAGCCTTTCGCCAATTTTTGTTTTGTTTTGTTGTTGTTTTGGCAATGGCTGAAGTGGGCTAACATTGCATCTTGATGCATTCTAGAGTGGGTGGAAGAAAAAATTTGAATGACACAATCACAGAATAATGGATGACGTCTGGCTGAAAACCCTATAAGTATTTATGATATACATACTTTTAGTAAAATCAAAAGTGTTTGGCTAACACAGACCTAAAAAAGGCCATGGGTCTGGCATTGGCTGCTAGCCTGGCCTTTGAGGAAAAAGTCAAGAAAGGAAGAAAATAAGGAAGGTATTAAAAAAAGGAAGCAATGTTCACAAAAATGAAGAAAGACAGACAAAACTGAAGAAGAGCAAAAAGGGAGGAAGGCAAAACAATTTCGGAAACAGCGGTGGTTGGCACAGGTAAGTGCGTTGGGGCAGAGCAGGGTGCGGCAGGGGGGTACCCAACAGATAACAAATAGTTATTATTTCTTTATTTAATTATACCTATTCCGTCGTCTGTCAACTTACCCCACTCCTACCTCATCCCGCCTCACCACACTTACCTGTGCCAGCCACCACTGGACGAGAAGGATTCAAAAAGGGAAGAAAAGAAGGCAAAAGGGAGGAAAGGTGGAAAGAAGGCAAAAAGAAGAAGGTCGAAGGAAAGAAAGAAAACAAAAAGAAAGAAGGAATGGGGCAAAAAAAGATAGATAGGAGGAAAGAAGGGAAAGTAGGCAAAAAGAAAAAAGGAAAAGAGGAAAAGAAGAAAGAAGGCAAAATAAAAGGAAAAAAAAAGAATGCTCAAAAAGAAAACAGCCAAGAAAACAGCATGGTGGAACAAAGAAAGATAGAATGATTAATAAATAGAGAGAGCAAGAATGAAAGGAAGAAGGCAAGACAGAAAAAGTAAGAAAGAAGGGAAGAGGAAACCAAAAAATGAACAAGGGCAAAAAGAAAGAACACAGTAAAGAATGTGAAAATTAAAAACTGAATGTAAAAAAAGAAAAAGGGCAAAGAAGAAAGAAAGATTGAAAGGAAAAGGGTAAAGAAGGCAATACATATCGATGCACAAAAGGAAAGGAAATAATGAAAGAAAAATGCATGAAGGCAAAAAAAGGAAAGAATGCAGAAAAGAAAGATGGGAAAATAAAGAAGGAAAGAAGCAAGGAAAGAAGGCAAAAAGAAAGAAAATGGAAAAAAGAAGGCAAGCGAGAAAAGGAAAGAAGGAAAGGAAACAGGAAAGAAAGGAGATGAAAAGAAGAAAGGAAAGAGGGGTCACAGATTAAAATATTGGATACTAAAACCAAATTCACACCCCACCTATGTTTATATAAAACTGTTACAAGTGTGCTGCAAATGAAACACCATAAAGTTTGGTTTTCTTCCTGGGCAAAGTTTATCAAAGAACCATTGGTCCAGGAATGCAATATGGCATGCTGTGAAATAGCAGCAGTCCACTTCAAAAGGAATTTACAACAGCATTGGAAGGAGAGAGGAACTGATAAAGCTTGAATGTCCCCTGTGCTCACTTCAAATGCATCTTACTATCACATCATGCAATATTGGCACTCAAGAGAACTCCTTTGTGTGCGGTTGTGTACCTTGAGGAAGAGCAGAATACATTCACTCAAAGTGACATTGACCAGAGGCTTAGGTAGATCGAACCTTTTCCCCTCTCCGTATGCTGTGGCGGGTGGAAGCAAAAGGGAATGACACAACAGCAAATCAATGGGTGAAGCTAGGTTGCTCAAAGCTTCTTTGAGTATGTTTATTATACATATTGTTTTAGAAAAATCAAAAGGTCTTGACTATGACACATCTAAAAAGAAATCAACATTTAACCTGAAACATATCAGAAGAAATCTGTATTGCGTTTTGATCCTGAGTGAGAGGTAAGGTTCAATGCCATCAGTTGTAGAAAACTGCGAGGATTGTGGTTTATTACATGGTATAGCTGTGCAACCTTACTGTGTAATACACTCACAAAACTGTCTTGGATCAAGTTAGGCTCATTTGCAAAACCTTTAGCTCAACGCTTATGTTATACCTGTCTGCCTTAGGGTGGCCTTCCCCCAAACATTTTGCCTGCCTACCTCGTCTTTTTGCTGTATCATTTTTCTGGCCTTAGGACTCTGAGCACTTTACCACTGCTAACCAGTGCTAAAGTGCTTGTGCTTCTCCCCTAACCATGGTAAGATTGCTGAATACAGGATTGAAATATTTAACTGTAAGTCCCTTGTAACATGGAATACCTCAAATCCTGGGCCTGTAAATTAAATGCTAGTAGTGGAGCTGCTGCAGTGATTGTGCCACCAACACAGTTAGCCTTTCAAACCTGTCTCGGGCCTGCCATTGCAAGGCCTGTTTGTGCAGTTTACTACTACTCCAACTTTACATTTAAAACCTTTTGCCAAACCTTGAACTCCCCATTTCTTGCAGATAAGACACCCCTAAGGTAGGCCCCAGGAAGCCCATAGGGCAAGGCACTGAGTAAGTAAAAGGCAGGATATGATATTTTATGTTTTGCATGTCCTAAAAGTGAAAAACACCAACATTTGTTTTTCACAACTGTGAGGCCTACTCCTCTCATTGGTTAGATTTGGGAATTCCTTAATGCACTTTTAAGCTGTAATTCCTGATTAGAAAGGAGTAGCGTGTAATGTGTCATGTCTTCGAAATGGTAATAATAAAATATCTTTAGTGGTAAGGTTGGATTTAACATAAAGTTTCAGAAATGCTACTTTAAAAAAGTTGGCATGTCTCTGCTCATACAGCTCTGTGTGCCTGCAGCCTGTCTCCAATATACATCTGGGGTGAAGGACAGTCCCATTTTGTGCATTCTCTCTAGACAGTTGAAAAAACAGGAAAGTTAGATGTGTCTAAGTACTCAATCAATCAATCAATCAAGAAAGCTTTATTCGATTTTGAAGTTAAAATCATAAAAGCGTACATCAGAATATTCATACATAAATATATAAAGATAAAAATTCTAAAAAAGATTTGATTATACATAATCAAAGTCAATCAGTATAGTCCCATGTTAATGAAAAGTTCATCGAGTTTACAAAAGGAATCTAGTTAAAATTAATACATTGAGTTCCGAAACTTAACAGCCAGCTTTAAAAAGCTTGTTAATGCGATGGTAGTACATTCATTATCCAGCTGTAGTAACCTGATCATGGCCAACCTACAAGTACGTAATCCCCAAGACTTTAGAAGTGGTTTCAGAAAAGCCCCCCTGGGCAAATGATAGAATTTACAAAAGAGGACACAATGGATGTTAGATTGAGCAGAGGTATCATCACAGGGGCAGGGTGGGAGTTCATTCGACCAGGAGTTGCAGAGAGGGAAAGCAATCATACGATAAAAACTTCCAAATCTAAGGCGAGTGAGAAGCATTCGGGCATAACAAGAAGGCTGAGTTAATAAATAGTTTTGGAGACCTTCTTGCATGGTTATTTTTTGGTAATTGAGAACTGAATTTTTTATTTTTTCCAGATTCCATCTCTTAGTTATAAGATGGTTTAAAGCCAGCTCTCTTAAGGTCTTTCTAGAGACCGATTCCATGGTTGAAGGCTCCATGAAAAACTCAGGGTGGCCAAGGTCAATCATCATATTTTTTACATATGTGAGCCATTTAATGTTGGTTACTCCGTCGAGATTGAGACAATCAGTAATCAAGTCTCTGTTAAATTTGGTCTCCGGAGTAGTCCAAATCTTATGCCACAGAAGTAGAGGCGCAATTTTAATAGTGTCTAGTAGATACAGCAGGCCCAATTCGATGTGTATAAAAAAAGTCGATGTAGATTTTGAAACTCCTAATAAGTAGCACAAGAATTGATTTTCAGTTTTTTGTAATAGTTGTGCGTTTGCAATACCCCAGAGACCAGCTCCATAGGTGGCAGTAGAAATACATTTGGCCTTATAAAGAACAATCAGCTCTTTGATTGGTCTGCCACCTAGTTTAGCTGAGAACTGTTTTAGCGCGCCAATAGCTCGGGTGAGGGCCAAATTTCTAGCGTTTATCGCTGTATGCCAATTTCCCCTCCGGTCAAAATGTATTCCTAGGTAGGTCTCGATTCTGCTGTTATCTAAAAAGATAGAGCAGGGCAATTTCTTTGTTCCTGGACCACATGCCATCGTGTAAGTTTTTGCAATATTAATTTTTAACCCTCGTTCATTCATATAAGTTGCAAACTTCAAGACGGCCCTCTGTAGGCCTATCTTATTCCGAGACATAATGGCGGCATCATCAGCATAGAGGAGTATTGGGGTCGAAGCTCCTAAAATTTTTGGATAGTCATGCTGTGTTTCTATTAAATATTGCCCAATAGAGTTTATGTATAGGGTAAAAAGAAGGGGGGCTAAAATGCACCCCTGTCGTACCCCTCTCTTGATAGAGAATTTGTCAGAACACTCGCCTTTGTTTCCATAACGGACTCTAGCGCCTGCATCACGATACAGAGTTTTTATGAATACTAGGATGTTAGAATCTAGGCCCATTTCAAATAATATGGACCATAGTAGCTCATGATTCACGCAATCAAATGCGGAACTCAGGTCCACGAATGTAACAAAGAGGTTTCCCTTTTTTGCCTCCGTATATTTAGATAAAACTAAGGCCAAGTTTAAACTCTGTTCTATAGTCCCTTTTCCTGGACTAAAACCATACTGTAAATGGGATAATACATTATTTTCCTCTGCCCAAAGTTGAATTCTATTTAAAATTGCCCTCGCTGCTACCTTCATTAGAGCGTCTAAAAGTGAGATTGGGCGGTAGCAGGTTGGGACATTTCTGTCTCCTTTTTTAAAAATAGGGACGACTATAGCTTCAGACCAGGATGGTGGGAGCCCATGTTGATTAAAATTATTTAAAACATTCGTTAACATGGGAGCCCAAAGGTCAATTTCTGCCTTGTAGACATCCATCGGGACGCCGTCGGGGCCTGGGGCTTTACCTGAAGGACTGTCTTTAATTGCTTTGGTAATCTCCATGCAATTGAAGGAAATCCCTATTGGGAATATAATCGGTGAAATTGTGAGTGGTTGAATAATGACTCCGTCAATCAGGGGGTAGCCATAATTAAGGTTTCCTGAGTTGTCATATAAGTTTTTAAAGTGATCTACCCAGATTTCCCCGTTTATAGCCATGTCCATGACATCGGTCTGATTTTGCTGTAAATAAGGAGCGTTAACCACTTTCCAGAAAGCTGTATTGTCCCTAGATTTGGATGCAGCAATTAAGGCCGACCAGGCCTCTTTCTTTAAAATCTGTTTCCTGGTTTTTATGGCCAGATAATACAGTTTTCTTGCTTTACTAATCTCAGCCGGTGATCTGATAATTTCATTCAAGGCCCTTTTTAGGTTTTGAAGAGCTTTAGTGCAATTTTTGTCAAACCAACCATGGCCTATTTTAGTGTTAGGTTGACGCTCTTTGGTTAATAATTTTTTCAGTTCAGATTGAATTTTTAAAAAGGGAGTCAAAAGTACTGATGACTCCTCTGTTTCTGTTAGACAGGCTAATATATCGGGTAGGCTAGTTCCCATTAGGGTACGTAGAAGAGCGGCAGGGTCAACCCTGTCCCATTTTATAGAATAGCCATTTTTTGTGGCTAAATTTATATTGAGATGGTAATTAGTTATATCTACAGGGGTCTCCTGAACCGTTCTAATTTTAAGATTGAAAACAATTGGATAGTGATCACTGAAGAAAACATTAAGTGTTTCCCAGGAGATGACGAATCCTTCATTGGGTGGAGATAGAAGAGTAAAATCAATAGTCGAATTGCATCCCCGCCCGTGAAAGGTTGGTTTAAAGGGGATATTTGGGGTGCAAAGTTCGTTAATAAAAGACAGGTTAAAATGAAAAAGCATGTAATTGAGAGTGTCGCCCAGTTTTGAGTGAGCAAAATGTGTAGGGTTGTCGTCCTTATGTTTACCAAGGCCGCAAATGCCTTTGAAAACATGTGGGCAGATGGTACAATTAAAATCGCCCAACCAGATCAACACCGACTCACCCTTTCTCTGGGTCTTGATAGCATTGACACTCGTCATGAGTTTATCGATCTGGCTTTCTAGATTGCTACTAGGGATATTATTATAAAAGTTTATGAGGGTTAGAGATATTTCCCGCCCCCAACTAACATTTAAAATCTGGTAATACTCAGTGAATGTATGCCTCAGTACCTTAATGCCCTGCGTTATTGAAACATAAATGCTCAGACCTCCTTTATTTCTCCCCTGAGAGGTTATTTGTGCGGGAGCATGGAAGGTCTGGTAACCCGGAATGTGGAGTTCATCTATAGCCCACGTTTCCTGGAGGCAGATAAGGCTATAACATGTAACTATGTCTAGCCACGGTTGGTGTGATATTTTATTAGAAAGGCCTGCGACGTTCCAAGAGATGATGTTATCAGCATCCCCTATTTCCCTCATAACAAGAGCATTTTTATTTCCAGATCTAATTTTTAAAGTTTGGGGGAGAGGGGAGCTGAGAGGTATAGAACGGTCACAAATGGAAGTAGTCGCAGGGTATAAATTATCACCACTGGCTTGTGGCTGATCAAGAGGGGCCACACAGTTTAGAATTCCCGTATTACAAATATTAGGAATATCCGTTCCAGGATATGAGGTTGCAGCATGGGTGTTAGAAGTCAAGATGGAAACTCCACATAAATCAGACCCCAGGCTAGATTCTATCTGTCAATCAGGATCTTCCAGATCTGTAAGTGCCTCAAAGCGGTTTGTGACTGCTAAAGGCCAGGTTGGATACTGTGGTAAGCTATAAATGTGCTGATGTTGGTGAGGATGAGGCCTGTCTGGAAAGGGTGAAAAGGAAGGAGATACCTTCCAGCGACTAGGGTTTCTGGGATGTTGGAACAAAGGGACAGTATTAATAGATCTTGAGAAATGGGGCGCTGCAACTGATCTTGTATATCTGGGCGGCCTACGGATGGTACTGTTCCCTTGAAGAGTAAGGAGGGATTGGGGATAAAAATAGCTCAAAACCCATGTTGATATTCCTTCTACTCCTCTTTCTAGGAACCAGTCCGCTATGTAAGTGACTACTTTCTGATCTTTGAAATTTATAGTCACGATGTCACCTTCTATATCTTTAGGCCTACACCCAAGCCATGTCAGCCTTCGCACAAATAAAATCTCACCATTAAGATCTGAGGGCAAAGGTCTGTTCTTACTTAGCCAGTATATTACTTTGTTTTTAAGTTCTGCAAACCCCTCCTTCTTTCCTGGACTTAATTTTGGCACACCCGTAAGTATAATAACATATGGAGCAGATTCGGGTGGTAAGTCAATATATTCGTCCATTTTGTCAGGAAACTGTCGTGGGTTTGGCTCCCCGGAAATTCTGGTGTTTTTTCCCTCTAGTGTTTTTTGCGGGGCTACTTTTTCCTTCTCAGCTGAGGAAGTAGGCACAGTTTCAGAGACAACAGAAATGGCTGGAGGCTGAGTGTTTGTGTCATTAGCCAATGCTGCATCTCTGCCAGGGGTCATAACTGAATATTTCCTCTGGTCAACAGTTGTTTGATAAATAACCAGATCCTTCAATAGAGAGCCGTTTGAGGAGGTTACAGTCGTTAGAGTGTCTAATTGCTCAGCTAGCCGTTTTGTTCTCTCATAGAGAGGTAGAAGAAGTGACTTTACGAGTTGTTCAAGTCTCTGGAATAGACAAACATTGGGGTCACGGGCAGAAGGAGGCATAGTATCTTTGCATTTTGAAGGGCCGGGGGATAGCCTCGACACCTTGGGACAGCTACCTATTGTTCCTGCACCGCCCCTCTTTCTTTTCAAAGTTGCCACAAGTCTGGGTTGTTTAGGGGAAGTCTTTTTCCTAATAGGCCTTGATTTTATTTTAAGAGGCGTATTCGGTAGATCCCCTTCCATGGCGAGGAGTGGGGAAGTCGTCGCACCTGTGTTAATGGTGATTAAGTCCCGCTGAGAATCTGTTGTCAGCGGCAGATCCTGCAGAAGTAGCGGTATGCCCGGGTCGCTGAATGGGGCAGAAGTATTTGCCAGTTTGTTTGTTGCAGGTAGGGGAGACGGAATCAACTGTATAGAACCCAGAGAGGAACGTTTGTCAGAAAGTAAGCCATAGGACAGACGACGTTCCGTGTCCGCTATTTCATTGTCCAACTTCGAGACAGCTTTGGCCAGAAAGTGGTCAAGAGTCCCTTTCCGTGGGCCTCCCAAGAGTGTAGTCTTGCCTTTGGATGGCTGTATAGGCGGGGTTATAGGCATACTTAAATATGGGCACAAGCAGTGGAGAGGTACAAAGATACGCGTACTGTAAACACTGAGACTACAAAGATCGAAATATAGTGTTTACCGCGAACTGTAAAGGAAGATATATGAAATATCTTACTTGTGACTGCCAAGAGTGGTAGCCCAGCCCAGCCTCTTCCGGCCCCGGACGGCCACAGACGGTCCCGCCCTTGTCCCGGGCTTCTCCCGGCGCTGCCCGCGCGCGGTCCCGCGACGCGGGTGTCCCGGCGATCTTTTAAGCGCCTCCTTGGTGCCAAACCAGCGTCGGCGGGTCCTCAGCCGCTGGGAGTTGTGGGAAATGTAGTCGCGTCCCCGCTCCGCGGCCGCAGGTGGTGGTAGCGGCGGCGGGGGACGAGAAAGCAGGAGCAGTAGAGGGTCTCGCTGGCAAAGTAAGTTCCAGTCCCGCAGTCCGTGAACGCTACACTGAGCCCGCTCCGTCGATGTCCCGGCGATCTTTTAAGCGCCTCCTTGGCGCCAAACCAGCGTCGGCGGGTCCTCAGCCGCTGGGAGTTGTGGGAAATGTAGTCGCGTCCCCGCTCCGCAGCCGCAGGTGGTGGTAGCGGCGGCGGGGGACGAGAAAGCAGGAGCAGTAGAGGGTCTCGCTGGCAAAGTAAGTTCCAGTCCCGCAGTCCGTGAACGCTACACTGAGCCCGCTCCGTCGATGTCCCGGCGATCTTTTAAGCGCCTCCTTGGCGCCAAACCAGCGTCGGCGGGTCCTCAGCCGCTGGGAGTTGTGGGAAATGTAGTCGCGTCCCCGCTCCGCGGCCGCAGGTGGTGGTAGCGGCGGCGGGGGACGAGAAAGCAGGAGCAGTAGAAGGTCTCGCTGGCAAAGTAAGTTCCAGTCCCGCAGTCCGTGAACGCTACACTGAGCCCGCTCCGTCGATGTCCCGGCGATCTTTTAAGCGCCTCCTTGGCGCCAAACCAGCGTCGGCGGGTCCTCAGCCGCTGGGAGTTGTGGGAAATGTAGTCGCGTCCCCGCTCCGCGGCCGCAGGTGGTGGTAGCGGCGGCGGGGGACGAGAAAGCAGGAGCAGTAGAGGGTCTCGCTGGCAAAGTAAGTTCCAGTCCCGCAGTCCGTGAACGCTACACTGAGCCCGCTCCGTCGATGTCCCGGCGATCTTTTAAGCGCCTCCTTGGCGCCAAACCAGCGTCGGCGGGTCCTCAGCCGCTGGGAGTTGTGGGAAATGTAGTCGCGTCCCCGCTCCGCGGCCGCAGGTGGTGGTAGCGGCGGCGGGGGACGAGAAAGCAGGAGCAGTAGAGGGTCTCGCTGGCAAAGTAAGTTCCAGTCCCGCAGTCCGTGAACGCTACACTGAGCATTGAACTACAACAAGGATTGTGTCTTCACTACACGTTTCAAGTCTCTCTCCTTGGGGGATGGGGAGGATGCCTCGTTCATCTCGGTTTCTCCCTACTTATCTCACTACACGCAATCCCTTCCTGCCGGTTTAACATCCTACACCTTTCCCAATTTAATCGCAGCAAAAACAGATACAGCTAGTGATATATTTATTTCCTTAGGATAACTCCAAAACGCTCTGCTCGAAGCCTCTGTCTAAGTACTCATTTGCATTCATCTGCATTCTGATGGTTCTTCCTGAGCAAGAGGGGAGGGAGGGCCTGGCACTCACATCAGAATAGTAAGTGGCCTGAACTCACACAAGGGGCTGATTTCCCCCTACTGATAGTCTGGAGCCAGGGCTGGGAAGAAAGGGCATGTGTGAACTTCAAATACCCTTCTTTGAAGTCACCCTCAAATCAAAGGTACAACTGGGTACAAGTACAGGACCTTTGACTCCCCCAAATCTGACACTTTTGGACCAACAACCGGGCTCTTTCAGAAGAACTTCTGTGCTGCATCAAGGACTGAAACTCTGCTGGACTGTTGACATAGATGGCTTCATTTCCTGCTGTGCTGCCCTGTTTTCTGCTGCTCTCTGACCATGCTGAAGAGAGATGGACTCTGCCTAGCAACATAAGTGATCTCCAAGGACTTGTGGTCTTGCCTCCTCCTGTTGCTTGAGACTCAGGTATATCAAAGTTTCTACCCCAGCTCCTGTGCCTGGTTCACGGGAAGTGGGCCCAGATACTCACACCAGAGAAATTGATGCATCTCCTTTTTACGTGTAGCAGAATCGGCTCTTCAACTCTGTTGCGAGAGCAAAACCTAACGCATCGCACTCAGAACCACTGCATTGCACCCAGAACCACGACTTCAGAACCAACACATTGACACCACTACGTGGAGAAGAACAATGTATCACCCCTTCAGCGTGGATGAAATTGGCGCATCGTCTTTAGAACTACCACACTCGGAAATGGTGCTTCGCTCACTAGACCTGACCTGATGTATTTCCGCACTACATGAAGAAAATTTACGCATCACCTCGACTGCGGGCCTGACATCGATGCATCGCTTGTCTGCATCCAACCTCCACGAGGGAATGACGGCCGTTGCAGATTGGGTGAAGACCAGCCACCTGAAACTGAACTCAGACAAGATGGAGGTCCTCATCCTCGGCTCCACTCCCTCCATATGGGATGACTCCTGGTGGCCGACCACGCTGGCAGCTGCCCCGGCACCCAATAACGACGCACGCAATCTGGGGTTCATCCTGGACTCAACGCTCTCTATGACCCAGCAAGTCAACACTGTTTCCTCCTCCTGCTTCAACACCCTCCGCATGCTCCACAAGATCTACAGATGGATCACCACCGAAACAAGGAGAACTGTCACCCAAGCACTTGTCAGCAGCAGGCTGGACTACGGCAACACCCTCTATGCAGGAACCACGGCTACACTTCAGAAAAGACTCCAACGCATACAAAACGCCTCCGCTCGCCTCATCCTCAGACTCCCTTGCCACAGCCACATCACCACCCACCTTAGAGAACGGCACTGGCTCCCGGTCAGCAAGACAATCATAATGACAGGGACAGCAATTTGATTGAATCTTCCAAGTAAATACCCTCCAGGTCTGAATGACAGATGCATATGGAGCTACTGTGAGGGACAGCAAGCAGCATTATCAAGAAAGCATGTTCAACCTTTTGTAGGCAACTTGAATCAGTGTAACTCCACAGTCCCGCACAATAGCTAACCACAGACAGACATTTGCTATTGTAACCATTCCTCTAAGTGGTGTCACACTTAGATTGAAGCCAACTTAAAGACCACTTTGACTAACCTGTCAAATTGCTACTGCCTGACTGTGTGCAAGAACGTCCATCTGAAGGATAATCTAGCTAACAAAAGAGTTGAGAGGTTTCTGGAGCTCATCGGCTGCTCTAGCCATTAAAACTGGTCATCAGTTTAAAGAAGCATGGGGATTTGTCATGTAACCAGTAGCAGCATATCCTAGACTTTATCCACCAGGACCCTCCCCAAATCATTAATACAGAGTTTAATCTGAAATGAGCCAATACACTGCTTTACAGGATTCCTCTCCCAATCAGAAATAAGTCAGTCTACTCACTACTGGAGCCAAAACAGACGCTTGCGGAAACATCTGTCTGCAGTTGTCTGAAAAAATGAACAATAGGTTCCGCAACCTCCAAAATTAACATAACGGAACAAAACTTTGAGAGGTTCATGCAATTGAATGCTTGGCTGAGGTCCATAAATGTGGGGTGTAGAGAGCCCTGTTTATCCACAGAGTATTTAGTAATTACAAGCACCGTTCTATAGAGCCTAGCCTTCTTTGGAAACCAAACTGGACTTCAGAGAGAACAGAGTTCTTCTCGGCCAAGCTTTCAAGTTTGGCAAATAAGACTCTGCGAAGAACCTTAATTACAAAGTCCATAAGTGAGATTGATCATTATCAGCAAGGATTTTCTTTATCACCTTTTTTCAAAACATGATAAATAATAATCCGAGACCAGCATAAAGGTCGATTGTTACTGCAGAAGCCCTCAAGACATTAGTCAACACTGGGGACTACAAGTCAATGTTGTTTTTATAGATGTTGTTTTTTATAGATGTCCATATGGACCTCGTCAGGGCTGGGAGCCTTGACTTGAGTTCTCCTGTTGATAGCTGAAACAAGCTGAAAAGATAGAAATGTATGGGGATATTCACATGTAACCACCTCTGCATTAACACACACTGATTCTGGGAAGAAGAATAGCCACTTCAGAAGTGGTCCACCCGCATGTGTCCAGGGATCAAAACCACAAAAAAAAGGAAGAGAAATGCCCTTGAAATATACGTGCACTATTAAATTTTATATTTCACTCAATTCTCTGGTCCTGATGAAGCGCCACAGATCACTATGACCACGTGGGCGTGAAACATGTCGACTGTATAGTTACCCAGGCACATTGCGCCAAGGAGAGTAACTGCTAAACCCTTGGGTTTTTTATTCTGGCAAGGGTACCGTCACAATAAACATAGTCTTTTGGTAACCCTTAGCCAGTTTTAACCTGGCACGCACTGACCCACCCCCCACCGGACTCACCCCTTACACCCGCATGCACCAGACGGCATTTGCAAAAGATCTCCGCTAAAGCGACCCTTTGGGGAACCCGTCGGGCATTGCAGCGCTGGCCCGACGAGGAGCAAATGCCCGATGACGAAGCGTTACATCCTTTGGGGTGTGTGAGGGCAACATGAGGCAAGACTTGTTCTTCCCTCTCACTAGTGGCTCTAGACCTAGGACACACCACCCTCCTGAATTCCTCTCACACTCCTTTTAAGTGAGTGGGTGACACTCTGCACCCCTCATTTGGAACAGTGTCTCCCCTGTTTTGAAGTAGCTGGGCTTTGAGTCATTAGGCTTTAACAGAGGAAAAAGTGGAAAGCATTTCGAAGTCGCAAAACACTAAATAAGAAACAAACCAGACACAAAATAATACTGGCAACAATTTATAAAAATAAATCTTATTTTTATGAATTTAGACACTACGATGAACAAAATCCATAAGATGGTTCTGGAGACATAAAATGTTGTAATTGTAAATTGCTGCTTTTCACTCAAATTGCAAACAAACATTGACAACTACAGTAGATAGCGGTTAGTTTGAAACCTTTTATAAAATTGTGTTTGGATACTCTGGACCACTTTGGGTGACCATTTCCGGCAGAGTGCGAGTCACAGGGGCAAATTTGGCTTTGTCTCCGGTGCAAAGAAGTGACTAGGGTCCTTTTGGGCAACTCCTTGGTCAACGGTCATGGTGGGATAACTTTGGCAACAGAGGTCGATGTCCCTTGAAGGCCGGTTGGAATTCAGCCCAAATTTAGTTGCCAATGGTCTACAGGTCTCCGGTTAAAGCAAAACCCACAGTTTCCTTTATCTGAGGACAGTGTCCATCTTGGGTGACCAAACTGCCCTCTGGTGACTTTCCCATGTCCTGCAAACTCGAGTGCAATGTTTGAGCATTGAGATTTGGTGTCCTGGACTGCACTTAGATGGTCAGCGGTGGTGAGGAAATTGTTGCTACAAACTAACCAAGGCAGGCTTTTTCAGCTTTTCTGGTCCTATTGCTGTAAGAAAAGTCAGGTAACTCCTTCTGTCTGGGGTTTAGTCCTCTTTGGTAGCCTAGGAGCGGTAGGAGCAGTCCAGTGTTTGGTAAAGCCTCTCTTTGCCCAGTCCAGTAAACAGCAAGGCAGTCCATCTTCGGTCCCCTCTTCAGTGCAGTGTTGATCTGAGGTCCACGTGCTGGGGTGTCACTTTTATGCCCAGAAATTGCCCTATGTGGATGCAATTACTATTAACCAATGGGCCACCATGTTCCCTCCTGCCTGATGATGACTTCCTGCTAAGTGTGGCATCTAGCAATCCCAGAATGCAATACTCTTCTCACTCTAAAAATGGCAGATTGTCTCTCTTGGTGTGTGGAGCTTTGTAGCCCACCCTAGACGTGTGGCTGCTTGAGGGCTACACATCTACTTGAAAACTGGCTTGACAATTTTTTCCCCCCTCTGTCCATGATGCCAACTGGTCTACCAGAACAAAAAAGTATCCCCTCTAATGCGTGTCGCAATTTGCCCTTCAAAGGTGGTTTTCCCTTTAAAACTCACCTTCAGGGCTTACACCCTGTTTTGACTTCCTGCCAGGGAAAGGTAACACATCTTTAATGGCAGTCTCCTTTGTGTTCCTTCCTGAGTGTTGTTCACACCTCCCACTCAGGAGGGCATAAGACTGTCTTGTAGCCAGCAACTGTAAACGATCACTGGAAAACTTTCTAAAGTTGTCATTTACTTAAAAGTTACAATAAATTTGATGTAGCCATCAAGTCAGGCTTAATGAATTGTCAGCGTGTACCGTCTACAGTGTACTCACCATGGGGCTACTAGCCTTCCTACTGCAAAAAGCCAAATTGTTCGCAATTAGGAAAACAAATATTCTACTTTTTGTGAATGGCACCCTGCCTTAGGACTCAATAGGCTTGCCTTAGAGGTGACTTATATAAATATTAAAAAGAAAGGCCTGGCTCTTTGTCATCCTGCACATAAACAATCCTAAAATGCAATTTTGTCACTGTCATGTGTGCCGCTTCGTGCAGCACACATGAAAATCACAAAATTGATTTTTTTGAAGGATTATTTATGTACAGGAAGAGACACCTTCCTGTACATAAACAATCCATGGCATTTTGCTTTATTCATGTACTGCACAAGGCAGCACACATGGAATAAGCAAAAACGAGGAGAAATAAGGCATTTCTCCTCATTTCGCCAGCTTAAGACCAGGTTTTCCCAGGTCTTAATTTTGGCGCTGCCTCCTATGTATGCCACCCTTGTACATAGGGAGCAGTATCAAAATCAATAGGTGTTGCGGTGGAACGCCCATCGCAACACCCACTGCCCACACCTTTCACGCTAACCAAATCGTGAAAGGGGGCATTATTTACAAGGCAGCGCTTAACGCTGCCTTGTAAATAAGGCTAAGCCCCTATCGCCACCACAACGTTGGCAAAAGTGACGTGGTGGTGGCAATGGGGGCTTGTACATATACCCCATAGAGTAAAAAAACAGCAACATCAGTCCAAATCTTTGAGGTTCATTATGCAAAAAGAGGCAAGCACCCTTGAAACATGGCGCAAGGGTGCCTGCACAGGCGCTAGGCAGCTTTTTTAGCAGTCCTAGGGTAAACACTGTATATTTGTAAATACGACACATCCCTGCATTTAAAAAATGTAGGACCACGGCGTTGCCAAATTTGGCGTAACACCACGCTCCGACAGTTTTTAGTAAATATGCCTCTCATATTGTCGCAGCTGATCAGGCTTCTAGCCACAGGTCACATCAATCTCTCGCGGGAGGTATATGAAGCTTCAAGCAGATGCAGTCCTATTTAAGGTATCTGAATTGCATTTTAAGACCTAGCATGTACTTAAGTTCCCTTCTGTGTATTACTTCTGCATATTGACTTTACACACTTCAGCACATTGCAAAATGAAATATCCTTAAACGGAGCTACAAAAAGTGAATTGAAGTCTGTAATAGACTACTCGAAAATTTCAAGAAAGACCAGTTCATAGTTATGTTGCCACATTATATCAAAAATAAACAAGTATTTCTATCACCTGAGCCTCAAAACCAGATCCTACGTCCAGAGCCATAAAAGTAGATTCATGTTTTTGCAGTGAACGTTTTTGCAGTTTTTTTTATGGACATTTTATGAATAATATACTAGATGAGAACTTAAAAAAAACGTGTGTAGACTGTGCGCCTGATGGAGTCAAAATGAACTTTGCAGCTGAAAGCATTTTACTAATGCTGATGCACTCAAATCTCAAATATATGTCCTTTCATCACATCCCAAAAACATAAGCACTGTTGCTTCTGCCCTGTGCTTGTCACACAAGCCAAATCTTTCAGCTGTGACTGAGATTAATTACCAGCAGAGGCCTACTGGGTGATGGGCATTCTGTCTAATGACTGAGTGGTCTGCATGCCATATAGAAACGTGGTATTTCTGGAGTGACTCATTTCCCCGGTGGAGCCATTCTGTATAAAAGTGGAAGCTTTTGGCTCCATTTTCCCAAATATGAGGCTACTCTGTCATTGCCAGGGGCCGACTAGTGCATCCTATCTCTGACAAGAGGAGAGGGCTGGGCAGGGCTGGAACGAGGCCCACAGTGGCAGAGCATGTGCTGTGAATGGTTTCCCGGTCTGTCAGTCACGCTCTTTCCCTGAGCACTAAAATTTGCCAATAAAAGGAAAACAGTATAAATCAGCGGGTTCTGGTTATCACTGGCTGTCCCAAGGTTTATAACCTGCTATGAAAAACAGACATATCGCCTCGGATGACAGAAGCAAACAGCCCGCTGCTGTTGTCCAGAACACATATACTGAATTAGATACACTTTATCGGGTGGCGGTGTGTTCGCTGAGTTTTTGATATCATAAACTGTTCTAAAACGTTAAAAAAAATAATAATAAAGAAAAGAGTCCTTAAAAATTAACAGCAACTGCGTCTGACTTTGTAGCACCAGCTAAGAATAAAAATACTTGTCATAGCAGGAAAATAGTGACATGTATGGTTAACGCTATTTTTCTAGTCAATGTATGTATTATGGGGCAGATTTATGAGCCCCTTGCGCCTCATTTACGCCGCCGTTGCGTTACTTTTGTGACGCAGCGGCGGCGCAAATCCTGCGCCATGCTGCGGGGTATTTACAACGTGACGCATCTGGCAGATGCGTCACGTTGTAAAGCCCTGCGCCACATGTAGGCGTTCTGGAGCAGGGGGGGGTGTTCCGTCACAGGAACGCCTCCTAAAAGTGGCTGAGTGAAATCTACAAGATTTCACTCAGTCACTTTTAAGGACATGCTGCGTCAAAACCCTGCGCCTGCTTGAAGCAGGCGTAAGGATTGACGCAGCATGTAAGGGATAGGGCACCCCCGAGCCTTGCTGGTGCTGCGTCGCGCCTGCGACGCAACTCCAGCAATGCGCCGCCTTTCCGACAGGAGATGCATGACGCATCTGCCCATCCGAGTGCCACGGTGTGCCGCATTGTAAATGCGGCGCATCAATGGTGGCGCACGGGTGGGCAGATGCGTCGCAACTCTTCTGGCGCATCTCTGCTGATTAGCAGAGAAGCGCCAGACGTCATAAATCTGCCCCTACGTTTTTAGAATATCTGATGTAAATTTATTTAATTTGATTGTACCTACTTTGCAGCCCTGTGCACGTTGTGAATTACATGCTTTGAAGCTTGTTCAGTCTGCGACGCTTTCTGTCTCCAAGCAGTATATTACTTTCTGCTGCTTCCTATTCCTTGTATTGAGAGTTCAAGTGCTTGGATGTTATATCATGTGTAGTAAATAAATAAATATGGAGCGGAGACAGAAATTGAATTTGTGAAGTGGATTAAATCTGGGAATGTCCTTGAGTTTAAGGGGGAATGTAAGCCTTGGAAGATTCATAAAGCTCAATCGGTCTTTGAAATGTTCCTGGAAATATATTTGCTGCCCCATTACCTCAGAGTAATGTGGCCTTTTTCAGTCTCTGCATATTCAGTAGGAATAAACAGAGCGATTCTGGGAAAGGGCTCGTAATTATCAAGGCTTTATACATGTTACATTTGGAGACTGCTTCAGCATAGGGTAGTTCGGCTTAAAATGGACGCTCTTCAGTGCAGGTATACTTATGCAAAATAAAAGAATTTAACAAGCTGCAGAAGATCAAAGCATGATCTTAAATTCTCTTTTTAGCATCCAGTTCAACATCTGTGAAGTGCTAAATATCAAAAAAGGGCATCACAGCAATGAAAGATCAAACATTTCTAAAACATGGCCGTCTCCACAATGTCCCTGAATGTTAAGTTCAGCCTGCATTCATTCGTTTAATATACAGGTGTTTCTTATTCTGTGCTGCTTGTATGGTCATTGACCGAAATAAAGGGGCAGATTTACAAGCCCCTTGCAACTCATTTACGCCGCTGTTGTGTCACTTTTCTGACGCAGCGGCGGCGCAAATCCTGCGCCATGGTGCGGGGTACTTACAACGTGACGCATCTGGGAGATGCGTCACGTTGTAAAGCCCTGTGCCACATGTAGGCGTTCCTGCGCAGGGGGGGACGTTCCGGCGCAGGAACGCCTCCTAAAAGTGGCTGAGTGAAATCTACAAGATTTCACTCAGTCACTTTTAGGCCCATGCTGCGTCAAAACCCTGCGCCTGCCTGAAGGCGTAAGGATTGACGCAGCATTAACAAGAAAGGGCCCCCCAGAGCATTGCTGGAGCTGTGTCGCGCTTGCGACGCAACTCCAGCAATGCGCCACTTTTATAGCACAGATGCGTCACGCATCTGTGTCGTTTTTGCCCCATGGTGCGCCGCATTGTAAATGCGGCACATCCATGGTGGCGGAGCTGTGGTGCACAATAACTGGGGCATCCCTGCTTATATGCAGGGATGCGCCAGTTATTGTAAATATGCCCCAAAGTATTTAAACGAAAAATTAATGTTAAGTGGTTATCTGTTTTCCTCAATTCATGAAGATACTATTCCAAACCAGGTTGACATAAACGGGAAACAGTTGTCGAAGGATCCAGCATGTTAGTTACCTAGCTCATATTGGAAGTAATTGAACGGGCGGAAGGAAGAGACAACAGAAAATATCTGCTAAAACATGAAAATTATTGGATTATGAAAATGCAATCATGCAGCCCGAATGGTCTCAATGAACGCATTGAATATGCATGTTACTTATAATTAGTTATTAAATCGCCCTGTTCTGAGGAACTGTATGGTTGCCTAATATTTGCAATTGTACTATCTATAAAAATTGTACTATCTATAAACATTGTACTGTACCATTAGTATAGACAGTGATTCACAATGTCCCAATAGGTGCTTACATTAACTACACACACACATTCGCGCAATTATTAACATATTCCTTATTCAGGCATAGAAGCCATAGTGAAACACTCAAGCTTACTCACATCCAACATGGCTGCCACAACACACATACACAAAATAGTCAGTTTTTTAATCTCGCGCAACCTGACATCGCGTACACAAAACGTGAGGAAAACATAGCGTTTGGTGAATAATAATCGGAGCTGCACTAAGCAACACGAACATGCTGCTGGAGGCTGCCCACAGCTGTCGAAGATCAATTCCTGAGTAAGTGTATTTTGCAACGCGTGTTAGTGCGAGCAGTAGATCGCAGTTAGAACTTTATTTAAAAATCGGACACGAAAATGTTTTGAACACCGATATCCTTCTAATGAGGATCATGGTTTTTGTTCATTTACACAGATAACTTTTAGCCGAGAATATTCGAACAAACATGAAACACACTCGTGAGTATAAAGTTTAAATTTGTAGCCCAATTTTAAAAGACGGGCGAGTTGGGTACACACACATCGTATTCACTGCGTGCACACTGAGCACAGTAAAGAATGGGCACATGAGTTTATAAAAACGAGGCCAAATGTACACAGTGCACAGTTTGATTGAATGTAAGTACGAAGTGACATAAACAGTGCATAATGTCTTTATTGTAGAATTGCTCCCTGATGAAGAACGAGTAACGCTCGAAACGCTTTGGAGACTCATGAATATATGAATGAATTAACAATGTACAAGAAGAAAAACTGAAATGAAAATAATTTCAAATAAAAAAGAACTGATTTAAGAAAGCATTTTTGATTTGGATTTGATTAATTTTCCAACCTCAACGAAGGCACAAAGAGAGTGCCCAAAGGGGGATGCAACCAAACTTAGTTGGAAGCACAGATATTACAGTAACCTAGTACAGCCATTGAACTGATGTGGATAAGGACCTAATTGGTCAGTTGAACAGAATCTAGGGGCATATTCACAAGCCCCTATCGTCACCACAACTTCCCTTTCAGTGATGTTGTAATGGCAATACGGGCCTCGCCTTATTCACAAGGCAGAGTAAAGCCTCTTAACGTGGCTTAACGATGCCTTGTGAATAAGACAGCCTTTCACGCTGTATTTAGCGTGAAAGGGGTGTGCAGTGGGTGTTGCGGTGGGCATTCCACTGCAACATCCATTGATTTTGAGGCGAAACGAGGAGAAATGCTTTATTTCTCCTTGTTTTTGCAAATTGCCATGGTTTGTGTGTGTACAGGAAGGTGTCCCTTCCGGTACATAAACAAACCTTTTTTTAAAGTGCCATTCTGTCACTTTCATGTGTGCACACAAAAAAGTGAGAGAATTGCATGCAGGATTGTTTATGTGCAGGAAGGGACACCTTCCTACATATACACATTCCTCCTCTATACACAGACACCCTTGCTCTCTGGTGCAAGGGTGCCTGCGTTGGCGCTAAGGGGCATATTTACAAGGGCTTTATCTTTGCTTTTTTGGCTTTTAAAGCAAAAAAAGCAGAAATAAAACTATTGCCCTATTAACAAGAGGGTGGTAACATGCATTAGCGCATGTTAGCACCCTTTTACCCAGTGCCTCCCTTTGCATCTCTAATGAGATGCAAAGTGGGCGTCACTGGGCAGGGCAACCTTGTAAATATCGCTGATGTTCACATTGCGATATTTACAAGGCTGCCCCAGCATTTTAGCACACGTTAGTTTTTGGAGAAAACTGCTGTTTTCCTAAAAAACTAATGTCTGCTAAAAAGCAGACTTACCTATCCCTAACATTGGGGTGGATGATCCTGATACGGCCCTGTGGGTCGTATCAGCAAGGTTATCGCCGTTTTGCAGGGAACATTGCTGGAAAACCAGCGATGTTCCCTGAAAAACGGCGATTTCCCCGCTATCTCTGGAATTTTTATCGCCCTGGAGTAACGCATTGTTAATAACGCGTTACCAGGGTGAGAAATTCCAGAGATAGACGGCGATAAATAACAAAGCGCTAAGCACGCTTTGTGTTTATTTATCGCTGTCATTGTAGATATGCCCCTAAGTTGTTAAACTTAGCGCCATCGCAGGGGGAAACGCAAGGCTGCACCATATCCTTGTGAATATGGTGCAGCCTTGCGTTTCCGAAGTGGCGGAGAGCGGCGTTAAGCCAAGAAGGCTAACGCCTCTCTCTGCCACTTCCTTGTGAATATCCCCCATAGTCTTTCAGCTTAAGGTGAGCTTCGCCATATATTGCTCAATAGAGTAGCCAGTGTGGAATGGACCCTCGTGCAAGGAAGGAAAATGGCCCTCTGGCAGCTGTTTGAATGATATAGGCAATAATCAGGGTTCAGTGGCCCCTGATTCAGCTGGTGTACAAATGGAAGCTATGCCTGTGACACTGCTGGGGCCATACCGTGAGGAGCTCCACTGGCTTAGCGCAAAGATAAGCTCCTGTTTTTATGTGGCTGTGGTGTATATAGTCAATTAATTAAACACAATTTTTATCCAAGTTAGTGTATTATTTTAGACAGACGGCTCAGAAAGAGGCAAGTCTTGCTCACTGTTTCCAATTGTACTGTCTGAAAATGTAGCTCTAAGTGAGTGAAATATCGGGTTAAATAAATTGACGTTATGCACTGCAGATGCATAAAAACAGGAGCTTGGCTTTGCGTTGAGGCAGGGGAGGCCATCATTATTAAGGGTGGGCGTCGTGCTCCGCTTCGCCCACGGAGTGCACGTAGCGCTGCCTGATTCGCCGTTTACGAAGTAGGCGTAGCAGGCAGCGCTACACCCACGCGGCTGTGAAGCAGAGCTGTCCGCCACCTGCCGCCCGCCCGCCCTCATTTTAAACTACTTGAAAGAATATAAAAATATAATTTCTCGCAAGAAATGCGCATGCGCGGGCGTCCGCGCATGCGCATTTGTGTAAGAAGTTCCCGGCAAGCAGGAAGAGGGAGCCCTGGGACGCCGCACTACAGGTAAGGACATTTTATTTACTTTTTATATTCTTTCAAGTAGTTTAAAATGAGGGCGGGCAGGAGGTGGGCGGCGCGTAGTGGGGCTACGCGGAGCGCGTGAGTGTGCGTAGATTTTCCCACACTATGCGCTGCTCCACGTAGCCCCACTACGCCCAGGGTTAATCATAATGCAGTCCCTGGTAAGGAGTAGACAAGGTTTTAGAGGTAGTACCAGGACCTACCGGCAGCCAATATAGGGGTTGTTGCACCGAGCTCATATCTACTTATTTGGGGTTATCTGCACTGCCACCAAAGCCAAATGATCTTATGGGCCAATTACGCCTACAAAGTTTCATATAATACGCCAATAAATGGCCAACAGCAGTCCCCGGGAGCTGCATGGACAGAAAAGAATACAATAAAAGCCATCTAAACAATTCTAATTGCCACATTCTGTGAGACAATACAATTATGGTAAATACAGTAAATTATAAGGTGTAACAATTTTTTTTTTATTTAAAATGAGCGAGTTATACATCCACTTTTGAATATTACTGTAAATGTCATGGAATCATAGAGAAATTGTGAGCAGTATGACTTGATTTTTATGATATGATTCAAGTTTTCTATTAAATATTGTGTACGTGCATATTTGCAATGGTTTGTAATAACTGTGCATTAATATTAACTGACTAACTAAATAACTCAATAAGGTGCATATTATCAACGGCCAGCGATAAATATTGCTGGCCGTGCTTAGCAATAATTTTGTTATCGCAGGCTATCTCTGGAATTTATCAACAACACATTTCTCCAGGGCGATTAAAATTCCAGAGATAGCGAGGTTATTGCCGTTTTGCAGGGAACATCGCTGGTTTTCCAGCGCTGTTCCCTGCAAAACGGCGATAACCTTACTGATACGACCCACAGGGTCGTATCAGCATAATCCACCCCAATGTTAGGGATAGGTAAGTCTGCATTTTAGCAGACGTTCGTTTTTGGAGAAACCAGCGGTTTTCTCCAAAAATGAACGTGTGCTAAAATGCTGGGGCAGCCTTGTAAATATCGCAATGTGAACATCAGCGATATTTGCAAGGTAGTCCATCTGCGGTACGCTTAATTACGCCAACTTTGCATCTCATTAGAGATGCAAAGGGAGGCGTTGGGAAAAAGGGTGCTAACATGCGATTAAGCATGTTAGCACCCTCTTGTAAATAGGGCAATAGTTTTATCTCAGCTTTTTTGGCTTTTGAAGCCAAATAAGCAGAGATAAAGCCCTTGTAAATATGCCCCTCAAAAAGTAAATAACTTGCAAGCCTAAGATGAACTGTGTATTGGCGTTATATACAAGAACTAAAACATCATGCCCTATTGGGAGCTTGTGAATTTGCTTTACATAAGATGTAGCAGCGACGAACACCAGTGGCTACTGGTGACCAGTCCTACTTCATACAGTAAACACCAGCTCATTCTGCCTCTTAGAAAAGAGACAACTGCTTGACGCCCTATGCCCCCTGCCACCTTCACCCAAAAGTAGAAAGCCATGCCATATGCAGGTGGCAAGTCAAGTAATCTTAATTTAGCTGCCTCCCCATCATTTAAGCTATCATATTGTACACTTCAACCATCCATCAAAGCAATTTTTTAAATGTATTTTCCCAACATCATGGAGATTCTAAAGGTGGCTAAGGTTTATGACATGCCCTTGTGGGGACAGAGAAAATAGCCAAATTATAGTTAACTTTTGTTTTTTTTTGTGGTAAAGATGGAAGAAAAGTGCTCTCCAAAAAGTGTCTGGTATTTTTCCCAAAAATTGTATGAATTAAAGGATTGCTGTGTTATAATCACCATCTTCATAGCTTTCAGGAACCTGCTGAACTGTATACCAAAAACAATTAACACAGATTTAGCATTTATCTAAGAGGTATACAATTTTTCGGAATCTCTGTGCTTCCAATGCACTTCTAGTTTGTGATGGGAACAGGTGTGAAAGTCATGAATGATGCCAGGAAGCTATACATACATTCGGTAAGTTTTCATTGGTTAAGTCCCTCAAGGTTTTCTCAAAGAAAGTAGCGGTGGATATAAAAAACATATAAAAAATGTGTAGAAAAATCAAATATTTGTGACAATGTTTTCATCTGTATCATTTTTTCACGATGGCTGATTTACAAAAGTAACAAACCAGTATATTCACTAGACCCTTCTGGTTGCAGGGATATATAGGGCTTGTACCCAAAGCCAACACCTGACATGCACCTCACACAAGGGTTTTTCATTGTGGACCAAGTATGGAGCAATTCATATGGTAAAATATAAGGAGTGAAAAGGGGTATAAAGAAACCTACGTATTTGTGAAAATGCATACTAGCATGCGATTACGTAACTTTTTCAATAATATATATGAAATAGTGGAACAATTTAATAATTTACAGAAACAAAAGTCTGATTTACCAATTACATTTTTCAAATTATTTTTTTATAAAATTTATAAAATAAATTGTAAATAAATATTTAAATATCTTCCAAATCTACACCCCTACAAATCCAATCCCTACCCATAATTCCAATAAATAAAACAAACTGAAAAGCAAGACTTCAACATTTTTCCAAAATAATAAGCTGTAAAAAGAATTATAAACTAAAATTTCCATATAATTATTTTAAAACCCAAACATCATAACACATTGCAGATGAACACCAAATCATTCTCATATATATAAAATGATATTAAACGCTTAAAAAATTATATTCTTACCTGCAATATTATGAACTACGATATTTGTAGAAAATTTGGTGACTGGTTGAGGTGAATAAAACCTTACTTGAGCAGCAACCACAAAAAGTGTCAGGGTGCGACACAAGTAAACAAACCCAAAGTAACACAAAAGCAGCCAGACGTACCTTAAGAGCATTGTTTGAAGTACTTATACAGCATTTTAACATTCACAAAGTGCAAACACAAGACAAAAATGCCCACACCCATTTAGGACAATAGTGGAAAATGTAATAAATTAGTTGAGACCAAAATGACAGAATTTCAATTCATAGAACTGGAGATATGCAATGTTAAAGATTTAGGTAAAAATATTGCGTAAAAGTACAAAGCGGTGTGGTTTTCTGGTCTCACCAGACTAGGGTAAAATCACAGCTTCACACCAACCACAACGGAGCTTGGGCTAAATTAAGTCCGCTGAAAAAAGTCCTTATGTCCTTTGTGTGTGGTCTGTGTTATGCTGATTTGTCTAGGCTTTGCGCCGTCCTTCATCGGTTCTGATGACGCTTTGTGGTGAGTGCGAGGAACCAGGACCTGTTTGCAGTGTCCCCCCACTTTGTGCCCCCATTTTGACTACTAGATGCTGTTTGTTTTACTCTGATTGTGCCCTGGGCTCTACTTCCCAGACTCCGGGCCTGTGCTCTAATTAAAAGTGCATGGTAATTAGGTATAATTACAATTGGTACTGAAAACATACATGTAAGTCCCTAGTATATGGTAGAGCATGAAGGTCTAAAGAACTAGAAGATTTAATGCACTTAAGTGTGCACTACTATGGTGGCTGCCGTCATTTTGAAAGCCAGCCCTGCTTTGCAGGCTGCTTTTAAATTGATATTATATGCAAATTCGACTTTGGAATTAAGTCTCAAACTACCACATTTTTGCACATGTCACCTCTAAGGTCTCTCCTAGGTGCCGTAAGGGTAGGGTGCCTTGTAAATATAAGCAGGGACGTTATAAAATATGTTTTATAACTGACAATTTTGTATTTCCCCATTGTAGAAAACTAGCTCCGTAGGCTAAATTGGGATTTTTTTTTAAAAGTATAAATATCGATAGGCGCGAGCTGGAAATATCATTCAGAGACTTAAAATGATAGTTATGATAAATCTAACAACTTGTCACTGTTTTATAATGACTATTACAGAAAATACGTTATAGAACATTCTTTTCTGGTAGCCAAAAATTCAGCCTTCCAGCTGCTTCTCCTGATTGGCCAGCCTCTCCCGGGCTGAGCCAAGCTGTCTTAATGAGGTGTGTAGTGGCCTGTTAGGGAGACATAGGATTTCTTGTGGATGGAGAACTGCAGCTGAAGAAGCAACAGGCAGTATGGGGGTGTAGTGGCCAAACTGGTCTTCAAAGGGAGAATGACACATTAGGCCAGCACAAGCTCACCTCCACATCCTGCACCCCACCCACACAGGAGTCCAAGTAATTTGATTAGTGAATGGGCAGAAGAGGAGTGTTAGGGAATCTTAGCCATACCAGTGGGTTGGCTTAGCCACATTTACCTCTTCAGGAGAGACGTTCTCTATTTTGGATTTTGGGAGAAGGAGAATAGTGCTTTCTGTGACAAGGGTATGCCACACTTTAGAGGAAGTGGTCATACCCCTGGGTGACACCCTGCATCCCATTGGTCAGGGGTGTCCCCCTGCTTGACATGAAGGAACACTGAATAAATATGGGAGGGTTGCCAAGCAACACAGATCTACTGCCTGAAACAACAAGGAGAGAAAGGATAGCCCTGCTGGAACCCTGATCTGCATCCAAAGGATTGCACTCAGAATTTAGGACTACACCTGCTGCAAAATCTGTAACTACAGCTCTAAGGGCTTTGCCTGGCTTCACAAGGATTAAGGGGTGAGCTCCCTGACAGCAACAGGTTAACAGAACTCATCTGCATGATATCCCCCAGGACGTCCCCAGCCTGGAGTGCGTCCTGTGTACTTTTTAGGATTTGGGCAGGTGCATTGTGGGAATTGTATTCCCAAGATCCCAAGGGCCATCACAGAGCTTCTAGACCCTTGGACACTTTGAACCCACAAGAGGAACTTCAGGAAGAAGTTACAGAAGTTTGGTGCAACTTTTGTAAAAAGCTCCATAAATTGACATGGTGCATTGTGGGAGTTGTAGTCCCATACACCTAGAGGCAAACCAGAGCTTCTGAACCCTTGGCTGGTGTTGTGTACTACTTTCCTGCATCAAGAAACACATCTGGAAGTAAGTGTAAAAGTGTTTCATTGTGATTGGCCTGAACTCTGGGCTTTGTCCAGGTCCAGTGCAACCATTTTGAACCCTTTGAGTGCTATTTGCTTCTAACCATTAGTTTTAATTTAAATCTTTAAAAATTGATATCTCTGGTTTCCTAAATTGGATTTTTGTCGTTTAGGTGTCTATTTGTTCATAAAACTATAACCAATTTTTATAAATTGCTGTTGTTTTTTTATTGTGTCATGTGTATTTATTTAATGTATTACATTTTAATGATTTATACACCCGTCTCCTAAGTTAAGCCTGCCTGCTCTTTGCCAGCTACCCAGGGTTGGGCATGAGAATAATTTTTTGAGACCTTGACTGGACCTTTTATTGGGATTGTGGCTGTATTTCTAATGTTAAGTCCCTACTTATCCCAATTAATGAACCACTATCCAACAGTGAGGATTTGGTTTGCTCAGCATCAGTTTCAATGAGCTGTGTATTATGAACCTTGGCAAGACTTTGCGTCTGCATCACTCTGTATAAGTTCTGATGAACCTGGCAGTTGTGTGGTGAGACTTTGTGGGGCTATGCATCACCCTGTTTCAATTCTGATGAGACTGGCGGCTGTGTGGTTAGGCTTTGTGAGCCTTTGCGTTTTTTGCCGTTGCTTTGCATCAGTTCAGATGGGGACCACAGCAGGGCTGGCAGAGCACCTTAAGGACCACTTCCACGAGTCCAGGGCTGAGGTGGCACAACTTAGGAGGCAGGATTCACAGCAGGCTGAGTCACAGGCAGGGAAAATGTTTAATACCCCCATGTGCAGGGGTGCATATTGGGTCATTAGGTATTTGTTCCGGGAAAGAAAACTCCAGTTTTGAAAGCTTGCTTTTAACTTTAAAAACGTTTAGCTGACTCATCACAAAGAAGCTAACAGCTAATCATCTGTCTTGCAAATAGTGTGCTGTGTTTTCAATAATATTTCTGGAAAGAATAGACATTACAAGAGAGCCTAAGATTTCAGGCTGATCGGTTAGAGGAGATTGAACAAGTAAATGAATGTGAAGAGTGCTGTAGAGGACTTTCTAAAAAAGTGAACCTGTTTGGCAATTGTGGCCCATCATACTGATAAGAGCAGACAAAATACTGTCTTGCCAAAAGAAGAATGACAGAAGATTAAAAAAAAAAAACTTTGCACAGGCTCTTAAAATTACATATAGCAACGGGTAATAAATAAATAATGGCATGAATAACAGTAGAACAATTTCCATTTTAACTAGATTGTAAACATCATGATACTTGGTATCAGTGTGCATGAGAGGGTTACTACTAGTGTGAACCATCCCACTAACTTGAGTATATGAAATTAGCATCCACATTAATAAAGATGCATGTCATTACAACGCAGGGAAATACCACGCATGCCTTTATCACGCATTTTTCCAATGCATGCCTTTACCACACATATAAATACATTTGTAGAATCCGACCATGACTATTACAAATCGCAAGACATTGAATAAAACCAGCATAACTAGCTTAGCCATTATGCTTGCCTAAATCACAAAAACATGTGGGCATATTATCAAGCACAGCGTTAAAATTATCACCGCTTTAGAGGCAGAAAACTGCCGCTAAAGCGAAGATAATGGGCTTGATAATATGTCGCAGAGAATTACAATAGAAGCCCATGTTGACACCAGAACAAGGGCTTCTATGGGAATTTTCACGGGCATATTATCAAGCCCATTATCGCCGCTTTAGCGGCAGTTTTCTGCTGATAAAGCGGTGATAATTTTAACGCTGTGCTTGATAATATGCCCCTTAGATCCCTCAGTTCAGCATGCTACCCAGCTGTAAAGTGCATCAGCACCTTTTCGGAGGTTGCAAACGCTCCATACATCCCCCACCCCATTTTCTCACTCAAAGATTAAACAGGTGAGACACCAGTTGCACAGAGTTCTGTTATCCCTTTATGTATGTCAGACAACAGCTGAGAAAAAAAGACCGTTGTAGAAGGTGAGAAGATCCTTGATCGAGTGGGGGCACAAACTAGAACACAGTACCCAACACTGGCCCAAATAGTGGTAGAGGCGAAAACCTTTATGTTAGATCAAATACAGGCAGTTTAGTGTTATTTGAAGGTGCTACAGATCAGAGCAATTGCTCCTACACCTTGTTTTCTGTCCTGGGTCAACCGGCTCTGGATAGAGTTTCTACAAAATGCTCCTTTTCCCACAACAGGCTCAATAGACCACATTGATTCCCCCACTGCATTTTTCTGAAGTACTCTTAACTTTTGAACTGTTTTCAATGAATTACTGATTGGAAATCAGCACACTGTCCCTTTCAGGGGTGTTTGCTTTATTTAGATGTGTTTCACTCAGGATATCATACATTTGAAAATAATTGTTTCTGTTCATCACAACCTCTGCTAATGGGGGGGGGGGGGTCTTAGCTAAATGCATTTGGACCTGCAGGCTTGCTGATGCCATTCATGTATTTAAACAACAAATGTTCTACAAGACATGCTCTCTGCAGGCAGCTGTTTGGCACAGAAGACAAGCAGACTTCCCTGCTTGAGGAATTCCTCTCTGCCTGGGAGAGAGCTGAGCAGAGTGATGTCTCTAGCTCTGGTTTAGAACTACCGTTAGGAACCTATCTCACTACACTCGAGGAGAAAGAAGTTGGCAATGGCTGCTGACACATAATTATAATTTTAAGGCTTTGATATCGTGATCCTTTACCCTCTAATGCCAAGGCTTGCAAGTATATCGCGTTTTCAGTACATCCAAGGGGCATATTTACAAGCTGGCGATAAAAAATTATCGCCACTTTTGCTGCCGTTTTTGGCCGAAAAGTGGCGATAATTTTATCACCTAATTAGCAAGGCCACGCTAATGCGTGAAACCTTGCTTTAGCGTGGGGATTCCTAACGCCCAGCTTTGCATCTCTACTGAGATCCAAAGTGGCCGTTCCTGACCCAACATGACAGGAGAAATGTCGCTAAGCGACATTTCTCCTATCATCAAGCCCCACGCTATGAAGCATAGCGGCAGGAAAAGTAGCGGTAACCCCTGTTATCGCTACTTTCCTTATGCCTGCTTCAGGACTGACTTAGCCATGATATCCTATGGAGGGTGGATATCATGGCTAAGTTTGTGAGTCCCTATCAACAAGCTAACGCCACACTACGTGAGATTATCGCTGGGTTTCCAGCGATAATCTCACGTTAGGCAGTTAGCGTGAGGATTGTTATCGCTGAGGAGATAAGCGTTGCTAATAGCACGCTATCTCAGCGATAAAAATCCACGTTACCCGGCGATAATTATCCTCACGCTAAGAGCGCTGAGCGATAATTATCGCCGGGTGTTGCTGATATGCCCCCACGTGCCCTGAGATAGTACATTATCTGCAAATGGAACTCACCCACGTGAAATCTTTCAAAGTGATGCCAACTGGGGAGTCAGTCTCATTAGGGGACCATATTTTTCTTGTGAACTTGGGGGGATATGTACAAGAAAGTGGAAGAGAGAGGCGGTAGCCTTCCTGTCGTACCGCCTCTCTCCGCCATTTTTGAAACACAAGGCTGCACCAATATATTTACAAGAATGTGATGCAGCCTTGCGTTTCCCCAGCGATTGCGCTAAGTTTAGCAGCTTATATATATATATATACATATAGGCTATGAGGACATTTCTTTGGATTTTCTGATTATTTAATATCACTGTTCAAAAACCCAATGCATCCCAATCAGAGAGCTTTAATCAAAATAGTAACCAGTCTTTGCTTTTGCATTGAAATATCCTTCCAAGTAAAAAAAAATAAAATGCAATGAGAACATTTCTTTGTATTTTCTGCTTAAAAAATAAAATATTTAACTGTTCAAAAGCTCATTGCCATCAACTGTCACAGGGCCATATTATCAAGAAGGGCGATAACATTCTCGCCGTTTTAGCGGCAGGAAACTGCCGCTAAAGCGGTGATAATGGGCTTGATAATATGCCCTTGAGAATTCCAATAGAAGCCCAGGTTCACACCGGCGATAATTTTAACGCCGTTCTTGATAATTATCGCCGGCTAGCGTGGATTTTTATCGCTGAGATAGCGTGCTATTAGCAACGCTTATCTCAAAAGCAATAAAAATCCTAGCGCTAACTGCTTAACGTGAGATTATCGCTGGAAACCCAGCGATAATCTCACGAAATGTGGCGTTAGCTTTTTGATAGGGCTCCACAAACTTAGCCATGATATCCACCTTCCATAGGATATCATGGCTAAGTCAGTCCTGAAGCAGGCGTAAGGAAAGTAGCGATGACAGGGGTTATCGCTACTTTTCTGGCCGCTATGCTTCATGACGTGGGGCTTGATGATAGGAGAAATGTCGCTTAGCGACATTTCTCCTGTCATGTCAGGTCAGGAACGCCCACTTTGCATCTCATTAGGAATTCCTGCGCTAACGCAAGTTTTCACACGTTAGCGTGAGCTTGCTAATTAGGCGATAAAATGATCGCCGCTTTTTGGCCGAAACCGGACGCAATTTTCTATCGCCGCGTTGTAGATATGCCCCTTAATGTCTGACTGCCGGGACTGTGGAATGCAGCCGCTGCAATGGTTCTTTATTAGTAAGCAAGGAACCGAAACGAGTACCACCGCAGGTGAAGACACGCGCCTCCCCGCTGCTCCGCCGACTCTCTCGTGTGTATTGTTGAAATTGTTCGACAGAAAGCTGTAAAGCCAGAGGGCAGCACAAATCCTCACCGGTCTCTTGCTTCCCCTGTACCCTACAAGAAATCACTCGATATGTCTGCAATACAATTCTTGAATATGGTTTCTGTCAGATTTTTGTTTCTATGGTTTATTACAAACACAGTGAAATGCAGCAGAGAGGTGCACATGAATTTATTACACATGCTTTGCAGTGAGAAAAAAACGCAATACAGTGAGAATGAGGGTCCATATAAGCATTACTTACATGGCTATGATGCAAAGGCGGCGCTCACCAAGTTGAACATATGTAACGCTGAGGCTATGTGTGCATAGCACATGATCGCACATTGAAAACTATTTTTAAAAGGTTGCCTGGCATGAGCCTGAACTGAAACGATTACGTATGCGGAGGCTTGCCTGCTAAAATGCAAGGTTTTCAGCATAGAAGTAATAAGTAAAATTTTACAATGGAAAACCAAAGGTTCAATGGAAAATCCAGGTGTTTCTCTAGAATTCCACAACTTTATTATGCTTTTTTTCATGACACAATCACACATTATCTTGAAATAATCACCGCATTAAGCCTAGATTCTTGCAAAAGTTTTTTTTCACAGACATTATCAGCAAGGCCTGTAGGCAACATTGCTGCATTGTGGAACACAGCATTTACCTGTTAGTAGGGACAGGCAAAGTAAGACACCCAGCAGACACACGGCTCCAGTTCACCAGTAGACTCGGGGACAGATGTATAACCCTTATAATTTGCGAGTCGCAAATTGCGTAATTTTGTGACTCGCAAAATGTAATTTACAACACTGTTTGCAATTCCTAATGGGGTTGCGAGTTGCCTGCCTCATTAATATTCATGAGGCAAGTGCAATTGAGACCACATTGGGATTGGCTAGCACTCGCAGGGATGGTGGCTTGCTGGAGTCACCAGACCATCATGACTGTGACTGCTTTTTAAATAACGCAAAAACAACGCTGATGGACAGAATGCAGAACAATGTCATACATTCACCCCAGTACAGAGATCTGGGCCTAAAGCCATCGTTTTTTTGCTCACCATGCCATTCCAGTTTGAACCCAGCCATATGCAAATCAGTCCTGACCCTATGCCTCATGGGAACAGTCCAGCCCAAACTGCCAAGCCAGGTCCTCCCTGGACTGGAAACAAGCATCCAAGGACCGGTTTCTGGGTTTCACCCCTCTTCTTTCAGGATAGCTTGATTCCAGTGGCATGGAGAGCACGGGACTCAAACTGGAATGGCATGGTGAGCAAAAAATGGATGGATTTAGGCCCAGATCTCTGTAATGGGGTGAATGTATGACATTGTTCTGCATTCTGTCCATCAACTGTTGTTTTTGCTTTTTAAATAAAGCTGTTTTTTCTTTAAATGCAGCCCGTTTTCTTTAAAGGAAAACGGGATATGTTTAAAAAAGAAAAATGAACCTGTTTCTGTTTCATTTTTTAAGAGCAGGCAGTGGTCCCGGACCACTGCCTGCTCTTAAAAAATATTTTTGCATACATTCACAAAGGGGAAGGTGTCCCCTGGGGACCTTTTCCCATTTGCAAGTAGCTTACCACCTACTTGAAGAGGTGGCAAACTGCAAGTGTTTTGCAACTGCAAATGCGGTCGCAAAACAATTCTACATTGAAGTGTGAATCGCTATTAGGAAGGGACGATGTTAGAAATGGGATTTCTGGTTGGCTAGGGCTTGCACCAAAGCCAGGCAGAAACCACCACTCTAGTCAGGGCTGGGGAGTTACACGCCAAAGATAACCCCTGCTCACCCCCTTGGTAGCTTGGCACGAGCAGTCAGGCTTATCCCGGAGGCAATGTGTAAAGCGTTTGCGCGCGCACCCAGCAACAACACCCAAGGCCCACCACAAAAGAAACTCCACACAAGGTTATATATAAAAATAGCCTTTGTATTATACCAAAACACATTAGATAATATTCACACAAATTACACTGTGCCAACTGGCACTGGGTGGAATTTACAGGGGACTATTTACACAAGACAGGGCCACCTGGACCACTGTCAGAATCATCACAAATCACCAAATGTAAATGTAGAAAGGTAGAACAAATAATAAATGTAGCGCACAACCAGTAACCACTGGTAACAGGTAAGTACACCCTACGCAATCCTAAAACACCTTAGGTACACATCACGCAGGGGACCATGAACTCACTAGCATAATTTCTACTAGCAAAACAATCTCCTATGCATAAACACAGTTAGGAATAAAAAAATAAGCATAAAGACATTGCGCAGGCATAAAAGTACATATGTAAAAATCATCATGTACCCTAGGAGAGGGCACAACCTAAACGTTGCAGCTGCCCACGAAGTGCTGGGCAGCTGGGGAAATGAGCCTGGGCACCACTGTGCCTTTAAACAAATATGACCCACGTTGGAGCGCACTGGCGCTCTAGATTAGCAATGCCCCCTTTGTTGGAGCCTCACAGGCTCTGGGATAATAATGCCCCTCAAACGTTGGAGCCTGTCATGGCTCTATAACAAATGTGCCCCGTCGTTAGAGCCTCAGGGCTCTAGGACAAATATGCCCCCGTCGTTGGAGCCTCATTCGGGCTCTAAAACAAAAGAAGGTCCGACGTTGGAGCCTCACTTGGGGCTCTCAGACAAATATGCCCCCGTCGTTGGAGTCCCGCTCGGGGGACTCAATGCGGACAGGAACCACCCGAGCCCTCTCCTTACCGGGACTTCGCCTCGGGGACTCAGCTCCTCTGGAGGCAGCAACGCTCCGATGCTTCAGGGGCTGCGGGGCTCTCTCCTCACTCACGAGAGCCCCGCTCCACCTTCCTTCGTTTCGTTGGTCACGGCGTCTCCCGGGGCACACGCAGGAGCGTGGGGTAGGCTCCCGCCTGCTTCCTGCTTAAACCATGCCCACATCCTTGCCTCCCTTCCGGCGCTGGGCGCCTGACTTCCAGTTTCGCGGGGGCCGCGGCGGTGATTTCGGTGACGGCGATGCGGGGGGGGGCACCCGCGAGGATACCAAATCAGATGAGCGGGGTGGGCACCCGCTTACAAACAGAACAATTAAATAAGCGGGGTGGGCACCCGCGAATCACAACGAAAAGGTGCAGAAATGCGGGGTAGGCACCCGCCATGGCGACAAAAAGGCGGGGTGGGCACCCGCTCGCAATATGAGCATACAGCAGGGCAGGCACCCGCTGCCTCAATCCCCAGACAGCAGCCCAGCACTGCAAATGATGAACAGGAGTGCTTTCCCCGTGCCAGGGCAGGACCCCCAGCCCTCTCCAGATGCAGGGGAAGCGCGATTCAGGGCAAAGTTCCCAGCCCAGGGAAAAGTCCTTCAGGATACAGGGGGGCAAGGGCTGGGCCCAGGGACCAGCTCACAGGGCCCTCCAGGCAGGGAGGCAGTCCCCAGTGGCGGTCTCTCCTGGCGCCCAGCAGCAGCAGCAGGCCCCCCCAGCCAAGATCAGTAGAGAACATTTTGTAATGGGTCACAGCCCCTTTTTATACACAGGTTACCTTTTGTGACACAGCGCATGGTTTAGGGCAGAACCAGTTACAACTGGTTCAGGAGCACTTGAGCACTTTGTTTTGCTCAGCTCCTCTCCTTCCTTTCACAGGACAGGCCAGGGTCACCAGTCGCACCACAGGGGGCGGAGCCAGCATTGTGTGGGGAAAGCCCAGCCCTATTCAGGTCCCAGGTGCACTCCTCCCACCCATCTGGCTGCTGACCTCCCCATTCACCACTGGGTGACTCATCCTGACTCTGGGGATTCCCTGGCCCATCACATGACCTCAGCCAGCCAATTGCCAGACAAGGCACTCATCTCACACTGCACACAGAAATGCCAACTTCTAGAAGTGGCACTTCCACACTAGGTACATTGACGCCGCACACATCATCGCGCAGCATTTCATCACACGAGTCCGCACATACCAAACTCGCACCTGCACTCCCTCCGCATCAGGAACTACCAGGGACACATACATTCCCCCATGCATTCCTATGGGCGGGCACTACACGCACGCACTTTACCCTGGGACACAGTGGTAAAGTGCGCAGAAGCCAAAAATCACTAACACCAGGTCACAATAAAAAGCAAAAAGTTTAGGGGTGAACCTGCCAGAAGGGCCAAGTCCAACAGACGACCTTGGCACGCCCTTTCTTAAAAGCGAGTCGCAAACCCTATTTTGTGAGTCGACTCACAAAATAGGGATTGTACATGGGGCAGACCTATTGTGCGGTTGCAAACAGGCAGATTGCCCATTTGCGACCACATAAAAGGTCATACATCTGGCCCTGGATAAAATTGAAAACTAGGCTGAATTAGTGTCCAGGCTGGAAGGAAATAGATTTATCTAGTGAGAGTGTCATGATCATACAGTTAATTTGTTAGCAATGCCCTCATCCTTCATCAGTGATTTCAGAGCAGGCTGACTGGTACACTTGTGATTCTGACACATGTACTCAGGGCCAGCTTTAGAGCTTGTGGCAACCTGTGCGGCAATCATTTTGGCACCCCCACACACCATGACCACCTCTTTGGATTTTGTCACTACCACTGGGCAAAGTGCCCCTCATCTCTTCCATCATAAGTCATTGCTAAACACAGCACGCCCCAACGTTAGCACCCCCTCCACAGGTCAATGTCCAGGGTGGCCACACCAGTCCCTGCATGTAGTAACGGAGGCTGCTGCAGGAAATCTCTCCACCTTCATCAGTGAGGTTGAGCTGAACTTGTGTGCCTCATGTAGCAGACACCAACCCGCTAATTTTTAGGTCGAGCATTCAAGACCGCTTGTATATACTTATTTGTGTATGTACTTTGTGTGCTCTGGAGATCAGCTCTGGGACTTGTCTGCTTCTGCTTAGGGACATTTTTTCTGTTCAACTGCCTCTATTTAACTGTCTTGATAGAAAACGACCAATAGAGGTCTGTAAAATACCAGAATTGCTTTCTGCTGAGGGACTTTCTTTTTGTTATTTTTCTGGCAACTGCCTCTATTTAACTTTCTTGATAGAAAACGACCAGCATATGTCAGTAAAATACCAGAATCACTTTAGCATTCTCTAGATTCCAGTCCATGGAAATTGTCTTCCACGAGCACCTTTAGATAATAATGTTTTTCAAATCTTGTATTTTCAGTGAGATGACCACCAAAGGCCCTGATTTTATATTAAAAACAGAGCTTTGGACTATACCATTTCCCACTGAAAGGCAATATTTCTTTCCAAGTGTTCCCATACCTGGTGTGTCACTCAGTTTGGCGCTTACTTTCCCTCCATGTTAAAGAACAGTAGATGTTTCAGCACCCAGGTTAATTTGTTGCATAGGTAAATGCATAAAAGTTCCCAAAGGCGAGACCGATTGCATTGCAAATGCTTGTTGTGTCTAACCAGTGCTTGAGGTGGTGGCTGCAATAAGAACAGCAACCAGAGAATGACCGGAATGTGCTTTACAAGCAGAGTGCATTGTGCTTTGGGGTTAGGGATGTGTGTTTTCTTTGTTGTCTAGGTTAATTTTCATTTAAGAGGCAGACATGTTTTAAGATGGTTGTTGTCAGGAGCCAGTGGTGGCTACCATGTACTGACGGTGGTGGAGGTGGTGACAAAAAAAATCAGACTTATATTCCTCTGCGATGTGACATCCTCCTTCGGTCTTCTGGCAGACTCCAACGCGGGACTCAGTAGAAAACTTGCCTAACCAATCCTGGCTCTGCTCTCACCAGCATGAGAGCAGTGCCAGAATTGGAGGGAGTGGCCTCACTCATCACTCCTAAAAGCACTGCAGGCCTGCGCTTTCTCGGACAAAGCCGTGTTAAAGAAGATTAAAATGTGCATATCTGGCTGCCCATTGCAAGACGGCCGGTCAAACAGACATATGCATTTTAAAGCGCACAGCTCCCTACTGCTGCCACTCGGCATGGTATTACAAGACACAACAGTCCCTCTAAGAAGTTTTTAGACAATGGTACACAGAACCGCAATGAGACCTGTGTCAAAAATCTCCAAATGGAGTAACAATATATTTATTAAACTCAAAATCAAAAGACACACAGAAAAATATATACAAAATTCCGCAGGTAAAAGGTTGGAAGTCACCAGATTTCAAACCACAGGCATTAACACATAGTGAGATTTTATCAGTAAATGCACATTAAGAACAGTCACAATACACAAAACATCTTGTGCTCCACATAAATCGAAATGAGTCAGTTTGGAGTCAAGATGTGCAAGTCGATGATGTTTCAATCCCAGCTAGGAATAGGGGGATCATCATCAGGATGCAAGAGTCTATGCCTGAGAAACAGCCTATAAAGGGCAAAGTATAAGGGAGGGGGAGAGGGTAGGGGGTTGGGAGGAAAGGAGTGTCAATTGATGTTATGTCTGGATGTTTAACACAAAATGTAATTCCTGTACAGGTTGTAGTAGTATGGCTGTGTCGCGATGGTTATTTTTAATGTCACAAATGGTTTAAAAAGCAAAAAAGCACATTGGTCAGTAATTTTAAAAACCTTCTTGGGAAGTAAAATGTTTTGATTTGTTGTATGTCACGATTTTGCAAGTTGGAAAATCTGTATGTATATGGTGGAACCATGCCGGAGAACGTGGAGACAGGATGCCACGAGGAGACACCTTCCTTGGATTTCTGTTTTCGGAGGAACAGTTTGGACTACTTGTTGGATTTTTTTTTAGTAGCCGCCTTTTTTTCTATTTTTTAATGAATTTCTGGAAGGGAAAGTATTTCGCATGGGAGCACACTGTTCTAAGAAAAAAAAAACAATTGGAAGAGTGTTTCTGGATATAGTGTATGTTTTTTTTGTTCAAGGCAATGGACTTCTTTTTTTATCTTAAAAATAACTTTTCACAGTAGAGGCTTTGAATTGGGATGTTGGAGTCACATTTGAATGTTTGGGACATGTACAACTCTAGGTGACAGGAGGACTTAACATTTTTCCAAGAGTAGAAGAAGGAAGACATCATCAGGTAGGATTTGTACTTTTTTTAAAGTGTGAAAGAAAAGAATGTTTGTAAGCAGCCGTGGTCCATGCAGGTAACAGCAGTGGGGCGTTGGGCCATTTGGGGGGTGTTTTCGAGGGACGATGCAGAGGGAAAATTAATTATTATTTTAATTTTCCCCCGGCATCGTCCTTCGAAATCCCCCCCCACGAGGCCTCACCGCTGTTATCTGAATGGTGAGGGCTGTTTGTAAGTAAGCCAAGTAAAATATAGAGTTTGGTAAAAACAGGCAACTAATGAGATAAAGTGTTCTTTCATTTTACTAGATTAAGATAAAGGCAATATTTTCCAAGTAGTCTCAAACACCCATCAAAGAAGTCTTTGATTTTTGCCATTAGTCTTTCTGACATATCTTTACTTCTTTTGGATGCTCTGGGTTTCAGTCTACCCGTAAAAGATTGTGCAATTCTCATTTTGTGTAAACCATATTCCTTCTTTAAAACTTCCAGAAAATGATAGAGGTTTAGATGATGTTTGCAAATAGATTTCTTAAAAGAGTTGTGCCATCCCTCAATGGCATTGTTAGTCTTTCCACCACCCTATAGGGGGGTCGGGTAGCAGTACCACCAGTCAATTGTGAACCTTGGCTTCCTCCTGAGACCCGACCTGCTTAGATGGCCAATCCAGGTGTCTTCAAAATAATTTAGTAAGGGTGCCAATTTGCTGTCATTTTGTGTATAATAATCAGATTCAGAGATTGATATGTAGAACTCATCTACACATTCAGGTGGTACGAAGCATAAGGCAGGAAGTTTATGTAATTTGAACTGTAATTTACTGTCAGACATAAAAATCCTCAACTAAGGATGTTTTGGGGATTTTGTGCCAAAATGCCTGCGAAAAGTGGAAAGAAACATCCTTGAATTTGGGTGGTGGGATTTAATTTAGTAACGGTAAGTCAATAATCACATTTCTAGGGCTTTTATTTAAGGTTTTGGAATTTATCACTGACGAAAATTCTGAATATGTTGAGGATTGTTTGTCTGGGAGTAAACTGTACACCAATGGGTTGGTTGTGTTACTTTTGGCATGAATAGGGTGAATGTTGGCAAATAGATGGGGTGTGGATTTAAAGGTACTATCCATCATCCAAATTTCACTATCCTCAAGACTTACCAGGTTAGATGTTGTTACAAAAATGATTATTCTTTTTGGAGGGTTTTCGTTATCATGCAGTAAAAACGTTTCATTAGTGAAAGTAATTATACGTTCTTGGGGAACGATAATATCGGTAATGGTCTATTGGTGGACACATTTCCTGTTTTGCCTCCGTATCATCCTTCTAAGATTGACTATTGCAGGCATACTACTTGCAACATAGAAATGTTTTGTGATATTTCCCTCAAGACTGTACCACAGGGTTCATTGGAGGTGGATAAAAGATGTTTGATTTGTTGCACATTCTTTCTAACTTCTATCACTATCACAGAGGCAGAGTGGATTTGCTCAGATTTCCTTTCCATAGTCTTCAAGAGTAACCTCTCTGCCTGTGCAATGGGACAAAAAATATTGAACACACCTCCAATGACTCCTGATCTCAGACAATCTATCCTTACAATAAAGATAGCCACTATATGTCAGCAATTGATTGCCCCTTTTTGACTTTACATGAAAAGCTTGTCTAGCTACAGCAATTTTTGTAGATTCTGGTGACAAAAAAGAAAGAAAAAAAGGTTAAGCTAATGTGTTTTTTACAATATTTATAATTTTTGCACATTTTGTTAGTGCTTTAAGAAAAAAGAAAAATTGTTTGGTTAACTTTGGCTAGCAAAAGAAAAATGGAACAGGGTAGGAAGCTTGTTTGAAAATGTAAAATCGTGTTGTTAATTTGCACATAACATCCTAGAAAACAAATGTTGTTTATTAGAGATGGGTAAATGGAAAAGTCAGATTTTCTTACCAGATAGATAGTTTGTGATGTTCAAAATTCACTTTGGGCTTTATGTTTTTCGCCATGAAATGTTCTTGATGTTCTGGGGAGACAAAAAGAAAGAGAAAACAAGGACAAGGCATTGTCTTTTTTTACATTCTTTTTAATTTTTTGCACACTGTTTGTATACCTGTTTGGAAAATTAGGGGTTAGGAGTTGGCCTAACGGCTAGGGCGGTCAACCTCGAACCTGGGGAAGTTGGTTCAAGTCTCGGCAATGACGCTAACATCCTGTTATTCTGGGCAAATCACGTAATCCCCCTGTGCCTAACAAAAAAAATGAATGTGTCCTCATGTAACACAACTGGTGCTATGTAAAGTGATCTGATACCCGATTCAGGTCAAGTTCGCGCTATATAAAACTCCGTAAAAAAAGGCAAATTATTTGGTTAAATTTGTCCACCAAGAGAGAAAAAGAACAATTTACAAACCCTGATGATAATGTGAAATATCATTTATAATTGACACAGCACAACCTAGAAATCTTTTTTGTTTGTTAGTGTTGGATTTGTTTACCTGAAGTTTATTGTCTCGGTATTTTTTTAGACAGTCTGTGATGTCCAAAATCTAGGTTTTCTTTTTGTTTTTCACCATACAATGTTGTTGGTATTCTGATTGTGGAGAGAAATTTATATAACACATTATTAGCTTTGAATATTTTACCATTGTTATGTTTTGGTTTCTGGGTGACTTTATTTTAAAGGTTGGCTTACTTTAAATATGTGTGTAATGCATCCTGTTGAAATGGGGTTGAAAGGTGAATACTTTTGGAGTGTTCATGTTACTTGCAGTATATTGTTTGGCAATGTAAAAAAAGAGAAAAATAATCTGTTTCTGTATTTCCAAAGTTAATTTTGCCCTCAGTCACTGTCTAGCACCTGCCCTGAGGGACTTCCCCAGCGGAGTTAGTTTATTAAATTTGCCCCAGTCACTGTCCAGCACTTGCCCTGAGGGACGTCCCCAGTGGAGTTGGATTAATAATTGTTCCCCCAGTAACTGTCCAGCACCTGCCCTGAGGGACACCCAAAGCAGAATTAGATTAATAATTTTTCCCCCAGTCACTATCCAGCACCTGCCCTGTGGGACGCCCCTAGCAAAGTTAGATTATAAAATTTGCCCCCAGTAACTGACCAGCACCTGCCCTGAGGACTGCCCCCAGCGGAGCTAGAATATTACATTTGCCCCGGTCACTGTTCAGCACCTGAGGGACGCCTGAATGGAGTTAGATTTATAATTTTACCCCTAGTCACTGTCCAGCAGCTGCCCTAAGGGATACCCCCAGCGGAGTTAGAATAATTGTTTTGCCTGCCAGTCCCTGTCCAGCACCTGCCCTAAGCGACATCCTCAGCGGAGTTAGATTGTTATATTTGCCCCCAGTCATTCTCCAGCGCCTGCCCTGAGGGTCGCTCCTAGTGAAGATTAGTTATTACATTTGCCCTCAGTCAGTCATTGTCTAGGACCTGCCCTAAGGGACGCCCCAGCGGAGTTTAAATAATAATTTTGACCCCACATACTGCTCAGTAGCTGCCCTGAGGGATGCCCCCAGCAGAGTTAGAATAATATTTTTGTCTCAGTCACTGCCCAGCACCTGCCTGAGGGACAAACCCACTGGAGGTAGACTACTAAATTAAAAAGAAACTGAAATACATTTTTTAAATTTAAGGTACATTTTTAATTTAGTTACAGGGAAAATCTAATTGAAAATTACTCACATTACTGTAATTGAATTGAGTATGATAGGAATAGCCTTTTTGGATGAGATGTCAAAATCTGTGAAATAAAGGAAAAAATAATAATATTGAACTTTCGGAACAATTTGCATATATTGTGGATGCGTTTCATGTAAATTTTGTAATTACTTTGTCTGGTAGATGCCACTGTCTCCACAGCTAACTGTCACAGGTTCACAGAGCCAAATAGACTTGTGGTCACGACCAGTGTCACTGTACCACTGGTCACATAATGGTGGCAGACTAATTTTATACTTGTTTTAATGGGGCAACCACATTCCAAACAAAAATATGCTCTGGAATGTGCATTTTAACATCTTTTATGTTATGACTGAAAGTGCGTTTATTTGAAAAATCTTAGGAAAACGTTTAGTAATGTCATCACTGAATACGATAGCCATTTTAGTTCTGCTGAGGTAGCTTTAGAAAGATATGAACAAAGGAAGGACTACATTTGTATCGGGATCTTTTCTAATAAATATGTGTTGGTTATAAATATGTTCTTTATTTTGCATTACAAAATAGTTTTGCTGAAATCATTTTAAGACAGGTAAATAACTGAGTTTACTACACTGTAAAAAATATGTATTTTATTTTTCAATTGAAAAAATATTTCAGCTTGTAGAAATGCTTTTTATATATGTATAAACAGAATTGTGTCGTACTGGTGTGTGTCGTAATTGTATGCATGGTAAAGGTAGTGTCCATTTAGTCTATGGGCATGTGTGGTAGTGGTATGTGTTGTAAAGAAATGTGTGGTTCAGACATATTCGTTGTTTAGACTGCGTTGTAAAATCATGCTTGGTAGTGGCATGCATTGTTCCGTCATGCATCCGCACTGAGGGAGAGAAATAAAAAGTGCCATATCTTAGTAGATTTTTTCTTTCAGCATTTGACACAATGCAGCACAGCAACGTTGGTCTGAATTTGTTAGGTAAGTCTGTAAAGTCTACATAACCAATGCACATGGGAGGTTTCCTGGAGTCCTGGCTTGTTTTCTGGCAAGGTTCCTGATCCTCTGAAACCCTCACGCTCTAATACCAATGGATAATTTTGCCTATTTCAATGAATCTCCAGTTTGGGGGCCCGATCCACAAAGGTAAACTTAGACCAAAAGTCTAAGTTTACAGCTTTTGGATTAAACAAAGGGCCTTCAAGAGTAGAATCTGTACATCGGCACTCGGTCTGGAATCTCTGAACTCGAGGTAGAGTTTCCGCAACCGGACCAGAATCTCTGCAGTTGGGGTGGAATCTCCAAACTTGGGCCTAAGGAAGTCTTTTTCATTCTGACACACCTGTGCCAGTGCCTACCATCCCCCAACCAGCTAAATCCCAGCCTTGTTGCAAACATAAAGCATAGCTGTAATAAACAAACCCTCTTAGACCTTTCTACATGTCACTGAATGTGTTTGTTGATTTGCCCCTTGCCATGTGACAGGATGATTTAAGGAGAAGGAGGAGAAGGAGAGTAGAGAGGATTTTTAGGCAAAGAATAAACATCTTTGGAATGTCCAGCCAAGATGTCAGGGCCAGATAACATTTTCCCCCCAATTTAATCATGGAGATTGTTTGTGAGAGCGAGCAGGATCTAGACAGTGCCCAGCTGCTCCCACACCATCCCAGCCTATGTCAAGATCCCAGTAGCTCTCTATTTTATTGCTACTGGGTCAATTCAGAGGGTCTCTGGTGACCTTGTGGGAATCTCTCCTGTAAGCCAGTCCCGATGCTGGCATCAGGTAATGAGCTGCATCAATAGGAGAGCCAATATTCACATACGAGTGCCCCATACACCGGACAGAAAGAAAAGGGCAGCTTGGGATTTCTACCTCCTTTCCCACTTTCCACATGTGCTAGGTGCAATTGATTACACCCATGTGGCTCTCCTGCCACCTTGTCACAAAGCAACCATCTTCTGCAACAGACACCACTGGCACTCTATTGATGTGCAGGCTGTCTGTGATGCCAGTGGTAGCTTTGCTGATGTGCATGCAGTGTTCCCAGGAATTACCCTTGACAACTTCATATTCCACAGGTCACCTCTTGTCCGGCGGATAAAAGTGGGAGAATTTTGCAACATGTGACTGCTGGGTAAGTACCAAGCACCACACATGTCTGATATGTATGTTTGTTTTGTGATATACACAACCATCATACAGCACTATTCCTCATGCCACATACATGCCCCTACAGACACAACATATACCATTCCATACATCATGTACAGAAGCAATGGTGAATTGTACAAATATCCCCTTATTTTCCTCCTCGGGTGATGCTGCATATGAATTCTAACTTCATCTCCACACACCATTCGGACATGCAAACTCTGTACCTCAGCGGAGGTACAATAGGGCACACATACAAACACGAGTCATCATAGAATGCACTTTTCTTCTCCTGAAGTCACGATTCAGATGTCTTGACTGTACAGGTGGTGCTGCTGTACTCCCCTGAAGTTGTGTGGAAGATTATAGTAGCATACTGTGTCTTGCACAACATAGCATTAAATCATGACTTACACATACCTCTGGACCCTCAGCTAGGTCAGAATCCAGGCAACCGGGCCATTATACAAAACAGAGGTCAGGGTATGCAGGTGTGTGACCAGCTGGTTGACACATTTATCTCCTGAGCAACCTGTTGTGTTACGGCATTTACGTGGTTTGTAGTCTGTTGTCAATGATGATAGTTGGAAATGTAACATTCTACTTACATTCCATCCTGAGGCTACTTTGCAAACCATACATTATGTCTGTTAACCACAGCAGTTGACTAGAGTCAAAATATAGGCCATAAAAAACGTTATGCACACATGTCAGTAATTAGTGTGGACAAAGTCTCTAAGGACTCCATTGTCCCAGGGGATTTTAATGTCAGTGCATTTGTGAGACTTCCCTGGACAGTTTGACAATAGGGGCCTGATTCAAAAAGGGCCTCTGGACTCGAGCGGAGGTGGCGCAGTTGTTGGGGATATTGTGTACTCAGGGCAGAATTGTTGCCATGAGATTTCTCAGTGCCGAGATCCTGCTCCAAGTGCGGAAACACACCCAAAACTGGGTGGCCCCCGCCACGAGGGCAGAGGCCCTTTGTGAATCAGCCCCCTTGTATGTGGGTTTGCTGCAACTAATGTGGCAGTGCGCCCATATGTCTGTCATATGTATGCCATGGTTCAAGTTGACCTGTGTAATGACATGGATAGTCCTTTCTCATAGCTGCCATATTTGCCAGCTCCATGTATGATGTGCCACTCCAGGCCTGTTGGTAATTTTTGTGGAAACTGGGACTGGTGTTCCTGTTTACTTTGGAATGCAAAAGACTACAAGAATGCAATGTGGACATCTGGCCTGGATCTGCACATCACAACTGGACCTGAGGAACTTGGCAGGACAGTGTGATTAGAAACTGTCGTACTCATGAATCCCACTAACACCTACTGGCCCCATACGAAAATAGCTAGCCATTTTCTATTGTATGTGATACAGAATGCATCACACACGAAGGTCTGATGTTCCCTTATGGTTATCACTGTCTCATGTTAACTTAACAGGTACCTTGAATGATATCTCACATGGAGTGGCTGCCACTGTCTGAGCTGGTAATGTTGTACTAACACAAACACCCTGCTCTGACTCCTCGTAGGGCCCAGTCCAATGGTCTTGGGAGGGCCCTGGGCTCCACAGGTTCCATAGCACACAATTCCTGCCCAGGTTGCATGTCCACAGTTGTAAAATGTTGGTCATACCATTATTTCATTACATCCTGATCAACCTCTAAGTTGTCTAAAGGATTTTTCACACAGCTTAGCAATTTGGCTTCTGAAGGCAAGCATGTAGTTCACTGCATCCTGGGGAGCTTGCTCTCACCCTTCTTTCGTCAAACTCAGACATCCTCTGACTAGGTGTCCATACAGAATCTCGAAGGAGCTGAAGCCCACTCCCTCCTGTGGCATGTCTCTGTAGGCAAACAGCAGGCATGGCAAGAGAATGTCCTACTTACTCTTCAGGGCCTCAGGCAGGCCTCAAATTATGCCCTTCAGGGTCATGTTGAATCTTTCAGCAAGCTCATTTGCTTTGGGTGGTAGGGAGTGGAAAATGTTAGGGTACCCCACACTCCTTCCACATTGATTGCATGTAAGCATGTTGGTGCCCCTGTCGGGCACCAGTTCCTTGGGGAAACCCACTCAGGTAAAAATCCCCATCAGGGCCTTTGCCACCGCAGGTATTTCTGGGTACCTAGTGGCATGATCCACCATAACCAGGATAAACCTTTTGCCTGAAACATTCTGGGGATCCATAGACATAACAATGTTAATGCTCACCCTCTCAAATGGTGTTCCTATGACAGGCAAGGAATTAAGGGGGGTTTAAGCCTCAGCAAAGTCTTGCCACTGGCCTGGTAGGTTATACATGCCCTACAAAATGCATCCGAGGACATCTTGATCCTAGGCCAATAAAAGTGGGGGATAAGGCTTGCAAAGGTCTTTTCTTGGTCCAGGTGTCCTGAGTAATTTCTTGAGCAAGCTGTAGGATGAAGGTCATGTAGCATTAGGGAACCACCATGACCTGGTTGTGCCTTGGATAGGAGCCTTAGACTCACTGTAAATGAGGTTGTACTCCCAGTAAATGTTATGACTTCCAGTGCTGTATGTGCTTCAGCCATTTGCCTCATGTCTTCAAGGGTTGGGTACTGCCTCTGTCACGTACAGAACTCCTCCTTGGTGGGTCCTTTTTCAAATGCCATCCAGTGAGCTCTGGCAGGTCACCAAGTTGTGCAATGCCCTCCTAAGTAGGCTCCTAGGCAGGCAACACAGGTGTCCCACTTCCCTCACCTTAAAGACATTCAGGGGCTGGTTTTCCTCTGACTTTCCCCTTCCTGGCTGGGCCATTCTTCCAGGCTCCATCCCTTTTTGACTCCCATCCTGAGCAGCCATGGACATTTTGGTTGCACTGATCTAATCAGGCAACCCCAACATCTCCACATGAGCCGTGAGCTCCACTTTCTTCCAGGTAGAGTGTTCAAGATTATTACCAAGGAAACAATCCACAGGAATGGCAGCGCTCACTGCAATTTTCAGAAGGCCTGACTCCCCCTCCACTCAAATGGAACAAGGGCCTCTGGATAATGACCCTCTCCGTGTTCAGTCACTATAACCTGGGGCAATGTATTGGGAATCACCTGCTTTAGGGACACCAGCTGACTCCTTACCATTGTCACGCCGGCACCTGTATCCCTTAGTGCCTCAACATCTTGCTTATCGATGGTGATGGATTGCTTATACTTTGCAGTATTTAAGGACACATGGATCTTAGGAACCATCTTACTTTCACCAAGGGAAACTAGGGTAAACCCACTAAACTCCCCTACATTAACTGGGACAAACTCCTCCCCCCAACACTACACTCACCACCCCTGGAACTTTTCCTCCAGTGTGAAGCTGTGCTATTTTTGGACACTTGGGATCCCCTTTAGAGTGTCCCTACTCAAATCACTCAAAGCCAATTGTCCTCTTAATGTTTTTGCACTGTATGCAGCAGTGCTTGCTTTTTGTACACTGCAGCCAAGGCTATGTGCGCCAAGAAACTGGCCATACGTGCAACACATACCTGGGATTCCAGTGGAGGTCAAACAGGCATGTTTCTCTATTAGAATGTATTACATTAAACAGGTTTATAAACCTGCATTGTCTGTTACACTTTCTGTAATGCAGATTTTCTGTGTCATTTATACTAAATGAGTGATAGGGCTGGGCAAGCTAGAAAATTCATAGAGAGGACTGGGTGAGATGAGATCCTTTAGAAGATCCCACATGAACTGATACAGTAAGTGTGTTGCAAAACATATGACAAATACTCTTTCTAATGAAAAAATATAGTATTTCTCAAACAATTGCATTTCAATTGATTTGTAGTACTATAGGTGATAGAACTGCAAAATGAGGATGACAGACTTTAACACCCAAACGTTTTGCCTTTTGCCTCCTATTTTTCTGACCCTGTTTTTGTTGGCTATAGGATTATGGGCACCTTACCCCTTTTGGTCAGTGCTAAAGTGCATATGCTCTCTGTATAAATTGTGACAATGATTAGTTATCCATGATTGGCATATTTTATTTACTGGTAAATCCATAGTAAAGTGCACAGTGTGCACCAGAGCCTGTAAAACAAATGCTACCAGTGGGCTTGCAGCACTGGTTGTGTCACCCACATGAGTATCCCTGATAAATGTGTCTCAGACCTATCACAGTTGTGTTTGTGCACGCAGTTGTAAATTGCCATGATGCCCTGGCAAGTGCACCCACTTGCCAGGCCCACACCTCCCCTTTCCTTACATATAAGGTCCCGAGGTACCCCAATGGGCAAGGTGCAGTGTATGTGAAAAGTAGGCTATGTGTGTGATATATCCTGATAGTGAAATACTGTGTATTTTGTTTTTCACTATTGAAAAGCTGTCTGTCCCATAGTCTTATCGTTGGGCCTACGCTGTAACATTTTACATGTGTAGCTTTCCATACAGACAAGATAGAAGAATTGAGTTTAGGTTCTCTGAACTCAGAATTTATTAACGCACCTTTTGGTAAAGGTGGTTTTTAAATTCTGTGTTTGAAAATTCCACTTTTAGAAAGTGGGAATTTTCTTACTTTACCATTCTGTGTGCCTATGGCTGTTTGTGTATTCAGCATCTGGTGTTTGAGTGACAAGAGCTGGGTTGTGCATTCACTCTAGACAGTCACTGGGGGAGTTCAGGTGTGTTCTGCCTTGCCTGGGTAAATCATCGCTGGGCTGAAAAGACCTGGTCTGCATTTAGAGTGGTGGGAGGAGGTTCGCTTGCACCTGAATAGACTGTTTCTCTTTTTTCACTCTGCTGTCTCTGCCCCCTGTGGTCATGCTGCACCAGGAAGGACAGGACTGGTTTGGACTGGGTTCAGAGACCCTTGCCACAAAGAGAACAATGACAATTTGGGGTTTGAGTATTGGACCTAAAACCCCAGGACTTTAGATTACTTCAAGGAAAAAGAGGACCCTGCCAAGAAGAAGAGCGGATGGACTGTGTGAGGAGCGCTGCCTTTTCTGTGTGAGGGGTGGGTTGGCCTGCAGTTGCTGCTACTGTCTGTGGTGGAGGAAAAGGACTGATTATTGTTGCCCTGCTGTGGTATCATGCCTGTGAAGGACTCCCCAAGGGCCTGTGTGTGCTGCCTTCCTGTTTTGGAAGACTCAGGGACATCAAAGTCTTCCATTGGGCTTTCCCCTTTTTCTTTGTTATAGGATTACCTGGGGCTTTAATTGCTGAAAGCCTCCCCATCTCTTGCTGTGGGAAAAACTCCCATGTGTTTTCCTGCGTGGGAGTTCCTTTCTGTGTTTTTCTGAATTATGAGAGGTACCTCAGGCTTTAAATGACTGGAAAGCCCATATGTACGGTACTTCCCAAACCAAGCTTTCCCACTGGGCTACATGCTATAGGCGAAGCGAGACAGGCAGCAGGGGCTCTGCTGAGGTGGCCCCATGCTCTGCATTACTGGCTTGAGTAGCGCTCCTGCTGAGAGGAGGACTGGGATCAGCGTTAGCCAGGAAGGCTGGCAGAGGCCTAAGGAGCCAAGGAAAACCCACAGGAAAGGCAGACGAGCTCAGCTGGTGGCCTGCTGGGAGGCAGTACCAATGAGAAAGCTCGCGCCTGCCCCTCTCTCCTGCGACAATGAGACTAGTAGGGGGAGGATCCGTGGAGACCTCGCTCCAAGTCCCACGCATGCTACTGATGGAAAGAAAGCTGCACGAGGAACGGGCTGAAGGAAGGCCTGAAAAGAAATAACTGGGTGCGCCCGTCTGGCCGGAACCAGCGTTACTAAGCCCGGGATGCTAAGCAAACCCCCAGCACTGCATCAGCAGCAGAGAAACTCTTGCACCTCCCGCTCCATGCTGTGGAGAGGCCTCACTAGGTGATCTTTTGGTCCCGACCAGCGACTGGTGAGATTCCTCTCCCCACCTCTTCCTTGAAGGGACTCGCCACAGCACTGCCCAAGCGAAGGCAGCTACAAGCTTTACTTCCTGTTTGGGCCTTGTGATTGCTGGCATTACAGGGGACATGGCTGGCTCCATTGGACTGATAAAGTGGCCGGGCCTCCACCTCATTTGGCTAGACGGCTGCACCACATGCAAGTGGGCAGCTGCCACTCGCTGTTGGAGGCATCTTTGTGTTTTTTATTCAGATAACTGCATTGGTTTGTTGGCTCTACCTATCATCACTGCATTTGCTATAAATCATGAGATCAGGATTTATGTCATATATTGCCGAATGCTATTAGGGTGATATGGATTTTGGTTGATATGGGCCCGTATGACATGTGTTGATTTATGTATGTTAGAACCTGCAGTTTAGGCCCGGATGTTATGGTACATGTTGTTTATACTATTGTGGTGACAGGCCAACAAGTATTATTGCAAGATCTGCATATATGTGCTGTGAAGGTGGTTTTATAATGCGTGCAAACTATAAGTATTTACTCGATTGCACTTACTTGTAATGTTATGGCAATTGCCTTGTTGGCAAACTGATTTATGATTCATGTGACGTGATGACAATTGCCTAGTTGGCAAAGTGATTTACGTGATTGCATTCTAATGTGTTGTATGTATAATACAAAGGATATTTTTATATAACCTTGTGTGGCATCTCTTTTTGTGGTGTGCCTAGGGTGTCACTGGTGAGTGAGTGTGTTGCGCAAATGCTTTACACATTGCCTCTGGGATAAGCCTGACTGCTCTGCCAAGCTACCAAGGGGGTTAGCTGGGGTGATCTTGTGTGTGTAACTCTCTTACCCTGACATACCCTAGCCAACCAGAAACTAAAGTTCTAACAATAACAAACTACAAATTCTCAACCTCTGGAAAAACTAATTCTCTCAGGTAATGCATTATCGAATAATAATTGAAAGCAGGAACAATGGCCCCTTTCACTCCTATTGCGATACTAAAATACATGCATTTACATGGTTCAAAGCGGCCCGTGCCACTGCACCTGCTGCATCAATGAAAGCTACACCCCCTCGTAATAGCTTTGGCTCATGCACAGTACATGAAAACAGCAATTAGTGTCTCTATAAGATAATGCTACAATTAGTGCTCTTCACAGATTCCAATTGCGCAGCAAGTGCAGGGACACTGGGGCCCAGAGGGGCCCACTGAATGCTGATTATTGCTGTATTTCACAGTTCAAACAGCGGCCAAGGGACCCATTTTATTCCTTGCAATAGGGCCTATGGCACACTTGTGCTGTGTATCAAAGTAAATATCTCGGAAATTGTAAAATAATGGTATTGACAAAATTAACAATAATGCTGAAAATGTGGGTTATAATTGTCACATTTCAATACAAACTGTGGCAAATGAGTTAGCATGATGGAGGGAGACAGCACGCCTGTCTCTTGAGTGCTTGATAAGCAATGTAGAAATTATGCACAATGAGTTAAAAACATAGCACTAAGATTTAGGGCCCGATTATGATCTCACTGAGAAAGCCCTACGGCCAACTAGGGCACGTAGAGCCTTCCGAATGACTCGGACTCCGGGGCTTCCAGCGACCAAGTATGATGCAATTGCGAGCTGACGGACTCAGGTCGCTCGTAGTCCCATTGAAGTCTATGAGAGCCTGTTGTACATTGCGTACATAGGCTCTCATAGAGAAAAAATATAGGTCGCCGAAAAGGGCGCCCCCTGTCACGGGAAAGCCTTGGTGTCCCCGCACTGTGCATGCATGTGTAGTGCGGGGAGCACCGATGACCAATTTATAGCGCTACGGGTGAAGGGAGGCCCGCTATGGGCCCCCAAAGTACGTCTCCGGCAACCAAGACGCCTCGTCAGGAGCGAGTCTATCTAACTGACAGACGCGCTTATCGTACTTGCTCGCTCGCAAATCGGCGCAATTGCGCAACACGAGTCAGCCATGTTAGAATTGTCCGGAAGGCATCGCTGACAGGTACAAGTCGTTCAGAGCGCAAGGCTATATGCAAATCTTACTTGCTTGTTCGTACAGTGGTATGAGTCATTCGGAAAACGGGGCAGCGAGTCGGGCCCGCTCTTGACGGATGCAGTCCGTAGCCCTTCCGAGCGAGATCTTAATCGGGCCCAATGAGTAACAAGGAGAGACAAAGAGTTCATTTAGTGACTGCTTTTTACAAATCAGGTCCAAATAACTGACATTTATCCCAACTTCCCTGCTTAACGAAATTGTGTGACTTCAGGCAAATATTTTCTTCATTATCTCATGGGAGTGCTCCACCATCACACCCCACCTACGCAAACCCATCAACATCTCCTTCGAGGCATCAACCTTCCAGGAAAGCTGGAAGCACACTGAGATCATTGCCTTACTCAAAAAACCCAAGGCTGACCCTAATGACCTCAAGAACTTCCGACCCATCTCCCTGCTCCTCTTCCCGGTGAAGGTCATCGAGGAAGACTGTCAACAGACAACTGACCCGCTACCTCGAGGAGAACAGCATCCTGGACCCGGCCCAGTCCGGGTACCGCAGCAACCGCAGCACCGAAACTGCCCTCATCGCCACCACCGATGACATCAGAGCCCTGCTGGACAACAGCAAAACCGCGGCCTTCATCCTCCTAGACCTGTCAGCCGCCTTCGACACTCTCTGCCACCGCACCCTACGCACACGCCTCCACGATGCTGGGATGCGAGACAAGGATCTAGAATGGACCACCTCCTTCCTCTTCGGCAGAACCCAGAGCGTCCGCCTCCACCTTTCCACTCCAAAGCCACTGAGATCATCTGCGGCGTACCCCAGGGTTCATCCCTCAGCCCGACTTTGTTCAACATCTACATGGCACCGCTCGCCCACATCGCCCGACTGCACGACCTCAACATCATCTCCTACGCCGACGACACCCAGCTGATCTTCTCCCTCACCAAGGACCCCCTCACTGCCAAAACCAACCTCCACAAAGGAATGAAAGCTGTCGCTGAGTGGATGAAGAACAGCCGTCTGAAGCTGAACTCGGACAAGACAGAAGTCCTCATTCTCGGCTCCACCCCCTTGGCCTGGCACGACTCCTGGTGGCCTACCACACTGGGAACGGCTCCAACACCCACCGACCATGCACGCAACCTGGGGTTCATCCTCGACTCTACTCTCTCCATGACAAAGCAGGCCAACGCCCGAGGCGGAAGCCGGGAGAAACGCTTGCAATATTTTTAAAAATGTGATTGTGATATTGTGTTTTTACTTACTCAGCCCCTTCTCCTTGGGCACTTATTCATTTGTTTTTCACGTGCTGGGCATCCCCGCGCAGCGGATCGTAGCGCTGCCGCGGGTCACAATTCTTCTTGCCGCCATTTCCCCAGAGCACACAGGCCACGCCCACTACCGTCTGGCCACGCCCCTCCCGCACTGAAGGTTACTTAAGACGCGCTGATTACGAGCGCAAACCAGAGGATACCTATCTCCTGAGGCGGAAGCCGGGAGAAACGTGTAATGATAGTCAGGATCCGCTTTAGAAGTAAATTGAAGGTTTATTCAGTGGTACAGCAAGATCCATAGAGCAGCACCATACACACACATTCGAACACTTGCCCCCCCATCCTTAGGGGCAAGAACAATGGGGGCAAGCCACTCTGAGGCTTCAATTTCCTCAATAACCCCAAAATTGAGCAATCTCTGTAACTCGGCCTTCAGTGGTTCAATCATCATGTTCGGCACCCTCCTTACCTTGTGCACACAAGGAATAGCTTTCTCTTTAAAGACAATGTGATGCTCAAACCCCTTCAGACAGCCCAGGCTATCCGAAAACACTTCGGGGAATTTCTCAAAGCATTCACAACTTGAATCCCAAGAATCTACCAACATGACTTGATTTTCAGGATCCTTAGCACAAGGGTTAAGCATGATGCCAAGATCACGCTGATGTCTCCACCCAAGCAGGTTGTCACCCCTTTCAGCCACATAAACCTTGCCCATAGTACACCTGTCTTTAAATTGAATAGATGCTTGAACATAACCTAGGACATTGATCTTGGAACCCCCGTAGCTGACAGGATTGATATCTGGCCTTGACAATGCTACATTGTCAAGACCTACACACTCATCCCACTGTTTGTTACCAATCATGGTAAAAGGCGATCCAGAATCAGCCAAAACAGAAAAATCAAACCCATCAACCATTATTTTACACTCTGGCATAGTTATACTATCAGCATCTACTTTCCCATCATCAGCCCTAACACTCAAAAGAATGGTACGCACTACTTCCACATTTTTCTGAGGGTTACGAGCTTTGTCAGAAGCTCTGCAGACTCTAGCATAATGCCCCTTGACAGCACATTTGTTACACACCGCCTCTCTAGCAAAGCAATGTGGGTAATTAGAAAAGTGTGAAAAACTTCCACATCTCATGCATTTAGGTTTAGTGACCGTAGAAGTGGCTTTATCAGGAGGAGAACCACTGCCTCCTCCAACAGAGTGACTGTCACGTGCTACCCTGCTTTGATTGCTCTTCAAAGGAACACGCACACGCGTATCCTTCTCAACAGTCTTGCCACTGGTAGGCGCAGAAATCTTTGCTAAACTGTTGCAAGTCTCGAAATTATCTTCTTCTTCTATGGCATGCACTTCATTTGGTTTCTGACTTTTTTCTTCCTTGTTTTTCCTAATTTCTTTAACCCACTTGGAAGTGTTCTCCAGTCCCTCCACAATGGCTACAGCCTCAATCAAAGAGGGATTTTTCGATAAAAGTTTCTCCTGGACTCGAACACTGTTGGTGCATCTTACCAACTGGTCTCTTACTAGCGAATCCGAAAGATCACCAAACTCACACGTGCGTGCGAGAGTTTTCAGAGCTGCCACATAGCTGCCTACACGTTCAACTGGACCCTGGATCCTAGTAAAAAATGTATGTCTCTCCAGAACCACGTTGATACGTGGACCGAAATACTTTTCCAACATAACCAGGGACATCTCATACACATCGCCAGGAGCACCATCACCCTCGCCCACAGGAATGATGTCCATGCTGTCGTAAGTATTTCTTCCTTCTACGCCCAAGTTATGAAGAAGGATAGCTTGTTTTCTGACAGCCGAAAACTTCTCCCCACCAATGGCTACAATGTAGGAGTCAAAAAGGTTTTTCCACCTCTTCCAGGGCAGAATGGGATCACCATCTTCTGTCAAAAAGGGCGGTGGTTGTGACATACTGGAAGACGATGCTAAAGCCATTTTTGTTAAAGAGAGAGAGCACTGGAACTAGTCAAAATAAATTGTTAAGGAAATAATATGCGTTTGTTTTCCACAAAATTTCGTCAAAATCTGACATATTCCATATTGTTTGTTCACATGTAAACTGTCCAAATTCAGTCAGCAAACTCACGGAAGGTGGTGTGCTCTTCCGCTCATCCTCCGCTCCAATCAGAAGTCGTTCACAAGTCTCTGTCACTCCAGCTCCGACAGAACTCGAAAATGAGACGTTAAAATTCAGTCATTGCAGGGGAATTGGTGCTTCACCGTGTTACCTGTCCCCAATCAGGCATTGTCTTCTCGTCGCCAGTGTAATGATAGTCAGGATCCGCTTTAGAAGTAAATTGAAGGTTTATTCAGTGGTACAGCAAGATCCATAGAGCAGCACCAACCGTCTCAATCTTCCTTTCAATCCCTGGAATGAGTGATGCATCATACCATGCATCACACCATTCCATGACACAGGGAAGATTCCACATTACATCAATGACTCCATTAGAACCAATCATAACAAAACGCTTGCAATATTTTTAAAAATTTGATTGTGATATTGTGTTTTTACTTACTCAGCCCCTTCTCCTTGGGCACTTATTCATTCGTTTTTCACGTGCTGGGCATCCCCGCGCAGCGGATCGTAGCGCTGCCGCGGGTCACAATTCTTCTTGCCGCCATTTCCCCAGAGCACACAGGCCACGCCCACTACCGTCTGGCCACGCCTTTCCCGTCTCCTATAATTATGTGCATTCCTCGGACGCGCAGCGGACGAGAGCAGCGGGCGTGCCGTCTGCGCGCCGAAGGCGCGCCTAAGCAAGCCCGTCTGCGCCCGTCCGTGCCAGGACGGGCCTACGGACTAGGCAGAATGGCAAAAATTCCTGCTATACTCCCATGGAACTCAGCTCCCTACAACACTCTCGCCTCCCTAGCCTGGATCCCGCCACACGATCATGCCTAATGGCCAATAACATTTGCCGCCCCCAGCCAGGCCAGGCCTCCCCTGACAAAACTCCCCCGGGCTCTCACTATACTAGCAAAATTTTGAGATCTAATGACCTTACGCTCCGCTGCCTATACTTGAACACACGATCTATGGTAAAACACCAATTGGATATTTTTCTACTCCTTAACTCAGATAGACCGGATATGCTACTCATCACTGAAACCTGGCTTACCCAAGACTCTCTACCGGATGTCCTAGCAGCTCTCCCGGCAGATTATTACATACTGTCAGTGAATAGAGAATCAGGAAAGCAAGGGGGTGGCGTTGCTGCCATCCTCCACAAAGATCATAAGTTCACCGCTTTACCTTCCCTGGACCTACCGGACACCGAAAACCTTCTAATTAAATCTGACACAGACAAGGGAACCATGGTACTGGCATTGATCTATCGACCCCCCAAGGTCATGCCCACCTTTCCGGTCTCCCTGAGCGAGCAATTGTCTGGCTTAGTTGTCAACTACGACAAGGTAATGCTGATCGGGGATTTAAACTACTGGTTTAATGACCCAGCGGCAGGGCCCCAGGCCATTGAATTCTCTGAGCTCCTTCTCCATCTGAATTTCTCTCAATTAGTCCTGACCTCTACTCACGAAAAAGGACACATTCTGGACCAGATTTGGTCTCATAATGTCCCGCTGTCTATCCCGACGGCAACCCCCTGTATTTGGTCAGATCACCATCTACTCCAATTTTCCTGCACTCTTCACGGCCATTCGAAGGCCCCCATTCCTGTCGGAGGGGTAGTTAGGAAATGGAGATCACTAAACAATCACGACTTTTTGTCTTCCCTGTAAAACTCAATCCCAGCTCCCACACATGATATTAATCTTATGGGAAAAAATCTCACTGATTGGCTCTTGGCAGCCTGCAATGAGCATGTTCCGCTCTCTAAATTCTCTCTTGCTCGTCGCATGGATGCCCATAGGTGGTTCACGGCAGATTTAAAAAACAAATATTGGAATTGCGCCAATTTGAGAGGAAATGGAGACATGGGTACTCAGATGAGGACAGAGTGTCATATACGACTGCCAGTAGGAATTATAAGAACTCTATTCTAACTACCAAGGCAGCATTCTTCTCCGACAAAATTCTGAATGCACACAATAAATCTAGAGACATTTTCAGGGTGGTGAACGATCTCTGCAATGATGTAAGAACCTCCCCTCCCCAAGCCCCCATGCAAGAGCTTTGCAATCTGCTCAATAATTTCTTCATGGATAAGATAGCCACCATAAAAGAAAGCATCCCGGAAAGGCCCAGCATGGTGGCCACCGAGGACATCTGCAGAAATCCATCTGAATTCGAGGCTTTCCCCCCGATGGATCAATCTAGGTTATGGGAACTGATGAATCGTGTGAAGTCCGGCTCACCTAATGATTGTTGCCCCCCGCACGTCCTGAGGGACGTCTATTCAGCCCTCCCGCTAGGCATACTCCCTCTCTTGAATGAGTCCCTAGCTCAGGGAATAGTCCCCACCTCGTTTAAAAATGCAACGCTGGTCCCGCTAATTAAAAAACCGGGTGCCGAACCGACTAATCTCTCCAACTACCGGCCCATATCCCTCCTCCCTTTTGGAGCAAAGATCCTGGAAGCCCATGTGGCTAGCTGCATCTCCAATTTCATCGAAACATCAGAGTATCTGGAGCCTAACCAAGCCGGCTTTCGCCAGGCGCACTCAACCGAAGCAGTGATCCTCGCAGTTCTGGACACAATGAGATCCAACGCCGACAGGGGTATACATCAGGCCTTGGTGCTTCTGGACCTGTCGGCAGCGTTTGACACGGTGGACCATACCATCTTATTACACCGTGTCGAACAAGCTGGTCTGCGAGGATCGGCCCTCGGTTGGGTGAAGTTATTCCTGAGCAATCGGACCCAGGCAGTTAAACTTGGGAACTTTACAGCGCCCAAATTATCTACCACCTGTGGTGTCCCGCAAGGTTCGTCATTGTCCCCCCTCCTATTTAACCTATATCTCAAACCCCTTTTGCATTCCTTAAAAAACAGGAGGGCTACGATTTATAACTACGCTGACGACCTGCAGCTAATTTTCCCACTGGACTCGACTGACTCCGCCGTGGAATTCCAGGCAACCATGTTACACATCCAACAGTGGATGGAGTTGAATCATTTAAAACTTAATCCCAGGAAGACCGAGCTGGTACTCCCGGGCAAAAGCTCGATCAGCTGGGGCCCTCATTTCTGGCCGTCAACAATGGGATCCCCTCCTCCCCCTCTCCCTCGGTGAAAAGCCTCGGGATTACCATTAACTCTGATCTCTCCCTGAATAGCCAGGTAGGAGCGGTGATCTCGTCTAGCTTCCATCAATTGCGCAATATTAGAAAAATTGCTCATCTACTCTCTCACTCTGCCCTCATTCATGTGGTACTCGCCTTGGTTCTGTCCCGATTAGACTTTTCAAATTCTATTTATTTAGGTCTCCCCCTGTTCTTGTTTAAACGCTTGCAAACTGTGCAAAATCAAGCGGCTAGATTAATCTTCAAGAACCGTGGTGGGAGTTCGGCGAAACCATTGCTGGCCACTCTTCACTGGCTACCCATAGCCCAACGGGTAATATTTAAAGTAGGATGTTTGGCCTTTAAGGCTCTTCATTGGAAAAGTCCCATGTTCATTAACAACTTAATAATCAAACATGAGCCTACCCGCAACCTTCGCTCTGCTCATCAGTCCCTTCTCACTTTACCCTCCTTCAAACGGAAGCGTCAAGGCGGATGTCGATTTGCTTTTCTTGCCCCAAAGGTGTGGAATTCTTTCCCCCTGTTGCTCAGGAAATGTACCAATCTTATGGAGTTCCGGGGAGCCTTGAAGACCTGGCTATTCAAGCAAGCTTTGGGATAGGTTAACTGTTTTTCATTCTTTCCTCACTATCAGCGCCATGAAACCTCTGGGTGCCCGTGCGCGTAATAAATTCAGAATAACATAACATAACATAACGCCGTCTCGTCCTCCTGCTTCAACATCCTCTGCATGCTCCGCAAGATTTACAGGTGGATCCCCACCGAAACAAGAAGAACGGTCACCCAGGCCCTTGTCAGCAGCAGACTGGACTACGGAAATGCCCTCTACGCAGGAATTATGCGGGAGGGTTGAGTAAATTATGCGTCAAGAAAAGGCTTATTATGTGGCATAATGCTACACATTTTGCGATAGCATTACTAAATTATTTTGTCATTTCTACACTGTTTGGGCATTGTTTGTAACTCATTAGTACCAGTTTGACACCAAAATATATCAATAAGTTAAAAGAAAAAGGGGGCCGGTCAACCTTGACAAAAGGCTTTTCACTGCGTTGCGGCACGTGACATTGTATTTTAGTTTTGTTTGAACTGTGAATTTACTTTAGTTAGGCATTTAAGTCCATTAAAGTGCATATACATTTAGCATTTAAACTTAGTTAATTAAGACCATTATTAAAATGCAATCATGATAAAACACTAAAGTAATTCATATAAAACAATTGAGACTGAAACACCAAAATAGCTCAGCGCATGCAAGTTAAAATACATAAACTGTAAAAGGAGTAGGCTAAAATGTTTGTAGCACCCAGAAAAAGCTGAAAGCAATGGCCAGAGGCCGTTTGAATGAATACGTGGGACAAACAAATCTCGGGAGCGACATGGTAAAGTGCTCCTAGGGTACAGCGCAAGTGGGTGTAGAGGGGCCACAAACAAATATTAGGTAGCAACTTTAAATTAAGATCAGCTTTTGAGACTATGAATAAGATAGTTTATTAGTCAATTAAAACCATAAAGATGACTAAAATCATACAATATGAAACATTTAGCTAATAAAGTTCTAAAACTTGTTATACATCACCTGCAGGAATTGCACATCTGATAGGAAACATTCTCATCATTTGCAGCCGTTCATGAATATAAGAGTAAAATTACTAGTATACATATGATAAAAGGCTGTCAGGTGAACAAGCCAACCACAGCACCTTCCTACGACGGTAAACGGCGTTTACTTAGCAGGCGTTACTTCGCATGTCGTTACTACGCGGACGTTAGTACGCACGCGTTGTTACTTAGAAAACCTTTACTACGCAAGTCGGAACAGCGACTTGCGTTAGGGGGGGGAAGGTGTTGGATTTAAAATCCAACACCTTCCCTAGTGTCCTAATAGACTGGAGTTGGAATAGTAAATTATACTATTCCAACATCCAGCACCCCCTACTGTAATTCGTTGTTCCGAATTGCGTAGGAAAGGAATGCGAAATAAAAATGCGGTCGTACTAACGACCGCGTAGTAATGGCATGCGTACTAAATGCATGCGAAGTAACGTCATATATTCTCCTACGACTCTAAAGTTGATTGGTCATAAACCGTCTTTTTCCCTGATTAGTTAGCGTGCAGGTTTTTCACAATGCGGCCAGTTGTAATTCTACCAATAAAGTGCCAGTGTGCAAGACTATATGCGAATAAAGTACCCATGGGCAAGTCTACCGTGCGGGTAAGGTGCCAGTGTGCAAAAAGTAACTGCTTGTTAGGCGGTTATTGCCAAAGCATGACGGGATAGGGAGCGGCTGCTGTCGTTTTCCCTAGCAGCCTGTCCTTGCATGTCCATTTACCCGCTCACAATTATTTACATAACTTGACGGAGTTGGCAGAACCTTATGTCAATTTTTCTGGCAACCCTTACCAACAGGCCCTAGAGCCTACTAGTAGCTCATCAATTCTCTTCACAGCCGTCCCCCAGATTCACCCAGCACCCGACCTATACACTAATCAGGTTTTTAAAGATGGCCAGGAACTGCACTAATCTATTGTTCAACATTGTATTTCTTGGGCCCAGTGACTCCACCAGTGCGGTCCTGCAGGACCTAATTCTCCAGTCAATGACCTCTCTTCTTAATAGGCTTTCTTCCCTGGTTGACCAGTACAGGACATGCTGCAGGGTCCTGATGGCATTGTCTGTAGCTCAGGTCTTCGCCTAGGCCGCCTTTCCTCCATTTTGACAGGAAATATAATGTGGTTATCTCACCAAGTCTGAGAGCCAGGAATGATTGTTTAACCTTCCGATGATAAGGTGCTGCAAGAAGTGGTGATTTTCATAAGATTGAATATGATTTCAGCACCAGACACCCATGGCGATGTTTGGACAACCTTTCCTTATCTGCAGTCCATCCAACTTTGCAGTTGGATTGACTTATCTACCATTTTCTTGAACACTTGCCCAGATATTCTAAAGTTCCATAGATGGCCCAGTTCTAGCATCCCGATGCTGTTCTCAAGGTATTTCTTGTTAGCGCCATTCCTCCGTTGTAGATTGCTTTCAAACCAAACTTGGTTAGCCAAGGTTTTATCGGCAGCTGCAGTCGGTTTGTAACTGAGCTTTACAAATGCCGCCATCCTGGCAAGGAAAATTCCAACTGGAATTGCGCAGGTGAGGCCAATCTGGGTAGCCAGAAGGTTTGTTTGTAGGATCTTATCAATAAGTTATCAAGTAGAGTAGACTCAACACCTAGCATTATCTCTGATCCGTATGTGAGTGCTGGTATCAATTTAGCTTTCATTACTGCTCCCATGGGTTTCAGGTCATGATGGATCTTGCCAATGTTGAAAATGCATAGTTGATAACCGGCACTTTTCCCTTGATTGCCTTTTTCTGGGATGCAAATGTGCAATTTGCAACTCTTTTGACCCATAAATATACGTAGGTGGCAGCCTCATCAATTTTGTATCCATTAGGATACCATCTGCAATTTTTGTTGGTGCGCCAATTAAAAACCATCACATTTGTTTTTTTGTGATTTACTTCCAGGCCATTCTTTTCTGTGAATATGTCAAGGCAGTTGAGTAGCCTTTGAAGGCCTAGTAGAGTGTTGCTTAAAAGCAGTAAATCATCAGCATAAAGAATGTATTACATTTGTTGACCACACATGCTTGGTGCATGAGCTGTCTGCCCATCTAACTCTGTTGAAAGATCCACCAGGTATAAATTAAAAACACAGCCTTGTTTTAGGCCCGTTGTTGTTTGCACTTTCTTTGATTCGTGTGTACCATCTCCGATTTTTATCTTAACCCATGTTTCCGAATATACTAACCTAATTGCTCGTAAATTGTTGGATGAGATTCCCAATCGCGGAGCTTAGCCCATAAGATATTACATGGAACACAGTCAAAGGCTGTCTTGATGTCAATGAAACACATATAGAGCAATATGCCGCTTGCCTTTGCTCTATTTACAATTAGTCCCAAGGTCATGAGGTTAGATTTAGTGCCTTGACCCCTTGTAAAGCCGGTTTGATTTTTGAAGGAAGTCTCCCATTTTCATACGCCCAAGATTGCAAATCATGTAATAGTAGTGTGGAGAAGAATTTGAGCTCTATGACCATGAGAGCAGTTAGCTGGTATTTGCCAGGTGAACATGCAATTCCTTCTTTAAGAATGGGATGGATTATTGAACCCCTCCATCTTTCAGGGATTATGTAATTTGCCAGAATGTGATTAAACATTGACACCAAAAAGGCTGCCCACCGTGATGCAAAGTGCTTAAACAGTGCCTGGTGAAGCCCATTTGGAGAGGGTGCACTCTGCCGGCTACTTTTTAATATCTTTCTCCACCTCTGCCGAGGTGAATACATGTGGGGCCAAATTATCTCAATTGGGCCACTGAAGACTGGTTACATCTAAAGACCTTCCCTTAAAGTGAAATTTTAAATATTGAACCCACTCCGTCTCACTATTATTTGCATTATTCACTGCTCCAGAACCTTTCACGATGTTGTTGATAAGCTTCCAGAATCTTTTTGAGTCATTTGTTTTAGTGGCATGTAACAGCTGGGCCTATGGTGTTTCTTGTTTGGCTTTTATATACACCCAGATCTCTTGTTTTAAGCAGTGTCTCTCGTTGCGGAAGTGTTTTCATAATTCCGTATCTCCTAGATTTTGACGTAATTGTCAAAAGAGTTGAACTAATTTATTTTTTGTTTTTTGAGTGTGGAATGGCATAAAAAATAGATTTACAATGAACCAGGTGAGTTCCCTTGATCCGATTGTTCTCTTTTTGGGTTTTGGTCAAATTGTCGGAGAGTGTTTCCCATGCCACTATCGGATTAGAGCCAGTTGGAGCTAGATCTACCAGGCTTGCTACTGCTGCCTCTGCTATGCTGTTAACTGTACTTGAGGACCACTTAAGATGTTTAAGGTTTTCTCTGCCAATGTCCCCCTCTAGCATAGAAACTGCTTTGTGTTTGCGTATGAATGTATTTACTGTAATCACCTGGGGATTATGGTCACTCTCCACATGGTGGACTATGCTAAAATCACATACCTGATTGTATACGGAAAGTGAGATGAGTATGTAATCTGAAATGGAGAATACATTGCCCTAAACTCTTGTCTAGGCAGGTGGAGTGTCACCTGCCTTTCAGCCATTCAAGAACAATAGGTCCATTAGCTTGCAGGCCTTTATTCTCCTGTGACTAGCCAGTATGATTTGTGATGAATATCTTTTAGTTGGGCTGCCATTCTTCGGGATGCTGCTGCTCTTTTCTTTGGATTAATGTATAGATTTACAAGAATGATCAATTCTTCTGCATTTTTAGCCCAGCCATCCATTTTCAATGCCAACATACCTGAATCATCCACGTGCAGTTCTGTGGTCTTGACCGATAGATTAGTGTTGATATAAATTGTCAAATGCTATCTTAAACCCAGGTTTCCAGGAACATTAATATATCAAATGATCCCAGATAACGTACGATCACTGGGTGCATGAATTTTGTTTGCAGACCGCTGATATTCCAGGAGCAGATTGTTAGCCCAACCTGTTTGCTTGCGGGTGGCAACACTTCCACTCATCATTACTGCTCCTGACTTGTGACAGGGCTCTGGGTAGCAGTCCCAGGTGTTTTGGTGCTCATAGTTTGTTATCATTCTTTGCTGCAAGCCTGATTCTTCTTCTTTGGTTACCGTAATTATCACCTTTGTAATGTCTGGGGCACTTTTAGGATGGGCCAAGGTGGGGTGCCCACCATTTACTCCTCTTGGTACTGCCGAGATGGACACAGCTTGTTTATCTAGAGATGGCCCTACTAGTAGCATTTGGGGGTATCTGTCCCCCTGGTGTGCTTTTACTTAAAACCCCAGGCTTTTAAATGCTTTCTCTTCTCCAGGATCTGAGCCGGGAGGTCCGGCGTACAAAAGGTAACCAGGGTGGGTTCCATATGCTATCGCCCTCTTGCTGGCATAAACTTGATCAATGAAATGTTCTCTGACTTAACATGCTCCAGGCCCGCAAGGGCCTTGATCAGCTTTAGGACACTTGAGTGATTTAAAATGTCTTGGGGCCCTCTTGATTGAAATTCTGAGATCCATAATAGCCTCTGCCCAGAGTTGATCTGACATCCAGGCTGCTCAACGGAGCCGAACGGGTCTCTTGATGTCGATTGGTTTTGACCATTCCCTGTGGGCCCTGGTCCCCTGTAAACTGGGAATGAGTTTCTTCCTCCTTGAGCTCCTTAACTTGTAGTTTTTCAGACCATAGAATTTGGTCATGCAGGGAAGTTCCTCATGTTCTAAATATTCCCCCATCCAGCAGACTGCATGTCACTGGGGGTGCACTAGTTGGAGTAGAGGGTCGGAGTAGAGGGTGCCCTCATGTATTTTACAAGAGTCACAGATTTATTGAGTGCATTATTGCATGCAAGGGCCGGCTTGGCACTTGTAGCAAACAGCTCCACTGTGACCTTCCCAGGTGGTCTAGATCTTTCTGGTGTGCTATTGATGAGATGGATAAATTCTCTATGTGCCCAGAAAAGATTGTATTCCATCCCTTCCTTGCTTGTTTCCTTTTCCTTTTAGTGGGTCAGGATAGCACAAGAGATTTATCCTTCACGTTCTTCAGAGTGATCTTTTTGATGCCTAAGTGACGTTTCAGTGTTTTGCTCCCCTGCTTCTATGTGTTCTTTTTCCCCCAGCCGTTTGGGGTGATCTTCCTGACCCCTTTGAGTTGTCATCTCAGTGATTTTTGCTTCCTCTTTTAGTATCGTAGTGGAAGATATCCTGGGCCGGGTCTCAAGTGTGAGGCTGTTTTGAACTTCTCCCAGAATTCCTTCCATAATTGCAGGACGTTTTACTAGCCTGTCTACTACCTCCTTGCAAGAGCAAATTGTAAAGCCATTGATTGGACCCTCGTAATTAGTGAGTTTAGTTTTTCAAGTTTCTCATTATTTCCTGACACAAAGATTGCCATAGTGTTGAGTTAATCCACCTGAATGTCCATTTTGATCCAGTGATGTCTCGGAGCCAACACTGTTGCTTGCATTGAGTTTAATATGGCATACCACAAGCTAGAGGAATTGTCACTAGATTGCATTGTGCACTCTCTGTTTTGGCTCTCCCTCAGGGGCAGCTCCCTGGATACCCTTATTAACCCCTCCTGCAGGTCCTACGGCGTAGGATGCTCAGCATTGTTGGGCATAAATTCATGGGATGAGTAAAGCTTGAGCTGTCCTTCCTATTCCACTGGCTCCTCCAGTACCACTGGTTCCATACTGATGGGCTCTGCCTCATCAAGACCGACTGTCCGACTATGTAATCGTAAATTTTGTAAAATCATGATGGTTGATGATAGGGGGATAAGGGAGGGAATACAGGAGTAACTTCCCCCCTCTTCGGCAAAAACTTGGCATTCACAGTTGATTAAGGCGTGCCGTCTTGTTTATCTATGAACTAAAAAAAAACTGTTATTTTTGATGTGTCAGACTGGTCCATTGACTCTTTAACCTTCTCTGTAGACTGATATGTTCTCAAGCTGCCGATACATGGGTGACTGGCTGTTGCCGTAGGGCTGGAGTCTAGATCTTGGTCAGAGGCATGTATTGTGCTGCTATTCACCAGGGGGTCCATCCCTGTCTCACTTGTTTTATTTTTTGCCCTCCTTCTTGCATTTAGTTCTCGTGATGCGGTCTCTCTCTCCTGCTTTCTTTTGGTAGTAGCTTTTGCCTTGCCTCATACTTTCCCAGATCTCATCTTTACTGGTTGGTTGTTATAACAGGCAATGGCAACCGCCTTATTATTATGACAGTCCAGGTTGGGTGCTCTAAGTACCTTTGCTAGGTTTCCACTTTTAGGTAGATTTAGATGCCTTGCCTTCTTGCACTCATGGATTGCTTTGTCTCAGAAGTGACACAGTACGCAGTATCTTTCCAGGATCATTCCAGGACAATGTGGGACACTACCTCTGTCTGCTTTAACCCAGCTTGGTACAAGTGTCTTTCCCCTATTCATGTAACCGGGGTAGTGGGTAATTGGTAGGCAGTTGGTGGCACGGTAGGCTCCATCTGTCTAGGGTATCCTATAGTAGCCTACGGTGAGCAGTGGATGTCTTTAAAAGGGCTATATTATAGACCTGTGACTGTGACTGGCTTTAAAAGGGATATATAATGGGTCTGCAACTGTGACTAGAATACATAATAGCCCGGGTTAGGTGACAAGCCCAATGCACCAACAGAAAACTGGCTAGGGCCAAGTCCAATGTACAGATGGGTGAGGGCCTAGGTATAATGGGCTGGTTCCAAGAGGCTGCTCTTCAGGCTGCCTAGAAGCCGCACCCAGTCCTAGCTGGGCCACCTCTGTGGGGGACCCGGGCTTGCACTCAGCGTGCAGTAGCTACTACTGCCACGCTCGGAAGCACGCCTTACATCCTGCTTGTGTCAGGACCAAGTCTTCCAGGAGAGGGATGGTTCTTGGCAGGCCTTTAGCAGGTTACTGAGAGCACTAGGAGCTCTGGAGTTGCTTAAATGTTAAATGTTACTGGATTTCTAAAGCGCATGGCTGCCCGTGAGCGTCCCAGCGCTGAATGAGTACAGGTGGAGTCGTAAGGGGGTTTCATGGGAACAGCCATGTTTTCAGAGATTTTCGGAAGGCCAACAGATTAGGCTGTGCACGAATGTCAGGAGGGAGTGAGTTCCATAATTTGGAAGCATTATAGGAGAAGCGCCGACCTCCTGTTCGTGCTCTCTTGATCTTAGGTGGCAGAGTTAAATGAGCATTAGAGGATCGGAGAGGTCTAGAAGTGGTGTAAGGAGTCACCAGGTCTTTAAAGATGGGAGGTGCCTTGCCGTTGAGGATTTTGTGCGTGAGACAGAGCGCCTTAAATTGCACTCTTTCAACCACGGGAAGCCAGTGGAGTGCTTTGATAGCCGGCTTGGACGAACACCGGCTCTTGGTGTTGGCGAGGATCCGTGCTGCCGCGTTCTGAACCACCTGCAATTTGGTAGTGACTTTCCGCGGGGCACCCAAAAACAGTGCATTGCCATAATCCAAGCGTGACAGGATGAGGCCTTGGATAAGGAGTTTCCTTGATGGAAAAGGGAGTAATGGCAGAATTTTTCAGGCAGATCGCAAAAGCCCATAACAGACCCCAGCAGTTTTCCTAGCATGAGTGTGCATGGTGAGATTTTGGTCAAGCCATAGTCCGAGGCTTTTGATCTCGGTTTTAGGGGTAGGAGGCTTGCCCATGCATGGGGGCCATAAAGATTCTGGCCGGAAGTGAGCATGGTTCCCCATTACCAGCATCTCCGTCTTGTCGCTGTTGAGCTTCAAGTGCGAGCTATCCATCCAGCTGACTATGTCTTTCAGACAGGAATAAAGGTTGGTGGTAGGGTTTTCCTGCTGAGAAAGGGAGACTACCAGCTGGGTGTCATCAGCGTACGTTAGGAGTTTAATCCCGTGGGGGGTGACTATTTTTTCCAAAGGGGACATATATACGTTGAAGAGCGTGGGGCTCAACGAGGAGCCCTGTGGTACTCCGCAACGCATAGGGGTCTCCCTGGAAGTATAGTCACCCTCGATCACCTGGAATGAACCGTTATGAAGAAAGGATTTTATCCAGGTCAGGGCGACACCTGTAATCCCAAGATCACTGAGTCGCTGGACCAGGATTTGGTGGTTGACAGTGTCGAAGGCCGCGCTCAGATCCAGGAGGATCACTGCCACTGAACCTCCTGAATCAATGATCTTCCTGGCCTCCTCGACCACCGTCACCATTGCTTTCTCCGTGCCCTGTCCGGGGCGAAAACCCATCTGAGATGGTTTAAGTAATTCATTCGATTCCAGGTAGTGGGAAAGCTGGACATTTATGAATTTTTCTGTCATTTTACTGATGCAGGGGAGGAGCGAAATGGGCCTGAAGTTGCCTAGGTTAAGGGGGTCTAGATTAGGTTTTTTTAGTAGTGCTCTAACCTTCGCCTTTTTCCAGCTGGGGGGGACCACTCCGAGTGCCAATGAGGCATTAATCAGGTGTACCATGGGTCCGAAGATGGTAGGTGTTACTTGCTTTAGGATTTTAACTGGTGCAGGGTCAGAAGGTGAGCCACTTTTAAGAGATTGAAAGATGGGGGCCAAGGTTTCCTTGCTTATGGGAGTGAACGTCTCAAGTCTAGAGTTGAGGTTCTGGGCTTGTATTAGGGAAATAGGAGAAAGATCCAGGGGGATGGACGGAAGTTGCTGCAGAATGTTTTGAATTTTTTGATCGAAATACGTGGCCAACTTATCACAATGGTTGTCTGCAAGGACAGATGGACAAGTGGACTCCGGGGTTTTCAGGAGAAGTTTTACAATGCGAAAAATCTCCCTCGATGAGCAAGATGCATCATTAATTTTCTCCTGAAAAAACGAAGTTTGGGCATTTTTCAAGGCTTTTTTATAATTGAGGATGGCCAACCTGTATTCCATCTTGCTATTGGGGTCGAAGTCTTTCCGCCAAGTTCTTTCAGCCCTTTTGCATTGCTTCTTCAGGAGGCGGGTTTCCTGGGTGAACCATGGGGCGGAAGTTTTTTTGCGGGTTGTCCGATATGGTTTGTAAGGGAGGATGGTATTAAGGGAATTTTCTATCCAAGATGAAAACTCCACATCCGCTGTTACGGGGTCGATGGCAAAGATGGGCTTGGAGAGGTCCAGGATGTATTCCCATTTTTTGAGGTCTAGTTTAGCCCAGGGACGTACCAGTCTACCGGGAGATGGAGTGGGAGGAACGTTGGTCGGAATCTCCCAACTGAAGGGAATAAGCCTGTGGTCTGACCAGGGCAGAGGAATCGGGGCATTGATTTTCAAGGTGTTAATGTTACAGAAAATAGGGTCAAGAAAATGACCATGACTGTGCGTGGGTTGGTCATTCTGTAGATGAAGATGATGAGTGGCAAGGTCTAAAAGCAGCTCTGATGCGGTGTTGTCCTCCCCGTTATCGAAGTGGATATTAAAATCCCCTAAGACAAGTAAGTTAGACAGAGTGCTTGTCATAGCTGTGGAGAATTCCACAAGGGAGCTACAAAATTGGCCCAAGGCTCCTGGGGGACGGTAAATAAGAGCTCCTGAGATTGAATTACAGGAGGACAATTGAATGCTAAAATGAACATTTTCACAGTTCAGTAAAGGGCTGTCCCGAAACCTGCATGAAAGATGTTCCTTATGAATAATAGCTATCCCTCCCCCATTTCCCTTCACTCGATCCAAGTGTTGTATAAGATATCCCTGCGGTAACGCCAGTACCAGGTCAAAATCTGAGTCTGGGGTGAGCCATGTCTCCGTGAAAAATAGTATCTCAAATTGCTCTTCTTCTAGAAGCATGAAGATTTCATGACTATGTTTGGGCAGGGATCTACAATTTAGCAGGGCCATCTTGATGATGGTCCGGGGTGTTTGAATTTTCGTCACCGGGGTGAATTTGTAAAAACAGTGCGCACAGTGAGTAGAAGAACTTTCACCATAAAGAATAGTCGTACAGAGAGGCTGGGGGGGGCGATATAGTTGCATCAGAGAGTCTCTGGAGTATGATATAGTAGGTTGAGTGGAAGAGACCAGGGGGGCAGGCCCCAGGCCCGTCCTGGCGCGGACGGGCGCAGACGGGCTTGCCTTAGGCGCGCCTTAGGCGCGCTGACGGCGCGCCCGCTGCGCTCGTCCGCTGCGCTTCCTCCAAATACACATTTAATACGAGGAGGGGGGTTAGGGGAGGGGCGTGGCCTCAAAAGGGGGCGTGGCCTCGGTGCACGCCGGCAATGGCATCCACGAGTGGTAGCTTGTTTGTGTGCTTGACAACGCTAGCGTCCGCTGTGCCAGGAGTAAAAGATGCTTTTCCGCAGCAAAGTTGCAAGGTAGGAGAGTTATTTTAAAACAAAGAAAATCTACATAACACACAGATCTTTAAAAACGTGTAACGCTCCCGGCTTCCGCCTCAGGAGTACTAATTCTGTGGAAGGGCTCGTTCTCGGTGCTTTTAACTGGGCAGAGGGGGCGTGGCCTCAAAAGGGGGCGTGGCCTCGGTGCACGCCGGCAATGGCGTCCACGAGTGGTAGCTTGTTTGTGTGCTTGACAGCGCTAGCGTCCGCTGTGCCAGGAGTAAAAGATGCTTTTCCGCAGCAAAGTTGCAAGGTAGGAGAGTTATTTTAAAACAAAGAAAATCTACATAACACACAGATCTTTAAAAACGTGTAACCTCAGGAGGTTACTGAGAGCACTAGGAGCTCTGGAGTTGCTTAGTGGCTTAGTGACCCACTTCACTAGGGCCACAAGCACAGCAGACACACTGCCAGCCTACAGTGCCAGGAAAATTCTGGTCCAAGCTCTTATAATCAGTCGCCTGGACTACGGGAATGCTCTGTTAACATTAGTAAATGACTCTTTGTTGACCAAGTTACAGGTGGTAGCTAGCGTCCGCTGTGCCAGGAGTAAAAGATGCTTTTCCGCAGCAAAGTTGCAAGGTAGGAGAGTTATTTTAAAACAAAGAAAATCTACATAACACACAGATCTTTAAAAACGTGTAACCTCAGGAGGTTACTGAGAGCACTAGGAGCTCTGGAGTTGCTTAGTGGCTTAGTGACCCACTTCACTAGGGCCACAAGCACAGCAGACACACTGCCAGCCTACAGTGCCAGGAAAATTCTGGTCCAAGCTCTTATAATCAGTCGCCTGGACTACGGGAATGCTCTGTTAACATTAGTAAATGACTCTTTGTTGACCAAGTTACAGGTGGTACAGAACACCGCCGCTAGACTAATTTGTAATCTTCCCTCTCATTCTCCCTCTTCCCCTATTCTTCAGGATCTCCATTAGTTGCCTATGAGAAAATAGGTAATTTTTAAATTCTGCTGTCTGACAAATAAGGCACTTCACAAATCCCACCCCGTCTATTTATCCATGCATTTAGTTCCTTATTAACCCACAAGATGCTTTAGATCCACGGATAAGGCTCTTTTGACTGTTCCCTGTTTAGGACTTCAAATCAGGGAGGTAGATCTTTTTCCTACAATGCCTCCTTTCATTGGAACAAACTCCCCACTAATCTTCGCTTATGCTCAGACACTCTCACTTTTAAGAAGGCTTTGAAGACCTGGTTGTTTTAGGAAGTTCCTCATGCTCAGTAGTGCAGCGCTGAGATACTCCTTCTGGGGTGATTAGTGCACTTTATTAAATATTTATATAATTATTATTATTAAGGGAGACAAGACAGACGGGGGGATGGGCTCCGCCGGGCCAATGCAATGCCTTTTGTCCCTCTCCTGGTAGTCTTGGCTCTAGGCACCAAGCTCTGTGCCGGGGGCTCAATGCAGGCTCTGTGCGATTCCGGCATCCGTCGACTCCATGCGAATCCGAAGTTTGGCTTCTGGCGTCACTTCTGCAACTGTGCAGGCAGCAGACAGGGGCAGCGGCAGCAGTCAGTGCCAGGCAGCTTTTGAGGGTAGAGTTTTGATAAACAAGGAAAATGAACAATTATCATTGATCTAGTTTCATTGTAGCAAGTCTTTAAAAGTTAGAAAAGTTAGTGTTCAAGGTGGGATCCTTCGCATTAAAGGATGCAATTACCACCTGCCTGCATGTACGTATGCCAGGTTAGTTAAACAAGGTTCTTAATAGTGTCCTTCTTTCAGGCAGTAGGTTAGGGCACAGGCACATTATATTAATGATGTTGACCACCCCAGTCTTACACAGTGTGCAGCAAACATATTTTGCAATCCTGCGCCAAGGGGCGGCATGGGTAAGGCCTGGAAGGGAGCCGAAACAATATCTTAAAAAGAGCCTTTTAACTGCGTTGGCAACCTGTTTTCCAAGTAGGGCTGAAGCTTAACAACATTATATTCAAATAAGATTGTTCATTTGTGGGATTTGGCCTCTTCAGCGGTCACACAGCCAGTTCATCAATCACCTGGTCCAAGTACTGCCAGGTGGGCGAAGATTTGTTTTGTTGTACTTCCTGTCAGAGAGCTTGACATAACTGGTTATCCATCAATTACTTAATTCTCTTCAAGATCTTGATGTAGGCCCCTGTTTTGCAATTGTTCGGTTTATTAAACCAAACTCTAGTCTTATCTAGTCCAGTGAAGCATTGCTCGGGAATCGTAAGCAAGACCTAAATGTTTTTGTGATGATCAAGTTTAAGGTAGATGCATCTCTGCCAAGCAAAGCCTCTTATCCATAGGAGATAGTTGGCTGGAGCTTGTGCTGCAACTACTTTCAGCAGAGGAATGTAATTAGGACCTACTAAGGATCTCTGCAAGGTGTGGACTGCAAGAAGTAGAGTGTTACCCTTCCTCTGCTGGTCCTATGGGGTTTCCGTATCCTATTGCTCATTTCCATCACTTTCATTTCTTTCTCATTTATTGTCATCCCATTAGCAGATGAGTAAAAGGATAGTGTATCAATAAGTCGTTGCAGGCCACTTTTTGTTTGACTTGAGGTTGATATTCCTTGACAAGGCGGTGTGGTTACCTATTCTCACCCTGGCCCTGGCTCCTGAATATAGCATCTGTATTTCTTTCAGTAGCTTAACTGGGATACCCAAGTGGGCCAGTTTTTGCCAAAGGAGATTGCACTGCACACAGTCAAATGCAGATTTAAAATCTACAAAGCAAAAATAAGTTGGTTGGTTGTTCAACTTCCGTTTGTCTATAATGACCTATAGAGATAAAAGGCTAGTTGCTGTGCCTTCTCCCTGCATAAACCCAGATTGATTCGGGGTACAATTTGCTTTTCTTCCACCCAGAGCTGTAGTTCTGATAGAAGAAGATCTGCAAAATGTTTGGTCTTGGTGTCTAATAATAGACAATAGTTCTCCGGGAAATGGCAGTCACCCACTTTAAAAAAGGGGTGGATGATGGATCCCTTCCATGAATCTGGAATCATCTCTAAATGAAGGGCACTTTCAAATACTATTGACAGAATGGATGCCCAGAAAGCAGGATTGTCTTATACAGCACTTGTGGGATTCCATTTGGGCCTGGAGCTCCGCCTTGACTGCTTTTGTTAATTACGATATGGACTTGATCTGATGTAAAATATGGCAAAGAGTTGGTTAGGTTTGTGGGCTGGAGAGCATCAGGATAATTTTCCTGATCTTGAGTAAATGACACTGTACTCTCTGGAGACTGAGTAAAATGCTTAGTTAGAAAGCTGACCCAGTTTGCTTCTGTCAAGTTTGAGCTAAGGACAGTTGCCGGAGCCCTGTATAGATTGTTAACCTGCCTCCAGAAGGTTTTTGAGTTCTTCTTTTTGCTGAGATGCAGGGCATTTGCCCAGCGGTTTTGTTTTACTTGTATGTTCTCCACCCAGACCATTCTCTGGCATTTTTTGTTTATTTCTTTCAGATTAGCTCATTATTCAGAGTTTTCTGGGTGCCTTTCTTAGGGCTCTGTTTTGGTTTCTCCTTATAATATGAAGAGGCAGTGATGATAATCTTTTTTGGATCTTCCAGTAGCCCTTTGACTCGATTAATACTTGGGCTGGTTTTTTATGAATAGATGTCCAGTAGTTTATTGATAAAAAATGACCACTTTACTACTGGAATGAGCTGATAGTTGTTAAAGCATTGCTTGAGAAGGTCTGAGGCAACAGCTCCAATTGACCCCATGGTTTTATCCGTAGAGCATAATTTCTCCTAATTTGTAGTCAGAAGATACCCGGCAAGGAAATATTGATGTAGCCAGCAATAAACCTTGATGGCTGTTATTTGTTGGCCATGGTAACTCTGGTCTACTTTTTGATCTGATATGCAGAGATGAAACACAATAAATGGAGTGACGCTACACTATAATCAATAGTGGAGTGTGAGCTTCCTGAATAACAGTAGCATGCTGCAGGTGTATCTTCCTGGTAAGTGCCATTCAGGACTCTTAGGCCAAGGGATTCCAGATCAAGGAGACAGCCATAGGTTCTCTTGGTCTGTTGGGTGCAAGATCGTTGCACTATGTAGGGACATCCCAGATGTGGTTCTGTTGGAGCTTATCTTCTGCTCATGTGAAGAACCCGAGAAGGTTCATATTGAAATCCCCTCTAATGATACAAATCCAAAGGGAGTTGGATCTAGCAGATTTTATGATATACTGTTTACAAATATGAGAGCATTGATTTTCTGAAGCATGATTCAGGAAGAAAGTAGAGGTTAATAAGCAGCAAAGGTTGTGTGGCTGTGGCATGCCATTTCCAGAGTTTTACTATCAAGAAGTGGCTATCGTCTAACTCCACTAGATGCTTTCCAAATTTAATGCTTCAGCAATAACGTTAGGCAGTCCCCCCTTTGGACGGCCACATTTATTTATTTTGTGTGCTGGGTTAAAGTAACCAGCAAATTGTTCCATTGCGACTGGACACATGTCTCAAGTATTTTGTAGGAGAATAATTTAAAATACCCCTAAAAGTGTGTTAATTGCTTATAATGACTTTTAGTGTGCACCCCATTTATATTCCCAGAGCAGACTTTCATAGCTTCCTCTTATTTTTATACTGAGATTGTAGCAGGCACTGTGGGTAGTGGGCCAACTGTGTCGCTAGGCATCAAGAGTGACTGTTGTCATGCAAGGCTACCATCAACCAGCATATATTTAGTTTAATAGAGCTCAACTCTCCCTTAGATAAAGTTGGTTTATTGCCCCAACAAGAGGGTTGGTGAGGATCGTGTTGTTCTGCCAGTGGGGATCTTGGAGTAAGGATCCATTGGTTTTTGGCGATTTTAATGTATTTTAAGCCCGAGGTTAACAACACCGGGCTCGCATGAACCATGTCTACTCAATCTTGGAGCTAGACATAGTTGGGTGACCTTTTCAGTGGACTAGTTCCTGTTGAGTTGTACTGAAAGAGTGGCTCAGATTATCTAGTCTTAAATTTGGTCAACTTTAGTAGTGATTGGTTGATCTGATAGGTTTGAGTGGCTTCTAGACTATCCCTGCTGATAGTCATATGGTCATGTGGTGGACGGACCTCCTCTCTATTACTTTTGTACTGTTTGAGCTCAATCAATCATAGCATTTGTAAAGCGCACTACTTACCCGTGAGGGTCTCCAGCTAGAAACAACATTTATGCCATAATTGTGGCAAATCTCTAATTATCTGAAAAAAGGCCACAATTATACAACCGCATAATTTCAGTGGCTCTGACTATAATGTTGGTCTACCTTTAACAATGTAAGCCACATACAACTTATTTGCCTTTTAGTTCACAATATGAAACTAGGGCTGTACAGGTATAGTTATAAATGTATGGTTACAAACTCTTACTTTTCATCAGTACCTCTCAGTGCAGTGATATAAAGTGACACATTAATGTCAAAGTTTCTGCATATCTAAAGAAAGGTGCTTTTTGAATTCTGAAGATACTTCATCATATTTTACCTGATATTTGTTGCATGATTTAGATGGTTAATATTTCAGGTCTCAGCTCATATAAAGGCTAAAATTGCCAGGACAGCCAGGCCTGTGAACTGATGCAGGAAGAGTTTATTGGTAATCTTTATTTTTTTAAGTTTCACTTCCAGGAGTGGAATGTGTGAGCCAAGAACAGCAGAAGCCGGCCCTGCAGTATCTACTCTGCTCCTAAAGACAAACAGTATCCAGAGCGGGAAGCAACCTTTACAACGCAGTCATTACATCGCACTACCTTTACATAGCAGTCATTACATCGCAACATCCTTTAAATCGCATGTCATTACAATGCAGCAATTACATCGCATGTCACTACAACGCATGTAATTACAACACGTGTCAGTACAACGCAGGCATTACATCGCAAGTTATTACAATGCATAGTACCCTTACAATATCCAACACTTACCCTACTGTTGCACTCACTGGAGTTAGAATAGTAATTTTAACCCCTACAATATACAAAACATACCCCACTGTTGCACTCACTGGAGTTAGAATAGAAATTATTACCCCTATACTATCCAACACTTACCTTAAATGCGATGTAATGGTATGCATTGCAATGGTGTGCGTTGTAAAGGTATAATGCAATGTTATGGAATGCGTTGTAAAGGTAGTTTCTGAAAATGCGATGTAATGGCATGCGATGTAAAAGAATGCGTTGTAAAGGATGTTGCCACCGCCATCGTCCCGCCCTGGCATATTACGAGTTTCCTCTCCGCTGGCGGTGTCACGGAGGTTTCTACTCCATGAACAATGTGGCGGAGAGGAAACACAGGTGTCCCTCCCCATGAAGATGAATGCAGGAGGGCACATTATGTGCCCCCCTATGTGCATGCACCACAGTTTCGGCACAGCATGGACTTTCAAGTCCATGCCGTGCAGGAACCTTGTTGTACGGTCTCATTACGGTGCCTGTTCTCTAAGGCACCGCAATGGGACCACCACGCCGCCTGCCCATCCGCCAGCCCACTTTAAACTTGTAATTTGGCAGCCTGTGGCAGTGACCTTTGGCAGTGCAGGAGCGCGGCGGTGGCGTACCGCCTGCTCCTGCACCTCCGAAAGTCATAATCAGACCCTATTTGGTCATTCAGGTCTGTTCTTTGTAGCTAGTGGCTTCATAGGCAGCACAAAACTCTAGGTGACGTTTCTTCTGTACGGGTACACACACAATCAAGATGCATTTTTGCCTTTTTTGGCCTCATTGGTCAGGTGCAGATTGCATGTCAGGGGCATAGTGAACTTGGTGTCCCTGTCCACTTGACATTCTCCCCTTGATCTGCAGGGCATTAACTCCACTATTTTCATTCAAAGATTGTGTTAAATTCACCAACGGTCACTCAGTACACCACACTTTGCAGCATAGAAACCTTATAACAAAATGGTGCGGTGTATGTCAGCTATTTTTCCTTGTATTGAATCACATGCCTATCGCTGTCTCTTTCAATCATGCTTTATGAAAGAGCCACTAGTTTCAAGTGCATAGTTGCAATTCTGCTTGCACCGTAGAGCATTTTGGCCCACATTCTCAAGATTCAAATAAACACAAACTTTTGTAAAACACTCAAATAACATTGGAATAGCCAAATACAATGTCTAAGCAGAATTCACTCACCATACACAAATAAATTGAAACTTTCCCTGGCATGGTGTATCTATTCATGTTTTCAATCTTGAAAAGTACTAACTGCTCAACCTACAGCATTCATGCTTACAGAGGAAACATCCCTGCTGCTGTAACTGTGTATCAGTCGCCGCTATCTCCAAAAAGAAACTTGCGACCTTCTGCTGCCCAAGTACTGTGTAAGAGGATCACTAAGCTGTTGTTTTCCTCTTTCATGTGGCCTGTTTCTCCACATGAGATCACAGCCACTGCTCCCTGAGCTTGTACATGTGTACTAGTGCACGTTTATTCACTTTGCTCGCATTTTCAAAGAAGCAGCTGCCATTAGTCTCTCAAATGATGTGTAAAGTGTGTGCGCTTTACAGTCAAGATTGCATGCTCGGGAAAGTCATGGTGCACGCTTGCTCTAAAGGGAACACTGCTCATGGTACTTGGGAGTTTTGGGCTTCTGACTTTTGTCAGGGTAGCTTTTATTCTGGTGGTCAGATTATGAATGAGAGCCAGCCCCTTTCCCCTGTGAGTTGTTTTGGGGGCCTGAAGAGAACTCCTTTTTGTTATATCCCCCCTCATCCTTCTGTTGGAAGCCCTGACCACCCTTTTGGGAGTCCCTCACAGATACCTTCTCGGACACACTGGTGCTGACCCACATGTCCGCCTCCTCAGCAAGCTTCCTGGTGTCAGAAAGCTTACTATCAACCAGGTGTTGGCACAGCTCTGGAAATCAAACATCAAGCATTTGATCCTTCAAAATCAAGTTGTACAGCTCTGAGTAATTAGGAACCTTGCTGCCCCTCTCCCAGCCCTTCAGTGCCTTGCTAACATAGTTTAAGAAATCAACCCATGTCTGTGATGAGATCTTGGTGTCGGCCCAGAACTGTTGACTATACTTTTCAGGTGTCAGCCCAACTTACTGACCAATATGGCCTTCATTGCAGTGTAGCATGTCTGATACCCGACCTCTAGTAGGAGAAGAGTGCCCCTACCCACTGTGGACATGTATCTCCATAAATCCCCACCCCATCACTCCTCTGGGACCTTGTGCAATCTTAGAAACCCTTGTCTGTGTCACCACATAACTGAGAGCCAAATCCTTGGGTATCTGGACTCTTGCCTCACCATTGGAAACTGCATCTATGCTGCCACTATTACTGCTGGACCCCACTTCCAAGGCTCTTATGTCCAGTTTGTTGAGGCTTAACTCATGGGATAGCTAACTTCCTCTCAGTGAAAGCCGGCTCTTTCTCCTGCTCAGCAAGCTACAACCTAAGCTTTCTACCTTCCCTCCTGTCTGCCAGCTCCTCCGGGGTCAGGCTCCTTGATGAGGTGCTGCTCCCTGCTCTGGGAACCACTACTGCTTTCAGCAAGTTGTTGGCTGCCTCTACAGGCAGTCCCAAGTCTACAACAGATCCCAGGATTAGCTCCACATCAATTTCCTGCTCCTCCTCTTCTGGGACCTCAGTTCCTACATTCTGGGCCTCTGCCTAGGTTTTCAAATCTTTCTGCAGCTCCACCTTCTAGGTGAAGCCTCTCATAGATACATGAAACCCCTTGCAAAATCCTTAAGCTGGGCCACAGTATAGAATTCTAAGTGGGCCAGCTAAAAATCAATGACTTCAGGTGCAGATGCAAGTGTTGTTTCTCCAGAGAGAGACATGGTTTCAGCAAAAAATCAAAAAGCCAATTTAGCGAGAATTGAAAAAAAATTGAATTGATGTTTAGTATTGATTAGTAGTGAACACTGAATTACTGCATGGTATTGAACAAACACAAGTCCTATCCTCACCACTTATCACCAATGTTAGAAATGGAGTCTCTAGTTGGCAGAGATATTCATCCTGTCTAAGTAGGGACCACCACTCTAGTTAGTATAAGATAAATACACACTAAATTATAACCTGTACTCACCCTCTGGTAACTTGGCACAGAGCAGTCCACTTTTCTAAGGAGGCAATGTGTAAAGTATTTGTGCAACACATACACAGTAACACAATGAAAACACCACACAAACACTCCACATCAGGTTAGGTAAATAGACAATGATTCTTTAAGTAGAGGAAGACCAACAATTACAAAAATCCATCAAGTAGAAGTTGGGATATGAATTTTTAAATACTAAAAGTTTTTCTAGCATTTAAAAGCAATAGGCGCCTATGGGGGCTATCTGTTGACACTGGACTGGGACCAAGTCAACACTTCAAGCCGACAACGATGGAACACCGGCCAGGGACAAGAGCAATGCAAGCTCAGTGAACAGATTAACTTGATCCTGGGTTGCAACAGTGAGATGCGGGGTGCAGATGAGCTGTGCGTCAATGTCGATCCCGCAGTCGGGGTGATGTGTAGGTTCTGAGTGTGGTGGTTCTGAAGATGTTAAGGGTTCATCCATGCTGAAGGGGTGATGCGTCGTTCTTCTCCACTCAGTGGCAGCAATGTGATAGTCCCGAAGCAGAGGTTCCAGATGCGATGCTGCAGTTCAGAGTGTGATGTGCTGATTCTACCCCCCGAACAGGGTCAATGTGCCAGTTCTGCTACACACAGGCTAGATATGTGTCGATTTCTCTGGTGCAAGTATCTGGGTCCACTCAGAGGGAAGGCGCAGGAACAGGTGTAGAAACTTTGATAGCCCTCAGTCAAAAGCAACTGGAGGGAAGCCAACAAGCCCTTGGAGATCACTTTGGTTCTGTAGTAGGGGATCTCTGTGTATAGTCATAATCTATGAATAGTCCCGCCCATGTGCGGGGACCCCGGAGCAATCAAAATATCTCTTAAGCTGTCCCGCATTTGCAAACCTGCAAAGACACTTAAGAGACAGACAAAAATAATACAGCCTAATAACAACACGGCTGCACTGGCCAGCACTTCCTCTGAAGTGAACACAAAAGCCAAATAAAGTTTAAATGTCATTTTTATTCACATCTGACATGTTCCTTTATTGTATCACACTCCCGTCACCAAAATCCCTTTAAACAATAGAGAGGAAGGGGTGGACAGACAAGCCCTATAGGCTGTCATTATGTGTCTGCTAAAGGGATACCGTGCCTTTAAGAAAACTCTCCAGAGACCCCCGGTATCCCAGGATGCACAGCCCAAGCAAGTTACTTTCAGTTCTTTTTTCCGGCTCCTGCTAGCAGGACCCTGGAGCTTGAGCTCTACCCTTTTGGGTGGTTTATTTGATAAAAGTGAATTTTTTTGGAGTCAATAGTGTTTTCATTCGACGTCTAGAGCCTTGGTCTACTACTGCCTGCAACCTGGAGCAGTTTTGGCCCACTCTTAGCATGGCTTTATTCGATAAATGCCCTGAGTGTGGGAGGAAAAAGGCCAAGACGGACCCACATGATGTTTGTATCCTCTGCTTGTCGTCCTCACATGTCCCAGCTACATGTGTCATCTGTAAAAGCTTTTCCAAGAGGACCCTGAGGGACAGGGAGAAGATTCGTCTTCAGGGTCAGGAGCAGCAGAGGACCGGTGGGACTTTGGGGCATGGAGGGTCTCATTCCCCCTCCTCCGCCCATGCTTCAGCCCCTGGAGGGACCTCCGGGCAGAGCAGGGAGCAGACACGGCGCCTACCGGCTGGTAGGTCGCGTTCTGCGTCGAAGGCGTCGACGGCGAGGGAGAAGGCACCGGTATGTTCGCCGTCGATCCAGGGCTCTGGGTCGCGGCAGCCTCGGCGTTCGACGTCGAGAGAGGGGCCGGCGAGACCCGGGACCGGGTCGCCGTCGCTGACGTCGACACCCCATCGATGTCGTACTGAGCCCCGTGGCGGTCTGCACTCACCGCCTTTGCCGTCGACCCATGGCTCGACGCTGACGGAGTCGATGCCGAGATCCCGGCGCCGGAGAAGATCGCCGTCGAGGCACAGGTCGCCGTCGAGGCACAGGTCGCCGTCGAGGCACAAGTCACCGTCGAGGCACCGGTCGCCGTCGAGGCACCGGTCGCCGTCGAGGCACCGGAAGTCGACGTCGAGGCACCGGAAGTCGACGTCGAGGCGCCATAGGTCGACGTCGAAGCACCAGAGGTCGACGTCGTAGCACCAGAGGTCGACGAAGCATGGTTCGACGTCAAGGAGGCGTGGCTCGACGTCGAGAGGGCGCTCGACTTCGAGACGGCGTTCGACGTCGAGGGGGCGACGACCGGCCAAGAGACGCCGGACGAGGTCGACGTACAGTTCGACGTCGAGGACTTCGGGGAAAACGTCCTCAGTGATTACGATCTCCAGTCGGGGATCGGGGAGACGGGGGCGTTCCCCGTCGGTGCCTTCAACACAGGACAGGCCCTCCAAGAAGCGAAGAGTGGCCGAGAGCCCGGACAGTGATGGTGCGGGCTCTCCTGCAAGGAGTGACGGGGCTTCGGAACATCTGTCCCCGCTGCGGCCTCAGCGGCCTCCGCTGCCTCCTGCGCCTGCTCTTCCGTCGGATCCTCTACCGGCGCCTGCTCCTCCTCCTCCTTCTCCTCCTCTTCCTCCTCCTCCTCCTCCGCTGCCTCTGCCCGCGCCTCCGCGGTCTGCATCTCCACCGCAGCCACGGACTCTGCCCCCGAAGGATCCCCAAAGACGCAGATCTCGCTCTCGTCCTCGCAGGCGGTCTCGGAGTAGGCGCAGATCTTCCACTCGGTCTGGGCATGGACGACGGAGATACCGGTCTCGTTCCAGAGGCTCGAGGGGCACGGACTATTCTGAGGCTGGCAGGTTCTCTCCCTCGCTGTCGGAGACGCCTCCTACCCGCGTCTCTCCGGTGGATGACATTGCCACTTTCCAGGAGGTGCTGATGAGGGGGGCATATCAGTAACTACGCCTATTCCCTCCACCTCTGTGATCTTTGAGACTTTGCATAAGGCTCATCTGTCGCGCCCCCTACTCCCGTTGGTTCCGGGGTTGGAGGAGCCTGCAATAGAGGTGTTCTTGACGCCGGCCGTGGTGAAACCGGTGCCCTCGAGACTGCTGAAAAAGTACAGGGCCCCGGACTCGGACCCGGCGTTCCTCAGGGTGGATCCTCCCCCGGACTCTGTCATTGTGTCGGCGGCTCGTAAGCAACACTCTACGACGCCTTCGTCCACGGCCCCTCCGGATAAGGAGAGTCGTAAGATGGACTCCTTGGGGAGGAGGATGTGCTCCACGTCGGCCACTACGATGAAGGCCGCTAGCGCCTCCGCTCTGTTGGGTCGCTATGACAGGTCTCTTTGGGACTCCCTGCAACAGTTCGCTGCCTCCCTGCCTAGAGATAAGAGGGAGGACTTTCAGGAGGTGCTGAACGAGGGCATGATGGTCTCTAACCAGATCATCAGTGCGGCGGGGGATATATCGTTGCTGGCGGCCCATGGGTACTGCCACGGCGTCCACATGAGGAGGCATTCCTGGCTACGGCTGACACCGCTTAAGCCTGAGGGGCAACAGAAGATAGCCAATTTGCCGTTCTCCGGCGCGACGCTGTTCGGGTCTCATGCGGATGACGAGATGGCCCGCATGAAGGCCGAGGCAGAAACCCTGCAGGCAGTGGGACTGGAGAGGCCCAGGGAGCAGAGGAGGGCCTTCCGCTCCTCGGGCAGGCGCTATTCCAAGCAAAGGGGTCAAGGGCGTCAGTCGGGTCACCAGCTTCAGCCCCAGCAACAACAGCAACAGTTCCCGAGGCAGTCCTTTCAGAAGCGCCAGAGGGGCAGGGGGCAACATCAATCCTCGGCGGGGAACAAAGGCCCGGCCGGGTCGAAGCTCTGAAGGGTCACTTCCCCCTCATCCGTTACCCGCTTCGGTGGGGGGAAGTATTCAACACTACCTGGCAGAGTGGAGGACAATAACTCAGGACAAGTGGGTGCTGAATATTGTTTGCAATGGATACAGTCTTCGTTTCACCAGCCCGCCTCCACAGATTCCACCAGTGCGCTCTCACTACAGGGTGCGGGAGCTCCAGCGGGAGGCGGACGTTCTGTTGGCGAAGAAGGCCATAGAAGCTGTTCCTTTGAGGCAAAAAGGAAAAGGTCTTTACTCAAGGTTCTTTCTTGTCAGAAAAAAGGACAAGAACGAGTTCAGGCCTATTCTGGATCTGCGTCAAGCAAACAAGTGGATCCGCAGAGAAAAGTTCCGTATGTTGTCCCTGCATCAGATTTACCCTCAGTTGCATCGAGCAGACTGGCTGTGCGCCATAGATCTGCAGGACGCTTACTTTCACGTGCCGATCGCACCAAAGCATCGCAAGTTCCTGAGGTTTCTGGTAGGCAACAACCATTACCAGTATACAGTACTCCCGTTTGGTCTGAAGTCTGCCCCACGGACATTCTCCAAGTGCATGGCAGTGGTGGCGGCACACTTGCGGAAAAGCAAGGTGTTTGTGTATCCATACCAGGACGACTGGCTGATCAAAGCCTCCACGTACCGGGAAGCCCAGTGTCACTTCGACAGGACAGCTGCCTTGCTGCAACGCCTGGGCCTGCACATCAACATGTCGAAGTCAGTGCCGATCCCTGTGCAGTGTCTCCAATACTTGGGGGCCTCAGTCAATACCTTGAACGCAAGCGTGTGTCCTTCGGAGGGGAGACACTTATCGATCCGTGGGAAGGCCCTGCACCTCCTCTCAGCCCGCTCTCCTACAGTGAGGATGGTGTCTTCCTTGCTGGGGTCGATGGCTTCATGCATCTTTCTCACCCCCAATGCACGTCTGCATATGAGGCCTCTGCAGGAATGTCTGGAGGATCAATGGGACCAGCGGCGGGGGCGTTGGGAGGACAAGATTCATCTGTCCCAACACGCTCTCCAATCTCTGAAATGGTGGTGCTCCTCAGAGAATGTTTGCAAGGGGACTCCTTTCCACAAGGATATTCCGGTCCAGACCATAGTGACCGATGCGTCTCTCCAGGGCTGGGGAGCGCATTCCGGCCCTCTTCAGATTCAGGGGATCTGGTCGCCGACGGAGATGACTTACCACATCAACTTTTTGGAACTCAGAGTAGTACACTTGGCCCTGAAGGCGTTCCATCCCTCCTTCACGACGAACTCCCTGCTTGTTCAGACGGACAATACTACTACCATGTACTACCTCAACATGCAGGGCGGCTCCCGGTCACGCACGCTGTCTCGGGAGGCACAGACTATCTGGAATTGGCTGGTGGCCAGGAACCTGACGATCACGGCAACCCATCTGCCGGGAGTGCAGAATGCCCAAGCCGATGCCCTCAGCAGGCTCGTTCAAGAAAATCACGAGTGGGTGCTAAACGACGACGTGCTAAGAGACGTCTTCGCGGAGTGGGGCACTCCGGATATCGATCTGTTCGCTACGGCAGAAAACAGCAAATGCCGCGACTTCGCGTCCAGGTACTACCAACCAGGGACACTGGGGAATGCCCTATGGATCAGCTGGTGCAACAGCTTTCTCTACGCCTTTCCGCCCATTCCCCTGATCCCGGCGGTGCTGATCAAGCTGTCGCAATCCAGAGCCAGGATGATCCTGATTGCTCCGGAGTGGCCGAGGCAGTGGTGGTTCACCGACCTTCTTCACCGGTCTGTTCTGCCACACCGGCGCCTGCCGTGTCGGCCGGACCTTCTCACGAAGTTCGGGGGACAGATGGTTCACCCCAATCTCTCGTCCTTGAGTTTGGCAGCATGGCTCCTGAGCTAGTACAGTATGGACACTTGAACCTACCTCAGGACTGTATGGAGATCTTGAAAGAGGCGAAGAGACCGTCTACGAGGACTTCTTACGCCTATAAGTGGAAGAGATTCTGCTTATGGTGCAAGGCAAAGGACATTGACCCTACATCCTGTAAAGAAGATGTTATTTTGCCTTATCTGCTGCAGTTAGCTCAATCTGGGCTTAATTTTCAGTCGATTAAAGTTCATCTCGCAGCTTTGACTGCGTATAGAAAGGGCCCTTCCCAAACCTCATTTTTTCAACTCCCTGTGATTAAAGATTTTTTGGAGGGTTTGCGTAAGGTGTTTCCCCCTGTTAGACGACCTTCTCCACCATGGGAATTGAACGTGGTGTTGTCCAGATTAATGAGGGAGCCTTTTGAGCCTATTCATAAGGCTTCTCTGCAGCATTTGTCCTGGAAGGCCGCCTTCCTTGTGGCCATTACATCGGCTAGGAGAGTAAGTGAGATTCAGGCTCTGTGTTGTCAAGAGCCGTATACTGTATTCCATGCTTCTAAAGTGGTGATGCGTACTCATCCTAAGTTTTTGCCTAAAGTGATATCTGATTTCCACGTAAATCAAATGATAACTTTGCCTACTTTTTTTCAGCATCCCTCCTCTCCGGCGGAGAGGTCTCTGCATTCTCTAGATGTGCGTAGGGTGTTGAAATTCTATCTAGATAAGACAAAGGACATCCGCAGGTCGGATCAACTGTTTGTCAATTATGGTTCGGTGAGAACTGGTCTAGCTACCTCAAAACAGTCCATCTCCAGATGGATTGTGTCCTGTATTCAGCTTTGTTACCAGAAAGCTAATAAGACGTTAGGGGGTCAGCCTACAGCGCATTCGACTAGGGGCAAAGCAGCTACTACAGCTCTGCTTAGGAATGTTCCAATTGCTGACATTTGTAAGGCTGCCACCTGGAAGTCGGTCCATACGTTTACAAAGCATTACTGCCTGGACTCTGATGCTAGGGCAGATGCGCAGTTTGGACAGGCTTCGCTGAGGAATTTGTTTGCACAGTGATTTGTTGGTGTTTGGTGCTTACTCCACCGCTGTTTGTTGGTTGGGATGGGCTTGCCATTCTATTCATAGATTATGACTATACACAGAGATCCCCTACTATAGAAGGAGTAGTTTCTTACCTGTAACTCCAGTTCTGTAGTAGGGGTATCTCTGTTATAGTCATAAGCGACCCTCCCTCCTCCCCGGTGGAGTAATTCTGACAGTATCAGGCCTGTTATACACCTTCAAAAAGAACTGAAAGTAACTTGCTTGGGCTGTGCATCCTGGGATACCGGGGGTCTCTGGAGAGTTTTCTTAAAGGCACGGTATCCCTTTAGCAGACACATAATGACAGCCTATAGGGCTTGTCTGTCCACCCCTTCCTCTCTATTGTTTAAAGGGATTTTGGTGAAGGGAGTGTGATACAATAAAGGAACATGTCAGATGTGAATAAAAATGACATTTAAACTTTATTTTGGCTTTTGTGTTCACTTCAGAGGAAGTGCTGGCCAGTGCAGCCGTGTTGTTATTAGGCTGTATTATTTTTGTCTGTCTCTTAAGTGTCTTTGCAGGTTTGCAAATGCGGGACAGCTTAAGAGATATTTTGATTGCTCCGGGGTCCCCGCACATGGGCGGGACTATTCATAGATTATGACTATAACAGAGATACCCCTACTACAGAACTGGAGTTACAGGTAAGAAACTACTCCTTACAAGGCAGAGACTAGCTCTCCTGAGAAGAGTCAAAGAGCAGCCAGCACCAGAGAAGCACAGCAGGAAAAGCAAGCCTTCCAGGTCAGTATTCCAGCAGATTGTCAGCCCTTGATGCAGCACAGCAGTTCTCTGAGAGAGTTGTATGTCCAGAAGTGTCTGATTTGGGGGGATCAGAGTCCGAGTACTTATACCCAGTTGTGCCTTTGAAGTGGGGGTGGGGGTGACTTCAAAGAAAGGTCTTTGAAGTTCACAGATGCCCTTTCTTCCCAGCCCTGGCTCCGGACTATCCGTACTGGGTAATCAGCCCTTTGTTTGGGGACAGGATACTGTCTATTCAGGTGTGCAGAATGCAGATGAGTACTTAGATATACCTAACCTTCATGTGTTTGTTGCTGTCTAGAGGGAATGCACAAAGTATAACTGTCACCCACCCAAGATGTTTATTGTAACACAGGAATACGTAGCTGGAAGAGCAGAGACATACCCGCTTTCTAAAAGTGGCATTTCTAAAACAGTAGTGTTAAATCCAGCTTTCCCAGTAAAGAGGATTTATTGTTTACATTCCAAAGATATAAAACATGACACACCTACTCCTTTCTAATCAGGGCTTATGGCTCAAAAGTGTATTAAGGAATTCCAATGTTAACCTAGGAGAAGTGTAGCCCTCACAGTAGTGAAAATCAAATGTAGGTGTTTTCTAATACCAGGGTATGCAAAACTTAAAAGTACATGTCCTACCTTTTGTTTACACAGCACAATGCCCTATGTGCTACATAGGGTCTACGTTAGGGGTGACTTAGGTGTAATAAAACGGGAGTTAAGACTTGGCAAATAGTATTAAATGACAAGTCAATGTGGCAGTAAAACTTCAAACACAAGCTCTACAATGGAAGTCCTGAGACATGTTAAAAAGGGCTACTGGTGTGGGTGGCACAATCAGTGCTGCAGGCCCACTAGTAGCATTTATTTTACTGACCATGGGTATAGGATATACCACTTTACAAGGGGCTTACAAGTAAATTAGATTTGCCAATTGTGCACACCAGTGTTACCATGTTTAGTGGAGAAGCACACATAATTTAGCACAGGTCAGCAGTGGTAAAGTGCTAATAGTCTTAAGCCCAACAAAAAGAATCAGCAAAAATAAAAGGTAAGCAGGCAAAACGTTTGGGGGAAGACCACCCTAGGGATGACAAGTCTAACACCTTTTATTCTTCACTGTGTTTTTCTTCTCTGATGTTGGTGCTACTAATAACTCTGGAGTGGTGGCACAGTTACCAGGGGCATACAAGGGTAACCTAATGTTAATTGCTAATTTCTTCCCAGTTTTAATCGGATATTTCAACACTGCTCGCAGCAGCTAAAATCTCCAGCTGACAAAATGCATCAGCACATCTCTGCAGATCTCGTAACTTCAATGGGTTTTATAGTTCTTGTTACGAGCCCATATTAACAACAAGAAAATTGATAGATAACCCCTTTAGTGCGCATTTTTACTGGCACATCATGAGTGGTACATGTGCAATTTCAAAGCATGGGGCAACCCAGTATACAAAATATATAGGGCCTGATTATGATATTGGGTGAAAAGCCATCCAACAGTTTATAGCTTTCCATCCGACTGCTGTATTACAATACTGGCGGTTGGAGGGAAGCCCAAGGGAGAAATCCTCTCGGCTTCCTAAGGGCTCAAGGAGCCCATTGGTGGGTTGGAAGGACAGATAATCCTCAAATGGCAGCAGTGCCTTCTCAGGCTTCACCGTCATGATTATGATGTCCGTTTCCCTCAGCCTTTCTATGTCAGCCATTCTGACATGGAAAGGCTGCTGGTAAGTGACTTTGGGTCCCCTAGCAGGGCCCCCTTTATCCCTGGCCCTCTACTATGGTGTCTGTGGGGCACCTAAGGTGCCCCTCAAAACAACCGTGCACCATGTGGCAGGCACCACATTCCTTGTCCGATGGCCCGTTTCCGCTATGATGTCGGTCGGACGCTCGCCCAACCGATGTCATAATTAGGTCCTTAGTTTCAGATATATTCAAGTTTCATGCAATGCAGTAGCTGCCCTAAACTGAGAGCAATGCCACAGCCACTAAGATGTGGCACACTTCTGCTCCATCCTAACACTTACGCACTGTGTGCTGCCTAGAGCCAATGCAGGTACCCTCCCACCATGGTGCAAGGATGCCTGCATTATGGGCTGTACTGTTTTTATGCAGGAAGGGTTCCCTTTCTGTACAAAAACAATTTCTACACTCTTATTTCTCTTTCTATGTGTGCTGTGGAAAAAGTCAATTTCCAGTGGTGGATGCAAGGGAAAGCCCATTCTCCACCCATAGGGTGCCTATCACAAAGAAATGTAAGTAAGGTAGTGCAAGGTGCTGTGTAATATTAATTTTTTTTACAAAGTCAACAAGGCAGCGCAAATCACATGTGGCTTTGTAAATTCAATTTAAGGACTCCTGTTGCATTGCAATGACCTGTGATACACAGGGGCATTGCAAGCCCACAGTAAATCTGGGCGACAATGGCACACTTTATTTCTGAACATTTTACATGTACCCTTGGATACACCATACAATCCACCTCAAATAGGAAATGCCATGATTCCATAAGCTTCATACTCCCATCAATAAGAAATGTACCCCACAAGTGAGGTTTTAATAAACTAAATGGGAGAGGAATAATCTAAAGCAGAGATGAATAAAAGGCATGGAGACACAATATGTTCCTAATAGAAAAAAATGAAGGGTGATTTTTGATAATATTGCACAGTTTACATAGTTTTGTGCACTGAAAACTACAATCTTGCTATAAAGAAAGCAGCAATGGTCGGTCTGATTAAACCAGGACGACACATTATTGTAGTAAGAATAAAGTTGTCAATTTGAAATCTCCTAGATCCATTAATGGAGTGTCACAGCAGTGTAAGAGTATATGTTTTCTGCATTTTAATGTGACACAGACTTTTAACCAGTTTCAAAGATGGCCACTTGCAAATTTAAGAAATCTTTCAGTCAGGGAATATGTGTTAGATGGAGTGATTATATTGTGTCAGTCTTCACTCACGAATCCAAGCTCTGTAAAGCGGGGTGAAAATAACTTGTCAGTCACTGAATGCAAATCCAGCCAAGTTATTGGGGCCACATGTGGAACAGCTAGCAGTGAACCTGTAGTGAGTTCTCTCTGAATACGTACAGGCATTGTTAAGTTAGCATAACCACGTTAGATGTTAGAAAGCCATCTTTTTGCTTTTGCACACGGCACTGCGTTTACATGTTATTTCTTAAAACAAACTGTTGACTCGAGACTTGCTTCACACAAGCGCGATCTGTTGTTACTATCCCAGGCTCTGCGCAGCGACCTTGGTCTGTACATGGTGTGACAAACAGTCTGGGTTATTACACAATGCATGTTTTTCGCTCTAGGTTGATCGGCCCACTATTTAGCCATAACACACGCGCAGCTGCAAATGCCTGAAAATTAGTGCTTTTAGTATCACAGACATCATGTTTATTATTCAGACCGAAGACGAGCCTTCCTGCGAGAAGTCTCCTGATGCTCCTGTGATGTGATTTCACTAAGCTGATCTTTGAGGTATGGGGTCCCCTATTCAAGCCTAAGAGACCTTCTATTAGCATACTAATAATATTAGCTTCTTAGTAAAGGGAAGGTGGTAGTATCCACTGACATTATAATATGATCACCCCTTTTATATTCTATGGTATTGTAACTATGTTGCTGGTTTTGATATTAATCATTTGTCTGCTTGTATTAGCCAAAGTACTGCATCTTAGGACACGTGGTCTATAAAAATAAACCCCTTTTATTTACAACGTGTCTCTGTTGATTATTGTTGTGGACTGATGTGAGAATAATATACGAACAGGTATTTCCGATTCCCACCATTCCTGAGTATGTACTGAGTCGCTTGTTCTGGGTTGTCTACACATTGGGACCGCCGAGCTAAATCTCGGATAACTAATGGGACACTTATGCTAGCCGGATACTGGGTTCTGGGTTCTGAGGTGAGTTTCTGGTACACCACAATTCACTGAGGTCCTGGGGTTCTTCGCATAGTTCTGTGTATCAGCAGAATCCCTGCAACATGGCGCACCTAACGTTTGGTCTATGAGTTGAAACGCCTTAGTAGTGCTTACATTTAGTCCACAGCACCCTCATTCTTGTTTCCGGATAACAAGTCTGACGGATTTCAAACCTACCTAGTTCTATTGATATAGGTTCCTTCAAGCTTGATTATTAAAAAGGTTATTGAACCCTTGTGCTACTGAATACTTGAAGTGTAGCTTGTCCTTATGGCAATTAATATTGCGGCGCATAGCCGTGCGGCCCTGAAACGTCACTTGACGCAGTATGGGGTGCCGGACGCGGGCATGGACGTCATCTTTGTGGTGGGAGCCGATGCGGCTCACCCCTTTGAGTTGTTCTACTCTTGGGTGACGATTCCGGCAGTCAGTGGAAATGATAATACATTTCATTCTTACACTGCCACTGCCGTGCCTGCCGCCTATGCGCCTTATAGGACACAGGAGATACCAATATCTGCTTGGCAACATCAGATTTGGTTTAATGGCGCCCTCCCCCATGTGGTTATACCGCCGAGAATGGGCCCTTTATCAATTGCGGGGGCCACTTGGCCGGTACTAGCCGGATTTACGCCTCATCCCCGTTACCTCACGGTGACGGTGGATGAATTGCGTGTACTACACACTGCCCTTATAACAGTATATAGGGCGTTAGTGCAGTATGTGTCGCGCACTGTACAGGCGGGGGCGCCTGTTAGTGCGGGACAACCTAGTGATCGCCACGCGGTGGTCATTAGTCCTGTTATGGTCAATTCTGTTGTGGGCAAGCGCCCCCTCACAAGGGATGATTATCCTTTTTGGCTTGCTGAAAAATTTGACCAAATAGAGGCGGTGTATCCGCATACATCACCTGTGGAGAAACACAGGATCCTCACCATTAGTTTGCCTAAAGACTTAGTTCCCCATATAGATGACTGTGTATCCTGGGGTAAGATTTTTGCTGCGACGTACGCGCAGTGCTTCGGCACTCCGTCTATGTTACAGCTGCCCTCCATCATTAAACAGGTTCAAGAGGACCATGGAGCGGAGTCTGCGATAGAATTGGGGATGCGGCTCCTCGGAGATTTTGGCCTGGTGGCTACCATGATAATGGGAAACCTTAAGGGTGATGCGTTGCACTTTCAGGTTCGTAATGAGCTGAAGAAGGTTGCTGAAGAGGACAAGCCGCAGGAATTTGCTAAAATAATCGCAGAAGCATATCGTGATTTGGGTCGTAGCTCTTTAGGAGTTAAGCCTGTGATCAAGAATCCCGATTCTAAGCAGCAGGGTAAGGCAGGAACTTCTGGTAAGGATGAACGACCCTTTTTTCCAAAACAAAAGTGGCCGTTTAAACAACAGGGCAAGCAGCAGCAGAAACAGGGCTCTCGGCCTGCCTCTCCCGTACAGTCAAGTAGTGAACGCACTTATGATCTGCGAGATCGTGCTACTATTAAGTCTCCTGATAGATTTCAGGTTTCTGAACCGCGTTCTCCTCGTTCTTCACAGGAAACATCGGCTACACAGTCTGGTGGCGGAGGCGGTGGCAAAGGTCGGGGTGCTCCACAACAGCGTGACCAACCCCGACAGACTGAGGGTAAAGGCAAGCAGGACGAGTTTGCTCGACAAAGACCCCCGTTTCAGAAGAAGAAAGTGGCGGCTCTGACGGCAACATATGCCTCAGATAGTGCGGACACAGCTTCAGAACCGGACATGGGCGCTGACGCTACTAGACAGCGCAGCGGAAATTACCATAGTCCGTCAAGCTCTGCGTCCATTTCTGGCGGCGACAGCAACTGATGTATTGGTTACTGTTGAAACAGCTGACACCAGAGTGGCTCCCCCTGATAGACTTTATGAAATAGTCTTATTAATAGAGGGTGACATACAACGTACTATAAAAGGGATTTTTTGGGATAATCTGACCACCACCTATGATATCCTCCTAGCGGAGGCAGATTGGCCCCCGGCCTTCATTTTGGAAGCTCCTAGAGGGGAGGAGAAAATCCTCCCGTCCTTTGCGCACACGGTGCCTAAGGACCAAGCTGAAATGTACGCTGGTGAGTGGGCGCTGGCGCTTGCGCCAGCGGTATATCGTACTCAGGTGGGTTGGGACCGGTTGTCCCCCTGCCATGAGATTCCATTGCGGTCTATGCCCCAGCCTCAGCCCCAATATCCCATGCGTCGTGAGGCTAGACCTCACGTCGCGGCGATCCTTGAACAATTGGAATATCAGGGTGTAATTGAAACATGTGTGTCCCCTATGAATAACCCTTTATTCACTGTGACGAAGCCTGACGGCTCGTACCGTTTAGTTTTGGATTACCGGCACCTAAACTCCCATTGCCGGACCTGCGCGGTACAAAATACACATAGCTCGGCTCTAGTCGACAGTCTCGTGCGTAAACGATTTAAAACGACACTTGACATTTCCAATGGCTTTTTTAGCCATAACCTGTCCACACTGAGTAGCCAGTGGACAGCGTTTACTTCGGGCGGTAAACAAAAACAGTTTACGAGATTAGCCATGGGCTACAAAAATAGCCCTGGCGTCTTTTTCGCTCGCGTGGTTTCCCTCTTAGAAAGAATAGACCCCGAGGCATACTCCTATGTTGACGATATCTACCTCACGGATGACGAGCTGTTGCCGCATCTGTCTCGAGTCGACAATATTGTAGTGAGTTTTGCTGACTATGGCTACAAATTCAATTTTGCGAAGTCTCACATCGCGGAATATACAGTGTTGTTTTTGGGCTACGAGCTCAATAATGAAGGAAAGGGGTTAGCTCCCCACTTTCTGGAGAAGTGCGCATGCTTGAGTGCGCCAACGACACTAAAGAAGTTACAATCTCTACTGGGCTTTCTGAATTTCGGCCGTACGTACATTCCTGATTATGCCCAGCGTATCAAGCCGCTTTACGCCTTGGTACAACCCACATTTTCGAAGTCTAGCTGGCAGCTGGAACATTCAAAAATTTTACAGTCTTTACAGGCTGACCTTCTTGCTTCACAATATTTGCTGACACGTGATAACCGCACCAACCTGGTAATAAGAATAGTGCCAGGCGCCGTGGGTTTCACGTATTTGACGTTTAATGAGGGCGATACAGTCCCCATTGCGTACAAATCCCACTTGTACACCTCTGCTGAATTACGTTTTTCCGCGGTCGAAAAAGTTCTGACTGCTGTACAGATGGCGATCCTTAAAGAACGCGCACTGTCACATGGGAAACAGATTCTGGTTGTAACACCCTATCCCGCCTTAGAAGCGGTGACAAAGGCAAGTGTACCAAATTCTAAAGCTTTGCATCCTCGGTGGATACAATGGGCCACAACACTGACGTCGCCAGACGTCACCTACATCTTTGATGCCTCATTACAGACTCAAGAGTTCTTGCAGTATGAATTCGTTCATCCGGCTCCTCTGTCTTTGCGCCCGCTCGAAGAATACCATTGTGTCATATACACTGACGGGTCTGCGCAGCCCGCAATTGGATCAAAGCACGCCTACTCAGCGGCTTGCGCAATTGTCGTAGGTACTTTCGTAAATGGTGAATTCCAATCTGATGCAGTGCATACGCAGTCATTGGGCGATTGTACCGCGCAATTGGCGGAGCTTCGGGCTCTAGTGCTTGCACTGGAGTTTGCCGATCCCCGAGTCACTACTCTAATTGTGAGTGATTCTTTCTACTGTGTCCAGTCCTATAATGACAATTTACACTTCTGGTCTCAGAATGATTATCGAGACACGAAAGGTGGCACAATTAAGCATAAAACGCTTTGGGTTCGAGTGGCAGACTTTAAAGAACGTCTCCCACTCGTGAATGTAATTCACACTCTTGGTCACCAACGACTTGGTGTCCATGCTGTCGGCAACGGCTTGGCTGACGAGGCAGCAAAAACAGCAGTGGCTACATACTTAGTGGCAGCAGTAACCAGATCAAAGAGTAAGATTGATGATGACATCTTGGCAGCTATTGCTGCTACAGAAAAGGGAGGCGATTACCCGAAGGGTTTTCCTTCTCGTTACATTTACCATTTAAGTCCTGATAATGTCCCATTAGTGAGGATTAACGACGTTGGTGATAGAATTATTCCCAACGCGGACTGCAGACCCGCACTGATTCTGGCTGCTCATGAGGGGTTGGCGTCAGCCCACGCCGGAGTGTCAGCCACTATATCTCTGCTACAACAACGTTACTGGTGGTTCGGTTTATATAAACAAGCGCGCGCTTATGTTCTCGATTGTGACATTTGCCAACAGATTAAACCTTCTACTGTTGCGCGCCCATCACAAACACAATTGTACATATCCAATAAACCATTTGGTTGTGTTTATTTGGATCACTGCGGTCCTTTTTCTTCTGATACTGCGTACAAGTACATCTTGGTTGCAGTGGATTCGTGCACACGTTTTCTGTGGGTATGGCCACAAAGGAGTGCTGACTCGCGGACTGTCATCAGAGATTTGCGTGTCTTTGTGGGAACTTTTGCGTGTGGTACCTTCCATTCTGATCAGGGCCCTGCGTTTGCCTCTAAGGCTTACAAGGAGGCTCTGAGAAATTTGGGGGTCCTAGTCAAATTTTCGTCCCCCTACCGACCTGAGGGTAATAGTGTGGTGGAGCGAATGAACCGTGACTTAAAGCAATCATTGACAGCCCGTGTTTTAGGCACAGGCCGAAACTGGCTAGCCCATTTGTATAACGTCCAACGTGCACTTAATAATCTCCCTAGAAGGTCTCTGGGTGGGCGGACCCCGTACATGATGCTCTTCGGAATAAGAATGTTTGTACCAGACCTTGATGGTCTAGACATGGCGGCGTCGACCGCACCCTTTGACGTAGATGATCACTGTGCTGTTTTACAGACTCTGCAAGAAGCCAGAGACACTCTATCGAAGGAACACATGCCCTCCACATCTGAAGCTGAAGTTCAGATTCCGGTAGTCGGCTGGCTACCCCGAGTTGGTGATCTGGTCCGTGAGAAGGTGGAGAACAAGAAGGAGTTCGGCCCCTCTTATCGTGCACCAGTTCCAGTGCTTGGAGTGCAGGGTACAAGAACAGTCGTTTTACCTCCACTTCCTGGTCGCAAAGAAAACAGGTACATCTCTATTGACAATGTCAAACTTCAGCGAGTGGCCGATACTTCTTAGTGTGACTCCAGCAGTTTCATGCCAGACGCTGCAAAGAAATTCAATGTTGACTCTTGCTTCTAACACCTTGCCTGATGTTGCCATCGAGATGCAATCGGTTACTGATCCCTTGTTGATACCATCGGCTGGTGGTTTGCCCGAAGAGACTGAGTATGCTTATCCTACACGTGGTCCCTCACCTGTTTTACAATCTACGGCGCTTGGACAGTCCCGTTTCTCCTTTGACACTAACTCATTGCCCTCAAGCCCCCCATCGAACATTGCAGTTTTTTTCAGCTGGTTTAAGAGACATTTTTTGATTGCCCCTTGGACATACATTTGGCTGTTGCTTTTCAGTGTTTTTTTGTTTATGTCCATTGGATTTGTAATAGTTTTTTTCCGTCTTGTGGATGGCCACTATCTGAGTGAGAGATCGACAATTAGACTTATCAATGGAACTTTGGCCCCCCACTCCTCGTCCCACATCATGAAGAGGGACCAGACTTTTGTGAATATTACTGCCTGGCCCGTCTTGGATGGAATCGCATGGGATGCTGTTAAATTCCAAATTCATGGGCCTACAGAGGTCATTAATGTACCTAATGTATTTCGTGTTTCTATGGGTGATGTGGTTAGGCAGAACATACGTTCTGATGATTGGGATGTACACGCCATTGAATCACTGTTTTCTGATTTGAAATATTATGCCGCTTTTGATGCTGAAGATTTATACGAAAATGCGGCTAATTATGCGGAACAGTATTGTTTTCAACATTATGGCAATCATTTCCTGCATAAAGCAAATACGTTTAGAAATTTTGTAAATTTTACCCAATGGGAACACTGTCCTACTCCCGAATTCGGAAGTTCACAAACACTGGTTAACAAGTATTCATATTTTACCGATTTCAGTGTTTCCAACCCGGCAGCGTTTTATTTTAAGGTGCTGCCTGAGTCTGCCGCAAAAGTTAGACTGACACACACGAAGCTACTTTATTCTAAGTCCTTCATGGACGAGTTGTCAATCAAAGGTTATGATGTATGGAAGGCTACTATTGATCTAAAGTCGGTTTGGGGTTCCAAGCCGTGGCAGGTACAGGGTACAGAGGCTTTACATCGTGCCTGTCTTATACCAAATCATATTTTATTTTTAAATTCATCCATCTTCCAAACCACCTGTTTCGGATTGGCTACTTCTAAACAATTAAAGTCACCTTCTGTGCCAGATCTGGGCGCTTATCCCAATTGGGATAACCACACAGATCTGTCCCGCGCTGCTTTGCAATCCTTAGTTTCAAATACATCTTTCAATATTTCGAAAGTTGATAGTGAGGGTTGGTTAATTTGGCAAAGCAGTTCAGATATCTGTCAACGACGTTTTCTGGGACTGAAACCGGGATATACTCAAGAACGTGTAGACCCTCGGTTTGAGTCGTCACATACTGTCACTACATACTCTGTGGGCAAGTTATGTCAATCTTGGCTGCGACATTCCACTTTGGCGTCTGTCAAGGATCACTTATCACAATTACATGACAGAATAGATTTGAATGATTTTGTTAAGGGTCCTGTGAGCGGCAGAACCAAAAGGTGGGCGTATGCTATTTACAACGAAGTCTGGAAGTTGTCACAGATTGAGGCGGCTTCCAGATTGAGAGCTATTGACCAAGCCAACATGGAGAAGGTTTTAGCCGTTATAGATAATAGCATTAGCACTCTCTCTTCTAGGATTTATACATTAGATAATATTGTTTCGTCAGTTGTTGATATTGTGCATGATGATATGTCTGTGTTATATCATGGTCAAAACCAGTTGCGTTCTGTTATGCAGTTTGCGTGGACATTGCAGACGTTAAAGGCAGGGAGGGTCCCTTGGGACTATTTGAACACTACATCGTTATTCCTTCCCTTTAACCTTACTGACAAGCAGCGCTTTATGTCCATGAAGGATGCTACATATTCATTGTTACATATTGAAAAATTAGAGCCATTGCCCTTCTCAGTAGCGGAGATCAATTCGGCTACGTGGCTAGCACACGGATTGATAACTCTCCCTTTTGCGCTTTTTAAGTTTACGTCTTGTATGAAACATTATGCTTTAGGTAGATATGAACCGCTAGGCACCGCTTTCATACACGAGGTTTGGTCCCTCCCCTTTACGTATAGATGTACTAGGGACGGAACTGAGGTTTATTTGAAAGGCGAGGAATGCACCACGTCACCAGACCATTCCTTGGTTTGTAGGCACATTCAATTACACGGCGCGTGCAATGTACAAGCCCCGAATTTGGCCTGCGTTCTGCGAGGTATCCCAGTGCCTATGATTACCCCTTCTTTCAAGCTGCTTGCTAACGGTAGTTATTTAATTTTGAATACTGAAGCTTGCTGTGGGATGTTAGTGGGAATCCCATACATAGTAACTGTCTCGCAGAAAGTTGTCTGCTGCAATAATGTTCTCTTTCCACCCCCGCATGGGCGGCTGGATGTTTCTATCTGGCCTTCGATTCCAACCTTGAAAGCAGAGTTCAACCAGTTGAGCAGAATAAGAGCCTTATTGTCCCAAAAAGAGGTGTCTTTGACTTCCTCTCGTGAAACATTCGACCTTCACGTTGCTAATACGCGCACAGAGGTACAGGCGCTTCTGAATACTGACCTCCCCCTACATTTCGGCTCTTTGATCCAAACTATTTTCAATGCCTCGTCCACGACCGGCCTGGCTCATTTTTTTAAACTTGTGGGCTCGGGTCTCGTGACCTCTTTCCAAACTATTTTTGGTGTGGTTCCGGGCTTTTTTCATTCTCTGTTCTCGAGCATCTTTGGAGGTGTTCCGCTACTTCTGGCGCTAGCGGCAGGTGTGCTGCTTTTCCTTTTCATTCTACGAAATGGCTGCTCCATCTGTGCCACTCGTGCACCTGTCCCGCCTGCAGCTTCTTCGGGATAGGATGCTTGACTTTTATGGAACTCTGCCGTTGGCGACTTTAAGCCTGGCGTATGGATTGTCCTTCCGGTATTGCTACTTCACCTGCGTACAGCCTGTGCTACACTGCCTGGATTGCCCCTTTGAATGGCCTTTGGATTTGTGCTTGACCAGCCTGGTGTCTCCGGTGCCGGATTTCGATCGACTAATGAGGCCCTTAGTGTCTCACGAGTTGACCTGTTCTGGTGTCCGGATAATGGCGTGTGGAGCAGCACATGGGATCCTGGGTAATTGGGACGTCTCTACAGCTGCCTGCAACTTCTTGGCTATGAGCTATTTGGAAGTACATTCCGGGTGCCCTCTGATCGTGCTGGAAGCTCCGCTGATTGAAGAACACGTGTGTTCCTTCTCGTTGATGGATTGGATGGCTGAGACTTTCGCTGGCCCTGCAAATGATTTTTTGTTGGAAGCGGTTGCCACATATGCTGCCTATACATTCATGGATTGACTGAACTATCGTCCTTGGCACCTGTCGCTCCTGGACAGCACCCTGCCGCGGCATTTACTTTTTTGCTTTCTCCATGATGGTTATTTTGAGTTTTTTTTTTATTGATTATATTTTTTTCCGGACACCACAGTTTCCCCTGTTGCTTTTCAATTTTTTTTCGTTTCAGACTTTAACTCATTCTGAACCTTTGAATTGGTTACGCCTTGTTCTGCTCTGACGAAACTGAACTCTGCGTTCTCTCTTTTCTTGCCTACTAAATAGTGCTTCGATCAAGGGGGCGTGTAGTGAGTTCTCTCTGAATACGTACAGGCATTGTTAAGTTAGCATAACCACGTTAGATGTTAGAAAGCCATCTTTTTGCTTTTGCACACGGCACTGCGTTTACATGTTATTTCTTAAAACAAACTGTTGACTCGAGACTTGCTTCACACAAGCGCGATCTGTTGTTACTATCCCAGGCTCTGCGCAGCGACCTTGGTCTGTACATGGTGTGACAAACAGTCTGGGTTATTACACAATGCATGTTTTTCGCTCTAGGTTGATCGGCCCACTATTTAGCCATAACACACGCGCAGCTGCAAATGCCTGAAAATTAGTGCTTTTAGTATCACAGACATCATGTTTATTATTCAGACCGAAGACGAGCCTTCCTGCGAGAAGTCTCCTGATGCTCCTGTGATGTGATTTCACTAAGCTGATCTTTGAGGTATGGGGTCCCCTATTCAAGCCTAAGAGACCTTCTATTAGCATACTAATAATATTAGCTTCTTAGTAAAGGGAAGGTGGTAGTATCCACTGACATTATAATATGATCACCCCTTTTATATTCTATGGTATTGTAACTATGTTGCTGGTTTTGATATTAATCATTTGTCTGCTTGTATTAGCCAAAGTACTGCATCTTAGGACACGTGGTCTATAAAAATAAACCCCTTTTATTTACAACGTGTCTCTGTTGATTATTGTTGTGGACTGATGTGAGAATAATATACGAACAGGTATTTCCGATTCCCACCATTCCTGAGTATGTACTGAGTCGCTTGTTCTGGGTTGTCTACACATTGGGACCGCCGAGCTAAATCTCGGATAACTAATGGGACACTTATGCTAGCCGGATACTGGGTTCTGGGTTCTGAGGTGAGTTTCTGGTACACCACAATTCACTGAGGTCCTGGGGTTCTTCGCATAGTTCTGTGTATCAGCAGAATCCCTGCAACAAACCGATGCACCCCCAGTGAGCATTGGCACAGACAGTCATTTAATCACTCTCAGGCTTATTTACAAGCCCTTTGCACTGCCGGTGCACCATGTTTAGTGACGCACCGGCGGCGCAACCTGCTGCCTCATATTTTCAAGGACGTGAAAAGCCACCCTGCTTGGCTTTTCCTGTCCTTGTAAATACTGCCCCTTTACACGCAGCATATTGCATGAAAGGGGCGTTCCATGGATGTTGCAGTGGGTGTTCCCACGCAACACCAATGGAACTTGACATATTCCCAGATTTACGAGAAATCATAAACATGCAAATGCGTCTGAATGCCACGCCTTTCCAGGGGAGGCATAGGGAGGCGAAACGAGGAGAAATGTTTTCATTCTGCAGCACACATAGGAAAAGGAAATTACCTTGTGAGATTGTTTATGTGTCTGAAGGTGTCCCTTCCTGCACATACACAATCATTGAATAAAAATTCAGTTTTTCAATTTCTATGTGTGCTGCATATAAGTTTAAAAACACAATTTCAGATGGTTTATGTGCAGGAAGGGACACCTTCCTGCACATAAACAATCATTCCCCTAAACACAGGCACCTGTGCACTATGGTGCCAGGGTGCCTGCATCGGCACATGACATCAAATTGTTCGCCGGCGCAGGGAGAGCATAGGGATCCATCATATTGTTGTAGATATGATGCATCCCTGTGTTTCAGAATTAATGCAGTGCGGTGCAGCCAAATTACATTGCAGGCATTGAGTGCATTTTTATGCAATTGAGCCATCAGAGACTCACCATTTTAGGAAATTGTGAAATAGCCCCACCTTCATGTCATAGACATTTATTTGACTTTAGGATACTTCTTATGGTTTTCCTATCCCCCCTTCGATTTCACCTGTAGCTGGCCACCGTCAGACTTCATGCTGCAGCTGCTGTCTCGAAGACACCAACCTAAACAAAAGGGTCAGACTGGCCTATTCGGCAATCTGGCAGTGACTGAAGGGCTGATCTCATAGAACAGTGGATGAGCTGGTATTTTGGCTGTTTGTAGGTCTTTATTATGATGTGGTTGGCAAGTTTTTACTGTTGATGTATCTGATGTTACCACAACCTTTGCCTGCATCAAGCACAAATGCATGCAGTCTCCCATACCTTGCAAAACACTTTAACAGCTTATCTTTACAAGTTTAAAGAGCCCTGATTTTCAAATATGATCCACTTTTTTAGCTATCTGATTTACTAATGGTGGACGATTTTAATATGATTCTCAGGCCTCTCCTCTGTCTCAGTCCAACTCTGCTAAAAAACATTGCAATCATACCCTCGTCAACAAAGAGGGGGGGAATAGACCACTTGTCCTGTGTACCAGGGTCTTAGTTAACGTGAATGGTCGTCGTTAAAAAACCCTCATATACGTACACAAGTATTGGGCGGTATATGTTGGTTCTCCGCCTTCGTGTATCGTAATAGCATGATCATTGGGCTTTTTTTTGTCCATATGCTTGCCTCCCCATGGAGGAAGACCAACTGGTTCTACAGTAGTGGTCAAAGAGATAAAAAAGAGGGTGTGCTCGTGCTCAGTGAGAAGTGGTTTTGAAGATAAAATTCCCGGTTACCAAAACTCGTTTCCTTTATTCTTGAGATATATGATATTGGGAAATTAAAATCGTGAACGTGCATATGAAAACCTAGTTATTGGTCTAATGCACTGACAGTGATCTTGTAAGGTCTGGTCTACATGTTTCAGCCTCGTGCAGAGTCTAGAGGCTTTCGTCAGGACCAAAATTGTTTAGGGGAGCATTTCTGGGCTCACCTGGGGAATTCTGGGGGTGGTTATTGTGTACTCACCGCCCTCGGTGTTAGGAGTCAGAACTTTTAGTATCTGTTCCTGTAAAAAGAAATAGTGCGTATTATCACATTCTAACAACACATTAATTGCTAGTGTTTCTCTTAGAATTATGCTAGAACGAATATTTAATCTTTATGAACAATTGTGGTATACTGTTTTAATTGCGCATTCCTAGCGCTTTTTCGTACACAGAGCGGACTGAAAAATGTGAAGATAGATTTAAAATCGAGTTAAAACGGAGGTAAAGCAAATACCACATCGGTTTTCATTACAGGTTCTTATTTGTCAATTTGTATTAAAAAATGACCGCTCACGTTATATAGGGCAGCACATTTGCTCCTAGTGTAGCAGGGCTGTATGTGAGCAACTTCGAACAGGAACACATACAAACCCCCAACAACCCCTTCTACAGGAAGATCAAGTTCTGGCGACGTTACATAGATGACGTGTTCATGATATGGGAAGACAGCCAAGAAGCTTTAAACAACTTTCTGACCTGGATCAACACAAGGGACGACTGCCTTAAATTTACTTCGACAGCAGACACACAACAACTGGATTTCCTTGATGTAACTATCTTTTCCATGAACGACTCACTACATACTAGGACTTTCTACAAGCCGACGGCAAGAAACAGTATTCTCTCTTACAAAAGTTTTCACCCTCGACCTCTAAGAGACAATCTCCCCTACAGTCAGTTCCTTCGTTTGAAACGGAACTGTAGTAATTTGGAGGACTACAGACAGCAAGCAAGAGGTCTAGAGGATCAACTCACCAAAAGAGATTATCCCATCAAAACTATGAAAAAAAATGCCAAAAGAGAGCACGCAATCAGCCTAGAGAAAGTCTATTATCCACTGTACAACGAGAAGAACCAAAGGATCTGTTGACGTGTGTAACAACATACAATACTGAATCTAACACAGTAAAGAAAATCATCAATAAGAACTGGAGAATTTTAACTTCAAACACACTGAAATGGCCCAAACCAAGATTCGCCAATAAGGGGACAAAGAACATTAAAGACATTCTGGTCCACACAAGACCAAGGATCACAACTACAAGAGAAACCATAACAACAGCATGGAATTTAAGTCCGGTACTGGGTCACTACCCATGTGGCTCTTGCTCCGTCTGTAAGTTAACCAAAATGACGAAAACCTTACAACTTCTTCCTAACCTCAAATGGGAATTACGCAACCACACAAATTGCAACACCACACATGTGGGGTACATGATTGTCTGCCCTTGCGACCTTAGATATATAAGAATGACTTGCCGGAAGGCTAAACAACGGATCATTGAACACCGTAGCAACATCACATGCAAAAGAGTGACAACAAAAATGAGCAAACATTTTATTGAAGCAAACCATACCCCAGAAGATCTAAATTGGGTAATCCTAGAGACCCTAGTGTTCAAAAGCCACAATGTGGAACATATACTTTTTGAAAAGGAACAACGCTGGGTCCATCGTCTCAAGACAGATAAAGAGGGACTGAATGACACCATACCCTGGTCTACTCTCTGCAAGTGATAACAACTACCTATATTGACTATATGAACACCCGCCACTTTCAGAAAGATCAATGAGAGGGTAACCCTCATGAAGATACCACATCAGGAATACCAAATTCCATACAATTATGAACCCGAACTTGATAACCATTACCCACCTAATTCGGGCACCCTATCTTGAACAACAACATTGCCAACCACGAGTGCCCACCGGAATGCCAACCATGACCCGTTAGCCCTACTTTCTTTCCCATAACACGCTGACCTTGATATCGGCCTAAAAACATTTATACAATCATGGAAATGTCACCCACATGAGTCACCTAAGATACCAACCAAAACCTAAAAGTGTCCTTTCATCCTCCACCATTACTGGCCATTGCGCATTGTCTTGACAACCAAGAGCAATAATGCCAACCATTTCACCAACTTCAATGCCAACCAATACCGATAAGTCCTACCTTGATTTCACTAGCGACGGGCTATGTAACGCGCGTCTACCGGAACGTACGTTATCCCAAGGATAACGTCAGAGTCAGAACAAGTGGGTCTGCTAGAGGAACCGGTAAGCTACGCTGAAGCTGTCTCCAAAAAGCGTCAAACAGTGAGTAAAGTAACTAATTTTTTCCCCCTCTCCAACAGCAAAAGGTTCACTACCATCTGACTGACACCCTGAAGAAAGATGTCCTAATCGCAAAAAAAAGGTAACCGCCTTGCTTACTCGAATAACTCTCAGTAGACCAAACAGAGGCATCGCGTTTGTAAAGGCAGTAGTAACCGTGTGAATATACATACAGACTCTTACCATTGCGCTATGAGTCACATAGGGGATGAACAAAGAGAAGCTATCTACCTACAGTGCTATAGTGTTTTTAGTCTTAATACGAGCACATAGACTCAGACCGTTAGATAACTGGTCACCCAACAATAAGTGACGACATATGTTTGACTATATAACGTGAGCGGTCATTTTTGAATACAAATTGACAAATAAGAACCTGTAATGAAAACCGATGTGGTATTTGCTTTACCTCCGTTTTAACTCGATTTTAAATCTATCTTCACATTTTTCAGTCCGCTCTGTGTACGAAAAAGCGCTAGGAATGCGCAATTAAAACAGTATACCACAATTGTTCATAAAGATTAAATATTCGTTCTAGCATAATTCTAAGAGAAACACTAGCAATTAATGTGTTGTTAGAATGTGATAATACGCACTATTTCTTTTTACAGGAACAGATACTAAAAGTTCTGACTCCTAACACCGAGGGCGGTGAGTACACAATAACCACCCCCAGAATTCACCAGGTGAGCCCAGAAATGCTCCCCTAAACGATTTTGGTCCTGACGAAAGCCTCTAGACTCTGCACGAGGCTGAAACATGTAGACCAGACCTTACAAGATCACTGTCAGTGCATTAGACCAATAACTAGGCTTTCATATGCACGTTCACGATTTTAATTTCCCAATATCATATATCTCAAGAATAAAGGAAACGAGTTTTGGTAACCGGGAATTTTATCTTCAAAACCACTTCTCACTGAGCACGAGCACACCCTCTTTTTTATCTCTTTGACCACTACTGTAGAACCAGTTGGTCTTCCTCCATGGGGAGGCAAGCATATGGACAAAAAAAAGCCCAATGATCATGCTATTACGATACACGAAGGCGGAGAACCAACATATACCGCCCAATACTTGTGTACGTATATGAGGGTTTTTTAACGACGACCATTCACGTTAACTAAGACCCTGGTACACAGGACAAGTGGTCTATTCCCCCCCTCTTTGTTGATTTTTGTACTAACCATTGGAAGCTGAATAGACCACTGCTTCTTTTTCCCTCCCCCCCATTGATTTTTTGTAATCATACCCTCGACCATCCTGAAGCAGTTCCATTCCAACGGTATCATTGATTCATGCTGCCTCTGCCTTTAAAGCCAATAATATATAAGTGACAGGTTCTAAGATTCTTCTTCCATACTACTCTCTTCGTCTAATTAGTTTTGCTTTGTCAAAAACAACACCTCTCTCACCTACTATTGGTGTTTGGATTTAATACCTGCTCATCTTCTGATGTTTTTTCTAGTTCATTTGTTTGTCTCATTATGCCCACCTTTTACATGTTCTTCTCCTTGTTTGCACTCAGTGCATCCAGCAGTCTCCACCTCACTGGTGGAAAGTAAAACACCCCAAAACCTTGAAAGCAAATTTTAGGGATGTTGTCTGAGAGGGGCTTTAAAGAATATGATAACCTACATTATGGCCTAAGCATTCAGACTACCACAAGAGTTGGAGTGGGTGTTAGACTTGAACAATTGGTGCACCTTCTACTCTTTGCCTTTGTTTTACAAATGTATCATAACCTGACTATATGGATCCAAAAAAAGGAGCCATCATGCTCTTTCCCTAGCTTCTCATTGGTGTTCACAGGCAAGCATCTCGAGTCCTGGATCAACTAAGGTAACCCCATCATGCTCTTTAAACTCCTACTCTTGTATTGCTGTCATAAGCCATAACTTTCTGCAACCCAGATACACCTTGGTGGAGCTACTCACAGCATTGATGTCATAGCCAAATCGTTTCAGTGAGTGCTAACACTCCTCATATTTTAACTTGGGTCAACACTTCTTCTAGTTTCAGTCTGGCTTCTGTGCTAATGATATCAAACATAGGCGGAATTGCAGCAATTTCAACATGAGCATCTAGACCCTGATATATAAAATGATTTGGGTGTCACAAACCCTGAAATACAGGATTTGCCACCATTAAATCCTTTTTTCTGATTGTTGCAGCTGGGTTCCGCCCATTTAGTTCTCCCAGATGTTTGCACTTTGATCACCACCCGGTTTTGGACTTTTTACTATGTGTGTCTCACCCATGGTAAACACAAGGTAAATGAACTGTGCTTATTTGCTGCCACTGTCCACATTGTGAGATAAGGCCACTGTTAAGCAGCTAGGGTAAGTGGCACTTGGATGGTTACAAAGAAACATGTGTGACACACGTGCAGGCTACACATGTGAGACTACAGTTGGACGCAGCCAGGTACCTACACACAGGTAGTGTGGCACAGGGGGGATTCTGCAAGGTTAGATGTTGATCTGGGATGGTCCTTATACTATTAGTGGTCACTCATAGGTAAGGTCAGTAGGATTTACTGCATTATCTGCAGTGTCTCTGTTTTATACACATAGGAGGAATCTGCATTAAAGTACAGTTTTGCTTACCTTAGGCCTACAATGACCAGTAAGGTATCAAACAACGGAGAAACATGAGTGCCAAGTTTGAATATCCAGGTCCCAAGAACCTACACATGCACTTTACGGGTTGTCAAGTGTTGTCATATATCTCTGGCTCAGCTCAGGTTCGAATTCCAGGCTTTTTGTCATCCTGCTAGTCCCAGTTATTTACTCTGCTCTCCAGCAGAGTGAACAAATACCTCCTCATACAAAGGGAGTATTTAAGAGTGTGTCCCTCAGCGTCTGAGGAAGAAGGGGTGGAGAAGCAAATCTGCATTTGTAAATTATCTGTCACACTGTGCCTGGGTTGGGGCAGCCAAGGCCCACTGAACAAACAAGGAAGTCCAGACCTCTGGAACCAACAAAAGCGGGGACTCCCCTTTGAAGTCTGGTGGGATGCTGGGTGGCAGGGATGTCAGCTAGGAGTGGAGCTGAGGCTCCCAGAGGAGACCTCTTGATGGCACCATCTTGAATTATCCTATCATTCTGTGCTGAAGGTTGGGACAGAGGTGGAGGGATGTTGTAGAACCCTAGGATTGGACAGGGGTGCCTGCCATCTAGAAATGTTCCACCTCTTTTAATAACTCTAGCATAAGGGAGAGAAAGGGAGTTGGATACTGAAATGGGATGGTGACTACACCATAGAAGGCCTGATGCCCTAATGGACTAAGTACTCAGTACAGCTGACCACATGACAAATTGGTCTCTTCAGAAACAGTGAGGCAGATTCCCATACACCCCCTCAGGACCAGGTGGGGGAAGACTTGGACTTCTCTGACCTCCCAGATGCCCTGCAAGATGGTTAGGAGGTCATGGGATCTGCGGAGGGCACAGCAGAGAAGAAGGCTGGTGCAGGGAGCCAGTGAAACCAGCTGTCGGCACTGTGCACCCCTTTAGAGGACAGGAGTCGTGCTGTAACTACTCCTCGTGTCAAGGGCTTGGCACCAGGAGAATAATGAGCCCACAACTGACTAAATCAGCCCATTGTGGCCTGAGATATGTAATTTAAAGATTCCGGAACTTTGACTTCTCCAAAAAAAGAAAGGGGGGAAACGGAGCAAGTGGTATTCTGCCGATGCTTCTTGAAATTACCCCCAGGGTGGGCCAATGCCCAATGGTCGCCACAACTGCAATCGTTTATTTGGCAGGGAGGGTTTGCGTGTGCCCCTTCCCCTGAGGCTCTTTCAGCCCCAGGGATCCTGGTACAATGTAGGAGTCCTGAGGTACCCATCTCCTGGGACTGAAAACCAACAATGTGGGAGGGCTTCTTCCAGGCCAAGGAAGAAGACCTTCACTCTCTCCCTACCTGCTGGAGGACAGTGCAGACAGAGAGAACAGATGGAAGATAGCAGAAAAGACCAGAGTTGTGTGTGTAGAGCTGGCAGGACCTGCAAAAGCCTTGGGGTTCCCACAGCAACCTCCAATGTTAAAGATGGCATTGGGGTGTCCCGGGTGGATCCGGGCACACCTTCAAGAGAAAGAAACAGAAAGAAGATGCACAGACTGCTGAACACAGCAGGAGACCCTGTTATAATATTCACTGCTCCAGAGAGAATGCCTAATAATGCCTTGTGGGGCTCATTTTGCATATCTTCCTTGGCTTGAGGTCGCTCAGATAAGGGCAGGGGCAAAACCAGCGGATATTGTGGGGTTGCAGAGAGTGCAGTAGCCCCCCCAGGTTATTTTTAAAAGTAACATTACATTTTTACGTTTTAGGAGACCAGACCTGGGGAGACCTTTCCTCCATTTGCTAGCACTGCTAAGACTGGAACTTTTGTTCTATAGTCTGGGAGTGCAGCAACCTCTTGTGGTTGGTTTTATGACTGCATCCTGTGTGGTCTGAAGGTGTACAAAAAGACTCAGACACGTTAATCTTGATTTTGAATTCTTTATTACTGTTTCATGGCTGACACTAGTTTTTGATAAACATTTGCATACTATATTCGTAATAATGATAGCATTTAAACACAGTTCATTATTATGATGATAGGATAATGGTTATCCTTAACATGTGGTTATTGAACTTTTTAATGTGGTGTCCCCTTATAAAACGGCTTGCCTTATATTTTGAAGTGGTGACCACTTGACAAAGCCAATAGGCTTGTCTTATATATTGCGGGGATGACCCTTTGACAAAGCCAATAAGCCTTGGTTTTTTAACGTGATGCCCCCTTATACTGTGATTTTCTCTCTGATATAGGTGGGAGGGATATTGTGATTTTCGGGTTCATGTTCCTTGAGGGGTCAATTGTGATTTCCGAGTGTCACCATGGTATTTCTATCTTCCTGATGTAAATATTTGTAAAGTTATATGTATTATTAAGAATTGTGTGTGTAATAAATTAACTTTTTTTTACAATCTAAAACATGGGTATTCGCAAACATTTCCCCCGGGCTGCAAAGTAATGTCCGTAGCATGCCTGAGGGCCGCACAGATACCAAGAATGCAATGGTCGGGGTGATGAAAGTTGGGTGTAAGGGGCCGCGAAGAAGATGCGCAGAGTGGACAACAGACTGAGCCTTCATGTGACTAATTGTCTAATCCCATGCACCAAGAATTAAAGTCAAATCATTAACTTCTTATGTAAAACGTGAGTGGGAAAGGGATACTCATCTGGTGGCTGAATTGCAAAATGTGAAACCAGAAAATCTTTACAGTTACTTTAGTTAATTAAAGTATGCCAATTTGTTTCACAGCTTTCTGAATGTTCCTGCTCTGTCAAGTGAACAGCAGCCCAGTGCTGCTGTTCACCGGGGGCCACAATTAAAGAACAGGAGAGCCACCTACGGCCCCAAGGCCGTACTTTGAATATACCTGTTCTATAACAAAGTTTTCCATTTTGTAAAGCAAACACAGGGATGCTGGTCTGCTGCCCTTTTCAGGCCTCCATCTCTATTATTGTAGCCAACCACAGTGGGTTGCAAATTTCGACCTACCTAATTAATATTAATTATGCAGGTCAATTTGCGAACCCTCACCCCAAGGATTCGGTGCTTTATGAATCAACTTATTTGTACATAGGTAAGTTTGCAAAATAAGATTGCATTAGCAAAATGTCAGTGCACAGTTTGCAACCACTTTTTGAGAAGTTAATCTTTCTACTTCAGGCCCATCATTCTTTAACTGATTGGAACAATCTCTGACATGTCACATTAGATAAAACGTCCTGAACTTACAAATCTTCCTGCGCATTGATATGCCCCTACTTCACCCTTTTTTGCATCAAATCCGGGTGGTGCTGCTGTCACTTTACCATGCACGCTGAAATTCTACTCACCATTTCTATATCTACAGACAACATTCACAAACATTTGCAACAAATTAGACACATGCACTGAATCTACACAATGTATCTCGTAATGGTAAAACAGTCTGGTCCTACTTGTATTAATAAAGATTAAACTGGCTGCTATGAGTGTGCAAAATAAGGCCACCAAAAACAAAATTACCTTGGGGAATGAGCACATTTTGCGCAATTCATCATCAGAATTATGAAGGTAGATACTCAAAGATTATAAACATTAAGGGGCATATTTGTGAGCACTTATGAGTTGCTCTAGCACCACGCAATGTGGTGCAGGAGCAACGCAACTTAAAAGTTCACTTTATGAAACCACACAAGGCCAATTTGCATGGTCCTGAGTGGCTTCATATATCTCAAGTAATGCAACACAACGCAAATTGCCTTGTTGCATTACTCTGTGTCAGGGAGGCATTCCCATGGGTTTTGCATGAGTGTTCCCACACAACATCCATTGATTTTGATGCATTTCCAGATTTACCAGAAGAGCTAGACCTGGGAATGCACCAAAAAACCATGCCTCCACAGGTGAGATGTTACGAGGAGAAATATTGTTATTTCTCCTCTTTTTTCCTCTATCTGCAGCACGCATACAAAGAGGAAAAAGCCTCACTGGATTGTTTTTGTGCAGGAAGGTTCCCCTTCCTGTACAAGAACAATCCTCCTTACAACGTAGTCATCCTTGCACCATGGTGCAACGGTGCCTGCATTGGCGCAAGGCAGCCAAAAGAGCACTAAAACAGGGGAAAAGGAAGGATTGCACTGGATTCAATTAAATATGTCACATTCTTGCCCTTTCCCTGTCATGCAGTGCAGTGCAGCAAGGTGACTTGCTGCGCTGCGCTGCATGAGTGGGCCATAAATATGGCCCTAAATTTCACGGATGCACCCCATTGGATAACTGATGTAAAACTAAGATGCACCTGAAATTTTACATTACAGTATATTTAAAAGAGTTCTTGGGCTACCACAATATTATACAAAACATGTAAAATACAATAAAGGATTAAATAGAGAGAACCCCTGCAGTCCTGCGAACCCCTGAGTGGATGAGATGTGTTTGGAAACCTGCCCTTTTCTGTCTTTGATGCTAGACTTTTTTAACGAATAACACAAGTTACACAATTTTGGTGGCACCATTTTTACCCGGTTTATGCTCCTGAAAGCAATTTGGGGAACTATTAATTTCCTGGCAATCGGTATTAGCAGTTAGTCTCGTGGACTTTTATGTTAATATTAATTACAGCAAATGCTTTACAACATGGGCTCTTCAAACCCCACCGACAAAGGGCAGTAATAATGCTCTTTACCAAGGTATGCCGTTCCAGTGAGTGGGCACATAACAGCTGGCTGAAGTTCAGGATCAGTGGGTAGAACAGCTAACACGCTGCACTATGTGTTTTAATAAGCCCTGTCACGCTGTTCAATTATATATCAATGATTTAGCCCGAATGTTTCATTGGCTCCTGTTCATTAAATGGTTTCATTGTGTTAAGTGCCCTCATGTAACATGCAGCTTTAATATCTCATTGCAAAACCTAAAGCAGCTGTGACACATCCTTGCTGCAATGTATTTGTACTGTGCAAGAAGGAGAAAGCCACGGTTCACTGATTTGCTTCGCCTTTCACAGTCAAAGGAGTTTCATTTCTGAGCTGTTAGATGAAATAAGCAATTTGAGTAATTTAAAAAAGATCAGGAGAAAAGGGTTCCATCTAACCAGTTGTAATATTGCTGTAACGTTAATTTTGACAGAAGTACCCTTTTACACCTGTCAAAAAAACAAAGACATCCCAAGTTAACAGGCACCTACAGCCACAAGAATTGTTCGCAACTAAGAGCCTGATTTTAGTCAGAAAGTCTCCGACAGACATCTAAGATTTAAACTCTGACCGCCGTCTTACGAAGACGGCTGTCGGGGTTTAAACCAGCCGGTCATTCCGACTCAGTTCCGACAGGCTCAAGGAGGTCTTCGGCCAGTCAAAAGGGCATCATACTCCCTAATGAATGGCGTTTCCGCCGTCGGGATTATGATGTCAGTTTCCGACAGCCGTATCATGTCTGCCTTTCCGACATGGAAAGGTTGTCGAAAAGCTACTTTTGGGGCCTCTAAAGGACCCCTTTCCTCCCTGGCCCTCTGGTTATGGCCCTGGGCGCCACCTATGATGCGCCTTGAAAATACATGCACCGTGTGGAAGGTCCGCCGCATAAATTCTTATAGAGAAAGGGGAGTTTGCGACTGAACCATGTGTGGTGGCATCCTAATTCGGTGTGTGGAAACCCCGACCTATGGTCGAGCAGTTTCCTCACCAAAACAGTGTCGAGGGGACTTCGTAATGAGGGCTTAAATCCAAACTGTGGTGCATGGCGTATTCAGTGACGCAGAGGCCATTCATTAATATCATTCACAGTTTATTTTAATTATTGTGTATTGTAAGAAGTAACTCGGGCAGTATTCGTCTTGTTGTTGATGGTCCAGCGTTGCACATTCTGTAAAGTTCTGAAAGACTTATGATAATATTGTATATCCACTAAAATTCTTATAAATCAAATTCAAAAGTACAAAACCATTTGTCATTAATGTAAATAGAAATAATATTGAGTCCGATGTGTGGACAGTCCAACATTTTTAGGTAAAATATTTCTATTTATTGTTTTTATGGATTGAATAAAAAACTGATGATGCAAGTTGGAAGGAATTATGGGGAACCAGTACATAATGGTGAGATGACATGCTTTGAGAATAGAAATGATTGAGGATGGGATTGTATGGGTTATGAGTTCCCCTCTGCGCAACAAAAGTGTAGGCATGTGGAGACAGAAAGTGTCCAGACAAGGCCATTATGAGGCCAATGTCCAGTGCTTCATTTATAAAGAAGTAAGTCACAGGGTCTTCGTCCGGAAGTACATGCAGCTCGCACCACCCATTGCCCCTGCCAGCGTTGCCAATGACACTACCAACACAACTACAAAGCATCACCCTCCTCCAAGTGTGGTAATTCAGACTATTCCCGCCCCCCTACGCTATAATAATGGCCTGGGTGGCAGGTATTAGTTATTTTTAATGTTTATTTCATTAATAAACAGCTGTTGTTATGCTCATCCCTAAATTAAATGAACAGTGATTCCATGTGGCAGACTATAGTAAGTGCTAGTGCTGACAATTGAGTGCCAGTGCCAAACACTGAAAATCACTGGCTCAAATTAAACACTGTCAATGTCTATCTGTTCTTTGCTTTGTTGAGGTTGGTTGAGTTCTCCTCTGAGACAGTCTATTGTGCTGGTCAGTATTGATAGTTTGTTTTCATCCATGATGCTGCTAATCAAAGTACTCAATTCATCTTATCATTTACAAATAGAAAATTGGCAGGACGGTTTGCAAGTTCTGTGTACTAGTACTTAAAGTTGCAAGAAGTACTCCTTGGAAGACCAGATACAGGATGTGCACACCTTCTGTGTGTTATAGAGTTTTGTTCCTAAGAGTGTTGTTGCTTAAAGCCAAAGACTGTCGTAAAAATGGCTGTGAGAAAAGCCAAAGCTTCTGTTCACAATAGATTATTCACCATTGGATATCTGGACATGTGCCCATGTTTAAAAGTTGTTATACAACACTATAGAAACATTCTATGTATAGTAGACATTTATAAGGAGCAGATGTTTATTTTCAGAACTTCTCTGAAGATGTTAAGGAATTGCACATCGTTTAATAATGTAGAATGCAAGGATGACCCACTTAGAGATGGTTTAACTCAAAGTGGTTGTAAGCATGGCTCCAAGGCTGCATGTTCTCCTGTTCATTTTATGAATGTGTGTAGTATATTTTACCAAACTATGGAGTGTTGCCTATAGCGCCTAGCTCAAGGTGTCTATGTTTACCTATCAAACTCTTGTCTCAAAATTCTGGTTCATGAAAGATGTTTAAGAGGATTAACGTTTAAAGGTGAATACAAAATAAACACTTTTCGGAGGGTGTTTAATATTTAAAAAGTGGGTGACATCATTAAAGTCATTGGAGGCATTTGTTTGTTTGGTAAGTGAATAGCTGTAAAAAAAAGAGTAGCAATACAGATGATTTCAGAGAAGTGATATGAGTCTTGCATGTTGCCAAAGGTTATGTCCTTCGCTTGACTGGTGATATAAAATTGGATAGAGGTGTAGCATGTTGAATTACTTCCAGTCCTAAACACTTATAGCACCCTGTAAAAAATGATGATATAATCAGTGATGCCTTCAGCTATGTCATCAAATATGTAATTTGCGATGTCATCAATGATGTCATCACAAAATGATTTCTCACGTTAGCAGTGATGTCATTAGCAGTGCATGATAGGGCAAAATTTATATTTAGTTCACTCAACCATAACTGGTGAATATCTGTCCTTTGTTGATTTTTGAACATTAGTTCTTATCACATTTTGATTCCTACCTATAATGTCACTTTAACTTTTATTTCTTCAGTAAAATGTTTTTTTTTAAAATATATGTTAGGATCTTATTGCAGTACCTAACTTTAATTTCACTTTAACCTTTGTTTTTGTCATTGATGTTCTGTGCTTTGATCATATTCTAAGTTGAGGATCTCCCAACCTCCCACGGATGATATGCATCCTGCCCCCGGCTGTGAGCAGCGTGGAATTGACTGCAGCACCTGGCCCCTAGCCAGGCCCTGTGCCCACACCCACAGGTGACATGCACCCAACCCACCACACACAGTCAACCCCTCACTGTGCACAGCTGTTTGTAGAAGGTAGTTGACAACATGGCTTGGACATACGTCCATTCCCCCACAGACAGCCAAACCCCCAGCTATACATGGCCTTTAAACTTCAGCCGTGCACACAATGAGCTTGACTGCATTCAACCACCAGTGGGCAGTAAGCTCTCCTCTGCACATGTCCTTTTGACTGTGTGCAGCAGGGGGGTAGGAGCCTGGCCTTGAGCCCAACTCCTTCAAGCCTTCAACAATACACAGAAGGTGGTAGGCCATGTGGCCATTGCACTGCAGGCTGCCAACCCCCAATGTGCACAACCTACAGCCTGGAAAGTGATCAGAACTTTCTAACATCTTTGAGTCTTTTTTGTTACCGCAATATGAGGTTGGAACCACAAAAACACACAGAAGGGTCTTGCTGGACACCCTGGAACCAGCCACTGGAGCTGTGATTCTTGCAAACAAAATGTATATATTTTTTAAATATTTAACTCAAAGGTTGGTCTCTTTGGGATACCCTCACAAAGGCCTTGACATCAGGATGTGCTCACTCTGACTCCTTCTGTGACTTTTTGCATTTTTTTAGGATTTGGGGCCACGTCTTCAAGTCCTGTAATGGCGCCCATAACATGTTTCTTTATGATGTAGCCAGTTTCAGTATCACAATTCCTTTTCCGGATCAGTCTAACCTGAGTAAATGCTAGCACAGCTAACAGAGGGCAGTTGTTAATACAATGAGAAGCAAATATGGACCCAATATCTCTACATCTTCGTTTCAGTTCCCAGAGAGACATACCCTAGTAAATTGATGTCAAATCTTTCATGCATTTCTTCCAGTGTGCGTATCCCGCCCCCTCATCAGGTCAGGTCTGGCCAACAGTTAGGTGGCAAGGGATCCCATATATCTTTTGGTATAGAGGATAAGGGGGAGGAGCTTCCCATAGGCCAATGTTTGTTTTTGCCAAAAGAGGAGGTCCTATAAACCAGTCCTTCAATGTAGGCACCCGCCCCCTGCCCAATCAATTTAGTGCAATTCTGTTAACCTGTTTTTTCTTTATCAGGGAACAAACTTTCCTATGTCATTGAACATGTCAGTCCTGATGTAATATGTAAGATCAAGCCATAAACAGTGCATACGGTGAGTGCAATTTATAGTTAGCTCAGTAGCCAGTATATTAGTCTCCCTTTTCTTATATTCTAGTTGCAGTATGACGTATTTTTAATAGTGTTAATTTTAGGTTTAGCTCGATTTGGTTTTTATCTGTGACTTTCATTGAATACCTGCTTCTGAATTTAATTCGGGCAATGCTTTCTTTACGCAGTGGTTCAGTTGTGCACTAGGCATTTAATGGGGACAACATGATGTACTATCCATTTTCTAAGATATTGATAATGTTTTCCACGTATCACATTGATTATGCAAAGTGATTGCACTTGCATGTTATTGTTTATGCTGTTTTCAGGGAAATGTAATGTTATATTATTTGCAATCTAGAAATGTTTCTTTGTCTATGATTGAAAATAAGTATTTAAGTTGAAACAAAAATGACGCTGATTAGATTCAGAAAGGCTGCTGTGAAAGCCGAAACGCGTCTCTCTTGTGTGCCGGGTCGGAGGAGGCAAAATGAAATAAAAAGCAGTAGGTAGTTATAGTTAGGACCTATTTTCCATAGGAAATCCGCAACATTCTATTCCCAATAACACTGGCGCCGATTGATGAATCTTCGTGACATTTTCAAAACTTTTGGCCTGCTCCGGCCCGCTCCTATCCTGAAAGTCTTGGGATGATTCGTGTAGTGGGGTCCGGGAAAAAAGAGGGGTCCCAAAATGTGTTTTCCACATGCAATTTCCCATAGGACCTTTAGCCGCAGCTACAGCCCTAACTGCTGTACGGAATTATGCCAAATTCGGCAGAAAGGTAGACCTTGGTTCAGAGTCGTGCCTTTTGCTTAAATGGTGTAAATCCGTTCAGTAGTTCCTGAGAAAATCAAAAGTAAAATCACATATATATCTGGGCGGAGCCTAACCACACATCACATCGTGAGATCTGATTGGCTGTCCGCACTTCATCCAAGAAGTGTTGGCAGCCATCTTGAGACCAATATACATGATAGCACCTCATTAAAAAGCATTGCAGTTAATAGAAGGTTTTAAGACTTTAGTTACATTATAAATCATTTGTTGATGGTACCATACTCATTTTAGGAATTGTGGTATGTTCTAAGGTGATTTTGCCATGTGAAAAAGCCTTCTGCTGGGATATCATGAATCATGTTTGAGAGAAAACTATTTTCTCATGCTTTTCCCACAGAGGTTTGGAAGGTGATCTATAAGCTAAACTGAGAGCATATTTTCTGTAAATTAACATTATCTTTCTCAGTCATGTGAGAATGAAGTCTGACATTCTCAGTAAAACATGTACATCCAACAAGGTCAGAGACTGTCATTTGATTCCTTTGTGTTCTACTGCAGCTTCCCAGAGTGTTCCAAAGAACAACTAGAGCGCTAACAGTCCAACTTATGACAAACGTATGGCACACATGAAGCCATCTTGATTGGAATAAAGTGGTAACTCTTAAAACATTTTATTTAAAAAGGAACAAAATGAGGGCGTTCATTTTGCCATAGAAAGTATTATTAGTGCTGACACGTCTGAATGCCTTCTTGATGGAATCAAAGTAAAAAACTGAAAGTATTCCTACTGAAGAGACTGTAGTACATGAGGAAATTAGGAGACTTCATAACAAATAAGTCTCCCAAAATGGCCACCAGAGACAAAAGAGCCCAAATGTGACCCAAATATCACCCAGATGTAGCCCAAGTATAGCCCAATGACAGAATGTCCCAGAGTGCTCTAACGAACAACTAGAGCGCTAACAGTCTTACTTATGACAAAAGTATGGCACACCTGAAGACATCATGATTGGAATAAAGTGGCAACACTTAAAACATTTAATTTACGAAGGAACACAATGAGGGGGTTCATTTTGCCATAGAAATTATGATTAGTTCTGCAGAAAGAAAAATTAGGGCACATTTTGACTTCTCAAATCCTCTTCTATTTCATAAAAAAATTCTGACATGCAGACTGAAACATGCACTTTGAATACCAGCAGCAGACTTCCCTGGTGAGCAGTAGTTTTACTACAGTGATCTAATGAGCAACTAGAGTGCTAACATTCAGAATTTATGGCAAATGTGTGACACATCTGAATGCCTTCTTAATGGAACCATAATAAAAAACTGAAAGTATTCCCACTGAGGAGACTGCAGTAAATGAGGAAATTAGGAAACTTCATAACAAATAAATCTCCCAAGATGGCCACCAGAGACAAAAGAGCCCAAAAGTAGCCCACATATCACCCAGATGTAGCCCAAGTATAGCCCAATGACAGAATGTCCCAGAATGTTCTTAAGAACAACTAGAGTGCTTACTGTCTTACTTATGACAAAAGTATGGCACACCTGAAGCCATCTTGATTGGAATAAACTGGTAACACTTAAAACATTTAATTTAAAAAGGAGCACAATGAGGGGGTTCATTTTGCCATATAAATTATGATTAGTGCTGAAGAAAGAAAAATTAGGGCACATTTTGAGTGACTTCTCAAATCCTCTTCTATTTCATTAAAAAATTCTGATATGCAGACTGAAACATGCACTTTTAATACCAGCAGCAGACTTCCGTGGTGAGCAGTAGCTTTACTACAGTGATCTAATGAGCAACTAGAGTGCTAACATTCAGAATTTATGGCAAATGTGTGACATATCTGAATACCTTCTTGAAGGAATCAAAGTAAAAAACTGAAAGCATTTCCTACTGAGGAGACTGCAGTAAATGAGGAAATTAGGAAACTTCATAACAAATCTCCCAAGATGGCCACCAGAGACAAAAGAGCCCAAATGCAGCACAAATATCACCCAGATGTAGCCCACATGTAGCCCAATGACAGAAGTGTGCAAAACACTTATTTTTTGTGTATTTGCAGTTTTATATAGTACAGACTTGTCAGGTATTGGAGTGCTTTACATGAGCATTGGTTACATCACACAAGATCAAATTCATTTTGGTTGTAGACATGGGGAGATTAAGTGATTTGACCAGAATCACAGAATGTTGAGCTGAAGCAGAAACTCCAACCTGGTTCCCCAGTTGCAAAGTCTGCAGCTCTGGAAGTAACACCACATCCTCTGCCCTAGGTGCAACATTTAATCAAGTGGTCAACTAGATAAAAAAACATAAAGATTGCCAATAATTTAAAAGTTCTTTGTCGCTATTTGAAAACTCAGAAAATATGTCCTCATTTTAGTTTTTTAGAGCACTAACAATAATTTAGATGCAAATAAGACCTTCTCATATATGTAATTTCTAAAGGAAATACTCTAGGTATTACAGTTTTGATTACATCAAGATGACGTCAGGCGTTCCACACTTTTGTAATAAATATAGAATGTTAGCAATCTAGTTGTTCATTGGGATACTGTTGAGAGGCAGAGGCCAGGGGCACGGACTCTGAAAATTGAAGGCAGGTAGGAGAGTGCAGATGCAACAATTTGACCACACTGGGCAGGCAGGAAGGACAGTGGCAGAACAAAAGAGTATGGAGGGCAGTGGAAAGGGGGGCAGGGGCAACAAACCAACAATATAGGACAGGCAAGAGAGGCTGTGGCAATATAATAGACCATTGTGGGCAGAAGGAAGAGGCAGTGGTAGTACAACCATACATGCCAACAGACCCGTTTCAGCCAGGAAACGTCCAATGTTTTTAAGCTCAAATGGGCTTTATTTGATCTGTCTCCTGTCTACAATATTCTCTTTTTCAATGTAACTCAAAGGGGAAAATCAGTACCCCAGTTTTTTTTCAGAATCTCCCTCTTACTAAGTTCAAAATGTTCGCAAGTATGGTACATTGGATCATGGTAGGCAGGAGGAATTGGGGTAGGGACATGGACTCGGATAACAGAGGACAGGAGGGACATGGAGAGGTGCACCCAACTGACCCTACAGGGCAGGCATCAGGGTTTGCAGCAGCACAATACACCACACTGAGCATGCCGGACGGGAGTGCAGCACAACAATCCATAGAAAGCAATAAGGAGGGGACAGGACCATGCACATGGACAACAGAGAACAGAGGGGAAAGAGGCAATGGTAGCTAGCTGACCATAATGGACAGACAGGAGAGAAAGCTGCAGCATTACAGACCATAATGGGCAGGAGGGACGGATCAGGGGCATTACAATGGAACAGACTAGCCAGGAGGGAGGGAATAGGGGTCTGCACATGGAAACAGAGGGCTGGGGCAAGGGGGCAGGGCAGAAGCAGCAAGATGACCATGGAGGTCAGGCAAGTTGGGCACTAGAAACAAGACACACCATGGAGAGCAACAATGAGACTATGATGGCATACACACAGACCATGGAGGGAAGGTGGTAAGGGGTCAGGGGCAGCTAGCTGACCACACAGGGAAGGTGGGAGGGGCCATGGCAGCATAGAAGACCATGCATAGCAAGCGGGAGGGTTAGTGGCAGCACAATGGCTATGATGGGCAAGAAGGAGGGTGCAGGGGCATGCACAAAGGTCCATGGAGGATAGAAGGGAGGGTCAGGACCTGGGCACAGACAAGAGAGTTCAGGGGAAGGGGCCTCACAACAGACCACGCGGGGCAGGCAGGAGGAGCAGTTGCAGCACAACAGACCAGGGAGGGCAGAAGGGTGTGGCAGTAAAATGGACCATGGAGGACAGGAGGAAGGGGATAGGGGCATGGCATGTGGACAGGCAGGGTGGAGGTGGCGGGGACAGGTTACAGTCATCTGACAATGCTAGGCAGGTGGGAGGGGAGTGGCAGCTCAACAGAACACTCAGAGTAGATAGGAGTGGCAGGTCCATGGAACATGGTGGGCAAAAAGGATGGAGTAGGGGCATGCACAAAGACATCGGAGGGCAGGGGGAAGGAGAATAGGGGCAGCAAGCTAAGCACAGAGGCTAAGCAGGAGGTCAATGATGGGCCATAGAATTGGGCAATGGAGGGCAGGAGGAGTGGACTGGTACATCATGCTAAATGGAGGGCAGTGGCAGCACATCAGACCATGCATGGCAGGAGGGAGGAGGCTAGTCCATGGATTCAGACAACACAGGATAGGGAGGAGGTGGATGGGGAAGCAATTTAACTGTTCAGAGAAGGTGGGTATTAGGAACTTTATTGTTTTTAAAATGTGTGTCTGTGCGAACTACTTAAAATATGAACAAGTATGCAGCATAATCTCACTTTTATTCAGGAAGAAGAGGACGTTTGTGACTGTGACTCCTGGCTCACTTGGCAGAAACACCCCCTGACCCTCCACCCCCATTGCAAAATGTAATGCCCGTGAAAAGGGTAGGTGGATGCAGTGTTATATAGAACAGAGTCCTGAGAGCACGATTGAAAATGAAAACTAGATATAGTACATGGTATAAAATATGCACCAAAAAGTGTGATATAAGATGAACCGGGCGTGAAATATAATATGCAATACATTGTGCGCAATGACAGATTCATTGGAGAGTGCAAGATAGCACAGGCACTAGCGCGTGCTATGCGAGATGCGCCTTGGAGTGTAATATGCACAGGGCAGTGTTGTGTAACCTAACTAGTCTCTAAAGTTGTAATATAAAATATGTGCTGGGGAGTGTAACGTTGCATATGCACTGTGACAAAGATATGGATCCCAGATTGTAATATGTATGGCATAGCGCTGTGCGTAATAACATAGGCATCGAGGAAGACACGTTAGATGGGGCAATATAACCAGTGCGAAGGCAAGTGTGGCATGACATATTCACGGGGTGGTGTTACAGTGCACATGGGCTAGAGAGTGTCATAGCATACGCACTAGCTGGTGGAATACAACACAGAGGTGTGAGGCACTCGGCGGGCACTGGTGGGTGTAACACAGCATTGGGCTCAGCCAGGAGCACGCTGTGACACTCAAGTGAGGTTCGTCTCCTTTACCGGGGAGTAAAATAAAAAGTATTACACATCTGGCAGTGGATGTGTGTTTTATTAACCGTGAGGGGGTTTCTTGCATAGTTTGGTCGAATTTTTGTCGAATCCCCTTTGAATGGCTTGGTGTGTGTGTATATTAAATGTGCCCGTCAATAGCTACCCATGTTTGTATAAATAAACGACAAGGGTATCTACTTGGATATAGCTATTACCTACTGGCGGTCACCAGTATGTAGTTATAATTAGTACCATGTTTCAATAGGAAAAGCATTATTTGACTTGCCATTATCTTTGCCGCCGTTTGACGAATCTTCACAAAATGTTCCCACAAAAGTGTGCGAGTGATTCCAGTTGTTCATGGAAAGCTTCGGGTGATCCATCAAGTGGAGGCTGAGAAAGAGTATGGGTCAATAAAAGTTTGTATCCCCTGTTAATTCACGTAGGGGCTTTGAACACGACCACAGCCCAAACTACTGGATGGCAGTACACTGAATTTGGCAGAAAGGTAACTTTAGGTTCACAGATCACGCTTTCAGCTATTTGGTATAAATTCATTCAGTAGATTGCGAGAAATTAAAGGAAATTCAAATGTGGATATCTACGACAGAAGAGATTTGCAAATATTAACACGCTTGTGCAGAGATCTGCAGAGCTCTGATTGGCTGCCAACTCTTCAACCAGGAGGTGTTGGCAAAAAATGCAAAAAAGTAAGAGAAGGTAAGGTGCGAATATCCTAACACTGTAGCCTTGACAGGGCAAAAGATTATTATTTTTATTTTAATTCACTGCAAAATTCCCAAATATTTGTGACTATCGCTGTTGTTAATATGCTATTGCTTTAGGTTAATATTGCCCCCGAGTGGGCCAGGTCCCGGGGTCCTGCTGCATTTAATTAATAAAGAGGGGAGTGTGTACGGCACCTCTCCTAGTGCATATTTATGCCACGGGACCACCACCTTGCTGGGGCACATGTTTTATTAATGTGGGAGAATCTCAGACCCCTCCTTGCCCCCCCCCAGGGACCACCACCTCCCTGGGGCTGTGTAAAAAACCTAATATGGGAGGGCCACATGGACAACCAGGAGACCACTTCCTACCTGTGGCAAAAATATCTATTAAAGGAGTCCGCAAATCCTCGTGGGACCACCAGGGCATTCTATTGTTTTTGAAAAGGAGAAAGACCACGTGCCCCATCGGGCAGTTCTCGTCCCCAGGGACCACCACTGCCCCTTGCTATTCCCTTGAAAATTAAAGGAGGGGGCAGCATGTCCCCCCTCCTGAAGCCATACATGGACCTGGGCACCACCATACCCAAGGGCCAGCTTCTGCTATGTCCTGGGGTACCCCTCCCCGGAACATATTCACTTTTGCTTTTGGTCCGGCCAAGCAAAAACAAACACTCTTCTTCCAGCAAATGGGAGCTGTCAAACCACTCTTGCTGGAAGCTGAGTTTTCATCTCTTGCCCTGCTCACAGACATGCGGGCAAGGAAAGTGATTAAATTATTGCTCTTGCATGCAGGAAACTGCATTTCCAGCAGCTCCCTGAATGCAAGAGCAATGTCTGCTCCCACAGGAGGCCAGGAGCCAGCTGGGGCTGCAGGGGCCTTGAGGCTCCCCCATGGTCCCATAGCACACTGGTTGTCCTGGATGGGGCCAGGGTACCCAGGGAGACATGGCCTATGTCTTTGGGATGGGCCCCCCTGGGCTGAGATCAGCCCAAGGAGGGGGCCACATGGCCCCCCTCCCCATTCCATTTCGGTCGGTCCCCTGGTTCTGGGATCTGCAGGACGGAAATCAACTGGGGAGGTGGGCTGCGCAGCCCCCTTTCCTCATTATGTCATGACTGGGCCCTGGAGAACGGAGCCCCTCGGCCATCCTGGCCCTGATGCTCATTTCACAGTAATTAAACCTCAACTGGAGGCACTTTCAAATAGAAACATAGCAGGTGCAAACTTGAAACTGCACTTCTGTAAAGGACAAATGATGCTAACTCCTGGGTTTGGTGAAGGCAAAGAAAGTGTGTTCGACAATTCGATATTGAAAAATTATCTGAAATCCTGTGTTGAGGTGACTGCATTGTTGATCTATTGGAGCACAATCTGTATGTGATTGTGATGAGTGGGTTCATTGATGTCCTGCCTTGGGAGCCCAGAGTCCATCATTCCCACTTTAAATTACCATGAACACTCAAATGCGAAAATCACTTGGAAGCTCCTTCTGTTTGGCCCGCCCTGTCCACCTTAGTAGTATGAAAAGGTCTTTCTGCATAATGCCAGAATGGTGGACAGCTTAACAAGCAGTCCTCCAGAGCTTTTCCCACTAATTTAAGTGACATGTTCTTGAAGCCCCAGAAGATGAGGACATCCACAGAGAAAGAAGCACTTAATTTATGTAGTCAAGAAGAAGGACCCTTGTTTGGTGTAGATTTACCTCTTTGTAGTCTCATTGTCCTCTTTATAGAAGGATTCATGTTAGCACAGATTTCTAGATAAAGACACACCCATAGAGCAACATACATAGTCACTCACTCACTGATATACCCCCTCATACAACCACTCACTCAACCACACAGTCTCTCACATTAGCACTCATTTACCCATCCAGCTGCACACACAGCCACTTACTTACCAACCTATTCACTAATCCAGTTAACCACTTGTATGCCCATTCACACATCCATACAAGCAGTCACATGCCCAGTAACTCACATACACAGCCACATACACAGACATTTACTGTGCAAAGCAGCCCCTAACACACTCACTTACCCATGCATCCATTCAAACAGCCACTAACTTACCCATACAACCCTTAACACACCCACTCACCCACCCATACAGCCACTCAGTCACTAAAACAACCACTCACGTACTCCTCCTACCATATAGTCACTAAGACAGCCACTCACTCACCCACACAGCCAATTACACTCAATCACCAATATAACCACTCTCACTGTCACTTGCACACCCATACAGCTGCTCACACACACCCTTATTCACCTATGCATCCACTCAAACACCCTCTCACACACATATAGCACTCAGACACCCACTCCCACACTGATATAGACATATACATATCCACTCAGATGGCATATGTTAGAAGCAGTATCACTAATTGGTAGTTGAGAAGGAATATTTAACGTTTGCAGTAGCTTACTGTATATCTTTAAGTCTCAGAAATATTTATGAAACACTTTCCTTCACTGGAAGATGTAATCAGTGATGTCATTTGAGATGTCATCAGTGATGTCACTGACTATGTGATGAGTGCTGTAATATGTGAGGTCATAAGCAGTGCTTTGCAGGGGCATAAGTTATAGTTTGCTCAGGTAACTATAACTGCTTAATATCAAAGATTGTGTACAAGAGAAATGTGAGCCTAACTATAACTTTCCTGCAACCTTTGTTTTTATCAGTGACTATATATAGATAGTCAGATAGATAAATATGTAGTCACAAATGAATGTGTTGTCATCAAAGATCTCATTTCAGATGTTGCAGTGATGTTATCCATTAAGTCATTGAACATGTTATGAGTGATGTAATATAGGTGGTATTTAGCAGTGCATGGCATGTGTGCAGGCATGGTTACTTTGCGGTGCAAAGTATAGTTACTCGATAATGGCCAAAGGCCATACGTGTCATGAGGTTGAACACAGGCAGCCACACTTACTCAATGCACAGCCTTCGGCTATGTGCAGCGTGGGGTGTTCCATGGGCCAGGACCTGCTCTAACCCCCACAGGTACATAACGCCCCCCGCTGTGTACAACCCATACACAGCAGGGGATTGGGGGCAGGGCCTGGCATGTAACCTCCACAGGGAAGCATGGCTGAATACAAGGATTGCCATTTTGAGTGAGGCACAGCTACTGACTTTGCCAACAGACCACAACACCAACATATTAATGCCTATGAGACCATAAGCAGTGTCTGGCAAGGACACAAGTTATTTTTAGTTCTCTAGTGAATTTTGGTGTCTTGTTTCGCCCATTTGAACATTTAGCTATTATGTCACTTTAACCTTTGTACTTCAGTGAATGCCTTTGTTTCTTTAAGGAAGGGAACTATCACATCACTGTAAAATCTCTTTTTTCACTGAATTTGTGTGCATGTTTTATCACATTCAGCAAGCACCCCAACTGTACACGGTCTTTGGCCATAAACTGCAGGGGTTGGTCCCACCCCCCCCAGGGCCAGCTAACCCACAGCAAGGAGCCTGTCCACTTTGGTCAGATTGCTGCCTGTGTCCCCTTCCAGCTTGCCCTAATTCTCCATTTGTGTGCCCCAACTTCCTCCCTCTTGCTCTCTGTGGTAAGCTTGCTACTCCTGCCGGCTTACCCTGAATAGCCTGCCTTTTTGTCTCTGGTTGCATACCCCTGCCCACTCTGGGCCACCCTTTTTGATCAGCTTGCTGCCCCTGCCAATCCTTGGCTTGCCCTTTATGGTCAGCTTTTTGCCTCCTTCCAGCTAGCCCGACATTCTCTGTATACATGCCCCTGCTTACTCCCTCCTACCCCCTGTAGTTCACTTGCAATTCCTTCCAGCCGGCACTGAATAGTCAGCTTGCTGCCCCCGCTGTTGCCCTATTCTCCTCCCCCACCCTCTGTGTAAGTAGCCCTGCACTCTCCATCCTGCCTTCTGTGGTTGATTGTGCTACCCCTGCTAGCCTGGCATTCATGTCAGCTTACTACACCATCCCCCTCTTCCCTGGCTCTTTTCTCCATGTACATGCCCATACACCGTCCATTATGCTGCACCTGCTAAAGTAAGCCTGCCATCCATGATGAGCATGCTGCCCCAGACCCCCTCTTGTGTGCCCTCTGTTCACCGTCTGTGCACTACTCCACCTTCCCACCTGGCCTTCAATGTCGGCTTGCTGCCCCTGTTGGCTGCACTCCATAGTCAATTTGCTGCCCCTGCCCCCTCCTTTCTGCCACTTGTGGTCAATTGTGCAGACACTGCCGTGCCAGCATGCTCTTCACAGTCTGTTTGCTACCCTTGCCCACCACTGTCCATGTGAGTGCTCATGCACACTCCCTCTTGCTCTCCACGGTCCATTATGTTGCCACGGCCCATGCCACCTGCTTGTCCTTACTTTAGCTTTCTAGAGAATTAACACCATAATTTGTATGACAAAAAGAACCCCTTCATTTTATTTAATTCTAAAGGAAATTCTTTAGGTATTACAACCTTGATTCAATTAAGAAGGCTTCAGGAGTGCCATGTTTTTGTCATAAATACAAAGGTTACAACTCTAGCTGTTTATTAAACCACTGTAGCTAGATGTAGAAGCAAACTGGAGAGTAACTGTCAGTGTTGAAAGTACCTGTTTCACTCTGTATATGAAAATGTTTTACTGACATGGATGAGAAATACATTTATGAATTCAAAGAAAATATGTCCTCCTTTCAGCTTTCTTGTACACCAAACAAAATTCTACAACAAAATTAACCTTGTCACTTCTTTCATGAATACTGAATGTTAGCACTCTAGCTGATACAATAGAACACTGTAAGAGACTTCTGTATAACACTGGGGAATCAATTGACAGGCTGCTGATTCTGGAGCAAGTATATGTTTTGCTAAGAATATCAGATTTTATTCTTACATGGCTGAGGAAGATAATGTGAACTTATAGAAACTGAGCTGTCATTTTAGCTTCAAGAGCACCTTCCAAAACCTCTATGTGAATATCGTAACAAAGAACATTTACTCTCAGACATGATTCATCAAATTCAATCAGTAGATGTATCATCTTAGAACACAACACTGTTCATAAAAATAGCAGGATATCACCAAGAAGTGACTTTTATTGCAACAAAAATATGTTATCACCCTTGATTTGTGCTCCTTTTTGCGCCCCTCACAGCCTGCAATTCACTATAAGGCATTTCAATTAAGACCATAAACCTGAGTTCTGTAATGGTTGCCATAACATGCTGTTCATGTATTAGACAGCAAACAAAAGGTAAGTAAGATTTTCTATAGGCAGAGCATTTTGTTTTGCTAAGAACTTTGGCATTGTTTGACAAATCTTCACTAAAATATCTGAAATAAATGTATCACACACTTAACCTCCTTCATGTAAAGCTTTGGGGTGATCCGCAAAGTATGGGAGTAAAAAACTGGTCCTAATGGGTTTCGCCAATTAATTTCCGATAGGACGTTTACTCAGAAAGTGTACATTTTTGTGTTATGGTATACCCACTCAGCGTTCTATGAGAACTTAAGGTTAAAAAGGGAGCAATATATTGACAGTTGGTCCTGGGAGAACCAAATGGGGTCAAGGTATACCCAAGTGGTGAGCCCTAATAGGTATTCAGGCAAAATACCTTTGTATAATTATTATTAATGTTTTGTAATATAGTTTGCAATTTTTTGTAGTTTTTAACTGTAATTTAGTCACATTTTTCATTTTTATTACAGTAGTGGGTTGTGGGTTTTAAATGGTTACAGGATGGGAAGCAAATTAATTAAAATCAATTAATTTATAATTAATATCAATTATTTAATTGATAGATATTTAGATTATTGTAAAGTAAAACACCTGTATTGGGAGGCCAGTATCTTAACTGGCCAGTTTCTGAGCCATAGTGTGCACCAAGCTTCGAGTCCTATATGGACAGAATGCATCCATATCAGTCTAAATGCCTATATGTGCAATTTGGATGTGGGTTACTTCCTTTGAGAGTTCACACTTCAAAATGGAATATTGCATCTTCCAATTATAAATTCTGAGGAATCAGAAGAGCATTTTGTTTTTCTGTCCCCTTTATAGGTATGCACGCAAGAAAGGGTTGCTAGCTGCATGTAAACTTATGGGAGTGAGACACTATTGGGAAGCTGCAAGACTTATCAAGAGTGATACTAGAGAGCAATTAGCCTGGCAAGTCCGATGTCTTCAAATAGTGCACAAGATAGTCCCTGGAATGTGATATCGTCTGCTCTGCGTGCCAATTGCAATATGACTTCTTTCACCGGGAACAAGTGGAATTTGACCAACATATCTCTGGGGCTCTTTTTAGAGCCCCCTGCTGTGGACCCACCCAGTGCACATGCTTGAGTTTTATTTTCATTGTTGAATCATTTAACAGCTTCACAAACAGTTCTGTTATGAAGGCCTCCCGATTCGGGACATCCACGGACTCTGCTAGATTCCCTATGCGTACATTGTCCCTAAGAAAACTGTTTTCCAGGTATTCGCACTTTAGGGTGGCTGACTGGAGCAGTATTGTCATGAGGTGTACCGCTTCTTCCATGGTATGTGCTTGCTGCTCCAGTTCTTTCACTTTAATTTCTAAGTCCAGTGTTCTTGTGCCCACCAAGTCTATGTCGTTTTGTAGTGACACCATGCGCCCATTCATATCTGCTTTCAGGCTTTCGATGGAGGCATTCATGTCAGTTCGCAGTTCCTCCCTAAACTACTTTTTAAATATCTGGTGTGAGGCAATAAGGTCTTGTTTGGTTAGGGCCATGTTTTCTTCTGTGGTCATTGGTGGACGGGCCTTCAATGGCAGAAAATAACTGACACCCTGTTTTAGGGGGCCTTCTTTGGTGGCATAAGGGCGGCTAGGCCGTGGCACTGTGGTACGCAGTCCTTCAGGACCAGTATCGGTCAAGCCCCAGCCTCCCCCAGATGGCCCCCACCAAATTCCTTTTAATGCTGCAACTCTATTCGGCGTTTAGTGTTGAGATGCCATCCAGTGAGGCTGGGGACACTCTCTCCCCCCCCTAGCTTGCTGGCCTGTCAGTTGAAATTGTGTGTGTGTCTCCAGCTGCGCTGCATTAGGGGGTGGGTTGTCCGGTAGACAGCATGGTCGTCCTATTCACCCATCAAGCCTGCCTTTCCCCCTGCTTCTGAGATCTCCGTCTTGGCTCTCCTCTGTGCCACATAACTTTCTCTGTTGTCTCCCAACCACTCTTTTATCAATTCATTATTGAATGTGTGCCTCTCCCTCTGTTCCAGGGAGTCATCAGTCCCGTCATGCCACCGCTCCTGCAGAACTCCTAGCATGTTCCCTTTGATCAGCTGCCTCCTTTATGCTCCGTTTGGATTCTTGCTAGGTGGTGAGGGCCCGTCCCCTTGCGTACCATCACTCTCTGCCAGAGGGGTTCATAAACGAAAATTCAGCATTGCCCCCAGGACCGCTCTGTCAGTTGGCCCCTGTGGTCCACATTATGCCTTCTGTATGGGCATTGAATCCTGCTGCTGGCTTGTCCCCTCCGCTGTGTACCGCATTACATGACCCCGCCTTGTGCCATCTTGGGGTCAGGCAATGATGATTACGATCTCCCGGTCGGTTACCAGGAGTCCTCTCCTCCGCTTCCACGTCTGCCTCCACTTCCCGCTGCCCTGCCAGTCGTGGGTCTCACCTGCAGGTAGGTGCTCCTTAGATGTAGTGGGTCGTGTCCCCTGCCCGCCCCCGGCCATGAGCGATGGCGTCCCTACTCCTCACGAGTTCGCTACTGGACCTGCAGGCCCGACTGCCGTTGCCCTGTGGGGCATGTCAGCGGCACTGGCCTTGGTGGTAGCCCCCTGCAGTACCTCATGCTGCCGTGACCCTTGGGTGCCACTTCACGTGCGTTGGCGACTACGGTCTTCCAGCCTTGTTTGTTCACCACATACAGCGGGACAATTCATTATTGAATGTGTGCCTCTCCCTCTGTTCCAGGGAGTCATCAGTCCCGTCATGCCACCGCTCCTGCAGAACTCCTAGCATGTTCCCTTTGATCAGCTGCCTCCTTTATGCTCCGTTTGGATTCTTGCTAGGTGGTGAGGGCCCGTCCCCTTGCGTACCATCTCTCTCTGCCAGAGGGGTTCATAATCGAAAATTCAGCATTGCCCCCAGGACCGCTCTGTCAGTTGGCCCCTGTGGTCCACATTATGCCTTCTGTATGGGCATTGAATCCTGCTGCTGGCTTGTCCCCTCCGCTGTGTACCGCATTACATGACCCCGCCTTGTGCCATCTTGGGGTCAGGCAATGATGATTATGATCTCCTGGTCGGTTACCAGGAGTCCTCTCCTCCGCTTCCACGTCTGCCTCTACTTCCCGCTGCCCTGCCAGTCGTGGGTCTCACCTGCAGGTAGGTGCTCCTTGGATGTAGTGGGTTGTGTCCCCTGCCCGCCCCAGGCCATGAGCGATGGTGTCCCTACTCCTCACAAGTTCGCTACTGGACCTGCAGGCCCGACTGCCGTTGCCCTGTGGGGCATGTCAGCGGCACTAGCCTTGGTGGGAGCCCCCTGCAGTACCTCATGCTGCCGTGACTCTTGGGTGCCACTTCACGTGCGGTGGCGACTACGGTCTTCCAGCCTTGTTTGTTCACCACATACAGCGGGACAATTTGGTGGCATCAGGCGATTCCAGCTGGAGTTTCATGCTTCTCTTGGTCTTGCCTATATTTGTGTGCCCCTCTGCTGAGTTTGCATGATGTTAAAACTGCCTGTAGTCCATTTTCCCTATGGTTTTTGGATCAATTGCTGCGGAGCCCTCGTGGATTACATCCACCTGGCAATCTTGGTTGGCCACCAATATTGATCTTTTTTAAGGGGTGAGGCCATAATCAATTTATAACGATGTTGATTTAAATGGTGTGAGGTTTTAAGTAAATTGTTGGGTACATTGCAGGTTATAGGGCTGTATACATAGGTAGGATGTCATTTAGTGATTCTAAATTGTTTTTTATTTATGAATTTGATTATTATATGTATTTTTGCAAATCTTTATTTATACACATTTATTATATGTTGTCTGTATGTGTTTTAAATTTACAGCCCTGATGAAGTCCTATTGGATGAAAAACGAAGGTTGGGCTGATTGACTTTTTGACAATAAAATCAATAAAATTGGGTCTGACATACTAATTGTTATTATTTGCACTCCTTTTTCAGTTGTTGTATGAAAACTGTCATGCTCACCAACAACGTTTGACCAGGGTGTTGCAAATTCCTATTATACATGCCAAAACAAAACTAGGGAAATGTAATCTGAATTCAATATTGAGGTTCAGTGTGCTAGACAAATGGGGAAATATTGCCCTCAGAAGAATAAAGGAACATGTAGAATGGATACTGTTCTAAAATCAGCAGATTATCTAAACACTTTGTGAACTCAACTGCCTTGGAATAAAAACCATGCGGTGAGTGGTAAATAAATATATTGCTGCAAATCTCCCCTTGAAGTGTATAGTTCAATGGCAACAGTTTATTAGAAACAGACAAATGACAGCAGCTTTGCATCTCAAAGTTTTGGATAAATGGAAAGTAGAATTGGGGGTCGATGCTAGAACTGAGATCTGGTGAGTTGATGTTTATTCTGAGATCTGATGAGAAGATCTGGTGAGACGTGCAATCAGAAGATCTGTCATCAATGCCCTAAATGTCAAGGTTTATGGGATTGGAAAAATATGATTTTGGTGTGCCCAGATTTAAATTACTAGTGGTCTGTGTGTTCCTATGTGGTCAATATGTCAGAGATGGGGTCTTCCCCATTGTCCTATCAGCCTTGTTGGATAGATCCAGATATCTAGGGACAGCTCCAGTAGATGCCTGCAAGTGGTCATAATGATTCTAAATTCAGGGATAACTGGTCTATGAAAAGCTAAGGAGCTTCTGGTGTTTGAATTATGCCAAAAGAAAATGAAACAAGTTTGTGTTTTGGAAAAATTCCATTTTATGAGAATTGGAGGACATACGTTTGAAAACATTTAGTGGCAGTACGACTGGAAGTTTCTTAAATTTATGGATTTTTTACCATTACATTGATAGTTGCTCCATAATAGTTCCACAATAAGGACATGTGTCTAGCACATTTTTTCAGTGTATCCTACCTAGGAAAATCAATCAAAAAGTATAGAACAAAAATATGATTTATTTCACAGAGCAGACAAGTCTTTTGTCTATCAGTTTTGAAGATTTCAGGAATCACAGATCAAACTAGGTGGCAGCTCAGCATTCGAGTTGGTGAGCCAGTTTTAAGTCGAGGTCACTGAAAGTGCATTGCAGCATTTGGGACTTGTTTAGACAATATAAGCACAATTAACAATGGGAATCCACAAAATATATCCAACCGTAAACAGGCATTTCAAAATATAGACTCTAGAGTCAACTTGATTAAGAATTTGAAATTCCATTATTTCCTACTGGCATACAGAAAGTTACATGTGGGGTCTTCGTACTTCTCACGCAGTGCATGTCAGCCTATTGTTTGACTTTTGCCCACTTTGCCCTTTTTTAGTGCCAGCTTTGGCTGTGTCTGAGGTCTTGTGACAAAGCAGAGGGAGAGGCAGCCCTTGTTGTGCTGGAAGCTGTCTCCAGATTCATCTCACTGGTCATTTTTTGCCTTCAATAATTTTAGCAAATTATGAAGGGAAATTCCTTCAGTGAGCGGTATCCCCTACTTCTATATGTGCTGAACACAGATGCAGATCATAGTGCAAATCTTCCACTTCCCCATACTTCTTGCACAATAATGTGAGCAAAATGTTTCAGAGGCTCACGGACCACCGTGAAATGACCGCCACGTGACTTGCAGGAAGTTTGCATTTAAGTTGCTTACAGCAGTCAGTCAGAATGATTCTAACACATGGGCCTATTACAATAAAAAGCTCTGTGTCCAAATGGGACCTCATAGGTATTTCGCATATAAGGGACCTTTGGGGGCGGAATGGAGTGGAAACGTTCACTGCACTACAACAGACATACGATATGGCTGAATCAGAGCATTTTCGATAGGCGCAGATTAAGCACTCTTTACAGGCCAACATTCCAACAGGTACAGAGCTGCCCGAGGCATCCCCACTCGAGGACAGATTGCTTGACGGGCATTTACCAGAAAAATGCATATCCCTCACATATAAAAAGCTCATTCACCACACCCCTGATCCCCTTACTGCACTTAGAGAGAAATGGGTAAGAGATGGTCTGGAAATTGATGATGAAGAATGGCAGGAAGCACTTTCCTCACCAAAAGAAGGGGCCATATCGGCAAAACTAAAACTGGTACAACTGAAGATTCTACACAGGGCTTACCTCTCAGGGAAGCAACTACTGCTCATGGGCAAAAGCGTTGAAGGGCTGTGTAGAAGGAGATGTGGGATGGAGGGTGCGTTCCTACACGTTCTCTGGGAGTGCCCACTAATTCAAGACTACTGCCAGAAAATCCTGAAATGTCTGAGCACGGTTTGGGGGGTGCCTTTGCTGCCCGAAGCCAAGAGATGCCTGTTGAACATTTGGGAGCCCACAGACTTAAATGTGAAAGGGAGGATATGGGCCACTCTTGGGCAGATGATCTCTAAGCGCAATATAGCGCAGTCATGGGGAGCCGCTGCGCCACCGACATTGAAGAAATGGAAAGATGACATGGATTGGTGTATGGTGAGAGAGAAAACAGTCTATGTAGCGTGGGGGTGTCCTAAGAAATGGATAGCAATTTGGACTAAATGGAATGTTAATCGGGGGGGACTGTGTGCACCCCCATCTATCCCATCCCCTGATGACCACTGTATGGTGTAAACCTCACTGCATGTACTGTAAATGTAAAATCCATGACGAAAGTAATATACCGATGCCTATAAAGAACCGCTACTATGGTAATGTACGAAACACATATCTGTACAGCATGACCACTGTTTTAAGTTCAATAAACAGAATTATAAAAAAAAAAATTTTTTTAAAAAGCTCTGTGTCCTAGGACCATTGTAATTGGCTGAGCCATACAGGACAACCCAAGTCTCCCTAAGTGGCGTAAGGAAACTTGAGTGGCCCCTTGCAAAGATCACGGAGGGGGCTCCCCACGCTCTGGATCCAGGCAGGAGCTCTCAGACCTTGGGCCAGCCACCAGTGCACAGTACCAGAAGGGGTCCTCTGGAGCTCGGGCCCCCCTGCACCGTGGGCGTTGCGGGGCTATTGTTACGCCACTGACCTTCCTTGATTGCAGACTTTGATCTAGCTAGTCGCAGGAAGTCTGAGCATATATTTTTTCTGTGTTCAGAAAAGAAACATGCTCTATATTTATACATCCATCACTGCAGCGGTTTTGGTCGTATTTTTCTCTCAATTTGGTACCCGGGTTGAAACAAGGGAAAGAAAGATGTTTTCACATTTGCTTATTGACAAATGTAATCTCCTAGGTATAATGAAGTCTGTACCCACCCGCAGTGACAAACATACTGCATCTCTACGTTGCACCTGGCTATTGGTGATACATAGCTAGGCATTTTTACCTTTGCTTTAGTCTGCAAATGATTTCTCTCTAACCACGCCACAAATGGAGACACCGATGGGAAAACAAAAGGAATAGAGCTCTAAGCCTGTGCTGGGTCGAGTTCTCCCATTTATTCTAGCACGTTCAGCCCAATACCAGCACTCTGCAGAGGCAATCACACAGCCACTTCCTCGCTTAATTCTCCAAAGGTGCACCCCAGACAGATTTGCAATGTATTAATTGCATCATGCCTATTTAATTACAGAAAGGTTCATTCTTATTTAAACGTGTTAAATATTCATCAGCAATGTCAGCTTTGACATTAGTATCTCATTTAGTCACAGTTGTGCTCTAATTGAACGACTTTATCGAAGGTTACCAGATTGAAGATTAAAAATTGAAAAATTACGAGTCTGATTTAGGCACTGTGCAAGTGAAGAAGTTTCCATCCAGCACGGACTTTTAACATTTTCCATTTGCTAATTTGATAGCACCTTGCTTGTACAGAAAATATTTCTTAAAATATTGACAGAGATTTTAGCATGTCTACCTTATCTTAACACTTAAAAAAAGTTTATAAAAAGTATTTCAATGTTAACATTGTTAGTAGAGAGAAGGCCATTTCTCATAGTGCGATTTCTCATAGTGCTTAAACCTCTAGGGGCAGATTTATGTTCCCTGGCGCATCCCTGCAAATCAGCATGGATGCGCCAGGGAAGATGCGTCACACAAGTTTGCCCTTGCGCCACCGCAGATGCGCCGCATTTACAATGCGGTGCATCGTGGCGCAAGGACAAGCAGCTGCGTGACGTATCGGCCGGCGTAAGGTTGGCGCAGTGCTGAAGTTGTGTCGCAAGCGCAACGCAACTTCAGCACTGTTCCAACCTACCCTATCCCTAACATGGTGCGTCAAGCCTTACGTCTGCTTCAAGCAGGCGCAGGGTTTTGACGCATCAGCGTTGGGAAAGTGACTCAGTGAAATCTTATAGATTTCACTGAGTCACTTTTCAGGGGCGTTCCTGCGACAGAACGCCCCCCCCCCTGTGTCGAAACGCCCACGTGAAACCTGACGCAGGTTTCACGTGGCGCAGGGCTTTACACCGTGACGCATCTCCATAGATGCGTCACGATGTAAATGCGGCGCAACGTGGCGCAGGGTTTACTCCACCGCTGCGTCACAAAAGTGACGCAACGGCGGCGTGAAAGGGGCGCAGGTCCCACATAAATCTGCCCCATTATTTTCTTTGGAGCATCGCCCTGTTAACAGGGTGGACATTTCTAAACAGGACATTTGTTGTGTTTTCTCAGGAAATGGCTTGCTCCAAGCCGATCTGGCCTTTGTTTATCCGATTTTATTTCTAATGCTTAGCTCTTGGGGAGCGGAGCACTGCACTGAACATTTATTTTTAACCTGATTGTAAGCACCACAGCGAATATTGTTATCGTTCTAATAATATTATTGCACAACAAAAGAAATGTAACACCTAGGGCCAGATGTATCAACGCATTTTGCAAACGGTCGGATTCGCAGAATCGGCCCGTTTGCGATCTCCAAAATGCTTTTTGACATGTATAATGTAATAAGAATTTGCAATATGGGTAATCGCAATTATTTGCGATTACCTACATTGCAAATGCAGTTAGGGAATCGCAATTTGCGGATCCCTAAATGCTATTCTTGTAGCCTTCACAAATTGCGATATCTCTTTATGGGATCGCAATTTACCACCAACTTCAAGTTGGTGGTAAGTTGCGATTTTCTGTTAAAATGCCCTGTTTTGCATTTTTTTAAGTGCCATGTGGCGCACATACATGTCCCTAGGGCATGTATGTGCGCCACATGTGCACACATGCATATTTCATGGGTGCAACAGAGTGTCCTTCTGGAACCCTTGCACCCTTGAAATTGCATGTGCAATTTGAGAGTACCTAATGGGTACTCGCAAATTGCACATGCAATTCCCATTCATTCCCATGGGCCTCTTGGCCCATAGAAATGAATGGGAAGCCATTACTTATTTGCGACTCGCAATTAGCGAGTCGCAAATAAGGAATGCGTAGGAATTGCAATTTGAAATGCGAATCCTACATACATCGCATTTTACGAGTCGTTAATAGCGAATCGCTAATAATCGCTATTAAGGACTCACAAAATGCAAGGTTGATACATCTGGTCCCAGCTATTTACAAATGCACACACCTTGCTAATTCGTATATGTAAAATATTTGTCAAAGAGCCGTCATCAAATTCAATTTCCATATAAGGTTCTTGTACAATATATGTCACCCTCAAATATACTTCAGTAGCAGTAAGCCTCAAGGGTACATTTCTGCTATTATAATTCACATCTTTTTCAATATAAAGGCTTCCTGAATCACTGAATTTTATTAGCCGGTTCTACTGCATAATAAGTGAAAATGTAAATGATTTCACGTGTGATGTGAAAGAGAAATCATTATAACGCAAAGGCAGTTATTGTCTGGCATATTATATGCATTAGTTTTAATGGAAGCATTACAGACATGTACTGCATTAATTCCAGTCTTCACAGCCGTGAATGAGGCAGACCTGGGTCAGAATTTAATTACATTATTCCTTCCAAACTAACAGTTCCATGTTACTACAGTTAGCCAATCAGCAGGACAATTCGAGTGGTTCTGTAGAATCCCTGCAGGCACATTTTGGTAATTCTAAAACTAATACAGGCTTCTGAAAATGATTTAAACAGAACCCCATACTCCATGGTTCTATTTCAAATTAGATTGTCTCTCAAAACAATGCAGCAGAGTACAATTCAGAAAAGGCACAGGGAATCAAAGCACCTTCCCTGAGTTCCTGATAAACAATGCCATACGCTTTCCTGCACGATACTTTGTTGTTTTATGTGTCTCTGTTAAAGTCATATGAGAACTTTACATTGAACTAAGTTCCTGCTAAGATAATAGTAGTTGGGTGAAACAGAATTCCACTATCATGAAATTAATGAAAGGCAAAGTTAATATTTGTGTTTAAAGGAGTCTTAATTTGAACTTGACAGTGGGGTCTGTTCTTGTTGTTATGTTTTTAAAATGCAGCAAATTTTTTGACTGGGCACAGTTTGTGTTTGGGTGTGGGCTGAAGGGGAAACTCTTCATTCCACTCGCTCTAAGTATTTTTTAGGTCATCCTCCCTTTCAGTGTCAGCCATTTTACATCCGGTTGGTGGTGCCAAAGCAAGCCACCATTTATAGCAGGTTAATGATCTAGTTGCTTACTAGATGCTTCCCTTTCCCTTTATAATTAGTTCGGGTGCGTGGAAGTGCACCTGGAGTGCCAAAGGCCCCTCTTCCACGACCCGACAGCGGCCAGCGCCAGCCACACTTTATTAAGATCCGATTCAAAAGGGATCTCTTATGATCCTGCAGAGCTGATTTTGTTAGGCCAATCTATTTACCTAATTTTAAATTTCCAAATCTGGATGAAGAAGCTATGGGTTTCCCACTTGCTTGTCCATCCTTTTCTTGGGTAAGCTCTAAGCAGGTGGCGTTGTTGATGGATATTGACAAGAAGGTCTCAGAGACCATTTCTACCTGTCTAATGAATGTGTGCTCCCTTCCAAAACATGCTCAGGATGTATTCCAGGTGACATACTTTTTCTTACAGAGACTTGACTGGTAGTCTCTACCAATGAATATATTGCATCAGCAGTTACCGATAGCCATCTTATTAGGCAGCAGAGCAGTTTAGGGCAGAGTAGCCATTATTTGTAAATCCTCCAACCAATGGCGTACTTACCGTTAAAAAAACCTTTGTCAAGCAAAAGGTATGGGGTTCGTTCTATGAATCTCACCTAACTTTTCCTTTTCTGGTGTGCTTATCTACCACTCCTCTCCTCCCCCCCCCGGGTTACTGTATGGATTTTTTGCTCGCCTTGGGGAAGGGTTGACACTATTTTGTTTGAAATATTCAAATTTCTCAATCTTGGGTGATTTTAATTTACATCTAGATAATTCAACTGATGTATCTGCAGGTTGCTTGGAAGAGACACTATCAGTCCTGAATTGGCAACAGTTTATTTACCTCTCTGTAGGAAGGTGGATATCTGACTATGGTTACCCCCAAATTTTTGCCTAGTGTCTAGGTGGTTTTTCGACTTAGTTGGCCTGAGATCCTGCCATTCAGGATCTCAGCCTGGCTGTTCTCTCTTTAAAATGGACTCCATGTACCCTAGGTACATACCCAATTGGTTGGATCACCCTGTGAGCCCCTGTACCAGTGTACACTAGGTACCCAGGGCATTGGTGTATCTAAGGCCTACCAGGGGCTGAAGCATGTATTATGCCACCCCAGGCTTGGCCTAACAAATTTGACACAACTGGCTGATCACTCAGCTGGGGTAAGTTGGTGTAACAACCTCTTACTTAGGTGTATTATACCTATACCTAACCTTAAATGGGACACATGTTAACCTATAAGTCACTCCTATGGCAGGCCTTAACAATCCTGAAGGCAGAGTGCTTGGTTCCATGTGAGATGGTGCTCTGGCACGAGCTGAGCCTGTCTGCAGTGGTCGGAACAACTTCCTTCTACCGTTTCCAGATATCGTCATACCATATACTCTTAAGTGCATTATGAACCTCGCGGTTAAATGCTATCTTTGGTTTGGCTTTATCAAAACATGTCGAGTAAGGTGTCATACGAATTGGAATACTAACCCCTCGCCAATTCTGGCGACGGGGTTAGCATTCCACCCTTCTAGAGGGACACGACATGTACAGTACCTGAAACCCGGGTAAAATCAGACATAGCCTCAGCTCCACAAAATGGATGCTGCCACCACAGACACAAGTCTGCCCTCCTGCTGCTGGGAGTCCTTCCAGCTTGGGAGACGTGGACAAAGGGTTTCCTGCCAGGGGAGGTGCGAGCACCACCCCAGACAGGATTTTGTGTATTGGTCAGGTAGGGCTTGAATGGAATGAGACATGCCTGAGGCTCACAAGGAGCCTCGGTGCATATGCCAGTTCAAACCGGTCCTGGGGCACACCAGCCCCGGACCTGGGGCGAGCTGGAAAAAGGATTGGGGGTGTAACCACCCCCCTTCCTGGTCCCACCCTTAGGGAGGGACCTAGCAGGTAGTCCGGCCCCTAGAATCCGCTTAAAGGTAGGAGCTGTGTCCTAAGACTTCAGACATCCTGGAATCAACTGAACCACAAGAAGAAGACGGGAACTTCGACGCTCTGGACAGAGGACTGAAGGAAATCTCCCCTATGGTCAGGGAGTGACCATCTTGCTAACGCAAGCACCAACCAGCTATTGAACGTCTGCTTTGTCGCCGCCTCCAGCCGGAGCCGGAGCCCAGAGCCCAACAAGACCTGGACCTCCAGACCTCTCACCACCCGATCCACAGTCCCTGCAAAGAAGGAACCCGTGGAGGCACCGAGACACGTGGAGCCGGCCATCTTGAAAGACCGACGACAAGCTGCAAGCGCAGCGACAGAGGCTCCCTCCAAGTAGTGCTTTGGGTCCTGAGAAGCCCAACCACCGAGCAGCATCTGCACCAAAGGTGAGCCCTCCAGCATCTCCACGATCTGCGTGGGGCCCCTCTGCACTTTGCATCTCGACGCGCCTGCCCGGTCCCTGGCCCGTTGGCTAGTGGCCATTTTGGCGACCTATTTTGAAATCAACGACGCTGGTCTGGTTGCTCCAGACTGGCCCTAGCTGCTCTCCAAAAGAGCAGCCCCTCTGACCTTGCTGGTCAGAACAATCAGCTTTCCTCTCTTTCCACGACTCCTGCCTTTGCCAAGGCTTGTTTGCTTCTTTCGAGTCGCCGACACCGCCGACAGCGAGAGCCAGCGTGGGACAGCTCGTGACTTGACCCCTGGACGTCGTCGACCTTCAGGGACCACGTGGCTGCGGAGACAAGCTACACTTCACCACCTGTTTGCACCCGACATCGCCTGGTACCTACCTGGTGCCACGCCGGTCACTGGCTAGTGACTGTGAACACTGTCCCCTCTGCTTTCAGGTCTTCTACAACTCCGATCCACCCTTGGATCCAACGCAGCTCTTCTGGACCGACCGCCTGCAGCATCTTTGTCATCAGGCTCCATTGAATCGATAGAAGAAACCCGACGCACTTCGAGACCTATGCACCCGCTTCCTGTGGGTGAGGTAAAGCTGGCACTCCGGTGCCCAAGTGTAGAGAATCATCTCTAGTGTCTGTGTTTCGAATCTTGAGATCGTAGTCCATTCAGAAGACCCTTTCTGCAGTAACTTTTTAACTTTTACGCACCCATTGAAAACCTATGGGAGCACGCGTGTGACTTTCCTCACTGCACACGCAACCCGTGGACCTCCTGGTCACTAACTGAAGTTAGCTCCTTGTAGGCCCAGCGATTCTAGAGGCCCTAGGCCTTTTCCCTTTCCTGTTCGTGGTACTTATACCACTATTTTAGTATATGGTTTGAGTGGCCACCAGGGCCCATCCATATAAAGTGCAACTTCTGTATATTGTAACATTGTCTTGTTTAACGATTTGTGCTCCTGTGCTCATAAAGAGTCTAGGGGATACTTTGAGAAATAAATACATATATATTTTCAATATATATCTGTGTGGTGTCCTTTCATTGGTATAAAGGGAGGTTACATTTGGTAAAACAGCCTGCTTAACACGCTTTAACGAGTTTAGCCTCAAAGACTGCTTAGCCTACGCTACCACTAGGGCAGCTAGTCCGAAAAGGTTGACTTACAACCACACCATAAGGGTTGCTTGGCATGGTACAAGGTGGTCACTTTAACTAGTGAACATCATATACCAGGCCAACTTCTCACACTCTCCCACCCATTTTGTGGGCCAAACCATTGATCTGGTGTTTTCTCATCATGACCTGACTGTAGTGAAGCCCCCTACTCCAGTTGTCTGGTCAGATCATTCCTTGTTCTTATTTTATTTATCTTTACAGGTTTACAGTGTATGAATAGGTTGGGCCAAAACTGGAAAGCAAGCAATAGACATATTTTTTTTTGTGTGCCCTTGCCGGATATTATCCGGTCCCCCGAGAGGATGCTTGGCAGTCTGTTTTCTATTGGTTCACTGAGGCTGCTAAACAGGCCGCTCCTCCACACTCTTATTTCATCAGGTAGACCATCATTCGTCCTATGCTTCCCTGATTTGGTTCTAGTAGAGACGTGTTGCAAACAGTTGGAAAGTTATTGGCCTTAAAAGAGGACTTTAAAAAGAGCAAGCTGGAACAAGCTGAATTATGTGCAGAGTCCATTGGGAAAGAGAGAACTCACCTTATGAATTTTTTTATTGTAAGACCATTTCTTCATCCAAATGCCTGCCATGCTAGGATTCCAGTTTCTAAGGAACTTTGCGACAAACTGGCTGCTTTCTTTGTAGAAAAGATTGATAATTTGTAGGGCTCCTTTCCCTTCTTAACTGCAAGGTTACCCTCTAGGGGAATGATTAAGACTGTAAATCAAACATTAAATACCTTATCTTGTTTTGATTACATTTCCCTAGATGAATCTCAGATAGCTTTCAGTGCAACTCGGGTTCTTCCTTAGACCCTTGTCCATCGAGATTGTTTGCTCAGACTATAGATCTTATCAATCCTGCCCTTAACAATGGTTTAACTCCTCTTTTACTAATGGTGGGTTTCTTAAATTTTGGAAACAGGCCGTAGTGATGCCTCTATTGAAAAAAACAGCTGCAGATTCAACCATAATGGGAAATGGTAGCACCATCTTTTTACTTCCGGCAGCTGCAAAAGTCCTAGAAAAACTGGTAATCGACAATCAAGCGATTACTTAGAGAAAAATAATTTATTTCATCCCTTGCAATAGGGTTTCCTCCCAAACATAGTACAGAAACAGCTCTTCAGGAGATAGCTGAGGAGATTAAATTCTGTCTCAATCAAGGTCAGCAGGCTGCCCTCATTTTGCCGGATTTGCCAGTGACTTTCAACACTATCCCATCAATTATTGCTCTCCAGGTTATTTAATCTGGGGATTGGTGGGTCAACCTTGAAGTGGATCCAATCGTTTCTATCTAGCACAGAACAAGGAGTGTATTTGAAGCCATTTTTTTCTGCTATTAAAGGTTTGAAGTATGGTGTACCTCAGGGCTTTTCTTTGAGCCCCACATTATTCATGTGTATGTGACGTCTCTAGCTTACATCGTGGAGAAATATGGTTTTAAGGTCATTTTGCATGCTGATATACTCAGCTGGTCTTCTCCTATGGGAAGCAAGTCTTTGATAAGCGGTCTCAGTTCAAGCAATGTCTGCTAGAAGTGGTTAATTGGTTGAACTGGAATTGCCTAATGTATAACACTTCAAAAATGGAGATCTTAGATTTTGGTGGTTCTATATCTTATGGGCCCAATAACTGGTTGCCAGGGGAATAAGGACTGCACCCACCACTGGAACAAAGCAATCCAAAGGGGTTGATGGACGGAACATTTGAGCAAATCAAACACTCACCCCCAGTCAACTGATCTGGGTTTAATCCATCATCATTCTTTAGCTCACTCCACCCCCCAGTTTAGACATGGCCATATGCAAATCAGTCTGACCCTGTGCCTCATGGAAACAGTTCAGCCCAAACTGGCAAGCCATGTCTTCCCTGGACCGGAAACAAGCATCCTGCGACCGGTTTCGGGTTCATAACCCTCATCAACCAGGCTATCCTGAATCCAGTGGCAAAGTGAGCAAGGGACCCACGTCTGGGGATACCCTGCCAACTTAGGGCAAACAAAGCGATACCAAAGGGGATGATGGACGGAGCATTTGAGCAAATCAAACACTCACCCCCAGTCAACTGATCTGGGTTTAATCCATCATTATTCTTTAGCTCACTCCACCACCCCAGTTCAGACATGGCCATATGCAAATCAGTCTGACCCTGTGCCTCATGGGAACAGTCCAGCCCGACCTGCCAAGCCATGTCTTCCCTGCACCGGAAACAAGCATCCTGGGACCGGTTTCAGGTTCATAACCCTCATCAGCCAGGCTATCTTGAATCCAGTGGCAAAGTGAGCAAGGGACCCACGTCTGGGCATACCCTGCCAACTTAGGGCGAACAAAGCGATCCCAAAGGGGATGATGGACGGAGCATTTGAGCAAATCAAAAACTCACCCCCAGTCAACTGATCTGGGTTTAATCCATCATCATTCTTTAGCTCACTCCACCACCCCAGTTCAAACATGGCCATATGCTAATCAGTCTGACCCTGTGCCTCATGGGAACAGTCCTGCCCGAACTGCCAAGCCATGTCTTCCCTGGATCGGAAACAAGCATCCTGGGACCGGTTTTGGGTTCAACTCCAGCATTTTCGGTACATGAGGAACTGGGTCTTGATTATGTCTCGGATTTGATAGCTCCAAGCCTGCTCATGTGCTGGATCAAGATTAGAAGCAGAGTGGAGCTAAAATGAAGCCATTCGATTCTTGAGTACTGTCTGGGATTGGATCGGGTATCTAGTATACCATGGATTATGCATGTGAAGGCGGCCTTGTTTTCTATAGGCAGTCCAAGCATTTTTACCAACCCTACCCCACTTTCCGTCCAGGAATTAGACAGTATTAAAAGGTTGTTTTTGGAACGCTCACGTCTGTAGAGAGAAGGTTTAGAACTCCAGAAGTGTTCGGTTAGGGGTCAAATGCTTTTATAAACTGTGCAGGGGATGGACCATATTTGGGCTTGGTTCGATCAAAGCATGACAGGTTTTCAATGGCCAGGTTTCGGTTTAATCAATTGCATTATATGCTGGCGTCCCCATGTGGGTGGGCTCGGTTGGAGGGAAGGGATCCCTGCATCTACAACAATTTGTCTCAGCAGGATATTCTCCATTTCATAATATTTTGTCCTTACTTCAACTGGCCTAGGAAGCGTTTTTTACACCCTTTGCTGAAATCATTGAATTTCAAACAAGTTAGGCCTGCTTTGATGTACCTACAGATTCTTCCCTCCGAACGGATTGACCAAGAAGTCGAGATCAGATTAATTGTATTAATAGTTTTATTGTTATTGTTTTTAAATGACATTTTATCTCCTATTTTCAACTATGAAATGTATAATATTGACATTTGATTGTGATTCTTTATGGTGATTTTGTTTACTAAATAAAGATTTATTGGGAAATCGAGGCAAGATGGCGTCTGACTGACATCTTTGCGGAGATGTTCTGCTGAGTATCCCCCTAAGAAAAGTTTTGTTGTGCTTTTGGATACCTTCTGGGATGAAGATACGAGGGAATTGCTAGAACTATTAGAAATATGCCAAACTCAAAAGAAAAGAATGCGCTGGCAAGTACCCAACAAAAAAAGCTTGGCATTTTAAGTACAAAGGGAAAAGGAGGGGGAGAAAAAGGGGAAAGCCTTGACAAGAACTCAGTAGAAAAAGACACTGTGATCGTGGGTACTGCCAATAAAGGTACCACTCGATCACATAAGGAAACTGGTTACTCTCAGCCCTTAATCACCAGCAGTTTCGGTGCAGCGAGAGGGGCGGAAGACAATCTTTCAGTAGAAAGTCCTCGGGAGGCAAGTGGGATGGCGAGTCAGATTGAACTCAGAGTTTACACTTGACCTGCGGCACTGGGTGCATCACAGACTTCAGACACTCTCTATATATAGCAAACACCTCAGTACCTGCGATTCTGGCGATAGAAGGCAGCTTAGCGGATAATACTACTAGCTGCGGTAGGAACATCAGCACTTTGAGTAGCAACACAACTACTATTAAAGACATTGCAAGCATTGCCAGCTCTCTACTAACATCTCAAGCTGGTGACAAATTAATGCCAGATTACATCCCAAAAACGCCTGATAATCAGGACAAGTTATACTCTCTGACAGATGAGTCAGAGATATCAGACATAAGTATGTCCATCTCAAGTGGGGAGGAAGGAAATAAATGGTATATTAGCCCCAACACGGACACTCAGAAAAATAAACAGGGTGCTAAAAAGGTACTAAAGAAGAAAAATGGAGATCGCTTTCAAAAGAATGGCAACATTTCCAACAAAGAGGATGCAAGGGATCTGAAGTGGGACTATAATGACCCCCTCTTACGATATTCTCCAACTCTATGGCAGCCTCTGGGGGCAATCAAACAATTATAGGCAGCGACAAAGGGGAGACCACAGAGACTCAAGAAGCGAACCTGCCTTGACAGATATTCTACAATCCATCAAAAGCTTCCAGGAGGAAGTCAAGGCAGATAGTCGCAGATCGCGCCTGGCTGCCAAAAAACTGCAAGGGGCAGTCAGGAAGGTCGGCAAAACCTGTGCCGAAATTGCAGATCAAATGGCCTCGGTGGAGGAAAGGACTGAACAACTAGAAAAAGATGTCGCCACGCTTAAAACACAGAATGATGAGCACGAGGGGGTGGTTAAAGATCTTATGTGGAAGATGGAGGAGCAGGAAAATCGGCAGAGGCGTAACAATCTTAGTTTCCCAGGAATTCCGGAAGGACTTGAGAAAGATGACCCCAGGAAATTCATGATTACGCTTCTCAAAGGGACTTTTTACAGAGCTACAATCATGGGACCTGGATAAAGAAAAACAGCGAGCCCATAGATTCCCTCTGTCTCCCGTTAAATGCACCATGGCACCGCAACACCCTCGTGCCATGCTTTTGTTTTTTGGTAATTTCCTACTCCGCCAAACTCTTTCGACGTGGCCAGACCCACAAATAAGCGGACCTTTGACAGGATAACCTTCTTTACCAGACCTGATTTTGCACACACCACAGTGGAATGCAGGTGGAGACTCAGACAGCTTTTTGAACCGTTTCAGAAACAAGGAGCCGAGTTGTATCTGCAAAACCCGGCTAGTTTAAAAATTGTATATAAAGGGGTCACACGTAGCTTTGTTTTAGAAATTCAAGCCAGAAAGTACCTAGAGGAAGTTTCGGGACATAAGTAATGTATACAATATACATAGTGAGGGTAACCCTTTTGCAACTTGATATTCAGGCAGATGCAATGTGCAGGGAATATAGATCTGTAATCATTTTAGTTTTTTTTCATGTTGGTTTTTTTTTCATCTTTTTTTTCTGATGATTATTATGGGATATTTTTTTGATGTAAGTTTCTACAGAAGGTTATATCTCTAGCGGGGGGGATTCTGAGTGGGCTCGCGGGGCTCTGCACGCCGGATGTCAAATTCCTGGCCCGGCTGTGGCCAGGTAACCTCCAAAGATGGTGGAGGATGGGGGCCTGGGAGAGGTTGGGCAAAAATGTAAAAAACTTAATAGACAAAACTGGTATGATGGTAATACAAGGATACGGTGCATTCAAAACTTTGGATATATATATGGAGTATACAATGTAATGAGATGGAAATTGCTAAGAGTTTTATCTGTGAATATTTGTGGCTTAAATGACATTAAAAAAAGGCAAACAGTAGCGGTAGGGTTACAGGCATGGGGCACAAATATTGTCTGTCTACAAGAAACACACATAGAGGGTTCACAAACACACATTTTAAAAATACTAGGGTATAGGCTGATTTGTGCCACAACACAGGGATCTAGGGTGCGGACGGTTGCTATTTTAGCCAAGGGAAGTGGGTATGTTTTTGGTCACTCTAAAGCAGACAAATTTGGTCACTGGGCAATAAAAGAATGCCAATACGGGAGTGGGCAAAAGATAACCCTTTGTGCTACTTATAGAAGCAATAGCGATGATCCGTCGGTCTTTGACGAGATCTCAAATGAACTCACGCATTGGCCACTACCTTTAATGATTTGCGGGGACCTCAATATCAACCTTCCTAATGATTGGTCCATGAAGGATGGTTGGCAATATGTTGGCCGTAAACCTAAAGTGTTTAAAGCATTGAGACAGATGTGTTATACACATGGGTTAGTGGATGGCTGGCAGACATTAAAACCTAATGATCCAGGGTATACATTTTTTTTCAAATCCACATCTCACCCATGTAAGATTGGATTATATATTAGTCTCTAACTCACTTAAAGCTATTTGCCAAATTGAGAAACTGCCTTGAATCCTATCGGACCATAATCCGCTAATCTGCACTGTAGAAACAAATATCGGAATTGTAACACCCAGTTCTTGGACTTTGAGAAATCCCTGCTTTTAGACGATAATTGTTGCACCCATACGAGAGAGTGGATCCCTAATTTTTTGACAGACATTATGGGGAGCACTTCAATTGAAGTAGTATGGGATGCCCTAAAAGTTGGGATTCGAGGAGAGACACTGCAATACTCCTTAAAGGCTAACAAACGGGCTAGGGAAGATCTGCAGGTGTTTCAAGAAAACTTGAGGATGGCCGAGGAATATCTGATAAGGGTGACAATAGGAAATACCGGGCAAGAAGAACTAGTAAAAATAAAAAGCCAAGTGGCAATTGCAAAGGCTGTAATCACAAACATTTTTATTGACAGAGCGGTTAAAAAAGCTCTTTCTCAAAAGGAAATGCTTTACGAAGTGAATGAGCAAATCGGACACCAGCTTGCCGTACGTATGAGGCAACAGGCCTCGTCAAATTTGATTTGTGAAATCAATGATCCTCAGGGAGGCCGAATATCTGACCCGGAAGCCTTCTGGCGATTTTATCATGATTTGTATACGGAGGCGGGGGGGTGACCCAGTAAATATTGAAAGATACCTAGATAAAATTGCTAATGATAAATTTGATGATGAAGATCTGGTTATATTAGAGGAAATCCCCAATACAGAAGACATTTTCATTACAATCAAAAATTTGCCAAAAGGAAAAGCAACTGGGTTGGATAGTATCCCCTCTGAGTTCTATGTATCCTTTCTAGATCAAATTAAAAACATCTTTACAGACCTTATTATACATATTTTTAAAGGTGGCCAACCCCCCAAATCTTGGTCCAGGGCAAAGATAGTCATTTTCCCCAAAAAGAATAAACCTCCGGAACAGTTAGGTTTATATCAGCCTATTACTCTTATTAATACGGACTCAAAAATATATTCGAAAGTTTTGGCCAATAGAATTGCTCCTATTATCCATAAAGTGATTGCTAAAAGCCAACATGGTTTTGTCCCAGGTAGATCTACCAATAACCACATTCAGAGAGTGATCACTTTATTTGATGGCATGGATGTTGCAGGAGACCCTATGGCGTTGGTTCTGCTTGATGCAGAGAAAGCTTTCGATAGGGTCTCCTGGCAATTCTTGTGGGCCGCTAAGTCCAGAGTTGGTATAAAGGAAGGCTATATACAGGCAGTTCAAAAACTCTATGTCAACCCCAGGGTGGTATATATGGTAAATGGCAGCTTAACTAAAGAACTGATAATATCTCGTGGAACACGGCAGGGCTGCCCTTGCTCACCGTTGCTTTTCGCAATTTACATAGATCCTTTCATTTGCAGATTAGAATGAAATAGAGAAATTGAACCTATCTGGTCACAGGATTATCCCACCAAATCCTCGGCTTATGTGGATGATATCGCTATTGTATCGCTATTGTAACACCTGATCCTATCACGGCCTTGAATGCTATCGAAAGTGAGGCTAATAACTTCGGATTAGTGTCTGGATACGCCCTCAATGAAGGGAAAACTCAGATTGTATTAAACAAGAAAATTGAAATGAGGGATTGCCGAGTAGTAGAAAAAGCTTCATATTTAGGAGTTTGTATTTCATTGAATCTCGAAAACCTGGTCAATTTAAATCTTAAACCAATGACGGACTCAATGCATAAAGACCTCCAACGCCTAGACAATCTACACCTCTCTATTATTGGTAGAGTTAATGCGGTTAAAATGGTCTTTTTACCACAAATTCTGTATTTGTTAAGAGCGATATGCCTAGAATTTTCAACTTCTTGGCTTAAATCAATAGAACGTATGTTTTCAAGTTTTATTTGGGCGTAATCACAACCCGGGCGGGCCTATAATTTCTTACTCTCCCCAAGGATTAGCTCTCCCAAACTTAAAGGCTTATAATTGGGTATCCGTGCTATTATATAGTAGAGAGCTATTACAGAACAACAGGGAAGCGGAGGGGGGTGGGGACTGTATGCCATCCATGAGTACCAATGATCAATGGGGATCTGGTTGTGGGTGTTTCTCTTCTACTGAAATTAATGTATTCTGGAACCAGTGTTTCCTAAAGTTATGATTCAGTGTGAATAATTCAATTGTATGTATACTTGTCTGACCGGGAGGGGTGGGGGTGGGATCGGGGGGGTCAAAATTGCTGTTATAAACTGAATAAAGATATTTTAAAAAAAAAAGATTTATTGATTGAATAGTCTCTCTTTGGAGAAGGTTTGCATAGAGTAGACACTGTTCTTAGTGGATACTTTTTAATGCTCTGTGGTGTATAAGTCATGAGATTTTCACTGTCTTCAAACAGTGTGGCTCAAAGTAAATTGTATCCACAGCATAAACACTATTTACAGTACCCACTTTTCTACTGATATCCATTTCATTTCTCACTGTAGGTTTGGTGACTGTGAGGAGTTTGATACAAGTAAAAAGTGTCCATAGCAGGGCATTAGTTATGTAACAGGGCTTGAGTATCTGGAGGAGCTTGGTTATCTCTGAACAGTTGTATACAAATTGAACACCATGCACTGTAAAGATTACCATTTGATCTGTGGTTGCTAGTCAACATGAACTTGGCGACCCATAAAGTGTATGGTATGGGGTCAATGTTGGACATAACCAAAGCTTGGTTCACCTATATGAATTGTATGTATGATAACATTAATTATGCTTTATATTTTTCTAAGCCATTTTGCAATCTCATACTTGTAATTCCATACCAATTTATAGAGCAATGTGTGCAAAAGAAGCTTGGATGATGTCATCAATAATGTAATTTGAGATGTCATCAGTAATGTCATAAATTATATCACAGAACATGGTGAATGTAATATGTGCGGTCATAATGGGGTTGCAAGTTATAATTAGCTGTACTAACTATATATTGTGAATTTGTGTGCTATTTTGAGTTTGAAAAGTTAGTGTTGTCAGTGTCATATTCACATAACTATAATATCACTTTAACCTTTGTTTTTTAAGTGAATTTCTACGTTTAAAAAAACCCAGATCTTTTTGTTACACATAACTATAATGTTACTTTAACACTTTATTTTTTTTCAGTGAATTTCTAATTTTTTAAAGGTAAAGTAATATTACCATACATCAATCCAATACCTCGCCCCACCCAGCCTTATGCCATGCATGGTGGGGGTTGGCCACATGGCCTGGCCTGCTGCCTGAACCTGAGGAGAATCCCCCCACAGACCACCAACCCTACACTGAGCACAGCCCTTATTATGAACCCCAGCAGGCTGCCAAACCCCATGCCATGCACGGCCTTGGGTGCTTATTGCATAGGGTTGGCTTTCAGGCCCCGGGCCCCTCATCCATCTGTGGTCACAATGCAATAAGTAAGTTTAGTGGGTGGGCAGCCCTCCTTCCCAAGCCTTCTTAGGCCTTGGGAACCCCACCTTTCTAGTTTGCCCATGAAGATATTTGCATAGGATGGAGCCATCTGAGTGCCCATGGGAGTCCCTTGTATCTGCAGATAGTGTTTACCATTGAAGGTAAAATTGTTGGATTTAAGCATAACTCTTGCAAAGCTGGTAAGCACATTTGTTAATGGCTTTTTCACGGCTCCTCTCTTAAGAGCTTCGGATAACACCATACGCCCATCCTCATGTGGTATATTGGTGTATAATGATGCAACATCGAATGTAGCCAGAAGAGTGTCATCTTCAAATGTGTAGTTTTGGTTGAATTTTTCAATGATCTGAAGGAAGTGACAGGTATCCTTAACAAATGATAGAAGTTCCTGTACAATTGCCTGGAGATGTAGGTCGACAAATATAGATAGCCTCTCAATAGCTGTATCATTGCCAGAGATGATGGGACGGCCAGGATTGTTCATTCTGTAAATTTTAGGAAGCATCTAAAATCTCCCAGGTCTTGCTTTGGGATGAACAATTATATCTGCTGCTGCTTCATCAATGAAGTCCAAACCCCTGTACAATTTTGCTTTCACTGGTAAACACTATCTGCAGATACAAGAGACATCCATGGGACGCGCTTGACGAGAGGCAGACACCGATATTCCGGGTGAAGAGGAGCGCCTGGTAAAGTGCTCCTGTCTCATTTTGCTACTACTCGCTCAATATTGTTTTTAAAAAGCTGTATTTCGCACTGTGATTATTTGAAAATATATTTTAGCTGTTTTTAGGAGTTTTAAATTTTTGACCAGTCAGACTGCCCTTACCTGCACTGTGTCCCCGGTCCACCGTTAATTATTTGTATTGAGTGGAGGGACGTGAATAGTTCTACAGGAAGTGATCTACGACTTCCGGGTAGGCTTCCAATCACATGCTCTGCAGCTGACTACTCCCCCTGCTTAAAAGTAGATGCCTCTCGCGACGCGCGCAACGGTCGCGCCTAAGGCAAGCCCGTCTGTGCCCGTCCGTGCCCTGACGGGGCCTAGGGCCAGAACCCCTTCCCGAATCCATAACGGCCATATAACCTATACCTGTAAAACCCTTTTAGCACTCCAGCCTATCCCCAACCCTCATTGTTCACCTTTCTTCCCTGACACAACTCCTTCTAACTGCACCTGCTGTGGATTTACCCTCCCATTGTACCCCTATCTGAGATCTACCTGCCACAAACATGATTTACCGCCGATTACGGCTAATAAGAAAAACAAACCTCATACTCAATTTACTTTTTTTAGCCTCAATTGTCGATCACTCCCAAAACATAAGAGAGATATTCTTTATCTTCTTACTGACTCTCAACCTGATGCCGTCTTTCTAACAGAGACCTGGCTCAATGAGAGCTCTGGACCCGATATTGCATACACACTTCCCCCTAACTACACTTATCTCGGGAGGAGCCGTGCAGACAGAAATGGTGGTGGCATAGCAATAATTTATAAAACAGCCTATATGTGCAAATGGGAATATCTGGATTTCAAAGATTGTGAAGCCGGTCTGTTCAAACTTTTGCTATCCCCCAACTTCACTCTTTATGGGGCCATAATTTACGGCCCCCCTGGACCTGCTGGTCCCTGGGCAGTTGCACTCCCAGACCTCATTGCCCCCTTATTATTAGAGACCACCAATTTTATGATTTTAGGTGATTTGAATCTACATTTTAATTAAATTTCCTGGATTACGTGCTCCACTCTCTCAGCCGACTTGGCTACTATGAATGTTTTCCTCCATAACTCAGGCCCCACTCATAAGGCAGAACATCTATTGGATCCAATTTTCTCTAACCTTACCACCATCTCTTGCAAACAAGCTATTGAGGTTCTGGACTTTTTTAAGAGTCCAGAGGTGTCAGGGAAACAACACCCAATGACCCCTGAGTTCCTCCTGTCACGGTGCACAAATAAACAGAGACACGGGCTTCTCGATGGTGGCGTCAAAGAGCAAGGTTTATTTACTGCAGGGATACAGAAGTCATAGGAACCACACAGAGACAGAATCTACGAGACTGTTGGAATTGCATTAAGTGGGTTGTTCTTTAAATACACGCAAAATGTCTTTAGGCAACATTACACGAATATTTCTCATGCCTCACCCGGTATCCCAAACAAACAGTAAATAGACATCGAACAATAATTTGTCGTGGGTTTTCGGTATTCAATCAGGTCCCCTTGTCAGTTTTCTATTCTTTACCCGATCCTCCCCATCATAAAAATCGTAACCTCCCCATTGTAAAAGCCCAGAAGGAGAGGAGCAGTGCCAGGTGCAAAGGATTGAAAAGTGGGATAAGAGATGTTTATGGATCATAAACGGGCATGGCTACCGTCTTCGGCCTTTCAGTCAGGACAACGGACACGAGAACCAGTATAGCAGGACTGGCCTCAGGCAAGGGAGGCAGATTGATTCTGCCTAGTCATGCAGCGTCAGCCTTTCTCGGGGCTCGAGCTACGTGTCCTTAACAGGGTGACTCTGCCGGGGTCATCGTCCGTTCATTGACTATGTGAGGGCAAGAAACAAAATGGATGCTGTAACTAAAATGGATGCCATGACTTTACAACGGAATGCCCTGTTTCTCAATGAATTTATGCTAGTTGCGTAGCGAAAACAACGTCATGTATATAATGGATCATTTGCGGTTCATTGGTACCAAAATCGTATCAGTACTGCGATACCGAATTTACGGGTTCGGATCGCTACAGAACCTCACTATCCCCATTTCCTGGTCTGACCACTTTCTTGTTGAATTTAAGATTACACATAAACGGTGCTTGAAGCATTTTTCTTCTTTAGCCAATCAGAGAAATTGCAGAAACTGGAAACATTTCTGAACAATACAATGCCTATAACTCCCATAACTAACTTAGATGACGATAAAGTCATCCACAGTTGGCTTACCTCTTCCATTGATGCATACCTTCCCTGTCCAATAAAAAGAATAAATGGGGCCACCATCGCCCTCCAGCTCCATGGTTCTCAGAAAAACTTAAAACAGAAAAAAATAAATGTAAAAATTTAGAAAGACTTTGGCGGAAAAACTATGAGCCAGAAAAAAAATCCTCGTACAAACTAGCTTTGAACAACTATCACTCAATGTGTAATGCTGCTCAGGCAGAGCACGCCAACCATATTATTTTACAATCACAAAATTGCCCCAAAGTGCTGTTTGGAGTGGTAAAGGGACTCTCGGGCGACGCCTGTCAACCCGAGCCTCCAGATCTTAACTCTAAACAATGTAATGACTTGGCGACATTTTTTGTGGATAAAATTGATAAAATCTACTCTGAATTTCACAAACACACCACTACCACTTTAAAACCTCGATCTAATTATTCTATATCGCCTTGTACCTCTCAGGAAGTAGCCCAAGTCAGTAGCAACAGTTTCCTGAACGAATGGTCTCCCCTGAACTTTCTCTCCTTCCATAACATTCTTATGAGCATTAAATCTGGCTCCCCTCGGGACCCGATACCCCCTACTGTGCTTCAAAATCTAGACCTCCCCATACTCTCCTCTATCATGGAGCTCCTTAACACATCACTCCAGGAAGCTAGGGTTCATGCAACCTGGAAACATGCAATGGTCCTCCCTCTACTAAAAAAAGCCAACTCTGACCCTGAGATTCTCTCTAATTTCCGGCCTATTTCCCTGCATCCCGTCTTCTCTAAGATCTTGGAAAAGCACATCAACCTCCAATTGACCAAGTTTGTTGAGGCTCAAAATATCTTACATCCTTCTCAATTGGGCTTTAGAGCCGGCTTTTCCACAGAATCGACATTACTGGGTGTTACCGAAAATATTAGTCAATTAGTCGACAAAGGAGAGATGGTGTCACTTATCCTACTGGATTTAAGTGCAGCATTTGATACCGTCTCCCACTCCTCACTCATAAAGATTCTCGATACTAAGGGCATCAGCGGTAAGGCACTCATGTGGCTTTCCAGCTTTCTATCAAACAAGACCTTTCAGGTCTTCTCTTCTACGGCTCATTCCCGGACTCAGGTGTCCTCGTATGGAGTCTCCCAGGACTCCATTCTCAGCCCATTGCTTTTTAACATTTATGTCAGTCAATTGGCCACAATAGTAGAGCAAGCAGGCCTAACTATTTACTCCTACGCTGACGACACCCATCTAATCTTCTTGCTTTCCTCCAAGGAAACTTTAAAGTCACCCTCTCTTCAACCAGAGTCATTAATGATAGCTGACTGGATGCACGCAAATAAACTTAAGCTAAATGGAGGACAAACCGAACTCCTCATCTTTGGTACCAAAAAATCTCTTTGGGGCCCCCAACATTGGCCTCCACAGATGGGTGATCTTCCCCTCCCATCACAATCGGCGCGCAACCTTGGCGTCATTATTGACGATCAACTGACAATGAAGAAGCAAGTGATTAAAGTTGCTTCAACTTGCTTTGCTATTCTAAAGTGGCTTCGGAAAATCCTGTGGATGCTTCCCGCTGCCAATCAAAAAACTGTTGTCCAGGCCTTGGTGGCATCCAGACTGGAAAACGGTAATGTGCTCTATCTGAGTGCTGGCAAGGAAGTGCTCCGCAGACTTCAGGTGGTCCAGAATTCCGCTGCTAGACTGCTTTGCCAACTTCCTAGAACGGCCCCCACTTCTGGTGCACTCCGTGAACTTCACTGGCTGAGAATTGGCAATCGCACGAAATTCAAAGCCCTCTGCTATATGCATAGAATAAACATGGGCTCAGCTCACCACTATCTTAGGGCCTTGGTCCAACATTATTGCCCTTTACGCTCACTGCGATCCTCGAATCAATAAAAATTTCAGGTGCCCAGAATCAAACGAGCCAGAATGGGAGGACGCTCTTTTGCCTTTTTAGCTCCCTCCCTCTGGAACTCCCTTCCTATGCACCTACGTCATGAAAGGCAGTACCTCAAATTTCGCAAAGATCTGAAAACATGGCTTTTTAATCAGTAAAACCTGTGAATATTCCTGTTTGCCCATGCCTCTTGTCTAGCATTGCCCCAGGCGCCGGGAAATCTCCGAGTAGCTGTGCGCCATAAAAATGTAATAATAAATAATAAAAATCCATGGGCACTAGGATGGCTCCACCCCGGCGCAAATATCTTTATGGGCAAACTAGAGGAACATAGACCTGCTACTTCTAGCATCAAACCACTGGTATGGCTATGATACATTGGTGACATATTTGTAATATGGTATACAGGAGGTAGAACATTGGAACAATTTACAGATTGTCTAGTTTGTTCTAATGGGGATCAGAAAATGCCTATTATAGGAGTAATAAGCCCATTCAGGGCAGAATGTAAAATATATTCTTAGGGTAAAATACAATCCCAATATTATGCTTTACAGAGTAACCTGTTCAGTAATGGCCGACACCTTAGACTGGAGTAAGTCGGGTGTCCTTTGTTTATGTTTATCAGTGCATGTGTATTTAAATCTGGCTCATGCCGGCGCCGGCCACTATTGAAGAAGGCGACATCCGAAACGCGTCTGGTCGTGTAGAAAGAACCCAATAAAATCTGGGGGATAACGTTCCTGTGAGTGCTGGTACATTTATTTGGTGCCACGAGCTGTGGATATATATATATATATATATATATATTCATTTTCCGATTGCTCCTTCTGTCTCCCCACGCCCCAGGCAGGCAGGTCGTTCGGTGTCGGCGGAGCGCGCCGACTTCAAGATTACCAAATATAGCAGGTATAACGACCACCACCGAGCTTTTCAATCACCAGATCTAGTTTATTAGGTAACGCGTTTCGCCTGACACAGCAGGCTTGATCACACACGGAGTCGTGGGATGAATACACGTTTATACTATCAGGGAAACAAAGCAGAAAACGGACAACATTCAAACTGTTATCAACCAAGTGTGTTAGTTTGGCGGCCATTTTGAGCTAGTCAAAATTATACATGAAACATATATTCAGTCTAGTGCTCTATATGGTCTAATACATGTAATTTTTAGTTTTTTGAACTATTGTATTCATAGTTTCAAACAATTATTTCCTCTTATTTTACATGTTGTTATCCTTTATACATTGTACCAGAAACGAAATATCCTGTATACAGTCTAGTGCTGTTTTCAATATATGCACACAATTTACACTATTCATGAAGCATAGTGCTCTGATTTTGAGCTATTAAATTCATAGTTGCAAACAATTGTTATACATGCTTTCTTTATAACCATTTCTTCATACGCGTAGTAGCTAAAAGGAAAAATATCCTCTATTTCGTCTAGTGCTGTGACCTGTATTGTAAGTCCTCAATATATATAAATTCTTCGTAAAGCATAGTGCTCAGATATGTATGTACATGAGGCAAAGTTCTTGTGTGCATAATGGTACGTATAAACTATACAAGTTCCTGACACAGTGTCAGTAGTATTGTCCGATAAACAAACATTCTCCTCAAGCAACGTGACCTAATCTATCCCTACTCCACCCAAAAAGATCCACACCCAAATCAACAAAATTAAAATTCTGTGCTACCTTTCCCTTATATAATCTATACACTACAGAAAAGAACTAAAACATATCGTTAGGAATATGGAGGTTCTCTTATCTGTCAAGTGATTCAATTTTCTTTTCTGGAAGAAAAGGGTAGGGGTGAGTTGCGATTCCCTTCCGGAGTCGGCCCCTTCCTTTCTTCCTAAAATAAAACAAATTACAAATATATTAGATACACTTAGCCGACTCCGGAAGGGAATCGCAACTCACCCCTACCCTATGCTTTACGAAGAATTTATATATATTGAGGACTTACAATACAGGTCACAGCACTAGACGAAATAGAGGATATTTTTCCTTTTAGCTACTACGCGTATGAAGAAATGGTTATAAAGAAAGCATGTATAACAATTGTTTGCAACTATGAATTTAATAGCTCAAAATCAGAGCACTATGCTTCATGAATAGTGTAAATTGTGTGCATATATTGAAAACAGCACTAGACTGTATACAGGATATTTCGTTTCTGGTACAATGTATAAAGGATAACAACATGTAAAATAAGAGGAAATAATTGTTTGAAACTATGAATACAATAGTTCAAAAAACTAAAAATTACATGTATTAGACCATATAGAGCACTAGACTGAATATATGTTTCATGTATAATTTTGACTAGCTCAAAATGGCCGCCAAACTAACACACTTGGTTGATAACAGTTTGAATGTTGTCCGTTTTCTGCTTTGTTTCCCTGATAGTATAAACGTGTATTCATCCCACGACTCCGTGTGTGATCAAGCCTGCTGTGTCAGGCGAAACGCGTTACCTAATAAACTAGATCTGGTGATTGAAAAGCTCGGTGGTGGTCGTTATATTTGCTATATTTGGTAATATATATATATATATATATATATATATATATATATATATATATATTTCCCAAAGTTGTTATATATATATATATGGAACTTGTTCCTGACTCTCCACACTTCCCAGCCAGCAAATGTACGAAGAGAGGGATATGGACACCAAATTCTCGTGGTAAAAGCAGGTCTTTATTTCGATTCAGCTTGTCAGACGCGTTTCGGATAACACAGTATCCTTGATCACTTGCGGAAACGCAGTCCGCTTACTGTTTTTACATCTATGTTATGTCTTGTGTATTTTTCTTAGTGGTGCTCCCGTATCACGGGATAAGTGGTAAAAATAAAAGACATACTTAAATTTAAATGGTCATTGCACTTACTTTGTCTTCCACAAAATGATAGCCGTTTGTAAACAAACCGAATCGGTTTGTGGGTAAAGCTTCAAATTACAAGGATACATAAGCCTACATATTGCTGTTTCTGTCTAGATAAATGCAAAGACATAAAATTAATTTGCGGATTCACATCATTGTCATAGGAAATTTTTTCATGATATAAATACGGTCAAAGTTAAATATTTATAAATATATAAATAAATAAATAGGTTCACATATTTTCCTTTGGCAAATTTGCATTTAATTCCTCATAGAATAAATACAATAAATATGAAAAAAGTGGTCTTAATAGATATAAATATTAAAATTCACAATGAATAATGAAATTGATCACGCAATGGCTGTTGGTTTATATCTGAATAAATTCATAAATATATGTACCTCTATATGCATATGCAAACATGCCAATATCTCTATAAATATGTGCAAACATTCACAAAGTGTAAACAATTCAGTATTTGACTGCTATGCCTGAAAGTGCAAAAAGTGCCATGTATATAGTGCAAACATTTATGTGCAATAGTGCGGGTAATTTGTCCATAGAACATGTGTATATAAAGATAAATGTTTTCAAAAAACAGAAAAATGGGTGGGGTTTTTTGCAGCTGGGGAAACAAATATTGGTATTCAAAGCCATATTGAACTCAGGGAAGACTCTATGCAAAGTTGTGGAGGTCTTCAGTGTTGTTAAGCCCTCTGGGATGTTTGCTATCGAGTTCTAAGATGATCTAGGTTTCCAATTGTCTTAGAGACCTTTCCTGATTACCTCCTCTCGGGTGGTTGGGGATAGTGGCAATAACAAAGTACTGAAGGCATTTCAAATCATTACCATGCACTGCTTTAAAGTGCCTGGCTACCGGGTACGCTGTGTCGTTTTGACAATGGCACGAAGATGTTGTAAGATTCTGACATGCACCTGTAACTTTGTACTGCCTACATATCTTGGGCCACAGGTGCATGTCAGAACATACACAGCGTACTCAGTTTTACAATTGTACTTGCCTTGGATCTTTTGTTCCACAGGGCTAAACGGGGTCAAATATTTGGTGGTGGTAATTCCAAATTTGCAGGCCCTGCATGAAGAGCACTTGTAGAAACCCTGTCTAGGTTGCAGCCAAGTAGTTTTCTTGGTTAGGGTTTCTGGACTTTTTTTCACAATTTGAGTTCTCAAGGAGATGCCTTTTCTAAAAGTGATGGTGATCTGGTGCTAGTACTGCATCCGTCAGGACTATTGACCAGTTATGTTAATTATGGATCTTATTTCGCGTTCCTGCTTGTTGAATGTAAGGATGAGTCTTGGTATGTTAGTTTCATTGGTTGGCTTGGTGGTATTGTGGGTAGGTTCAATTAGAGAGTCCCTAGATTTTTGGGCTACCTTGGCAACTGCCTGGTTAAGGGTAGATGTTCTATACCCTCTCTGCCTGAACCTTTGGAGTGCTTCCCTCGTGCATATTTCCTGTTGTTCTGTGGTGCTGCATATTCTCTTAATTCTTAACAGTTCACCGTAGGGTATGCTTTGGACTAAATGTTGTGGATGGGCACTAGATGCATGAAGCGTCGAGTTCCCAGCTGTTTCTTTTCTGTGAAGGATACTGTTAATTTTGCCCTCCTCGATGTGCACTGTAACATCTAGGAAGTCAACTTCTGTTTCACTCGTATGTGAGGTAAATTTTAAGTTGGCTGTGTTGTTATTGATGTTGTTTACAAATCTAGTACTGTGTGTGAGTGTTTGATTGGTTCTGATGCTCCGTCCATCACCACCCCCTTTTGTACCGCTTTGTTCGCCATAAGTTGGCAGGGTATGCTCAGACGTGAGTCCCTTACTCACTTTGCCACTGGATTCAAGCAAGCCTGGCTGAAGATGGCTGAAATGCCAGAAACCGGTCCTAGGAAGCTTGTTTCCGGTCCAGGGAAGACATGGCTTGGCAGTTCGGGCTGGACTGTTCCCATGAGGCACAGGGTCAGACTGATTTGCATATGGCCATGTCTGAACTGGGGTGGCAGAGTGGGCTAAAGAACGGTGATGGATCAAACCCAGATCTGTTGACTGGGTGTGAGTGTTTGATTGGTTCTGATGCTCCGTCCATCACCACCCCCTTTTGTACCGCTTTGTTCGCCATAAGTTGGCAGGGTATGCTCAGACGTGAGTCCCTTGCTCACTTTGCCACTGGATTCAAGCAAGCCTGGCTGAAGACGGCTGAAATGTTAGAAACCGGTCCTAGGAAGCTTGTTTCCGGTCCAGGGAAGACATGGCTTGGCAGTTCGGGCTGGACTGTTCCCATGAGGCACAGGGTCAGACTGATTTGCATATGGCGATGTCTGAACTGGGGTGGCAGAGTGGGCTAAAGAACGGTGATGGATCAAACCCAGATCTGTTGACTGGGTGTGAGTGTTTGATTGGTTCTGATGCTCCGTCCATCACTACCCCCTTTTGTACCGCTTTGTTCGCCATAAGTTGGCAGGGTATGCTCAGACGTGAGTCCCTTGCTCACTTTGCCACTGGATTCAAGCAAGCCTGGCTGAAGACGACTGAAATGCTAGAAACCGGTCCTAGGAAGCTTGTTTCCGGTCCAGGGAAAACATGGCTTGGCACTTCGGGCTGGACTGTTCCCATGAGGCACAGGGTCAGACTGATTTGCATATGGCCATGTCTGAACTGGGGTGGCAGAGTGGGCTAAAGAACGGTGATGGATCAAACCCAGATCTGTTGACTGGGTGTGAGTGTTTGATTGGTTCTGATGCTCCGTCCATCACCACCCCCTTTTGTACCGCGTTGTTTACAAATGTAGTGGCACTCTCTTCACTTCCTTGCCAAACAATAAAAACGTCATCAATGTACCTAAGCCAGTGTCTGACATGTCTAGTGTATTGTTCATGATGTACCTGCCTAAGGGTCTGCTCCTCCCACCAGCCTACTGTAAGACAGGCATAACTGGGAGAGAAGTAGGATCCCATTGCCACGCCTCTAAGTTGTTTATACATCTGTAAACCAAACATGAAATAATTGTTGTTCAAACACCATTGTATACATTTTAGTATGATCTTATTGTGTTCATATCATTCTGCTGGTTTAGAACTCAAAAAATGTTTGATTTCTTCAAGCCCCACATCATGATCTATACACGTATACAATGACTCAATGTCAAGAGTTATTAATCTCATGTTGGTTTCCCATTCTATTCCTTTTATTATATTGAGGAAATCTCCTGTGTCTTTCACATATGTTGGAAGCTCTTTAACCAGATCTTGTAAAAAGTAGTCAACATATTGCGATAAGTGTTCCCCTACACTGTTAATCGCAGAGATAATGGGTCGTCCAGGAATAGGGCTGACGTTTTTGTGTGTCTTAGGTACAAAATAAATAGATGGAATTATTGGATGTTCAAACCATCAGAATTTGCGCTCATCTGTTGATATCATACCATCACGTTTGAATTGATGTAGTTGTCTAGTGAGTATTTCCTTTGCATTAATGTACTCTTTCATGTTGGAATGTTGATAACATGCCGGATCGGAGAGCTGACGTTGCGCTTCTTTTAAATAGTCTTGTTGAGGCCATAGTACTATGTTGCCTCCTTTGTCCAATGGTTTTACTATCACCTCATTGTTTTTGCTGAGTTTATAGATTAATTTGGTATATTCCACTTCTTTGTAGCATTTGTTACGTTTATTGTGGTTGATTTGATAACACAAATGTTTTATGTCTTCTGTTACTCTTTCGTGGAATATGTCAATTGAGTCTTTGGGCATTTGGGGAACAAAAGTGGACTTGGTTTTGAAGGGGCTGCTCCCAGCTCCTCTTTGCACTATGGCTGCTTGTTGTAGCTGCTGTTGTGTGGATACGTTAACTAACTCTGGGCGTAGTTCGAGAAGTAGTACTTCGCGAAGCTACGCAAAGTGCAGTTCGCACTACACGAGCTACGCGTAGCACTTCGCGAACTGCGTAGTACCTTGTTCGCACTGTGCCAGATGTCGTTTTCAATGATTGCACAGTGCGGACAAGCAACCGGCACTGTGCAATCATTGAAAATGGCATCTTGCACAGTGCGAGCTGTAGTTTTCTACTGCTCGAGTAGATTTTTACTCGAGCGGCAGCTTTCTCAACGTGAACTGGTAGTTTCTCATCACGAGCGGTCGCGAGCATACGCGACCACTCGCAATGAGAAACCTGACCTCCTCGCGTTGGGAATCTCACCGGGAGGTTTATTTTCCATGCTCGCGATCGCCAACTTGATGTTGCTGATCGCGAACAAGGAAAATGTCTCGCCGGGATGTCATTTTGCTTGCTCGCAGTCTCCAACTTGACGTTGAGGACCGCGAGCAAGCAAAAAATGACCGCAGCACTATGCAACACTACGCTACGTGTGTTCGCACTGTGCTATGTGCAATTCGCGTAGTGCGAAGTAGCGCGAACTTCGCAAACTACGCAAGCGTAGCGTAGTGCTTTGCCCAGGCTTAACGTTAACTTCAATTCTTCCTTTGACATTGGATGTTTCAAATGATATAGATTGTGCTGCAAGCAGGACCGGAATATCTGAGACTTGTAGCTTACATCCTTGTAGTTGTTTGGTAGATTGTTCTGCTCGATTGTTGTCAAGACCATTTTTGACTGTAAAAAACTTCATGAGTTTCAGTTTACGAATGTAACTAAAAATGTCAATTCTGGTTTGGGCATAGTCAAAGTCAGTTGGTGGACAATAGGAGAGACCCAGCGTAAGTATTTGTTTTTCTTTCACTGTAAGCTCCATATTTGTTAGATTGATGATAGTTTTGTCATCTTTGATGGTATTATTTATTTGCGCCAGCATCCTCTTTTTGATTTTGAGTTGGCCGCACACCACCTGATGATGGACTCTACTCTTTGAGATATATATATGTGTACATTATTGATTTGGTGGCAAAAACAGCGCACAGTCTGTCTTCATGGTCTATTGTTCACCAGCACCGTATAAAAAAAATAAAAAAAATAAAAAAAGTCATAAGCATGTCATGTGATCAAGGGCTTACGGGCCCGAAACGCGTCATGGCGGCATTTACTGCGGGAAAATAAAGTAATCAAGCACAAAGTTGGTGTCCGTTTCCTACTTCGGAAGGTCTAGCAGTGCGATTCTTCCGGATCAGTTGGATTTCGACGATATATATATATATATATATATATATATATATATACATATATATATATATACACACACACACACACACACACATATATATATGTATAGAATGTTGCGCATTTCCTATGGAAAATGGGTCCTAACTATAACTACCTACTCGCGACCGCCAGTAGGTAATATATACATATATATTACATAAATTGTTCAATAAAGCACACACTCAAAGTCCTCAGCAAGTGCAAAAATTGAGCTTTATTCCTCAGTCGTTACGCGTTTCGGCAAAGAATTGCCTTGATCACACGCTGAGCTAACAAAGTGATCGTGCATATATAAACAAAAGACATGGACATAGGACTTTGTCTCATAATATTGGCAGTGCTAGTATTACAACAGCAGCCATTTTGTAGTGTATAAAGTACTTACAAAGTTACTATCTTTGATTAGGAAGTGTATCCAATTGCGTCCAGATATCAGTTCATGCATAGTTGAAACAATCATATCATGCATATGGTCAACCACAGTTGATTGTACACAATTAGATATTCCAATTTTAATTTAAAAAAAATCAGAATTAAAAATACACTGAAATAAGAATAAGACCCAATCTGTTTAAGTATTGCAGACGGGATATTGGCGGACATCGTTGGATTTGCGCCGTCATTTGAGAGCAAAATGCATGTATGGAGATATTACAACCTAGATAAATCTGATGCATTCATTTGTCAAGTAGCAGAATCGCAGTCTGTCTAAAGAACTGATGTGGAAGGAGCAACCCTCGCAAATTGCTAACAAGAAGCATTTTAACAATATGACTCCAATGTAGATGTTGGGCATGGCTGCACTTTATGTATTTTCAACACAAGTGTGTTGCTAACTCTTCATCCAAATTATGACCTCCAGGGAATCTGGTTTCTAACTCCAGTATCCATTTAGATTCACAAGCATAAAGTATATCCAACATACCCAACACGTGTGAAACCTCTCTACAGGTCAGATACGGAGTGACAAAGACCGTATTGGATCTTCCCACGGATGTCATACACTGTTGTTAATAAGACAAAGGTACAGTGGGACTGTGTATCATATCACGAAAAAGTTTCTCTGTGTCAAAGGACCTACAGCATGCCGTATAGCGGCATCAGGAACTTCCTATTAGAGGTGGCAATTATTCTCTGCTCAAGTGCAAACCAGTAGGGACCTTGGGTCAAGGTGCCTCGGGGTCCCTAGGAACTTGTGCAAGAACAATTTAGCTGCACACAGAGAACTGAGGCAATTGAGATTTCAAAAAGACATGGAGGATGAGAATGAAAGACGCTAGGCTGCGCAAATGCTATTTGCTCGTGCACCAGGAAATGGACAAACAATTGCGGTATCTCGCAACCAAGATACCCCATTAAACACAAAGCTAAAAAAATATGAGAAATTGAAGAAGCAAGAAACATCTAATTGGTGGGAGTTGATCTCCCTCCAGGACTACGTGGATAAACAGATGGTACCGCGTGGCCTTAGGATTTATGTTACTCCATCACATGAGTCCCCTAATCCACATATGTTAGAAGAATGGGTGGGAACTCCACTAGAAGCTCAAAAAATACGTTGTGCATACTCATCAAGTATGCATGGGAAGATAGAGACAAAATCATCAACAAAATTTCTGAAATTGACGAAGAATTTAAGCAAGATAGTGATCAAGAGAGTATTAAAAAATTCAAGGACGTTCTGAAAGGAAGATTATTGAAACATGAGGAAGATATTAAACTTCGCAAGCAAAGAAAGTTACATTGTGACTGTATCGATTACGAAGATGGACGTAATCTAACTTACAGTCATAAGTACGACCATCTGAATAATATAAAAACATCACATGGTATTTCGGAACTGTCAACCACTGCCAAACAAGATCCTCCAGCTACAGCATTAACAAGTGATTCAGATACTTGCAATACAACAAGTACCTCTTCCGATATTGAGATTCTAACAACACCGGCCACTTTTTTGGACGAGTTCCGGTTGCTGAGGAGGGGTCAGCAAACGGGGAGAAGAACATCCACACCAACACCGCCACCGAGAGGACGGGGCAGAGGCCGGGGTCGAGGAAGTGGAAGAGGCAAGGGCGCAGCAAACAAAGGTGACTCAGACAGAAACATAGGACAAAGAAACGGAGAGCTCATGGGAAACAAACGAGGTGGCTCCAAGAAGAAACAACAATGATGGACATTGATATGGTAAACAACCCTATGTTTAGGACATACTTTTGCCCTACAGAAATGTTCAACTATTCAGAGACCCAGGTTAACATTTTTAAATTTATCAGGGAACTTAAGCTAAAAAAGTGGCACAGCATAAAAAATAGCAGTCCTTTAAATACCAATACCCCTTATGTAGAAACATCTACAATGCCACGTGTTACAATTGGTGATGCAGACCCTTTGCAGGCTATGCATGACCTTGACCTTGCCTCAAGGGAGGACACTGGAGAGGGATCCAGTTCTAAGAACAATTTCAACATTATCGCTGACAGAGCTGCATGTACTGGGTTTAAACCACGCTCAGTATTTTACCCAAATCTTCAATACGATTGTATTGACACGTTGCATGATGTCGTCACGCAGGAACTTTTGAAACAAAAACACCAGAGTATTGCAAGAAATACTATAGGTTATAACCTATCAAGTAGACAAAGAAACATCATAGTGTCTCTATCCAATGATAAGAACATTGTTATTCGTCCGTCTAACAAAGGCGGCAATATTGTATTGTGGAGCAGACAAATGTACATAGATGAGGCTCGCAGGCAACTTGATGATTGTAGATTTTACTGCCCATGTAACACAACTACATATAATGAAAGTATTACCATCACTTGGAGTAGGCTTGCAGAGTAGCAATGTTTTGGGATCATATTGTGGCAAGAATATTGCTTCATGAAAAGGGATTACCCCAGACTGCCCATTCTGTATATTCTTCCAAAGATACACAAACATTCCACAGTCCAACCTGGTCGACCGATTGTATCATCTTTAGGGAATGTATTCCAAACATTTCCAAGTATGTTGATCATTTTCTGAGAGAGTACGTTACCCTATTACCATCTTATGTCAGGGATGCAAAGGATTTCCTAAGCAAACTAGAGGGCATCTTCTGGGATAAGGAATACATCCTCATCACCATGGACGTGAATTCATTATATACCATCATTGATCACGCCCAGGTGATAAAAGCATGCATGCATTTCTTGAGTGTGAAAAATATTGAGCATCTAGAACATTCCCAGATGCTTGCAGAAATGATGATGATATTCCTGACAAACAACATCTTTATGTTCAACGGGGCACTTTACAGGCAGGTGCGTGGCGGTGCCATGGGTACGTGCTTCGCACCTATCTTTGCGAATCTCTTCCTAGGAAAATGGGTGGAGGAGATCCGCAGAGAAGTACTACTTCAATGTGATTTTGAAAGAGTAGTAGTTTGGCTGAGGTATATTGACGATTACTTCATCATTTGGAAAGGTGGCGAATCGAAAGCTGCGGACTTAATTGAGAAACTCAATATCATTGAGTACAATATAGAACTCAGTCAAAACATGAGTAGAACCTGTTTTGATTTCCTTGATGTCAAGATTGAAGCCCGAAATGGCAGGCTCATTACGAGTCTGTATCGTAAGGAAACGGGTGGGAACAGTCTTCTTCATGCCCTCAGCGGCCACCCAGATGCCTTAAATGGAGCATTACATATGGGGAACTACTGAGGGCAAGAAGAAACTGGAACAGTGATGAAGCCTATCTTATAGAACAGGAAATCATGCTCAATAAATTTAGAGTGCGTGGGTATCCGGAATGGGTCCTCAAAAAGGCTACCCTCAAAATAAGTGGGATTAACAGACAGGAAACTCTCGAAACTCCCAGGAAAGAGAACGATGAAACCAACACCAGGTTCATCATGACATTCAATAGACACTCCCCAAAAATACACAAAATTCTGGCAGATAATTGGAACATCCTTAAGACAGATACCATTGTGGGACCCAGCTTAAGTGATAGACCTCTGATTACATACTGAAAAGGTAGGAGCCTGAGGGACATGTTAGTAAAAGGGGATATCACAGAACCATGCATGGCAAATCTACACAACCTAAACGGCTTTTTCCCATGTGGGCATTGTAAAGCATTTAGAAATAGCCATTTGGTCAAGGAATTCAGGGTACCTGGGTCTAAGATGAACAGGAACATAACTCAGTTCCTTACCTGTAGCAGTAGCTTTGTGATTTATGTCTTGGAATGTCCGTGCAGGCAGAAGTATGTGGGTAGTATGACTCATATGGTCAAAAAGAGGGTCTTAGAATATCTTAGGGCCATTACCAACAAGGATGCACACTACCCCATTGCCAGACATTTCCAGGACCATCACCAATCCAATAACTCTTTTCTTCGCTTCTATGCCATTGAACAAATAAATATGGGACACAGAGGCGGGAATAGGGAACTAACCCTGTGCAAAAAGGAATCTAAATGGATACTGGAGTTAGAAATCAGATTCCCTGGAGGTCATAATTTGGATGAAGAGTTAGCAGCACACTTGTATGAAGATTGATCAATAGCATTAGCATGAAGTTTTGTATGCACTAATCAATATATATTTTGTATAATAGGTGTAGTCACGAACAAACGGTTCCTTGTTTTCTTGTCTTGTCCCTTTCACAGGAGGAAAGGAAGGGACCCACCGCACAGGACAGACACTACACGGGTTCCCTACCCTTTTCTCGCCCGGGCTCGGGTTTGCACTGTGGACAAGATAAGAAACATTTTATCTGTTTCATTCACTTTGGATTTATGAAGAGAATTTAAGTTATTTTTCACATGTGATGTTTGTCATGGTTTATGTGGACTGCTCTATGATTAGCCATGTGGCGAATGGAATAGCATTTGGCTAGTGATCGTCTTGACTTACTTGGCCATTGTGTTAAAAATACATGAAGTGCAGCCATGCCCAACATCTTCATTGGAGTCTTGTTGTTAAAATGCTTTTGGTTAGCAATTTGCGAGGGTTGCTCCTTCTACGTTAATTCTTCAGACATACTGCGATTTTGCCACTTGGCGAATGAATGTATCTAAGTTTGTTATGTCTCTGTTAGACCTGGTACCTTTGGCGTGAGTCTCCCTTCCATTTTTTACTGACTGCCTCCTCTGTTTTTTATATGTTTTTTGCTTGTTTAGATGCTTTGGGCACTGTGCCACTGTTAGTCAGTGCCACAGTGCAAGTACTGCCTATGTTAAAATGATGTATTGATTAGAGACTCCATGATTGGGTTATTTGATTTACTTCTCAGACCCTAGTACAGTGCACCATGTGTGACCAGGGCTTGTAAATCAAATGCTGCTGGTGGGCTTGAAGCACTGGTTGTGCCACCCACAGAAGCAGATTATAAAGTGTGTCTCAGGCCTGCTATAGCAGAGCCTGTGTGCAGTCTTGTACTGCCATAATAACTTGGTAAGTGCACCCACTCACCAGTCCCTAAACCTTCCCTTTTCTTCATATCAGACCTTCAGATAAGGTAGGCCCAAGGGCAGGGTGCATTGTAAGTATAAGGTAGGACATGCCCTGGTGTGTGTGACATGTCCTAATAGTGAATTCCAGTCATTTTGTTTTTCACTATTGTAAGGCTACCAGTCCCCATAGGCCAGATTATAACATTTTATAATCCTAACTGACCCAGGGAACATGGTATAAATTTGAGTTTAGTATACCTGAACTCAGAATGATAAAATACATCTTTTAGTAAAGTTGGTTTTAACATTTTGTCTTTAAAAATACCACTTTTAGAAAGTAGGTATTTTCTTACCTAACCATCCAGCCTGCCTCTGCTAGCTTGTGTATTGTGTGTCTGGTTTTGTGAGTGACAGGGGCTGGGGGATTCCAGGAGACAGGGTGCGTCAGCACAGGGATGAATAGACCCATCTGCATGTAGAGTAGTGGGAGGAGTAGCACCTGGGTCTGAATAGGGCAGTGCCTGCCTTCCACAATGCTGGCTCCACCTCCTGTGGTGTGTCTGATGTCCCTGGCCCACTATGCCAAAGGAAAGAAGGAGTCCTGTAAACAAAGTGCTCCAGGACTGCACAGAACTGGTTTGGACTAGGTACAGGCCCCTCTGCCTTCAGAGGACAAAGGACTTAGTAGTATAAATATGGGGACCCAGACCCCAAGATCACTTCTGGAACAACAAGACAAACCTCTGCCAATGAGAAGAACCAAGGAAGTTGTAGGAGTTGGACTGCCCCCCTGCCAGTGTGCTGTCTTGGCCTACAGTGGTGTATTCTGTGCTAAGGAGAGGAGAAGGAACTTTCAAAGAACTTTCATCATCTTGCAGAATATTACTCCAAGGGCTTGAACTTGTGATTGCCTCTTTCTGAAGTCTCAGTGAAAAAAGACTTCACCACAAGCTCCCCTCTGAATTTCCTTCCTGGGAACTCTGTCTGCAGAAGCCTGCGTGTCGCTGGGAGCTGGAAGCGCTCTCAGCAAAGAAAAAGCGTGTCGCAGTCGCAGCTGTTGCCGTCGCATCGCCGGAGAACCGTGTCGCCGCCGCAGAGGTCGCAGCTGCATCTCCAGTGAAGCGTGCATCCGTCAAAGCTGTTACCCTACGCTTCACCAGAGAAGCGTGTCGCCACCACAGAGGTTGCCATCGCATCACCAGAGAAGCGTGTCGCAGGGCCTGTCGCAGCTCCAAAGTTACAGAGTTCGCCGCACGGCCGCGGGCGTGCACGCATCGTCTTCATGTCGTCGCATCATGGGCGCCATCTTATCGCATCGCACCGGATTGTCACATCGCATCGAGGCACCATATTTGTCGCATCGTAACCAGAATGCAGTACAAGAATCAACGCATCACCTCCTCTCCGGTAAGGACCAAGACGCATCCCCTACTCTGCTCAAGCATTGAGGCACGGCGCATCGTTTCCCCCAAAGCAAGGAACCAACGCATTTCCATCCCTGCAAACCTTTTGTTTGCTTTGCGTTACGCATCCAGGTACTTTTGTGAGAATTGTGTTGCATTTATCATCAACTTGAACTAAGTGACTTCTACCATCTATAAATCTATTTTGAGCACATTATTGTGGATTTTTGTTGTTTGTGGTCTAGTGTTGAGTCTATATAAAGAATACTTATTTTTATAAAACCTGTGTGGTGTCCATCTGTAGTGTTTTCACTGTATTACTGTATGTATTCACAAATGCTTAACACACTGACTCTGAGATAAGCCTGTCTGCTCATGCCAAGCTACCAAGGGGGTGAGCAGGAGTCATCTAGTAGTGTTATCCCCTTTCCCTGACTTAGAAGCAAGGGTCCCTATTTGGTCACAGGTGTCTACCTCTGCCAACTAGAGACCCCCAGTTCTAACAGTCTCCATACAGGCATTTTGCTCTCAAATGACGGCGCAAATCCAACGATGGCCGCCAACATCCAGTCTGCAATACTTAAACAGATTGGGTATTATTCTTATTTCAAATTTTATACACTACAAAAGGGCCGCTGTTGTAACACTGCCACTCCCAATAATATGAGACAAAGTACTATGTCCTTGTCTTTTGTTTATATATGCACAATCACTTTGTTAGCTCAGCGTGTGATCAACACAGTTCTTTGCCGAAACGCGTAACGACTGAGGAGTAAAGTTAAATTTTTGCACTTGCAGAGGACTTTGAGTGTGTGCTTTATTGAACAATTTATGTAATACTACATCCAGCTGTGGTTCAGCCGGCACCGGGCATCACCTGATGACGGGCTCGGTCCCAGGAGGAACCTTCTCTGTTCTTTGAGATATATATATATATATACATATCCTGCATTTCTCCACTCACTCCTGTAGACTTGCCGTCAAAGAAATGGAGCATTGACAAAACCACTTAAGTGCACAAAGTTCTTTCATTATTAGCAGCAGTTACCATTACGCGTTTCAGCCCGGAAGGGCCTTGATCACGTGACGCACTCCACAGCTTGACTACATCTTTTCTACCTTTTTTTCTTAAAGTGATAAGTGCATCTTTTTAGCAGTCATAAAAGTTGAAGAAAAACTACATGTTTACTGATCTCAAACTCGTTTTGGAATCTGCTCCTTTACAAATATTGTCATTGTATTTTTCATGACTACATATATATATATAAAATACATCTGTGTATAAATACATAAAACACTTGTTAAAACCAATTTTAAAACCGTGTTTCTTAGTTTTCAGACGCACCAGCAGTTCAATGTCCTCAGCTTGGACCAGTTGCATCCCTAGGCATATATCCGTGGCACACTCGAAAGTGCACAGCTGACAGTGGAATAAGGGCTGCACACAATGTAGCCAGACAGGCCGAAAAGATACAAACCAGCCTCCATTTAATTTCTGAAGCATTGGTGTGGCCAAAAGGCTGTATCATTCTTTCACGACACATTAGCACATGTGGTAATGCCATACCCATTTGGCCTTGTGATGGAACATCAATTGCGTGCCGCATAAAAGAAAATCAATGTCCCAACAATAAGGAACAGTTAAAGTGTTAAGCCTCCAAAAATGTTTCCAAGCACGTAGTGCATGAAAGATAGAATAACTCCGAAGACAGTCTGGAAGGTACTAACGAACTTGGAGCCAATTATTTATAAAAGAGTGTGCTACAACCATAGTATTCGAGGCATTAAAAATGTGGTGCACTAGCTCACCCAAATGATGTGTGAGATTAGTGCTTGTAACAACTGTATCTCAGAAGAAGACCTTGCAACTTAAAGAACAAACATCCCCTGTGCATATGTTGAGACAACTTCCTTCTGAAACAATACGTTTTTCAGTCTGCTCAAAACCTCAAAGTTCGCATTTGAAATTGTAATCGAAGGCCAAATTGTTGCATCCCTACCTCAATGGGCATGTGGAAAAAGGACATTTGTACAACATGTCACAACCACAGATACCGTCACTAGATAAGGTATTCTCAGTTTCATCCCCCAGCAACCTTGATTACTCAACATAAAATAGCTTCCATTCGAAAGTAATCTAAATGCCGTATGAATTACAGCAGTAGGGGAACTTTTCAGCTAACAGGACATGTTCGCCTTGGATCCATTTCATGCGCTGTGGAGTATGACTTCCCTGTACACTAGAAAATCGCCAAAAGTGTTTTACTGCTAAGAGAAACCTCAAGTGCATTTCTACAATGATAAGTGAAAGGCAGGATCAATGCCTCAGGTACAAATCCCTCCCCTAGCCCTTCATACCTGCCTACCTGATAGGGTTGCAAGCAGTATTTGAAGTGAAAAGTTGAAATTGGCACAGAAATTAACCTGTGTATTATCCAATCTGCTGATGGTACCTCTTAAAAAGTAATGGTATTTTTTCTAACACTTCTATGTGTACCATAGTATTTGATGCATCTTTTCTGGCCATGGTTGTCTGTTCTTTTGTTAAAATGTATGTCACAACAAAGAGGGACATTTAAATGCTTCCATGGAACACGACCATTGCGCAAAGTTTGTATAGTTCAGCTTAGCAGCATGATAGACTTAAGCTGTGTTACCTATGTCACTGAACACAATGCTATCCAGTGAATATATCCGAGTGGATAATGTAGTCATACTACTGAAAACCACTACTAGAGCCTTTTCTAAATTTGCTCTGTCAATTTAATGTATTCTCTCAGCAGCTTCCCGCTGTAACTTTTCATACTTCATTGTATATTGCATACCCAAAGCGCTTTTGATGTAACTTTCTAGGACCCAGTCAGAAATCCTGAAAATCCCCATCATCAGATAGAAGAGAAAAGTGTTTTGTTACCTTATTCAACTTTAAATATTTTAGCCATTCTAGGCACAACTTTCCAAACCTACATGTTGTCACCACTCCTGATTGATGTGTGTGCATATGAATCTGGTCTGACCTATTAATCCTGAACCCTTTTATGCTGCTGTGAAAATGTGTCTGACATCCATTGGTGTCCAATTGTCAAACTAACCATCCCTCTAGACTGCAACATGAAGAATTGTATGTACCATTTCTAAGCATTTATGAGAATGTTTCCTCTGTGTAGCTTGTGAATTGCTGCAAACTCTCGAAATGTGCGCATGTGGGAATTTTTGGAGTACCCAGATCCTTTATCTTGACCATGCTGAGACAGGATGCTAGTGCACAGTTTTATTTAGGAAAATCAGTTGTTGTGGTATAAGGCATGCTCCAAAGAAAGCCTCATTGCCGTGAACTTGTGAATCTTTAGGTTCCAAAATAGATTTAAAATCGTTATTGTCTTTCTAAAAGCCATATCCTTGTATAAACAGATGGGAAATGAAAGAGGCCACGTAAATCAGCTTTGTATCAGTCATCATATTTTTCTTCACTGGGGAAGGTGAGAGTTTATAGTAATAGGACCAGAAAAAATATGCAAACTTCTGTCAAGTGTTTGCTCTGATCTCTATTAAATAATGAAATATTCGGCACAGGCCCTGACCTCTTGTAAATCTGGATCTCCAGATGGTCACTGCCCTCCCCATATCCTTGTTGCTAATAGTGCAGTAATAAATCCCATTCTAAACATGTTGTTAAACCTTTCTTTACAATCAGCTATGTTTCCCAGTTGCTGGAAGTTGGCCAGTTTAATTCCACTGTTAAAAAATTCCACTGAGGATCAATCAAATCTGTCCAACTTCAGACCAATATCCAAGTTGCCAGCTTTTGCAAAGATATTGGAAAAATGTATATACTGGGAACTTTATGATTTCTTAGAAAGGACCAAGCTGGTACATCCTTCCCTGTCAGGCTTTCATCCTGGATTCAGCATGAAACCACGCTGTTCGAGGTCACTGAAACTATCAAACTTGTGGCGGATTAGGTAGCTCTGATTTTCCAGGGTCTATCCACAGCTTTCAACGCTGTCTCACACCATTTACTACTACAGCGTTTGGTAGATATATGTGTGAGTGGCTCAGCACTGACCTGGCTGAGTTCCTTTCTTACAGACAGGCATCAATGTGTGGATAGCACCATTCACCTCTGAATCAAATCCACTGTGTTTTGGGGTACCTCAAGGGTCAGCAATGAGCCCTAAAATGTTGAATCTGTATAAAGCTTCTTTTGCGTCCCTTGTTGAATTATTCAGCGTATGTATAGTTTCTTACACCGATGATACTCAGCTACATTTAATTTGTTTTACGTATTCAGCAAATTTAGGGCCTGAATTGAGGCAGTGTTCCACTGGATGCATTCCAGTAACCTCCAATGCAATATCAGCAAGACTGAAATTTTTGTGATCCCCCCACCTGGTTGGGTCAATAACATCTGGCCCACTGGGGCTCTGACCCCACCGGCCCCTGCCATGGTGGCTTATAACCTAAGAGTAGAGTTTGACAGTTTTGCCATCTTTGCTTCCAAGGCAGAGAGTGTTGTCGGGGTGTGCTTCAGACTTTTAAAGAGACTAAAGAAGTTCCTCTATCTTCTTCCTAACCCCCATCAGAAAACAGGAAACCTGGCATTGATTACTTCAAGGCTAGATTTGTGAAATCTTTCACTCACCTGAAATCCAGGATGTTCAAATTGAGAGATGATAAGGCGATTGTTCTCTATGCCCCCAAAAAGCTATACCTGTCCTGCTGCATTCAAACCACAGCCCGACAAGAATAGATCTTCAGGGGAAGGGGGAAAATGGGATAAAATTAAAAAAAAGAAACAAAACACACTGCATCCTGTGGATCAGGATTCGTCCGTGACGCTGACTGCAATCTAAACAGCTAAACTGCAGGATTATTGACCTTCTATTTCAGTATCTAAACACAATGAAAGAATAATGAATAAGACCCACATGTGAACACAATTTCAGTATTAAAGTATGGAGTTCTATTCATACGCTTTCTTAAAGTTGCGCAATTCACAAAAAGAGTTATGGACCATCTTTATCCTGAGGAAAACAGGGGGATTAATGTCTGCGAAAAGTATAGTTTTTTCTTTATTAAAACAATTAACATGTATCACCTTTACTGCATATATTTATATATTTTTTTATGCAATCACTCAAACTGGCGTTAAACAATTACTATCATAAACACAAATGGTTTTATAAGAAAGGAGTCCAAAGTCTCTGAATCAAAATGTTTCCATCAACTCTTTTCCTTTTTACGAGTCTTTTCATGTCCAAAAGGTGCAAAATGAAGTAAACATATCTTGTGTGTTTTTTGCACAACCTTGACTGTTGATGTATTGCCAAAAATAAAGGAAATACCTTAGTGAAGATTTCTCGCGCTGTTTTCTTTAGTAAAAATGAGTGTTCTGAAATACCTTAAATCATTTGTATTCTTTTTGTTGAAGGGAGGACTGAATTTCGAGTCGGAGAGAGGTTTGGAGGGGAAGTCAATGCGTTGCCAACAGGATCACCGAAGGCAAATCCGGAAACCAGGAATGAGGAATCTGAGACGCAAGAGCTCCGAAGAAGGAAAGCAGGTAAGAAAGTCTGAAGCGACGAGAGCAAGCGCTTCTCGTAGAACTGTGTTGTCTTTTATAGGCTCCCAAAGGGTGGGGTGTCAACGTGAGTCTAACGTGTGCTGCACTGCCAACGTGAGCCTGACGCGTGCTGCACTGCCAACGTGAGCCTGACGCGTGCTGCACATGTTTCAACTGCCAACAAATGAAGTGAAAAAAACACGCAGCAGACACATGCAAAGCAACCAAATGTTCTGCTGCCTTTACTGGAAACACATCCTGAGTGCAAAAGGAATATCTGTGTAGTAATAATGTTTGCTCATGACACCGTTTTCCCAAACACTGAGACACTTCCATCACTTCATTCGGAGGACATTCTGTGCACCCTGATTAATATATATTATGAGTTCTGGCCATACTCTGCACAACATGATTAATATACGATGGGTTCTGGCCATACTTGCTATAACAGTCCCCCCTCTCAAAGGCCGCCCTACAGGGCGTGGTTTTGTAGGACATTGTAGATAGAATTGTCTAACTAAGTAAGGGTCATGCACAAAAGAAGCTGGTTCCCAGGAGTTTTCAGTATCAGTATACCCTTTCCAAGCTATTAAATAATGAAGATGACCCTGAATTCTCTTTGCATCAAGAATGCGTCGTACTTCGTATTACAGATGACTGTCAATGGGAACAGGTGGGGGTGGAGGTTCTTTTCTAGTTTCAGCATTATATGCCTTTAACAAGGAAACATGAAAGGTGAGATGCACAGGATATTCAGGAGGCAAATCTACTTGGACTGTGACAGGATTTATGAGCTTAACTATTGAACATGGACCAATGTAACGTGGCTGTAATTTTCTAGGACCTACGATATTTAAATTTTTGGTGGACAACCAGACTTTGTTTCCTACATTATAACATGGGGCAGCATCTCTGTGTTTATCTGCTTGTTTCTTCATCATGTCTTTATATTTATTTAAATGGTTTTTGCCTTTTTCTTGAATGTTCAGTAAATGCTATAAACGATATGTGACCGCAGGTATAAGAGAGGTCTCTATTGAAATAGGTAATGCCATAGGATAATGTCCATTGAAGGAGTGCAGTGTGTTGCAGAATGAACACTATTGTTATAAATGAACTCTGCAAATGGAAGAGCTTTAGCCCATTCACTTGAAATATCCACCATTAGACACCGTAAGGTTTGAAGAAGTGTTTGATTTGCTCTCTCTGCTTGCCCATCTGTTTCTGGATGGAAGGCCGTGGAGAGGGCTATTTCCATTTTTAGGTTTTTACAGAATTCTATCCAAAACATAGACGTGAACTGACTGTCATGATCGGAAACAATCTTAGAGGGCAGACCATGCAAATGTACTACATTACTCAAGAAGATGTTACTAAATTCTACTGCAGTTGGTAGTTTATATAATGGGACAAAATGTCAGTCCAGACCGAACTGCCAAGCCAGGTCCTCCCTGGACCCGAAATAAGCATCCTGGGATCAGTTTCTGGGTATTACCCTTCATCAGCTAGGCTAGCTTGAATCCAGTGGCACAGGGAGCAAGGGACCCATGTCTGGGCATACCCATCCCACTCAGGGTGAAAACTGCTATGTTAACAAATGATGGACGGAATGCTGAAGTAAATCATACATTCACCTCCAGTCAAGAGATCTGGGTTAAATCCATTGTTCTTTTGCTCACCATGCCACCCCAGTTTAGACCCAGCCATATGCAAATCAGTCTTGACCCTGTGCCTCATGGGAATAGTCTTTGACCTGTATGTATAAACCTGTCTACCAATAGCATTGCAGGAATAGTGAAATTGTAGCCGCCACCTATGGGTGAGCAGATGCTAGACCCTTGTGTGCTGCTAGGATCAGTCGTAACCTGTGGTTAGAATTAGGTATCCCTCTATCCCCGACTCGGGAAGATGAGCAAATGGAATGTTTTGAGGGCTTAACTGGTAGGATAATTTTGTTGGAAAACCTTTCGGTAAGGGGGAGCCACTACATGAAGCTGTGGCAGCCTTTATAATGTCTCCATCTATTCTTGTGCTAGAATGAGTCCCAGCAGTAACTGCAGCAGTTTGCACTGTTGCTTTTACGGCTTCATCTGCCAATGAATTCCCTGTTACATGTATTCCTACACATTGGTGGCTCAGAATGTGTATTACATGAGCCCATGGCAAACCAGCTTTAAGTTTAGCCACTTGTCCCCAAAGCATCTTATGCTTGATTGTGTGCCCTTTTGAGACTCATTCTGGCTCCAGTAATGCAAGTTCTTATTGTAAGACTAGCCACAATACAAATCACACACTATAAGCATGGGGAATTCAGGATCTGTATTCGCAAGTGCCAGAATTAGAGCTTTTAGTCCAGCCAGCTGTGCAGTACAATCACCTAGTGACTGCCGAAATTCTCCATTCCTCATCTGACCCTTAGGTGCTGTGCACATGGCTGAGGATCAATGCTTTGTTTCCACTGCAGGATGGGCAGAATCATCAGTGTAGATTATGAAATCATACTGGTCTAGAGGAATTATTTAATGGGGCAGAGGATATTCGTATTCATATTGTAGGTATGCTTGAGTTTGTAATATAGAGTCAAAAACATAATCTACACCTGTTGCTGTGTGGAAGTTGGCCCACTGTACCATCTTGGGTGTAAAGCTTTTGCCTTGGGAATGTTGGCCTTTGTGACAACCTCTTGTTAATATTGAAAACGTCGATGTCAATATGAACAATACATTCATGTAAAAAAATGAAATCGCATATTTATTGACGAATTTGCCTGTTGTCACGTCAACCCTGGATCGGAAATACAAAGCTAGACAGGCCCTGAGACCCAGGCCCCAAGTCATTGAATTACAGATCACAGGTGGGGTGGCACGTGGTGACAGACAAACCCGCGAACAGAAAATCCTAGATCAATCCCTTAGATAGGCCCAGCGACACCACAATGGTACAGGAAAATTGGCCCGCTTAAGCACACATGGCTGGAAGGGTGCACGTGTTCCCGAAACACCATGAAGTCAGATGCCACATGAAGTTAAGAACACATAGGCATTCAGGACACAGCACACAAAGTACACTCAGTGATCACACACACCCCATGCTGGACATCTGGTCACATTACCCACTGGCCACATTGTCTCCACGCAAGGTTGAGGCCCAACTAATACATTAAGTTATGGCTCTAAAGACAGAGGTTCACATTCCTTACCAAAAAAGGATTGCCGGATCTATTTTATTGCTTTCAATTAACTGTTTAAAAGTCAAGTCAGACAAGTTGTCAATTGGGACAGTCCTCAGACCCTATGCCTGTGACTGTGCTCCCGGCTGCATTGTTTAATTAAACAAACTATTCCTGTTTTGCCACACGTCTCTTGTTTTTTCATGGTATTTCATATTTAAAGAACATTTTGGCATGTAAACATCGGGGTTGATTAAAAACTCGGACCTGACTGCAGCCACAGGAAGGGGACCCCACACAGACAGATTCATATTTTCACAACAAGGAAGGTGAGCAGACATCGCAATTAATTGAAAGTTCTGCTGAATCAATGGGGCTGAGGTCCATTCTGAAGCAGCCTTCACAGAGGGTAAGAGACTACATCAGAACCTTAGTAAAGCATTTGTAGTATTGCAAATCTGGCATATTACCAATTTTATATTTCCTAGCTGAATAGTAAGTGGGAGATTAGGTGGAACTGGTGTTTGACCAAGAGGAGCCTGTGGTTCTAGAGTTTTTCCTTTCTTCTGTGAACTATTGTTATTATCTTTGTACTGAAGCTGAAATTGACAGACTATCAGGCTCACTTAGTCCTATATACTGCATAGGATAGCATGTGCTAGGATCGGGCTAAGGAATTTTTTACAAAGTCATCATTTTCTTCTCTATCAGCTTTTTTAAGGTATTGGTCGCTGGGTGTGATACAGATGGTATACTTCTCCCCTAGTTGTGATACAGAGTGTGATTATTGATGTATAATATATATCTGATGTTGTGGTACTGTTAATTACTGCATGCTGAGTTTTGTCTTAAATATTGTGTTTTTGTTGATGATCTAATGTTTCATTTGAAGATGCTGATATTTCTTATAAACTGTATATGATGCCAGGAGTCAGTCAGTCAGTCAGTCATTCTTTATTCGATGATTAAAAAACATCATAAAAGCACAGTTAAAAATACAATTAAATCACAACCAGAATCCAGACTGATACTACCTATATAGTAAAAAACAGACTAGGTGGAACATTTCATTTGAAATAATGACAATCAGGCCAACTCTCTAGTTACCCTTAATCGCACCGCGACTCTAATAAAATTCATAATACTACATAGTGTTAAAGGATTGACCGCTCTTTGCAAGAATATTAGTGCATCTTTAGCATGTGCAAATTTGGCTTGCTTTAGAATTCCCACCAGAAATCTACGCCTAGGCATTGCATAAAAAGGACACAAAAGTACAAAATGAAGGGTGTCCTGCGGAGACCTATTGATGCAGCCGCAGGCACCCTTCTGCTCAATCGGAAATGTAAAACCTGGTGGATAAGCCAGTAAATAAGGTAAAAGATTGAGCCTAAAACGAGACATTAAAAATCTATCCTGGGCGTTATGCATGAGACAAAGATATGGCTCCATTCCCTCAGAGTTTTTTACCAGGCTATAGGTACTCACAGTGCATTTAATCCCTTCAGCCACTGCTCTACCTGTGGTTCTCTGGTCCAGAAATAATTTCTTGATCAGCAACTTGTCTTGTGCTACAATCGTCTCTGGTTTTAAGAATAGATCCTTACGACCAAGGTTTTCCAGGCTAGTCATTACATATTTCAGCCATGGTATACTCATGCTTTTGTCCCTTCCCATACAGTCACTTATAATTTGTCTTCCTAAAGTCGCCTCGGGGTTTAACCAAATTTTCAACCATGCCAAAATGGGTCTGAGTTTAACCAGGTCTTCTAGATATGGCCTCCCTAGTTCACTATGGGCTATTACAGCTGGGGTACTCTGCGGTATCTTCAATATTGAGCGTAAAATTTTGTTTTCCTCCCACTGTAACTGCTGGATGTTAGCAAAACCCCACACTTCTGCACCATACATGGCCTTTGAGCAACAAATAGAGCCATAAAGATTCATTATTTGTTCCGGGGACCAACGCCCCACTCTCCGCCCATAGCCTGCAATAGCACCCTTGGAGGATATCAATTTACAACAACGTTCCTCCACCAGTGGCTTGAATTGTAAAGAACCATCGAATAATAGGCCCAGATACGAGAAAGACTGTACCTTATCTAGTGTGTGACTTCCTATTTTATATGAAAAGTTAGTGTGGGGTTTATTACCAGCTAGCATCACGTATGATTTGCCCAGGTTAACCGACAGGTCTAAAGTTTCCATGAACTTTACAAATCCGTCTATTAGGAGCTGTAGGCTCTTAGGGGTTCGTGCAAGCAGGACCGCGTCATCCGCGTATAAAAGTACCGGGATAGGACGCGATCCCACACTTGGGCAATCAGTTTTTAGATTGATCAGGGACTTCTCCAAATTGTTAATATAGAGCGAGAATAAAAAAGGGGCCAGAATACAACCTTGCCTCGCCCCGCTGGTACATGGGAAGGATTCAGTCAGCCCCCCCTCCATATTGTAACGTACCATTGCAGAGGTGTCCCTATGTAATTCCCTCAAAATGTCAATCAAGCCCAAATCTATCCCCAACTGTGTCATCATTACCCAGAGTTTATGCCTATTCACGTGATCGAAAGCAGCTGCCAAATCCATGAACCCCAGGTAAATAGCTTCATTGCTGGCCTTGGTGTATTTCGCTACCAGCATATACAGGTTCAGGCATTGGTCACTTGTGGATCTCCCTATTCTGAACCCATACTGGGTGTCCGAGATGATATTATTCTCCTCAGTCCACTCAGTAAGACGATTTAGGATTACCCGGCCCAAAATTTTAGCTGACACATCGATCAGTGAAATTGGTCGATAACATTATGGGTTGTCCCTATTCCCCTTTTTAAAAATCGGGACAATTATAGCCGTGGACCAAGTTCGAGGCAGGCCGAACCTACAGGCTGTATTTATCACTCTGGTGAGTATTGGGGCCCATAGCTCAACATTACTCAGAAACAGGTCCGGTGGTGTCCCATCCGGGCCGGGGGCCTTGTTTTTTGTCAGCCCCTCAATTCCCACAGTGATTTCTTTTAAAGTGAAATCTACTTCCGGCCCCTGCTTAGCTATCTCCCCCTCCTCTGGAGCGAGTGCTGATCTGTAGTTATATAGGCCCTTAAAATGTGCAAGCCATTGAGCCGGGAGAATATTTGTCCCGATCTCTGGGGCATTACTGTCCTGGAAACAAGGTTTATTAATTATTCTCCAGAACTCAGTAATGTCTCTCCTTTCTGCAGCCTCTCTTAGATCAGACCATACTTCACCCTGGAGAGTTTGTTTCCTTCTCTTAATCTCCTTCTTATACATTAATCTGCACTGGGCTACTTCTTGTTTGTCCCTTGGCCTTTTCTTGAGACTACATTTAAGTTCCCTTAAGGCACGAGAAAAGTCCTTATCGAACCATCTCGGGCAATCAATTTTCCTTACTGCGGCGCTTGTTTTTAGGAGCCCATCTACCAGGTTAGTTACTTGTCCAAATGCTTCAAGTAACGAGAGTCCCTCCACTGTGGGGTCCAGGCACGTATCAATGGGAATTTTCCCCTTGTCCATAAGGGATTTGTAAAATTTTTCCCCGTCTATTTTCGACCACCTAAGCCGCCTCCCCTGATCTGTTACTCTCTGGGAGGTACTACCCTGCTGTTCCCTCCTATGCTGAATCAGATAAGACAGCTCCATTGTCACAGGATTGTGATCACTGAAGGGGATCCATTCAATCTCTACAGATATGATCCTATGTTTTAAGAAACTAGATGATACAATATAATCAATAAATGACGAGCAACCTCGACCCTTAAAAGTGGGAGGGAGCATTCCGTCTTTATCTAAAACCATCATATTCATCGTGTGCACCAGATCATAGGTGTCTAAGAGTTTGGTGAAGGCCATACCTTCTTGTGTGTGACAAAAATGGGGTCCATTCTTAGCTGGACAATGTGACCATTCGGCATCCGTAGGAAGTAAAGCTGGGCAGAGATGACAATTGAAATCACCCATAACTAGAATAGTGGGAGCTGGTACCCCCTTACTAGCTTCTATCTCTTGATTTAATCTGCGGTCTAAATCCTGGAGGAATGTATTATCTTCTCCTGAGGTCCCCTTATCATAGATGTTAAACACAATCAACCTTCGCCCTTTTTCCCTGTACCGCACGGCCTGAAAAGCATTGAGGACCAGGTCGTGCCTGTCCATGCACCCTGAAGGTTTAGGTCCACATATGTTGACAGGCCTCCCCTAGCTCTACCTGATCTTGATTTTTGGGCTGGGACGAAGAAACATTTATACCCTGGCAATTGGAAATGACTATTATCAACCACCCAGGTCTCCTGTAAACTAATTATCTGAAAATGATTTATATACCGCTGCCACTCACAATTATTAAATTTACTTGCTAGTCCAGCTATATTCCAGGAGATGAGTTGTAAGCCTTCTTCGTTTTTGTATGTACCAGCTATATCGGTAGGATTAAGTGTTATACTAAGCAATCCTTCCGTTGTTCCTATATTTCCTGATGCTAACCCACAACCCGTTACTGTTTGCTCGTTTCCCCTGTCCCTAGTCTCGCTCGGGGCTAGGGTGTCTCCCCCCCCTAATGTGGCTGTATGTACTGACGTGTTAACTGTGCTTACCCCCCTACAGTTTCGTGGTATGTCATCCTTCTCCAAAGGCCAGGAGGTTAGGGGGGCATAATTTTGTAATAACTCTATTCCTGTCTCTTGCAATTCCTCATGAGTCATGTTCCTCACTGTACTTCTGTGACGGGGATCTACTGTGGGTAGGGTACTATTCAGTCAGTCGATCTCTTCTAACGATGCCAGGGGGCTAAACCTGTTTCTCCAACTAGATGGTTCAGAATACCTCCATCTAGGGCCATCACCCACATACCCTTGGGCCCTAAGGGAATTAGGTCTCTCCATAAGTCTCCCAGATGGTAAGGCCTCATATGGTACTGCATGCCTGGGATAAAAGTATCCCAATGGTAGTGATATTATGCGACTGGAATAATTAGTTGTTCCGCGTGCCAAGATATATTCCACTATTTTCTTGTCCCTAAAATTAACTATGATGCAATTGCCCGCAATATCCTTACCTCTAGTGCCTACCCAATCTACCCTTCTGACATGTAAAATGTCCCCATTTCCATTTTCCTTACTATTCAAGGGTGCCAGGAGTCACTATTATTCAGATACTGTTTTTGGACTGTTAGAAATGGGGGTCTCTAGTTGACAATGGTTTGCACTGTTGTCAAAGTTGGGACCCATCTTCCTAGTCAGGGTAAGGGGATACACTTCTAAAATAACTCCTGCTCACCCCCTTGGTAGCTTGGCACGAGCAGACAGACTTATCTCAGAGGCAGTGTGTAAAGCATTTGTGCACACATACAGTAATACAGTGATAACACTACAAATGGACACCACACCAGTTTAGAAAAAAAATACGTAATCTTTATCTAAACCAAACAAGACCAAAACAACCCAAATCCAACATACAGTTATCCAAATATGACTTTTAAAAGGTAAACACAGTTCTGTCCATAGCAAACTATGGATGCAACACTTTTAACACATAGTACCTCGGATGTGTCACAGTCACAAACAAAAACAGCCACAGGGAAGGTGCTGCGTCGGTTCCTTACTGAAGGGGAGGTGATACGTTGGTTTCTTACTCTGCGGGGAGGTGATGCATCAGTTTCTTACTGCAGCCCTGGCGTTCTTGGCAACCAAGTGCATTTTGTTGCGCACCAGAGGTGATGTATTGCTTTGCGAGGCTTCATGCTGTCCGGTGGCAGTGCTGAGGGCTGCGCGGCAAGGCTTTGCGACACCCGGCGGGACTCAGCTCGGCTACGCATCATCCAGCGTCGGTTCCGAGAGGCTTTGCACGGTTTTGCGATGCTTTGCGCTGGTTCTTGCTGAGCTCAGCTGCAAAACCCACTTCTGAGGCCTTTTGACTGGAGGGAGGCACCTCAGGCAAGGGTAGGACTCACAGATGGCAGAGTCCAGCAGCACCAGTAAAGTTGCAGGAAGTCTTTTGTGTCCCTGAGACTTCTTAACAGGAGTCAACCTCTACTTTAAGCCCTTGGAGATATTCTTCAAGCAGGAGACAAAGAACACAGCAAAGTCTTTATCCTCTCCTTGGCAGAAACAGCCACTGCAGTCCAACCCCAGACAGCAAACAGCAAAGGGGCAGTACTTTTTCTTCAGCTTTTCCAGCTTTTCTCCTTGGCAGGGGTTCCTCTTCAGTCCAGAAGTATTTTAAAGTTCAGGGGTCTGGGCCCCACTCTTTATAGCACAAATCATTTGTTCCCTAGTGGCAGAGAAGCTCTTTGCCCAGCCAAAACCAGTTCTGTCCTCTCTGGTGCAGCTTCCTAGCAGGAGGTAGAGAGAGCATTGTCAAAGGCAGACCAGGCCCATTCAGGTATGAAAAAAATCACCACCCCCTACTCTGAATGCAGCCCAGGTCTATTCATCCCAGCCCTGACCCACCCTGGAAAGTAAGGACATACCTCACCCCCAAGTGGCTGTCTGATCAGAATGCACATCCCCAGCCCCTGTCACTACAAAGCCAGACAGTAAATACACAAACCAGCAGAGGAGCACAGATAGGCTAAGCAAGAAAATACATGCTTTCTAAAAGTGGTATTTTCAAACACAGAATGTAAAAATCATCATCACTAAAAGATGCATCTTTATATGCTGAGTTCAGGCATACTAAACTTTCCTTTCCTTTCTTGTCCCAATAGGAAGTCATATCTATAAGATGTTATAAATGAGCTCCCATTCTATCCAGTGGGACAGATAGTCTTTAAATAGTGAAAAACGGAAATGGCAGTATTTCACTATCAGGACATGCCACACACATCAGTACATGTTGTACCTTTCACATACATTGCACCCTGCCCACAGGGGTACCTTGGGTCTACCTTAGGGGTAACTCGCATGTAAGAAAAGGGAAGGTTATCGACTTGGCAAGTGCACCCACTTGCCAAGTCGACAGGGTAGTACTAAACTGCATACAGATACTGCAGTGACAGGTCTGAGTTGCATTTAAAGGCGGATCATGTGAGTGCCACAATCAGTGCTGCAGGCCCACTAGCAGTATTTGATTTACAGGCCCCGGGCACACACAGTGCACTGTATTAGGGACTTACCAATAAATCAAATATGCCAATCATGGAATCATCAATCCAAAAAACACAATGTACAGGGAGAGCATATGCACGTTAGCACTAATCAGCAGTGGTAAAGTGCCCATAGTCATACAACCAACAAAAACAGGGTCCAAACAGGAGGTCAAAAAGAAAAAAGGTTTGGGGATAAACCTGCTGGGCAAGCCAGATTTAACATTGACAAATTATACTTTTCCTATGTTGCAACACTTCATATGCATTGTTATTTGTGTTTATGAAATGTTCATGTTGAATTGTTGAGGCATCTGTACATAGCGCTGAATTCATAGTTACATAATTAGAAGTAGTAACCCAATGTATATTTTTCCCACGATTAGGTAAAATCTAAAGATTCCCTAAAAGAAGTTAAGGTAGCTTGTCCTCTAAAAATAACAAACTTATCACAGAGTTACCATTAAAGCACATAAACATCTTGCACTCATCCAAGCACCCAGTTTTGGTACGAAGGCTCAGAAAATAACAATCAAAAAGATAGCACAATCGGGGCACCTTCTGGTGCCGCACTAAAAATTGCATTAATGGAATGTGGAGAACACAGTCCTAAGGGAAATACAGGATCCCAGAAATAAAGGCTAATACAGTGGAGCACATGCAATGTTTTTCTGAATTAACAAATGAACCAAGGTCTTATACAACAGGTCTGCAATTGAACCTTCAAGTGCACCACCTTTTCAGCTGACACATCATCACCCCAATGAGGATCTAAAGTGTGTGAATCAAACTTACGAACTGCACTGTGAACTTCTTTGATCAAACTGTCGAACAAAAGCACCCATCTCCCCTGGATCTATATCAAAGACCTGCAAAGTTCAATTACAAGTTATGTATTTCTGCACGTCTAGTTTGGGTGCTGCCGCACTTATTTGCAGCTAAAGAACCACCTGGATAGATGGGGTTTGTTAAAAAACTATCACAGCACATGACCACCGCGGGCTCTAAGACATCAGTCAGGTCGTGTTACGTCTGTTCGCTGATACCGCATGCTTTAGGTGCAGATAGATTTTACTTGTCTCTAGAGCTAGCCCTTGAATAAGCAAAATGCCTTCTACACTTATATCTTTTCAGACTCATGGTCAAAATCCAACTCAAAATGGTAGAACCCCCACAAATAGTAGTTACAAGACCAAACCAACAGCTCTATACCTTTTTACTGAGCCTAGCGATATTCAAACTGAGCTAGCCAGGATGAGCAGAATAGGAACCATTGGGGAGGATACCAGGGGTGGGCGAAGTTCAAGGAGTTGGACTACACAGAATTTTGCGTAGTTGTAAAGAAATTCCCTGAATTCCGCGGATTTCCACTGCACCATACAATCACCTCTCAGCCTTCTGCGTTGCTCCTGACTGCGACTCTCTTCATGATTTTGGGCCAGTCGGCTCCCTTTGTTGGCAGTGGAAACTGAAGGTTCCAGGCATTCCCTCCCGCTCTGCACAAGAGGACATGAAGCACACTACTTCCTGCTCCATTCACGGTCCCCCGTGATGTCCTCACTTCCACCCGGTGCTCCCTAAATAAAAACACTAAGGTCAAGAGTGGCACGCTTGGTTCATTTCCTTATTAAAGCCAGTGAGCAGTGTGTCCCTTGTAAAACACTTGGGGTGATTTCTGTGTGAAACATCACTGTGATTTAAATGACCACTCTATGTACGCTGACAGAAACGTTTCAAGAGGGCAGCCGCTCAAGCCTGGATGACAGTGTAGGGGAACTGAGAAAAACATACACAAACAGTAAGGATCTTTAAAAAAGTGTGCTGTGGTTATGGAAGGTCTGTAGGGTGGGGCCATTTGTCAGTCTCTGTTGTTGTATAGAATGTTTTATTTCCAGTAGAGACTCTTTGCTAGTTGAGTGCCATTTACCCTATAAATGTTTTCAACATGACTTTTGGAGTCAAGCTGGTAAAACTCCACTTCACTGGTGGTAGGCAGAGTTGGTTGGATTCTGCTCTCAAAACGAAGTGCTGGAGTGGCAAAACTCTGAAAACTCTGCCAGTGGAGCAGAGTATATCGTCCAAGCTTAGAGAATACTGTTTGGCCCGAGACTTCCCAGAAAGAGATTCTTGGAGGAAGCGAAACCCGCAACTCAATGTACAAACACATTCCCTCCTGCCTAAATTTGTGGTCCAAGGGTGACCCTTAGTGTATCTAGGACAATCTTCTTTAACAACAAGTGGACCCCTGACAAGGAGATCCCATGTAGGGCCATCCAGCTTGATGATGCAAAGGGAAATTGATCTCATAGGGGAGGGTTGAATGAAAGCATAGACACCCCATGTCAGGAAATCTGAGGAACTGAGGTGGGTGGATATACTTGGCTAGAAGGGGAGGGTCAACCCCTAATTGGATAGAAATTAATCCTGTATTCCTTCTGTTTCAAAGCTAAAGGCACGCTCCCAATGGGCACAAATGAAAACTGTGGCACAATCCTGCACATTCAGGATATGCAATGGGGCACCTCCACGCTGATGGATGTGTACTGACAGTGCAGAGATTTTCCCCCACTCAGCTCGTCCCTTAAAGGTGTGGTTTCTGGTCATCATAAACACCCTTACCCTGGTCATTCTCCAAAAGAACTATTAGAATTGTACCATCAGACTAGTGATTCCAGAGGAATTTAGATTTTTCTCGGACTCACTAGTATTAGCGGGAGGGTCCATACTCTTTTTCACCGTGCAGATGAAAGCCAATGACCACTGGCTCCAAATCACCAGATGGTAAATGCTTAAAAGGATAAAAAGCATTGAGCTCATCCCTAATTTGATCAAGGAAGAACTGAGAACAATCCACCTCATGGTGATGCAGCATCGGTACGTGTTGACTTAACGACCGCGATGGAGTGAGCCAAGATTGTTGCTCCCTGCTACACGTTTAGTCCAGGAAATGACCTGGATAATGGGACATTGACTCTCGCCATCCAAGCACTGCACTGTTTACAAAGAGACATGCGTGAGAAAGGAGGTGTCCCTGAGCAGTAGTGCTTCCAGAGTTGGTTCTCCTGGCTCCCGCTGTGGGTTTCCAGATTGTGAATGTCATTGTCGGCGATTTTCATCATGTTTGTTTGTGTGTGGTCTGTGCAGTTAGGGATTTCCTGCAGTAAAAATGCAGTCCTCAAATTGGGTAGAATGCAAGTAACTAGGCAGGTAGTAATTGTCAAAATCCAAGAATAACAGTCTCCCAATAATGTAATTGTCATGAAGTAGGAGTTCGATAGTGTAGTTGAAAATTCATTTAGAGAGGAGAATGTTAATATTGAAAGAGTCAATGTTACTATGAATAGCAATACATTCATGTATAAAAACAAAATTCTTTATTGATGAATTCAACCATTGTGATCTTCACGTTAACACAAACTCAGAAATACATAGTTAGACAGGGCTTAAAACCTAGGCCAGAGGTCATTGATTGAGAGATCACAGGTGAAGTAACACATAGCCGGAAGACAAATGCGCAAACAGGAAATTCCATGTCAATCCCACAGCTAGGCGCAGCATCACCACAACGGTCCAGGGAGATTGGCCCCAATAAAGCACACATGGCTGGAGGGGTGCACATGTTCCCAAAACACCATAAAGTCAGATACCACATGAAGTTAGAAATGCATAGCCAATCAGGACAATGCACACACAGTATACACAGTGATCACGCTATTCCCATGCTGAACATCTGGACACATTACCACTGGTCGCATTGTGTCCACACAAGCTGGAAGCCCACATGGATTACTCATACAATATACTAATTTGTGGTTCCAAAGACAAAGGTTCACACTCCTTACCAAATAAGGATTGCCTCAACTACTTTGTATTCAATTGACTGTATGAAAGTCTTTGTTTGACTGATTGTAAATTGAGAAAGTCCTTAGACACTATGCCTGTGATTGTGCTCTCTGCCGCTTTGTTTAATTATACGAACTGGTTGTGTTTTGATAAACGCCTCTTGTCTCTTTTTTTTGCAAGGTATTTCATGTTCAAGCAACACTCTGAGGCTGGAAATTGGGTCACGACATTTTATTTGTTTTCCCTGAGCCAATGATCTTTCTTTCACTACAACTGTCGATACTGCCATCGGTATTCCTTCTGTTGGTGCAAAACACATTTCTGTATAAATAGGCTTTTTATGCAAATGGTACAGTGTCTCCTTCTCTGGATGTAACATAAGTATAATATGATGTTCCCGCAATTCTGTGGATCACCAAATTAATGGTGTTGACACGTGTGTAAGTGTTTTGAAGCTAACACATGGGCTTGTACTGAATGTAAGTGTTCAGGTATCAAATGTGTGCTTGAAAAGTTCGGATGTATTAAGTCATAAAACAGCTTTATGCATTGTGCATAATCTAGTATGTAAGCTTTGCCAAAATTTAGAAAATATAGAAAACCCAATATTGATTGGAGTTTTTGTGATGTGTTGGGGGGTTGTAAAAGCTCACACTTCTCTAGTAAATGTGTCACCAGACTTTTGCCTTCACTCCACAACTCACATTCCAAGAACAAGAGACTGCGTTAGGTTATATTTGATTATTTGAAATTAAATTTGTAGCCCATGTGCGTAAATCCTAGAATTATGCGATGTGCTCTGGCTAAGCATGCTGTCATCATCTGTCAAGTGTATATTGTTGAGATAGGACAATGCTTATTTGTCCAAATCTTGTAACAGTTCTATTTCACTGACTGAGAACAGCCTAGGACTATTCTTATACCCTCCTGGCAATCGGCAGAATTGTTTTTGAGAGCCCAAAGTGCTAAATACAGTCAAATACCTGCTCTCGGGAGCTATGTTTTGGCAGAAAACCCCATTTGAGATGTCTAATGTGGTTTTATATTTCTTGCACACTATATTGTTCATTAGTCCCATGCCATGCATGTATTGTACTGCAAATGTGTATGTAGCACTATGTAATTGTATATATAGTCTAAGACGAAGCGTTATGAATTATCTGGTTTGGTTAATGGAAACAAAGGAAGCAACTCTCTATTACACCCTGATATTCAAGTTGTGTGAGTATCTCTCTAACTTGTTTTTTGGACTCAGGTTTAATGTGGTTTTGTGGTTGTAGTTGTGGGCTTGACATATTGGGTATGATATGGTAAGGGGATCTTTCATCCCATCCCACGTGGTTGAGGTATAATGCTGGGGCTTGTGGTAAGGCTCCCTCCTTGGGGTATGTGCATTTTGTGAGTCTGTAATGAGGTCGGAAAAAGCTGGCAATATCACTATTTCTCCTAGTGGGCATTCCCTAGCAAAGTCAGGTGGTCAATCTTTTTCAGACAAAAGAATGCCATAGCCGAATTACAAGTTCCCCAAAAGAGAACATTGATATTACTTGGTATATCCCCCACCATCTGGAAATATATTTCATACAATTGACTTGGAACACTCAGTCTCTGGTCCTGGGTTTATACCTGGATGTAGTCACTTGTTGCTATTGCCACTCCATAAGATTTCAGCAAACTATTTTGACTTCTGCCACACTGTCCAGCAGAGTCAGAGCACACTCCTCATTCAGAAGCAGAGTCCTCAATATTCATGGCATGTTAAACATTGAATCCCACCAGCTCCGTCTTTTTAAATTGAGGGAAGTTTTTCTTCCTTTTTTATTAGGAAGCCAGAAGAGTATTGTTAGTCCTTCTTCAGTTTTGTGTATTCCTCTGATCTGCGCTCTGATCATTCTCCTCTCTACAAGCATTTTTCAAATGACTCCTGAAAGGAATGAGAAGAATGTGAATCAGTATACGGATACTTATCATGCTGTTTAATTGTATCAATGTTGAACAAATAATAGCACTTCACAGAGTTCCGAAAACTCACAAAGACCCCATTAAACCTCTTTTATACCCATTGTGTCCACCATTGGATCTATAACTGAGCCTCTGTCCAAATATATAGATAGGTTTTTAAAACCATTGGTGTCCGCCCTTCCAGCTTACGTTAAAGACACTGGACACATGATATCTAAAATTGAACACTTATCCTTCAATCCTGATATGGACACTCATGTCACGATGGACATTGAGGCGTTATACACCAATATTCCGCAGCGGGAAGCACTTGAAGTGGTTAAAGTTACCCTAGAACAAAGTGATAGCCAGGATGACCTTTTTTTCATCCTTGATTGTCTTGGCATTGTCCTTAAAGAAAACTACTTGAAATTCAACAACTCTGTCTACAAACAGAGGCAAGGAGAAAGCATGGGGGCAGCCTGTGCCCTGAATGTGGAGAACATTTACATGGGTATTTTTGAGGACAGATTTATCTTCAATGAAATAGCACCCTTTGCTGAGGATATACACCAACGACAAAGATTAATTGACAATATTTTCTTCATATGGAAAGGAGAAAAAGAACAACTCAATGAATTCCTCCTTTGGATCAATTTATGTGATCCACATAGGAAGTTTAGTCCAAAGACCAGCAAGGATAAAATCGAATTTCTGGATATGTGGATCTACAATAAAAACAATTTGATCCAAGTATCCTTGTATACTAACCCCACAGCTGGGAACACGCTGCTCCTCTATCACAGATATCACTCTAGGTGTCAAAGAGATTGCATTCCATTCAGTCAGTTCCTACTACTGCGCAGGAGCTGTTCTAACATCATGAATTACGATCATCACGCTGAACAACTTAAACACAAGTTTCTCACTAGAGGATAGCCCGAAAGACTAATCAAGGAATCCTACAAAAGAGCTAGCTATTTCAATAGGGATACCCTGTTCCAAGACAAACCCAAGAAAGACGACACCAAATTGGTCTTTATAATGCAGCATTTCACTCTTAACAACAGAATAGGACAAATCATTGGGTCACAATGGCTCATCCTCAACACTGGAGAACAATCTACTAATGTTCCTAGACCCGTATTTGCTTTCAGACAAAATAAAAACTTGAGAAACTCTCTTGTGAGTGTGATTGGCAAAGATGAAGGAGGAAATGTTCAAAAACCCATCACAGGAACCAACCCGATAATAGGTAACCACAAATGTGGCAATTGCCATGTGTGCAATTATGCCCTTACCACCAACACCTTAGATTGGGGACAGAGACAATACAAACTTATAGAAATGACTCATTGCAGGACTGCAGATTGCCATATATCTGATTCAATGTCCCTGTAATTTAGGGTATGTGGGGGAAACAGGTCGAGAGTTTAGGATTAGATTTAGTGAGCATAAATCTGCCATTAAAAACAATCGAATTGGAACTCCCTTAGTGGAACATTGGTCCCAGAAAAAAGCATACTGAGAAACACCTTAAATGATTGATCCTGGAAAATATCAAACATACCAAAGACAGTGACACTGACAGTATGACAAAAAGAAGCGAGGTTTTTTGGATGTATACTCTGCAAACAGCCAGTCGTGGCCTCAATGAATTTCTCCCCTGGAAAAATGCTATACTCTAATTCAGTTTCGGGTTCTATATGGTCAGGTCTTATTTTTATTTCTTTTCTCTGGTTGTTTCCACCCTATGGAATAGTTCATTGTTTGTTAATTCTTGGTTGCTATTTATATTTTTGCTGATTTTCATCTTTATCAGCAATGGTAATTCAAGTGTCACCTTGGGATTGCCTGTACATGAGGTTGAGCATTCTTTTCATTCTGAGTTACCCCTATCCTTATATTTTTTCTCGCTTACAATTTTATCTATATCTTTCAAAAAATATCTTCTTAGGTTTTTGATCATCATAGCTCTATTATGTGTAATTAAAGTTCCACTCATTATAGTATCTGAATTGCCAATTCATAATGGCGACCACTCTTTCTGTACTTTGAATCTTTTTTCTATTTCTACTTTTCTTACTGATGCGCAGTTGGGATATCTATTCTGTAGATTTATAGTATATAATTATTTACATGTTCTTAAATTTGCCCTCTCAATTAGAGTAGCAGTACTTGTGATCTTATAATGGCAGTCGCTCTTCTCCATACAGGTTGTGGGTTAGCAGTCTTGTTATTTAGGATGTCAACCCGCCCCTTCATGCCATTCCAGCTGATTGCCATTAAGCCATTATCAACATTTTCAGCGGTGGTATTTAATCCGTTGTCTTCTCTGTGGGTAGTAAGGTTCATTTTACAGGCCAGGAGGAGGTGCGGTCTCACCCCAGGTTACTCTTCATCAGGTAAGCAATGTGCATCTTTATTCTGAGCAGACCTCTTTTTCTTCTAGTAGTTTTCACTTGTAGACAGTGTTTTTATTTCTTTTTTCTTTCAGACCACACTTAACTTACTCTATCAGTATTATTCCTGAATTTACTAAAACGCTTTCCTGCCCGGTTCATCCTGGTCTGGTGACATGAGCCCAGCGGTTCATCATTACCCTGTTGATGATTTTGGTAGGGTATGCTATTGTTGCCTTGTGATTTTCCATCTTCATTCAGGATTTCACTTTTTTGATTTACTTTGTTTCCTTTTTACCATTAGATCCTTTATTATTTATTAGATTGGAATAGGATTTGGGGTACCCCTATTTTCTCTGTAATGCTGCCACAGGTAACATTTGTTCTTCCCTTGAATATTATTCTTGAATTATTGTTGCCTCATTGTATATAAGAAGAATCTCGCCTTACAGTAGATTGACCCTTACCAATATACCCTTTATGTCTTGGGCCATTTTAGGTTATCACCGTATTCTGTTGGGTTATATTTTTTCTCATCTTTTTTCATGTTTTCTCCTTTTCACATTTATGGTGACTATTACTATATGGTGAAAGTATCTTGACAATTTTTCTTTGTCCACACATCATAATGCATGATGATATCTTTTTTCCTCGGCTTCTGGATACCCGCCATCTTCAGCCAGTATATTTAATAATACTTTTTTATTTACAGACCAGTTTGTTGTGAAGATAGTGAGCACCTCGCCATGTGCGTAGCTCATTTATAGACATTTTGAATGCATGGCTTTCAGCCACACAGTTAATCCGCACAGACAGGTCCCTGATGAAGGTTGACTACATCTTTTGCAAACTTCCAAAACGTGCATCGGCGCAATTCTGTATATATGGTTTTCCACATGTTGCATCAAAAATTGGTCTCATTATTCTACAATAAATTATGAGCAATAATTTTTATTCCTTCTTCTGATTTTCATGTTTCATAATGTTATTTTCATGTGATTATTGTGATGCATAGTCCTTTTGGTGTATGTTATCACTATAATGTTATAAATTATATGTCGAATGTTTGTTCTGTACTTAAATTGAATTATTGTATTTGTTCTCTTTCTTCTTTTTGTGGTGCTCACGTATTGTGAGTTTCAAACATGTACAGCGATTTTCACAACTACATATACTATGAATTCTGATTTAATATGTATAAAAAATAGAAAATATATAAATATCTTCTGTATTTAAAATGGATAAAATATAAAGAATTTACTGGTCTGACTTATGGCTTATGTACATTATAAATACATGTTTTTTTAGTTTAGATTTGGAGAAGTTTTCTGTTCTGTTTGTTTACATGATTATTCCCTGCCTTCTTCTCCAATCATATAGTTAGTCAGGGATCCTCTTTGTTACTTTGAACTTCACAGAGGACTCCTGTTGAGGAGATCCAATCCATGGTTTAGTCTTTTATTTATTTTTCGTATTATCCCACCATTTAAAAAAAGATTCCGATGCCTGTTTCGAGTTATCCTTTTCAGACTTACCCTTAAGTTGTGGTTTATTAAGTCTGGTTCTCAAATTATCTCTACCTATGGATGTATAGGTTTCTGCAATAATTTTTGGTAGTTCGCTCTCCTGGTTTGCCAGCGCAACCTGTACAAGCCGCTGGCATACTGCCAATGCTGTTGCTTCGGTGTTTATATGACTCAGCATGAATGAGGATACTGTAGCTAAATTGCCCATTATTTTGATCCACAATTTCAGGGTAGGGTCTGCTCCATATTCATTTTGAATCTGTTTAAGCACCTCTGCAAAACAGCTGCTGATGGTGTACCATGCGTTATGGTATAGACTGCAGCAAGGACTGTGCCCCAGGTGGCACAGTCTTCCACCGGGGGAAATATCCCTAATGGCAGGCATATTGTGGAAATTCTATGCTTTTCTTGGGGTCGCATATAGGGAAACACTGCTAAAAGCTATATTGTTTTTTTGTGCAAATCACATCCCACCTGATGGGAACCTTACCCATTATTGCATTAATAGTCCCTGGACTAATTCCAGGCATTACCAATTGTGGTTGTACAGCATGAGTAACCCTTTGTAGGATCGCTGTTATAGATAGCATAACCAATTGTACGAGACATCTATATAGTGTAACTAGTCTTGTGTATAGTATACCAAGCTCTTCAGCTGTAAGGTTTGCTACATCTGGATAAGGTGTATAACCGGCTAAGGCTGGCCATGTTGCAACTTCCTTACTGAGGGGACACAGTCTGACTTTTTCTCCTGCATGTGGGTGGGCATCTAGGAGCCAATTCATATGTTCCTCATACGTCACTGGGATTTCTAAGTACACACATGCTCTGTATTGGTTTGGTACGTCTACCACAGGGTATGTGTAAAACTTCTTTGTGTTGGCATTTGTGGCCAGGAATGTGACCCATGAATAGAATACCTCTCTCTGTATGCTTCATGGACCTCTACCATGAAGGCAACGTCTCTACCATGGGCGTCTGCAAGAAGGGGAAGGGAGGGCGCTTGCCCCCCCTGAAGGTTTCACTTGTGTCTGACATTAATCACACAAATCAGTTAAATCTCCAGCTGCCAGGTGATCCACTCCTTTAAGATATTCAGTATTTAGGCTTTCCGCCACAGACCCCTCCCCTGTGGGCTGCAGGCCAATTGGAAGAAGGATCCTATGGCAGCACTGACTCTCATGATTTGTACCATAAGCTAATATCTCTTACGCTGGTTAAGGGACACTGCAGTAATATCAGACCACAATAGCGTGCTGCTTGGCCTGGCTGTAAAGAGATTGCCCTCTTTCTTGGCAGAAGAAGGCTCAATCATGTCTGGGATTGCAAAACACAATCATCATTCACTGGTGCTCGGTGAGCTCACAAGTCCTGCTGCTCTCTGTGTGTCCAGCAGCATCTCGTGACCATCACCCAATGATGTGAGGAGCAGCGATTTGAAGGACACAAAGTCAGTCCAGACAAGAGAGCTGAGGCGTCATTGGCGGTGACTGAGGCCGATGATTGGGGAATCTAAATGGAAGGCTGGGGAAGGTTAACAACAAACCAATGCCCAGATTACCCTGCTGCCAAGTATCTATGGTTATGTCATCCGAGATGGCAGTTGAGCTGTAACTGTGAGTATCTGAGATGAACACAGCAACTGTAGAAACACAGTGATGACAAGACAGGGTAAGGAGCTCAACACCTCAATACCACCCTCCTCCAAGACCCCCCCACACCACGACCGATGCCAACTCTGCAGCCACAGAACTCCACCGCCGGATCTCCAGCTGCGCCGACCAGCTCGCACCTCTCCGCCAACCTAGCAAACAACGGCCCCCTGAAGGCCGCCTTGTTTACCACCGAACTCCAAGAAGCAAAGCGCTCCTGCGGACGCCTCGAGAATACCTGGCGGAACCGGAAAACCTGAACAGCTAAAGGAACGCCCTGAAGGGATACCACCAGCGAATAAGAGACAGGAAGCGGACTTTCATCGGAAACAAAATCCACACCAACTCAACCAACGCAAAAAACTTTTCGACTTCATACAGCAGTTCACCAAACCCCCCACCAAAGCCAGGGTCGTCACACCATCCCAAGAACTCTGCAACAAACTCAGTTCCTACTTCCATCTGAAAATCAAGGCCCTCTACGTCAATTTTAGTGAACAGTTGCCGGATACCACCCCCCTCCCCACCACCACCAACTAACCGACCCTTACAACCAGGAATCCAGCCACCACAGAACACACCACCACAACCATGAAGAACACCCACTCAGGACCCCCCACGGACCCCTGCCCATCATACATCTACCACAGAGCCGTTATCGCACCACAACTTGGATGGACCATCAACGCCTCCTTCAAATCCGGTATCTTCCCAGATGACAGGAAGCAGTCAGAGGTCAAACCTCTCCTCAAGAAGCCCACGGCCGACCCGACGGACCTGAAAAACTACCAGCCCAATACTCTCCTCCTCTTCACCGCCAAAGTCACCGAGAGACTCGTAAACGCTCAGCTGACCGCCTTCATCGAAAATAACTCAATCCTAGACTCCAACCAGTCCGGATTCCACAGCAACCATAGCACTGAGACGGCCCTCCTCGCCGCCACCCACTACATCCGCATGCTACTCAACCAAGGCCACACTGCGTCCTTCATTCTACTAGACCTCTCCGCGGTCTTCTACACCGTCTCTCATCACACCCTCGCAGCCAGCATGCATGACGCTGGGATACAAGAAACTGCCCTTAACTGGATCCAATCCTTTCTCTCCGGCAGGACCCAGAGGATCAGACTCCCTCCCTTCCTATTCAAACCCACAGAGATCAACTGCAGAGTACCCCAAGGATCATTGCTCAGCCCCATGCTCTTCCACATCTACATGGCCCCCCTCGCTGCCATCGTAAGACAGCATGGGCTCAGCATAGTATCATACACCGACGACACCCAGCTCATCCTCTCCCTCACGAAGAACCCTGAAGACACCCGACTCTGCTTCCAGGAAGGAATGAAGGATGTCGCAGCCTGGATGAAAAATAGCTGCCTGAAGCTCAACTCGGAAAGGACTGAGGTCCTCATCCTTGGACCCTCCACCTCCGCCTGGGACAACACCTGGTGGCCCTCTGCCCTTGGGATCCCACCCACCCCTAAAGACCACGCACAGAACCTCGGCATCATCCAGGACTCCCCCATCACCATAACCGGACAGACCAACTGTCGCCTCCACCAGCATCAACTGCCTTTGCATCCTCCGCAAGACCTTCAAATGGATACCCCCTGAATGCAGAAAGACAGTCTCCCACACACACATAACCAGCCAACTGGACTACGGCAACGCACTCTACGTCGGAATCAACAGAACTTTCCTACACAAGCTCCAAACTATCCAGAACACAGCAGCCAGATTTGTCCTTGGGACCCCAGGGCACATACACATGACCCAACACCTACGAGAGCTCCAATGGCTCCCCGTTGAGAAGATGGTCACCTTCAAACTGCTCACCCACGCCTACATGTCCCTCCACAAAATTGGACCCAAATACCTCAACAAGAGAGTCTAATTCTACGTACCCAAAAGGAACCTCCACTCCGCCGGCCTGGCCCTGGCAAAGACCCCCCCGCATCTGCAGAAACAGAACAGGAGGAAGAGCCTACTCCTACATCGCAGCCAAGGCCTGGACTTAGCTCCCAGTTAACATCAGACGCTCCCCCACCCTGCACACCTTCAGGAAGAACCTCAAGACCTGGCTCTTTGACTGATCCGGAGTTGCACTCCCCCCCCCCCCCCAGCGCCTTGAGACCCTCACGGCTGATTAGCTCACTTTACAAACCCCTGATTGATTGATTGATTGATTGATTGAAGGAGCTCGGCAAAAAACTCACAATTTCAAGTTGCTGCCACATGCTTCTGTCATATTTCACTCCCAGCTCTGCTAGTCTTAAATCATGAACTTTTACCTAGAATCACTTTGCACACTGAGCATTTAAACGCACATTATTATTAAAAAAAAAAAAAATTCAAATCCCAGAGTGCAATGTGAAACTGGGTAAAAAGCTAGAACCTGCTAAAATGTCACACACTGTAAGGGGACACTTTGCATCTAAACAGTGCATAACGGAGAGCTTTTCACAGAATGTGAAACAACACCACCAAATATATGTGAGAATGAATAGTGCATGGTGAAGATGGAGGAAAGGGTGCTATGGAAGGATATAGGGACTAAAGGAGGTGCGAAAAGCAATATGAACGTGAGAACACAGCAAAGCTTGAGGAGTTTGGAAGGACGAGAAAGCGAAGTTGAGAAATAAAGCGAGAGGGGGGATGAAGATAAGGGAATAAAAGATGAGATGGGGAAAGCTGAAACCAAGAGAAAATATATCCATATAGAGAAAGAGACAAGGAAAAGGACTAGCAATTGAGATAGGCAGAGGATGTGAATAAATGGACAAGTAGGATGGGGAAGTGAGTCTGAAAGAGAGTGCTAGGAATGTTCTAGTATGTAAAACAACAAAAGGATGGTCCGGGCTTCTAGTGCTTTGTCTTGTGATTGACTAGTTCTGGGCTTGGTTTAGGAATAGATGGAAATTGAGACATTGCTGACTCATAAGAAAAGTGGTCAATCTAGAAAATAATTCACTGATGGAATTACTTTCACCATAGAGATTGCATGGTGGAGGAAATGCCATAAGTGAAATTTCCATTTGTTGCTGCCTTTTTTTCTCTGTAGTGCCAGTAACCGCTGTTTAGCATTGATGCTACAAACTGTCACTGCATCCCCCACCTTTATCTAACTGTTAGTAGACTCAGATGCAGGAGTAAAGAGCACAGGAGTGGCTGTAGTACTGGTGACTGGCTCCCTGCTGCAGCTGTGCTCTGCCTGTCAATGGCCTATAGGATCCAAATAATTGCATCCTGAATTTCTGACATTCCAATGTAAGCATCATGTGTGTCTAATGTTGATGCAGTTTTCAAAGCCCTTCCAGACCATTATAATTTAGAAAAGGGCATTATTGTTACAAATAATCTCTTTATACTCCTTGACATGACCCCACATATGAAGGAGATGAACTGTCACTCAAAGTCATACACAAAATCATGGCAAATGTAAAATGTCACACATAAGCAACCTCAAACTTGGCAGCTATGTAGTGAGATGATGTCACAGTGCGTTCTGATGTCAGCTCCATGCAGAGGATGGATCACGTAAAAATATATGCCGATGCCCATTCTCACCACCTGTGTGGGTGAGCTAATGTTGTAACAACAGTTGTGTTAAGACATGTATGCAACTTAGTGGCAGAGCCACATGTCCTGGATTAGCCACTGGAATATTTGCCATTCAGAGTGGGTAACTCTGTGGGTAATCCTTTTAAAGGTTCAAGCTTGAACAACCTAAAGCAATAAATAGGGGTTTCCTACTTACCTGAGGAGGATTTATCTCTAACAACTTGTATCTTTCCTGTTAATTGGGGCATAGGGTCTTTGGACACAAAAGAAAACTATTCCGGAGACTCATTAAATAAGTGCCCAAGCTTGAACATTATGTTACACCTGGTATGGTAACAGGTGGTATGTGCAACCTCATAACATGACAACTCTGACTCCCCAAGGAAATCATGGAAACAGATCTCAACCCTTACATTTAGTAACTCATGCATTCCCGAAGACATTTATTGAAGCAATAATATTATTGAGTAAAATACATGCCCTGCAATAATTAATTGAAAAGGAAAACAGAGTAATCAGCATCACAAGAATTGTAAAGGAAATGAACAGTTCAACAATTGTACTTTTACACAGATTCTATGCCTGCTTATAATTATAGTTCTGCTCCTACCTAGCGCTTCCTGTCCTAGTGTGCCTAGGGTGGGTGAATCTGTCATAATACCTTAGGATAATCTAAATCTATGTTTCATCTGGACGCCTGTCTTGGAGTAGAGCTGGGTACTATCCTTCTGAGAAGGTAAACAGGATTCAGCTAGGCTGGAATTCCAGCACGGAGCACCCTCAAAAGTGTTGGCAAAATAAGCCTCTCCCCAATCAAGAGAGTGATGTTGTTTATATAATGAACTTCACCCATGTTACCACGCCGAAGCTCCAGTCAGGATGTCATTGATTCTATCCTTGCGAAGCTCTCACCGAACAGACAACAACAGCTGTCAACATTTTGCACAGTGAATTTAGTCCTCATACAGATTGTTCAAAGCTCTTGATAATATGCATGTGATGAAATGTAAATATAAGCAAAACATTTCAGAGAATATTGTACCTTTTGGGCATGCAAGCAAATGTGTTTCAAGAGTCAATGTTCAAGAAAGATGTCGACTTTAAATGTGAGCTTGGAAAATGGTGGTGTTCTTTCCTGGACCTAAGTAATCACATAACAATAAATAGAAATACATTTACACACAGTGTAGGTATACATACCGAACACCTTTACAATTGGTGCAGTGCTTCGAATAATTTTAAAAACAAATCACTTCTCTCAAATTTAGATTTATAGAGCTACAGATTACCAATTATCACTGTATTTCGAGATTTAAACAACCTTATCCACTCATTAAGTGACAAAATGTGGGCCAGAACTAAATATTTCAATATTTGGTTTACTCTAAAGCACTGAACACCAAAAACTGACTATACATGCAATATTGAAAGTTTGTGTAAAATCAACTGTGTTGGCCTGCATCTGCCTATTTTGCATCTTTGTGATGAGGTGTACATTGGATCTCAACAAGTAATTACCTTTCGAGAGTGCTACATTAAAATATATGCAAATACCCCTTTGATAAAATATGGATTTCCCTATTGATGCATATAAAATGGCTTACATTGGAAGGAATTAAATTAGCTCAGCTAAAATGTGCCTTTGAAAATGGTTCTTGCTTGATCGTGATATCACTTGATCAGGCTTCCTCAGTTTGAGACCAATTGAAAGACGCTTGTTTTGAGGCATTAGAAACGGAATGGAAGGAAAAGGCAATTCTTCATATTCTCTTTGTATTTATTATCTCTTAATCGGTAGTGTCTTCTTTCATTCGGGTGGAGCAGCGTTGCCCCCACCTTGCAGAGGCTGCAGACAATGTTAAAAATAAAACGGTTAAAAAATGACTTCCTTACCAATTTATTTTTCCTCTGACAGACCGAGCTGATTGTGAAGACAGGGCTATTGCTGCTGATTGGCAGGAGGGAAGGAGGAGTGATGCACAAGTATAAAGTGTGCATGTCACTTTGGCCAGATGTATTGCGACGGCCAGCCTGACATGCACCGTTTAAACCTCTCCAGCCCGAGCTGTCTTAGACAGCTGGGTAGAGAGCAAGCACAGGCCTACAGGGCCTTTGGAAGTGCTGAGACAGCCAGCTCCAACCAATCCTGGTGCTTCTCACATGCTGCTTAACACCATCAGAGCAGTGCTTGGACTGGTTAGGGAATTTAACTTGGCCCCACTCTGGATGACTGTAGAACACTAGAACCAGAGGATGTGCAGTAAGGTAAGTGAATATTAAATTAATTTTACTTTTTCAATGCAAACTATATCACTGACATGCATTACATTAATGTTTTAAAGTTAAACATTTCAACTTTAAAACTTTGATGTAATGAATGTCAGCAATTTAGTGTCAGCCGCCACTAAAATGGTGACAGGAATCCTTAAAATCTGTAACTTTTTTATCCTCATAAATCACATTAAACTCCTTCATGAAAGAACGTATTATTTATTATATTAGGAACACAATAAAAATAATATTTTAAACTGCTTGTTTTAAAAAATCTTGTCTTTGATAACTTAGGGGCTGATTCACAGAACTAATCTGAGATAAAATCCTAAACATACTACTTTTGATATTCACAGAAGGCATTTAGTAGTAGTAAAGTTAGGACTCCTAACTTTACTACTACTAAACTGAGACAAAATACTAACTTTACAACCTTCTGTAGTCACAAAAGGCATTTAGTAATCGTAAAGAGAACCCTAACTTTACTACTACTAAACACCTTTTGTGAATACCAAAAGTCGTAAAGTTAGGATTTTGTATCAGTTTAGTAGTAGTAAAGTTAGGAGTCCTAATTTTACTACTACTAAATGCCTTCTGTGAATGCCAAAAGTAGTACATTTAGGATTTTATCTCAGATTAGTTCTGTGAATCGGTCCCATATATATTTGAAAGAAATACTCTCATTTCTTAAAGGTATTTCCTATAGCCATATTAACAAGCTTGTGCAATTAAGACTACATTTTTAGGAAATAAATGTTTGAACAACTTAGGGACCTTAAGAAAAGTGCCCCGTAATTTGGGAAGATGATACCTCACTTAACAAATATTGATAATTTTGGGTGTGGTATTACCTGCCCATTCTGAGTCAATCCAAAATGGGATTTCAAATTTTTGTTGCAACTAATATTACTAGGTGCAGTAAAATCTTGGCACAATTACATCTGTTAAAACCAGGAGAAATTGATGCACAGTAAATGGCCCAATAAAGGGTAAAGTATTTAAACACATTCAGTAATGTTGCATCCTGCATGTTTTGCTCCATTACCAGTGAATTACCTCTGAACTGTATGTACGGATGAGTCTACAAGATTGCTATCATTTCCAGTAAAGCATTGCACTCAACTTGCACTGGTCTTTTCAGTTTTGCACTTCGGAATGAAGAATAACACGGTAATACCACATGTGTTTCCAATTCTGAGCAGTGCAACTCAGAATGTGGCTGCTTTTCTCTGGCGGAAATCTGCCAGGATTTTGAATACAGACATTTGTGTGGGAAAAAATTGTGGTATTTACTTCCAATTATAACACTGCTTCAGGTGCCCACTATTTGCACCTTACCCAGACTACCAGGGCACTGAGAATGATGTACTTAACAAACACTGTTATTGCAGGCTATAAAGGCTTTTATGTCAATCTACACAATTGAAAGCAAAAACGTTGAAGCTTTACTAAGCATTGTAGCCCACTAACAAGCTTAATAACGACAGTGAAGGCTTTGAATGTGAGCCACAGGTGAAGGTTCTAAAGCAATTGTTATAGCCCGAGGGAAAAGGGCTACTGTATGTATGAAAAATTATTGTTGCTATACATTATAAGGATATTGTAAGTCACAGAGCAATTCCATGAACATACAGAGGAACAAAACTAAAGGCTGAGCTCTTTTATAAGGTTATGGAACTCTGACTTTCTTGGAGTTCAGTGTTTCAAATTAAAAAGGGAGAAGGAGGAAAGCAAACATCAGAATATATGAGTGGGAGGTTGGTTTGTCTCTGGAAAGAAATACCCATCATTTGAAGAGCTCTGGTGCGACTGCAACAGGGAGGCAGGCCGCTGGCTTCCATTACCCTGTTTGCCATTCCTGATCCACTGGACATGAAGGAGGTACTTTTTCTCCAGCATCAGGTTCATTTTTAAAGATCACTCCTATTTGCTTGACAGTCTTTTTACTTCATAGGGGGTGGGCACGCTGACAGGGAGGTCATACCTACCATCTGTTTTTTCGGCAGACGGTGTTAATATACTGCTCGTCCTTGCAATGCTTCACAATTTAATGCCACTCATACTTAAATTGTAATGGGAGAGTTTCCCTCTAATTTTGGAATTCTGACACTCCACATAATTTTTTATATTTGATCCTTATTGTGAGAACTGCCTGTCAGATACATTCCCTCTACGACTTTCTGACCAATAAATAATATATAAATCTACACATTGCCTTATCAGGATGGCAAGAAATGTGAAATTTTACTAGATAACCACATCTGTCTCCTCTCATAGTTTCACATCAATACCTCTAACTCTTTTTCTGCCTTGGATAACATTGAGGGTACTGTGGGTGCCTGCCAAGACAACTTATCTTCCTCTCTTTCAGTTGGTACACCTACTATTAAAATGACCTCAAACCTTCCTTTGAATTCCAACTAATATAAGGGCTAAAAAAAATCCTTTCACTCATAAAGTCTCCTGTTACTATTTCAATGGAACTTTTACTTGAGGAAATGCGGGCGCTGAAACACTACATGGAGGAAAGTGACCACTAAAGATGTTGTGAAGATTGTTAAAATTTTACAACCTGAAGTGTTGTATTTGAAACAAAATGCTGAATACTTGGAAAAGAATAACAGAAGAAATAGCCTCTGCATTTATGGTCTGACTTTGTCTGTTTTTTCAATCATTCCTTCTTAAGATTTTGGATCTACCAGCCTCTCCTTTATTAAATATAGAACGGGTGTACAGACTTGGTTGCTCTTCTCATCCTTCATTGACTTCGCAGAAACCCAGAGGCATTTTTATTTTATTTTTAGAATATTTTGAGCTTCTCAGAATCATCAAAGCAGCCAAAGCTAAAGGGGTATTTCATGGTCTGGATCAAACTTTTTCTTTTGTCAAGACTTTGCTAAGTCAACACCTGGGAGAATGAAAAGATTTCTTGACATGCAACAAGATCTTTGCTCTTTGAATTCCAGACTTGGTCTCTTCCATCCTTGTTTTTTTAAGGTAACTTACAAAAACAAGACTATGACATATGGGAAACCTTCTCTTCTGCAGAAATGTATTGATAGTTGTAAAGGAGAAACAATGGATACTTCCACATTTACTGCCACTTAATTATGTTGTTTTTTTATATATTTATTGTTGTATTTTTTCTGACTGTTCAGTTAGCCATAAATCACCAACTGTATGCAATGTGTCTTCATTTCTCCCATTGTTTGATCCTACTTTGCTAATATACCTGTATTTTCCTTTAGCCATCCCTCCTATATCTTGAAGAGCTTGTCAATACCGTTTTATGTGGTCTGTTCCCCCTCTCTGTTGGCTGCTCCGGGTTCCGGTTGCGTGATCTTTCTCATGTGGCTTCACCACCCTCAATTATTCATTTCTCATCTAGTGCGTCCTTTTTGCTATTCTCTCATTTATTTTTTCTGTCTTTCTTCTCCTTCCTGTTATCTCTTTCCTTACCTCTATACTTCACACTCTTTCCTCATTAAGTCATCTAGCTTTTGTCACCATGGTCTTTTGTTCCCCTTAATCATTGCTTACTCCTTACAATATTTATTCAAATTTCATTGATATTGATTTTCGATTGCTATTGTTATATACAATATGTTGCATGTTTCTCCATTCTTCTTACATTACTTTAAGAATTATTTCATGCAACCTTAAAAGTTTAGGATATCCTATAAATGACACAGGGTATTGTCTCTGCTTTCCAAATTGAAAGGTGACAATTTGTTGTTACAAGAAAATGCATATAGCAGAGAAGGAAGCTACCAAATGTAAAAGGAATTTATTGTGCCATACATGTTTCTCCCAGGTCACATGAAAATGTAATGGAGTGGTTATACTCTACAACAAATCTTTAGTTATTCATATTATTTCCCCAGACTCTGAATCTTTAGGCAGATGGGTTTCTGTAGCCATAACTTTCAATAAAATACCTTTGACTATTTTTAATATCTATGCCCTCACACATTTAGACAGATCATTTTGGTCTGATATTTAATCTAAACAATTGACACTTTTTGGTGGTGATTGTAATATGATCATGAACCCCTTTATTGATTGCAAATCCAAATCGACTTTTATTCCAATGTCCATGCACTCACAATTTACCTCCACTATAAATCAGAGATCTCTAATTGATATCTGGAAACTTTCTGATCCTACCCACAAGAGTACACTTTTTGCTACCCTGTACTTCAACCAATCTAGGATTGATTATTTGTTTGTCTCAAACCCTCTTGCACAGCCCATTTTGCATTCAGAAATTGCTTCTATATTGATTTCAGAGCAAGCACCTGTTCCATTATAACTAGAGCATCTCTCTGTAGGCCATGGGAATAAGTGATAGAGATTTAATAATCATCTTCTGCTTGATCGTTTTTAAGAATATATAAATTACTTTTTTCAAGTTAATGAAACACCAGACATCTCCCCCCAGACTATCGAGGATACTTTCAAAGCTGCCTCAAGAGATTTAATTATTTCTTTTGAGTCTCACAAGAGAAAGACTTTATCAAAAAACTTACTTCAGTCCATGAAACATATAAAAAAATTAGAACATACATACTTCACTTTTAACTCTAAAACATGTTTGGAAGAATTGTTTGGAGCCAAATTTGGATCCAATAAACTTTAAACTGAAAATGCAGCCTTATTCCTTCTTAAATCAATTGCTAAGTATTACTGAGCACAAAATAAATCTGGGAAACCTCAAGCTTGAATCAAGGTAAAATCTATTTTGCATGACAATAACAATATCATTCATTAAAACGAAGATACATTGACCAAATGTAGTAATTATTATCATACTGTTTATCCACCTGATTCACATGCTTGAAGATATTGATTGATATGTATTCTTTCTCAAATCAACTCCTAATTTAGATGTGGACTTCTCTTCACTAGATGGTGATATTACTATTCAGGATACCCTTACTCCTCTGCATTACATTTAGAAGCACCTGGTCCTGATGGATTTCCTATAGAATGTTATATCAATTTTTCCAAGATTTTAATTCCTAGATTATATCACCTTTTCACATACTTTGCTAACTCTAATTCTGCTGGGGGTTCCTTTCAAGAACCCTTAATCTGTCTAATTCATAAAGAAAATAAAGAACCAACAAAATTAAAAAACTAACTAATTTCCCTTGTTATTTCAGAATATAATATACTTGCAACAACTTGACCCACTAATCCCTAGGTTAATTTGATGTGAGCAGTCTGGATTCAATAAAGGATGGCACATTTCTTATAATACTAGATTATTTTCTAACATTTTGACTAAATCCAAATCTTATAAGCACTCACTGGCAGCTATTTCTCTAGATGCTGAAAAGGTGTTTGACTGTATCAATTGCCCATTTATTTTCTACACTCTTTCTTGGTTTGGTTTCGGTTCATATTTCATTAATGTATGTTGCCTATTATATTCATCTCCCAAAGTCTCAATTCTGTTAATGGCCTCATATCCTCACTGTTTTTACTTC